>NC_133023.1:31275000-32525000 GCF_048564905.1 Vicugna pacos
CTCAGTGTTAAAGTGCATGCTCAGCATGCATGAGGTCCTGAGTTCAATCCCCAGTACCTCTATTTTTTTTTAAATGCAAAAAAAAAAAAAAGCAAAAAAAGAACCTCGCCTTCTGGAGAGGATAATTAGTGGCGATGCTATCAGTTTTGGAGCACTCACTGTGTACTAGGTTAGGTGCTGGATGTGCGTCTTTGCACCAGGAGTCACAACAGCATGGATTATTCCTGCCTGTTAAGCGAGGAAACTGAGAAACACAGCTTGAGGGATCTGCCCACAGGTAGGAAATGCGGTCTGATTCCTGTGGGTGCCCTTGGGCCACCGCAGCTGATGCTCAGCTATGGATTTATCAGACCTACTGCTGGCCAGGGTCCCCTGCTCGAGTCTGGTCAAGTCTGGAGCTTGGCAACAAGTACAACCAGTTCTGTCCCTCCTCCAACCCTCAGTTCTGTCTCTGCTCGGTGATGCCTGGGCTCCGGCCCCTTCTTCCCTCTCGCTTTGAGGCTCAGAGCATGATGGTTGCCATCAGGGCCAGGGCTCCAGCAGCTTCTGTGCTGATTCCTCTGCCATTCATCACAAGGGCTCTCTTGGATGACTGCGTTGAGAAACAAATGTTTTTCCCCTTTAGTAAATCATGTGAAACATCACACACGGGGACAGCTGGTTAGAACACAAGCTACTACTTTCCTCCAAGGTGACGATATCAAAGGCACAAAATGTTCACAGGGCTGCGCATGGGCAGTGCCCAGCCTGCCAGCTCAGCACATCTTGGCTTCCCTCCCTGCACCCCTCTACCTTGGGCTCCAAGCCAGCTGGGCACTGTGTCTCCCTCCCCGGTCCTTGAGGAAACAAGGTCATCTTTCTGGCCAGTTACCTGGACACAAGGCAGGCTTGGCAGAGACAGCTCCTCCAGGTGCCTCCCCAAGAGCTCAACTTGATTGGCCTCTTTGGTTCTTGAAACCAGAAATCTCACCAACATGGCTCCTGCATCAGAGCAGGGAAGCAGGGGGACAATGGTGTACAAAGCAACATTGGGCGGCAGATTAATCGTGCTATTGGACCCTTATAGTCTCTGCTCTTTGGGATGCTTTTTCTTCTGTCTTCAAGCTCCTAGACCTAGGCTCCCATCCTTTGAAAAACGACTCTTAGGAATAAATTTCGTGTTAGTCATTTACACCTTAGTATGAATTTAAGTCAGTTAAGTAATTCTCAGGAGGATTTGCATTTAAATATTTCTGGAAGGAAATCATTCTGCAATGAGAGATTTGTCCTCATTAAAGGGATTTTGACTCATAATCTCATAAGGCAGAAAGATATTGGTCAGGGGATGGGGTATGATGCTTCTGTAGACTGGAAATCCTGCAACTTTATCCACTGGTTCTGTTTCCAAACTAACTTAGGTCGACTTCTTCCCTCTGTGCTCTCTTACCCTCTCCAAACTGAAGCTGATCCTGGGGTTTCAGAGGTTTTGTTGACTCATCTAAGAATCATAAGATTTCAGGTCTTGGAGATCAAATAATGCAGGTTTCTAGATGAAGAAACAGACACTCAGAGGGAGAAATGAGATGCCCAAGATCCCATAGCAAGTTAGAGCAAAGCTGGGACCGGACCCCACATTTCCTGGCTCCTAGCGATGTCTCTTGCACCAAGACCCAGAAATACCTTTTAATCAAATGCCGGCACTGTTTGCAGAGTGAAGTCGTGGCAGAAGCTCTCTGCTTTGCTGAACCACAGAGTATGGGCCTGTACCAGGGGTCTGGCCCTTCCAGGGTTGATGACACCGGCAGCTTTGGTGCAACTTGGGTGGAGTGTTCCTAGAAGCATTCGGTCTAGAAAAGGAGGCAGAGAGATCTCTCCTTATGGCTACAGGGGCTGCAAGGTGTAGAGGCGGGACAGATCTGAGCAGAGCTCAATATTTTCACTGTCCAAACACCTCTCCTGAATTTTGCAACAAGGGGCTTTAGTTCTGTTTTCCAGGTAGCCCGGAGTCCCTCGTACAGCTAAAGCAGAGCCACTCTCGGCCGTAGCCACCAGGGTATGTCACATCCTCCTCACCAGCCAGCACAAGGCCCCCTCATCTATTTGAGATCAGCCTTGGCCTAAATTTGCTCTGAATTTATCCCAGAAGTATAGGCCAAAGGCCGAGGACCAGAGTCAGTAAGTGGTCAAGTGGATTAACAGACCCTGGAAACAGATTATCTGTGTTCAAATCTCCCCTCTGCCACCTCCCAGCTCTGTGTCTTTGGGCTGTCTTCCTAACCTCTCCATGCCTCAGCCTCCTCATTTGGCAAGTAGGGATCATTCTGGCACCTGCCTCCTGGGTTGTCATGATAGTTCAATGGAATCGATACGTGGAAAACACTTAGACCCGAAATGCTTAGAACAGTGCCTACACATAGTAAGTGCTCACTTAAACTTACCCATCATGTCTTTGGTGCCTCCCCTCAGAACCTCCCACGTGTCTCTTCACCTCTCCCCCTGAAACTAAGGACTCCGAGATTTGGTTTAAAAGGGAATGGGGTAAATTAAAAGGAACCTGTGTGGAAATTTCTGAGATTTATCTGAAAAATTGAAATATACTCACCATACCCAGTTTCTCCTGACATCAGGCTAAACCAAACCAAGAAAACATAAGATAAACAAGTCCTGGCGTGATGTGGACAGAGACAGAGAGAGGGAGAAGCAGGTGGAGTGTGGGGTCCTCCCCTGCCCCCTGCTTGAAATTAACACTTTTCTACATCAGGCCGTTATTCTATAATCACATTTTCACATGGTCTTTGTTTCTAGTGTCCAGGTTAGTGCTGAGAAACAAAGTAATGAGGAATAGAAAGTGGAATGCTCTGAGGGAGCCAATGCTACATAAATATTTTCACTTCCAAACAAATTTGAATTCTGTGCACACTACTGCCTTCATTCTCGCCTCTTACACTGTGGAGCACTAAATCTGGGTAGCTCTGAGTTGGCCACCAGCGTGATCCGGAACCATCACCTCTTCCCCTTCTACGGGCTGGATATTGATTGTCAGGGATAGCTGGGAAACCACTGTGTGGAAGCTGCTGTCCAGGCTGCTTTGGGAGCCCCAGTGGCCACAGTTTGGTGTTTATGGGCTCAGGGCAGATTGAACAGCCAGCTGTCTGAAGCAAGGAAGTCCCTTGGCTGAAAAATATATCCCCTACTGTCCTGTGGTAAATGCTTGAAATTCCACCATTAGCAATGCATTCCTTTGGTTATGTCACACCATTCTCAGGCCACAATTTTCCCGTAAAAATTTCCCTCAGGAGGGTAACACGTGAAGACCCTGACACTTATGATGAAAGAGTGTTTCGGATCTTTCCGGAGAGAGGAGGGGAACACTGGCTGTCTTGCTGGTGGGAGAGCAGCCAGGGACAGGGGAGGAGTATGGAAGAAGGAATGGGACATGAGAGGCTGAGGGCAAACTTGGACAGCTGGACCATTATGACACTTTTAAAGTATGGCACTTTTAAAATATGACCTCAAGTCTTTGACACTCCATCCAATAAGAGGTGGGGTTTATGGCTTCTCCCCTTGAGCCTGAGTGGGCTTATGACTGCTTCAACCAGTAGAGGGCGCTGAAGCATCCGATGTAACCTCTGAGGCTTTACAGTCATAAAAGGCCACGTAACTTCCTCCTGGTTCTCTGGACCACTCCCTCTTGGGCCCCAGGGTTATAATGTGAGAAGTCCAACTATCAAGGCTACGTGCTAGAAAGCTCACCCTGAGTCCAGCCAGCCAACCAGCTCTGCCAAGGTTCTAGATATGTGAGGGAAGCCGCCAGAACAATCCATCTTGCCAGCTGAACAACGCTGAGAGACCTCCCTCCATGCCTCCGGAAGCAGGGGAGTTGTGCAAACACCGCCTGAATTCCCGACCTATGAAATCGTAAAATATAAGGAGTCGGTTTTAAGCCACTCAGGACTGTGGTAGTTTCTCATGGAGAAGGAGCCGACCGGAACAGCTGGGCTCCAGGAACTGGACTGACAAGAGTCAGCCTCGCAGATGGCTGATGTCCATGCTTCTGGGAAAGGCGGCCAGAGGGGTGGGGCTGGACTCCCCCATAGAACAGCCTGACCCAGCAGAAACCAACTACCTCAGGTCCCTGGAAAGAATTCCAGGCCCACACAGGCAGGGGCCTGCGCCTTCCAGTCCAGGACAGGCCATTTACCTGCTGGAATATAGAACCCACCGCACATCCAGGGTTGGGAGCAGAAGACTTCGGGGAGTCCTGCCCGCCCTCCTTTATAGATGACAACAGTGACTGTCCAAGATGCGAGGCAACCCGCAGCTTCCCTGGAGTCCATGACAGGACCTCTTCAGACCCCTGGAGGAACAATGTGAGGTGTGAAGGGAGAAGCGTAGGCATGGGCTCTGAAGCCAGAAAGGCCTGGGTTCGAGACCTGGCTCCTTCACCTCTTGGCTTTAGTCAAATGACTCAGTTTCCTCCCATGTGAAATGGGGACCACAGATCCCTGCTCACAGGACTAATGGGAGAGTTACATGAGATGGCATGGGGGCAGCCCTGGCACATACGGGAAACACCTTCCCCTGGTCTCTTCCCTCCCCCTCTGCGGCCCTGTCACCTCACCACGCAGCCCCACCCCCACCCCAGCCAGAGAGTGTCCTCAGGCTCCCTTCTCACCCTTCCTCACTCTCTGGCCTCCTCGCTTTGGTGGGCAGGCAGAATGGAGATCCCTGGGGAGGGGCCACCCCCTTCTGAGTGCTCCTCTGGGGCCCACAAGCCTCACCTTGCTCACCCCTGAGCCCAGACTGGCTCTGTCAGAGTGCCCTCTTATCAAGAGAGCCGCAGGGTACAGGTGTCTTATTTGCAAAATCAGCCCCCAGCTTTTCCATTTCTGCCCCGGGCGACCTCTGAAACAGCTTAAGACTAGGACAGGAACTAGAGCAAAGCCATCAGAAGTCCTCCAAACCAATCACAGTCAATCCCAGTGGCGGCCGCTGAAAATCTGTCCTCCAGACGGCCAAGGGCCACACACCCGGGGGGGGCCAGTCTTGCAGAAGGCATCCAAGGATTCCAGATCCCCGACTTTGTCTAGAGGAGAGTGGAGGGGCGGAGGGAGCGAGGAAGGGCCTGATCCATAGAGCGCACCGGGCCCAGCCCAGGGCCGTCAGCAGCACAGGGCAGCCGGAGACACTCTCCCGGCTGGGCAGGGCCGGGCTCCTGTCACCAGGAAATCTTGTCACTCACAGATGGGTAAGTTCTGTTAGTACCTTGTCCCTGTTCTGGAAAAACAGACTGTTCATACAGGAGAGTGGATTGAGGAGTTTTTAAAAAAAAACAAAAAAGAACAAAAAAGGAGACGTTGATGGCCGTGAACATAACGCCATTTTTCTCCTAAGTGGTAACCGCTCAGTTTGTTTCTGCCCCTCCTGCGGTGTTTCCTAGGCTCTCGCTTCTTCAGATCCCTCCTTTCCATTCTGACCTAGTTCGGGCTCCTTCAAAAGCAGACCCTGAGACCAAGATTTGAGCATCATTGGTTTGTTCGGGAGGAACCGCAGGGGCGTCGGGGAGGGGAGCCTTGGAAGGGAAGGATGCATTGTCAAGAGAGTTACCGCCACGGGCCACGGGGTTCAACACGGCTGCCTTGGAATCTCCCACCTCGGAGCCAGGAGCCGAGTAATTATCTTCTAACTCCTGCTGTGCTGCTGAGAGCTTGGCCTGTGTGAGGCCTGGAGCAAGCCCTCCGGCGGAGGTCACCCGAGCGCGCAGTGGACCCCGCTGGCGCGCACAGAAACTGACAGTGCCGGGGACATCAGGGACGCCAGGGCCACGCCTGTGCCTGCTGCAGGCTGTTTTCCTTCAGACCTGTCCTCAGCCTTCTCTGCCAGCTCTTTATTTACACGCGATCAGCTGAGGATTCATGCTACCATCTCGACATCCATCTCCCAGGAACCTCGAATTGTGCCAAAGTCGCCTTGATCCCCAGATTCTCCCTCTGAGTTTCGGAGAAGAAAGCAGTCAGCCTCCCTGCCTCAGAGACAACAGAAGCAGCCTCAGAGATGGGGGATTGGCACCGATCCATCCCCTCAGTGTGGGGGCAGGACGCCCCTCTTCCACCCCACCCCCCATTCCATTCAGGCCTTTAGAGGATCCCGACCCTGGCCGCAAACTGCCCTTGGCTGTCTTTTGAGAAAGGCCCGACTCCATCTTGCACTCTCCCTCAGCCTCGGCGTGCCCCAGAGCCCAAGGGTGGGCCTGGCGTCGCCTCCGCCTTCGTGCCTGTGCGCCCCGGGCCTCACCTCGCTTTGCTAAGCCTCCACGCTCGGTCGAGTCAGGCCCAGCTGTCATTGCTGTGGCCAAGCCTTGACACTGAGCGCTGAGGTTTGTTTTTATTTTCCGTTTCCAAGGCTCCTTCTCTCCCAGGAGCAGGAGGTGGCGGGGAAGCTGTAATTTGCTAAACAGGCATTAATCTTCACATCAGTCCCGAGAGGCAGGTAGAGCTTCTCAGTCAAAACACACAGAGTTGTGATTAGACGTGGCTGGCAGGATAATGCGCAGAGATTTGCACCTCCCTGGCCCAGCCCCGGCCTCCCCTGGGGGCGGCTGCCGACCTGGCCCCTGGGCCGTGGCTCACAGAGAATGTTCTCTCTGCAGGAGGGCAGGAGAGCCAGGCATCACGGCCATGCCACGGCTCCCCCGGCCCCCCCTCAGTCTCTCTCCAGCCCTCCCCTCTTGGACAAGGTCTAGGGAAAGTGGCTTGGCCTTGGAGGAAGGCAGACCTGGGTGGAAATCTTGCTCTGTCACTTTTTCCCATTCCACAGATATTAATGAGTCCCTGTTACGTTCCTGGCACTTTGGGGTTCTGGGAATACAGTGATAAATGTTGGGGTTTCAGGAGGATCAATTAATAACACTCCTCTCTTCTCCTCCCGGCCAAATGAGAAATAGATGTAGAAGTCCAAAAGGTGGAGTTGAAAATGTTCTCTCCTACAGAAAAGGGGATATTGGCAGATGGGGCTTGAGATCTGTCGCAGTTGTCTCGCTGAGACTTGCCCCGGCATTGATCTGACCCGCTCAGCCACGGGCAGAGCTGAGGCCCACCGGGAGCTGAGATGATGTGCTTTTCTGGGTGGGCTGCCTCCCAAAGGGGACCCAGAAGGGGCTGAGACCCCCCCGGAGCCTGGATTCTTTGCTCCAACTCATCAGATAAGTCACTCGCTTTGTTGGGGTCCTTTGAAGGTGGTCCCTGAGATACGGATGTGAGTGCACACGGCGTATTTGGAAGGAGACGCTAGGGAACTTGGGGAGAGCACGTGGCCATGGGCCAAGAGTCACTGAGCCTGGCGCATGCTCTGTTCTCAGTAAATGATGTGTTTGTTCATTCCTCATTCTGCAGGCAAGGATGGGTGACCCTAGGATGTGGCAGTTTGGCTGCCCTGTTGTTCTTATGCTTGGGAGGGTGAGATGGGGAACAGGTGATATTAACGGCAGTGGAGATGCTGGCAAAGATGTGGGTGAGAGGAACAAAGCGGGGGTGATCAGAAGGAAGCTGCAGCCCCTGCTGTGACTCAGGGGGAGAATAGAATTATTAAAAGAATCTCAAGGACACCACGAACCAGATTTTACCTCTGGTTCCTGGGCCTAGAGAGTTCTGTGACCCCGACTTGGTCTTCCCTTGGGGTGAGAGATGTCACGGGGTAGATAGGCACACACGTGCTTACACAAGTATACACAAATACAGACACGTGCACACATACACGGGCGCACACAACACACCCACAAGTTACTCACATTCACAAATACACGACGCGTTCTCACACATATATACAGAGGCTGGAAAGGTCTCAAAGGGCAGCCCTGGGGATGTGACCTCTTCAACAGGAATCAGCCTCTGTTGGTGCGAAGGTCTGTGACCTCCCTTCTACCCACCGCCCCCAAGAACTAGTCAGGAGGTAGGTGCTGGCTTCTGTCATTTTCCCCACAAACTCGCATCTCCAAGGGTATCCAAGCTGAAGGCCTCTCCCCTTGAACATGACCTGGAGGCCCAGTGGCAATGGCGGGCACTCTCCCCCGGGTCGGGGCGCCCCTATTCGAGGGAAAGGTGAGATGGGACAAGGCAGGGCCGGGGCTCCGTCCTCGTAGCACACTCGGAGGCCGATGCGTCTGCCACTGGACAGTGGCTGTGGCTTCAGCGCAGGCAAACGGTCCAGGCACACCTTATCCAATGGGCAGATCAGCCTGGCACGGAAAGACCCCATGACCCTCATGGCCAATTTGGCTTCAGACAAGAGAAGGGCATTTCTGGGGGCTGGCGGCTCTGTGGACGGCCAAAGGGAGAGAGACGGGTCGTGGTCACTGAGAGGAAGGGGGGCAGAGGAGCCGCTGGTTTTAGAACCGCGGACCCTGGTGTCTAATCATAAGTGAGGAGGGAAAGGGCCATCTTTTTCTAGATCCAACCGTCTCAGTGTTCCTCCTCTTGAATGGCTGCGGTGGGAGCTCCCTGTGGCTTTCAGGCTGGCAGCAGGTGAGGTGGAGATGGAGTCTAGAACGTGCCAGGTTGGGCCACCTCGGGGATAATGTCTATCAGCCCAGCCGGAGGGGAAGCCACCCAGCTCAGGCACTGGCCCAATAGCCAGCTCCCTCCCAGCACGAAGAGTCTGCTCTGTTTGCTTACATTAAACTCAACCCCCAGGGAAGCCTCCCCGCCCATTAAAACGAACTTAACAATCTGGCAACTGACCTCAAGTTAGAAAGAAGATCAAAGCTTTCTGAGTTCAGCTCTTACCTCCATCATCAAAAGGGCCCCAAAGGGAGTGGAAAGTGAACTTAGTTTTGCTGGTAGAGCATTAAGGTCAAGGTCAGGAATTGTTCTGGGCTGGGAATCAGCTTGACAGTCAACCAGGAGTCGCCTCCCCAGGAGCTCCGATGGGGGCTCCTGGTGGGGACCACCAAAAGCTGAGAAGTGAGGTCCCCATAGTCCCTCAGTGGTCCCTGGGAGGATTGCACCCAGGTGCCCTAACGGGGACCTGCCCAGTGGCATTTCCTTTATTGACTGCCTCCCATCACTGGCCCACGGCCCGGGGTCAGCCAGGGAGAGCTCTGCAGTTGGGGGCTGGCGGTCAGCCGGAGCAAGGGGCTAACTGGACCAGAGCTCTTGTCCTCCAGCAGGCTGGCCTGGCCCTAATTATGTGGGGACTGAAGATTCCAAGAGCAGCAAGTGGACAAGCACCACCGTGCAAGTGTTTTTTAAGCCTTGGCTTCCCATACTGTTGGTGATATACCAAACCCAATGTCCAAGCTCAAGGTCAGCGTGGGAGGGCACTGCCAAAGGGCAGGGAAGAACTGGGGGGGCTAATTTTGCAATCCCTCCCGGGCAGCGGTTGCCACCCAGCCTGGTGCAGAGGGTCTACCAGCACAGTCTTCCCCAGGCTACACCTCTGAGGGAGCTGTGGGCTATTCAGGACAGACTTACATTTGCAGCTCCAGATCGGAGCCCCGGGCAGGAACGTAGAAGATGCTTGTCGAGTTCGTGGATGAATATTGAATGCACATCGCTTCTGCTGTCTGGGGAGCGGGGGTGGCGGGGGCAGCAAGAAGTCTTCAGCCTCATCCTGACTCTCCAAAGCCCTCTGTGGCCTGGGGGCCTCATCGGGTGTCCTTGTTCCAGACTGGGGACACCTAGGGCTTGTGCCGACAAATGATTACTTTCACCTCTCTCTTTTGAAAAATGGCCCATGTTTAAGGATTCATAAAACTTAGGGAATGCATCACTGAGCCTATAACGCCGTGAGAGCTCTATGTAGGGAACAACTTAAAAAGAAGATTCATCAAACTAATTACTTCTCCCACCCTGCCCCCACCCCACCCCGCCCCTCTTTCCGCTCGGCCTGCTCAGAAAGATTTACAGCCGCATTGGCTGGGCTGCTACAAAGCCAAACTCCCAGCCTGCTCGTGTGGGAGGGGCAGTGAAACACCCTGGGCCTCGATCTTTCTCTGGCTTTCTGTGCAGACAAGAGCTGTTTCCTGCTGATTCATCTATTCCAGAGGCTGAGCAAGGCCAGGACACCTAAGGAGTAAGGGAGGAGGGGCTGGGGGGATATTGGGAGGCAGGAAGGCTCTCTGTCATCCGTCTCTGAGGCAGAGTTTACACATCCCTATATGATGCCTCATGCCCTGTCCCCTGGACCACCTCTGGGTTCGCTTGCAGCCACGGCGGACAGTGCCTGAGCCTGCTGACCGGGTCCCACCTCAAGTACCTGCCTCTCCCTCTATGCCTCCCTGCCTGGGGCTTTCTGTAAAGGCACAGGAGCTTGCTTGCTAGAGGGCAAG
This sequence comes from Vicugna pacos, assembly GCF_048564905.1. Lineage (NCBI taxonomy): Eukaryota > Metazoa > Chordata > Mammalia > Artiodactyla > Camelidae > Vicugna > Vicugna pacos. The sequence goes on from NC_133023.1 coordinate 31,285,304, forward strand.
GCTCACTGCTAGGGTTTGACACCATCAGAGGCAACCCCAGGCAATGGGGGATGAGAATCTTTGGATAAGTACTCCAGCTTCACAGCTGTAGCGGGCTGAATGGTGGCCGCCGAAAGATATGTTGGCCCAGAACCTATGAACATAAACTTCTTTGGAAAAAGGGGTCTTGTAGACATCATCAGGTTAAGAATCTTGAGATGAGATTATCCTGGGTTATCCAAATGGGCCCTAAAGCCAATGACAAGTGTCCTTACAAGAGAAGAGATGGGGAGAAGACACACAGAAGAGAGGGGGGCGTGAAGATGGAGGCAGAGGTTGGAGCGATGTGTCCACAAGCCAAGGAAAACCCAGGATTGTCAACAGTCACCAGAAGCTTGAAGAGAGGCCTGGAATGGATTTTCCCTGAAAGTCTCCAGAAGGAGGCGACCCTGCCAACGCTTTGATTTCAGACTTCCAGCCTCCAGACCTGGGAGGCAATCCATTTCTGTGGTTGTAAGCCACCCAGTTTGTGATACTTTGTTACAGCTAGCACACTAGTACAGGTGTCCTCAGTGGGATGAGGCAGAGATGTGTTTAAAACAGTGCCTACGAGGGCCCCCAGTGGGATAGAGCCCCAGTTGCCCATAGGGGCAACTAGCTCATCTATACACCCTTATCAGCCTTGAATCCTTCCCTGTCTCACCACCCCCCAACTGCCCTACTGGGGTTTCCTGGGATCGCTTCCAAGTAAACCACCTGCACCCAAGTCCTTGTCTGCTCTGGGGACTCAGGGCACACAGTCCCATATCACTTGTTCCTTCATTAATTCATCCCATCACCATTTATAAGGGAGGCTTATGGTAGACCAAATAATGCGTCCCCAAAGGTACCCACATCCTAATTTTTGGAACTTGTGAGTGGCACCCTCTCTGCCAAAAGGGACTTTGCAGATGTGATGAAGTTAAGAATCTTGAGGGGGAAGGTATAGCTCAGTGGTAGAGTGCGTGTTTAGCATGCACAAAGTCCTGGGTTCAATCCCCAGGGCCTCCATTAATAAACAAACAAACAAACCTAATTACCTCCCACCCCCAGAAAAAACAACAACAAAAAAATCTTGAGATGTGAGGCTCATCCAGGCTTACCCGAATGGGCCCCAAATGATCCCAAGGGTCCTTCTAAGAGGGAGGCAGGAGGCCAGAATCGGAGGAGGAGAAAGTCACGTTGACTGTGAAAGCAGAGGTTGGAGTGACGCAGCCACCAGCCAAGGAGCAAAGAATCGATTCTCCCTCGGAGCCTCCAGAAGGGACCAGTTCTGTCACCACCTCGATTATAGCCCCATAAGACTCATTGCAGGCTTCTGACCTCCCGAATTGTAAGGTGATAACTTTGTGTTGCTTTAAGCCACTAAATTTGTGGTAATTTGTCACAGCGGCCAGAGGAGACTCATCTGGTGGTTAAGAATGCAAGGATTGGGATTGGGCCTAACCAGGTTGAAGTCCTGGTTCTGCCACTCGTTGCTGTGGACCTTGGGCAAGTTATTTACCCTCCCCAAGCCTCAGTTTCCTCAGTTGGGAGACAAGGTCAGACGGGACACAGTCCTTGCCTTTGGTAAGCAAGATGTGATTCTGGTCTTTGAAGGGATTTCAACCTAGAAGCATGGATGAGACAATGAATGTCTGTGAAAAAGGGATTCCTGAGCCGTTGCCCAAAATGGAACAAATGTGCTCCTTGGCATCTTGGGCCACAGCCGTTAGGATCTCGGAACTGCGGCTCTTCCACACCCCCCAGCTGGTGCAGAGGCTCCAGTGGTGCTGGAAGTCCGAGTTGTAAGAGCAGTGGTCATAGTAGTAATGATGACTGTCGCCACGGTTCTGACAGTACCGATGCCCCAGCCCTTGCGTTCCAACGTGCATTCAGTGTGGATGCTCGGCCTCCCATCTCAGAAGCCCTCCTCCTTGTCCCAGAGTCACTCAGAATAGCAGCTATCTTGGGTTCCTAAACCCAATTCCAGTGTCCGGGGAGGGTTCCCTCACACCAAAAACAAGCAACGCTCTGGACACCAGCTGGGTGTCTTGCAACTCAACTCAACTCTGACACAATCTGCCTGGAGACAGACTCAGATCCCACAGGCTAAGGGCTCAGTGCCACAAGACTGCCTGCCCCCAACTTCAGATGCCAGTCACAAGCTCATGTAATCACCTGTGCATCTGAATAACCAGCTACAAATTGGAAGTTCCAACAACTCCCTCCTTGAAATTCAATGCCAGTCCCCAAGTCCCGGTTGTCACCTGTATTTCTGACCGACTGTCTGTAGAATGAAGGTTCCCATGACCCTCTCCTTCCTTGGGTTCAATTAATTTGCTAGAGCAGCTCATAGAACTCAGAGAAGCATTTCACTCACCAGATCACCAGTTTATTACAAAAGGATATGAGTCAGGAGCAGCCAGCTGGAAGCAATACGTAGGGCAAGATGTGGGGAAGGGGCATGGAGCTTCAGAGCCCCCTCTGGGCTCACTGCTCTCTCCACATCTCCATGTGTTCACCAACCTGGAAGCTCCCCAAACCCTGTCCTTTTGGGTTTTTATGGAGGCTTCATTGCAAGACACAATTGATCAAATCATTGGCTGTTCGTGATTGATTCAAATTCCAGTCCCCTCCCCTCCCCCTGGGTTGGGGGAGTAGAGCTGAAATTTCCTACCCTCTAATCACATGGTTAGTTCCTTTGGCAACCAGCCCCCATCCCTGGGTTGCCTAAGGGTTGTGTGTGGTGTGGGAGGAACACAGAAGTTTCAAGATGGAACTTAGAGCTGCTGCTTCTCTCTCCTCCTCCTTTCTCTAGTCCAACACCCATCTCCTCCCTGCCCAGTGAGTCTGCAATGTGGCTCCTTGGAGAGCTGGGGCTTGGAAACTACATGGTACACAGTGATGCTTGCTTTTGTTAAATGAAATGGTGCTATCATCTTAAGAGACAGTTCAGCCTAGAAACAGAAACAATGAAACCGAGCTGGACCCTGCAGGGCTTTCCCAGGTACAAAAGCCCTTCCGCGTCTCTTGTTTCTTGTTTGTAGAAAAAAAGGCTTTTGTCTCCTAGGCTTTCCCTGAGTTCTAAAGAGTGAACTCAAGCAGTTACTAATTAGGGAAGTGATGGAACTCAGACACAAAGGAAAAACAGTTAAGCAAGCAAAGTAATGACAATATACAGAGTCCTAGCTCCTCCTCAAGGGACATTCAGAACAATCTGATGCACGTCTTTGAGTCGTTCGACAGAAGCTTAGACCATCCACCCAGGTGGAAGATGGTGACTGTATGCTGACCACAAGCAGGTGGCAACCCCAGACTGGTTAGAATAAGAAGGCTGATGATTAAGATTCCTGAAACATCACCCTGTTACCTCACCACCAACCAATCAGAAGAAAACCGTGTACCCTGTAGCCCTCACCCCAAATGTTGCCTTTTAAAAACCCTTCCCTGAAAGCCACTGGGGAGTTCAGGTCCTTTGAGCACCAGCTTCCCATTCTCCTTGCTTGGAGCCCTGCAGTAAATGCTGTACTTTCCTTCACCACAACCTGGTGTCAGTAGATTGGCTTTGCTGCTCAGTGGGCAAGTGGACCCAAGTTTAGTTTGGCAACAATAAACCAATAGCACCAAAGTCCATGAAAAAGGATTGCCAAGCCACAGGCCGGAGGAATCCCTTCCATCTGGAATCGGGGCAGGATCTGTGGAGGAAGTGGCGTTTGTTTGCACTGAGGACGTGCAGGGATGGGGGCAGGGGGGTCCTGAAAGCTAACAGGAGAAACAGAGGCTGAGGCAGGAAGGGGTTTGCGGAGCCTCAGGAAGGAGCTGTCCCAGGTGACCTCCGCTGTGTCTGGTCACAGAGGGAGCCCCCTGAGCCCATCCCCAATCCTGGCCTCACACACCCGAAGCCCCGGCCACGCCACACTCCACCATGACAGCAGGGACCCTTTGCTGGGGGCTGGGAAGAGGGGAGCACCAGGCAGCCGTCTCCATTTTGCCTGGGGCTGGTCTTTCTTGGGGGGTGGGGGAGGGGGTGGGGGCGGGGGGAATAGGGGTTGGGGCTGCTGTGGAGGTCTTCAGGAAGGGGATACACTGACTACAGGACTGAAAGTGTGCCTGCTGCCTGGGGTTGGCTTCCCTCCCTCTCCCCTTCCCCCCACTGCCCCCACTCTACCAGGGTAAATCCGCACAAGCTTTGTGGGGCGGGGCAGGAGCAATTCAGCCATGGGTTGGAGACTTTCCAGTTGTCCAAGCCATCATCCCAAGTCATTGCGATGGAATACCTGACACAGGTGAGCTCGTCACCATGTAGTTCCTAATAGTGAAAAACTGCAGATGACCTAAATGAACCATAAGAAATACATTTAATAAATGACAGTGTTTTCATACAACAGAACACTGGGCAGCCATTTAAAAACTCAATGTTGATCTGTTTTTATTTAGGAAAATACTCAGATCCACTGTTAAGTGAATAAAGCAGTTTTGAATTAATTTGTACAGCATATCCTAATTTTGTTTAAAGAAATTTTTTTTGGTTTTTTAAAACTGAAGTATAGTCGATTCACAATGTTGTGCTAGTTTCTGGTATACAGGGTAGTGATTCAGTTACACATATATTTTGTTTTCATATTCTTTTTCATTATAGGTTATTACAAGATATTGAATATAGTTTCCTGGGCTCTACAGTAGAGCCTATTGTTTATTTTATATATAGTAGTTTGTATCTGCTAATCCCATACTCCTAATTTATCCCTTCCCCACTTTCCCGTTTGGTAACCATGAGTTTGTTTTTTACGTCTGTGAATCTATTTCTGTTTTGTAAATAAGTTCATTTGTGTCATTTTTTTTTTTGGATTCCACATATAAGTGATATCATATGATATTTGTCTTTCTCTGACTTAGTTTGATACCCTCTAGGTGCATCCATGTTGCTGTGAGTGGCATTTCATTCTTTCTCATGATTGAGTAGTATTACATTGCGTGTGTGTGTGTGTGTGTGTGTGTGTGTATACACCACATCTTCTTTATCCAATCATCTGTCGATGGACATTTAGGCTGTTTCCATGTCTTGGCTATCATAAATAGTGCTGCTATGAACATTGGGGTGCATGTATCTTTTCGAATTAGGGTTTTTGCCAGATGTATGCCCAGGAGTGGGATTGCTGGATCATATTTTTAATTTTTTAAGGAATCTCCATACTGTTTTCCATAGTGGCTTCACCAAATTACATTCCCACCAACAGTGTAGGAGGGTTCTTTTTTCTCCACACCTTTTCCAGCATTTATCATCTGTGGACTTTTGAATGATGGCCATTCTGACCGGTATGAGGTGACACCTCATTGTAGTTATGATTCGCATTTAAAGAAGTATGTTTTCATGTTTCTATTTAGAGAGGTGAAATTTGATGAGATATACACTGCCCTGTGTTAACAATGGCGATCTTTGGGTGATTTCGATTTTCACTGTGTTGCTCACGTATGTTGTTGGTTTGTAGTGTTTGTTGTTGTTGTTTTAAAATATAGTGAACACATATGACTTATATCACTTTAAAAGGCAAGTGTTTCTTTGCCCGGACTTCCTCCCTCGCGGTGTTACTTGGATTCTCCTACCTGGGCCTGCGTGAGCTCCCTGGGGAGGAACACCCACAATGGGGGACACTGAGAGTCCTGGGTGGCCGGGGTGTATGGTGAGGACAGCCCACAGCACCGGGACACGGAATCCCTGCTGGGGAGGAGGGTCAGGGCGGTCACTGTTGTTTGAGGGGCAAGCCCAGGCCATAAACTCAGAGGGAGGCCTGAGGGCAAAAGGCAGAGGCTGGAAAGCAGGGCAGGGGGGCCCCGGGGCTGTGACCAGCCATAAGCACCAGAGAGCTCCATTGTGGTCACGCTGGGAAGCTGGGGCCTCAAAGCAGCCACACAGGCCCGGCACAAAGAGCTGCTCAGTGCTGTTTGAGCTGGGTACTCTCCATCCCTTCACGGTGGGAGAGAAGGAGTTAACATCTGGAATCTTCCGATGGGAGCCTCTGAGAGCGCAGAGCCACATTTGTGAAAAATGGGCTCAATCTGATATTTGGAGAGCAATGAAATTGAACTCATTTCAAATTTTAAATGCCCAACATATTGAGACCCACCCTCTGGTAGATCTTCCAAATGAGTTTGCAAGCTCTCCATGCCTGGTTCCAGGAGGGGATTCACTGCTTTGCCAAAAATGTTCCTCTCCTTGAGTTGGAAGACTGGAGGCTCTGGGCTGGCAGGTGTCCCTGAGCCTGTGAGGCCTCGAGGTGCTGCCGAGCAGGCACCTCCTGCCCGGGGCTGGAGGAGGGATGGGCTTGCCTTCCTCTCTTGGGCAATGAATTTGATCTAATGGGACTGTCTAAATGTCCAGATACCGTGGCAATAGACACCCCATAAACACAGAGATAAACAGGTAGAGGGAGAGATGGAGGCCAGGATAATTTGCTTCGAAGTGCCTTTTCACTAGTATAAATAAAGCAAGAAAATAAAGTTGTTGGAGGCCCTTGTAATACTAATGCAAGGAGGAAATTAAGTGCTAATTACAGCATTAAGGATAAATGAAAGGACGTGTGTGGAGGGGGCAGGGGCGGGAGAGGTAAGAGAAAAGGTAGCCGCAACCATCGTTCTGGGCTCCACCCCGAGGTCATCTGCAGCCAGTTCCCAACCACCTCCACTTCCTGTGTCTCTGCCAAAAGGCAGGCTCTAGTTGGGGTGGGGTGGGGGGCAGGTTGCGCTGGGAAGTCGGGGCAGGCTGGGTGTCTGTGCTCCAGGAGTCCAGGAGGGACCTTCAACCAATGAGGAATGGGAGTTGAAGGGCAAATACCCAAGCTTCCTGGTCTCTCAGTGGAAGGCTGATTCCAGATGTCTTCTATGTAGTCCCCCAGCCCCCACCCCCACCCCCAGGCCACATTGCATCCCAGTGACCCACGGGACAGCCCGCCCATTACCAGCCCTTAATTGGCTTTCCCCACTTCCCTTTCTCACTTCCTCACCCCGTCACTGTGCTTCCTGTGATCACCTCCTGGCTAACAACTTGCAAACAACTTGCACCTACATCCTTGTCTCAGGGCCCATCTGCTTTGAGGGCAACTCAAATCAAGACAGGCAGTTTTGCACCAGCTGACCAGTGAACCGGTCAGAAGTACAACCCGACGCCTGCAGACAGCGTCCGCAATAGCACGGGGCCCGCCCTCAGAAGGACTCCATGCTTGGTTTAAGCCGCCTTGAAATTCTTAATAATCTTTGAACCTGTGTTTCATAAGTGCCATTTGATGGGACAGTGGAGCGCGTGCGCATAAGCAGCACCTCTAACACTGGGTAGCAGCAGCTCTGACTCTGCAGATGGCACAGCCCAAGCGATTCCCTGATGACCCCCGGCACTCATGCACACGTCCGGGCAGTCCGGGTCACCGCAGAGCCCTGAGGCCCAGATTTGGTGGTGCTGGTGGTGGTGGCAGCAGCGGAAGTAACAGCTGTGGCAGAGGAGAGAGGAGGGGCTCGTGTGGGGTTAGCCCTGGGACCTGCGGTGGGAGGCCAGCTTGCCCATCGCTACCTGGACCCCATTCCTGCAGCATCTGCACGGACATTAACTCTCCAGCCTGAGGGCCTGGACAGGAACTGCCCGAGTTCAGACAGTACACTTGGTTAGTAAATTATTAAAAAATAAAAGCGTGCGCATGGATGTGGCAATGAAGCATATCAGAGGGTTGTTGGAGGTTTTCAAAGAGTTCAGAAACTCGAGTTTTGAAAACCACCACAACATTGCATGACAAATATCCACAGGCTCAGAAATAGAAAATTAAATGTAAAGATCGTCAAATTCAACAGAGAAGGACACAATTTTCATAGGAAAGTTCAGATGAACCAATTATTAACAAAAAGGGCGATTTTTAAATTAAGTTTTCCTTGTAACTGAAGATACAATAATAGAATGCATAAACAGGCATTTGTGAATTAGCTATAAATCAGGAGGCCACTTCCGGTTTCTTCTGTGACTTCCACAAGTGATAGGAAATGTCGGGCAAAAATCTTAAAATGCCTTTGTACAAATTTACATTTAAAATTAAGTTCAGACTGGCCTGAAACTAATTTGTATAGAGTTAAATTTTGGGGGACAAAAAAGTTCCATCAGAATCAGCAGCTCTAGACGTACTGAAATTTTTTGAATTTCAAAACATACTTTGAAATAATTGATTAGATGTGTATCCCAATGTTGTCACAACCTATGAAAATATCCTTAGCAGCTCTAGTAACAGTTGCATCAGCAGAAAGAGCCTTTTCAAAATTAAAAATTACCAAAGTTACCTGCAGTCTCCCGTTGGCCAAGAGTGACTGATGTTGCTTTCAATTTGAATTGATTGAAAGTGCAGGCGCTAAAAGTATTACGTTTTGATGACCTCACAAATGAATTTGCAGAAAAGTGAGCCAGAAAAATATGATCAGTCAAGATCACATTCATAAAGCATTATTTATTGTACTACATAATATTATGACACCAAAAATGTTATTGTTTGCAGTTTGTAAGTTTACATTGTGTATTCATGTATCACTGTTACTCCTATTGTGTTTTACAAGTAATAAGACATCTTTAAAGGAAGAAGCTTTATATGTGTGTAACTTTAACAGTACATTTTCCCTGCTTCTGGAACAAGGTCACTGCACTTTGATTTTGAATGGAGGAGTCCCACGAGTTTTGTAGGCAACCCTGCCTGCTGACTTGGCTTACCAAGTTTCCCAGGACAGATAAGTTAGGCCCCGTGGCCTCCAGGCCTAACACTGACTTTCACTCTTCTTTTTTTTTTTTCCTGTTCTGAAATTAAAAAAAAAAAAAACTTTTTAATTGAGGTATAGTTCATGTACAATATTATGTAAGTTACAGGTGTACACTATTATGTAAGTTACAGGTGTACTCTATTATGTAAGTTACAGGTGTACAATATAGTGATTTAGAATTTTTAAAGGTTATACTCCAATTATAGTTGTTAAAAATATTGGCTATATTCCCTGTGTTGTACAGTGTATCTTTGTAGCTTATTTTAAACCTATTAGTTTGTACCTCTTAATTCCCTACCCCTCCATTTCCTCTCCCCCCCCTTCCCTCTCCCCACTGGTAACCACTAGTTTTTTCTCTGTATCTGTGAGTCTGCTTCTGTTTTATTATTTTCACTAGTTTGCTGTATTTTTTAGATTCCACATATAAGTGATATCATACAGTATTTGTCTTTCTCTGGATGACTTACTTCACTTAGTATGATCATCTCTAGGTCCATCCATGATGCTGCAAACAGCAAATTTCATTCTTTTTTTTACGACCGAGTAGTATTCTGTTGCATATATTTACACCACATCTTCCTTCTCCATTCAGCTGTTTGATGGACACTTAGGTTGTTTCTGTATCTTGGCAACTGGAAATAATGCTGCTATGAACATTGGGGTGCATGTATCTTTTCAAAGTAGTGTTTTGGTATTTTTCAGATACATACTCAGGGGTGGAATTGCTGGCTTATATGGTAGTTCTGTTTTTAGTTTTTTGAGAAACCTCCGTACTGTTTTCTAGCCAGTAGCTAGAGCAACCTTAGTGAGAGAGAGCCCATGTGATGAGGCCAAAAATAACCTCTGTCCCTGCTGCCATAACTACTTCATTCACATGCCTGTTACATCATCATGCCTGCATTGGGCTGGCCAGTGACATAGGATGGCTGATGTCAACTGGCGGAGGCATTTTGTCTACCTGGTTGTGTAGTGGCTCTTCTGCAGTCAGTGCTCTCTGGTGCATATTCACATGTGATCAAAGATCTTCGTATTTTGTGCATACCCCCATAGGGCCCTCCCTCTGCATGCCTCTTCCCCAGATTTGTTTGTCCCTGATCTTCTAATCTGTCTCCTTTCTGAACTCTGAGGAACCAGCCTGGCCATTTGCTGCTGCCTCTGAGTCTATATATTTTCTTACCTCAGGCTACTTCTCTTTCTGCACATGGTAAATCATCAGGCACAATAGCTAGATCTCTGCCCATTGAGAGGATGTCACCTCACTTCTGTCTTCAGGGCCACCTCTGACTGAGTCTACAAAGGGGCAGCAATCCATCTGTGGCTTGTACCATCGAACCCAGTAGATCCATCCTGAACTCAAGCTCAGCCTTTCCCCTGATCCATCAGCTGGGCATTAGGGACCTGCCACATGTGGCCCTTTGAGGTCAGCTGGAGGAAGGATGCTGGAGCAACAGTGATGGATAGCATGGCATCTAGCTCACCTGTTCATGCATTTTGTGCTCTCTGCTCCTACTTGCCTCCAACCCAGGAGTACCGTTCTCATCGCACAGTGGATTGTGCTCAAATTTGGGGTTTGGTAGATCTTACAGTCCCAGCTCATAATGGGTGGTTATAGTCACAGAGTCCCTTGATATCCCATAGTCAGATGCTCCATCTCCGTCAAGGCCCAGTAGCAGGCAGGGAGCTGCTTTCTGAATAGTGTGGCATGGCCTTGCTCCAGAAGCAAGATCTAGGCACCTGCAATGTGACTCTTCTGTCGGAGCTGGCCATAAACCCTATCCAGCATCTTTTCCCACTGTGCTTATCTCATGTATCAGGCCGCAGAGTCCAAGCTACAGGGATGCTGGCACCTCAGCCTGAACTGGCTGCAGAATTCCTTCCTGCTCTGGGTCCCACTCAACGCTGGCAGCCTTCTGGATCACTCACTTAATGGATATCCCCTGGGGAGACTTACCAAACATGGCACTCCTTTCTTAGTGGTGGGACGTGGCGAATGTGGCAAGTTGTTTTTTACTTCCTAGGGGATGTCCCAGCTTGCTGGGTCCCTCAAACCTTCACCAGTGATGGTGGGGCCCTAATTTTCAGAGAGTGTATCTCCCACCGTCTGGAGCTCATGTGTCTTATCAAGACCTCCGACCTACCACTTCTTGCCCATCTGGTAAGATGAACGTGATGTTAGCAACATGGTACATCCATGCCATGTTTTGCAGGATGTCCAGATGGTCCAGAGCCCTTGAGGTTATGAGAGAGGGTGGGAAAGTTAACACAGCTCTGAAGCAAGACCATCCATGTCTACTGTTGTCCATACCACACAAATATAAGCCATTACAGGTGGAAAAAAATATATTTGGCAGATCCATGGCAGATCACATACGTGCGCTGGAAATAAAGATACCACATTGAGCAATGCAGCTGCTACTGGGGCTGTTGCTTGATTAAGTGATCGACTCTCGTTCACCATGATCCACCTAGTTCTTTGAGGGGCTGGACTAGTGAATTAAATGGGGATATTTGGGGACCACCAACCCTGTATTCTTTAAATCATTGAGGGTGGCCCTAATCTACCCAGCATGTGCTACTGCTTATGATTGACTGTCTTGGCTTGGTATGTGAAGGGGGCATTTCAGAGGCTTCCTCCTTGCCTTCCCCACTGTGATCACCCTTACTCCATAGGCCAAGGAACCAGATGGATGGGGGTTTTGTTAACCACTGAGTATATCCATTCCAATTAGGTACTTGGCGACTGGAGAAATGACCACTAGCTAGGTTCATAGACCCAATGGAGCTACCATCAGTCAGACCTGGGCCAGATCTCCATTTATTATCTGGCCCCCTTGTTCTTCTCATTCTAACGGGGCCCATGGTGGTGTTTTGTGTCCCTGGTATCACTGTTTGTACCAAAAAAAATCCCTGAAAAGTCTGCATAGTCTCATTTTTCTAAGGCTCTGTTACCCAGGACTCTTCAGAAAAGGAAGGAGCCTCAACCAGTGAGAGGTGGAAGTTGATGGATAAGTCCCTCAGCTTTTTTGCTCATCAGGGATGACAGTTCTGCTCTACGCCATCTTCCAAAGAGTCCCCAGTGCGATTGTGCCCCACTTGGCCACAGAGGTTACCCACTGTTCAGTTCACCCTCGATCGGCCTTCCTCCCTGCCCCGCCTCCCCTCTTGGGCCATCAGTGTGCTTCTTGGGACATTGTCCCAAGTGAACTCCTTGCACGCACATCTGTGTCTCAGGGTCTGCTTCTCGGAGACCCACACGAAGACGACATTGCTGAAATGAAGCGACCTGAGCGGTCACCCGTCTCCTCCTGACCGTTAAGTGCTTCCAGTCTGCTTGCCCAGCTCTGCAGGAAAGGGTCCATCAGCCTCCGTGGTAACCCGGTCTGATGTGCAGTTCCCATCGTCAGGCCCTGGCTTTTTATTCTCGACCCTTAGTCCCTCCCACTGGAATTTCAAACCACTTCATCATCTTAGGATTTTTTGTTTTTCTTTTCCTGAGCGGTGGAGAACAGCTGACCACCGACACTGGTGTAAGAGCCGCTTGTATACTTGAGCATGGGGAATCATCTTCACGTCTCTGGGCTGAATCATCCCAGTTCTTTTCGAGAGTGCCCATCAGTCCCATTTTCCAGGCTTTCCATCATCTTCGCAGCAGTGAGCTGTCACCCCCAGCTGCTCACCATAGACCAGCCTGCAGGCTTCCGGAGACCACCAGATGCGTGTTTTAACCTGAAGAAGTTCACCCGGGGTGGGGGAGGTACCCCAGCTGCTGTAAATCACCTCCTCCCCAAAGCCAGAGAGCAGGCCGCAGCTTGCTGTGGAAGGCCATAAAACTTCTCTTCTTTAAAGAGCCCCTTTGTTGGGCATGTTCATTGTAGCAGGCGTGCAAGTCCACCAAGGGCCCATAAAACTTCGCCAGGCTTTGTACAGGTGACCCCACGTGCCTGCGCCTTAGCAGTCTCCCCCTTAAGCCCACAATGCAACTGCGGCTGGCTTCACCCAGCAACAGACTGGACTCAATTTGCCTTGTGATTTGTTTGTTAGCTTTACAAATGGCTTTTGAGGCCAGACCACCCCTCCAACCCCTGATGACTTAGGTGGAAGCTCCAGGACGTCCCCAGAAACTGGGGTTGGGGGAGGGGGCGGGCTCTCGAGTCTCCATGGAGATTTCAAAACAATTAACCTCAGGGAGGAAGCGTGGCTGCCCTTCAAGGGTGAGCCAGCTTTCAGATGCAGATTGGCTCTCCTGTGGCCAAAGGTATTTCGCCTCTTGCCCGCACCTGTGTGGTCCTGAGCCCTGAGAAGCCGCAAGGCCCTCACCTGCTCCCTGATGACTCCACTCCAGCCACCCGCGCAGCGTTGGCGAGCCAAGTCCAAGCAAAGCCAAATCGCAGGAGAAGGACACTGACCTCATACATAGCTTAGTGGTTAAGAGCACAGGCTTCAGACAGCCGCAGTAGAATGGATATTCATACAGTGGGATATAAAAGGACCAAGCAGGAGAGTAGTTCTTAAAAGTCCTCATCATAAGAAAAAAAAAAAACGTGTAATCCTGTGCGGTGAGGGATGTTAACTAGATTTATTGTGGCGATCATTTTGTGACTATATATACATTGTGGCCGTATACACAAATATCAAATCTTTATGTTCTACACCTGAAACTAGCATAGTGTTCTATGTCAATTACACCTCCACTTAAAAAAATCACGATATGTGTTTTTTAAAAAGAACAAAGCATGGATACACACAACTACATGGGTGAATCACAGACGTTCTGCTGCGTGAAAGAAGCCAAACATATAAGAGTAAATACTACACGCTTCTATTTACATGAAGCTTAAAAGGGGGGCAACATTTAATCTGCGGTAGTAAAAGTGACACTAGCAGTTACCTCTGGGAGGCAAAGGGAGGTGGTATTAACTGGAAAGGGACACAGGAGAACTCTTTCGGGGGTGATAGAAGTCTTCCAGATCTTGAGCCGAGTGCTGGTCACATAGGTATCTACACATATAAAAAGGAACCGAGCGCTTAAAATCTGTGCTCTTTCCTGGATGTGAAGTTTACATTAGTATAATATTGGGGGGGGAAAGCTCTGACTTCTCACCGACAGAACTATGAGCTAATAAATGGCTGCTGTTTTAAGCTGATAAATTTGTGGCCATCTGTTACAGAGCCATAGAAAACCCCCACACCTCTAACACTGGCTCTGCCTCCAGTTTCCTGTGTGACCAACGGTATGTCACTTACCCTCTCTGAGCTTCAACTGCCACAGTTAATGAAAGCAATAACTCATCTCCTGCCTGCAGGATTCATGGGAAAAAAATCAAATTACTTAATGTACGGGAAAGCACTTGCAAAGTTATAAAGTGGCTTATAAACAGAAAGTTTATTATTGTCATGTTAAAAATAAACCCCCAACTTTGACCACAGGAAATGATTTAGAATCAACCAACCCAGGGCTGATAAGCTCCTGTTTTGTTACAGCCATGGCAGCTGGATGTGGGTGTGTTCCGCGTTGGATCTGGTGAGCTTGGGGAAGAAATGTTGTCAGATTCACTCCTTCTGAACACTGCCACCTGCATGCCATTTTGTCTGTGCCCAGATTTGCTATAGGCAGATGCCTTCACATTTATTTACTATTTTTTTTAACCTTCCAAAAGTAAATTACATAGGAATTTTCTTTTTCACTCGCTAGAAACTTCTACGCCCTCTGGAACCCTGCAGCTCTCCCTCTGATAGGAAAATACTGCCCTGTCAGATGACTCTGAACTAGACCCAAATCTTGTGGTTGTCGCCCTCTTAAAATATTATTATCACTGTATCTTTGTTTCACGAGTTAAAATCTTTAATGGATTAAAATATCTTTCACTTACAATGATCAAATTAGAGCATCATACTTAATCCATGAATCCATTCTTTTTTCTTTAAATTTTTTTCCTTTCTCCTCCTGCCCACACATGTCCCCCTCCGCCCCCGTCCCCATGCTCCCAATAGAGTTATAGCGTACTTTTGATCGGATCACTATTCAGTGTTTATCTTATTAAATGTTTAAATGTTTTGTAAATATTTTGCACAGCTAATCCATGTAGTGAATGATGGTTATTGCTTTTTTTCCCCTTGCACAATCCTTCCCCTGGAGTTAATAGTCATCTGGCTTTTGGGGTTCTTGGTTTTCTATGTATTTATCAGTAATGCAACTGTAAACTTTGCCAGATGTCTGAAACTCCTCTGAAGACATTCAGACACGTCAAGTATTTGATCGAGTTCATCTTGTGGAAAATCTCTCTCCTGGAGCCTTCTGATCTGCCCCGATCTGGACGTATTATGTACTGAGCGCATGTTCCATGCCACGTGCTATGATATTTGAAGCTCACAACAATCTTAGGAAGTTCATATTTGTATACCCAGGACATTAACTCTTAAAGAGGTTAAATAACCCCATCAAAAGGTGGCTAATCAGTGGAAGAACCAGGGCTTTGGCCCATGATGGTTTAACTCCAAAGCTCTGGGTTGGTTGATTCCAAATCATTTCCTGTGGTCAAAGTTGGGGGGTTATTTTTAATGTGACAATAATAAGCTTTCCATTTATAAGCCGCTTTATAACTTTGCAAGTGCTTTCATGTACATTAAGTAATTTGATTTTCCCATGAATCCTGCAGGCAAGAGATGAGTTACTGTTTTCATTCATTGTGACAGCTGAAGTTCGGAGAGGGTAAGTGATATACCGTTGGTCACACAGGAAACTGGAGGCAGAACGAATGTTTTAGAACCACCAAGGTGTGTGGGTTTTCTATGGCTCTGTAACAGATGGCCACAAATTTATCAGTTTAAAACAACAGGCATTTATTAGCTCATAATTCTGTAGGTCAGAAGTGGGGGCCCAACGTGTCTGGATTCTCAGCTCACAAGGCTAAAATCAAGGTGTCGGCGGCCAGAGCTGTGATCTCGCCTAGAGCTCAGGGTTCCCTTTCAGGCTCATTCAAGTTGCTGGCAGGATTCATTCCTTGTAGTCGTAGGACTGAGGTGCCCATTTTCTTGCTGGCTATTGACCAGAGGTCACTCTCAGCTCCTAGAAACCACTTTCAGATTCTTGCCACATGGCCCCAACCCCCTTTAAAGCCAGGAATGGAGAATCTCCCTGACACCAAGTATCTTTCAGATGTTGGACCCTTCTCAGTAGAAGCCCTGTCCCTTTTTAAGGACTCATCTGATTAGGTCAGGCTCACCCAGGATAATCTCTCACCACCTCCCACCTTATTAAATTGAAGTCTAGTTGATTTACAATATTATGTTAACTTCAGGTGTACAGCATAGTGATTCAGATTTTTTATTTTTTTTGCAGATTGTATTCCATTATAGGTTATTACAAGATATTGGGTATAATTCCCTGTGTTGTACAGTAAATCCTTGTTGCTTACTTATTTTATGTACACTAGTTTGTATCTGTTAATCCCATACTCCTAATTTGTCCCTCCCTACCTCCTTCTCCCCTTTGGTAACCACACGTTTGTTTTCTATGTCTGTGAGTCTGTTTCTGCTTTGTATATAGATTCACTTGTATTATTTTTTAGAGTCCACATATAAGTAATACCATATAGTATTTGTCTTTCTCTGTCTGACTTATTTCAATGAACATAATGGTCTCTACATCCACCCACATTGCTGCAAATGGCAATATTCTTTTTTATGGCTGAGTAATATTCCATTGTATATTTATATCACATTTTCTTTTACCTTTTTTTTTTTTTTTGCAAAGACTACAAAGATTTAATTTAAAATCACAGTGTCTTAGCCAGGATGCCCACCTGGAGGGGCATTCCCCAAACCCAGAGTTCCTCAAGGGGCACCTCCAGGCTCAGTAGGGAGGGGTGGGCAGGGCTGACACTGGGCCCCTCTGCTTCCCTCTGGAGGGTGAGGACCAGCTCTCATGTGTTCACTGGGGCAGGCTCTGCCGCTACCACCGCTGTCAGCTCCTTCTGTGCCAGCTCCAGCTCGTCCTCCTCATCCTGGGGAGGGTAGACCAGAACCTTGTCTAAGATGCCAAACTCCTGAGTCTCCATGGGGCTCATGTAATGGTGCCTCTCCATGGCGAACTCGATCACCTGCAGGCTCTGTTTGGTGTGCTTGGCGTGGATGCTGTACAGCTGCTTCTTGAGTTTCATGATCTCCTCCGCCAGGATGGTGATGTCTGTGACTTGGCCCTGGGTGCCCCCGGAGGGCTGGTGGTTCATGATGCGGGAGTTGGACCCGTCTGCTCTACTGCCATGGGAATGAGCCCGAGAGCCCAGGCCATCATCGCGTGCAGGCTCTGCTGCAGGGCCAGGCGGTTGTCCCACATCTGCTGCTGGGGAAATCCAGCCACGAGGCGAGGCCCCAGCGTGGGGCACCAGCCTGCCGCCATCTGGCCCCCCACCACCAATATTTGGGGCCACATCACTCCACATGTCAGTCGCAGCTTCTGAATGGTGGCGGGACTATGACTCTCTGCGTGCTTTGCGCCCACAGCACTTGCTCACATGACCCTATACTGCTTTTTCTTAAACTAGTCTGTTGATGGGCACTTGGGTTGTTTGCATGTCGTGGTGATTGTAAACAGTGCTGCTATGAACAATGGAGTGCATGTATCTTTTCAAATTAGAGTTTTCGTCTTTTCCGAATATATACCCAAGAGTGGGATTGCTGGATCATGTGGTAACTCTATTTTTAATTTTTTAAAGTAACCTCCATACTGTTTTCCATGGTGGCTGCACCAATCTACACTCCCACCAACAGTGTAGGAGGGTACCCTTTTCTCCACACCCTCTCCAGCATTTATTTGTAGACTTTTTGATGATGGCCATTCTGACCCCTGTAAGGTGATACCTCATTGCGGTTTTGATTTGCAATTCTCTAATAATTAGCAATGTTGAGAATCTTTTCATGTGCCTGTTGGCAATCTGTAGGTCATTATTGGAGGAATGTCTATTTAGGACTTCTGCCCATTTTTTGATTGGGTAGTTTGTTTTTTCGATATTGAGTTGCATGAGATGTTTGTATATTTTGGATATTAACGCCTTGTCAGTTGCATCATTTGCAAATATTTTCTCCCATTCTGTAGGTTTTCTTTTCATTTTGTTGATGGTTTTCCCCTTGCTATGCAAAAGCTTTTAAGTTTGATTAGGTCCTATTTGTTTAGTTTTGCTTTTATTTTTTTTGCCTTGGGAGACTGACCTAAGAAAATATTGCTATGGTTTATGTCAGAGAATGCTTTGCTTGGTTCTCTTCTAGTTGTCTTATGGTGTCATGTCTTATATTTACGTCTTTAAACCATTTCGAGTTTATTTTTGTATATGCTATGAGGGAGTGTTCTGACTTCATTGATTTACACGTGGCTGTCCAGCTTTCCCAACACCACTTGCTGAAGAGACTCTCTCTTCTCCATTATATATTCTTGCCTCCTTTGTTGAAGATTAATTGACTATAGGTGTGTGTATTTCTTTCTGGGCTCTCTATTCTGTTTCATTGATCTATATTTCTGTTCTTGTGCCAATACCATGCTGTTTTGATTATTGTAGCTTTGTACAGTATTACTGTATCATCTCAAGTGTGGGAGGGTTATGCCTCTAGCTTTGTTCTTTTTTTCTCAGGATTCTTTTGACAATTCTGGGTCTTTGTGGTTCCATATAAATTTTAGGATTATTTGTTCTAGTTCTGTGAGAAATGTCCTGGGTATTTTCATAGGGATTGCATTAAATCTGTAGATTGCTTTGGGTAGTATGACCATTTTGACAATATTAATTCTTCCAATCCAAGAGCATGGATTATCTTTCCATTTCTTTGAATTGCCTTCCGTTTCCTTTATCAGTGTTTTATAGTTTTCAGCATATAGATCTTTTACCTCCTTAGTTAAGTTTATTCCTAGGTATTTTATTTTTTTGACATAATTTTAAACAGGGCTATTTTTTAACTTTCTCTTTATGACATTTCATTGTTAGTGTAAAGAAATGCAATAGGTTTATGTATATTAATCTTGTGTCCTGTTACCTTGCTGAATTCGTATATTCGTTCTAATAGTTTTTGTGTGGAGAATTTAGGGTTCATCTGCAGATAGTGAGAGTTTTACCTCTTCCCTTCCAGTTGGGCTATCTTTTATTTCTTTTTATTATCTGATTGCTGTGGCAAAGACTTCCAATACTATGTTGAACAGAAGCAGTGAGAGTGGGCATCCTTGTCTTGTTCCTGAACTTAGCAGGAAGGTTTCAGCTTTTCACTGTTGAGTATTATGTTGGCTGTGAATGTGTTGTAAATGGCTTTATTATGTTAAGATACGTTTCCTCTATACCCACTTTGGTGAGAGTTTTTATCGTGAATGGATGTTGAATTTTGTCAAATGCTTTTTCTGTGTCTATTGAGATGATCACGTGGTTTTTGTCTTTCCTTTTATTAATGCGGTGTATCATATTGATTGATTTGTGTATGTTGACCCATCCTTGTGACTCTGGAATGAATCCAGCTTGATCATGGTGTATGATTCTTTTTATATATTATTGGATTTGGTTTGCTAATATTTTGTAGAGGATTTTTGCATCTATATTCATCAAAGATATTGGCCTGTAATTTTCTTTTTTTGTGCTCTTTGGTTTTGGTACCAGGGTGATGGTGGCCTCATAGAATCAGTTGGAGAGTGCTCTTGCCTCTTCAATTTTTTCGAATAGTTTGAGAAGGATGAGTGTAAGGTCTTTGTATGTTTAGCAGAATTCGTCAGTGAAGATGTCTGTTCTTGGACTTTTGTTTGCAGGGATTTTTTATTATTGTTATTATTACAGCTTCTATTTCACTTCTAGTGATTGGTCTCTTCCAATTATCTGTTTCCCCCTGACTCAGTTTTGGCAGGTTGTATGTTTCTAGAAACTTGTCCATTTCTTCTAGGTTGTCCAGTTTGTTGGCATATAACTGTTCATAGTATTCTCATGATTTTTTTTATTTCTGTGGTATTGGGTATTTTTTTCTTCTCTTTTATTCCTTATTTTGCTTATTCGAGTCCTCTCTCTTTTCTTTATGAGCCTAGCTAGAAGTGTGTTGATTTTGTTTATCTTTTCAAAAAACCAGCTCTTGGTTTTATTGATCTTTTCTACTGTTTTTTAAATCTCTATTTTTATTCACTTCCTCTGATATTAATTATTTCCTCCCTTCTTCTGACCTGGGTTTTGTTTGTTCTTTTTCTAATTCTTTTAGGTGATAGGTTGGTTGGTTTATTTGCAATTTTTCTTGTTTCTTAAGGAAGGCCCATATTGCTATGAACTTCCCTCTTAGAACTGCTTTTGCTGCATCCCATAGATTTTGTAAAGTTGTGTTTTCATTTTTGCTTATCTTGATGTATTTTCCAACGTCTTTGATTTCATCATTGACTCGTTGGTTTTTTTAGTAGCATGTCGTTTAGTCTCCACATGTTTGTTCTTTCCTCTTTTTTTCTTTCCGTAGTTGCTTTCTGGTTTCATACTGTTGTGGTCAGAAAAGATGCTTGAAATAATTTCTATTCTCTTAGATTTGTTGGGGCTTGTTGTGTGACATAGGATGTGGTCTGTCCTAGAGAATGTTCCATATGTGCTTGAAAACAATGTGTATTCTGGTTGCTGTTGGTACTGGGGGTTTTTTGCAGGGGGTGGGTAGTGGTATGTAGTGTCCTGTAGATATCAAGTCCAAGTGGTCTATTGTGTCATTTAGGAACTCCGTTACCTTACTGCTTTTCTTTCTGGATGATCTGTCCATTTATGTCGGTGGGGTGTTAAAAATCTCCTACTATTACTGTGTTATTGTCAGTTTCTCTCTTTACATTTGTTAGTATTTGCTATATACATTTAGGTTCCCTATATCAGATACATATATGTTAATGAGTGTCATAGCCTCTTCTTGTATTGATCCCTTTATCATTATATGATGCCCTTCTTTGTCTTTATTTCCTTTTTAAAAAAATCTTGTCTGATATGAGTATTACTACCCCCACTTTCTTGTCATTTCTATTTCCATGAAATATCTTTTTCCATTCCTTCACCTTCAGTCTGTGTGTGTTTCTTTCACCCCGAAGTGAGTCTCTTATAGGCAGCCATGTGGAGGGTTCTTGTTTTTTTCATCCAATCTGCCACTCTATGTCTTTTGATCAGAGCATTTAGTCCACTGGCATTCGAAGTAATTATTGATAGGTATATACTTATTGCCATTTTAATCCCTGTTTTCCAGTTGTTTTTATAGTTCTCTGTTCATTTCTTCTTTTTGTCTTTCCTTTTGTGGTTTGATGATTTTCTTTCGTGATATGCTTGAGTTTGTTTCTTTTTGGGTTTTGTGCATCTGTTATAAGTTTCTGATTTGTAGTTACCATGGAGTTCAACTATATTGACCTATAACTATATCTACTTGCTTTAAACTGATAGACATTCTAAGTGACCTACATTTTTATACTCCCCTTCCCCACATTTTGTGGTTTTGATGTCCTATTTTACATCTTCCTGCTTATCCTTTTACTGTTTATTGTAGTTATAATCACTTTTGTAATTTGTAATTGTTTTTTCAATCTATATACTGGCTTATTTAAGTGATCATCAATCTTTACTATATATTTACCTTTCCTATTGTGATCTTTCCCTTTTCTATAGCTCCTGCTTCTTTTCTATTTAGAGAAGACCCTTCAATATTTCTTTTAGGGTAGGTTTAGTATTGCTAAGTTCTTTTAGTTTATGCTTGTCTGAGAAATTCTTTCTCTCTTTCTATTCTGAATGATAATTGTGCTGGGTAGCGTATCCTACATTGCAGATTTCTCCCTTTCAGGACTTTGAATATATCATGCCACTCCTTTTCCAGCCTAAAGTTTCTGCAGAGAAATCAGCTGATAGCCTTATGGGGGTTCCCTTGTAACCGACTCTTTGTTTTTCTCTTGCTGATTTTAGAATCCTCTCTTTATCTTTAACTTTTGCCATTTTAATTATGATATTGGTGTGGGTTTGTTTGGGTTCACATCTTGTTTGGGACCCTCTGTGCTTACTATTCCTGGATATCTGTTTCCTTACCTAGGTTTGAGAAATTTTCAGCCATAATTTCTTCAAGGACATTTTTAATCCTCTTCTCTCTCTCTTCTTCTGGAACCTCTATTATGCGTAGGTTAGCACATTTTATATTACTCCATAGATCTCATATGTTGCTTTTTTTTTCATTTATCTTTGTCTGCTGTTCTGATTGGGCGATTTCCATTATTCTGTCTTCCAGATCACTTATTCATTCTTCTGTGTCATTGAGCCTGCTATTCATTGCCTCTTGATTGCTTTTTAACTCGGCAATTGAATTATCTATTTTTGATTGGTTCATCTTTATAGTTTCTAATTCCTTGTTACAGTAATCTGCATTTCTATCTATAATCCTTCTTAATTCAGTTAGCACTTTTATTACCACCTTTTTGAACTCAGGGTCTGGTAGACTGGTGAGCTCTGTTTCATTATTTGTTCTTTCAGGGGATTTCTCCTGCTCTCTTAATTATTACTAGTTTCTCTGCCTTTTCATTTTACTTAGCTTTCTCTGTCTCTGCGAACTTAGGGGAAGCAGTTACCTTCTGTGGTCTTGAAGGGGTGTTTTTATGAGGGAGCATCCTTGTGTAGACTGTGTGTGTCCAGTGCCTTTGGTGTGAGGGCTGGTTTTAATACTGATGCTACCCATGTCTTTCCTCAGGATGTGCTGGCTGGTATCCCCTTAATAGGGGGTGTGGTTGGTGTTGGGGGATATAAAGCCTGTGCGGGGTGTGAGGCGGGACTTCTCTGCTCTGTGGCTCTCATTGTCCTGTCAGGGCTGTCAGGGGTGGGGTCTGCTCCCCAGCTGTTAAAGTAGAATTGCTGGCGGTTGGGCTTGATAAGGCTCCATTGCCCTTGAATGTTTGCCCAGCCCCAAAAGAGGTAATTGCTGAAGCAAGTGATGCTCGTGTGCTCACAGAAGAACCACGCGCCATCTATGTAGGCATCCACAGCTCCACTCAGAAGCGGCCCAAGGTCACGTCCCTTCCTCTGCTGTGTTTGTCTGAGATCTAGTGGAAGCCTGTGGTGTGCAGTGGGCCGGGGCTGGGGGTGGGGCATTGTGGCGGCAGGAACTGAGGTGGCCGCACTGCTGCCTGCGATCTGGGCTGCCTCTGTGGCAGTCTTCTCCCAGGACCTGTCTGTCCCAGGTCCAGCGTTAAGCTGTGGTTTGGAGTAGGTGGAGCCGAGGTGCTCTTGCTGGGAGCGCCTGAGTGCACTGACCAAGGCCATCGCCGTCCCACATGGACCGTACCCCAGGCTGGCTGTCTCTGCATAGCTAGATCGAGTCTTTTTCCAGGGCCCAGTTGGCCCAGATTATCAAGCTGTGGTGTGGAGTGAGCGGGCTTGCCCCTTCGGATTGGGAAGTGTGGTGAGGCAGCAGCCACCAGTGCATGGCTGTCTCTGCCCTAATTGTTGGAAAGCTAGCATGCACACACTCCTTGTAAGTACAGTCTAGGCTTCTCCAGCCATTCTGTTTGTCCCAGTGGTTCTCCCAGCAGCCAAGGCGGGGCTAGTCTCCTCTGTGCAGGACCCCAGGACAGGGATGCCCAGATTGTGGCTCAACCTGCTCACTCCCCAGGGCAAAGGTCTGCCCATGTGGACCTTATCTTCCTTTCAGATTCCTCCCAGGGATGCAGGTCCTGACCCAATGCCTTTTTCCATCCTACCTGGCTACATGGAGATCTTTCTCACAGCTTTGGTTGTATAAGAGTTCTGCCAGTTCCCAGTTAGTTTTCCATGAGAATTGTTCCACATATAGAGGCATTTTTGATGTGTTTGTGGAGGGAGGTGAGCTCCACATCCTCCTACTCCACCACTGAACCCCTTCCTAATCTCCCTTTCTTAAGGTCAACCGTGCAATATGGCGCAACCTACTCATAAGAATGATATATCGGGGGAGTGGTAGAGTGGATGCTTCACATGCCTGAGGGCCAGGGTTCAATCCCCAGTACCTCCATTTTTTTTAAAAAAAGGATGATATATCAGCATATTCATAAGTCCCTCCCACACTTACGGAGAGGGGATTCTGCAGAGTTCTGGGGGCTATCAGAATTCTGCCCGCCACACTGAGCATACCAGAAGTATCTTTTTCCCCACTTCAGTGAGGGTTTCCTTGACCACTCATTTCCAGAGTTCCATGACCATCCTGGGTATTGAAAAAGAAGATAGATCATTGTAAAATCTGCTTAAAAGGATACCTCTGGGCTGAGGCCCTGCTATTGAGAGTGTGGAATGTGTTTGCTCATCATAGCAAAGCTTTGTGATATAATCTAGGGTCCTGTTTGTTCACTACAGATTTTGATAGCCTGAGTTTCTTAAAAGGATCATTCGCCAGAAATAAACCAATCACAGAAATAGACATATTGTATGGTTCTACTGATCTGAGGTGTCTAGACTAGTCAGATTCATAGAAGCAGAAAGAATGGTGGTTGCCAGGGGTGGGGAGGAGAGGGGAGTTGCTGTTTGATGGGTATGGAGTTTCAGTTTTGCAAGATGAAAATGTTCGGGAGATCTGTTGGCATAATAATGTGAATATACTTGACACTACTGAACTGTACACTTAAAAATGGTTAAGATAGTAAACATTATGTTATGTGGGGTTTTTTTTAACCAGAGTTACAAATAAAAATATATTTTAAAAAAGAATCACTCCCCAAAGCTTTTTGTGATCTGAAGTAGGAAAGAGCCCTTCAAAGCAGCCTCAGAATCAGGAAAAGTTATTAGAATGTTGTAGTGGATGTGGAGGATTTGCTCTCCTGACGTCCAGCCCGCCCTTTCTTCATGCCTTCCTGTACTGCAGAGCATGGAAAGCTAGGGTTCTGAGTATGAATTGGAATCTACCAATTTGATGGTCTTGTGGATGATCTGAAGGGTGGGAATGAGGCTGAGGCCACGTTCCATTGGCAAGTGTGGTCGGAGGGCCAGTGAGTTCCTGTGACAGTTTTCCAGTGCTCGACACTAGCTCCAAGAGTGTCATTTGGCAGTTGTGGCAACAGCCTATGAGTCTTCCTGATCCCTGAATCCCAGCTAAAGCATCACGCTCTTGAAGCCACCAGTTCCCATAAAGACTTCTAATTCCCCACCTTCACGGCTGAGGTCAAGGTAGAGTAGCTCCCCTGGCAGGCCAGTCGTATTGTGGCGTCATTCTGAGAGTCAGTCCTGGAAGGCGAGCCCGAAGCCTGGTTCTCCCATCCTTACAACAATTTTGCCAATACTCAATACCCTGAATTAAATCCCTTCCTGCTTGAAATAGCCGGAGTGATTTCTTTTCCTGCAACTGAACCCTGAAAGTTTGCTGTACATGATGATCAGGCCAGTGGGTGTTTGGGAATTTGACCATGCCATCATGTGAAGCTTTGATGGCACCTGATGGAGGCCTCCTGTATATTGGCGATGATTCCCACCTACTCCACTTTCACCCTAGCCCCTTATACTGGGCCTCAAACCCAGCTGGACCTCTGCTCCTGCTGGGCAATGCTCTATTTTTCTCCTTTCCCTTTTATAGCTACTGGAAAACTCTTTCCCTCTTCTCCAGCCCCCTACCTGATTGTAGCAGACCCTAAGGCTGTCCACCCAAGGCACGCCCCCCCTTCCCTGCTAACACAACCCAATTTTGTTTGGGCAGTAGGTAAGGATCTCTTAATTTTAGGTAATATGTTTTATGATGGGTTTGTGACCCAGTCTTGGCTAATAAGGGGAAGTCTGGGAGGCTTCTGAAGAGAATGTTTCTTCCTGACAAGAGGCGAGAGTAGGGGAGTTTTCTCATTACCTGACTGTCCATGAGTTGCTCTCCTAAAACAGGCACTTGATGCCTGGAGCTATGGCAGCCATTTTGACACTACAAGGTAGCAAGGACAGGGAGAAAAAGTCAATCACTTAGGATGGCAGAGCAGAGGGGCTGACAGAACTGGCCCCTCCACACAATCAATGAACCATGGACAGACCTTGAAACCACCTACCTCCAGACTTCTTGCCAGCTAATCAGTAAAGGCCCTTAGGATTTAAGCAACTGTTAGTTGGATTTGGGGGTACTCAAAGCCAAAAAGCCTTCCTAACTGACACATCCAGCCCATTCCTGATAACTCTCAGCAGAAGCCCTTTCCTTTGACTTTGCAGAGAAAACGAAGTCCACTTCCTGCCCCCCACCCTCGTGACACACAAGATTTCTCCCTCCCCTCTTGTCTCATAGCTGAGGGTCTCTTATCTGATCTGAATTCATCTCTCCCATGTGCTCTGGACACCAGCTCTTCTGCAGGGACCTAGGCAGTCATCTTTCTCTCCTGCATCTTCCATCTCCTGCCCTCCCATGGCCCCTTTCCAACTGTGGTCTTGAGTAAGCACCCAAAACTGTGTGTCCTAGGTTGTGTGGACATGTCCCGCCCTAATCACCAGGTAACTGCTTCTCAAGGGCCCCTTCCCAATGCCCTGGGCGAGCCCCGGAGGTGAAAGAAGCAAGAGGTTAAGGGTGTGGAACTGTCCCCTGTCCCCAGAGGGAGCAGATGCCCAGGACTGGGTGTGTACTGTGGGTACTCATGCCAACGCCTGCTTTCTGCCACAAGGCTTCTTTTCCTTCTGCCTTTTCTCCTTATGTTTATTGAGAGCATATTTTCTTTATCTTTAAGGCTTTTATAGCTTTGTATCTCTGCCTCATTTTAGTATATTCTGTTGTTATGATTTATGCTGCTTTTACTGACTCTTTACCCTCAGCACATAAACATGTTTAAATTTTCCACAGCTTAAAAAAATAAAGTAAAAAACCCTTCCTTGACCCTGCGTTCTCATCCAGTTTCGGCATCCTCTCTCTCTTTCTCTCTCGCTCTCGCTCTCTCACTCCCCCTTCGCTTCCCCACGAGCTCTTTGGGAGTCATTTGCACTCACGGTGTTTCTTCACATCCCACTCAGTCCTTAACTCTCATCTCCAAGACCGGAAACAGCCCAGCCTTGCTTAGCACAATGGGGGTTTTATTGGCAGGATGCTGGGAATCTCGCACGGCTGTAGGAAGAAAGGAAGGAAAGGGATGCAGCTGGGCCACCAGATCCCCTGGGATTTTTTTTTTTCCTGGGGCCCCCACGCTCTCTCTACTCCCAACTTCTCTCTTTGGAATGATGTCATTCTTTCCTCCACTTTACACCCAACTGCTCCGGAGCCTTCTACCCCATGGCTCCCTTTAACTCCAGTTCGAAAGTCCCAGGGAAGAATTCTGATTGGTCCAGCCTGGGTCAGGTCTCTGCCTGGATCAGTCAGCCGCGGCCCCAGGAGGCAAAGTCCCAAAGCCGAGACTAAATCTCAGAGAGGGGAACTGCGAGCGTGCATCTCAGCTGGCTTCTCCCTGACCAGCAGCACTTGTTTGAAACTCCTCTCACCTACCTGTCTGTGCCCCACCTGCACGTGCAGACCTTACCTCTTCATCCAACTGCTGGTACCCGCCGGCAGCCACGGAGCTCTGCTCTGCCCGTGTATGCAACCGGCCAGCAGTGCTGAGATGGCGGCACCTCCAGCTGACTCACCCCTGACCCTCGAATGGAGAACCAGCCCAGCTTTCTCAAGAGGGCAAGTGTGGCCACAGAGATGCATCCCCGGGTCTCCTTCAGGGAGGGACTTACGGCCCCATTGTCAGCAGACAGCCTCCAACCGCTAAAACCCACCTTGTCCCAAGGCACTTCCTTCCCAGGGTAACCCGGGTCCATGACTGGTCATTTCATCCCCTGTGGGACAACTGTGACAGGCTGTACATGCTGCAGCATCTCCCAGGGGATCTGTCCAGGTTTGCCAGACCAGCTTGGCAGTCCGAGCTCTGCCCCCATCCTAGTCTCATTTTCTCCCCCTCCTTCCCCAGATGGTGTCCCTAATAACTGCCTTGCATGCTGGACTCTATTTTGGTTTCCATCTCCAGAGGACCTCACCTGTGACAGATACCCTTGAGCCGTGAGTCCCACACCATCTCCCAGAGGTCCCTGTGGGACTGAGTACCAGTTGCCCACCGTGGGAACCGGCTTGATAATGCTCTTTTTTTTAATAATGCAACTCTTTTAATATGTATTTTTATTTGTGGGGGAGGTAATTCGGTTTATTTATTTATTTAGCGGAGGTACTGGGGATTGAACCCAGGACCTTGTGCATGCTAAGCAGGCACTCTACCACTGAGCTATACCCTCCCCCTGATAATGCTCTTTTTATTGGCTGCCTTCTCTCCCCAACCCCACTTCCCTACTGCCCATAGTCTCTGAATCTCCTAAAATCTACTTGCTTGCAAGTCCTTGTCTCAGGGACAACCCAACGCTCTGACACTAGGATTACTGTGAATTTTCTGTTAAATACAGAGTCCCAGCTTTTATCGAAGTGTATCACTGTGACCATGAGCTTTTCTTGAAATGCTTTCCTCCCTCAACTTGCTGGGTTTCCTTCCCCCTTGCTGCCCACTGCTTTGCCCCTCCCTCTTCCTCTGCCCACCCCAGGATGGCACCTTGGCTTCCTCCTACACCCAGCACATCCCAAGGGAGCTTAGTCACTCCCTTGAAGTCATCCGTCACTACCGAGGGATGACCCACACTGTCTCTTGCCCAGATCTCTTTTGAGCTCTAAACTCAGATATCTAACTGCCTCCTGGCCATCTCTACATGGATGTCCCACCGATGCTTCAAATCAATATGGCGGAACTAAATTCATCACTTTTTTTTAAGCCAGCTTCTCGTCCTACATTCCCCTTTTCCGCAAATAGCATCACTGTTGTCCTCAAAGCCAGCTAGCTGGGAGTCCCCCACCCTCCTACCCATCTCCGCAGTGCCCCATTGGCACTTGTCCTGGAGCAAACCCACTTCCGCCCCCGATCAGTCTCCCCACTCCCAGGCTCTGCCCTCCACTAGCCATGTGACCTTGAATAACCCATTGAATCTCTCTTTGCCTTAGTTTCTACATCCGTAAAATGGGCTATTCATAATAGTACCTAGTCTGTTAGAGTTTCTGTGAGGTTTTAAAGAAGTTGCATATATAAAATGCTTAGGAAAATATATGTCACGTAGTATTTTCAATGATTGTTAGCTTTGTGTTATTGTTTTTTGTCGTCGTTTGTTTTTATCCTTCTTAAGTTCCTCATCAGTTTTTGTCTTGTACTGTAACCACTTGTGTGCCATCTTTAAATGCCCTACTGGTTTGCAGGATTCTTGGGGGCAGTGCTGTATCTTATCTATCTGTCTATGACCATGGTCTCCCTCCCCTCCAACTTCCTGTCAGCCACACTTCCCTTCAGATCTGGTAGCATTGGAGCAGCTAGGGGAACTTTTTTATATCCAGAGGAAGTTGAGTTGGGGATATATTCAATTGCGGTTTAGTGGGATGTTTTGTGTGTACAGTTGACCCTTGAACAACACAGGTTTGAACTGCAAGGATCCACTTACACGTGGATCTTTTTTTCAATATATATACATTCATATATATGTTTACTAGCCAAGGTTGGTTGAATCTGCAGATGTGGAATCTGTCCACGTATATGGAGGCTGAATATGGGACTTGAGCATACATGGATTTTAATATCTGCCATGGTCCTGGAACCAATCCCTGGAGAATACCAAGGAACGACTGTAGTTTTTAAATATTGCTAGCATCCCAGTGTAAGAACAACTTCCAGAAACACTCGCACCGCTCCCTGAGTTGACCCTCCAGGTGATGTAACGTGAAGACTCAGGCTCAGAGGTTGCATCTTAGTGTCAACATGTCCTGTGGTACCCAGAACCAGAAGCATATGGGTAGTAGAGGGGAGACAAGGTTTGAAAGGTATGGAGTTAGGAGCTACGCTGTGGAAAACTCTTCCAACCATCAGATGAAAATTTGTAAGGTTAAAGATAGTTTTTATTAATCCCTAGACAAAGGGAATTCTCTCCTGTCATGAATATATTCAGCAATGCAATATATACAATTATGAATGCACCATAATTTTTTTCCCTTTCTCATTGAATGTACGTGGAATAGAATTTATCAGAATTCTTGGAGGGCCCAAACCTAGAGCAAGTACAACAAAATGGGAGAAGATCTGTATGTGAAGTCGCATGTTTTATCCACCCCAGTGAGTTGGACCACATCTTAGAGTATCTAATGCCTCTTATTCTGACGAAGGCTGACAGTTCCAGGTGAAATGGCACGCAAAATTGCCACTGACACAGCAAAATATCCTAAAGAAAGATATTTATCAACGAGTCAATTTTTATGCCATAAGAAAAATTCGATTACATAATTATGTAGCCCAATACAATGTAGTGGCAGTTTAAGAAGGCAT
This sequence comes from Vicugna pacos, assembly GCF_048564905.1. Classification (NCBI taxonomy): domain Eukaryota; kingdom Metazoa; phylum Chordata; class Mammalia; order Artiodactyla; family Camelidae; genus Vicugna; species Vicugna pacos. The sequence continues at coordinate 31,315,383 of NC_133023.1, forward strand.
TTAAATTGTTCTTGCATGCCTTCATTTCAGATTAACTTTCTATATTTTTTCAGAATTATTGATCAAACCAAAAATCAATCAATAAAAATGCAGCCCCATATTGCCAGATAAAAAGCACTACAACAGAGGTGGGTTAGGCAGTTAATAAAAACATTATGTTACATTGTCTGGATTTTGTGATGTTTAGAAATTTGTCCACTCTTGAAAATCCAGAATTTCCTGTGATTTCTTGGTGGACCTAATTTTGTACCTGTAATCTTATGTTCTTTGACTTAAAGAGGGACCCCAAAATTGTATGAGCTTCAGGCCCCACAACCGGGCATGCTGGGAGGTAGCTTTTGACAGAGGGAAGAAAGAGCCAAGTGAAAAAGGCTATGGTTCTATCATGTAATAGAGCTGGGACTTGAAAACCACAGAGGTGAAACGGTGGGGCAAATTCAATCAGCCAACTCCCACTTTGGGGATTGAGGCCCAGGAATGTTTGGCAAATAGGAATGGGGTGGGGGGAGGTGGAGAAAAGACCCAGAGGAGGCTGCAGTTCTGCGATTGACCACAAGATGGAGGTAAAAGAGTGATCCCTCCATTCAGTCAAAAACTCATTAAGAGCTAATCAAGGTAAAGCGGGGTTTTTCATGTTTCCTACGGGTGCCTTCTCCCCTTTGCCAAGCCTCAGTGCACTTACTATTGTTCCATTCTTTTTGGTTAAAGTCGTCACAAATCTGCGTTTTTGTTTGTTCACTCAACTGTAGCCCGCACTTCGTCTTCTAGACAACTTTCCCTGCTTCTTACGGTTAAGGATTATGTTCTTATTAACTATTATTAGAAGAATTTTCTGACTCAGAAGTTTCAGGACTTAAAGCTATAGTCTTAGTTCAATAATTGCCTGATTATTTGCTGCTCTGCTTGGAACTTTCATTACCTGGCTTCTGTGTCGCCTGCATTTCTCCACACCCCCGAGTCGGGGCTCAGAACAGAGCTCTATCTGCAACACCAGCCCTCGTTCCTGTCTGTCTGAGAGAGATATGCTTCCATCTCGTTTTACCAGGGCCCTGCGAAGGCTGAATGACTCCTATGTTAACCGGGGGAAAAAAAAAAACATGGAGCGACTTGCCTAAGACAATGATAGAAATAGACAGAGACAGGCTTCCTGGATCCAATATTCTGCCTTTTCCTAGCGGGCACTGGACACTATCACCCTCCTCCCCTGCAAGATCTTGGTGGTCCTCTAGCCCTTTAGGCCAACACCATTAGCTCAGAACACATCACAGAGAGACCATGGGGCGGTGGCCAGAACTGACCACCTTCCTGATCTCTTTTGAGATCTTTGCTATTGTTGAGGACGCTTGACCTAGACCCGTGCTTGGCATATCGGTGGGGCTCTTGCTGGAAAACCATGCTAACAATGAAATGGCAAAGGGCACCGGGCTGCTATCCTGAGTGCCCAGATGCATGAGCTTCTGCCTCTCCTGTGGTCGGGACTGCAGTGTTTATCTTTGGTGAGTCGTAAGCTTGTCTGTGATGATGCTGTTGGCTGAGGTTGGAGATGACGTCTGTATAAGAGGACACAGCAAAGCTGACAGGCCCAGAGCCACGGCAGCTCTTGGCTACACCCTTAGAGTAAATTCCCTGGTTCCCTGACTGCCCCAGGATTGACATACCCTGTGGGGGACAATGGACGGATGCGTCTTCAAAGCACGTGGAGGGAGCAGAATCGGGAACATCATGGCCAGTTTCCCCTGCAAAGTGCCTTTCTGGCTCCCTATCCTGGTCATTCTGTTTTGCCTTGTAGAAGTATCCCATTCTGGACGGCAGCTTGGTTGGGCAGAACAGAAGAACCAGCACAGGGCAAGGAACTAGGGGACCTAGATTCAGATGTCAGCTGCAGCATCTTCCTTCAGGAATGAAGACTTTGTCCTCCCAGCTGTCAGGCCCTTGGAGAGCCCCTCTGGCCAAGGCCACAGTTTTGCTAGGTAGCCCACCTCTGATCAGTGACTGACAATGGAATATTAAAGCTCAGCCCTCTTGCCCCACCTTCAGACGGCACCAAGTCTCATTCTGTCTTTCAAACTCCCTGTAGTGTCAGCTAAGGCTTCCCTGAAGACGGCATCGCAGCTCAGTTTCCCCCTCTGCCCACTCTTGTGTTCTCCCCTCCCTTCCTTGGGGGTAGATCCCTGCTCGTTCAACTCCACCTCAGAGTCTTCCTGGAAAACCCACCAGGAGACCATGACCTTGGGGAAGGAAAACACCCTTTCTGAACTGTGTTAGGAAGCTGTCTGAAAGTCCCAGGGCTATGTTTAATGCCACTCCTGGGGATCCCTTTGTGGTCGTTTTCACGGCTGCCACTCCAGCTCCCACCAGTTCTTGGCAATGAGACCCATCAAAGAACCCAAAGCTGCAGAAGCCTGAGACCCCAGACACACTGTGGAAAGTGGCTACCAACTAAGACCAGCTAGTGAGCAGTGCTGGGATCCTGTAGCTGTCAGCCACATTTCCAAAAGCGCTGCCCTATGGCTTTCAAGCCGACCTGCTGAAATTCTAAGGGATGAGTTCCCCACTCAGTCCGTCCAACCTGGAGACAGGCCTGGGAGGTTGTCCACTCCCACTGGAGGTTGTCCAGGTTGACCTTTGCTGCCTCTCTTCCTCTAGGGCGCCCTGTCCAGTAGAAATAAAATTCAAGCCACATAGGTAATCTTACATTTTCTAGTAGCCACACACACACAAGTCAAAAGAAACAGATGAAATTGACTGTAATAGAATACTCAATATATACAAGAGATCATTTCAACATGTAATCAATACAAAAATAATTAATGAGGTATTTTCGATTCTTTTTGTTCACACTAAAGTCTTTGAACTTGGGTGACTATTTGACGTAGCACCTTGTAATTCAGACCGGTCACACCGGAAGCATCCAGTGGCCACTGTGGTGACTGTACTAGACAGCACACAGGCATAGCTTATAAGGGATGAGAGTTGCAGGATAGGGCATATGAGAATCTGGGATTTGGAAGCTGAGCACTTCCACTTCTAGGGCAGATGAGTTTTAAGCCTGAACTCGAAGGTCGTTGCTGGCCCTCCCTTCCCATCTCTCCCATAAATTAGGGTTCATGCTGTACCGGCCTCATAACACAGGTGTGAGGCTGTATTTAACAAGCTCACACCCCTGAAGCACCTGGCCTGCCTGTACGCTGTCCAAAAACAATGGCTTTCTTATTGCCCCCTCAACCTCCACCAGCAGTCAGCATTTGTGTGCCTTGTACGAAGCCTTGACCAATTTTCTAATCCCGCTCAGGAAAGAAAGCGTTTGGAGAGAGGTATAATGCTACGCGCTCCTTTAGAACGTAAAACGTTTAATTAGATGCCAAGGATTGAAACTCTGGATTCAGAGCCCGAAATGGCTAATAAGGTTTTATTGTTGCTATTACTTAGAGTTTTTATAGAACTTTCGGCTTGCAGAGAGCTTTTCAATCACTTGAGAGAGTCTAAGTTTGTTAACAGCGAGATGAAAAAATGTTCTATTCGTCAGGAGAGACAACATACATAATATGTTAAGTATTTAAGAATTACGGCCCTGCTGTGAGAACTCCTGAAATTACTTCTACGTGGATGCCAGAGATTTTCGTTAGAGGCCCAGGACATTAATGTAGATACGATGTTATTACCCAGCTGAGTCTGCAAGGGTGAACTTTTGCAAGTCAGGAAATAGAGAAGTTTCTAAAACAAACATTAGCGGGCCCTGGTTACACGTGTGCAGCTTGGTGCCCACATGCGATTTTTGAACATTTTTCTCAAGGAGCTCTTAAGGTTTTATGAGTGATCATATTATAAAATCATACCTAGTTCCAGTATGGCCTAATTTGCGACTGCTCTGGGTCACCAAAACCTCCCAGGATTCCACTGTTGGGGCTGCTGCGGTTGGAGACAAATTTGCACCAATTCCTCTATAAATATTATCAGCGGGGCAACCTTGGCTGGAAAGTATGGGAAAAATGGATCTCCCCTTCCCATGTGTACAAAAGGTGAATTCTGGCCCTGTGGATTTTTGAATATCTCAGTTAGCTTCTGTGACAGCCACCGATCAGCTCAAAGCTCAGTACTTATGCCTCCAGATGGTTGGCTCGGTGGCTCTGCTGAGCTCAGCCAGACTCACTCCCGGCTGCCTGGTGGCGGATCGAGGCTGGCCTCAGCTCCTCTCCACCCCACATGTTTCTCATGGTCCGGTAGACTAGCCTGGGCTCATGACTATGGAGACAGCAGATGACCGAGAGAGAGCAGGCGCCAACGTGTGGGCCATTTGGGGGCCTCTGTGTCATGCCTGCTAAGGGCCCATTGGCCTGAGCCAGTCACGTGGCTGAGCCCAGCGTCCAGAGCTGGGGTAGACCTATCCACCCACTGGGGGAAGGCGTTGCAAAGTCACACGGTCAAGGGCATGGGTGAAAGGCAGCAGAGGGGGAGAGAGTGTGGCCATCTGTGTGAGCTACCACAGGTGAGATTCATTTTCCTGGCAAGGGAAGGCAGAAACAGTCAATGTCATCCATGTCCACATCCACTTTGAGAGGAAAGGTTTCCAACTGGCAACCCCCAGCTAACGCCAACCCACTTCCAGTCCCCACCTTGGGACAGCCCTAGGCCAAAGGTCATGAGAAATTTTTGACTCAGCTCTAATGGGCGACTCTGACAGAGTGTGAAGCCAGAATGCTTTCCAGGTGCACCCCTTCCTCGACATCACATAGGCGAGTGCCCCCCAGCGCCCTCCTGCCTGTCTCCCTGTGGTAACCTCCACTTCTGGCCCTGCGCACTGTGTGGAATTGCACCCCAGAACACGGGAGGACAGGAGGTACAGGCCCTGGTGGCTCTGTCTTGACCTGGTTTGGGTGGTCGCCACACATGCCGAGGAGAGACCCTGCTCTCTGCCACTGGGCCGAGCGTCAGCTGGCCCCAAGCCAGGCTAGCGTTCGTGCCCATCTGTCAGGGTGGCACCTGGCCCTCTTCTCGAAACAGATGGTTTCAATTGATCTTTCCTTGCCAGTCGTCCGTGCCTGAACGCTCCAAACCTGCCCTGCTTTATCCTGGAACTTAACGCGCCCCTCACGTGTTCTAGTTCCCTGGATCGCTTCCCTGGGAGCCAAATGGTTTTTCCTTTTTCTTCCTTTTCTTTTTTCCTTAAACTTTCACTTTTCTGCAATAGTAGAATTATAAATGGACTTGTAAATACAGCGGGAAAAATCAATAACCTGTATTTTCTAGGACAAAATGTAACCTCACAGCAAAGCACCAACAATTATAAAAAAAAAATCATTTGTTTTTCCATTTCACTGATCTTGACGTACAGCTCACCTCATATTCCCGGACCCTACTGACTTTGGCCTCCCTGGATGTAGGAGACTTGGCGGGACAAAGCCTGTCAACTGGAGACAGAAAGTATGAAGGGCCATACCCGCCTCACCCTCAGCCTCGGGCTGACGATTTAGTGGCCCAGAGGACAAGGAGGACTGAACGTGTATTTTGTTTTTAAAAGAAAGGCATGAGTTAGGGCAGCTAAATGTTACAGATAGTCCAAAGACAAGATGGTACCTCCTCGGCCCCGAGGCGCTAGCCTGGGAGGGGACAGGTGGCCCTGGTGACCTGGCCCAAGGATGGCAGGGCCCCTCCCCCAATGCACTGGACAAGAGGGTCCATGTGTTACGGACAAGGATGTCCGCACATCTCAGCATCTGAGTTCTCACTGGAAAATGGAAAATCCTAAGTGTCGTAAACAGATGTGCAGTGAAATTGCACCCTCTGGAGGGGGTGGCTTCTAAAGACAGGCGAAGAGAGGCAATCACCAATAGTCAAAACCGCCCTTGAACATAACTTGGACGGCAACGTATGGGAAGCTCAGCACTAAATGCTCCGCAGCACGGTCCCTGATTCTCGGGGTGAGCCCCTGCTGCTGTGGTTCACCAGCACGTAGGGGCGATGCCGTGTGACAAATAGGTGGCGCAGACACTGGTATCACTTGGCAAGATTGGAGAGACGCATTTGAATTGAAAGCAACTGAGGAAATAGATTTGTGGCGTCCATCTCAAGCTCATTCTTTGAGTAAACGGGTGGTCAGAATCGCCTCTATTGTTGAAACTGTTTTTTCTTGTTCTGCGAAGGTATGCGGTTCAATCGACATACTTTATTTTTATTTTTACTGAAGTACAGTTGATTTACAATGTTGTGTTAGTTTTTGGTGCACAGCATAGTGATTCAGCTATACATACATATTCCTTTTCATATTCTTTTTCATTATAGGCTATTACAAGGTATTGAATACAGTTCTCTGTGCTATCCAGTCGGACCTTGCTGTTTATCTATTTTATATATAGTAGTGTGTATTTACAAATTCCAAACTCCCTATTTATTCCTCCCCCTCCAATCAACGTACTTTAAAGGAGTATAGGTAACTCCGTTGCATATTGACATGAGCATCCGTAGAATAAAGTACGCCATAAGTTTGTTTTCTATGTCTGGAAGTCTGTTTCTGTTTTGTAAATTAGTTCATTTGTGCCGGTTTTTTTTTTTTTTTAGATTCCACATATAAGTGATGTCATATGGTATTTTTCTTTCTCTTCCTGGCTTCTCTTGGAATGCCGATCCTACTGGGGGAAAGAAGGTGTGAATGGATAAATTGGGAGTTCGCAATTTGCAGATACTAACTACTATATATAAAATAGATGAACAACAAGGTCCTACTGTATAGCACAGGGAACTATATTCAATACCTTGTAGTAACCCATAATGAAAAAGAATATGAAAAGGAATATATCTTGTAGGTGTATGACTGAAACATTATGCTGTACACCAGAAATGGACACATTGTAAACTGACTATACTGCAATAAAGAAAAAAGAACAATGTATGCAAAGGTATGCCCCCAGATGGTATGTTTTTATCTCTAGATGTCAGAGATACTTTTTTTCCTTTTGTCTTTTTGTGTGTGTGTGTGTACGCACACGTATGTGCGCACTTATCTGTATTTTTACCTTTTTCTCCACTGGCCAGCCTGAAGGTGAATTTTGTATGAGTTCTATAATATAAAAGCAATGGTTTTGTAAGCCAGTGCTGGCTCACCGTGAGGTGATCACCCAGGCCAGAAGGGTCGCAGTCCTCTCTAGATTTCCCCGCCCACCAGGGCCTCCTAAGAGGAGGTGGTGTGTACTCTACTTGAAGCCCAGGGTGGTTCTCTTGGCTGCCACATTCAAAGGGATTGGGAGGCATCAGAGCGGGTGCTGACAGATGCCCGTGACCCTGCCGGGCCCCCTGAGGAACACAGCTCCCCTGCCCTAACTCCATTCTGCTACCCACTGGGGCTCAAAAAAAATTGGAAATGCCTCCTGCAGAGATGGCTCCCCACCCTGGGGCCCCAGCTTCCCTGGCCCCTCCCTTCAGGGCTGGGATGGGGCTCTGGTGGCCCCCCTGTCACTTGTCATGCCACTGTGGTTGTCATGCCAAAAAGTGAGCTCACAGAGCTGAACCAGCAGCCTTGGCCCAGCAGGAGGGACCCGGGCAAACACAGGACACGGTTCAGAGCAACAAGCGTAGCCCGGCAGCCCTCACGTAGGTACAAGTTGGAAGCTGGAAGCAATCCCTTGCAGCAACTGGCTGTCATTTCCCATCAGCATGCTCCAGTCTCACAACACACTAATGACAGTGGCTCCCAGGTCCCGGCTGCTCCCCCCAAACAGGAACAGGACAGTGAGGACGATCTCTCATTTAATCCGAGTAACCAACCTCCAGGAAGGTCCTTCAACAACTTTGAAGAGGAAGGAAGCTGGGTGAGGGGAGGTAAATGAATTCACCTACGTGTTGGGGGTTGGGCTCCCCAGGAAGAAGACTGAGACAGAGGTGAGCACAAGGAATGTTTGTGAAGTGCCTTTGGAAGGGCAAAGCCAGCTGTGATGCGGGCCCAGGGACAGCCTCAGCCACCCCCTTGGGAAGGTCTGGAGTGAGAATGGCCCTTCGGAGTTGTCCCAAGTTGCGCCAGGATGGCTGGACTTTTCTACTCTGGCAGCCATCAGTCAGTGGATAGGGACCACCCCAGCAGGCTGTGTGTGACCTTGGTGAGGCGCTCTCTAGAGCCCAGCAGACTTCGAAGGAGCTGAGAGCTGAGGCCTGTCTGTGAATAGCACCGTGGATAGCAGCTGGGGCTATTCTGGGCCCCTTCACATCACCATGCCTGCCCCACCAAGGTCACCCAGCTAATGGGTGACAGAGCTGCCCCAGAAAGCGAGCAATCCAATATCTGCCATTTCTGCTCTGCTGCTGAACTAAGCAGCCTCCCCTGGGCTCACCGCAGCCCTGGTCCTCCACCTGGACGGGGTCTTCTCTTAGATCCTCTAGAAAAGAGGGAGCCCCTTTCGGAATTTCGATAACCAGGCCATTCCAGGGCTCCCTGGGCCCCACCACAGGCGCTCCCTGGCCAGCTGTTCCCATGACTAAGGCTGTGGATCTTTCCGCTTTTTTCCCCAACTAAGCCAGACAGTGCAAGGCCCTCTCCAGCGCCGAGGTGGGCCCTTCTGTCCCCATCACCACCTGCAGCCCTGCTACATCCTTTAGCATTTTTTCAGATGGGCTGTAATTATCCAAAGGACTTTTATTAAAGCCTGAGATGATTCGCAGGGGAAACAGAGCATTCAAAGTGCATAGTGACACCGGAAAGCATGGTTGTCTCATCCTCCGATAGCTTACCAACATCAGTAAGCTGAGTCCAAATCCCAATTCCGAGTTTTCCCTTTTCCCATCTCAGACTTTTAGTCACCCCGTTCTCCCCACCCCTGTCAACCCCCAGCCACACAGGAGGGGGACAATAACAGCCTTTGTCAGCCACTTAGTCCGGCCTGGTGTATTCATTTGCTAGGGCTGCTGTAACCAAGTACCACACGCTGAGGGGCTTAAACAATAGAAATGTATCGCCCCGCCGTTCTGGAGGCCAGAAGTCCAAGATCACGGTGTGGGCAGGGTTGGTTCCTCCTGAGGGTGTGAGGGAGAATCTGTTCCCGGCCCCTCCCCCAGCTTCCGGTGGTTTGCTGGCCGTCTTTGGCGTCCCTTGGCTTGTGGAAGCATCCCCTCCATCTCTGCCTTCATCCTCGCATGGCGCGCTCCCTATACGCATGTTTCCGTGTGCAGATTTCCTTTCTTTAAGGACACCAGTCATATTCAATTAAGTCCCACCCTCATAACCTCATTTTAATTTGATTACCTCTGTAGAGATTCCGTCTCCCAATCAGGTCACATTCTGAGGTCCTAGGGGTTAGGACACCAACATATCTCTTGAGGTGAGCGGGATGCGATTCAACCCCTAACACTTCCTAATTCCAAACTTAGAGTGGGCATTTCTGCTTTTTGTGTGCATGGCATGCCTGGCCATCTTCTTCTGGTAACAGCATTCCTCTTCCTTAGGAATGAACCCTTCCATGCGGCTGCCAATAACAGGACCCCGCCCTCCCGTTACAGGGATGGCATGTGACCCAAACTGGCCAATCAGCAGATACTCTCTCTCTGTCTCTCTCTTTCTATGTTTTGTAATTATTTAAGTGAATGAGGTGAGAGAATGAGAGAGAGAGACAGAGAGAAAAACAGAGAGGTGGAGAGATTGAAAGAGAGAAATTGGTGCTGTTCCTAAAAATTAACCCAGGCCCAGTCTGTTCTCCACATTTGCTCTTTCAGGGAAGTCCTCCCTGGACTATGACAAACCTAAAGCTGAGGTGGCTGGGGAAACAGGGAGGCAAGAGAAACAGATCAATCAGAAGCCCCCCAATCACAGAGGAGTGGTAGGTGGCCCATCCACCTGCGCAAGCGCACCCTGTGGGCTCTGTGAGCTATAAGGAGGCAGGGCATCTCTCTCTTCTCCAAGCTGCCCTGGGGATGCTTCAAATCAAGCCCCAGGTCCACTTCTAGCTGATGAAACCGTATCAGGCACAAATTATGTGTCTGTCACTCTCTTACCCCATCCTTCCCTCCCTGTTTTCTTCCTCATTAATAATACAACAGTAGATCCACTCTGATCACAGACTTACTCAGTCACCTTTCTCATATATATATATTTTTTTTTCACAAAATCCAATAGTGTTTTGTATCAGTAGAATGGACCTTATGTGCTGGGATCAGAAATCAGACAAACCATGTAAGCTTTCCAAAATTCTGTTGAATATTATTTTACTATCTGGAAGTATTGAGTGGTCCTGAGACCGTAAAGGAATACAGAATCCTTGTAAAGTTCAAAGGTCTTTAGACTAGGCAAGGAAGGTCTTAAAAGGTATATAGAAATGAAGATTCTATTGGAGTACTCAGCCTAGGTAGGGCTTGCTGATGTAAGTGAGAAGAGTGAAGAATTAGGTAATGTCACGGACTCACGCCCACCCCCTTGGAGTTATAGAACCATTGACATAGCAACTCTAAATGTCAATGCAGGTTCTTTCTGCAACCTTGACCGTGCCGAGAAGATGGTATAATGGTTTCCTTAGTGGGTGCGAGAGGAATCGTCTGACTCTCTGCAGTTCCAGGGCTCACGTGTGGCCAAAATTTCTGGTCAAAAGTAACTTCATTTCACTGGGATGATAACCATGTTCCATAGTGGGTAACATGTTTAGAGCCAGGGATGATTTCTTATTTAGAAATGTTTAAGAGTAGCCCATATTTTCTTGTAAAGAATCTGGACACATTGAGCATTTTATGTACTTGTAATGTTTAAGAAGATTTAGCCTATTCGAGTAACAGCCATGTGACTCTAACTTAAAATATGTAACTGATGTAGACTTAGGATTTAAAGTTGAAATTGTACTGTCTATGTATGGTACCAGAACAGTCAGGAAAGTTTTAATTTCACTGGCTTTAAAAGTTTGATTTATGTTATTTAATAAATCTATTCATATTTGAGAAAGTTTTGTTCATTCAGACAGGTGAAGTGTTTTAAAGGGAAAAAGAATACATGAAATTTTGATGCAAGTGGCTGTCTCAAGGGGCAGGTTATGACTATCATAATTGGGCTCTTACCCACCCGCCATTCTCTTATTTACAAAACCCAGATTTTGTTCAGTCATGGAGGGCTTTGTGACTCGGGGAAAGCTGGGCCCCTCTGCAGCCCAGGGGTGGAGCTGGGGGTGAATCCTGACAAATCAAAGCCAATAGAAGTAATTCCATTCCTCTTGCCAGTGACTGGTTCAGGAAAGGAAGTGTGATGCAATTTTGACCAAAGATTTAGATGGAGAAGTCTGCTGGGAGGCTTTAAGGAAGGTTTTCCTTTCAAAGAGGAGCGCAGGGAAAGAGATATGACTCTTCCCTTCTGGCCTTGGAATGTTGTGTGAGCATGTGATGCTTGGAGCTGATGCAGCCATTTTGTGAGCTTGAGGGGAGGCATTGACAACTGAGGATGGCAGAATAGAAATGTGGAAAGAAGCTGAGTTACTGAGCCTCCAAAGTAACCAGTCATCATAGAGTGTTTAAATAATACATTCTCCTTATGTTTTTTCAGAAAGTTTTTTATTCAATCCATGTTTTAGTAACTCCTCTTCTTGTTTTAAGGATTCCTCTTTGGTTATCATTAAAATAATCTTGCATCTTCCCCTTCCTGGATAAAACATTTGCTTGTTTTTGTTGATTTATGTGAGGGAAAGGATATTTTCAAATCTCCAAAAGGATAGAGTTATTTGGGGTGTTTGTTATTGTTACTTTCTAATTTTATTGTATTATGGTCAGATAATATGGCTTATATGATACTTTTGGGGAATATATTCAGATTTTCTTTGAAGGCCAAGTCTTGGTTAATTTTTATGAATTCTCCACAAGGGTTTCAATTGAATATGTATTGGATGCAATGCTTTATATATGTCTATTAAATGTTGAGGCTGGGGACATCTTGAAGGCTCCTTCACTTACATGCCTAATACCTGAGCTGGGAAGACTTAGTGTAACTGGCAGCTGGGATGCGTGGGCTCCTCAGGCAGCACTCCATCCCTGTGTGGTCTCTCTGCATGGTGGCTTCAGGGTAATCGGACTTCCTATATAGGGGCTCAGGACTCTAAAGACATGCGTTCCGAAAGGGATAGAGTTAGGCAGAAGTCATATAGCATGTTGTAATCCAGCCTCGAAAGTCACGCAGCATCACTTCTGCCAAATTCTATTCATTAAGAATCAAATCTCTAAGGCCAGCACAAGTTCAAAGAGATAGGCGTTAGATTCCATCACTTGATGTGTCAAAGAATTTGCAAACCTGTTTTAAAACCACACCACAGCACACCAGCCTAATGTGTCTATAGAATATAAAAAACATGGGTGGGTGGCTGTTTCTGTTCCCATCTCCAGAACAGACATGGCTTTTCCTCGTAACCTTGGCTTTCCAGCATCTCCCAGGCTTCCATGTCACTTTGGTGGCCAACTCTGCCCTCATTCTAAAATGTCGCCCCTCTATAGTCATGCTTGCACTGTCAAACCTTCTTATTCACCACTTTTGCTGAGCCCTTTTATCCCCCAGAACCCCGAGGGATATTATTAAAATGATTGTTCTTATTCTAAGTCACTAAGATTTGAAGATGATCTAATAGACAGCAACAGGTCACTGAAAACCACTGCCTTATTTTGAAGGCTAGTTTTCTAGCACAAAGGTCAGAGTAGGGCTACTCTCCTGGTCTTTCCAAAGGGATAAGATCCCATGTGACTCTACCCTCTGTGAGGTTGTACATTTCTCTAGATGCAACATTTTGGCCAAGACGATGAAACCTTATGTTTGTGAAAGTACTTTCATTAGCTCAACACCTTTTTTGATGCTTACTGCGTACAGAAAAACTTAAGAATGAACAGACTTCTGCGTGGAAGCTTTAAAGTTGAGTCTCTTTTTTTTTAATTGTGGGAACACTTAACATGAGCTATACCCTCTTAAACTTTTAAGTGCACAATACAGTATTGTTATCTACCGGCACACGGGTGTACAGCAGATCTCTAGAACTCCTTCGTCTTGCGTCACTGAAGCTTTATATCCATTGATGGAGCAACGTTCCCTCTCCCCCTCCCTCCCAGGGTTGAGTCTTCACTGAATTAATTTTTTTGATTAACAAAGCATAGGAGAAATATATCTCCATTTCATGTTTAACAAATATCTAATCTTCTCTACAATAAATTAGCCGAATGTATAAACTTCACATTTCTTATTAAGAAATCCTTGAAGTTTGAAACTATAGAATACCGAAAAGTATATGCTAGATAATACTTTTTTTTTTTTAGATAATACATTTTTACAATGAATTCTTCTGGATGCTCAGTTATTGCCAATAAGGCCCCCAAATAAATATAAGTTAAATGACAAAAAAGAATGGCAAATTGTAACTAATTTCAAAATTTTCTTTGAAAACTAAGGACATTAAAAAACAGCAAATATGTTTAAAAATTTTTGAATTAAAGTATAGTTGATTTACAATGTTGTGTTAGTTTCAGGTGAACAGCAAAGTGACTCAGTTATACATACATATATATATTCTTTTTCAGATTCTTTTCCATTATATGTCATTACAAGATATTGACTATAGTTCCCTGTGCTATTCAAAAATGTTTTTAAAAATAAGACAGATTATAAAATTATAGATTTTGTAATAATACCGTCTCTCACATGCCTTTATTCATCCAGGCATTCATATTCAATAACTACTCTTTGAATGCCTAATATTAATAATAATCAACATTTTGGAGGCTTTTTATATATCAGGTATTATGCTAAAACTCTGGAGAGCATCTTATCCTTTTAACAGCCTTTGTGGGGTATTATTTTCTTTATTCCTGTTGCACAGATGAGGAAACTGACGCAGAGAGAAGTTAAGTAACTTGCCCAGTTGCTAAGTAGTGGTGCCCAGATGGGAGCTCAGGGTGTGTGCCCAGGATTCTTCCTTTAAACCTCTATCCTCTGCTGCCTCCATGTGCCCAGTGAGAAACTCCAGCGCTGAGCGGGAGAGTTGTTTAAACAAGCTCTTCACTTCAGGGAGTTGCCACAGAGATCAAAGAGACCAACCTAGCCCAGGAACAAATGGCATAGCTGCAAACTTGGTAGGACAGGTCTTACCAGTTTGGGGTTAAATAAGTTCCCGTGGCTCTTGGGGGTGGGTGTGTGTGTGTGTGTGTGTGTGTGTGTGTGTTTTGGAGGGGAGGTAATTAGGTTTGTTTATTTATTTATTCATTTTTAATGGAGATACTGGTGATTGAACCCAGGACCTCATGCATGCTAAGCACACGCTCTATCATTGAGCTCTACCCTCCCCCCGTTTTTTTTAACAATTTTTTTTAACGTTTAACACTTTCAAACTTACACAAAAGGAGAAAGAGTAGCATCCTGAGTATCCCAAGTACCCATCGCCCAGCATAATTTGTATCCACTTATGGCCAATCTTGCTCCATCTATACCCCACCCACTTTTTCCTTCCCCCACCTCCTCCCTACCGAATTTTTTGCAGTGAATCCCAGCCATCATACTCCTTTATCCACAAATCCTTCAGTATGTATCTTTTAAAGAGAAAGAATCCTTGTAAACATAACCACAATACCAATATTGCCCCCAAATAATTAATGATGATACCTTAATATCATTCAATCTGTAGGGGAGAAAAATCATTTTTCCTTCTGGGTTCTTGGCTGAGACCCCCTGTAATAAAAGGTAGGTTAACAGGCGAAAAACAGAAGTTTAGTCACATGTATACCTCCTGTATATATGAGAGAGACCCAGGAAAATGGAGGAACTCCTCGAAATGGCCAAAGCCTCCACCTTATATACCATTTCCTGCTAAAGAAAAAGGACGATGGGGAGGAAGGTCCGGGGGGGTGAGCAGTCAGTTATGGGAGGTTATCAGGAAAAACACAGTAAACAAAGTTAAGGTTGTTACCCAGATTTAGGTCGTCACCTTCTTTGATAAGAGTTTCTAAAGATTTAGTCATCCTTCTCTTCCTGGTACAGAGAGGGAGACACCCTGATACCTGGAGATTTCCCTTAGAAATATCTCTTACAAAAAGGTAACTTCTACTCTGTTTTCAGTTTTTCCTATGACTGCTGTTTCTTAAAAATCATCAGCCTAAAATAACTTTTCTGCCAAAGAGACATATTTTGGGGTGGCAAATTCTGCTCTCCTTCAAGTCACTTATCTATTCAAAGTAACTGCTCAAGTGTTTATTCATCCTCAGGTGGACAAAAAGCCCAGTTTCTCTGCCCCTATCCTGGTGAATTATCCAATTCCATCCCAACTCTGCTTCCTAGCACATGGAGGAGAAAGAACGAGAGAAATCTGAGCAGTCCCCCAACAGACACCGTGGTTTTTTGCTGCCGTGGCTGCCCCTGAGTCTTGCTGGTGAAAAGCAGTGGTCTGATTCAGTCCAACCACCTAATTCATTGCTAGTCCAGCTCCCATCCAGGCTTCGGTGGCTCTTCAAGGAAGGCCGACCCCCTCCCTCTGGGGAGCCCTAAGATAAGGTGCCAAGAGCTGGAGCCCAGTGTAAGTTTCTTCACTTGTCCATGAAACACTCAGCCCTTGTTTCCACAACACACCTGGGGGCCTGCAGCCCCAGCCCCACCCCAGCCAGAATCCACCTTCCCCAACAGTGTCAGTGCTGCGGGCTTGAGCCTACTCAAGCTTCCTCCTTTTTGGTGTATTTCCCCAAGGGTCCCTGGGTCCCCTCCCCAGCCAGCAGCCCATCCTCTGCCCCCAGGACCATTTCAACCCATCAGAGAAGGAGGGAGTAGGGAAATAGCTCAGTGGTAAAGTGCCTGCTTAGCATGCACAACGTCCTGGGTTCAATCCCCATGTACCTCCACTAAAAAAATAAATAGACCTAATTACCTCCCCCTCAGAACAACCCATCAGAGAAGGGAGATTCCACAAAAGTGAGGGATTCAAGCCAGTTCCCTGTATTCCCTGTAATCTCAGGAATCTCTTGATCGCCACACAAATTTACCCTGGGATAGTCTGTGCATACCAAGGCCTTCTGAGAGAGGCAGGCCACATCCAGCCACAAAGAAAGGTCCTGTCATATCCGTCCCCTGGGCTGTCTGTCACTGGGCATCTACATAGCTAGTAGAAGTGGCTCAAGGACCCCTTAGAACCAAGGTCAACACCAAGATGACCTGCTGCCTCCTCCTACACATCCTTTGTTGTTTTGCCTTCGTTTTGTTTGTTTTTAATTTTCATTGTGTTCAATTCTTTTTCAAGCAGGTCATATATTTGCATAGTTCAAAATTCAAAAGATATCAAAGGATATGTGAGAGAAAGTCTCCCTTCTACCCCTGTTCTCCGCCACCCAGACCCTCTCCCCAAATAGCAACCAGTTTTATCAGTTTTCTTGTGTTTCCTTCAGAAATATACAAGCCAATCTCTCTCTCTCTCCCTCTCTCCCCCCCCCCCCATATATATATGTATCTGATGCAGGAAGAATGAACGTGGGGTGAGAGGAGGGCCGTGTTCCAGGTCTCAGTTGAGCCCCTGGGACGCGCCCCGCCAAGTGTGGGTCCTTGGCTTCACGCAGAAAAGAATTCAAGAGTGAGCCTCAGTTGAGTAAAAATAGATACATACTTCATAGAGTGTAGGCTGTTTCAGGAGGCGAGAGAAAGGCCACGGGGTGTGGGGGTTGGGTGCTCAGGTTAAAGTAAAAGTAGGTATACACTCCATAGACAGAGTGCGGGCCATCTCTGGAGATGAGGGAGTGAGAGAGGCGGCCACGAGGCACGGTGTTGCTAGTTTTTATGGGCTCAGTAACTTCACATGCCAACAAGTGGGACCATTCCAACTACCCTGGGGAAGGGGCTAAGATTCCCAGGCATTGGGCCACCACCCACTCTCTGACCTTTTGTGGTCAGCCTTGGAACTGTCATGGCGCCTGTGGGCATGTTATTTATCATGCTGATATGTTACAATGAAGCTCCGGGTCTACCAGAAGTCAAATCTCCTACCATCTTGAGCCTCAAGGCATACTGGGAGTTCAGTCTTCCACCATTTTGGTGTTAATTACTGCATTGTTCCTTTAATGGCTCTATCTATAGGTAGATATATATAAAGAGAGAGATTCCCCTCCTTTTTACATGAATGATAGGATACAATACACAGTGTTTCACTCCTTGATTTTTTTCACTTAAGAAGATATCTTCACAGCCTAGCCATAGGGCTTTCTTTCTTTTTTCTTTTTTTTTTTTCGATGGAAGTATAGTTGATTTACAGTGTTGTGTTAATTTCTGGTGCACATATAGGGCTTTCTGCTCTTATTATAGCTGCAGAGTATTCCAAAGTAGACATGTACTATAAGTTATTTAGTTGAGAGTCTTCTATTGGTAGACTTTTAGGCTGTTTGCAATCTTTAATTACAAACAAAACTGTACTGAATAAACTTATAAACAGGACCCAGACAGCTTTTAACGAGCAACGTTTCTTACCTAGAAAGAAATTAGAATTCCAACTAAGGAGGCACCCTGCTGTATAACATAAAGAATGATTAACTACTCCAGAGGATCAGAAAAGATAGAACTTACTTTTGGCTGCCTCGGGGGCCGAGCTGGGGAGAGGAGGTGTGTGGAGTGGGAGGGCTGAATCTTCAGGAGGGGAGTTCATAGATGAATTCGTTTAGGAAAAATGAAGTTACATTGAACTACGTATAGAACATACGGTATGGAGGAGGGAGATTTGTTATTTCAATTTTAAAAAGGGGGGAGGGTGTAGCTCAGTGGTAGAGCACGTGCTTAGCTTGTACAAGGTCCTGGGTTCAATCCCCAGTACCTCCATTAAAAAAATAATAATAAAATAAATAAACCGACTTACCAACCCCCCCAAAAAAACTCCTTTAACTTAAAAACTCCAGTATTGTATTAACATGGAGTTATATACACAGCTTGCTCAAGAAAGTAAATGCCAGGCACTTTAAAATAAATTACAGGATAATGCAAAATCTGACCCAGTTCTTAGGAAAACAGACTATAAAACACTATAATGAAGGCAAAAATCCACATCAAATCCCATTGTCTCAGAGAATAGAATTTAAAGAAGTTCTTCCCTATTCAGTAGTTATCACTGGTAAATTAGAATAATTCTGTCCCTGCCCTTTGTCACTAATATGTGCTTGCCACTTCTTGGCAAATGTCTCTGGTTTGCTTTTTGGTTGGTGGGTGAATGGTGAGCGTAATGCAGTTAAGGTAGCAGATTTCCCCACAAACAGGTGGGGCAGACATAATGTCCTTCCACGTTGCACTTGAGGCTCTGAATTATTAATTAGGACGTTAAATATATTGCTCAGTGCATGAGGTTATATTTAACTCCAAATACTGACAGTCTCAGCTTTGCACCTTCCTGGGTTTGAAAATTTGATCTGTAACGACAGGATTTCTTACGTTTGTTCAGAATATCATCCCTGTACCAAGGGTGGGGAATCCCTTTAAGCTGACCCAGAGAGGTGAAGGGTCAGTTGAGGTCTGGGATGGGATCCCCAAATAGGACCTGGGAAAAGAGCAACAGCCAATCCACCATTATTAACTCCTTGGCACTTCACTCCCAGGTTCCACCTTCCAGAAAATTCTGTCTAGAAGTATTAGCAAAGACTTGGGCTTCCGTCAACCAGACCTGGGTTCAGATGTGGATTCCACCAAAACCTAAGGCACAAAAATCAGGGATTAGAACAATAAATTCGGGTGCATCCCCTCAATGAAATATAATACAATTGTTATATTAAAAATTTTATGCAGACATTTTGTGAAATGGATGGCAGTGCAGCGTTTAATGTAAAGGCAAAACTTTGGAAGCATTTTCAATGTCTGTTGAAACAGGTTTGGAAAACCACCAGGTTGGAACAAGAGTGGGTCCCAGGCCCAAATCAGCCAGGTATGAACAGGCCAAAGCAACAGTGGCACAGCCTCTTCTGTGTACCCAGAGGAGTCCCACCTTAGTCCTTGCATGCGAAGTTCATTTAAGGCGAAGGGTACAGTCTTCTAGAAGCAGGATTCTGTTAGCCTTGGGGGCGGCATCAGGCAACCAGAATATCCAAATTCATGGCAGGACAAAGGCCCCCTTAGAGATCTAGCCGTAGGTGCCATTAAGCCTAGGCTACGTGCCTGTCTAGATTCAACCGCCCTGTCTGTGCAAATTCCGGGAGTGTCTCTCAAATCATTCAGCCAATCCATACACCTTGAATAAGTCTCAATTCAACAGGAAGAGCCCATTGGGAATATCCATTGTGTAGGTTCACTTGGACACTCATTATGCTAATAAGCAAAATCTAGTGTTGATGGGAAGTAAAAGAAGGTGAAGCAGGTGGCTATCCACTCCTAGAGTGTGAGGTCCTGTAAAGAGCGATCAACTGGCCCTGAAAGCACACCTTAAACTAAATAAAGCACTTTATAACACACTGCCTGTCTTTAAAGTAAATTACAAACATCATAACTCAGACAACAGAATACTACGCACCAGTTAAAAGGAGTTTGACACAGCTCCACTTCCTGCCATGGCAAGATAGCTGAACCATTGTAAAGTAAAGTAAGTGGGATTATATGATGTGATTTTAATATTTATAAAAAAAGTAAAATCATGTACATGATTAAATAAGTATAGAGGAAAGTCTAGACAGATATGGAATTTATTGTCACCCATAGAGAGTATGATTAGCGGGAAGAGAAGAGGGAACCTTCCCCTTTGTTCTTGCTGCATTTCTGTATTTTGAATTTTTGTGAGTTTGTATTACTTTGATAACGTGGATTTTTTCAAATGAACACTTTTTATAAAAGGATGTGGCAGAAGAATAATTACGTGTAGAAAGTTTTAATATATTCTTGGGTCAAATGTTTATAATATATTCTTGGGTAAAAGACATTAGATAGTATCACTACGGCAACCGTTGTTTCCTCATCTGTGTGCAACTCCCCGGTGGGAGACTGTATTTTCCAAAGATGGCCACGCCAATAAATATCCCACCCCGCAGGCTCTTCTTCCGATGTGACTTTGACAGGCCTCCATTGACAGGCGCTGGAGGCCGTCTGTGTTCCCTCCCTTGGAACCTGGGCAGACTTTTCTGTCTGCCTTGACGGAGCAAAGGAGGTGATGAGCAAGTGAGCAAGGAAATGACTGACGCTCAGTGACCTTTGGAGGCCAGGTTATAAAATTCAAGATGGCTTCCACCTGGTTTTCTCTCCCTCTTGGGACAAACACTTGGGCCTTTGGAGTCCTGAGGCATCATGTAAGACAGCTGGTTACCCTGAAGCCACCATGCTGAAATGACCATGTGGAGAGACCATGGGGAAATGGGTAGGGGGAGGGGGAGGGTGTAGCTCAGTGGTAGAGCACGTGCTTAGCGTGCATGAGGTCTTGAGTTCAATCCCCACTACCTCCATTAAAAACAAATAATAAAAAGTAAAGTTTAAAAAAAAGAAATATAGAGAGAGGAAGATACCCAGTGTGCCCAGCTGTTCCAGCTCCAGCTCCCTACTTGTCTGAGTCTTCCCAGTCCAGGTGTCAGACACGTGAGTGCAGAAGCCTGCCAGATGACACCTCCAGCCACTAGCAGCAACAGCATGAGAGATCCCAAGCCAGGACACCACCCAGCTGAGCTGCT
This sequence comes from Vicugna pacos, assembly GCF_048564905.1. Lineage (NCBI taxonomy): Eukaryota > Metazoa > Chordata > Mammalia > Artiodactyla > Camelidae > Vicugna > Vicugna pacos. Next base: position 31,335,957 of record NC_133023.1, read on the forward strand.
CCCAAATTCCTGATGCAGAGAACCCCTAAGAGATGATAAAAAAAATTATGATTGGAAGCCACTAAGTTTGGGGGTGATTTGTGGTGCAGCAATTCGTAACTACTACACCCCCTGCTGAAAAAATCTGCCACTTCATTGGTCCGGGAGGGGAAGCCCTAGGAATCTGTTGGCTCCACACACCCCTACACATACCAACAGTGATGGGACCCCTGGAGGCTGGCTGACCCCAGCGGGACTTCTCTGCTTCTCTCTTCCAGAAATTTGGAACTTGAACACCAATATTGAGTCTCCTAGCTTTGGGGGCACTAGGAACTTCAGTGTCAGGTTCTGCCCTGTGTCCCAGCCTGCAGAAGAAGGACTCAAACACTCAAGAGAAAAGCAAGAAAGAGACTCTGTAACCTTAAAGGAGGATGGGAGGAGGAACCTCGTTTCCTATTTTTCTGTTTTGTTCCTGGTGCTCTTCCTTGGTTCTTCCTTGAGACACCCTCGTAAACCATCATCATCTGTCACCACCTTTATTATGATGGCTATGGATGACTGAACGCTCACTATGCCAAGCACTGTTCTAAGTACTGTATGCATAGTAACTTTATGTTTTGATGGAGGTACTGGGGATTGAACCCAGGACCTCGTGCCTGTCAAGCGTGCACTCTACCACTGAGCTATACCCTCCCTCCATACTAACTTTAATCCTCACACGATTTGTGGGGTTGACACCACGAATATCCACATTTACAGATGAGGAAACTGAGCCCTGAAAGGTAAAATCACTTGTCTGAGGTCACACAGGCAGTTGGATAATACGAACTCTTTATCCAAAACTGTTGCTATATACCCTTAGATTCTGCCAACAAAGACCCCCTGTTTTTATTAAGGTCTTAAGGTGAGCAAACGGGTCACTTGCAAACAAATTGTTTCTGATCTTGCCAGATGCGTATGGAACCGTTCCAGTTTGGTAAAATTTGATACAAACAAACATGAGTCGAGAGGGAAGAATGCGATGTTGCAGGAGACTCCGCGATAGCTCCAGAGACAAGTGCAGGTCAGAACTCCCTGGGGCTCCCAGGCTGCAGGCTTTAGCTGCTGGTTGAGGGGGAGGGCACTGCGGCTGCGCAGGAGTGGAGGCGTGGGGTGGGGGATTCCGGCCGAGAACATTTATGCTTCTGCGCAGGCAAATTCACGAGAGGAGGATGGAAGGAAATGAATCAAAACTCCTGTTTGTATAGGTCAAAACTGAGGGACTCTAAGTAAAGCATGGACTTCAGTTAATCGTAATGTAGTAATATTGGTTCCTTAGTTTGGACAAATATACTAAACTAACAGAAAATGTTAATGATAGGGGACACTGGGTGTGGGGTAGGTGGGAACTCTGTACTATTTTGGCAACTTTTCTATACACCTCAAACTCTTCTAAAATTAAAAGTGAAAAAAAAAAAAGTGTACTCAAACAAGGAAACAATCTGCAACCGGAAGTCTGAACCGGGCACCAGTCTGACAGTGCACAAAAGGGAGCAAAGGCCAGACCAGGAGTCTGAACGCCGGGGTTCAGTCTGATCTGCCCTTCTCTTCGCGACCCTGGGTAACACGCTGAGCGCGCATCGGAACCCAGGACACGCAAGCCGTGGGCGGGGACCACGCCTGAGCGCAGTGACAGTGCCAAGCCAGGCTGGTAGGCTCCCCTCTCAGCTCTCACTAATCTCATTAACGACCGAGAACCGGTCAGCACAAGGACCCTCGCAGGTTGCTGTGTGCGGGGGGGGGGGGGGGGGGGGGGGAGGGACGGGACTGGGGAGGCGGCGGTCCTGGTGTCGCCCTCCCAAGGTTGAGGGAGGGTATCTGAGCCTGGAGATTTTTCATTCATAAGTCACCGCATTCATAAAGAAGGGGAAGTAGCTGCCAGAGGTGGTGGGAGAAGAGGGAGCACAGCTGGTTTCCTGATGCTGATAATGGATCGTAATGACCAATGCGCGCTCCTCCCCTTTATGGTCAGCAGGATGGATGCCCAGCAGCTGGCTAGAGCTAGGAGTGTGGTCTCCCCAAGGGCGCGGGCGGGGGTAGACAGGGGCTGGAAGACTTTTGCTGGAAGGTTTAAATAGCTGTGGGGGTGGGGAGGAAGAGAGGAGGCAGTGATTGGGTCAGAAGAAAGGATGGTCGGGCAGGTTTGAGGCCCCCAGCTGGGAGCCAATCCCCAGTGGTAGGGAAATTTCTAAAGCAGCAGTCAGCAGGTCGTTACAGGAAAAGGTGAGCAGCCATATGGTCTCTGGATCCGGGTTTTGACCAGTTGTTCCAAGAGAAGACCTGAGAGCAAAGGGAATCAGGCTGTGGTTAAGAGAAAGAGTGAGGTGGGGGAGGGTGTAGCTCAGTGGTAGAATGTGTGCTTAGCATGCACGGAGGTCCTGGGTTCAATCCCCACTACCTCCGTTAAAAATAAATCAACCTAATCACCACCAACCCAAACAAACACCAAAAGCATTCTGTCACTTTATAAGGGCTCAAAAATATTTATTCAATAAACATAATAACAAACTATGCTTTTAAAAAAAGAGAGAAAGAGTGAGAGGTTGTCCATGGGTACGATGCCGAATGAGGATGGCAGAAAAGACAGAAGGGGAGTTGATGGGGGAAATAGAGGACAAAGGGCCTGATGAGGCCACCAAGCATCCCAACCAGCTCCCATCAGCTTCAGAAACTGCCTTGTAAACAGTTGTGGCTGAAGTATGGTCTTGCCTTTGTGATTATCTGGAAATTGAACCTGCTGTGATCACTTCACTAGCAGAAGATTCCCTTCATTTCATTTGTGTATGAAGAGAAACCATCATTTGTTAATTTGTTCACTTTTCATTCACTCATATATCCAATGCTGAGTGTTCACAACGTGCCCTGTGAACACTGGGCCTGTTAACTGGGAGATGAATTATGAAAAGGAGCTTTTCCCCTTTTCCCCTTCAAATGGGACGTAAATTCTCAGCTTACTGATGCAAGGCTCAGCTCCAAGTTAGCAGGCCCAGTGTTCACGGAGCACATTGTAAACACACAACATTGAATATAGGAACGAATGAGTGAATGAACAAATGCAACCACTTCTGTTTATGTTAGTTTGAATATGCCTATCCACTAGGTGCAATCTGAGAATACTCTACTTTTAAAATATTTTAGGTGTAATTTGCATATGGTAAAATGCACAAGTCTTAAGTGAATGGCTTGTGTTTTCATCTATATATATCCCCCATGTAACCACCGTCCAGATCAAGATACAGAACATTTCCATCACCCCAGAAAGTTCCCTTGTGCCCCTTCTCAGTCTATCTCCCTCTCCCTTACCCTCAGATAACGAATATTCTGACTTCTCCCATAGATTCAGAGGACACAGTCCTTTTGATTAGGTTTTTAGCGGGGCAGGGTTGGAGAGAACCCAAAGTCACTGAAATCAGCAGCCAGTGGCTCAGTAAGATGAAATGCCCGCTAAAACTTGGAAATAAGATTGCCATCTGTCTCAAAGTTTAATCAGGAAAACAAATATGGTGGAGACCATGGAAGGGGCTGGGAAGCGCTCAAGAATGGAGAGGTGTGGTCTGTGCAGTCACCCCCAAAAAGGGGCTTATTACAGTGCCTTGTCAGTCTGACACAAATATCCAGTCTGCCCAGTGGCTGTATTCAAGCTGTGGAGATGGGTTCAATAGAGCCACATGCATTAAAAATTTCTCTGATTGCATACTCATCAAGTTGATTTTGAGTAACTAGGATGCTTGTGTTACTTCCATTTTTGGAGAGGATACACATGAATATGCAGACTACCACATACTTACATATGTCAAAATGCTACTTGCAACATTAAGAGTTTTTTGTTTTGGGCCAATGTCACAGAGTCAGATTCTCTCAGGGACACTGACGGAACTAGGGTTCTCAGGCTAGAAGGCTGAAGCCTGGATTCTGCCCTGTGGTGAATTCCCATGGTAGACACCATCTCTAAGATCTCTTGGAAGAGAAGTGTTAACAAGGCAACCACGACTCTGGCCTTTCTTTGGAAACTTCCTCCCTCACTGAGGACGTGTTCTGTAAACTCAAGATTCTCCAAACATAAGTTGAAATTACATACAAATAATTCCTACCAAGTCAAAGGGAGGTTCACCTTCTCAGGATTCAAAAACACAACTTAGATTTTCTTAAACCTTTTTTAATTGTAAAATATAACACACAAAGAAATATACAACATCAATGTTCAAAATATGGATAATTATGAAATGAACACTAGTGTAACAACCACCACCTAAGTCATTAAGAAATGACCAGCACCCCCAAATCCTTCTGCACGTCCCTTTTAGACACAGCTCCCTCCCTACTATCCTGCAGGTGACTTTTATGGCATTTTTTGGTAAACATTTCCTTGCTTTTCTTTATATTTTGACTTCCTACTGCTGCATCCCTAATCAGTATACTTCCTTTTTGCCTGTTTTTGAATTTTATATAATGAAATTATACTGTTCATTTCTTATTTATATATAATATGATACAATGTAAATATAATGAACAGTACTTATTTACATTTATTCATTTTCATTGTGGTATAGTATTTCATTGTACAAAATATACCACAATTTATCATCCAGTCCACCGTTAATGGATATTTAAGTTGCTTCCAGTCTTTGGCTATTATAAACAGTGCTGTTATGAACATTCTTGTACGTGCATCGTGGCACATGTAAGTGCATATTCCTGTAGTGTTTCTTCCAAGGAATGGAAGTGCCGGATTATAGGGTCTGTATATCTTCAGCGTTAATAGATTAGGCCAATGTTTTTAAAAGAAAAAGATCATCGAACCAATTCATACTCCCGTCAATATGTTTCGAGAGTTTCAGTTGATCACGTGCTTGCCTACACTTGGCATGGTCAGACTTTTAAATTTTTGCCAATCTAGTGGTGTGTTGTGGCATCTCATGGTTTCAAATTTGCATTTCCCTAACTACTAATGCTAACAAAGTTGAGCATCTTTTTCTCTAGTTGCTAGGCTGTAGTATTTCCTCTTCTGTAAAGTACCTATTCAGGTTGGTTGCCCATTTTTCTATCAGGTTGTCTTTGTCTTAGTTATTTGTAGGAACGATTTCCACATTCTGGATACAACTTATCTTTTCCTATTTTGTGGCTTGTATTTTTCACTTTATGGTTTTTTTTTTAATTGACTTTATTTTTTAGGACAATTTTAGATTTACAGAAAAATTGAGAGCATCGTACAGGGAGTTCCCATTACCTCACACTCAGTTTTCCTTATTACTAACATCTTTCATTAGTATGGTACATTTGTCACAATGAAGGAACCAAAATATATGGATCCATTATTATTGACTAGAATCTATACTTTATTCAGGTTTCCTTTTCCTGTTGCAGGACCCCATCCAAGATCCCCCATTACATTCAGTTGTCATGTCTCCTGAGGCCCCTCTTTGCTGTGACAGTTTCTCAGACTTTCCTTGTTTTTGATGATCTTGACAGTTTTGAGGGGCACTGGTCAGATATTTTGTAGGATGTCCCTCCCTTGGGATTTGTGATATTTTTCTCATGATTAGACTGGGATTATGGATTTGGGGAGGAAGGCCACAGAGGTCAAGTGCTATTTTCATCCCATCATATCAAACCACTCTCAACGTGGTTTGTCACTGTTGATGTTGACCTTGATCACCTGGCTGATGTGGTATTTGTCAGATTCCTTCCCTCCCTCTCACTCTTCCATTCTGTATATGGGGTCTTTTGAAAAGAAATTCTTAATTTGAATTGAGTGCAGGCTGCATGGTCTGGGGGCATGGCATGATCTTGGCCGCCACAAGTCTCCCTGATGGCTGATGCACAGGGACCTGGCCATCTCACCGTGGTCTCTCTGGACCACTCAGAACTTCCTGCTGGAATTAATAGCTGGTGGAGAGGGCAGTGTAGCAAACTGTATTATGTATTCTTTCAAAACTTCTATCTGAAGATTTGGAACCTGTCCTTTTGGAACTCAGGAGCCAGAGATTTAACATTTTTGTTTTCTGGTTCTTCTCTTTCCCTCAGGGCAATGCATGGCTGGAGTCCCGGGCTATTTGGCCTGGGAGGAGAGGTGTGGTGAGAGTGGGGGAGGAGGCTTCTTTTAGGCTAATGCATGGATCATTACTTCAAATATTATCCTGCCACACACACATCCACCTCTAAATGCTTCAGTGGAAAAGTTAACAGCACATCCCTGGTTGTTTACTGAGTGCTAAAGATTGAATCAGAAGGGCTGTGTTCATAAAAGCAGAACTGCTGATGATTCAGAATGTGACCTTGAGTACATATGCCCTCCCCCAGCTTTCAATCTCTCGATCTATGAAGCAAGGCTTCCTACAGTGTTTATCCTGCTGAATTCCAAGGATATAAGCAGGAGCAATGCTCCTTTAAGACCTCAGATGAAAAGGAGTCTTAGATTTAAAGGATAAGCTATTCACCCCTCGCTCGAAAAAGGATGTTATTTCTTAAGACAGAGTATGAAAGATTGTGAGATTTTGAGGTTTTCCTTAGGAGGGGTGGGGGGAAAGAGGCAGGATTTATTTATGTTCCAGTCTATAATATTTTTGGTCTGCTTCCAATTAAAAGAAATAAGAATGTCCTAGAACTCTTTCAAGAACAGAAAAATTCATCTCTTTCCGTTTCTTAGGCTGGATGAAATTGCAGGAGCTCTGCCCCACTTTTAGCTGATTATGCCACTAAATAAGGTTTTTTTTTTTTAGACCAATTTTTTCAGGGCCTTTGGTCTAGAACCTGTTCTAGGATATGCAGCAAGATGGACAAAGAATAAAATGTTAGTTGCTGTGAGGAGAAATGACTCCATCATGCTTGAAAATGAAATGAAATTTTTTTAAAAAAAGATTGCATTCTTATCGATACTTATTTTTTTCAAGCCAGTCATTTTAGAGTTGATGTTTTGAAGTTAGCTGCTTTAGACAGTTTTGGGAATCTAACAATTTCACATTCCTAGTGAAAAAATATCCCTTCCTGCTTCAGATTTCTTTAAAGTCACATTTCTGCAAATTCTCCTCTGAAAGAATGCAAATTCAAGAGTCAACAGTTCTCTAAAATTGAGTGAGAAAATCCAGGTTCCAGTCCCTAAACTGAAGGTGGGTTTGTTAAGCATAATGGGTTCTAGAAAGTTCAAACCCAAGTATGGGGCAGTGTTCTTCTGATTCCAGTTTTCACCTGTGCAGGTTTTCCTAGGATAGGTCTGCTACCCGAGAGACTCCTGGGGTCATGGCTTTCAACTCAGTCTCCTTTTTTCTCCCTCTGTTAATCCAGAGAAGAAATGGAGATTGAAACTGAGGAAACAGTAGGGAAAATTTCCCCCAACTTTGTCCAGCATCTCTGAACAATACAGTGCCTCTCCATTTCCTAACAATTGGAGTGTAGTTCTTTCATGTAACATTTCACATCCGTAATAAACATGTCCCTAATTGATTTTTTTTAGCTATCTGCGCCCCTCCCCAGTATAATTTCTTCTTTGGTTAAACTTAACAGTTAATGCTGAACCTAACAGGCTCTCTCCCTGCCACAGCTTAGTTTTTGCTACCTGAAAGAACCTCCCCACCTCCCATCCTTGCAAATTGAAACCATATCTGTCTTTCAAGGTCATGGACTGGGGTATCATTTTCTGACCACAGATGATACACTGTCACTTCTTGCTTCATACCCTAGGTAAAACAAAAGAAAACACAACAACAAAACCATGAGACGTGGAAAGGGAGGATCCTGGTCAAATTAGTATGTCAAGCCTTCATGGAACACTGAGTGACTGGATTAAGGAAGTAATTAAGTTCTTGTCCCATCACTCCTGCTAGATGAGGAAATCTTAGGTACAGTTGCCAGATTTAGCAAATCAAAACGCAGGGCCCCCAGTTGTATTTGAATCTCAGATAAACAACGAATACTTTTTTTTTTAGTGTAAGTACGTCCCATGAAATATTCACGACATTTATGCTAAAAAGTATTCGTTGTTTAGCTGAAATTCAAATGTAAGTGGGCGTCCTGTAGTTTATCTGGCACCCCTACTTGGAGGGCAGGGGTTTCCCGAGGCGCCTGGCTTCCTCCCAGCAGGTGCTCAGCATCTGTGTAGTTGTTAGAGCGAAACCCAAACCAGTCTTGCAGCTTCCACAGCTGCACCCGTAGCGGGGCGGGGCCACGCAACCGGGAAAGTCACCCTGGTTGGAGACCGTCCCCCTAGACTAGCCAAAGGGTCCGCACCCGAGAGGCAGCCCCACCCTGTGGGTTCTCTGGACCACTCGACAGGCTCCGTCATTGCCCCAGCTCCCGACCACCCGCCCTACCCTCTATCTCGTGACCGGTCGTCACGGGCCGGGGGCGGGACTGCCCAGGTCTTCAATCGCTGTCTGCCATTGGCAGGGCCTTCCATCCATCACGGTGGGCTCTGCCCATCACGCTGACGTTTCCCAGGCTCTGTCGGTCTCGCAGGCCGCGGCGTAGCCGGCGATTGGTGGAGGAGGCGGCAGCCGTCCCGGCGGAGGCGACGACGTGGTGGGCTCAAGGAGTCCGGACGAGCCCCGGCTGGTCACCCCCTCGTGCTGCGGTGGTCGCTCGCGTCCCGCCGGCCCGTGCCGTGTCGCCCTGCGCTGCTGCGGCCGCCGCGGAACCATGGCTGTGCTCGTTGTGCTCCTGTCCTTGCTGGTGGCGGGTGAGCCCTGGGGGGCGAACGGGGCGCGCGCTCCAGGAGGCCCTAAGCCGCGGGGCCGGGGGCTCGGGGGCGGCGGCGGGTGGGAGGCAGTGGGGCGGGTGCCGCAGTGCAGGCAGCCGGCGGCGGCCTCGCCCCAGCCGCCTCCCTCTCCGCCTTCTCTCCGGGCCGGCCTGTGGCGGCGAGGCCTGGCTGGCTGCCGGGGCCGGGCCGGGTCGGGTCGGGCCGGGCCGGGCCGGGCCGGGCCGGGCTGGGCTGGGCTGGGCTGCGTGGGGGCACCTGAGCCGGCTTCCCTTCTCTGCCTGTCTTGCACTGACCTCTTCCGCCTCGGAGGACCGGGATGCATTTCTCAATCAGCTGTTGAACCGCAGCCCTCCGCTAAGAAAGGAAGGCAGATTCCTCAGCTGCTGCATTTCTTTACATTTTCCTAGAGTTTTCATTTTTAGCGGTTGTCATCAGCAATTGATGAGCCCCCCCCCCCCGTTTCAGGATGCAAAAGTTGGAAATGGAGTAATTGTTGTTGTATGATTATTTCTCAAGGCGAATTCAAAGTACTTCTCAGTAGTTTGCCATAGTCTAGTTCCCCATTTTAAGGATTTGAAAACTAAGATGTGAGTCACGTCCTTAGGGTCGTATATCAAAATAAATGGTAGCTTTCTTGATGGAACGTTGGTGGAACGTAGGTTCCCTAGCATTGAGCAAGAGGATTCAGCATTCAGCTCATATTTGGCTTCTTACCATATATCATGTAATTCATTTAATTTTACAGCAGTCCTTAGAAGAGGGTATTACCCCCATCTTACAGAGTGACCAAGCATAGATAAATTACTCAATAGCACACAAGTGGTAGGCAGCTGAGCTGGAACTGAACCCAGATCAGCTGGCTCCAAAGCACGGGCCTTTCCAAGTATATGTGTTGTGGCACACGTGTGGGAATGTGGGAGTGATGGGGGCTGGGGCGGGGGCACAGACAGTAGTGAACAAGAGGCCAAGTTGAGAGCAGTTTGGAGGACTGGGGCTCTGTTCCCCAGTGTGTCTGTTTAAAACCTAGAGGTTAAAAATCTGTGGGAGGCCTGTGCCTCTGCTTTGTGAGGTGCTGAGACACCCCACTTTGGAAATGGTGGTTTAGTTCTGCATGGAGGTATAGACCTTTGGTGTTTGGGGAATGTGGAGGTCTTCTCCATCCTTTGAGGTACCGAGTGTTGTATGTTGATGATAGTTACACTTATTTTCATGCCCCTAAAGTTTTTGGGTGGTTTTGTTCCTTTGGTCTCTGGCTCCGGCAAGATTGTTCTGATTTATCTAGTAAATTACTTTGGGAGAATTTTTTATTTTAATTTTTTAAATTCAGGTTTTGAAATGTAAAAATTTGATACTGGGATTTAATTGAACATCTTGCTGAAATTCCATGTTTTAATGTTATGATTGGTATTATTTTGATTTAGTGAGGTTTAGGGGTTTTTGTTTGGTTTTGGTTGGAGGCAGAATAATTGCTTCTGTACGTGGTTTGAACCTGCTTTCCTCACTAGAATAGTCTAGTTCACACAGACCAAGAATCTGATCCTGTCAGTTTCTGCTTTGCGTGGTCGCGTCAGATGACTTTAAATTACTGTTTTCCACAATGACTAAATGTGATTTAATGGAAAACATCTTTAAGAGATCTGACTTCTCTATTTGAGGAAAAAATATAAATCCTTTAAATGGTGTTACCAAACCAGAGAGAGACTAGGGGAAGGGAACTAGGGTTATGAATACCAGGTCATGAGGAGTATTTGAAAAAACTCAGATGTTTAGCCTGGAGAGGAAAGGCTAAGGGCTAACACATGGAATTTGACGAGCTATCATGTTGAAGAGGGATTCGATTTGGTCACTGATGCCCCAGAGCTCAAAAGTAGGACCTATTTATTTTTTCACTCGTTGATTCCATCCACCATTCATAGATCACAGCATGTTGTGGTGGGAGTTCCCAAAGGAAGGGATACTTAACCTCTAGCCGAGACCTTGGCGGCTGGGGGAAATTTCCCTAGACACAGTGCCTCACAGGCAAATGTGTGAAAGATTGGGGTGGGAAGAAAAGGCATTTTTGAGAGAATAGCATGTGTAAAAGCACAGAGGTGTGAGAGCAAAAGAGCAAATAGCTTGGTGGGGCCGGAATGTATAGCGGTTAAGTAGGGGAGATCCAGAAGGAAGGTTTGGTGAGGTGCCTCTGGATTCTGTCTCAGAGGCTCCGGGCATCCACTGAAGGTGCATGAGCTGAAGGGGGCGTGTGCAGATCTGTATTCTGACAAGACAGTAGGATGGCTGGGTCCAAGGGTGGCATGACAGGCCAGAAGGTGGCCAGTCTGACAAGCCTCGGGAAGGCTTGAAGTGGGGAGGGCCTGGTGGGCGCCCTGGACGTGGAGGGGAAAGGACTCGTGAGATAAGGTGATGAGGAAAAAATGGACAAAATTCAGTAGTAGGATAGCTGTGGTGCTGAGGAAGGATTTTTTGGGGTGAGGTGGGTAATTAGGTTTATTTTTCTTTTTTAGTGGAGGTACTGGGGATTGAACCCAGGACCTGGTGCATGCTAAGCACGCGCTCTACCCCTGAGCTCTACCCCTACTCCTTGAGGAAGAATTTTAAAGATGACTAATTCGAGCAGCTGGGTGGAAGGTGATGTCATCCTCTGATACAGAGAATATAGGAGGAATGTGTGGCAAAGTGGTGAATTCACTTCTGAACCTGTTGATTTTGAAGGACCCATGAGACTGAGAAAGAAATGTTCAGCAGACTGCTGGGTGTGTAGGTCTAAGGCTCAGGGGAAATCTAGTAAAGTAAAGAAATCTAGAAAGTAAAGGTCTGGGGATCTGGGAGCCATCAGTGTGTTTTTGGTGTTTGCAGCCTTAGGGAGTAGATGGGCTCAGCCAGGGAGAGACTTCGATGTAGAGTGGAAAGTGAGGGTCAAGAATGGAGCCCTCAGATTTCCAGAGTGGAGTGCGCTAGGTGATACTGGGATGCTAGAAGAATATACTGGAAATTCCATTTATCTCTCTTTTTGGGGTGGGGGTGGTAAACAAAGTTTATTCTAGGAAGAGCAACTCATTGAGAGATTAAACAGTTTTAAAATTTGCATATACGTACTGTTCATTGTTTCTAATAACAGTTTAGAGCTTTAGCTTTTTAAAGTTACATAGTTACCAAAGGAATAAAGCCAACCACAAAATAAGAATCAACAGGATGCAGTAATCCAATCATAAAGGACAGTCAGATGTGCTTATACGTGTTCAAGAAATCAATCGTCTTAAGTTATAAATAATAAGTAGTTCATTTGTGTCCTTTTGATATCATAATGGCATTTTTCTTTCTCTGGCTTACTTCACTTAGAATGACAATCTCCAGCTCCATCTATGTTGCTGCAAATGGCATTATTTATTTTATTTTTTATGGCTGAATAGTGTCCCATTGTGTGTGTGTGCATATATATGTACATATACACCACATCTTCTTTATCCAGTCATCTGTTGATGGACATTTGAGTTGTTTCCTTGTCTTGGCTATTGTAAATAGTGCTGCTATTAACACTGAGGTGCATGTGTCTTTTTGAATTATATTTTTCTACGGGTATATGCCCAGGAGTGGGATTGCTGGATCATATGCTAAGTCTATTTTTAGTTTTTTAAGGAACCTCCATACTGGCTACACCAATTTACATTCCCACCAACAGCGTAGGAGGGTTCCTTTTTCTCCACACCCTCTCCAGCATTTATCATTTGTAGACTTTTTAATGATGGCTTCTGGCTGGTGTGAGGTGATACCTCATTGTAGTTTTGATTTGCATTTCTCTAACAATTAGTGATGTTGAGCATCTTTACATGTGCCTGTTGGCCATCTGTATGTCTTCGGAGAGATATATATTTAGGTCATCTGCCCATTGTTTGATTGGGTTGCTTGTTTTTTGATACTAAGGTGTATGAACTGTTTGTATGTTTTGGAAACTAGTCCCTTGTCAGTCGCATCATTTGCAGATATTTTCTCCTAGTCTGTAGGTTGTCTTTTCATTTTGTTGATGGTATCCTTAGCTGTGCAAAAGCTTTTAAGGCTAATTAGATCCCATTTGTTTTTGCTTTTATTTCCATTACTCCAGGAGCTGGTTCAAAAAATATATTGCTTTGATTTATGTCCAAGAGTGTTCTGCCTATGTTTTCCTCTAGGAGTTTTAGAGTATCTGGTCTTACATTTAAGTCTTTAATCGATTTTGAGTTTATTTTTGTATATGGTGTTAGAGAATGTCCTAATTTCAGTCTTTTACAGGCAGCTGTCCAGTTTTCCCAGCACCACTTATTGAGAGACTGTCTTTTCTCCATTGTATATTTTTGCCTCTTTTGTCGTAGATTAATTGAACATATGTGCATGGATTTATTTCTGAGCTTTCTGTCCTGTTCCATTGATTTATGTGTCTGTTTCTGTGCCAGTACCATATTGTTTTGATTACTGTAGCTTTGTAGCATAGTCTGAAGTCAGGGAGTCTGATTCCCCCAGCTCCGTTCTTCTTTTTCAAGACTGTTTTGGCTATTCGGGGTCGTTTGTGTTTCCATACAAATTTGAACATTTTTTGTTCCAGCTCTGTGAAAAATGTCGATAATTTGATAGGGATTGCAGTGAATCTGTATATTGCCTTGGGCAGTATGGCCATTTTAACAATATTGATTCTTCCAATCCAAGAACACAGTATATCTTTCCGTTTGTTTATGTTGTCTTCAGTTTCTTTCATTAGTGTCTTACAGTTTTTGGAGTACAGGTCTTTTGCCTCCTTGGGTAGGTTTATTCCTAGATATTTTATTCTTTTTGGTGAGATGGTAAATGGTATTGTTTCCTCTCTCTCTTTCTTTTGGTATAGTAATGGTCAGGTATTTTTGTAGAATGTCCCTCTATTTGGGCTTGTCTGATATTTTCTCATTATCGGGAAGAACACTAAGGTACCTTATCCTTTAAATTTTTTTCTTTTTTGTGTGTGTTGCAATATACTATGAATATACAGTCTTATTTTACTACAAATGTAAACTTTTAAGTAAATATGTATATTGGGAATACTTTCAAATTTTGTACTGAAAGGTTGAAATCTTAAAAAGTTTGGACATCACTGCCTTAAAAGATGGGAAGGGGAAGAAACTGAGGAGCAAAGCAGCCAGAGGGGCTGGAAGGAAAGCCAGGACCCAGGAGGCCAAGGCGGGAGAGTTTCAAGGCGGGAGAGTTTCAAGGAGGGAGTGGCCAGTATCAGATGCCTGGGGAAGCTACATAAATCAAGGGCTGAAAATTGTCTTGGGGACCTGAGTGGCGTGGTGGGCTCAGAAGCTGGGGATTAAGTAGCAGACCTGGGATCATGAAGCGGAGGAGCCGGTGGTGGCCTACTGCTCTTCCGGGATTCCTGTCTAAAGGGAAGCAGAACAGATGGAGGCGGGCAGGACCAAAGGAAGGTTTCTGTGATTTGGATTTTAGAGCGGGAGCCCCGGGCCTAAGCATATTTTCCTGCTGAAGTGAAAGAGCCAGGTGAGCGGGGAAGACGGCCGGTGCCAGGTGTGGCTCAGTTCATTCACTAAGTCCACACGGATTTGTGGAGCATCAGCACCTAGGCACGGTTCTCGCCCCAGGGATGTGGCGGGAACAAGACAAACCGAAACCCCAGACCTCAGGGAGCTTGTAATGTACAGGGCTGGCTTTTTACGTCCCAAACCATGTAGCCACCTAACTCCTGGTATATTATCTGTTCCAGAATAGAGACTTAATAAACACTCAATGAATAATTCGGTAGGTAAATAAGTGATGGCCCGTTGAAGGCTGGACCATGGTATATTTTAGACTGGAGGGGGGCCGTCCCTGCCAGCATCTGAAGGGAGGAGATAAGGACAGGCGCTTGTGCAGACCAGCTTGTGATGGGGAGAGGAAGCAGGTAGCTGGAGGACTTCCTACACGTTCTCTTGAAGCTGGAGATGAGGTTATCTGGTGAGACTTGAGTTGGGAGTGATAAAATACAAGTGGAAAGAAGTTGGGAAGCCAGCTTCCTAAACTTTTTAAAGGTTTAGAATGTTGGGACGGTGGAGATGATCGCTGGCAAACATAGTGTTTCTAAGGTGAACCAGCGTCCGCCTTCACCGGTCAGATACAGGCAAAGAACGGGTGGCTGTCAGGTATCTCAAGCTACCTGCATGAAGCAGCAGTTTCTCGGCACAGGAGTCCTTGACTGGAAGGTTTTCTAAAGCTCTCAGCTCCTGGAGGGCTGTCTTGCAGGCGTGGAAGTGGACTCTAAAGTTGAGGCAGTGTAATTCAGTAGAGCTTTGCTGGAGTTGAGTGAGTAGGGCTGCACCCCTAGACATGGCGGTCTCTAGACCCCGTATCATTCTTCAGGTGTGTATGCTGTTCTCAAAGCGTCAGTCTCTTGCTGCCCCATTTTCCTTGGAGTTTGCGCTGCTACTTCAGGGAACCAAAATGTCTATCAGTTACAGACGGCCATTCCAGCCTGCTAATTTTTTGGTCTGCCTTTGGCTAGAACAGTTCGGAAATTCCTGCTCTGGTGGCTGTGCTGAATGGAAACTCGTAACTGTCTGTGTTGTATCAGCACCATCCTGAGGCCTTTTAGTTACTGTCAGTACTGCAACACCAAAGCATTTACTGTTGTTTCCAATTTTATTCCCATACCCTGTAAGCAGTACTTTCCTCAGGTCAAGAGAGTAACACTGACGCTTTATTAAACTCCAATTTTCCTGTTCTAGGCATGGCCAAGATTTGTTTTGGACTTGGAGCTAAGCTTTTCATAAGAACGTGAAAGTTAGCTATTTGTCCTTGTGTAATCTAGACATCATTGGGTTAACTCATGATGGGTGAAGAGGCCAGATACTGCATCTTTAGCCTTGGAGGGCCTATAAGATAGTCCCTTTATTCTCATTCTTCACCTCTTAACCCCAGGCCCTGTACCCCTAGATTAGCTGACTTTATTATTAAAGAACACCTTTTCTCAGCCTCTTGATATGTCCATTGGAAATACTATGTCCTGGACTTTGTTTCCAAAGTCTGAAGTATCTTCCATTCTGATTGGTAATGTGTCCCTCCCACTTGACAGTCCTCATTTCACTAGCTTTGCCTGTGGGACATAAGGAAAGATAATGATCTATCCTAAGATATACTAACCTGAAGTTTTATTTATTTATTTAACTTTTTTTTATTGAGTTATAGTCATTTTACAATGCTGTGTCAAATTCCAGTGTAGAGCACAATTTTTCAGTTATACATGAACATACATACATTCATTGTCACATTCTCTAGAGTGATATACTAGGAATTTTACGAATTTGCATTTTGAAGAGAGCATCGATGGTAGAAATAATGTAGAGATTTCAAGTTTCTTTTTTTCCTTTTTAGTCTGTGCCAGGGTTTTGGTTTTTGTTTTTTAAAATCTGGAGAAGTGCTACTGAATTCTTGCCAAATTGCTACACGCCCCCACGTAAGGGCCATCTGTAGAAGGGTATCTAGGTCATTAGGAGAATTCTGTTTCATAGTTGTATGTTTGTTACAGCAGAATATGTGGACCTTAAATTCTTACAGTGATACTTCGAAAAAGAATTTCTTGATGTTTAGGATTCAGCATTTTGTCCAATCAAAATTGAGCACAGTTGTCAGTGGAGAGTGGGAGAGTATGTATTATTTAATAATTTTCAGTGTGGGTACAAGAGATTTGTGATGCTGATCATTTATTAATCTGCTTTCTTTTCAGGTGTCTTAGGGAATGAGTTTAGTATATTGAGATCACCAGGGTCTGTTGTTTTCCGGGATGGAAATTGGCCTATACCAGGAGACCGAATCCCAGACGTGGCTGCACTGTCCATGGGCTTCTCTGTGAAAGAAGTATGTGTATTTTAAAAATATATTTGGAGGGGCTTCTGGAAGCATTTTTTGTTGATTTCTGCTAATAGCCCAAGAAAGCAACAGGCAAACATAGGTACAGATTACAAAAGTAAAAAAGCTCATCTGTAGTCAGGGAGATTTTTGGTTAAGTGCTCCAAGCTTGGTTATGAAACTGAATCATTATAAAACATTAACCATGTAATTGTATATTCATAGTAGTGATGCTCTTTATATATAAAAGAATGCATCTGTCCTACTATTAATAGGGTGTATAATTTTATTGTTTTTTTCCCAGTACACATGATAGATTTGTGTCTTAGCTTAGGCTACTGTTGCAAAGTACCACAGACCGGGTGCTTTGTAAACAACAGACATTTATCTCTCACAGTTCTAGGGGCTGAAGTCGGAGACCAGGGTGCCAGCATGGGAGGGTTCTGGTGAAGGCCCTCTCCAGGTTGCAGACGGCCAACTTCTTGTTCTATCCTCCGAAGGTGGAGAGAGGGTGAGCAAGCCCTCTGGAGTCTCTTTTATAAGAGCTCTAATCCCGTTCATGAGGATTCCATCCTTGTGACCTAGTTACTGCCCTGAGACCCTACCTCCTAATACCATCACATTGAGGGTTTAGGATTTCAATACATGAATTTTGAGGGGACACAAACATTATTCAGTCCACTGCAGTTTGTTATGAATGATACAATGTATACGCATCTTACCTGAGTTTAGGAAAACAGTGTGGTCAGTAGCTGTGGGATAGCCCCGGATCTTGGTTTCCCACAATTTCCCCATAACTGGCTGCTTATGTGATTGTAGCTGGGTGGGGTGGGGGGGGGTCCTGTACAGTCAGTGAGAGATCTGAAAGCTCAGGGCTGGAAGAAAAGAGATGTAGTTTGCTCTAGTTTCCTATCCTCCCACTTTGTAAGTTTGGTGCTTTTGATGTGGCCTCTAGATATCCTTAGTGACCCAGAGGAACATTCTTCCTAGGTCCTGAGGGCCCTTGAAACCAGAAGTAATGCTTGGGAACTGCCTCTCTGCTTGGTCTTTGGGTGGAGCCCCTGAGCTCCTTTTGTGAAACTGACTGACTGTTTAGGTTCAAGGATGAGATTTTACCTAGTTCTTTACGAACTTAAACTTGACTACAAATGGCTGTCAAAACAACCTTTGGAAATAATTACTAATAAACTAATATGAGTAAGTAGACCTAGCGTCTAAAGAATGTTTTAATGGTAGTCTTGCTCTGTCACTGAGAAAGAGAAAAGTGATGCTGTGTATAAGGGCATGTGAGAGAAGAAAATGTCCATGGTTATATGAAGAAGGGAATGTTTCATAATCTGGAAAAGCACCTACATTTTGTTTACTTGCCTGCTTTTTTCCACAGAAGGTTTGAGATGACTTCTTATTAGACTATATTGTTTCAAATGTGTAGAAGTTTAAGAAAATGAAGAAGGTAGAAATCAGCATCCTCAGCTAGGTTGCAGCTACTACCTGAAATAAAAACGTTTGCTGTCCCAGTGAGTTTTCACTGCCAGTGTCATCCCAGAAGCCCTCAGTTCTGCTGCTTAGATGTTATTGGGGAATGGTTTCCTGAGTTGATAATTAAGCACACTTTCATGCTTTCCAACGTTTAGGACCTTTCTTGGCCGGGACTTGCAGTGGGTAACCTATTCCACCGCCCTCGGGCTACTGTTATGGTGATGGTGAAGGGAGTGGACAAACTTGCTCTACCTCCTGGCAGTGTCATTTCGTACCCTTTGGAGAATGTGAGTATTTATTATAAAAACTTAAAGGGGTGCATTTAAAATTTTGTCTTGTCAGCTATCATTATGGATTGTGTTCTAAGCACACTTGTCCTTTACACTGATAAGATAGTTTTTTAAATTATATGATGGTTGTAAATTTATTGAGACTGGGCTGTTTCCTATGGACGAGAGTATGTACTTTCTAAGGTAAGAGGTAGAGAAACTGCCCTATCTGCCAAATAGTCAGAGGCTTGAAAAAGAGAAACTAGTTGAGGGTGTATCCTGCTGACGTTTTTGGGGGGCATTATTTTGTCACCTTCCCTTCAGAATTTTATCATTTTTGTGTAAGGAGGAGCTGGCTTGCCACCCTTGCCCATGGGACCCAAAGAGTCCCCTCAGAGAAATCAGAACCACCGGCTTGTGCTGTGCAGAGTCGTGTGCTCCAGATTCACACGGCCCACCCCACACAGACACCTGCACAGCCCAGGGCTCCTTCGGTAGAAAAGAATTGAAGAAGAGTTGAATTTACCAGACACTTTAAAGAAAAAATGCCATGAGAGAGTCAGCAGGCGCAACAAACAGAATTCATCCCCCTAGAACTATAGGTAATAGACCAGTCTCAAAAAGAAATTTGAAAATACATACATTAAAATGTGAAAGATTTAAAGGAAGGGAGAGAAACTAGAGGCATTTAAGAGATATTTTTGATATGTGGTGCTTTCATTGATGTTCACATAAAAATATTTTGTAATTTATATTGATTTTTTAATTAAAAAAATTTTTTTAAATGGAGGTACTGGGGATTGAACCCAGGACCTCGTGCAAGCTAGGCATGCGCTCTACCACTGAGCTATTTCCCTTTCCCTCATATTGATCTCTTTAACCCATGAGTTATTTAAAAGTGTTTAACATGTGGGCTCTTTCAAAATAATTTTCAATTTTTCAATTTCTAATTTCATTGCCTTTAAGACTGGTCTGTATGATGCTGATTGGGGAGGGGGGTAGATTTTTTTTTTTAGACTTTCCTGTGGTTTAATATAGATTATTTCAAAGCACACATGACATGATTACAAAAAAATGACCATGCACTAGGTCACAAGGCAAATCTCAATGGATAATAAAGAATCTGTATCATATAAAACCACCCTCTCTGACCACAGTGCCCTTAAAGCTGAAAACAATAACAAAATGCTACCTTAAAAATATGTTTGGAAATGATAGAGACAAAAGATGTGACTCCTCGGGTTCAGTGCACACTGAAGTAGGCTAAAGCCAAATTAGCACCTAAATATAGTGAAATTGAAGAACCATCAAGGACACTGCAAATGTTAAAAGTTAATCAGAGAGAAAAGACACTGTTATGACAAAGGAAAGAGAGGAAAATGATCACAGATTTCTCATCACTGCCATTAGGGGCCAGAAGAGCAAGAAAGGAAAAGCAGTAATTGTACAGTATGAAGCTAGGCTGAGAATACTGTTTAAGTAGTCATAGTGAAAGGATATGGATCAAATGAAAATTACGATACAACTATTGGGAAGGTGGAGAGAGAAACAGTGCGTGTGAGGGGCTAGGGCTGTGGTTGGTGATGTGGGAGAGCTAAATCCTCATTTTCTATAATGGGCAGTAAATAGATAATGCTTAAAATTGAAAAATCAAGATGTAATATAAACACATCATTTAGAGATGGTGGTAAGAAGAAAAGGAAACAAAGAATTTGAAAGTGAGTGCTATAAGACAAGTAGGCACCTAGGATGTAATACTTAGCATGATGACTATAGTTAACATTGCTGTATGATACATGCGAAAGTTGTTTAGAGAGTAAATTCTAACAGTTCTCATCACAAGGAAAATTTTCCACTTTATTGTATTTACATGAGATAGATGTTCACTGAACTTACTGCAGCAGTCACTTAACATATATTGTGAAGTCAAACCATTATGTTGTACCATTATGTCATACACCTTATACAGTGGGGGGGGGGAACTGGGGAGGAAAGAGAGTGAGTACCCTCAGAGGAATAGGAAAGGAAGGGAGGGGCAAACTTACTTTTCATAGGAAGCCTTATAAACTATTTGTCTCTTTAATCCACATGTATAATTCTTAATTTTAAAAAGAGTCAACAAGAAAAGATAGTTGGAATAGATGTACTCTGAAATAATTCATGGGTTGAGAAAAGTACAGCAGAAGTTTTGAAATTATTTGGAACTGAATACCAACAAGTGTACCATATATTACAAAAAATTGTGGGGTGCAGCTAAAATGGTAAGAAGAGGGAAATATATAACCTTAAATGCACACGGTAGATAATTTTAAAGATTGGAAATTAATGAGCTAAAGATCCCAGAACAATTTCAGAGTAAATGGAAGGAAGGGAACAATAAAAATGAAAGGCATATTAATTTTTTAAAAAATCTTCACAAATATTATTTATTAAGTAGTTTGTTACGTGATTTCTGTGACAATCATTCTACAAGATCCCTTTTAAAATAGTATGTTAAAAATCCAAAATATCACTAAGATTTTCATTAGCCTACAATCCAAAACTAAACATTTTAAAACAGACTAGCCTCATTTTTTTTAATTTTTAAGAAGTATTTATTTAATTGACATATAGTCCATATACAATGTTGTGTTAGTTTCTGGTGTACAGTAGAGTGATTTACATGTGTATATATATATATATATATATATATATATATATACACACACATATACATACATTCCTTTTCATGTTCTTTCTCACTAGAGGTTACAACAAGATAATACAGCTCTCTGTGCTATACAGTAGGTTCTTATTGCTTATCTATTATATATATAGTAGTTAGTATCTGCTAATTCCAAAGTCCTAATTTATCCCTCCCCCTCTTCCCCTTTGGTAACCATAAGTTTGTTTTCTATGTCTGAATCTGTTTCTGTTTTATAAATAAGTTCATTTGTTTCATTTTTTAGATTCTGCTTTTAAGTGATATCATACAGTATTTTTCTTTCTTTGGCTTACTTCCCTTAGTATGATAATCTCTAGGTCCATCCATGTTGCTACAAATTGCATTATTCTTTTTTATGGCTGAGTAGTATTCGTGTGTGTGTGTGTGTGTGTGTGTGTGTGTGTGTGTGTGTGTGTGTAATACCACATCATCTTTATCCAGTGTGTGTGTGTGTGTGTGTGTGTGTGTGTGTAATACCACATCATCTTTATCCAGTCATCTGTCAGTGGACATTTAGGTTGTTCCCATGTCTTGCCTATTGTCAGCAGTGCTGCTATGAACATTGGAGTGCATGTATATCTTCTCTTGAGGTTTGATGACTAGAGAAGTTCCTTAACATTTGTTATAAAACTGGTTTGGTGGTGCTGAATTCTTTAGCTTTTGTTTTTGTTAAGCTCTTGATATCTCCACTAAATCTGAATGAGAGCCTTCCTGGATAGAGTATTCTTGGTGGTTAAGTTTTTCCTGTTCATCACTTTAAATATATCATGCCACTCCTTTCTGGCCTATAGAGTTTCTGCTGAAAAAATCAGCTGATAGCCTTATGGAAGTTCCCTTGTATGTTATTTGTTGCTTTTCTCTTGCTGATTTTAATATTTTTCTCCTTATCCTTAATTTTTGTCAATTTGATGACTATGTGCCTTGGTGTGTTCCTCTTTGGGTTGATCCTGTGTGGAACTCTGTGCTTCCTGGACTTGGGCGACTGTTTCCTTTCCCAAGTTGGGGAAGTTTTTGGTTATTATCTCTTCAAAAATTTTCTCAGGTTCTTTCTGTCTCTGTTCTCTTTCTGGGACCCCTAAATGCAAATATTGGTGTGCTTCATGTCCCAGAGTTTTCTTAAACTATCCTCATTTCTTTTTGTTTTTCTGTTCTGCAGTAGTGATTTCCACTAATCTGTCTTCTAGGTCACTGATCCGTTTTCTGCCTCATTTAGTCTATTCTTGGTTCCTTCTAGTGTATTACTCATTTCAGTAATTTTATTCTTCAGCTCTGTTTGGGCATTCTTTGTATCTTCCAACTCTTAGCTAAAAACTTTGCTCCTGTGCATCTGTACTTCTCTTGCATTCTCTGAACATCTTTGCTATCATTTCTCTAAATTTTTCTCAGGTAAATTGCCTATCTCCTCATCGCCTATTTCTTCTTCTGGGATTTCATCTTGTACCTTGGCCTGGAAGATATTCCTCTGCCACCTCATACTGTCTATCTTTCTATTTGTATTTTTAGGTAGGTTAGTTACATCTCACAACCTTGGAGAAGTGGCCCTCTGTGGGAGACGTCCTGTGTGTCCCAGCAGTACACTCCCCTCTTGCCACCCAAGGGCCAGGGTCCAGCCAGTGCCAGGGTAGAGCCTGGCCTGTGTGCGTAGATTCCTTCCACAGGGTTTGGGATTGTTGTTTTCTTACTTCTTGTGTGTGCCCCCTGGTGGGTGAGGCTGGGCTAGAGGCTTATGCAGGTTTCCTGGCAAGAGGAATACCTGGCCACTACTGGGTGAAGCTTGGTCCTGGACCTCTGGTGGGTAGGGCTGTGTCTAGAGGCATCTGGCCCAGGAAGTCTGCTGATGGGTGGGGCTACGTTCCTACCCAGTATGTTGTTTGGCCTTAAGCCTACAGGCTGTTGGGTGGGGCTCAGTCTTGTTGCTAATGGTCCAATCAAAGTGTCAGCCTCCACAAAAGCTAATGTAGGTGAACACTCCCAGAATATCTACCACCAGCTTTATGTCCCCTGAGTGAGCCACGGCCATCCCCTACCTCCCCATGAGACCTTCCAAAACCAGCAGGCAGGTCTGGCCCAGGTTCCTATGAAATCACCGCCTCTGCCCTTGGACCTGGTGCACGTGAGTTTCCATGTACGCTTCTCAAGCAAATGGAGTCTCCATGTCCCCCAGTCCCGTGAGGCTCCCAGAGCCAAGCCCCCCTGGCCTAAGCCCCCCTGGCCTTCAGAACCAGATGTCCTGGGGTCCCTCCTCCTCCCAATTCCGGAAGCCCAGGCTGGGGAGGCTGAAGTGGGGCTCAGAATTCTCACTCCTGTGGGAGGGCCTGTGCGACTTAATTATTCTTCAGCTGTGGGTCATCCACCTGGGGGGTCTGGGGCCCAGTTATATCATGAGCATGCCCCTCTACCATCCAGCTGTGGTTCCCTCCTTATGTTTCCAGTTGAAGATCTTTTTTGCTAGGTCCAGTCTTCTTTTCCGATGGTAGTTTTTAGCAGTCAGTTGTGGTTTTGTCGTTGTCGTCTAGCCTCGTTTTACGTGAGTAGAAGCTGTGAAAAGAGCTCATGTTGTTGCTTGACCCTGATTGACTGCTTGTAATACTTCCGCTGGCAGTAGGTGGTAAGATATAAGGCTCCCAGGGAAAAATCCATGCGCGCGCGCGCGCGCACACACACACACAGAATGCCTTAGAATTCCACTTAATGAAGCTTCTATTTGATTAGCTATTTTCATTAGAATCTCAAGTCCTACAGATACATATAGAATTTCCATCTTCTCTAGGACAAACATGCATATCCTTATAATGTAGGAGAAGAAAACAATCATGGGAATTTAAGCATGAGCTTTTTCCTTTTTGAGTTTAGCAGTCTATATAATTTTTTCTTTTCCTTTACAGTTTAGTGCTCACCTGACTCAACAGCTTCTCCAGTTTGCTTGCTAGGGACATGTTACCTTTAATCTTCAACCTTCCTGCCACGAGTGCCATTTCACTAGGTGAAAAGAGGCTGGAGAGTTTGTGTTACATGTTCTCGTATCTCCTCCAAAGCGGGAGGAAGTGAACTGTGTGACTGCAAAATGAGAGCGCTCGTGGCTGACTCAGGGAGCTTGTAACAGTATGCTTTTGCAAGTCTGAACTCTCTTCCCCTTCTTCAGTTACTCATTAACTTATTTTAAGAGAATCTTGGGAAGAGTTAACATGCATCTTGAGTAAGAGAAACAATTGATTTCACTTCACATTTACTTCTGCCTGGCCCACGTTAACTTGCTACTTACAAACATGAGCTTTTATAGTAAAGGGAATTACTGGGGGAAAAAAATCACTGTAAGAAATTTCCATTAAAACAAAAGCACTGCTGCTATACTGCTTGTTTAAGTAAGTACTATTGAGAATAAAATAACTTTTTGAGGGGAAAAATTACCATAATTTACTTAAAAAATAATGTGAAGCAAGAACAGTCTATGGGAACAGAAGCCAGAATGTTGGTTGCCCTTAGGGGTAGAGAGAGAGCGGGTCGAGAGGCTTATAGGGTGCTGAGCGTGTTCTGTCTTGTTCTGGTCAGGTTATATGAGCATATCCATTTGTAACTATTCTTTGAGCTGTTACTCTAGGATTTGTGCAGCATTTTATATGTATGTTACACTTTATAAAAAATTCAAGAAAAAATTTTGTCGCAGTTGGCTATTTCAGTTTATTAATATTATGTGGTCTTAAGGTAAATTTCACATTCAAAATTCTCATGACGTACTTTATGCCTTGCCTTAGAGTCTTCAGTCTGTCTTAAGACCAAACCCTACATCTAATTGAACATTTTTTAAATTTTGCAATGAAAAATGTGGTCTATTTCTCTTTCAGCTAAATATTTCTCTTTCAGTTAAATTCTTCAAATTCCTTTGTCATTCTCTTAAATGCAAGTTAGAACATTATTGTAGAATATAGATTCATTGTGGCACATTTAATCAATATTGAAACTCAATGTATTACTGCTTAAAATACACAAACGATCACCAGAAAATGATGGTTTGTGCAAGATAGTGTTTTGTCCTTCATTCTGCAAGTTATTTCCCATTTAGGCACATTGTGGGACACAAATTCAGTGCCCCACTAGAGGGCTGTTTAATCTTCTCTGCCCTCAAAAGGGCTCTTTGTGTTTGGATGTGATTTGGGTCTCTTCAACTTGCATAAAAAATGCTGGTCCTTTTTTTTTTTTTTTAATGGCTCTTTTTAAAAAATACTGTCTAAATGATTTTTTTAATGGAGGTAGTGGGGATTGAACCCAGGATCTTGTGTATTGCTAAGCATGCACTCTACCACTGAGCTAAACCTTCTCCCCTCCCCAAGTGATTTTTCTTCTCACTTTGGTTCAGACAATAATTAAGGTCTTACTCTTAAATTTCAGGCAGTTCCTTTTAGTCTCGACAGCGTTGCAAATTCCATTCACTCCTTATTTTCTGAAGAAACTCCTGTAGTTTTGCAGTTGGCTCCCAGTGAGGAAGTAAGTGTGATACAGTTTTTATTTAAAATGCTTTTAAAAATAAGCTTTCATTATGTAGTGAAAATTTAAAACTAATTGTATGAAAAATGCTGACAGACCTCTGTATATTGGAATTCATCTATAGGATGTAACAAAATTTTGGATTCTTCTTGCAGAGAGTGTACATGGTGGGAAAGGCGAACTCAGTTTTCGAAGATCTCTCAGTAACGCTAAGACAGCTCCGCAGTCGACTGTTTCAAGAAAACTCTGTTCTGAATTCACTTCCCCTCAGTTCTCTGAGTAGGAACAATGAAGTAAGTAGAGAAGTTATTGAAAGAGTGAGTGAGTATGATGACTAATTTCTCAGTCTCCTGACTTTAGCACAAACTTGAGTTTTTAGAAAATGAAGTTTTGCAAGTTTGCTGCTGGAGGAGATTCTTCTTTCCATCATCTTTTTAAAATGACTCTCATGAATAAACTGACTTTTTGTGAGTTGAGCTGTAGTAAATAGTACTGCATTCTGGCATAAGGGTTGCCACCAGTGAATCCTGACAGGCCAGAAGTCATAGTGACTGCTTGGTAGCTGGCGGAGCTGTGTGGATCTGGTAACGTGGGAGCCGTTATTCACTGCCACTTTGATGTGTTGCCTCATTTTTCTAATTGATTCTTGGTAATACAGTGGAGGGAGCCACCCTTACTTTTGACTCCTGTATGTCAGCTCACCACCTGTTCATGCACCCTCTTAACCACATGGCAGGCCACCTTTGTGGGAGCCTCCCTTGTTTACCTACTCTGGGTGACCAGGGCCACCATCTTTTATTCTTCAAGGGATGTGAGCAAGTTAGGCTGTTGGCAGGAGTTTGTTGCAGTGTGCCAGAATATTATGATGCCCTGAGGGAAAACCACTTCGAAGTTTGGGTGCTTTATCAAAAATAAATAGTGGTAGTTACTGTGCTGGAGAATGACCATCACCTTTTTGTTAGGAACCAATGTTTTAGAAGCATTTTATGTTGAAATGAACCTAGTAAATGGAGCACAGTTGTAGAAATGCTTAATGTTTGTAATATCCTGTGCCTTGCTTGAGAAATGGGAAATACAGATCTCGGATGTGGTATTGAAATATTGAAAGTAATGCTTATTGGGGGTTTTTTTTTTTGGCAGGTGGATCTCCTTTTCTTGTCTGAACTGCAAGTGCTGCATGATATTTCAAGCTTGGTGAGGTGGTAATTGTGGCATTTCAGGGAGGGAGGGAGGAAGGAAGGGACTCACTAATTCTTATCCCGGCATAGCTATGGAGCGGCTTCTTCAACTGTTCTCAATAGTAGACAACGCCAAATCGCTGTGTTTCCCAGTAATTTATCTGCTTCCTTTTGTTTATTCTCCTAAGTTGTCTCGACATAAGCACCTAGCCAAGGATCACTCTCCTGATTTATATTCACTGGAGCTGGCGGGCTTGGATGAAATTGGGAAACGTTATGGGGAAGACTCTGAACAATTCAGAGATGCCTCTAAGATCCTTGTTGATGCTCTGCAAAAGGTAAACTATCAATGGAGTGTGAGCAGTTCGAGTATGACCACTTCATTTTTAGCCTCTTAACGGGAAACCCTGCTTAGTGAATTACTGTTGATTGAAGTCTTTTACGCACCTTCTTTGAGGGACCTCTAATTTTAGTGACTGAAACTGGAGTAGCTCAGAGATGTACGTTGGGATGGCTCACTTTCTAATGCTGGCAGAGGCAACACAGAAATGATCACTAACTCTAGCATACTTTTTCTTTTTATCATGGTAAAATATACATGATATAACATTTTTCTTTTGAATATTTAGTATATGTTGAATCTTAACACTTTCCTGAATGTTTTAACATAATCAAAACTTTTAAGACTTGCCTATTTTAGAAGTGTATTTCGTGAGCCCTTAGGTAATTGGATTTGTTCTTGTAGGTACACAGCTTTGAAAATAGTTTTAGTCAGTGTTTTGAGATTATAGTAATGTCAGTAACTGTTCAGTTTGCAGATGACATGTACAGCCTTTATGGTGGGAATGCAGTGGTAGAGTTAGTGACTGTCAGATCCTTTGACACCTCCCTTGTGAGGAAGACGAGGACGATCCTTGAAGCAAAACAAGTGGTGAGTACATTTTTAGATCCTACTTAAAATTGTAAAATTAATTCTAAAAACCCCACTAAATCCTGTATCAGGTCGACATGACTGAGCAGTCAGTAAATCTGAAAAGCAAAACAGGTTTCTTACTCACCTAGATATGTTTTGCCAGTGATGCTTAGTTCTTTGGGGCTGTGATCAGATATTGCAAGACTTTGTTAGGGATAAAAGCAAATCCGTCAGAGCCAATAAGGTTGTTCACATATGGGTATTACAAGGAAACATCAGAAGTTAACGTGAGGGAGTGGTGTGGCTTGGTGTATGTGGCTCTCTCAACTTGTGAAAACTGCTTTTCTCAGAGGTACGCTGTCTTTGTGGGATACTTTCATTTTCCTGCTACATACACGCTCTCTAATTTGATTTAATTCTACAGTTTTTTGGCCTGGATCTTGCTTTGATTTTTAAAGTGTTTAGAGGATCACAGGGATCATTCTCCCCTTGGGGCCCATTTGCAGCCCCCAGTCTGCTCAGTGTTACTGATTGCAGTGTGGGACTGAGTGAGACGGTCAAAGGTAATGTCTGTTCGAGATAATATAGATGTGACTGGCATAGGAGTTGAAGGACGTGTGTTTAAGACAGTATGGCAGGCCAGGCTAGCAGGCTAGACAACTCAAAGAATTTTCCCACTATAGAGCATCTGGATATTGTATCTGTTATACTGCAGTTGCTCATGGTGGGTATGTGTCTAAGAGGCTATATGGAAACCTCTTGACTTACAAATAGAGTAGTTTCTGAAAGGTTGCCATCACCTCCTTTATAAATCGAAAAAAAAGTCTTCAAAGGTGAAATCTTACAATGTCTACCTCAACTCTAAGTTGCCCAGATGGAACACACATGTCTGTGGATTCATCCTCTCCTTAGTTGAAATAACTTAAGTTTAAGGAGAGAGCGCTAACAGTTTAAGGAAACATTTGAGTGCTCGTAGTGTGGCGTTGCTCTCTTCTCCATCCTCAAAATGCTCCCACCCGACTAGCCCGTCCGTCTGCTTCCCCTTCCCAGATCCAGCCTATGCACAGTCATCAAAATTTTCTTTTTAAGACAAACCTGATCGTGTCACTCACTTTTTGCCTGAAACTTAACAGTGGCCACTCACCACAGGCGCAAGGCTAGATTCCCCATCGCTTCCCTGCCTCCAGCTTTCTCTCCTGCTACTTTCCTACTTTTTAAATTCTCTAGCCACAATGAGCTGTTCCCCAAACAATGCTTTTGTACAGGCCTGGAGTTAACGCCACCCCACCAAGGTCTAGCAGATCTCTCTTCAGGACAGATATGTGTTTGAATGAACCATCATTTGTTTTCCCCTTTAAAATTAAAAAATTTAAGCAGGTCATACATACATATACAACATGTAATACTAGTTGAAGAATAAAAAAAATTTAGTACTACAAAGCCGAAGATGATGCTTGTTCCTCTGAAGCCCCCTCTTGTCTTATTCCTCTACCCTCTCCATTGAGAGGTTCCTGCTGCCCTGAATATGAATAATGTTAACCATTCCCTTGGTTTTTCTCTACAGTTCTTAATACTTAGGTATTTATCCTTAAATTATGTTGTTTGGTTTTGCCTGTATTTGACTTTTATATGAATGGAGTCATACTGTATGTATTTTTCTCTGAGTACAGGCCTCAGTGTTGTTTTTACGAGCCACGCAGGCTGATAAATACAGCTGTAGTTCAGGTCATTTCACTGCTGTGTGTCCTGCTGTATGGATGTGCCGTGATTACCCATTCTGTGACATGTCTTGGTACACACGTAGAAGCGTTCCCCAGGGTATGAACTGGCTAGATCACAGTATATGCACACTGTCGGCTTTATTGGTGTTGCCCAGTTTTCTTAAGCAGCTGGAGTGCTTTGTCCTGACTGCTGTGACAGTGCTGTGACAGTGTGCTGCTTATCTTCTCCATGAAGGCTCCCCCCTTCTTGGTTCCTCCTAAGTAGCTCTTATGCCACTGAACATTGGTTAGATCAATGAGTCATAGTGATCAAATTGGGATAATTTCCTCACTTAACATTCTTCCCTCTTGATTTTCTTTCTTTACTGTAGAAGGACTCATCAACTCCCTATAACCTTGCATATAAGTATAATTTTGAATATCCAGTGGTTTTCAACATGGTACTTTGGATAATGATCACCTTGGCCTTGGCTGTGATTATCATCTCTTACAATATTTGGAACATGGATCCGGGATATGATAGCATCATTTATAGGATGACAAACCAGAAGATTCGAATGGATTGAACTTTCCTTATGCCAAACTTAGAAAAAGGATTTGGAAATTAGCTGTTTTGTTAAAATAAATCTTTTTAGTGTAGTTTAAAGTAGATAGTATACCTTAAATTTATAAAAAAGCAAATTTTGTTCTCTATCTTGTGTGCCTGTGATATTCTTTTAGAGTAAATTATAGTATTGATGTGAGCTGATTTGTGTGATATAGATTCCATAATACTCTCAAATACTATGATATAAGCATTTAATATAATTTCATTCCATTTAATATTTGGAAATATGCACTGAAATAAATGTAAAACATTTAGAATAGTTTGTGTTATTTATGTTTGGAAAAATGCACTGAATTTGAAATGTTTGACTTCCTTAACACAAGACAGGTGAAAGTGGTATTTGGGCTGTTAGATAGTATGAAACATTTGTAAATGTCTTAATGCAATGTAAGTATCTCTGAAACAAGAGGCAAAACGTTTTTAATTTCAAGCAGCTGGAAATTATGAATGTGCTTATACAGTCAGATTTGGGAACCACATCTGATTGACAGGTAGCTGTTTTTTAATGTTCTAAAAGTTTGGTGATCTGAATGGTCAGGTGTGGATATTCAAGATACTACACTGATCTTAGGAGGAGAAACTAGCTTTGTGGAGTTATAGATGCTTGTAATTATGTGCACAGAAACAAATTTGGGGGACATCTTGGGGCATGAATATAAATTCTTTTTATTTCAGTAATTTTCTCCCCCTATGTAAGTTACTATGGTTTGTGGTACAACATCTTTCTATAGAATGTTAAGTGGAAGTAGGTGCGCCCTACTTTTCATGTGGAAGTGGACCAATGTCTATGAAGAGTGACAAATAAAGTTAATAATTCCAAATCTGTGTCATTTTCAATACTAAATCTATTTCATATTGTAAAAGCCTAACTAAACAGGGTTTTATTTAATCAGAATTGGCTGTTTTGTTACATAATTTTTTTAAACATTTATTTATTCTCACTGCTTTCTGAGATTCTTGTTACTGAATTTATAGACTATATGATAAATTCACACTAGACTTTAGGTAGGGAAGGTTTAAGTTTCCCTATAGCATTTAAAAAGGTAAATACACAACTAATATGGTTAGAGTATGAAGGGGACTATCTACGGTAAAGGCTTAAGGTTATAACGTTTTAAATTCTTACAATTAAGACTTACTTACCTAATTAGAATTTTAAACTTCATGATTATATAGCTAAATTATTTTAGTAGGAGAGTTGTGCTGACCTGTCCTGCCCCTGGGAACCCTATTTGGATTTAGTCTCAGCTGTTTTTGCCTCTTCTTTGCAAAGATCATCACATTATTTCTAAATAACATGTTTGAGAAGATGGAGTCTATGTAGTTGTGTTTTCTACCACTTACTGCAAGATACCTTTGATAATTACAGAGCACAGAAAAATTTTTTTTTCTTTTTGAACTATAGTGAAGCTGATAACTCCACAGGAAAGAAAAGCTACATTGTCCTAAAGTATTCTCCCTCCACCACTACCCCCTGCCAAGTCGATGCGGGTGAAGGGGTTTCAGCCACCTAGCCTGAAACACTCTGATCCCCGTGGAACCCAGCAGGGCTTGCGCCTGGGGGACAGGAATCTCTAATGCTGCAGGGTGGTTAAAATCCATTTTTCTTTCACAAGTTTCTTATATAAATATTACTGTAGAAGTTAGGTTGTTATGATTAAATATGAAGTAAACCAATGCCTTGGTAATTTAAAACTGATGAGACTTAGGTTCTAGAAGAAGAGGAAAAACTAATTACACGACAGCACTAATCCTTGCAGGGTAAACGGCATCAGCACCCTGCGATCTTGTGCTGGGCAGACAGCTATTAATTAAAATAAATGTTCTGCCAAGATTATTATACCTGTTGCTGATGATTTGCTCTTAAATTGTCTAATTTGTTCAGGAACATAAATCACAGTGTCGAGATTTGTGTGAGAGGCAGGAAAGTCAGGCTCATGGCAGACTTCCACTGACACTGAAAGAGAAAACCCAATCACTTTATGTCTAATTGGAATATTCCAGGCTTATAAAACATCTGAGATGCTACATGTGGTAGATACTGCTTATAGCCTAGTTCTATTAAGAATAATACAGAATTGATTTTTATTTTCTTTAGCTATGTCTTTTTTGAAGGCATAATACCTGAATCCATTTTCATCGGTACCAAATAATATGGAAGCCATAAGCTTACTTTTCAATGGATGATGAACAATTTCCAAAGCATGCAGTGGCATTGAGCCTTCCAGCCTTGCCTTTAGGTAGGTTTCTTTCTAGTCTTTTCATGATAGTATGACTATGCAGTGGTTTCTTAGAGAAATAAAGAACTGTCAGAAGAAGGCATTACTTAAGAAGCACTGTGATTAAAATACAGATGAATTCAGTTAGCCAATTCACCACTTACTAGCTGAACAATCGTGGGCAGATCTCTTAGTCCTCTCTGAACCAGAGTTTCTACTCTATATAATGGGGATGGTAATACTCCAAGTTTGTGAAAATCAGTGTTCACTGGGATAACATGCTCTAAGGTTTGTGAAAACTTACTATGAACTATGATAATAGGTACTAAATTCAAGGAACTCTGCTTGGACCCATCATTGAACCAATGATAAATATGAGCCAGTTTCTTGGTTGTAAGTGCTAGGAACAAACTGGTTACTAAATTAAGTCAATTATCCTACTAGTGACCTTCTATTGGACCAAGATCCAATTCAGGAGCACACTTTGCATATACCTGTCCGGTCTCCTTCATCTCCTTTACTCTGGGATAGTTCGCTTTTGAAAAAAAGTAATGGCCAATTATTTTTATAGAGTGTCCCTTAATTTGGTTGGTTTGGTTTGATACTTGCTCATGATGTCAAGAGGCACACGATATCAATATGTCTAATCTTTGGTGACACTAACTATGGTTAAGGTCATACCTGTCAGGTTTCTCCCTTATAAAGTGACTATTTTTTCTTTTGTGATTAGACCCTTTTAAGACACATTTATATCTCATTCTTTCATCATACTTTGACCATTTTAGCATCCATTGATGATTCTTGCCTGAAATGATTACTGTGGTGTTGGCCAAATGATGATTTCCTCTTTCCATCATCCTTTCTATATTTATTAATTGGAATTCTGTAAAGAAGAGCTTTCCCTTCTTCCCCATCAGTTTATTTAGTTCATTATTTTATATCAGCATGAACTCATGGATACTTGTTTTAGTCTCTGTGTTGTAATCCATTACTATCATGTTGTTGTTTAGTTGTCCCAGATTTGGTCACTGGAAGCCCCTTTCATTGGCTCCTGTGTC
Source organism: Vicugna pacos (assembly GCF_048564905.1). Lineage (NCBI taxonomy): Eukaryota > Metazoa > Chordata > Mammalia > Artiodactyla > Camelidae > Vicugna > Vicugna pacos. The sequence goes on from NC_133023.1 coordinate 31,369,139, forward strand.
CTTTTGATATCATTTTTGAGTATTTGTTTACTTTCTGGCACCACATGACATATTTATGGACTGCATTTTCAAGTTAACCACCAGCAACCTTTATGTGGTGGGAAGAAAGGTGGGTGAGGAGGGCGGTAAGGAAATAAAAAGTGGTATCAGCTGGAATATTAAACATATATGTGACAAAATGAGGAAGGAACGGGGGGTAAATGTTACGGCTCTTGTTTCAAAAGATAGCAAGGTCATGGTTGGATTTTACGACTTTTTGTCTACCACTCCTATGTTCCCTTTACCTTCAGTATCCCTGAAGATTGAGTCCTCCAGTTTTGCCAGTCAACCAGGTGAGCTGCTCAAAGTGGCCCAAGGGCTGGTGCCAGTCTGCACTGTGATAAGTACAAAAACTGAGATCAGTGTTGAGAAATTTTTATAGCAATTTGACAGTACATGATATCCAAACACAATCAACAGACTCATCTTGCTGCACAAGGTACAGCCCAGCGTGGGTGTTGTACTAGCTTGCATGGTGGGTCACAAATAGTATAAGCTGTGGCCTGGTCGTGCACAACCAAACCATGTTCTGATGGGAGATATTTTAAGGTTCGTTTACCAACTGTTACCCAAAAGTATATAAAAAAATTCAGAATTTATATTTAACTCCAACTTTTACATCATAAACTGTTGAAACAGGATGGAGATCGGAAAACATTTTGAGAATGAGTCGTCCCTTGCTTTTATTGTGGATGAAAATTTAAAATGAATTATCCCAACCAAGCTTGCTGAATTACTTTAAAATCTCTTCTTCCATTCTTGTCAACATACTCTGCGAGACTAGTTTCTACTATAAATGTTATTAAGACAAAACATAGAAATAGTCTAGCTATATATCATCCACTACGTGTAGCGCTGTCAACAGTCCAACCTCAATCAGGCTAACAAGCAACCAAGCCTATTTGTCACATTTAAAACTTTAAATGTTAATATCCATGGTTTCTGTTCAAAGTGTGTATATGGACATTTAATGCAGAGGGATTGCTTTGACACATAACTTTTTATTTAGTTAACAATTAAGGAATGATAAAGTTATGAATAGGTTATTATTTGCCTACATATTCACTTTCAATGAATGTATACAGTTTCAAAAATTTTTTTGTTTCTTCTGATCATATTGATTAAAATGCAATTTTATCTTATAATAAAACAATTGGGCTTTTGTCATTCAAAAAAATTTCATTTTCGTGGTAGTTAATTTTCATTGTATTATACAAAAATATTGGTCCACAGTGGATTTGCAATTAAAATAGAATCTTTAATTAAAAGTTAAAATTCGTGCTGTCCCTTTACCACAGCTCAGAAGCACTGCCCCAGTAGAGTACCTGCCTGTCCTTCCACCCCACTCCCTGCCTGTGTGGCAACAACCCTGTTTACTCTTTGGGAGGACATGGAGGTGCTACTGAACTAGCACAAAATGCCTGCAAGTAGGAAAAACATTTAACTCAATGCAAAACTACTTTAAGAAGAAAACAAAAAATAAAAATCAGCCGATAAAAATTCTCCCCATAAGAGCCAACAATGAAGCAGAAGAAAGAAAACTCTAATACTAAAATCCAAAATGAATGAAATATTCTGGAATACATTTGTCAATATAAAAAAATTCTAACATCAGAAACACAAAAACTAAGAATGGAAATGGACAAACAACAGGTAGAAATGCAAGAGAGTTGACTAACTCAGGAAAGAGATTGAAGTAAAAGACAACCACCTAAAATGAATAAATTACAAGGCAGCCCAGCGAGAATAGATTCAAACAAAACTTTAATAAAGGATATTGACTAAGAATGGGTGGGAAAACCCAAGAAAATGAAAATCAGATAAATAAGTATAAAGGGTCACAGAAAAAAACTGGTTGAAATGGAAAATGTGTAAGAAAACTCCAACATACATATAATTTGAATCCTTGAAGAAAAGCAATGGAAGGTAACTAATTTTTTTAAAACTCTTAAGCCAAGAAAATTTCCCAGAAATAAGAGAAAACAAATCTACATATTGAAATGGCCCACCATGTACTTTAGGAAACTGACATGAATCTATCAAGTCTGAGACACATCTTAATAAAATTTTCGACTTTTAAGGCAAAAGATCTTCAGGCCTTCCAGGCAAAAGGTCAAATTACTTATATGGACAAGAAAATCTGCCTGGCATCAGACTTCTCAAGTGTAACACGCAAAGCACCTCAAGGGTGGAACAGCATTTTCAAGAAACCGAAGGAAAGAAAAATGCAAGCCACGAATATTATTATCTAGCCTGGCTGCCCTTTAGAATCATAGATAGAGAAAACAAGTTTCAATTTTGAAACACTCCTAAAAGATACAAAAATAGACTTGACAAATGAAAAGACATCTTTTTGAATAGGAAAATATCATGTATATCAGTCAGTGTGCTCCAGAGAATACATGAAAAAAAAATATTCACATACACACAGATTTATTTTAAGGAATTGGTTCATCTGATTGTGAGCACAGGTCAGCAGGCTGAAAACTCAGACTGTATTTTTATGTTAGTCTTGAGGCAGAATTCCTTCTTACGCGAACAACAGTTACATTGGACTCAGGGCCCACCTTACTCCAGGTATGACCTCATCTTAACTAATTACATCTGCAAGGGCCCTATTTCCAAATAAGCTCACATTGTGTGGTACCAGGGGTTAAAAAGCCAACATCTTTTTGGTGGACAAAATTCAACCCACAACACCACCATAAAAATGTCAGTTCTTCCTAGTTAATTAACAAGTTTAATCCAATCCCAATGAAAATAAAAATGTTTTAATGGAGCTAGACAGGTATGATCTTAAAGTCTGTATATGGAACACTAAGGAAATAGTGAAAAGGAGAAGTTACAAGTGTGACTGGCTCTACCAGACGTTAAAACAAAGCCTCTATGATTAAAACAATATGGCATTGATGCATTAATAGATAAGCCAATGGAAAAGAATAGAAAGTCTAGAAACAGACTGACGTACATATAGAAGTTTAGTATATGGGAAAGGGAGCATCTCAAAACACTGATCAAAGGTGAACTTTTGAATAAATGATATTGAGGCAACAGGATACCCATTTGGGAAAAGATAAAACTAGATCCTTATCTCCCAACATACACATGAAACAAACTCCAAATGAATGAGAGATTTAAATTCTTAAGAGAAAGAAACCATGCAAGTACTGGACGAAAACAGGGTAAATTATTTTACAGACAGAATGTAGTGAACAGCTTTTCTAATTTGAATCAAAATCCAGATGCAATAAAAGAAAAGGCTGACAAATTTGACTATCCAAAAATGTAATTTTCCCCCTAATTTTAGTGAAGCATATTTTAGATATCATATAATACACCTATTTCAAGTGTACAGTTCAAAGATGATGTAGTAAATTTACCAAGTTGTGCGACATCACCATAAATCAGTTCAGAACCTTCTCATCAACCCCAGTAAGAGCTTTCATGCACATTTATTGTTGATCCCATTTCCCACTGTGACCCCCTGAGCCAGGTAACCACTCATCTACTTTCTGTCTCTAGATTTGCCTTTTCTGGGCATTTAAATAAATTACAGCATCCAATATGTGGTCTCTTGTATCTGGCTTCTTTCACTGGGCATAACGTTTTTGAAATTCATTTGTGTCATAGCACGTATCCATAGTTTATTCCTTTTTATTACTGAATAGTATTCCCTGTGGGGAGAGATCTCATTTTGTCTAACCATTCAGTTTGGGGCTATTATGAGTAATGCTGCTAAAAACACCATAAGTCAAAAGGCAAGTGACAAACTAGGAGAAAATATTTGTAACATACCTCACACAGCACTAATATTTCTAACAAATTAAAGAGCTTTCAAAATATGAGGGGGGAAAGTCCAAAATTCCCATTTAGACATGAGCCAAAGACATGAATTGACAATTCACCTAAAAAGATATTAAAATGGCCCTTAAACTGAAAAATATTCAAAATCATTCACAATAAGAGTGTAGTTGGGGGAGGGTATAGCTCAAGTGGTAGAGCACATGCCTAGCACGCACAAGGTCCTGGGTTCAATCCCCAGTGCCTCTATTAAAATAAATAAACCTATATACAATAATAAAATATTTTTTAAAGTGCAAATTAAAGCTACACTGAGAACATCAACTAGCATGGCTGTAATAAAAAGAGTAACAAGTGTTAGGGAGGGTGCAGAAAAATTGGAACTCTTACACACTGCTGGTGGGAATGTAAAATGTTGAAGCCACTTTGGAAAAACAGTCTGACAGTTCTTCAAAAGATAAAACACAGAGTTACCATAGATACCCAGCCATTCCACTCTTAGGTATCTATCTACTCGATGGAAACGAAAGCATGCAACCGCATAAAACCTTGTACACAAATGTTCACAGCAACACTCTTCATAAGAGACAAAAAGTGGAAACAACCCGTAAGTCCATCAACTGATGAAAGGATGAACAAAATATGGTCTATCCACATAGAACAGTGCTTCGTCATAAAAAGGAATGAAGTACTGACACATGGATGAACCTTGAAAACACTATGCTAAGTGAGAGAAGCCAGACCAAAATGTCACAAATATGAAATGCCCGGAAGAGGCAACTCCTTAGAGTCAGGAACTAGTTTAGAGGTTACCAGGGGTTTGGGGGAGGGGAGAGTGAGGAAGGACTACTAATGGGTATGCGGTTTCTTTTGGGAGGTGATGAAAATGTTCTAGAATTGATTCTAGTGATGATTGCACAGCTCTGTGACTATACTAAACACCGCTGCATCACTGTACAGTTTAAATGGGTGACCTGTATGGTATGTGAATTATACCTCAATACAGCTGTTATAAAACAAACCACAGTGAGATACCATTTCTCATCTATCAGGTTAGCAAACATTCTAAAGCTTCACAATATACTCTGTTGACAAGGCTGTGCGGTAAAAGAACACTATTGAACATTGTGAGAACGCAAAACGGAAGGTGAATTTGTCAATATCTAACAAAACTAAATTTGTATTTACCCTTTGACCCAGCAATACCACTTCTAGGGCCGTACTGTTTTTTTTAACCATTTAAAAAAATTGAAGTGTAGTTAATTCATAATGTTGTGTTACTTTCAGGTGTACAGAAAAGTGATTCAGTTATATATGTATAATTTTTCAGATTCTTTTCCATTATAGGTTATTACAAGATAATGAATATAGTTCCCTCTGCTACACAGTAGTCCCCACTGTTTATCTATTTGATATGTAGTAGCATGTATCTGTTAATCCCAAACTCCTAATTTATTCTTCCACCACCCCCACTTTCCCCTTTGGTAACCATAAGTTTGTTTTCTAAGTCTATGAATCTGTTTCTGTTCTGTAAATAAACTCTTTTGTGTCTTTTTTTTAGATTCCACATATAAGTGATATACGATATTTGTCTGTCTGACCTACTTCATTTAATATGATAATCTCCAGGTCCATCCATGTTGCTGCAAATGGCATTATTTCATTTTTTATGGCTGAGTAGTATTCCATTGTATGTATGTGTGTATATATATACACACATATATACACATAAATACATACATATATATATACACACACATACATACACCACAACTTCTTTACCCAATCATCTGTTGATGGACACGCAGGCTGCTTCCATGTCTTGGCTATTGTAAATAGTGCTGCTATGAACATTGGGGTGCATGTGTCTTTTTCAGTTAGAGTTTTCTCCAGATATATGCCCAGGAGTGGGATTGCTGAATCATATGGTAAATCTATTTTTAGTTTTTTAAGGAATCTCTATACTGTTCTCCATAGTGGCTGCACCAATTTATGTTCCCACCAACAGCGTAGGAGGGTTCCTTTTTCTCCACACCCTCTCCAGCATTTATTTGTAGACTTTTTAATGATGGCCATTCTGACTGGTATGAGGTGATACCTAACTGCAGTTTTGATCAGCATTTCTCTAATAATTCCCAACTTTGAGTATCTTTTCATGTGCCTGTTGGCCATCTGTATGTCTTCTTTGGAGAAACGTCTATTCAGGTCTTCTGCCTATTTTTTGATTGGGTTGTTTCTTCTTTTGATATTATGTTGTATGAGTTGTTTATATATTTTGGAAATTAATCCCTTGTCGATAGCATCCTTGGCAAATATTTTCTCCTAGTCCGTAGGTTGACTTTGCATTTTGTTTATGGTTTCCTTTGCTGTGCAAAAGCTTTTGAATTTAATTAGATCCCATTTGTTTATTTTTATTTCCATTACTCTAGGAGACAGATACAAAAAAAAAATTGCTGCCATTTATGTCAGAGTGCTCTGCCTAGGTTTTCCTCTAGGAGTTTTAGAGTATCTAGTCTTACATTTAGGTCTTTAACCCATTTTGAGTTTATTTTTGTATATGGTGTTGGAGAATGTTCTAATTTCATTCTTTTACAGGTAGCTGTCCAGTTGTCCAGTTTTCCCAGCACAACTTATTGAAGAGACTATCTTTTCTCCACTGTATATTCTTGCCTCCTTTGTCATAGATTAATTAACCACAAGTGCATGGGTTTATTTCTGGGCTTTCTATCCTGTTCCATTGTTCTGTATGGCTCATAATGACATAAAGTATTATATACAACATTAAATCAGTGATAACTATACTGTGGGCGACTACAACAAAACCACAACTGAGTGCTAAAAACAACTACTGGAACCTAGCAAAAAAGATCTTCAACTGGAAACATAAAGAGGAAACTAACGTGAGATGGTAGGAGGGGCGTGCTCACGATATAATCGGGCCCCACACCCCATGGGTGGGTGACCCACAAGCTGAAGAATAATTAAGTTACAGAAGTGAGAGGTCTGAGCCCCATGTCAGGCTCCCAACCTGGGTTTCTGGCATTGGGAGGAAAAGGAGATCCCAGGACACCTGGTTTTGAAGGCCAGTGGGGCTTAGCTCCAGGAGCCCCATGGGACTGGGGGAGACAGAGATTTCATTCTCTTGGGAAGTGTACACAGAATCTTGCGTGCGCCACGCTCAAAGGCAGAGGCAGTGATTTCATAGGAACCTGGGCCAGACCTGCCTGCTAGTTTTGGAAGATCTCCTGGGGAGGTAGGGGACAGTTACGGCTCACCAGGGGATTTAAAAGCTGGTGGAGGGAGTGTTGATCTATGTGAGCGTTCCTGGAGGCTGACATCTTGATTGGATCATTAGCAACAAGACTGAGCCCCATCCAACAGCCTGTAGGCTTAAGGGCTGGGAAGCCTCAGGCCAAACAACATACTGGGTGGGAACACCCACCCATCAGCAGACTTTCTGAGCCATAAACACCTCTAGACATGGCCCTACCCACCAGAGGTCCAGGACCAAGCTTCACCCAGCAGTGGGCAGGCACTGACTCCTCCTACCAGGAAACCTGCATAAGCCTCTAGCCCAGCCTCATCCATCAGGGGACATACACCAGAAATAAAACAACAATCCCAAAGCCTATGGAAAGAATCCACAAACACAAGCCAGACTCTACCCTGGGACTGGCTGGACCCTGGCCCTTGGGTGGCAAGAGGGGAGTGTACTGCTGGGACACACAGGATGTCTCCCACAGAGGGCCACTTCTCCAAGGTTGTGAGATGTAACTAACCTACCTAAAAATACAAATAGAAAGATAGACAGTATGAGGTGGCAGAGGAATATCTTCCAGGCCAACGTACAAGATGAAATCCCAGAAGAAGAAATAGGTGATGAGGAGATAGGCAATTTACCTGAGAAAGAATTTGGAGTAATGATAGCAAAGATGTTCAGAGAATGCAAGAGAAGTACAGATGCACAGAGCAGTTTTTAAGCAAAGAGTTAGAAGATACAAAGAATGCCCAAATAGAGTTGAAGAATAAACTCACTGAAATGAATAACACACAAGAAGGAACCAAGAATAGACTAAATGAGGCAGAAAACCGATCAGTGACCTAGAAGACAGATTAGTGGGAATCACTACTGCAGAACAGAAAAAAGAAAAAAGAATGAAAAGAAATGAGGGTAGTTTCAAGAGAACTCTGGGACAACATGAAGCTCATTAATATTCACATTATAGAGGTCTCAGAAAGAGAAAAGAGAAAGAAGGACCTGAAAAAATATTTGAAGAGATAATCACCAAAAACTTTCCTAACTTGGGAAAGGATACAGTCACCCAAGTCCAGGAAGCACAGAGTTCCACACAGGATCAACCCAAAGAGGAACACACTGAGGCACATAGTCATCAAATTGACAAAAATTAAGGATAAGGAGAAAATATTAAAATCAGCAAGAGAAAACCAACAAATAACATACAAAGGAACTTCCATAAGGCTATCAGCTGATTTTTCAGCAGAAATTCTACAGGCCAGAAGGGAGTGGCATGATAAATTTAAAGTGATGAAAGGGAAAAACAACCAAGAATACTCTATCTAGGAAGGCTCTCATTTAGATTTAATGGAGAAATCAAAAGCTTCACAGAAAAAGCTAAAAGAATTCAGCACCACCAAACCAGCTTTACAACAAATGTTTAAGAAACTTTTCTAGTCATCAAACCACAAGAAAAGAGAGAAAGAAGAAAGAGAAAATAAAGACCTACAAAAACAAACCCAAACAATTAACAAAATGGCAATAAGAACATACATATTGATAATTTCCTTAAATGTAAATGGATTAAACACTCTAACCAAAAGACATAGACTGGTTGAATGGATACAAAAACAAGACCCATATATTTGCTGTCTACAAGAGACCCACTTCAGAGCTAGAGACGCATGCATGCTGAAAGTAAAGGGATGGAAAAAGGTATTCCATGCAAATGGAAACCAAAAGAAAGCTAGAGTAGCGAATACTTCTATCAGACAAAATAGATTTTTAAATAAAGACTGTTACAAGACACAAAGAAGGACACTACATAATGCTTAAGGGATCAATCCAAGAAGAGGATATAACAATTGTAAATATATATGCACCCAACATAGGAGCACCTCAATATATAAGGCAATTGTTAACAGACATAAAAGGAGAAATCGATAACACCACAATAATAGTGGGGGACCTTAACATCCCACTTAACATCCCTCAATGGACAGATCAACCAGACAGAAAATCAATAAGGAAATACAGGCCCTAAATAACACATTAATTAATTGATATCTATAGAGCATTCCATCCAAAGCAACAGAATACACATTCTTCAAGTGTACATGGAACATTCTCCAGAATCAACCACATGCTGGCCCACAAAGCTAGCCACAGCAAATTTAAGAAAATTGAAATCATACCAAGCATCTTTTCCGACCTTACCTATAAGGTTAGAAATCAACCACAAGAAAAAAATGCAAAAAATGCATACAGGTGGAGGCTAAACAGTATGCTACTAAACAACCAATGGGTCACTGAAGAAATCAAAGAGGAAATCAAAAAATACTTTGAGACAAATATAATGAAAACACAATGATTCAAAATCTCTGGGATGCAGCAAAAGCAGTTCAGAGGGAAGTTTATAGCAATACAAGCCTACCTCAGGAAACAAGAAAAATCTCAAGTAAACAACCTAACCTTACACCTAAAGTAGCTAGAGAAAGAAAAACAAACAAAACCCAAAGTTAGTAGAAGAAGAGAAATAAAGATTAGAGCAGAAATAAATGAAATAGAGACTAAAAAGACAATAGAAAAGATCAATGAAACAAAAACCTGGTTCTTCGAAAATATAAAAATTGATAAACCCTTAGTCAGACTCATCAAGAAAAAAAGGGAGAGAGCCCAAATTAATAAAATCAGAAATGATAAAGGAGAAGTTACAACCAACACCACAGAAATACAAGGGATCATAAGAGGCTACTATCAGCAACTATATGCCAACAAAAAGGACAATATAGAAGAAATGGACAATTTATTAGAAAGGCACAATTTCCCAAGACTGAACTAGGAAGAAATAGACAATATGAATAGACCAATTACCAGTACTGAAATTGCATTAGTAATTTAAAAACTCCCAAAAAACATCTAGGACCAGATGGCTTCACAAGTGAATTCTACTAACATTAAGAGAAGAGTAAACACCTCTCCTTCTGTAACCTATTCCAAAAAATTGCAGAGGAAGGAATACTTCCAAACTCATTCTATGAGGCCATCATCACCTTGATACCAAAACCAAAGATATCACAAAAAAAGAAAATTATAGGCCAATATCACTTATGAGTATAGATGCAAAAATCCTCAACAAAATACTAGTGAATTGATTCCAACAATGCATTACAAAGATCATACAGCATGATCAAATAGGATTTATCCCAGGAATGCAGGGATTTTTCAGTATGTGCAAATCAATCAATGTGAGACACCACATTAACAGACCAAAGAATAAAAACCACATGATCATCTCAATAGATGCAGAAAAAGCTTTTGATAAAATTTAACACCCATTTATGATAAAAAAAAATCTCTCCAGAAAGTGGGCAAAGACACAACATATTTCAACATAAAGGCCATATATGACAAACCCACAGCTGACATCGTATTTAATGGGGAAAAGCTGAAAGCATTTCCCCTAAGATCAGGAACAAGACAATGATGCCCATTCTCACCACTTTTATTCAACATAGTTTTTGAAGTCCTAGCCATAGCAATCAGAGAAAAAAAAAGAAATAAAAGGAATGCAAATTGGAAATGAAGAAGTAAAACTTTTTCCAGATGACATGATACTATATACAGAAAACCCTAAGGAAGCGACCAGAAAACTACTAGAACTCATCAATGAATTTGGTAAGGTTGCAGGATACAAAATTAACATTTAGAAATCAGTTGCATGTCTATACACTAAGAATGAAACAGCAGAGAAAGAAATTAAGGAAACAATACCATTTACTATCACACCAAAAACAATAAAATAACTAGGAATAAACCTACTCAAGGAAGCAAAAGACCTGTACTCCAAAAACTATAAAACACTAATGGAAGAAATTGAAGATGACATAAACAAACAAAGATATACTGTGTTCTTGGATTGGAAGAATCAATATTGTTAAAATGGCCATACTGCCCAAGGCAATATACAGATTCACTGCAATCCCTATCAAATTATCGACATTTTTCACAGAGCTGGAACAAAAAATGTTCAAATTTGTATGGAAACACAAACGACCCCGAATAGCCAAAACAGTCTTGAAAAAGAAGAACGGAGCTGGGGGAATCACACTCCCTGACTTCAGACTATGCTACAAAGCTACAGTAATCAAAACAATATGGTACTGGCACAGAAACAGACACATAAATCAATGGAACAGGACAGAAAGCCCAGAAATAAATCCATGCACATATGTTCAATTAATCTACGACAAAAGAGGCAAAAATATACAATGGAGAAAAGACAGTCTCTCAATAAGTGGTGCTGGGAAAACTGGACAGCTGCCTGTAAAAGACTGAAATTAGGACATTCTCCAACACCATATACAAAAATAAACTCAAAATCGATTAAAGACTTAAATGTAAGACCAGATACTCTAAAACTCCTAGAGGAAAACATAGGCAGAACACTCTTGGACATAAATCAAAGCAATATATTTTTTGAACCAGCTCCTGGAGTAATGGAAATAAAAGCAAAAATAAACAAATGGGATCTAATTAGACTTAAAAGCTTTTGCACAGCTAAGGATATCATCAACAAAAGGAAAAGACAACCTACAGAATGGGAGAAAATATTTGCAAGTGATGAAACCAACAAAAGACTAATTTCCAAAATACATAAACAGCTCATACACCTTAATATCAAAAAAAAAGCAACCCAATCAAAAAATGGGCAGAAGACCTAAATATGTATCTCTCCAAAGATATACAGATGACCAACAAGCACATGAAAAGATGCTGAACATCACTAATTGTTAGAGAAATGCAAATCAAAACTACAATGAAATATCACCTCACACCAGTCAGAATGGCCATCATTAAAAAGTCTACAAAGGGTAAATGCAGGAGAGGGTGTGGAGAAAAGGAACCGTCCTACGCTGCTGGTGGGAAAGTAAATTGGTGCAGCCACTATGGAGAACAGTATAGAGATTCCTTAAAAAACTAAAAATAGACTTACTATATGATTCAGCAATTCCACTCCTAGGCATATATCTGGAGAAAATCTAACTCAAAAAGACATATGCACCCCAATGTTCATAGCAGCACTATTTACAATAGCCAAGACATGGAAACAACCTAAATGTCCATCAACAGATGAATGGATAAAGATGTGAGATATATATATATATGTTTATATTTATATTTATATATAATGGAATACTACTTAACCATGAAAAAGAATAAAATAATTCCAATTGCAGCAGCATGGATAGACCTGGAGATCATCTTTCTAAGTGAAGTAAGCCAGAGAAAGAAAAATACCACATGATATCACTCATATGTGGAATCAAAAAAAAGGGACACAAATGAACTACTTACTATTTATAACTTAGATAATTGATCTCTTAAATATGTTGTAAGCACATCTGACTGTCCTTTATGATTGGATTACTGCATTCTGTTAATTCTTTAAAAAAAGATAAGTATACTGTGCTTAAATCAGAAATCATCTTTGTTCTTAGGAAATACATAGTGAAGTATTAAAGAGTAAAGATGTCTGCAACCTACTGTCAAATGGTTCAGATCAAACAGTCATGTATGTTTCAATTTATTGCATATATACATAAATATATATATAACATAAATACACATATGTTACATATATAGATACACACACACATACACATGCATATTTTTAAAGAGAACAAAAAAACAAACATGTCAAAGTTTAAAATTGGTTGCAGTGGTTTGTACTGCGTCAGGCTAGTTGACCCAGAACCACGGTTCCCAGAATCCCCCTTCCCTGTGTGGTTCCAGGTAAGAGTTGGCTCCGAGATCACTGGAAGAGATTTGGAACACAGAAGTAAAATGACTTTCAGAAGGTGACCAGAGTTAAATGCAGTAGAAGGCAGATGCAGAAGTGCTGGCAGATTCCAGCTTGTTCTGTTATCCTCTGTTCAGTGGCCAGCTTTTCCTCCTGACTGCTGGACCCACCAACAGGGTCCCCTCACCAGGCCCAGTACGAGATTTTTGGCCGAGGCTTCTCAGAAGGCCCAGCTCCTTGCATTAACTGGCTGGTGACTCTCCCTACTCCAGCTCTGCCATCAGACCTCGTCACCTCCCTAGCACTGTTCCATCTATTCCCTGTAATAAATCCCTCCTCACAAACAGTGGCCCTGCTTCCCAGCTAGAACCCTGACGTTGGCGGATCTGAGGAAAGTGTATGTGAGAGTTCTCTGAATTCTTGCAACAAATTTTTTTTAAGTATGAAATATTTTCAAAATAAAGTTTTAAAAAATAAAATTTTTCTAAGATTTAATACACTGGATAGAGAGAGATTGCCAAGGTGGTGGAGTAGAAGGATGTATATAGCTCACCCTCTCCAAGAATACAGCAAAAATTACATCTAAAAACAGAACAATCTGCACAGAATACCTACTGAACTTTGACAGAGTATCTCTCACTTCAGAAATACAAGAAAATCCTCACAAAACCAGATAAACAAGTTTATACTGTTTAGCACAGGCAAGTATATTCAGTATCTTGTAGTAACCTATAATGAAAAAGAATATGAAAATGAATATATGTATGCATATGTATGACTGAAACATTACGCTGTACACCAGAAACTGACACACTGTAACTGACTATACTTCAATTAAAAAAAAAAAAAAGGATGGTCCTCTCACTAAAAGGTTAAAAGGTTTTTCATTTCTGGTGCAAAGACAAAGTATGAAGAGTAGGCAATAATCTATTTCTGGTGACAGGACCCTCCAAATGGGGCCCTGGCAGGAGAGTGGAGGTGGCGTGGAGGGGAGGAAGGCCCACAGCCTTTTCTGCTTGTTTCACCACTGACCTGATCTGAGGACACAAGAATAAGGCAGAGATGATACAGAAGATGGGAGGAAGCCATGGTCCACTGGGGGCTGGACCCTATGATCCCCTCCTGACACCTGATTGCACTAAGGGACCAAGACCAGATTATGACACAGGGGCATTTTATAGCTAGAGAAATTAAGGTACAACACACCTAACTGATGGTCTTGTAGCTACTGGAAGACGCTGGACAACCACCCAGCCTTCAGCCACTGTATTCACATGAGGGAAAAAAAAAACAAAACAGCATAGGAAGGCAAAAGATTAGAATCAGGGCCACAGATGGCTCTAAAATTACTTTTTGCAGTAACTGAAAATAGCTGAGCCAATATATCGGCCTATTGTTTTATTCATCCAGCTTCTCTTGAGGCACTAGGCTATTTATTGCTTTTGGTAGAATCTGAAAGCAACTATTCCAAGGAAATCAGCATAGGATGTGGCAAAAACAAATTCATAAAATACCCAAATCCTAAATGCTGCGTTTTCACAGCCATAATTCAGGGATAGTCTTATGTTCTATAAACGCTGGCCAGCGTTCCAGGGCAACGCTAATGAAATTCAATTTCTGACTTTTATTTTAAAGTACAAGACAGAAAATCATTTTAAAAAAAATGCTGCCATCGTTAGAGTAATGCTTGATTCAGGCAAGAATCACCAACGGATGCTAAAACTAGTAGGTTAAATATCTGATGAGCAAATGGATATTTGCATAGTCTCAAAGTATCTCCCCACAAATTACTTCTGAATTACAAACGGGAAAATACTGACTTTACAGCAAAGAAACCTAGTGGACAGTACCTTGGTATCACTGGTAACCAGATTCACAGACATCATGTGCCTCCTAAGGTGCCAGGCTGGGCACAGGATGCCATTTCTGCAGGGTTCCTACCAAACACAAACTCCCTGAAGGTAGTCATGAGGAAACATTAAATGAACCCAAACTGAGGGACAGTCTATCAAACAGCTGGCCTGTACTCTTCTAAAATGTCAAAGTCATCAATGTCAAGGAAAGGCAGAGGATCTATTGTAAATTAGAGGAGACTAAAAAGACATCACAATTAAATGCAACGTGTCATCCTGGCCTGGATCCTGGACTAGAAAAACAAAATTGTTATACAAGACATTATTGGGACAACTGGTAAAATCTGAATGAGGATTGTAGATTACAGTACTGTATCAATGGTAAATGTCTTGCTTTCAATAAGTGTATCACAGTAATGTAAGAGAATGTCCATGAGTGTCCGTATGTTTAAGAAAAAGACATAGAAGTTCTGAAATTCGTAGGGGCAAAGAAAACCATAAAGCAAATGTGTCAAAATGTTAATAGTTGGTAAATCTCCACAAAGGGTATATGTGAGTTCTTTGCACACTTCTTGTTTGTCATTCTTGTTTTTAAACTATTTCAACTTTTCTGTGAATTTGAGATTATTTCAGAATAAAAAGTTAAAAAAGGAAATTAATTAGAATCAAAAGATGTGCTGTCCATGATCCACTGCATTGGAACTCACTGAGGGGTCACGTGGGCACAGGGTCATTAACGTCAAGCAAGATGTCATTAGACCTGTGACCTGGAATCTTCGTTAGAAGAAAGTATGAGATGGCACATTTTCAACAGACTGGGAGAAGGCAGGAATCTATCTTAGTATTTTCCGGTCTTCTCCCATCATTTTCCTTTGAAACATGACAGCGAACTTGTCTGCCATGTTCACGTGTCTCTGAGTTGAAAGCCACAGAGAGAGCCCGATGGCTTTACGTTGAAGAGGTGGCACAGAGAACAGAAATGCCACTTCCAGTAATATGAATGGTAAAGAAATATTATCTAAAATAATGATAAACCTTTAGCTGTTTAGTCACATCTATTAAAATACAGTGACAACCAGAAACTGACACAACATTGTAAACTGACTATATTTCAATTTAAGAAAAGTAAAAAAAAAAAATACAGTGACATACACAGCAGGACTAACTGATCTGTGGGGAAGGCTAATCACAGGACAGCATCACTGATGTTCTCCAATCCTAAAACTGTTTTGTGGCTCTTTCCTGCAGCCAGGTAGGATTCTCTACAGCTCTGCTCATTCCTAGCCCTGGATCTTTCTCAAGTCTCCCTTCAAGTGCTGGCCAAGTTCCATTACAGTGTCTTATCCTCCACTTGGGCCATTCATTGCAACTGTAACAACCAACAAATACCTACCAAACCCAAACCTTATACCAAGACTGTATTTAGCTAGGCATCTACCAGCTGGGAATCTACCAGGAAAGTCACTTAAACATTGTGTGTACCTCCATTCCTCTAGCTACGAAATGCCCCTCTGAGCAGGCAGATCTCGTCTTGTTCAATTTGGGCCACATCCAGTCAACAAATTAGAAAGCCTTGTGGGGAGAAGGAATATCTCATTTGATGATAACCTCCCTAGCCTAACAGGACTCACAACATAGCTGGAAAGACAGAAACACATCAGATGGTCAGGTGATTTGTGCAGAGGATTGATGTGAGAAAAGGAAACCTTAAGCCTGGTCTATACTGAATTCATTGCATCACCATGACAAATGACACCATCTCTTAAAGTTTCATGCCTTATTTGTAAAATAAGGGGGCTGGATTTGATGATAACAATGATAATAGCTAAAATTTACTGAGCACTTCTTATATGCCAGGCCCTATATTAAGCACTGGACATGGATTAACATGCTAAAATCTCACAATACTGTTGTGAGGTAGGTACCCACTGTCATTTCCATTTCACAGATAATCTGTGAGATCCAGTGTTCCATAAGTATGTGATTTCAAGTTAAGTAATATGGTAGACTGTATTTTCCAAAGGTGGCCACAGCAGTATTTCCCATCCCACATGCTCTTTCTTTTCAAACTATGACTCTGACATCCTGCCTTTGAGCAGTGGGTCTATGTCCTGTCTATGTCCTGAATTTGAGTGGGCTTTTGACTGGAGAAAGTGATGTTATGCAACTTCTAAAACTAGACCATAAAAGCCAGTTTAGCTTATATTAGTTTTCTACTGCTGCACAACAGAGCATCACAAATTTAGCAGCTTAAAACAACACCCATTTATTAGCTCTCAGTCTATAGCTCAGAATTCTAGGCACAGCATGGCCAGGTTCTCTGTTTAGGGTCTCACACCGCCAAAATGAAGGTGTCGGTTGGACAGAGTTCTCAGGGGGTCTAGGGGAAAAATCTGCTTCCAAGCTCACTCATGTGGTTAGCAGAATTCAGTTCTTTGTGGCTGCAGAACTGAGGTCTGCCTCTCCTTGCTGCCTGTCAGCTTGGGCTGCGCTCAGCTCCTAGAAGCTGCCTGAATTCCTTGCCACGTGGCCACCTCCATCCTCCATGCCAGCTATAGAGAATCTCCCTCACATCAAATCCCTCTCACACTTTGAATCTCTGACTTTCTCTGTCTCTGACCTCGAGACCCAGATTGGCTCCTGTGACAGAAGACGTATAGAAGAGGAGGAGGCCATGTTACCACGGAGGCAGAGACTGGAGTGATATGGCCACAAGCCAAGGAATGCTTGTAGTCACCAGAAGATGGAAGAGGCAGAGAACAGATTCTCCCTTTCAGCCTCAAAAGGGAGCACAGCCCTGCTGGATTTTGTACTTTCAGCTTCCACAAATATGAGAGAATAAATTTCTGTTGTCTTAAGCCAAAAACAAACAAAACCCAAAAAAACCCTTAAGTGATTAGGTCGCGCCCACTTGGACAATCTCACTATGTTAAGGTCAGCTGATTTGGAATCTTAATTGTATCTGCAAACTCCCTTTTTTCATATAATCATGGGAGTGATATCAAATCATATTCACAGGTTCTGCCCACACTTAAGGGGAAATTTTGCAAGGGCAGGGGTCATTTGGGGTCATTTTAGAATTCCACCTACTACATAAGCTTCCGTTTGATTCTCTTGTTACACTTATTCTTAAGCATCATGCTGTGAGGAAGAAGCACAAGCAGCCTGTGGAGAGGAACTGAGGCCTCCTGGCCAATAGTCCCAGCCCATCTCCCAGTCAACAACCAGTATCATCTTGCCAGCCATACTAGTGAACCATTTTAAAAGTGGATCTTTCAGCCCCAAGCTGAGCTGCCCCAGCCGGCCAAGCATGGAGCAGATGAGCTGTCTCCATTGAGTCCCACCCAAACTGCAAATGTGAGTAAAATAAAGGACTGTTGTTGCTCTAGGCCACTATGTTTTGGGGTGATTTGTTCTACAACAATAGGTAATCAAAACCTAGTGACAACCTACGTGGAATGATCTACAAGTACTGATGACTTCTTGTGGACAGGGGGTGGCAACTTACATTTCTTTTAGGACACTGGAGCATTTGGCAGTGTTAGGCCTAAAATGCCATTCAGTTCATGCTTGCTGATTTATTCAGATTTATACTAAACTGATTTACACCAGTCTAACAGTCATCCATATTTGGAAGCCCAGTGCTCTAAAAGGGTTATCTAAAAATTATGCTGCTTTCCTTTTGAACAATATGAAAATATATTTTAAAGTTATATTTGTAAAATATTTGGGATGTAAATAAACAGATAATGAATGTATTTTTAAAGGTATAATGGGCTTGTTTATAAATCACTACTTAAATGTATTTCAAAGTATACTTAATTTCTTTTCAATCTATACTTAATTACTTTTCAACAATTATTATTTTTATTGGAAAAAAGGAGAAAACACTGTGAAAATAGTCATCAGTTTTGTCATTAAGAATTTTCATCAATGGATATTAACTATTAAGAGTTAATATGTGGAAGTCTTTGAGAATATAATATCCATACACTCTCAAATAGGCTACCCCTGGATTATTTATTACACAGTGAAGAAACCTGGCAGGTAACTCTTTAACCAAATGATCAAGGTTACTATCACCAAGAATGGAACAAAGTGATATCACGTGCCTCCTACTGTGCTCCACTAACGCACAACCACACCTGTGCAGCATTCCTGCCCCTTCAAAAACCAATTTTAAATTTAATTAAGAGAAAACAGACAAATCCAAATTAAGACCATTCTGAAAAACCACTGACTTGTTCTCACCAAAAATGTCAGTGTCATGAAAGACAAAAAAAGCTCGGAACTCTTCTAGATTAAGGGAGATTAATTTAAATGACATAACTATCTAAATGTGAATCTTGACTGGATCCTGGATCTCCCCCCACCACCTCCGACAAGGAAAAAAAAAACAGCCATAAAACTATAACCCTTAAATATGCACTACACATTAGACAATAGTACTGTACTAAATGTTGAGTATCTGAGTGGATTATTGTATGGTGGTTTAGTAGGAGAATGTCCTTAACAACCAGATGCCGAAATAGAAGTGAAATGTCACTATGTCCGCAAGCAACACTCAGGCAAACTGCAAAAAAGAAAATTCTGTACCTGGTTGAAGAATTTTGTATCAACATCTTGTAGACACTATCCACAGACTGGAGAGAACAAGCAGTTTCCCGCTGTGTAGCTGAGGAGAAACAGGCCCCCCGCCTCCTGGGTGGCACCTAGAGCCCTAAGAGCTTTCGGGGGGCCGCAGCAGCACGGCCAAGAGGAGAGGGAGCGCCCACCTTCGCTGAGAGGCACGAGCTCTCTACATACTTTACGGCAGCCGCGCGAAGGCACAAGAGCGACGCCGCGCCTCCCGCTCTAAAGGCATGCACGACAGCGGCACGTGCTGTCAGGCGCACTTTACGGCAGCCGCGCAAAAGCACGAGGGCGAGGCCACGCCTGCCGCTCTAAAGGAACGCACGAAAGCGCCACGCGCTGGCTGGCGCACTTTACGGCAGCCGCGCAAAGGCACGAGGGTGAGGCCACGCCTGCTGCACGAAAGGCACGCACGACAGCGGCGCGCGCTGGCTGGCGCACTTTACGGCAGCCGTGCGAGGGCACGAGGCCGTGGCCCGTGGTGTCTTAGAAGAGGCAGACGTTCCAGGTTCTGCGCTCCACGTCATTTGTCGGTTGGCTGTTAATCTGTTGGCACTCCCACGGCTCGGCGATGATGGAGGCGGTGGCAGCACTGTGGCGGAGGGCAGTGGCGACCATGAAGACGAAGGAGTTCCGGGATTACCTGACCAGCACGCACTTCTGGGGTCCCGTGGCCAACTGGGGCCTCCCACTGGCCACCTTAAATGACATGAGGGCACCGCCGGACATCATCAGCGGCCGCATGACGACAGCGCTCATCTTTTACTCTCTGGCCTTCATGCGCTTCGCTTACCGCGTACAGCCTCGCAACTTGCTGCTGATGGCATGTCACGGCACCAACGTGGTGGTGCAGAGTATTCAGGCAGGCCGCTACCTGATCTATCACTACGGCAGTGGAGCCACGACGGCCACTGTTGACACCGCCACCGCTGCCACCGCCTGTACCGTCTGTGCACCCTCTACCAACTTTATCACCACTGCAGCTGACGACTCTGTGGCTGATGCTAACGATTACAAGGATGCCATTGACTTGGATCCGCTGATGCTGTGTCATGATTGAGAGGGCCCAATTGAATCTTTGCAGCTTACAAGCACTGAACTGTTCTTCCTAGAGAAAAGACCAATAACAAGTTTCATTTTGACCCAAACAGTGCAAATCTGATTTAAAGTTGCAGTTTGGTTAATAAAAAAAAAAGGCAAATAGCACAGAACTGAAGCTGTTGAGTTTGGTTTATTTCGTGTTGGGGACCTGAAATGTTTTTTAGAAGGTGAGGGGAATTGGCTAGTCTTCCTCTTCATGGGACCTGTAACTTGAGGGTTAGTTTATGTAGGCGAGAAAGACTGAATGACACTTCAAATTATCTAATTTATTGATTTTTTAAAGCTCTCTTGGAAATACGTTTTTGTTACTTGTACTGGGTGTCCAGGCCAAATAAAGGTGCTTAGTAGCACACGACTTTAAAAACTCGGTACAGCCACAATCTCTTTACACCATAAAAAGGAATGTCCAAGGGCTGTTTCTACTGAGGGAAATACTTCCAAGTGGGTTTAAGTGAATTCAGTGAAATCCAGCTTTTAAGGAGTACTTAGCAAGAGAACCTAGAATCTCTTGGTGACCAAGAACAATGATAGAACCTTCAATGGAAACAGGAAACACGACTCTGAGGTCAGTTGCTGTCAACCCTGGATTCTAGGTAAACTGAAAATAAAAACAAGATCACGATCCTTTCCTCTTTCTCTCATGCCTAAAAACGGAGGAAATGGTAGTTTGTAAAACTAGGGAATCTATCACCCTGTGTTGCACACTAGTTAGGGTTGGGGGTGAGGGCCAGTGGTCAATAGTGTTAAGCCCACGGTATGCCCCACTAGGACTCCTATGGGTGCAAAAGGATTTTGCTTAAACCTGGGAGCATGACAAGGGAAAAGAAAAGGGTAGGGCTGCGGGTGTGAGGCCATTACCTGGGCAACAGTCTGCCCTCTAGGATTTCACCGTGAATCCCTTACCCCTGCCACGCCTCTGGAGAATGTGGGAAGTCCCAGAGTGGTCTACTGGGGAACTCCAATGTATGTGTTTAAGAGTGCTTAAACCCTGCTTTTGTTAAAAGGTTTCAAATGCAAAGAAATTGAACACAACTCTGAAAGGTTCTGAAGACATCAGGTTTTGGATAAGAGAGACACAACTTTAGTGGAACTCTGGAGGAGTCCCCTTTATCTTCTGTGGCATCTAAGCAGTAGCCCTCTTTGTAGGCAGTTTCTGCATTTCACATTCTGTGTACAGGAGGAGAAACAAACTCTGGAAAATGGTAGTGTGTTAGTTACCTATTGCTGTGTAATAAATCACCCCCAAACTTAGCTTAAAACAACCAATATCTTACACAATTTTGGAGGGTCAGGAATCTGGGAGTGGCTTAGTTGGGTGCTTCTAGCTCACGGTCTCTCAGCTGTCCACTGGGGCTGCAGTCTCTGAAGACTTACCTGGGAATGGAGGATCTGCTTCCAAGCTCGGTCCCACAGTTGTTTGCAGGAGGAATCAGTCCCTTGTCATGTGGGTCATAGGGCTGCTCACAACATGCCTTCTCCCAGAGAAGGTGTTCCAAGAGAGAGAAAGCCCAAGATGGAAGCCACAGTCTCTCAGCTGTGTTCTCTTGGTCACATGGACCAACCTAGGTACATCGGGGGAGGGCAACACAAGAGTGGGAATACCAGGAGGCAGGGATCATTGAGGGGCCGTCTTGGAGGCTGGCTACCACATGTGGTTTTGACATAAAAATTCTCATGCCTTTCAGAAACTCAGTTGAAAGTAATAAAGCATGTAAGGTCAGTGCCCACCTTCCCAAAGAGATGTCACAAAATGTTCAGTTTACAGTTTTGTGCTCATTACAAACATGCATCTATCATAGAGGATGGGTTTGAGAGGCAGGAAGGAAGTCTCTGGAAGATAGTGGTAGCTCGTCATATTTTAGATAGTTCAGTCTATAATGCAATAATAAAAACCAGTTCTTAAAATTCTGAAATGAATCATAACCTTGTATCAAGATTTTTATTAAAACTTGAGGATTTTTCCACTTTACTCTTACATGAATAGAAATTAATATATTTTTTAGATTTGTCTTACTAAGTGTATTTTGTAACTTGAGTATTATATTTCAGTAAAAGGCCACTGTCTGTTGAAGACATTTCAGAGCAGGTAGGTTTTTAATTAACCTGGTAAGGGGGAAGGAGGGTAATCCCTGCTGATAATTTCCCGTCACTCGACATTTATAATTTAGAGGGCAAAATGATTACAGAAAATTCCAAAAGATTTTAACACCTCCACTCTAATGCAGTGCTCCACTTACAGGATCTAATTTGTAGTACGCCCACCCAGCTAAAAGCCCTAACCCTTTGTTGCCCAGGATATTAATGTTTAAAGCCATATAAGTGATTAATACTTTAATAAGAACCCAGCTTTCAAATCATTAGGGTAATGATCATTTCATAATCTCCCCAAACTCTTGAACATAATCGCTTCTGGTCTTGGCAATTTAACTTAAACTGTCTACAGATCTCTATCACTGCTTTATGAAGCTAATAACACTTTCCGAATTGGCAGGGCTATTTTTCCAGTTTTTGTTCCTGACCCATTTTTGTTATTTTCCAGAATTTGGGTTTTATTTTATTTTAATTTTTAATGGAGGTACTGAGGATTGACCCCAGGACCTTGTGCATGCTTAAGCATGCACTCTATCACTGAGCTATACCCTCCCCCCAGAATTTGGGTTTTATACTAAGTTTAATAAATAAAGTCTCTCTCTTTAGGTCCTCTGACTTTCCTGGCAAAGCACAGGCTAAAATCCCCAAAACTGCCTTATCCTTGCAACTATAATGCTATAACCATTTTTCTCCTCTAATTCTTTCAAAATGAGGAGCCTCTTATTGTGTCCCAGGGAGACGCCAGGAGCAAACCACATCGTTGGACAAAAACAAGGCACTCGGAGATGAAACAGCCCTGCACGCAAAGGAAACCACTTCTGGGCCTCTCCTGACCCTGACAACTCACAAGTGCCCCTGGAGGTAGAGCTGACCCCCTGCAAAAATGAAGACTACAATACATTCTTAGAAATGTGAAACATTTCCTTGCAGTTTGAATTTATATTATGTCTATTATTTTGAAATTTCAAATTCTAATGAAACCTTTTCAAAATACAGGCGCGCAGGTTTGTTGTAAACATTTCATATGGGTGCGTGCAAAAAAACAGAGAAGCCAAATGCAACCCCAATTCCTTTCAGAGGTAACGTGGCAAAAAAGCATGAGAAAAGCACACAATTTTCCAGACCTCTGTTATTCGAAAGTACCATCGTTTTACACCATGCTATGCATTGTTATGCATTCTGCTTTGCTCTCTAATGTCTCAGACACCACTCCCTTTTGGGCATGTCCCGCGCCCACGAGCACAGATCCATTGAAGAGAGGCCCACAAACTGATGTTCCTGGACACACTATGTTTGCTTTAAAGCCCTCTCTGGGCATGGCTTCCTTTCTTTGTTTCAATTTCAATGTAATTAAATGTTGCCAGACTGTTCTGAACAGTATCTTTAATTTTTCAGAGCAGACAAGAAATCCAGTAAGACGACAGCTCACCTACCACTGTCCATACCTTACACACCCTGACGTTTGCATCTACTTCAGTGCCTGGCGCGTGGCTGACACCTGCTAAATGTTTGCGGGGTAGATAAGGAAAAGCTAAAGAGATACAAGAGGTGTGAAATGAAAGTATGCATAACCCAAAGTTCCTAAGGTGAGAAATCAGGTCTTAAATTGGTTAGCGAATCATGATTTAATTTGATCCCAAGTTTTGTTATCTTCTGTCTAGAAGTTGGCAAATAGTTCATGAAGTTTCTTAGTCTGGGAGGAGTTGCAAGATGAAAGAAAATTGTTACTTTACAATTGAAGTCCATGAAATGAAGGGAGAAAGAAAATGTAAGATTAAAGACCAAACAGTATTGGGAAAGATGAAAGCAGGAAGTTACAGGCACATTTGCATTCACGCAGGTTTAACAGAATTACATTAAATGCGTTGTAACGTAAAAATATGCCAAATCTACACCCCTCACCCGCCCATTCTCTGCAGATCACATCTTTGATGGGCAGCTGAGTAAGCAAAGGGGCACGGTTTCCCTTGGGCTCAGATCAGAAGCTCTTCCTCCAGGCAGTGGGGAATGCAGCAATTCTGTCTCTGAAGGTCCAAAGGTGACATGGCTCAGTTCAGGACCGCTGGCTTTGGACATGAGCAGACAGAGGGGACGGTGAGGGTAAAGCTGGCCCCTCAGACCACTGCACCCAACAAGCCAGGGGTTTCCCAGTTCCAGAAACAAACAGGACAAAGTCAAAAGTGGAGAACTTTTTAGTTAAAGGAATAGAGGAAGTATGAATGAATTTGTCTGAATTTGCTGAAAGAAAATGTCTGAATTTCCATAAGAATGTTAAAATTTCAGTCCTAAATCTCATAACAAAGGACCAAGTTTGGTTAATTGTGCAACCAACATTTATGTCTATGAATACCTCTCAGCTATCAGTTGACCCTTCAGTCACTGCTTAAACAAGCCAGCAACTTCAGAACTTCCCCTGACACCCCTGTTTGTGCTGCTGGCCGGGGATCTCCCCCTGCTTTGGTCAGTGAAGTTACTGTGTTCACCAGCCCAGCGCTGACCAGCCTGGGCCCACCTCCTTGTCCTATGGCCTCAGGCTACTAGAAACAGGTAGTAACAGTTCCATACTAATTAGAAACGGCTAGAAAACGGCCTTTCAGGCAAATATTTTCCTTGCTGTCTGCCAAAAAGGAAGGATTTGTATCTCAACATTTCACAGCCCCCCACCACCTCCCCACCCCAGCATCCTCATGAATGAGACTTTCAGGCAGGGGTGTGGGGACAGGACCTATGTGCCAGTGGGCAGAGAACTCTGCATGACCCTTCACACCAGCCTGGCCAAACGCAGACTTTCCTGTTGAAGCAATTAAGAGTTTGGGGACCAGGAAAGAATTTCATCTTTTAAATAGCAAAATAAACCCAAACCCAAACCCAAAAAACAAACAAACAAAAACTCCAGATAATTGCAAGTCTGGCACAAGAGTATCTAGTATTTTTTGGTTGGTACAGATCACATACCAATGAGCTTATGAATATAAAAAAAATACTCCCAAATAGTCAAAGGCAAGTCCAGGAAAACACAACATGAATCCATCTTTGTTTGGGTGGAGTTCACTGGTAAGTTTTTCCTTTTGCACAGAAAAGGATGACTGAGACGAAAGCTGGGCTGACCGTCATGGAACATGCTTGATTTTTGTTGAAGGTCAACCTAAAATGAAAGAAAATATTTAATTTTCTTCACTGGAGGGAAAAAGCAAAATACTGAAGAGAGTTACCTCTTTTAACAAATTTTTCTTATGAAAATTAACAAGCTGCAATTATTAATGGCATAGCTGAGAGCGAGGCATTGTTGGCATCACTTGAGGGCTGAAACACTTTTTAATTATGTTATAGTTGATTCATTCACTACCAGACTGATGACTACAAGTGTACTTAACTAAACAAAGCTAACAGGGAGTTTATTTTGAATTAGTTCACAGATGTGAGAACCATCAATTAGAAAGAGCACAAAGCTCAGTGTCCTCTCTTTCAAATAATAAGGACATAGGGAAACTTCAGATGAGACTAAGCTATGTGTCCTTATGGCCTTTACCTAAGAGATAGCAAAAAGGGGAGGGTAGAGCTCAAGTGGTAGAGCACATCCTTACCATGCATGAGGTCCTGGGTTCAATCCCCAGTACTTCCTCTAAAAATAAAATAAAACCTACTTACTTCCCCCTGTCAATTAAAAGAGATAGCAAAGAGATGAGGCTGTTCTGTCCTTATTCAACATCATATACTTAAACTCACGTCAGGCCTTCCCTTCAGATGTTTGTGCCCCGGGTTCCTTTGAATCCGTTTTTGGAGGCTGTTGATACAGGCTGTCAAGCTTCTGCATGTCTTCTGTAAGACCATTTCTAAGATCTTCATTGTTTCTCAGAAATTCTTTCACCACTTCCAGTTGATTTAAGATCTGCAAGAAGAAACCATACAATGCACAGCTTAGATAATTTTATAGCAGACTTGTAATTCTGATGGAAAATGCACCAGCTCCAAGGCTGGCTCCTGCTCATGTGTCCACCTGTACCTGGTTCTGGGGCCACACAAAGGAGTGTTTGCTGGTCTCCTTAAATTTTTTTGCTTTTAGGGGTTAATATCCAAAATATATAGAGGGGAGGGTATAACTCAGTGGTAGAGTATGTGCTTAGCATGCACGAGGTCCTGGGTTTAACCCCCAGTGCCTCCATTAAAATAAATAAATAAACCTAATTACACCCCCACAAAAACCTAAAAATAAAATAAATTAATTTTAAAAATATCCAAAATGTATAAAGAACTCATGCAATTCAACAGCAAAAAACCAAGTAACTCAATTAAAAAATGGCCAAAGGAACTGAATATTTTCCCATAGAAGACATACGAATGGCCAATAGGTACATGAAAAAGTGCTAAACATCATTATTCATCACAGAAATGCAAATTAAAACCACAGTGAGATATCACCTCACACCTGTTAGAATGGCTATCATCAAAAAGAGATAAACGCTGGCAAGGGTGTGGAGAAAAGGGAACCCCGTGCACCATTGGTGGGAATGTAAATTGGTGCAGCCACTATGAAAAACAGTATGGAGGATCCTCAAAAATTAAAAAAGGAACTATCATATGACCTAGAAATTCTACTTCTGGGAATATATCTGAAGGAAACAAAAACACCATGCTAAAGAGATATCTGCCTGCCCCTCGCCATGGTAATAGCAGCATTATTCACAATAGCTAAGACAAGGAAACAACCTAAGTGTACATAGACAGATGAATGGATAAAGAGGACGTGGTGTATGTATATGATGAAATACTACTTGGCCATAAAAAAGATGCAAATTCTACCATTCGAGACAACATGGATAGAACTAGAGGGCATTATGCTAAGTTACATAAGTCAGAGAGAGACAAACACTGTATGATCTCACCTATATGTGGATCTAAAACAAAAACAAACAAAAAAATAAACTCATAGAAAAAGAGATTAGATTTGCAGTTACCAGAGGTGGGGGTGGGGGTGGGGAAATGGATGAAAGTGGTCAAAAGATACAAACTTCCAGTTACAAGATAAATAAGTACTAGCAACAATTGTTAACACTGCTGTACGGTATATCTGAAAGTTAAGTGAGTAAATCTTAAGCATTCTTATTGCAAGGTAAAAAACAACTTTCGCCTTTTTTTTTTTGGTATCTACATGGGATGATAGATGCTAACTAAACTTATCGTGGTAATCATTCCATGATATGTGTAAGTCAAATAATTATGCTGTATATATTAAATTTAGACAGGCTGCATGTCAATTATATCTCAATAAAATCAGAAAAAAACTTAAAATTTTTTTGCTGTAAAACTTCTTGCATTTGTATGAAAGGGCTATGTATCTATACTTATATATGTGTGTGTGTCTATGTATACACATATATATGCACATATGTATATACATACACATATGCATAGATATATATAAAAATAAAATGAAGCCCTTTCATTTTGAATTTTGTACCCACACATTTATCACTATTAAATATATATACATGTATGTACACACACATATACAAATGTATACACTCACACATATAAAGCTCTTTCATTTTGATTATGTACATATTTATTACTATTAAATATGTATACATGTACATTTATTACCATTCAATATTTATAATATATCCATATATATATATTTACTAGTAATAAATCTACTGGTACAAAATTCAAAATGAACACAAGTGTACAAAGTAAAAAGTTGGTACTCTTCCACATCCTGTCCCCAGTCACCCAGCCTCTCTCAGCGGTGACCACAATGAAGTTTCGTGTGTCTCTTACAGGGGTATTCTATGCATTTACATGTGAACACACGTGAATATATGTACACACATTTTAAAAAATTTTCAGCTTTACTGAGATATAATTGGCACATATACATTTTAAAAAACAAATGGCAGCACTGTTCTTCAACTGATTTTTTTGCCTTTATTGAATTATAAAGAGTGGCCTCATTATTTTTTTTAACAGCTGAATAGTTTTTCAGCTACGGATATTTCACCTTTTAACATACGATTTCCAACCTTCTGCTAAGAGAAATACTGCTGCAGAAGCTAACCCGGTACATGCGTCATTTTGCGTAAGTGACGGGCTATTTGTAGGGTCTGTTTTTAGAAGTGGAACGCAGTTTTCATTGGTAGAGTTTTCTGTTTTAATGTTGATACATTTTGCCAAAACTGCCATCTAGAGAGGTTATACCAATTTCAACTCCCCCCAGTAACATACTTCCTGACATTTAAACTAATACAAATGTGTACTCTCAGAATAGTACCACGGAAATGTTTTTCATTTGGCTTATCCCAGGATACCCTCGCTGGTCACCGTGCTTATTACAAAGATGAGAGTTATTAATATTTTGGGGTGTGTGAATTTTTTTTAAATGAGGGACCCCCCCCAATTCCAAGCTAAGTCAAGATGATCTCCATCTAGTGAAGGAAAGGGATGGAGTACCTTACTCCTAGCAGAGTGGTGGTCCTTAAACTTTAGAGGTATACACAGTTGATTCTGGTGCAGCGGGTCTAGGGCAGAACTGAAGCAGGCACTAGCTTATTGTGACGTGAGCGAATGAAACAGCCAGATGCGGGATGACGGCCGCCAGGGATGGAAGGGAGGGAAGGCTGGCAGTGGCTTGTGGACGGGATGAATAGGGAGCAGGGAGGGCCAGGGTGGAGCCGAGGATGACCAGAAGGCTTCAGGTAAGTTACTAAGTAGATGGGGATGTGCCCTTCAGTTGGAGCTGTTTACTACACAGCTAGAAACAAGCCTACTGCTCCCGAAAGATACCTGGACTTTAAATAATAAATCTGGAAACCATAAACACATGACATGAAGATGACACCAGTGACATTATTCACATTGTGCCTTAGTAACTGCGGGCACTGCACTGTTGGTGCTTACTGCCTGTGCTGGGTGCTCCAGATGCACCTGAGGGTCCTTCCCATCCCTTGGTTCCCATCACATGCCCGTGACCGTGCTGGCTGGGTCTGTGCGGCACACACACACTCCTAGATGGAGCGGGGCCGTCCCTCCCTGGGTCAGAGACATCATTTGATAACTTGGGAGCTATGATCCTTTGTGCTGTCACCTCCTGATCCTCTCTGCTCTTGAAATGTGCTTAAGAGGGCTTGATTATTTTAGCTTTGGGGGAGGAGAAAGAGTCAAAGGAGTTTTTTTTTTTTAAACTATTAACAGTGTGGAAGGCTTGTACACATTTATATGTTAAGTGGGAAGAGAAAGTGGGGATGGAAAATGAAGTACTAGAAAAGTTATGGAATGTAGTTAGATGGACTTGCATATTGACTTGGATATTGTGGCTTTGCCACTTAACCAGCTGTGTGACTTTGGGCAAGACACTTGACCTCTCTGAGCTTACTTCCATGTGTGCAGATATAGGATGATGATACCCATGCCATTTAGAGTTCTTGTGCAGCTTAGAAATAATCTACTAAAAGCACTCAGCACTGTATCTGGTACACTCCTTCCTTCCTACATTCATTCAACAAAACTTTAGTGAGTCTCCTATGTGCCAGGCAGGCCCTGTTCTAGTCAAAAGATGCCTAGCACCTTCATTCTTCCAGGCACTTAAGCCAAAACCCTTGGACTCATCTTTGACACGTGTCTGTCTCTCACATGCCACATCTGCCCCGCTCTTCCCCACCTCGACTCTTCCACCCACGTCCGCACCACCACCTCTCTTACCTGGTAGCCACGGCAGCCTCCTAACAAACATCTCCTTGCTTCCATCTTTGGCCACCCCCCCCCCCGCCCACCCTCAACCCGGCAGCCAGTGGCTCCTTTCCTCACTCTGCTGCTCAGAACTCGGCTGCGGCTGCCATCTCAGGAGGAAAAGCCTAGGTCCTGCCAACGGCTCACAAGGCTTCCCTTCTCTCAGCTTCTCGCCCCGCTCCAGACACCCTGCTCAACTCGCCCTTGCCTCTGCCTGAATGCTCCTCCTGCAGCTGTGCACACGGCTGCTCTCACCTCCTCTGAGGCATCCCCACTTCTCCCTTCTCAGTGGCGCCTCCTCCCTGGCCACCCCGTGGCAACCCAACACCTGGCCCCACTCGGCCCCTCCTGATCCCCACACTCTGCTCCACACAGTACTTCTTCTAATTCGCCCCATCATTACTTATCATGTTGACCTATGCTAACTGTTTACCGTCTGTCTCCCTTCACCGGGACCTTTGTTTTGTTCCCCGATGCATGCCAAGCTTCTAGAACTGTGCCTGGTACATAGTAGGCGCTCACTCAGTAAGTATCTCTGGAATATAACAAATGGAGTGTCACTTCCATCCCGTCCCCGACTGCCTCAATGACATCCATCGCTGCCCCTTCTCCCTGAGCTTCCCCTCCGATCCCTGGGAAAGTGGCTCCCCCACCAGGGTTTAAGAGATCAGTGACGATTTTTAAAGAACGTGTTAAGTTCTTTACACGTTCTTTAGCCACTAACTGTGCTCAATGTTCTTTAGCTGGATTTTTAACCCCCCAGATCCTGACAGAGCCCCGAGGGCTGGCAGGTGTGCGTGAAGCGCTCTTGGGTGGCAGCTGAATTCTGCGGCCGAGGACCCACAGTGGAAAAGTCCCACACATGTCCCGACGGGCCGAGCAGCTGCGGCTCCCCTCTGGCTCTGAAGCGGACCTCATTTTACAGTCACAGTGATGCATGCCCAGTGTATTTAATTTATCATGTCGCCGACTGGACAGAGAACAGGAGAAGATGAGCTCTCTCAGCTAGGCACTCCCTGGCACTCACTCCCATGCTCTGTGACGTGTTTCCAGAAACTGTCACACTAAATCACCACCATCAACCATTTTTTCTCATCGTGGCTTTCCAACCTTAGCCCTACTGTTTGAACGAACACCAGAAACAGGTCTTGCGAAACAGTCATGAAAAACGTCCTGTGGTCGTAATACAATCACTATATTTCTTGATTCCTAACTGCACATTTTTTTCATATTTTAACATCTCAAATGAGAATGCACTGTACTATTGATGGTGTCTTACAGTAAATTGGCAGGGTTTTTTTTTCTCTCTTAGAAATAACTGAACTAATCGTGTGTCTTGCAATTGATGGCATTTTAGATTCACTGAAATTTGGTTTATCAAGTCCTCTGCCTTTGAAGACTAACCCTAAAGAACATGAATTATCACACATGGTGGTGAACTTTCAAAAGAGGTCTGTTTCACACACTGCGGAAAGCCAAACTTCAGCTTCTCAGAGATAACATGCCAATCAATTCGAACTTGTATTTTGATCAATTGAAATAGCAAGAAGAATGCCATGGTCTACTGAACAGAAAGCATGAAAAATGAGAATTTATCACCTCTACCTAGAGACTTTGGGACCTGGAGGACAAACCAATTAACCCCAATTTTCTCTCTGTAAAACAGAGATAATGAGGGGTTGAAATTCACAGTTGCTAGCTCCCTGGTGCTACAAGATGCTCTGTGAGGTGTGTGCGAAGGCAGGCAGAGCCCCAGGCCAGCCCTCACACCCCGGCTGGCCATGTGGCCTCACATCGGTCAGTGCCTGCTCCTTGGGGTCGCTGTAAAGCGTGCAAAGCAGGGCATACAATGACTGCCAGGTTCCCTTCCAGCTCCCAACCTGCAGGGACTCCTGGTTTCAGTGTGTTGCCCTTGATGTATCTGGCTCTTTGTTAGACAAACAGGAAAAGAACCACAGCTCGCTCAAGAAAGAAGAGAAAATTTCTGACGACTCAGGGGCCATGAGCCTGATCTCCCGGTTTTTTTTTTTTTTTCTGTTGTCTCTCTTTCTGAAAGCGGCAGCAGCAGGAAAACTGGGGCTGGTTCTAATGGCATTTTAAAATGAAGCAAGATGAAACATACGGATTTAGAAAATTGAAGATTTAAGTCTTATTCAGCATTTTAAATACCTGTGGTGTGCCGGGGTGGGTGCACCCAAAAACCAGCGGCACCCAGTCCCCGTGCTAAAGAAGCTTATCAGGCTGAATGAAGCGCCTGGGTCAAGGTCAGAACGGTTGACGTAGGCATATGGAGCAGTAAGGAGCATGGCCTAAAGAATGAAATGCACTTTGTATTAAAACGCTCTGTGTTTAGCGAGGTAACCAGCAAACCCACTTGCCTTGGACAAAGTGTAATGGAGAGAGAAAATGATTTGTCCAAGATCTCCTGCTGAACCAGAATTCTAATCCAGCAAGTGCCGGGATATTTTTGAACCTTACTGAAATAGAATTCTGCTACTGTTAGTTATTTTTAAAATACCATGCGTGTAATTAGCAAAGGGGATTCATACATCCTGTACTTAAGACCATCATTAGCCTGCAGTGTCCTGAACTAGAAGCCTTGTTGATCCTTTAACCCCTCCTTCGTCACCTCCTGCCGGCTCCAGGCCAGGCTCCAGGTAATCTAACCAGCCACTAGGAGCCATCAGCCCCAGTGCCTGCAGAAGCCGGCCCCTCCTGCACACCACTAGCTCATCCTCCTCTCCCCCTCACGACTGAGCCTCCGGGCTCCTCTCCAACCTCCAACTGCCGTAAGACTTCACTTTCTAAAAGCCGTATCAGATCTAGTTCATTTCCTCTTTCTTGCTTAAAAAAAAAACCTCTGTTGGCTCCCAAGGGCTTTTTGGGAATGAGGTCCAAACCCCCTAGTGCAGCATAGAATACCTTTTAAAATACGGCTCCCACCCACCTGACGACCCTCACATCCGACCGCACCTCCTATGCTCGCCTCGTTGCTGTCTGGCCCGAGCTAGTCTCTCGTGCCTCTGCAAGGGCTGTTCCTTCTGCCAAGAACGCCCTTCTGCTCCTGCCAATCTGCCAAACTCTGATTTGACGCTTAGTCCCAGCTCAACAGCGCCTTCTCAGTAAAGCCTTTTTCGGGACCCCGCCTGACCCTCCCCAGCCCCTTCTGTTCAGGAGTCTGTGGGAGCCCTCCCCATGGTGCTCTGCTCTGTGGCCCGAAGTAGGCACCCAAATGTCTGCTCATTGAGTGAAGACATTTGTTTAAGGGGAATAGTAACTTGTGCCAAAAGGATATTCGTTTCTGAAAATTATCGGACTTTTAAATCAGAAACACAACCAGTAATAAGTTAAAATGAGCTGCCCTTCCTCCCTGGCGTCTGTTTTGTTTACTCACACAGAGGACATAATACTTTTTTGTTTGTTTGTTTGTTTTTACCTCTTCAGGCAACATCTCTTGTTCTTTGGCCTGGAGATACAGCTCTTGAAGTTTTTCCTTTAGTAATTCCATCTCTGTCTCCTTTACTTGGCTCTCACTCAGGTAAACTCCTGCTTCATGTTCACACCCATCTGGCTGATCTTCTTCAGGGATGTGAACTGCCCAGTCAGATGTCAACAGCTGTTGCGTTACCAAACAAAAACATGAATTGATTGAATGGAAGATATTCCACTGGGTTACTCAAAGAATTTGTAATTAAACATCAATGACTGGATCCATTCTGATAACATCCTGTGACCACAGGAAAGCTGCTCCACCCAATCACAGTTCTGATTTCATACCAACATTGGTCCCCCTGCTTCCATTCTAAAATTACATTTAAATCTAATAAACTTCAAACTGTGGTTGCTTTTTGCCTCCCCTTATTCCTTTATGCCGAGATTGTTACATGTGATTTTTACCTGTTCTATTCGGGAGTAAACGGCCACAATCTCTGGGATATTCTTGAATTCATTCAGAAAATTTTGGATCTTCACCTGAAAATCTCGAAGCCACATAGAAGACACTTTCATCTCTGAAGAGTGCATGATCTCATTACGACACTTAATCACCTACAGAGAGAAAAAAAAAAGAGAAAAGCCTTCAAGGTCCAAACACAGGATAAACTGAGATTTTTGCAGCTCCTGAGAAAAACTGCAGAAAGGCCCTGTTAATTCTAAAATCCACAAGTGTGTGGCCTGCAGGTGCCGTCAAGGCTCGAGCGGGATGTTCAAACCCCCTGCCAGTTGAAGAATAAATTCCTTGGGGTAAGAAATACAAATTGTCCTTAGTCCCGGAAATCTTGTGGGTGGGTGGGTATCTCGTACATAATCCCCCAAGTCCCCTAACTTAAAACAACTTGCAAAGAGCAAGAGTATTGGCCACTGGCTCTGGGTATACCAAAGGCTGAAGAAGACAGTGGAAAAATCTTTTAAATATTGTTGAAGCTCTGGAAGCTGGGCCAAGGGAGTTTTTTGACGTAGAAACCATGATAAAAAGAAAATCAACTTTTGCCTATATTCTATGACAAACAGTTCTGTCTAATCATATATGAACATATAATTCATGTCAAGTCTTCCACGTTCTTGGTTAAAAGATACTAAAGGGGTCAGTTTTGTATTGTGATAGTGCTGGTCTCCACTGATGATGAAGGATTCTCAGTCCTTTCAGCAGCTGGCACCTAGCAAAATACACGTGCGTTTGCTCTACATATTAAAAATAACCCAGCTGTGCTAGCTACCCTTTCCAACGATCCTCAGAGTAACAAGTGCACCAGAACCGGTCTCTGGTGAGATGGAGAAAGTCTCAGTCTCCCAAGGGAAGTCTGACAAGCACAGCGATCCATTCTGATGGCGTTTATCCATTACTGTTTATATTTTCTTCAGTTCTATGTGACTTGGCCTTGCAACTGTGTAGCCAATGAGATTCAGAAAGGCAGGATTCAAATGCTGGCATACAACGGACAGATGGATGCATTCTTCTGTATTTGTTTTTTAATATGGAAAATTATTTTGCTTCTGTTTATGGCAGAACAGGGAAGAGAAATTTGAGGTTCGTCTCTTTAGCGGCAAACAGTGCAACAGCAAGGAGTCAGGAAGCATCGATTAGGGAGAGCGGAAGGGTCAGTCTCCTCAGTGCACTCGCACGGGGCTTCCTGGGCACCACGGAAGGTGCATGCCATGGGAGCCCTGCTGGCCTTCTTAGCGATGCCAGCTGTGAACCGGAGCCTGCCTTCCTCTGCACACCACCGTCTGGGGAGAGGCCCTGAGCCACACCTGCACCCCCGCTTTAGCAGCACAGGGTGTGCTTCTTGGCTGGTCTTCCCGGTACCGACTCGACTGGCTCTTACTGTCTGGTTTTCAATCTGACAGCTCTTACCTCCGTGACTTTCTTTCGATCAACCACGAAGTGATCGCAGCAGTTGAGAAGACTTAAAAGGGCAACCGCATCACATTCCTCAGGTCCTGTTTTGTCTGCCAGTCCTCGGGGCATGAAGGCCTGTAGAAGGGGAGACACAAGGGGTACCCGAGTCTCCTCCAACCCTAGGAGATCGATCTGTCTGTCTGTCTACCTGTCTATCTCTCTATTTATCCCTACAGGGCTAGTGGGGCAAATGTTATTTGCCTGTTCTCCAAATGATGACCGAAACTCTTAATGAGGTTTCAACTTAGAGCCTCATGAGTCTGAAACACAAGTGGGGAAACAGTGCGGCAGCACTATCTGTCCACCTGCTATTAGAGACCCTTAAACATTGACCTACCAGGGGTAGAAAGCACCCTTCTTTTTCTTACTGAAGTTTCAGTGGCTGAGTGGTTAAAGAAGAGGACTTAAAATTTTAAAATAATGGTTATTCCAAAGTGGACACTTTAAAATGACTCGAGAAAGTTCGGTATGATAGTATAAAGTTAAGAGTCTGGGCTGTGGAGTGCCACGGAGCTGGTTGCAAACCCCAGCTCTGTCACCTGTTAACTGTGTGACTTCAGGCAAGTTACTTATCCTCAGACTCCTCATCAGTAAATGGGGGCTAACTGTTCTCATCTCCCTTGAAGGGTGTGAGAAGTAAATGGGGTGATGCAGGTAAAGCACTTGCACGGTGCCGGGCACGTGCTAATAAACAGGCTATAGATGTTGGCAATTAGTATGTTGATGGTGCAAGGTGAGTTGGTCCCACATAGGAGTTACGGACCGAGCCCCAGGCTTTGAGATACTAGATCCTACAGAACAACCTTGTTCTAGCATGCCTTATGTAGGATTTTATGGCCCTAAAAATGACATTTTAGCAAGGCTTGGGGGTACTTCTTTCCTAAAATATTTCCAAATTTACATCCGAATGCAACAACTTTACCAAGCTACACAGCTCGAGAGTATATTCCTGCCCAGGGACAAAAAGAGATGATGTATAAAAAAATGACTCGCCATAAGAATTCTAAAGAAAGAGACCTGTTCCCTTGAAAACACACACGTTTCAGTGGACAAGCAACCACGATGCTCCCTACAGTGCCGCTTGGAATGGCATTCCCAAGAAAGCACGTGGGAGGGGATGACGCCCCCCAAGGAGGGTCAGGGCTTTGTTCCTGATGGTGGTGGAATCACACACCTCAGCCTCACAGAATTAAGAAGAATTTTGTATGCACTGAATGGCCCCGATCAAAAGGCATGGTAGCCAGTACCATCCCTGTCTCTGAACAGAAACTGACGTGCCCACCCACTGAAAGAAGTCAATTATGGATGCCACAAATGTTAACAAAGAACTTGACCAAGGGATCACTGGCAAACTAATTTGATGCAACGGAAGAGGAAAAAGAGGAAGAAAAACGTTGCTGACTCCAACTGTGGCTGAGAGGAACGTGCAAAGTTAGAGGGGCTTTAGTTGCCTCAAAACCAGGCAGAGTTTTTCTTTTCCATCACAAGGTATGTCCAGTCTGGCAGTTTCTCACCAACAGAAACCTGTCTCTTCCATATTAAGGCTTTATTCTAGTACTTAATTCCTTTCTTCAGAACTAGGAGCTGGCAGGGAGGCTCGGCTGCCTCCTTGCCACTGAAAGCTGTTTTTAATTTCTTTTTTTTTTCAATTGAAGTATAGTTGATGGAAAGCTGTTTCTTAAAGTTGTATCGCATACTATGGTGTTCTAGGCCCGAAGTGAGAAACAGCCCTTACTGCCTCTCACAACCCACTGCTGTCTCTTCACGGAGTAGGAGGCAGGGCTGGAGAAATAAACAGGGACCAGAACATGCTGGGCCTCACTGGCTTTGAAAAGGAGTTTGGAGTTTATTCTGAGGCCAACAGAAAGCCACTCAAGAGTTTTAGGAGAGGGAAGAGGGCCATCTGATTCCCATGTGAAGACCACACAGCCCGCTGTGTGAATGGACCAGGGGTGACCAGAGCAGCAGAGGCGGCGGGGTGGGAGGTTGGCAGGAGAGGGTGAGAATTGTGACGGAGCCGAGATGAAGAGGACACCAAAAATACCTTGCAGGTACAAATGAGAGGGGTACTGGGGGGAAGAGATGAAGCAGGAAGGACTGTAGGTGGCTGGTGGTGGGGCGTGGGCGCAGGCTGGTGGGCAGAGCTGAAGAGTCCTGCTTGGGAAGTAAAGACCAAGTGCCCAGGATGTGATGACGTAGAGGCGTCAAGCAGCAGCTGGATGTGGGCATCGGGAGCTCAGAAGAGGGCGCAGAGCTGGGGGCACAAATCCGGGAGCCCTTAGCAGAAAGGTGGTTATTTCCTATTTCACCCCACAGGCGTGGGCGATACCTCCAAGGGAGGAGACGAGGGACAGAAAAGGCCGACGGACACTCAGAAGGAGGCTGAGGAGGAGGAGCCAGGGAGATAGGAGGAAAGCCAGGAGGGAAGGATGTCACAGAGCCAGGACTGCTTCAAGGGGAGTAGCCGGTACCGGTACCGTGGTAATTAGTGCCAAAGGTCTGAGGGGGAGGAGAACTGACAAGAGTGGGTAACTGAAGACTCAGTCCTTGGGCAGGTGGGAGAAGATAAGGTCTGACATACAAGTGGAGGCAGGGGTAGGGGGAGGTGGTAAGAAGAGAGACATCCTTCATCCTCTGCAGCAGAAGGAAGAAGCTGGTGTGCATGGAGGTAGGTTGGTAGGTCTGGTAAAAAGACGAGGCAGCATATACATGGGGGCATCCCTCGACTCCAGGAAGCAAGAGCAAGGTCAGCAGCTGGGACGACGGGTCGGGGAGCAGAGGTGGCAGCCTGGTGAGGGAGAGGCAGCAACCGTTGTCTCTGGGAACAGGAGCCTTGGGAGGGACAGGACCAGACTGCTAGGGCTAGTGATGAAGAACTGAAAGTGAAACCAGTCAGCTCCCTTGTGAGATTCTTGCCCGGAGCAGCAGATGATGGCCTTGTCAGGGCTGGAGTCGGGCGTGGCAAATGCAGAGAAAGGCGGAAAAAGGCCAAGACAACTGCAGCGGGACTGGACGGAATGGTGGCCCGTGGAATCTGGGCTGGTTGAGGAGACAAAGGGAGCGGGAGGGCAGAGGCTGCTGGGGATCAGGAAAACAGTGGAAGCCCCAAAGATGTGGAACGTGTACAGGGAGGAGGGGTTTGAATAAGAGTGCCAAGGGCAAGCAGGATGTTGGACGCTGCAGCTTTCTGTGCTGACACAGTCTGGGGTGTGAGTGTGCAAGTGGGAGGCCGAGGTGGAAAGGACCAGAGGATGCTCGAGCGGGGAGCCCAGGAACCGAGAAGAGGTTGGAGAGACATGGGGGTGGACTAGGGCCCCTGGTGGCAGCAATGAAAAGGGGTGAAGAGCAGCATAAACAGGTGGCATGGGCTTCAAGAGGACTGAGGGTTGGAAAGCCGCAGCAGAAACCAAACAGGTGAAGGATGGTCACAGTAAAGGATAGAATTTTAAGTTTTTTCTTTTCTAGGTAAAAGTAGAAGTTGGCAATTCTACAGCAGTGATGAAAATAAAAGTGGGGGAAGAGGCTGTGCAAGTGTGGCGGGTTTACTGGTCCATGAGAGCCAAGAGTCTGGGGGCCACTGATAATAGACCAACTTCCTCATTTTTGAGGTTAGGGAACAGATGCTGGCCCAATGCTGTACCACAGCAGCTGAGCTGGGATGCTGATCCCCGCTTCCCAGGCAGCAAGCCTTTGTCTGCTCATAACGAGCATGTAGACTAGACTCCAGAAGTGAATTCGTGTTAGGAGGCTACTTTGACTGCCCCTCCCCACCATTACTGAGCTTCTGGTAAATATTAAAAAAATCAAAAAATTTCTTCAATCGTCCCAGCTAGTAAGTCACTTCGCCAAGATCCGAAAATAGGCCTATTAGGGGATTTCCTTCTATCTGGCTGCCTACCCGCCTCCCGCCTCCCCAAAGTTTTATTCCTTAGCTAAAGTTTAAGGCCCTTTCTGTTTTAGCCCTAACTTCCCTTGGCTTATTCTGCTGTCCCCATGGCCTCCTACAGACAAAATGAGCCACTCAGGGAGCCAACCGTCTGCTTCTCCCTCTGTGCCTGTGCTCATGATGCTCGCTCTACATCACGCCCCAGCGTCTCCTGTTGAAATCTATTTCACTAAGCTGTGTTGGGTCCAATATAACAGCCCCAAACCGCCCAGACACTTGACCCTAGATCAAACACACAATCTCTCTGCATCTGTTTGTGGGGCCCCAGCTTCGGTATAGACCCGACAGGCGTCCTGAGCTCCAGGTGACCCCCACCTGGTGGGCCACCTCCTTCTACCCTCCAGATCGCAGGTGCTTACCTTAGCCACCTCCCAGGCGTCGACCGGCCAGCGGCCCGGTCGGCAGTTTCCCCAGTGGATGTCTCCGTTTCTGTTGGTGTGATGTTTCAAAATCTCCCGTTTCCACTCTGCGCACACCTGACACTGAGGCTGAAACTATAGGAGGCGGCGGTGAGGAGGGGCCCGGGAGGGAGGGGCGGTGTCTGGGCACCTGAGCCCCGGGTACTGAGGTCGGCCCCGCCCCAGGGAGGGCACGGGACACTGCGTCCGGGGTTGGGGCCTGGGCCGGGGTGAGGGTTGGTGGTCAAGGTCCCCGGCCAGGTGCTCACCTGGCGGGCGCGCGGGCTGCACCGGGAGCCGCTGCGGCAGGCGGCGCGGGGACCCAGGCTAGGGGCGGCGGCGAGAAGGCCGCGATGGAAGGCGAGCACCTCGCGGCCGACAAAGCCCTGCAGGCAGCCGCGCAGCAGCAGCAGGCAGTGGCCGGCCTTCACCCAGTTCTTGTACTCAGCGCAGTTGAGGCGCGCGGCCAGCTCGGACAGTACCATGTCCCGCTCGGACAACGCCGCGTCCCGGGGGCCACGGGGCGAGGGGCGGGGCGGACGGCAGTGGGCAGGCGCGGAAGCCTGAGCGCGCCGGAGGCAACGGCGCCGCCGTGGGCGTGGCCCCGCCCGGAGGCCGCCACCGCGGGCGGGGCACGGGTGCCCGGGAGCGCCACGCAGCGTCTTAGACCCCCCCCACCCGGGGGCGGGGCATTCCGGTTTCCGCCGCACGTCCGCCCCGCCCCAGTCTTAGGTGACAGCAGACGTGTAGGTACTTTGTCCCGTGCTGTCCCAGAAAGCCTCATCCTGAAACTCCCCCTTCTCTCTTCCCCCAAACTGAGACCCCGCCAGCCCCCGTTTAACCCTCTTTTGTGAAATCCGTGTTCGTGCTTTTTATTGTAGAGATGTGGACGGTGCTCAAGGCATACTTCTTGAATTACGTATGTTCCTTGTGTTATACAATTCTAGAAAGTTTACTTAACTTGCTCCTAAGCCCGAAAATTGGTTGTAGCATATCTGGACGTTAGTGAAGTGTGACCGCTGGCCGCCTGGACGGCGCGCCTGTTCGGCGCACCTGTTCTGGGTCTTTGGTGTGCCAAGGTGACACAAAGCTCAGAAACATCCGCCATTGGGCCACCTAGCAGAGGGAAATAGGACGACACATCACCTGGATTTTGGAGGGCTGCATTGCCCCGAGTGGGATAAGGGCTTATTCCACTATGGTACTGAAGCCTGGAGCTTAGATGATGATTTAGTACTCAATTATATGATATTTAGAGGTCCTTGCATAAGGTCTGAGTTAAGTTCAAAAAAGTGCCATGAGGCTCAGAAGACAATGGCTTGTCAACTCCAAATGACAAGGTCATCTCAATTTTAGTTGCTTTTAGTGAGCTTCTTGAGCTTGGAAAACATGTTAAAATTGTGTGTTGTCAAAAGGCTCTGAGTCTAAACATGGAAGACTTCCCCTGACTTTGTTTCACAGCAAAGTAGCAGTGATTAGGAGTGCTAGTTCTGGACTCAAAATACTGCTTTGTAAGGTCACTGATCTTAAGCAATCCTAATTTGATCTCAGCAAATTATTTCATTTCTCTGGGTCTCAGTTTACTCATCTGTAAAAGGAGGTCTACCCCACTGGGTTGTTGTGACAATTAAATACATACTGAAATACTTAGAATAGTGCCTGGCAATATTAAGCTCTCAGTAAACATTAGGTATTATTTTATACTGACCTAAATGTGCCCTTTCGTCAATCAGTTATATTCCTGGGCAAGGTATTTTAACAAGTCACTGGCCACCGGGAAATGAAGGTAATTTATAGAAAACTGTCAGCAGATCATGGTCTCCTGGAATTGTGCAGCACAATGCTGGCTGGCCTCTAATTTTTTTCTTAAAAACCTCAATACTAAATCCATCCCAAGTAAACTTCAAATCATTCCCTTAGACACACTGTCCATTCCCATTAAACCAAATAAAAAAGGAAATTCCATAAAGAACAATGAAATATATATTAACATTTTCCTTTCTGTCCCTTAAGCTCCCTGAATTTAAGTTCTCTTAAAATTTCTGTGTATTGACTTTATATCAAGCACATGTAGATGACAGTAAATTGGATTAAAGTAAAATGTAGTAGGTATTCTAGGGAAGAGACCATGAAAGAAAGGAACTACTTTTTATGTTGAAATTGGACCCAATTTTAGAGTAGCAAAATTATATTTCTTGAAGTTATCAAATTAACCATGATCTAATGAATGACTAACAAACCACTTAGTATCCTGTGGCTGAACAGGTTACTGTGTTAACTGCAACACAGTAACATTATTAGTGGTGTTTAAATTCAAAATCATGTATATTTTAGTTTACACTTGCATTTAGCTCACTCAGAGTTAATTTTCAAACATAAGGTTCAACTCCTGTTATTAATAATGTGCTATGTTCTGTTAAAGTTTTTATTTTCTTCCTAATT
This sequence comes from Vicugna pacos, assembly GCF_048564905.1. Lineage (NCBI taxonomy): Eukaryota > Metazoa > Chordata > Mammalia > Artiodactyla > Camelidae > Vicugna > Vicugna pacos. Next base: position 31,411,600 of record NC_133023.1, read on the forward strand.
CTGAAAATACTTCTAATAATTCCAAAATGGCATTTCGTCAAATGGAAAAAATAATGTGGCAAATCAAGACCAATTTCTTCTTTCAAAGTTAAGCTAGTACTAAACCAGACTACTAGCCAAAACATCTTCATGAAAATTAACTAGAGAGTTGGTAGTTCTCTGAAACTTGTATAAATTTTATTTATTACTGAAATTACTAAAATCACATTGAAACACATTAACGACCCAAACCACCTATTAGGAAAAATTCCTATGGGCATCCAGTCCCCTTGATTGAACTTGGTTAACAAAAGAGGCAAAAGACATAGTTTGTGTTGAAACCTAAGATTCAAATGCTAAGTGTTTTTAAGCTGTTAATAAAGTATGTACCAATTCCAAGTACCAAGTGTAATCAAAATTCAAATTCATGGGTTTACTCTTAATAAGCATCAAAAGCAAATTCTGTTCACTGAATCCTCTTACTTTTGATTTGCATAATGCATTCTAAGAGTATTATAACGAGGAAAAAAACTATCCACCAAATGCATCATGTTCAAAAATGCAATTAACATTTCAAAACCACATGTAAAAGGGAAAATACCTGAAAAGTTAACTCTATTAATAAAATTACTTGATACAATATTATCCTGTAGATAAAAATACATTTCTTGTATATACATGTAGATTTCTACATGAAAGAAAGGATTCAGCTCCAAACAGAAAAGGGCTGACCCTTGATAAAGACATCCCAGACTGCCAAACTGATGTCACTGTAAGGAGAGCCGAAAACAGAAGGATAAAAGGTAAGTTAAGGGAAGGATAAAAGTTCAGTCACCTGCTTCTGAACAGCGGCAGAGTTGGGTGAGAAGCAGGAGATGAAGGCAGAAATAAGACATAGAAGAAAGGCAAAGAAGGCCTCAATTCTGACCAGAAATGAATGGAGAACCAAGCAAAGTTGAGAACAGATATGACAGAGCTGCAATGAGATGCTTGAAACTAGAATTTGCTGGTTGATAGTCACAGAAGCTCAATTAAATCATCTTAAAGTGGAATTAGACAAAGCATCTAAAATTTCATGGAGAACCAGTATTACAGATAACTCAGCATGGTATCACCATTTAAAAAACTTTCCCAAATAACATCAAGTCACCAGAAGACTTCTGCTTTGGATCATGTTCTTTGAAGCTTAGAAAAGTTCCTGACTGACTGGGAGAAACAGCACAGTGCTCCAAAAAGAAACTCTGCTGAGATGTGTCAGTAACAGAAACTCCATTTGACCCTGGACAGGCCCTGGATCTTGGATTCTTCAAAGTGAGTGAACTGCACCAGGTTTCTTCCAAGTAAAAACATTTTATCGTTCTGTTGACAGTGAATTAAATTGGGATTGTTTAGAACCACCCCAATTTTGGTGGGGGAAGGCAAAGGGGAGAAGTTAATCAAGATAAAGAAACGTCACAGGAATTTCATGCAAGGGTACAGCATTCAAGTTCTTTGTCCCCTGATTAATGCTGTATACGGAAATATCCTATAAACTAAATTTGCCTAACAGAAAAGCTCCCACATCCCAATAGATGAGAATGCTTGCAGTACTGGAATCCTTGATCAATATGAACTACTCACTGTCTCTTCTCAAAGACTCCGTTTTTTCTTTTTCACCCAAATCCTACACTGAAAGACAACCAAGGTGCCAAATGTTAACCACCAGTCAAGTTAGGAATGTTTGAAGAAAATAAATTAACCTTGAAACAAAGAAGCAGATGATTTGGTCAAATTTCAGACATATATTATTAGAAATTAATTACTGGCCCCACCAGGTTAAAGATGAAGGGAGGCCCTGAGAAGTCTACAGAGCTGATATACACACAAGTGAGTGTCACTGTTTTGTTTTTTTTTTAACCTAGTTTTATTAAATATTGCTTCCTTGGGATGTGTTTATAACAACTCCCAGAACATTTTCATGTAAGGATTCAAAGCGGTCATATTAAAATACAGCTTCAATATAAAGTTTATCACAGTTTTACAGTATTCAAAAATGACAGACCTGCCTTAAAAAACAAAACAAAAACCAAAAAAGGACTATTACACCCAAAACATAAGAAAACAATTAAATAAACAAGTTTGGCATTTCATAACTTTAAAGTATAAAACAGAATATTAAATCTATTACTGGCAAACGGACACTGATGTATTACCTACTTTGAAATGTGTCCCATTTAAACACACTATACAAATTCACTATACAAAAGATTGATGGTCTGTTTGATGAAAGAAATGCACCCTGAAATTTTTTGCCAGTTTAGAATATTTAGCTCTTAAAGTCAAAAAAGTCCTTTTTCTTTTTTAAACTGAAGGCTGAATTCAGATTTTTTTTTTGTTGTTTTGTCTCTTTTGTCACCCTTTCTGGTTTAAAAACAATAGTGTCTATGGACGCCCACCAGGGGGCAGTGTAAGATTAGCCATTAAATCACGAACAGCTGCAAATATTGTGCATTCACCTGCAACAGAGAAAAATGGTCATTAGCTATTCGCAATACAGGAAAGATGATGTTAACACACCGGTGGGGGTAGGGAAAATTAAATCTAAAATTAGCAAGAACTTTAAAGATCAAAATAATAGACTAAATTTTAACTGCACAGATTATAGGGGATTAAGCTTTGGTGTTAAGTATCACGTGATACTTGGTTTGGGTTTTGTTTTCTCCTCATGAGCACATTTTGGACAACTCACAGTTAGGTCTGAATCTAAGACAATATGCCTAGAGTTTCTCTACAGAAACACTGGAGCATTGGATAAGCCTTTGAAGTTGGACTTCAAGGCTACTGTTGACCTTTTTTTGCATCTAATGAAAAGATCTAGTTTTATATTTATGCATTAGTTGCAACATCAATGGTGTCCTTCTAATGTTGCATTAAAGGCCAGGTAAAAATGTCTATGACAGCACTGTCTAATAAAACTTTTGTGATGACAGAAATATTCTAAATGTGTACTGTGGTTACTGAGTACTTGTAATATAGCTAGTGTGACTAAGGAACTGAATTTTAAATTTTATTTGATTTTAATTAACTTAAATAGCCATATGTGGCTGGTGGCAGTTATACTAAACAGTGCAGTTCTGTGACATCTTTTGTTTTCCTCAAATTTCAAGGAAATGGTCAACTTCTGGAGTTCAACGTTAAAATCAATTAATACAAAAATAGTGATTTTCCTTAAAAACACTTCGCCGGGGGGGGGGGAAGTGATGAGTTTGGGAGGAGAGGGAGGCTGAAATATGTTTCACCAACAATCCAAAACCAAGATTTATTTGGGGGGGGGAGGTTGGGGGAGGCTTATGATTCATCTTCTCAATTTCCCCTTTGCTCAAAGAAACCAAATGCCCTGCCTCTTACTTCTTGCATATAATACAAATATTTCAATACAGTAAACCCAAACCAGCTGTAAATACTATAAACCCCAAACTGGATCCCTTCCCTAGAATGTGGCCTAACGCTCCAGTGGCTAAAAAAAGCAAGGGAGGTGAAGACCTCAATGAATAATGGTCTTCTGGCAAAGGGCAGGCAGTGATCCTGTGCAAGTTACTGCAACCTTCTCTTCAACCACTGGAAAATTAAGGTACAGAAAGAAAAAGCCAAAGGTTTATTAACTAGTCTAAAGTACAAATAAAAGAAAAAAAAAGAAAAACACTTGCAAAATATCCCATCAATTTCTTAAATAAAAGAAGTTCTATCCTCTTCTTTTAAAAACACATTTTCATTATTGATATGTAGAAAAATTTGCTGGATCCCAACAGGATTAAAACATTGTCCTTTAAACTTTAAATTCCATGAGACATAATGATAGTCATCCACTTGTGAAGGAATGGTGTCTATTATCAAACTTATACTAAACGGCTACTTTAAAAATACTGATAGCTTTAAACCTTGATTCTGAAGGACTTATTTTGAGCTGAAAGAAGAAAGAGATAAGTCAAAGGATGAAAGCAGAAAATTGTAAGAAGTAGAAGAAGCATTACAACAAAAGAAGCACACCCTTCTCTACTGCCCAGTGCGTTCCTTATAAATTAGACTTAGTGAGAACTTGCCTATGTACACGATATGGGGCAACAAATAGCTAAAAATATAATTTCTCCCATGATTCCTGTGTCTAATCAGATTTTGACACTGTGGTACCTAAAAATGTTTCAGAGAACAACTTTCCCTCATTTAAAAACATAATTCTGTTATCATACTATTCTAAGCAGAAAGATATAGAGGACTTCCTTAATATTAGAAATGAGCAAAATTAAATTTCCTTCATGTCAGAAACAAGCAGAATGGAAGACAAGTTCTCTTTGCTGAGCTGTACGTTTTATAACCAAAAATTTAGCACTACCAGGAGTTATGTGTTAAGACAGGCTACTCCAGTATTGAAGGAACCTTGTTTATCTGCCAGAATCATTCTGGTCTCCTCGAAAATGTTCAGTTTGAGAGCTTCATTGTGCACTTGGTGAAAAGGTTCACTTGCACCCGCCTGACACTTATATAAGAAGCCCAAAAAGCAGTGATGCCATTTGTATCAGCTTTTATTCTTCACAAAACATTTAGAAGGTACAGAACTTTGAATGATATTATTCTATTCATGATTGAACCATGAAATATGAGAAACCAACATGCATTTTAATTTGGTGATGTACAGAGTGGCAGGTATCGATGGTGGGGCAGGAATTCACAGCCATGGAAAATTCTATCATCCTAGCCTAGGGCTTTGTGGCAATGTATGCTATAAATACAAGCTTCTGGCATTAGCAACTGGGTCAGTCCCAATAGTAAATCACTAACAAAAATAAAGTCCAGGCAGCAGAGACATGGACAAAACTGAAGAACCAGTGAGAAAGGAAGAAAAGCGACAGGCAGACATTAAGAGGCCACGGCAACCAGAGCTCTATTACTAGGACTAGGGGGCGAGGTGGGTAAGGAGGGAGCAGAGGGGAGAAGGAGGATCTCTCAAAAGAACGTTTGTAACATATATGCAATAGAACATCATCTACCGGTCATGTACCTTGTCGTGGTGGGTTCATCTCTGCAAACCTCTTCAGAATGTTGCTGACCATCATGGGAGCAGCAACAGAAGAGTTCTGCTGTCTGGGAATGTCTGCCTGCTGGGTGGTACCTGAAGCCATGTCATAAATGATTGGAACTATAATACTAACAGGTTCTTGGGGAGGGACTGATGTTTTCTGAGTTAGCTGAAGCTGTAGACAGACAACACACACAAAAGAGAATAAAAACATAGTAAGAAAATAAAACACTTATTTAAATGTATCAAAGGTACTATCATTTACTCTACTGTCAGATTAAGATACACCAAGCAAGAGAAAATTAAATATAACAAGAAAAGTGACAAACAACTGAATATTATGATTAAGACGCAACTGTGTCACACAATTATCTAGTTGAATTTATTTCTTACTAAAGGAACCAGGATTACACGAAGCCTAAACTGACATGTAAGGAACGTGGGCCTATATTTGGCAGCAACAGATAATTTCTGCAGTTATCCAAAAGATGCTCTACTATCCTTAAATGGCTTTTCCTTTAGAAGCTCTGCATGTGTGTGTACGTGTACACACACACAAACACATACACACACACACACACCCCAGGTGGTACTTACAAAAAATAGCATTTTGGATTTCAGCACCACAGCAGGCGTCCCAGGAGGTGCAATTGGTGGTGCGCTGGGAGGGATCGTTAGGCAAAACTGAACATTCCATTTTAGCTGTGTTGCCTGGTCAGGAAACTGTTTTGGAAAAAAAAAAAAAACATGAAAAAGTCATATGAACATTTAAAATTATATTCTAGTGTAGGAGTCTGAAAGGTTAGATGGAATTTTATTTTATACTCAATTATCAATACATCATAAAGTTGATAATGTGCATTTTTTTCAAAGGAAATATACATGTGAAGTTACTAACTCAAAAGTCAGCTCTGGATTTATGTTCCCCTTCCTTTCCTCCTACTTCATTAATTCCCCAGGCCTGTGGATTCTCCCTCCTCAGTGTCTCTGACATCTGTTCCCTCCTCCTCTCCATTTTCACTGATGTCACTGAGCTCAGGGCTCTGTTACTTCTCCCATGGCCCCACCAAAGGTCCCTTACAGCAGCTGCCTCTCCCAGTCCATCCTTACACCACTACCAGACAGATGTCCTAGAGCCTGGTTCTAATCTATCTCACAAATGTTCAATGACATGCAGTGATCCATGCTGTCGCACCCCCCCCTCCGCCTAAGGACCAACACTGGCATTGAAGGCATTTTTCTAACTGGTGCCAATCTAAACTTCCAGTCTCATTTCCAACTCCTTCCCTTAAAAAAACTAGTCAAACTGCATTAATAATTTTAAATTATAGCCACTGGTGCTTTTTTAGCCACATAAATATTTACTCCTTTAAAAACTCAAATGGATTTTTTAACATAATGTTTCCTATAGCCTATCAGAGCAGAAGCCAAATGCTGAGGCTATTTGTTACCAAAGGAACACTGATTGCTGTCCCAATATTAAAACACCAACTGAAAAAAGGAGTAGGGTACTGGGAACTATCCAAAGCAATATTAGAAACATTAAAATGAAAGGACTACTGTAAGATTGGAAGAATAAATTAGCTTCTACCTGGATTTCAGCTATATAATTGTATACTTTCATAGGAAAGAAGAGGTGTTAAAAATCTCCCCAGAGAGGACAGATTTTTCAGTAAATGGCATTAGGGCAATTGGGGCATGTGAAAAAGCTGGATCTATGTCTCACCATTTGACATCCAGATATATTTTATTTTATGTCAAGCTTTTTTAAATTGAAGTATAGTTGATTTACAATATTGTGTTAAGTTTCAGATGTACAGCAAAGTGATTCAGTTATATAAATATATATGTATATTCTTTTTCAGATCCTTCTCTATTATAGGTTATTATAAGATATTGAATATAGTTCCCTGTGCTATACAGTAGGTCCCTGTTTATCTATTTTATATATAGGAGTGTGTATATGTTAATCCCAAACTCCTAACCAAGATATATTTTAAACGGATCAAATATATAAATAAGTAATTTACAAAATATGTCCATAATAGTATTAGAAGAAGCCATGGGAGGATTATTTCATGATCTGGTAGTAAGAAAAGTATATTAAATGTATTTGTTTTTATAAGAGGGAAGCCACTGGTAACCTGGGTTGCCTGTGGGGAGGGGGATTAGACAGCTGGACAGGGATGGATGGAAATTTCCCACTGTATCATCTTGTTCTAAATTCAAAAGACACAAGAGGATAGTGTTACCTTTCCAAAGACAAATAAAATTTGTTAAAAACTAAGAAGAATGCAAGAGAAAAATGGAAGTAATAAATGGGTGAAAACCAACATAAAGCGCTCCCACCAACTCCAACCTCCTCAGACCGACCTGGCTAGAAAAGTTTGAGTGTCTCTATAACTTACCAGCTCTAGCTTCATAATATGCACACAGTCCCTCAGGATGTGTGTAGGAGCTCCTAACAGCTTGGTGAAAGCTATTAATGTATTGGCTTTAAACGGCGGTCCTGCAACCTACAAGGATAAATAAAGCAAGTTAAGTTACTCTTCATTCTACCTTGGGTCTTCTGTTTTCTTGACTGTTTTAAAATTATGCATTAATAAACACATACTCTTGTTTCAAAGAATTTTTCCAAAACTTGAAGTTCATCAGGTTTCCACTGTCCTGCATTTTCAGGTGTTACTTTTAGCTGAAGTGTTTGGTTGGTTTTGGGACTAAGGGCTACTCTGCATTTCAGCGCATCAGTCTTAAACATGATCACTCCAGGTTCATTGGAATTTATCAGCTGTAGCTGCAAAACAAGAAGGATGATTCAAATTAACATGTGAGACAATATGTAAGTCAAAGAGAAAATGAAAATGTTAACTACACAATCATTTCAAAAGGAAAACAACTAAGTTGATACCTGGTTCCAAAACAAAGGTACCTAGGCACTGAGCACTAGCAACTGCTAACCACGTGGCAGAGAGGCATTCAGACATTATGCGTCTCTTGATGGAAGCACATTGACACTACCTATGAAATATTCTTGCAAAACAACCAACTTAAGCCTGAATTCAGTAGTTAGATCCACAGCATTGATCAATATTACAGAAATATGAGGGTCAAAAGAACATGTTCAACGATTCCAAAGGGATACAATCAGCAAGATCCAGATGTGAGAAACTCTACAGGACAAATGATATGGCTTCTTCAACAAATTATTTAATGAGAAGTAGAAGGGGAACCTATAGCTTAAAACGGACTTAAAAACATGTATGGGTTCTGATTCAGATGGCAAAAACTGTGATTAACTTGGGAAATCCGGACACCAGCTAGATATCTGATGATAAAGAAATTGTATTTATGGACGAAATGATGTCAGGAATTTGCTGTCAAACAATCTGGGAGGAGTTATAGATGAAACAATACTGGTGTGAGTTCAGTGTTGAAGGGGAGTGATGAGAAGAGACAGGTTCATTATATGATGCTCTCTACTTTTATATATGCTTAAAATTGTCCACAGTAAGTTTTTTTTAAAATGGCACATTAGAAAAAAGAGAACAAAGAGTTCAATTACAAAATGTCAGATTTGGATTGGGACCTTATGCTAGCCCAGGGGTTGGTAAATCTTTTAGGTTCTATGGTGTCTGCTGCAACTAGTGAATGATGTAGCTGAGAGCAGCCACAGATAGTATGTAACTGAATGGGTGTGGCTGTGTTCCAATAAAACTTAACAAAAACAAGTGGAGGGCAGGACTTGGCCCCCAGGCCCACAGTTTACTGACCTCTGCCCTAGCCAAATATGTTGATTATGCAGATGAGCAAAATGAGGTTCCAGGGGCTGAAAGTTTACATGGCCTTTAAGTGGCAAAGGTGAGGCTAGATCACAGGTCTGATGATTACCGTTTTAAATGCTAATTTATTCAACTTATGTTAAAACTTTTATTTTTTTTCAAGTTTGAATATAAAGGTTGCAAAATAGCTTGGTGCCATCTGTGGAGTGGCTATTTTAAATATTCACCAGTCTGACCACCTCATTAACATAAATATCAATAATAATAATACTATTAATATTAATATTATTATTATTATATATAACTAATACGTAACTGAATACCAAGACATTATGCTAAAGGTTTTATATAAAGTATCTCAAATTCCCACAACTGCGGTGAGTTAGACAGATACTATTATCTACTGTTACCAAAAAGGTGAAGAAATCTGCTTAAGCTCATAGCAGCCAGTGGCATGGCTTGGCTACAAACCAGGGCCACCTGATTCTAGAACTGGTGCCCTCAACTCTGAACTATCTCCTAAGGGTATCACCACTAGGAAAGGCTAGAAGTCTTTTTCTATAAGCATTTTAAATCAACTCAATTGCTCATGTATTTAAAAAGTGGCTTTCATCCTTGTGATCATAAATAACTTTATGATCACAGATTCAAAGTCAGCCTGCCTACAAAAGCACTCGAGGGCAGGCAGCTATTTATATGCTAGTCTCTGCCAAGCCAGATCCCAGGCGCACTTGTCCTACGGTATTATGGGGACCCATCTCCAGGTCCATGTTAGTTAGCCACAACACGGCAAATTATGAAATGAAGGAATCTGTTAATGTAAGAATGGAAAAGAAAATAGTGGATCCATTTTTAAATGCCAGGACAGGGGAAAAGCATAATTCTAACAAGCTGGTTAAAGGAGGTGAGGGAATATCACTTTAGTTTGGATCCTATTCCATGGGGCAACTTAGCATCTGCTTTGACAGTCACCACTTAGGAGTTCACCAGGTACCCACATACCGTTTCCTGTTGAATAATTCTTTGAAGGTGTCGTCTCATGATGACCGATCCAAGGAATCTCTCAAGCGGAGAACAAAGGTAACTACCTGCCAGGCCAGGCACGAGGCCTGGCGTTGGAGAGGGCAGCAGGAGAATGTTCAAGGCACTGTGAGTGAGGATGGTAGGTATGGAGGCCGCCCAGGAGCGCTGAGGTAGTTTACGAGGCGGAGGCATGTTTGTTGGCATCGTTTGGGAACCTTTCGGGAAGGAAAACATCATTACTTTTTTAAACAAATATATACTATCTCATTCTTCCTTGTTTTGCTTTTATTATAAATCTTTGCTATTCCAGAGCAATTCATACTGTTTCAGTTACTCCTTGTGGTGTAACAATCATATATTAGCTTCCTTATAGTTACTCTCCTCCCTGTAGCCGGGTCCCCTGCAATGCGACCTTGTGGTAACTCCTTCAAGGAGTGCAGTCTATTTCTTTACTTGGAATCTGGGCTGGCCTTGTGACTTGCTGTGGCCTACAGAATGCAGTAGAAGTGACACAGTGCCAGTTGCAGGCCTGAACTTCCACTGACTCTCTTGGAACCCTGTCTAGCCACCAGGTGAACAAGCCCATGATCAAGTTATGAGGCCACATGGGACAGAGAGAAGTCAGGCCCCAGCCAACCCAGAGCTGACTACAGATGCAGGAGTGAGCCAGTAGACCTTGGAAGAATCACCCAACTGGGCTCAGCCTAAACTGCCAACCTGATGAATGGCAAGCTAACATATGATTATTATTTTAAGCCACTAAAAGTCACGCAGCAAAAGCTAGCTAATATATTTGTACAATTCTTCTCTTCTGTGTTAATTTGCATAACTTTGTCAGTTACCTTTAGGTATCTTTTAAGGTCTAGTATTGCAGCTAATTTAGTAGTCATAACAAAGGTACAGACTCACCTTAGAAGACTTCCACAGGAGACATTCCCCTTACATTTTGCCCAACTTTGCAAATTAACTATTGTTACAACCAATTAACTAAATAGATAAAAGTTTATATTCAACATCTTGTAATAACCTTTAATGAAGAATATGAAAATGAATATATGTATATATATTCATGACTGGGCCCTGTGCTGCACACCAGAAAACACATTGTAACTGACTACTTAAAAAATTTTTTTTAATGGAAAGAAGTTTAAGTTATTAAGTATCCTTGTTATTAAGTCATGACCTTCAAATGTGACGATGAGGACAGAACGATTAAAATAGGTCATTTGTTGGTTATCCAAAAAGCATAAAAATGTCCATGACACTTACTTGTTCCAGCTCGAGGGGAATGAGAAGCATCTGGAACTGGAGAATGTAGTGATGGATTGGCTGGTGACATTCCAGGCATGCGTGTTGCTGGTGAGGGGCCAGACACTTGAGGAGACCCTGGCCAGTTCCCTGCTCGTCCACTTGGTGACACCATAGTGTATGGAGAACTAGGGTCCAGGGCTCCTGTAAAGAAGAAAACAAATGGTATTTGATAATACCTGATAATCTGAAAAGTATTTGATAATAATCAAATGCTTACACCCTATCTAGTGATAATTTTATTTTTTCTTTCAGTAAGGTATTTCACTGAAGCATGATACTTCTTAACATGACACATTTGAAACTCTATTTTGTGTTACGTATTTTTTTAAACTATGTATTTTTTTAACATGATACAAAAATTAGGAAGATAAAAGACTGAGAAAGGATACAATTTACCGTCACACAAACTTCAAGATGTATAATATGTAACAATTTACTTTACACTATGTAACACTGTATGTTTGAAAATATTAAGCAAAAAAACTCAAAGCTTCTTTAAGGGCAGACATCTTATATATTTAAACTAACCATGACTAATTATTTTTTTATTCTACTCAGAGAAGGCTGACGAGAGGGAAAATTTCCATTTTCTTTATTTAGTAAATGGTACAGTGACTAAGAAATGAACCAAAATTCAAGTTTTGAAAGCAGTGACTTCCTGAACAATCTGATATTTAAATTTCATCCTGTAGATACCTTTGACATATTTACACCCCTTTGTAACCAAATGACAAACTGAGAAAATACTTCTACCATATATCAGGGAGTAAATGGTCCTTGTTTAGAAAACTTACAAATCAGTAAGAAAAAACACAAGAATATAGGCAAAAGATACAAACTGGCAGGCATAAAATAAGAAACACAAAAGACCAATGAACATAAAAAAAGTTCAACTTCACTAATAATCAAAAAAACACACATCAAACAGTAAGATGCCATTTTTTACCTATCAAAATGACCAAGATTTTTAAAAATCACAATACCCCGTGTTGACAATGATGGAGGAAAACAGACATTCTTGTACGATACTAGAGGAAATTGGTACAGCCTTTCAGGTGAGCAATTTGCAATATGTTTCAAAAGCTTTAGAATTTCTCAAACCCTTTGAGACAGCAATTCCACTTCTAGGAACTTACCTAAGAAAATAATCATGTGAGCAGAGAAGACACCATTTTTAGTTGTGAAAAAACAGAAACATTCTAAATGTATTAAATCAGTTAAATCACAGTATGCCCAGACAAGGGAATACTATGAAGCCCTTTAGTATGATGATGTAGAGTTTTTACTGACAGAAATGTTCCTGCAAATATTAACAGTGAAGAGTAAAATCACAGACGCCACACAGCTGTAAAACCTTAAGAAGCTCTTTCTGTTCGGATTTGGCATGGTATTCCTGATACAGCTAAGTGACAGAAGCAAGGCACCGAACACGGTGTGCAGCCTGCTGCCATGTGTGTAAAAGAGGAGGGGAGAACACTCCGCTTAAAACATCTCTGCAAGAATGCATGAGAAATTAACAGCACTAAGTGCCTCTGGGAAGAGGAACTAGGTGGTCGGTGGACCAGATAGGAAACACTTCACGGGATCCCTCTTCTATTCTTGATCTATTTGAACCAATTCAAAATTGAACTTTTGAGTTAAAAAGTTTAAAAATTCAAGTCTCAAAACAATACATTTGGTAGGGTCCCAATTTTCAGGGGGTGGGGGGAGCAGGGGTGGCAGTGTTTGAGAGGGGAGACAAGAAGATGGGGAGGGAGCAAGCCAGAGCCACAGAGATCAGGGCAGGCAAGGAAGCAGAGGGTGCGTGACAGGCCGAGCGAGGTGGGGAGAGACAGTCCGAAGCAGGCAGACTAACTGGTAGATCTCTTGTGGTACGATTAGGAAAAATGTATTTTCTTTTGCTATTTCCCCAATACACAAGTGCTAATTTCGCAGTAAGAAAATTTACTTAACAAAAATTATTTTCACATTAAACTCTTATGCTCTAGCGATTTCCGTGTATGGACTCACCATGTGGACTAGCAAAACTGGCCCCTGGTCCTATTGAGATTCCATGCGAGGATGGGGGAGGAGTTGGAACAAATGATGCTGGTGATGGGGCTCTCAAAGCCCCACTGGGGGAGCTGGCGGCATGCAGATTTCCTAATAAAGGAAAATAATTATAGATGATCTTGCAGGACACATACTATGTCCTGTCTAAGGGCCCCAAGTTAAGACTCTCTCTACAGACTAACGAAACAAGTAGTAAAGCTCCCAAAAGCAGCACAAAGAAAAACTGGAACCATGTCATTATTGAAAAAGAGAGAGATCGAGTCCATGGGGGCCCGAATTCTAGCTCTTACATTGACTGACTTTTTTTAAAAAAAATATCTAGTATACTTTTTTATTTACTCATTCAACAAGTAGGCATGAACATCCATTTCATGCCAAGCATTGTTGTAGGCACTGGGGACACAGTAGTTAAGAAGAGACAAAAATGTTTGCCCTCCTGGAGCTTACTTCTAGAAGAATGAGAAAGACAAATACATGTCAGGCTGTGAGAAGTGCTGTGGATAAAACCAGGGCAAGGTAAGAGGGCTTTATCGTGTAGCGGAGGAGGTGGGTGCTGTTCTATATAGAACAGCCAGAGACCTCTCTAAGAAGGGCTGTGTGCGCTGAGACATGGAGTGAGGATAAGGCAAGGGGATATCCAGGGAATACGATATCGAAGGCAAACCGAAGAGCAGGGGGAGGCCAGTGTGGCTGGAACAGCATGAGCAAAGGGGGAGACAGGGAAGGGAAGATTAGGTCAGAGAGGTGGGAGGAGGGTCCCAGATCACACAGGGACTTGGAGGCCACTCTAAGGACTTAGGGTTTACCCGGAATGAGGTGGGAAACCATTGCAGAGTTTGGAGCAGCAGAACCATGAACGACTGTTCCAGAAGGACCACTCTAGCTGCTGTTGAAACACAGACTAAAGGACAGGGGGCAGGAGCGGGGAAACCAGTTAGAGGCAACTGCAATTACCCAGGTCAGAGACTGACTCAGGCAAGGGTGAAGGCAGAGAAGGTGAAAAGTGGTTAGATTCTGGATAAATTCTGAAGATGGAACTGACAACAAATTTGGTAACTGACTGACTGTGGGTGTGAGAGAAGAGAAGTCCAACACGACTCCTACAGCTCTGGCCCAAGTAGCAGGAAGGAAGAAGCTGCCACTTGCTGGAAAGGGGGGGGGGTCTGTGCGAGGAGCAGCACAGGGTGGGTTGGGAGGTGTTAGGAGTTTAGTTTCAGCCGTGCTTGAGTTTCAGAGGCTGACTAGGCATCCACATGGAAATGCTGGACAGAGAGCTGGAAAATACAGGACTCGAGTTCGGGGGAGAGGCCTAGATGGAGATATTAAAAAACTGGGAGACGTGAGCTTAAAGCTGGTATTTAGCCACAAGACTAGTATTTTAGGGTTATGAAGTGGGAGACTATGGCTACCAAAACTATGAATGCAACGTTAAAATCCTTGCTACATTACCCTAACTATCCTCAGTATCAGCAGCTTTCAAATTTTCTACTACTAAAGAGAATTTTATATTTTTAATTTTGTATTTTTGTATTTGTATTTTAAGAGAATTTTGTATATTTAATACCTAATGCAATATTAATTCAATATAATATGAATTCGATATTAACATATTTAATTCAATAAATATGTTAATCAACTTAATTACCTTTAAGTAATATATTTACATATTTAGCTGTGTGATCTGGACAAGTGACTTAACTTCTCCATGCCTCAGGTTTCCTCTGTAAAACGGGGATAATAATAGGACCTATGCCACGGGTTTGCTGGGGGGGATTAAATGGGTAAAGTGCTTAGAGCAGGGTTTGGCACACAGTAGGCACTACATACCTATCTGCTACTGTAATTATTTCAAAATAATCATCTCTCCTTCCTTGTATGCAAAGCCAGTCTCATCTCACATCCAAGAAACCCCCTCCCGTCAGGTTCTGGGACGCTGCTTCCCCCATTTTCCTCCGTGCTTCCCCCAATGCCCCTTCTCAGGCTCCCACACCGTCTACTGCTGGCGCGCCATGGGGACTGAGTTCACCCACCCACTCGGGCTTTGATGACCTTCAGTGACATGACAGTGACTTGCACGTCTTCTCCTGGGGTCCAAACATCTCCTATGAGCAGGGAAGGGATCACCTACCCCAGAAATCTGACACCTGCCCTCCAAGCAGGTTGCTATCAGGCTTGCTGCTGAATTCCCAGCACCGTGTGCCATTAGACACAGAGCAAGTGCTTAAGACATACCAATGAATTTAGTGTTCAGTTAAAAGTAAAAATCTGGCATTCTCCAGCAATTTTTACAGCGCCCTTCATGGGGCCACCAACACGGCCATTTTGTTTGGACACGCAGGCTGTATGTGCACTGGCTGACTCTGAGGGTGGGGCACCGTTCACATATACCGGGCTTTCCGCAAACTTCTTCCTGTAAGGCAGCTTTTCTGTTAGGGGTTGTTGCAGTGGGAAAGCAGCCACAGACACTATATAAATGGGTGTGGCTGTGTTCCAATGAAACTTTACAGAATCGGGTTGTGGGCAGGACTTGGCGCACAGGCCCTAGAGTGTCCACCTCTGACATAGATCGTGTTGTGACTATCTTAGAGCAGTGCCATGAGTCTGGCTCTGGGTGACAACACCTCCACTTGACTGAAACCTTTTCAAGTGCTCCTGAATCATGAACACAGATTTCACAACCCTGCCATAATGAATGAACAGTAAATATCCAGCCACAGACAAGCAAAGGAGTTCTCTCTGACATCTAAGGCTACATGTATAGTGCTGCTCAGTGTGTGTGTGTGTCTATTTTGGATCTGGAAGTTGAACAAGACAAGGGAGTAAGTCATATCTTACCTGGAGACTGTGTGTGCATCATAGAGGGAGACTGGTTAACTGTGCTGTGGTAAGATGTAGGGGGTGAAGTAAGAGGGTAAGCGCCGGATGACCCTGGCTGCTTTGGAAATGGCTGAAAAGAAGAAAATACATGTTGGTAAAATGGCCAACCACATAGAGTATGGGAGTGTGGCTTTCCCCAATAAAGAGCTACAGTGTTAACATTTATACATGTCACTGGTTACCAAACAGGAAATGAGAGGTACGAAAATGCCCAAAACACATTATCAATAATGCAAGTTTCTAAAAACTCTGACTTTTAAGATGTTTTAAAAGTAGCAACATTCTCATTCCTGACCCTGCGGTCCCATTGCTTATATCCTTCAAGATGTCTTTTGCTCATTTTATCTACCATATCACTGACTTATTTATATTATTTACCTACCATTTCATTGATTCTAAGATAATTTTCTCCCATATTTTAACATTTCTGAAATCAGGATGTGTCTTCCAATTCATGGCACGTCACAGTTTAACCGACAGTGTTGTTTGGGGCAGTACATAACACCAGTGTGCCTTACACTTGGTGGAGTTTTAGTCAGTGAAATACGGTAGTTTAACCTGACCTCTACTCACCTTTACCTTCATCTCCAGTAATGAAAATCCAAGCACAATGTAATCCTTCCCAGTCTACTTTTTAAAGTTGAGGTATGAATCACATATAGTGAAGTACACAAATTTTAAATGTATAGTCTGATGCCTCTTTTTAACAATGTAACTGCCACACAGATCAATATGCTGAAGGACGTTACCAGAACCCCAGACGCCTCCCTCATCCACCTTCCAAGTCTTTATCGTCCCCCTGAAGGTAAGCAATACTCTGACTTCCATCACTCAAGCTTGGTTTTGCCTGTTTTTGTTTCTCACATAAATACTGGATGTACTCATTAGTGTCTGGCTTCTTTTGTTCAACGTTATGTCAGTGAAATCCATCATGTTGTTGCATGTAGCAATAGTTTATTTTTTCTTTTCTGTGAAGTATTCTACTGTATGAATATACCCCAATTTACTCAGTCATTTTACTGCTGCTGGATATTTGGGTTGTTTACATTTTTTGGATAATGTTGCTATGAACATTCTTGTGTTTTTTTGGCTGCATCTCTGTTGTGTATATACCTAAGGTAGAACTGTGAACTCAGAGTCATGCATAATGTTCAGCTTCAACACCCTAGAATACTGCTAAGCACCACTGCAAGGCAGCTGTACCATTTTACGAACCTCACAATAGTAAGGGAGAGTTTCAGTTGGTCCTAATACCAAATGTTGGCAAGGATTATCAATTTTTTTTCTTAAAGCCATTTTTGTGGGTATGGGCTATTATCTCACTGTGATTTTAATGTGTATTTCTGTGATGCCAGATGACGCTGTTCACCTTTTCTGTGTTTAGACATAAACACATTTAGACATCCTCTTCTGTGACCACGTGGATGATCACGTGACAATATTTTAAGTGCACGAGTCTGAGGTTAATGCTACTTTTGGTACTTTTCATTTCCCATCACTGGAAGCCTCCTCCTCATCTCCCTCTGCCACTATTTCTTCATATGGATTCCTTGGGCACCTTGGACCCACCAAGGATCTCCTTGCCTTTCAACAAAGAATCCCAGACATCTGTAGAACCTGTTAAGTTACACAAATGTGATACTGTTTGGAATTTCAGCTAGACATCACCTGTTGCTGGGGTGGTGGCTGGAGCTGTGAGATTAAAGAATCCATCATATCTCCTCCAATGGGAGAAGGGGGATTATCGTCCTCATTTACAGACCTTCTCCGAGCATCCTGATTGCTGTCAACAAACATATTCAGGAATGTCTGTGGATATAAAAAGGTAAAATTTAGATTATTTTACCTAACTTTAGTCAGATATTCTTTATTATTTAGAATATGTTAACAGAAACAAACATATGTCCATCTCTGAAATGTAAGTTTGACAGATGGTCACTATTGTTAGGTTAACCTAGAAGAGACAGTGATCATTTTGAAGGAAGGGGGGAAATTGAGGAAAATGGTTAACTACAACAATAAAAACAACATCTAAGTTAAAATGTATTATGTGAGCAGAAAGTTGAAGAAAGAAGTACACCCTGGCACCTTTCAATGCCAGGTCAAAATATTTTCTTATTAATTTCTGAATCAGAAATGGGGAAAAGAATAAAGAGTTGCATGGTAGGCATAAAAGTAACTTCAGTGACTTGGAAAATTTCCTATTCAGTCAGAGTGCTCACTTTTTAAGCCAGAAAATAGGAAAGAGGAAAACTGAATAAAGGAACTAAGCTATCTTTTCCCTTTTTACGTGACTTAATCTTAAACCATCAAGAGTGGGACAAGTCTTGTTTTACAGTGTATGTTATCAAAAATTAAGCAAGACGACCAGAATTTGTGCTCAAGCAGATTCTCTTTGTTTTAATATACTCCACTCTCCAAATCTTAAAAAATATAGATTATAAGCTTATCAGAATTACTAAAAAGCTTTTAAAGGTCTGACTTCCAATTAAAGATGATAGCTACACAACACACATTTCATCCTCTCCCAACACCCCACTGAAAGTCCTAAAAAATTTTCTTTAGGCAATAAGCCACAAAGACAAAAAGAATAGAAGAGGAAAATAGCAAGAAATTCTGAGAGGCTGCAGAGCAGATGGCTGAGTGGTAAACTATCTGCTGTGAGGACACTGTATCCTAAGCAAGCAGTGGGGAAAGCCAAGAAGCAAAGCTATTTCCGTCCAGATCCCCAAGATACATAGAAACTGGCAGCACCAGATACCTCTGGAAATGGGGATGAAAGTGAGACTAAAAGCAGAAGGACCAAGTGAAAGTCTCTTGAAGAGACAGTGAAACCCTCCCAGAGCCTCTGTCACTCCCACTGAGTTAGGCTGACCACTACCACCTTGGTGGAGGGTCTCTGATTTGGGGGATTCTAGAAATCTGTTGAGATAAGGGGTACCATAGTAAAAATAAAGATTAAAATTTACATTCTGAATGCTGAGTTTCCTTCTCTTATGTAACTGGCCCAAAACTGGGAGCCAGATGATGCACAGTATCTATGCAGTCTTGATACTCTTCTCTGGGCACTCACACCAGCCCAACAGAAAGACCTAAAGGTACTGACATTGGGAGTTACCCAATGAAATGGCCCAAGCAGATCATCCTGCAGTGAAGAGCACAACAAGTCTCACTTTTCAACAAAAGCAGAGTTAAGAAACACTTAATATATGAAGAAAAATACTAATATGAAAGAGATGAAAACAAAAAAAGGTGGATGAAATAGAGATTATGTAGGAAGAAAAGAGGTTAAGAGAAGATAATGCAGCCATATAGAATATGATGTCATAAAATGAACATTCAGAAACAAAAATGCTCTCAGAATTTTTTTTAAGATGGCACCCCCCCCGCAAAAAACCCCAAAACTTGATGGAAATGAAAAATAGAAGGACTGGAAGGAAAAAGATGAGGAAATCTCCCAGAAACAAAGAAATAAAAAACAGAAAAGATAAGAAAATTAGAGGATAAGTCCAGGATAACCAACATCAGAATAGTAGGGGTACCAAAAAGAGCTAACAGAGAATGCAAAGGGGAAGACTAGAGAACAATGCAAGGAAATTTCCCAGAGCGAAAGGATGTAAGCTTCCAGACTGAAAGAGTCCACTTAGTCACATAAGGTTCAAGAACAGGAACAGGACTGAATGTCTCAATGGTCACAATGAAGCTAGAGGACGATGAAGCAATCAATGCCTTCAAAATTCTTACAATGATTGCAACCTAGAATTCTACACCTAGCCGCTATCTCAATTAGATGAGGGTAAACTAAAGACGCTTTCAGACATACAAGGTCTCAAATTAACCTCCCACGTACCTTCTCCCAGGAAGCTACGTAGAAAGTATTCCACCAAAACAACAAGTGAACCAAGAACAAGACGTGGGGCCCAAGCCACAGGGCACACAACACCATTCTTCTGCAGACTTCTACACTAAAACTGGGCAAAAGGTCTGGAGGACGGTGGAAGAGATTTCTTCAAGATGAAACTGGTAAGGTGTCTGATACATGAACATACTGAGGGGAGAGTTACATATATGGGAGAGACTTTAAGGCTGAGTTACTGGTAAGTATAGAGAGAGCTAAGGAAAAAAAAAGTTAGTAATTCCCAGGAAAATAAAATGTTGAGCAAGACACGAAAAGTAATTACAGGAAGCTTGGTAGAATAGTATTATATATTCATGATAATGTGAACACTGAAAAATTATCTCATCACAATGGCTACCTAACCATACTGCGAGGATGCAGGAAAGGGAGAAGGCATCTGTACTGAGAGCGGCCTGGAAAGGGGAGGGGGCATATAAGAGAGAATTTAAAAAGAATTAAGTCCCCATCTTCCATTGTGAGAAGCAGATAATGCCCTCAACTAAGAAGTCCAACAAACAGCAATGAAAGCTAGCTATTTAGAGGTAAGGATGTAAATACCAAGAGAATGAGCGATGTAAGGGTTGAAAACAGAGCAGAAAAAGGGCAAGGGTAGAACTAATTTTCCAAACAAGCCTTTTGGAACTATTTGACTCTAAACTGTAATAACATATAATTGAGCTATCACACCAAAATCTCCAGGGCTTGTGACCCAGGACCCTACATTTTAAAAAAGTATTATAGTTGAACTAATGATCAGATCTTCTCAATATTTAGTGATAAAGACTACTTTTAAAGTTCCTTGAAACTCCCAATAGCAAATAGCACTCCCTTCAGTATCTTCCACCTTATCCATTTATGTGGTAAGGAAATAAAAGAAAGGACATTTTTTCATCTCATACATATCGGCACAGCACTTTATTAGGACTTCCAACTCCTTCAAAATGAAGTTGCAGAGATGATGAAATAACACGGCTACTCATTACATTTAAACAGGAATTTGCTGCTTTCCCCCCATTATTTCCCCCTCAAAGGAACTGTTCTCAAGATCATATTTATGTTTACGAATGCTATAACACTAAAGTCTGTTACCTTGAGTCCTGGTGCAGGATAAAAACCTTCAACTAACTTGCTGTTATCAAAAAGACTATAGGCCCCGTCCCGGATGGCCACAACGCCCCGGCTCCGGCAGTATATGTCAATGCAGTACATGTTCCTGAAGGCCAGTCTGATGTGGGTGGACGACTGCGGCAGGATGGAGAAGCACTGGTAGGCAGTGTTGGTTCTCTGGGTCAAGCCCAACATCGGCACAGTGGGCAGCTTGTTGATGGCATTCAATGGAGCCTGAGTATCAAACAATACCTACAAGGAACAAACGCAGTATCAGCAGCCAATTTCTGTGCAAATGCTAAAATCTCAGAATTTTCAAGGTATAATCACCACAAATTAGAGTGTCCTTCTGGCATTCTTCATAAAATCTTCTGTCACTGAAGACAAGTTAAGGCCACATGATTTTTTGAGGAGTTTTACGTCAGACATTCAATCTTATTTTTAAACGTAAAACAAACTTAATTACCTGTAATAACTGAACCACATTTGGTGTTTTATTGAACATTTCTTGAAGCTGATGGAGAATGGTATTGTGACAGTTACTGCATCCTGAGTTTGGACCAACAGTTCCCAAAGAAATGTGAAATTTCTGATGTATGGAATTCCACTGGATACTAATCTAAATCAAAGAGATTACACGTTGCAGAAAATGAGAAAGGAAAAGATTCAAGCAGAAGGAAAAAATCATGTTTAAACAGTAAGGCAAAATGCCAAAGATCTAAATGAAGTCTTTTTTGAAAGCAACTCATAAGACTCTAAACTCTAGACGTGCTGTCACTACTGACCAGTATATTCGCTGAGCATGTGTGTATTAGACAGCCCACTTCTACTAAATAAAACAGAAAGAGAAGGTGCTAAAGAAAAACAAATTTGACTAAAATCATCAGTTTCTTGTTTTTCAATTTTCTCTTGAACTGAGGAAGAGTCACCCTCTTTAGGTGAGCACCATCACAGAGGGAAAAGAAGTGAGCCCAACACAGACGCCACCTTCAGTTAACAGATTTTAAAACACTCAAGTAATTTCAGGTATTACTTTATGTGGAAGAGTCCAGAAAAAAGCCAGCTGGCTGAATTTACATATTAAATTTCTAGGACTTTACATGTGAAGTGGGGAAAAAAATAAGGAACTATAGATTATGGGGAATACCTTCAAGATTAAGATAGGATCAAACAACGTTAATAATCCTGTGACTAAAAGCAGACATACCATATTGTTCAAGACCATTGATACATAATCTTCATTATAATAATCACTCTGCTAAGCAGATTTGAAATCAGTGAAGGAAAAAAATACAGACACCAAAAGCACATTACCTTGTCCAAAACTCTTCAAGAATACATACACCAAAGAGGGTAGAATTTTTGTTTTCAATTTTAAAGAGTTAATAAGCATCATAGCATACTATATTTATATCAATAAAATATTTAAAAATTACCATTTTATCCTTAATTTTTACTTGAGCCCTCAATTATTTCAAGAAAGTTTTCACGATTTTTGAATTCTTATTTTTTAAAAAAAATGTATGAGAGGAACTTCAGTTTTAATTAATTCACAGACTTACTGAGCTTCCCTTGGTGGTTCCATAACACAAGATAAGCTTTCGGTAATTATAAACACGAACTTCTGAGAAAATGTTTAGATGTGTGGGTATGTCTAAACAGGAAGAAAACAAGAAGGAATTTAAGATTATGCATGAAAAATTTAAAAATATATATTTAAAAAGAGGGCATCTTGGTAATATTATATGCCTAGATAGAAAAGTCTCTATATATCTTAATTTAAAAAAAAAGAAGGAAGCAAAAAAGACAGCACAGCATAAACAGATAGTAGGCTTCCATTTCCATTCCTACAAAAGGGCAGGGGTGGAGATGCCCTGAAGCAGTATAGCACAGGGGTTATTAGGGAGTTCCAATTCCCTTCCAATGTCCTTCATGAGCTACGTAAACCTCAGCAAGCTTCTTTTGTCTCTATGATTTGTTTTTCTTCATTTGTAAAATGAGGAATAATAAATTACCGACCTCATAGGGTGATTGTGAGGACTGAATGGGTTAATGCCAGTAAACTATTTACTATATTGGTATGGCGCATAGTAAACCCTCCATAAGTACTAGTACTATAACCTGGCACACCTGTGTGTGAACATTGCTGAATGCATAAGAAACCTAACAGTGGTTGTCTCGTGGGGAAGGAAACTTAAGTCTGAGCTGAAAGGGAAACTTACTTTTCATTAGATATACTTATGAATTCTTAATTTTTATTTTTTTACAATGTGCATGTTTTAATTCTTCAGTTAAAAAAGGTGTTGGGGTGTGGGGGGGATGCCTTTTTCCCCCCAAAAAGGAAAATTATCACTTGTACCTGGTAGAGAACGTGCAAATTCCAACACACACTCATATAATCGTGCAATGCTATTCCAGTCATTAAGGAACATTTCAACCACTTTTCTACCACCAACGGGTTCAGACAACAGGTTTTCATATGTCAGATAAACATGCCGGGATGGTCCTACAGGATTAAATGAGAAGATTAACAGTAATCAATACTGAAAGAAAAAAATCCAGAAATATGCAAAGACAAAGTGTGTGAAGGATCTTACCTTGCTCCCTGGTAGAAGTGCCATTAAGTGGACAATTTGCAAACACTAACTCTGCCACCCATGTGCGGTTATTTCTACCTTGTAATCGGAAAGTGCAATCGAGCAGAGAGCGGTCCAGAGCCTTTTGGGTTTCCTCAGTTACTCCCTTACAGGGAGGAATTCTGGTGATGAAAGATAGCATATGAA
The DNA here is from genome assembly GCF_048564905.1 of Vicugna pacos. Lineage (NCBI taxonomy): Eukaryota > Metazoa > Chordata > Mammalia > Artiodactyla > Camelidae > Vicugna > Vicugna pacos. The sequence goes on from NC_133023.1 coordinate 31,435,462, forward strand.
GTGGACTTCATATCATAGAAAGACAAAAACACAATTTACACAATGACAGGCAGGGTATCATATTAGAACTTTGGTTCAAGCTCCACTACTGGGCACCTTCTGCAAGAGAAGGAAGCAATTCATAGAATTCACAGCAATTAATAGCATTTAACTCACTCCCATTCATAACAACATGGATTAGGACACTCATTTTAACAAAGCGATTTGCCTTCATCCTTAATCTTGTTGTTAGAGAAGACCAAAATTCTTCGGAATGAAAATCAAAGATACTGGCTTTCTATGAAATCTACCCAGCACATCCTGAAGGAAAAGCTAAGGGGAACAAAATACTTGTAAAATCACTCTGAAGACAGGATGATACAGTGGAAAGAACAGGGGCTTTGGATGGTCAGGGACATGCATTCTAATTCTGACTCAGCCACATTTAACCTCTCGGAATTTCAGTTTCCCAACTATAAAATGGAGATAAATAATTACCTAATGGGTCACTGATTGTAAAACATGACAAAACATACATATGTAAAGTGCTTATCGTGGCTGATACAGCAGGTATTCATATGTTAAGTTTCTCCTTGCAGTAAAACCAAGTCTTGATCACTGACTACAGTAACAAAATTTCAGGTTCATTATCCGCCCCTGCCTTCCCCTCCTCCTCTGTACAGGTAACTCATTGTGATGGAGCTTTACATGTATCAACTCATTTAACACAGACATTGTCACTTATATATACCACATGTATAAGAGGAATGTATTAGCTTTGGTGTCTTAAAATACCCAACTGTTTTCTTCTTTCAGCTTTAGGAACTATCTTAATTTGTCATAAAACATTATGGGGGAATATATTTTAGCTTTTTTTTTTCAGTAACAGATGAAACAATGAGATAATATATTATTTAATTACACATTATCCTTTAACTCATGGGGAAGGTGGGTTAATTCTCATACTTGGTATAATGATTATCAAAATCTAAGGCAAAAAAAACAATAAACAGAACTAGAAATACGGAATTTTGGTTTAGGCTTCTTATTCGGAATACAACACCCAGAACAGCGTTTCTCAATGTTGGCAATATTGACATTCTGGGCTGGATAATCCTTTTCTGTTGTTGTTAATTGAAGTATAGTTGGATAATTCTTTGTTGCAGGGGCTGTCCTGTGCAGCCCTGGCCTCTATCTACCAGATGCCAGTAGCACCTCCCAGCCCCTCTTCTCAGTTAATGATAACGAAAAATGTCTCCAAACATTGCTAAATGTTCCCTGGCGGGGAAAACTGCCCTGAGGTTCAAAACCGCCGACCTAGAATAAACAATTTAAGAGAGTGAAAAAGAGACAAAGATTGCATGTAGTAAAAAATAAAATCTGTAGAAGTGGGAGGAAAGCTATACAGGTTGCATAAAAACAGAATTAATGCAGTGCTAAAATTTTCTCTATTAATTAAAAATTCTACCACAGCTCATCTTAAAAGTTTTTTTCAAAAGTTAATCTTTCATACTACATACTTGTTATCACTCACTACCAGAAAGATTCTGTCCAATGTTACTTGGGGTAGTTACTATAGAAATTGCATACATTGCACGTATGTTTTCAACTTCGTAGGTATAATGAGGACTTTTGCTTGCCCTTACCCCTCAAAACGTAACCCTAACCCCCATGGGAGTTAGAAAGCAGCCAACTCAGATTTTTAAATCTTCATTTTGAAAAGAGAAATGCAATACATTATCTTCTTCTCATGTAAAATAGGTGTTTCATGAAATTCATTTGGTTAGAAAATGAACACACAGAAGTCAGCATGTTTTCAAGTGGGAACTAAGGTAGGAGGAAGACTCCTTCCAATTTATGTTCTCAAGGACAACATGACCCTGAAAATGTATTCTCTGTCATTTTTGTAATCTGTCATACAGATATAACTGGCTTTATTTCAAGGAACCTGTAAAATATTTACTTGCTTTTAAGGTTATACATGTAACAAAGAGAATAAAAATAACAGTAACTTTAAACCTCCTAGTATGATCATGTGAGGAGGAAAAGAAAAACAGCTTCCCCAAAAGGAAAGCTGACAAAATTGTTATAAATTCAAAATACTGCAAAATACTTTTATATTCACCAAAAATTAAGAACCAATGAAGACGTTTCCTGGACAATGGATTTACTGAATCTGAAAATTTCTACCCATTCAAAAAAGTTTTTCCATCTAAACACCTACTCCTGACTGTTTTTTCTCCTGTAATTCTGAGTATTGAACAAATTTAGGAACTAGGCTTTGCTCTTTTAGGGCAGATATGTGTCAGCACTGCTCCTTCTCGGCCATCATGTGCTGTGTGTCAGTTTCGTTCTGAGGGATTTTACAAACATCAGCAACCACATTATGTCCCTGTGGGGCAAAAGTGGGGAGGAGCATCACTGAAAGTGCTAGTAAAAGCAGTGCAACTGCGCCTACAAGGAAAGTGGAGCGGGTTGTATATAGGCTGCACGTGCCTATGCAGAGGGACAGAGTCGCACAACTGACACAAGCCGAGTCACACAACCCAGAAAAAAAGAGCTGTGCCTGTGTGTAATTTGCATAAGCTACAAGAGGCAAAGAAACACAACGGACAAGATAAAAAAACACTGTGGGCGTGGCTAGAGGAGCGGCAGCACTGCTCATTCCTGTAATGTTAGTCCAGGAGAGGGTGGAGAGTTTGCTCTCCGGGCACTGTGAGCATGCTGCTCTTGAGACCGTGTCATTTGTGCTGTGGGGTCAAGGCTATCAAGGCTCCCCTGAGCCTGCACAAGGCAACAGGTCCACGGACCACAGCAGTCTAAGGTGCTTACCATGATATTTTCAGAGATACAGCAAGGAGGCCTGCTCAACAGATTTTCAAGGAGGTACGTTGAACAAGAACATATTTTTAGCAAAGAGGAGAAAGATGTGCTCAATTTTAAAGCTTTAAATATCAACTCATACCCCTATTTAATATGAATATATCTAGGACGAAAAGCTTAAGAGGTAAGTTTCTGAAGATTAAGTGTATGAGAGCAATTACATACTAATTAGATCTATACCAGATTTTAATTTAATAAAATCATATTTAAACATTTATTATTTTTTCCTTATTTCTATGAAGAAAATATCCCCAATAATGGGACAGCATGTACCAGACAAACATATCTTTAATTTATCTATTTCTATATATTTTCTTTTTAAGTTTTAAATAAAGAAAATAGCTGGATATAGTAAAGACTTTTTGAAAAAGTATAAAATGAAGCTAAAAAATATGAAATGTATCCTTCCTAGATAAGGACTATTACGAGTTCTCTTGACTTCAAGAAGGGGACTAAAATTTCTTTCGTAAAGATGCTGAGAGCAAGATATTTTAAGATTCTTGCAAAATGTGAAAAATATAACTAAAAGAATAGAACACAAATATTATCATCATCTACTTATCTGCAGTCATCAAGAAGAGTAAAAAGACAAAAACCCCTGTATTTTAGGCAGAAGTAATTCAAAACCAAAGGCAAAGAAATTAAAAGTATTACATTTTCCTTTTGATTTTAGTCTAAGACCAGCTCCCTCACTGGAAGACTTTTTGTAGACACACGTTAAGACAGCCGGGCAGGGAAGCTATTCCAGTTCTTCAACTCTTTATCTAAAGTGAGCACCAGGACACACAGGGGGAGTGTACATTATCTGCTGGCTCTTCCTATCTTCCACGGGACAAACTGATTCCCAAGTAACAAAAATTAAAGCCCCACTGGCTCAAACCGCAGAGCTGCCATGTCTTGGCAGACAGAGGAATTCAATAAATAAAAACTGCTTCTATGATTTACATTATTAAGCAAAAGGAAGGAAGGAAGGAAGGAAGGAAGGAATGAAGGAAGGAAGGAAGGGAGGGAGGGAGGGAGGGAGGGAGGGAGGGAGGAAGGAAGGAAGGAAGGAAGGAAGGAAGGAAACTGCTTTCTGCACCAAAAAGGTTGATCTCTTAAATGGCATTCTAGCTTTGCAAGTCCATCCTGGTCACCTTATAAAGCACATACACTGCGTTAGTTTTCCCACTAAGCATCCTTTGGCCCCCTGTCCTCTACCCTTTCAGAACCAAGCCCTCTGCTCATCTCCCTCTGTGTACTCTTTCCTGGTGATCTAAGTTACTATCCCAGCTCAATTACTTTTACCTTGGTAATGACTCATCAACTTCTCCTGTCCAGACCTGTCATCTGAACTTGAGACACATCCCTGCCTGCCCAAAGGGATGCCTAGGCACCTCAAACTTGGCAAAGCCCCTTCCGACTCACATCTTCAGTCACTTATTTCAGCAAACACCACAATCATCCATCACTTGCCCAAGATAAAACTAAGTCATCTTTGCCGCCTTCTCTTTTTTCTCATCTTTAATATCAATCTAATTACCAACCCTTGCAGACTTCATCCCCTAAGTCCTTATGGAACCTTCCCTGGTCCATGCTACCAACAACTCTGATGTGAACCATTTCAGCAACTGGTTTTGCTGCTTCAGTCTTGTTCCCCTCCAATTTATTCTCCACACTGCTATCCATGAATTTTCAAAAACACCTATCTAATGGTGTCAGTTTCTGCTTATAATCATCTGAGGGCTTCTTACTGCCATTAGGATAAAGTCTAGATTCCTTAAGGACGCTTATAAAAGTCCTACAGGATCTGACCCAGTCCTGCTACATCTCCAGGCTCATCTCTCCCAACTCCAGCCATGCCCAACTGCTTTTAGTGCCAGGATGCTGAGGTTTCTCTTACCTCTAAACCTTCCTTTTAGCAGTTATCCCTTCCAGTTAGGGGCACCCACTCCCACCCTAGCTCCCTTTCCTCTGCTTGGTAATTCTCACCTCTACTTTGGCTTATGTACAACTAGTATTTCCCTGGGGATACCACTCCTGACTTTCAAACTAGCCCAGATCCCCCTGCAATGTGAACCCACAGCATCCTGAAGGGCCCTATCAGAATTCAAGCCGTACACATATTCACACTCAGTAAACATCTGTTGAATGAATGAAAGAAAGCCAGAAGAAAGACATCCTAAAATACCAAGTGGTGCTGGAGCTCCATCCGGCAGGTGAGAGAGAATCCTCCCACAGACAGTAGTAATTCTATGCAGAAATCTGTGACATCCATAGGTTCTGAACTCTGCCTTATACTGACTCACAGAAGGAGAGGAGCAGCACTACAGTGTGGCTGCAGCGTATGGTACCAAATGAGACACATGACAGGGACTTACTTCAATAAGCGAATTGCGTGGCTAAAGCCATCACCTTCCATTTGTACTCCTTGATGTGGAATCTCCAGATTGGACAACTGGAAAGAGAAAAGCACAGTTGTATCAGACCACCAGCTTTACAAAGGAAACTACCTTTTCTCAATACTACTATCTCTATTCTCGAGGAATCTGCTCTAGGGTCACTCTGTCCCAGAGTGACAACATATTAGGCATGAGCACTGTCCCCCATCATTTGATTTCCTGGGAAACTATATAAAGTCCAGTGAAATTCAGACGACCTAGAGCTTCTAGTTAAAAAAACACCTTCAATAAAATGAAAAGAAGAAAAAAACACCTCCATAGGTGGCAAATCTTCAAAATTCAGGAGATTATTAGATCTAATTTTTGCAGCAAGCCAAAAGTAATCCAGAATCAATTCTGGTGGTTCCGAACGATACAACTGTAAAATAATACTGGTTTTCTTGTGTGATTCAATTACGTTTGTGCAAAACAAAGTTTGAGGCATAGCCACATCTCATTTTTTAATTACAAACAATATTTTTCAGTTTATAATTTCTCTGGAATACATTTTTATTTTTAACAAACTATTTCCTCTGTGAAATCCAAGAAGAAAAGATTTCCAATTTATGCATTCACCCAGTGAGATATCTCTCCCAATTAGAGGATTCAGAAAATGAGTTAAAAAGGATGGTGCCTGAGACTCTGTCAGTTCAACTATAGGTTATGTAGGTGTGCCCAAAAGTCATCTGATCTAGCAAAGAAACGACTGCCTTCAGCAGATATTCCCAGGTCTTCTCTGACAGACTATTTATATCCACCTTGTTCCAGAAAGGATTTAAGGCAGCCCTAAGTATTTGACTGAATCTTGCTCTTTGGACCTGGGAAAAGCAGCGGTTTAGAAAAATAGCTGCTGACCAAATAGGCAGTCGGAGTTCAGATTCCAAAGGAAGCAAAGTGTGGGAGGGCTCAAAAACATGCCTCTGTTCTATGGATCAGAAACATAAACATTCCTGGTGAGATTAGATTTAGTTTACTCACATCTCAGTATAAACTACCTTAAGTCAGAAAATGTCTTTTTCATTGAGGGGAGAAAAAGTAAGTTCTTAAGAGCTTGACTGAGTTCAGTGGAGTTGACTGTAACATGGCCTATGTGTGCACTCCTGTGTGCACAGGAACAGAGAAGCGGGCAGAAGGGCAGAGAGGCCATATGTCTATGGGCGTCTATGTGGGCACTACAAAGACACAAGTTTTTATGATTTCTAGCCTGTGGGTAGCGGGGAAGAGAGCAGACAATGAACAAGGCATTACACTGTCACTGGGTATCATGCAGCCTCCCTTCCTACTGCATGGGAATCACTGAATGGCATTTACATAATCAACCTACATGGCACGATGAAAAAGCCCAAGAACACACTCAAGTGGATAGGAAGCAGGGGCACTGTACAGTTTAGGAGCTACGGCCAGTTCCCAGACAAGAGGTCATCCATCAAGCTCACAGTTCTAGGAGCTAGGACATTGAGGACATGAGTATCCATTTTAGGTGCCTATTTCTGGGCTTGGTTTTCTGGGCTGCTGTTGCACCTCACAATTTCATACTTTAACCTCCGCCTCCGGATCCCAAAGCCCTATAAGGCAGGGATTGGCATACAACAGCTCATGGGCCAAATTCAGCCATTGCCGGTTTTGGTAAATACAGTTTTATTGGAACATAGCCACATTCATTTGTTTAAATATCAACTATGGCTGGTTCACATTGCAACAGCAGATCTGAACAGCTATAATAAGAGCCTATATGACCCACAAGGCCTAAAATATTTACCATCTGGCCCTTTACAGAAAATGTTTGCTGATCCCTGTTCTAAAGCATCAAAGTATTTTCAACAAGTCTTCCCAAGCTCAACTGAAATAATCCATGTCCACGTTTCCACGTCTCTTTTTCACTCCCAATAACTTACAGAAGGGAGGAGTCTTACAAAAAGTATAACTCTAAACTACAGGGAAATCATTACTTTTAAGGGTTGACAATCCTTGGCCAAAGCCCCTTTTGGAAATACAAAAACACAGGTTCTGTTACCTCCCTTTACTTTCTCGCTTGGGGATCATGCTAGATTATCACAACTGTGTATTCCTAAATGATATTCGTTCTGCATAAGTCTACTGGTTCTTCCATGGGAATAAAGCAAAATTTAACATTCTTTCTGACCTGCTTCTCAGAAAGGAACCCAATTTCATTAGTATATAAGCAATATGTTCGGCTTCACCCACTGAAAAACGAATCGCCCCTTTATCAACTGACCAACTCTAAAAGTGTTAAATAATGCTCCTACTAAGAGGTACATAAGTAAGGTGTTAAAAAAAAAAAAGGACAACTTTTGAGAATTAACTGGGAAGAATTTACTTCCCATTTCCATAAAGACCACAGTTTGGAATCAGAGAGATGACATAATTTAAGTCATGCTTTACATGTATACTATGAGATGCTGTGATTTCAACCCCACCCCTCCCAAAATAAACAAGATCACAGCCGTCTGGTTCTCCCAATGGAATCCATGTAGCTTTGGCAAGGCAATTAAAAAATTACTCTTTGAGTACCTAAAATTGTTCCAAAAAATTACCTCCATCCGAAGTCCTACAAATGGCATATTTGTATCACACATAGCGACAAAATGAGCTAGAACTTTATTGAAGGCACACATTTCTCCTGATCGTTTGGTTTTCTTGGGTTCAACTGGACACATGTCATCAGAGAACTAGAATTTAAGTAAAGAACACAAGTGGTTAAAAAAGTATGTGTGTAATTAGTTAAGGCAGTTGGACTACTATAACAAAAGTCAAAGTTAACCAAAACAGATGTTAATTCAGTCAACAAATATTTACTGAGCAAATACTAACCTAAATACTGGAAATTTAGTAGTAAATATTACGTATTTACCAAGCTGCCTTGTGGAAAATGGTGCATAATTATTAATTGAGAAGCATCTTCAAGAAAATGTAGACATTTGTTACCTAAACCTTGTAGCTGCCCAGACTCTTAAAAACCATACCTAACTTCTTTCCCATATTAAAAATGGTTAAGGAACACAGCAAAGTTAATATCCACGAATCTTGTGCTCATTTCTATCTGTGGTCATACCTTGCGCTTGGTACCGGATCTAGGCTGTTTCCCAGATTTTGTACGATAAACTGATTCCTGGATGTTTTCCTTGAACTGCTGCAGCAGGAGGGCCATGACAGGGCTGTCTTCACGATCTGCAGCATTCACAGACATGAAGTAGTACTTGTAGGACAGCTGTGTGGGTTTATTGGGAACCTCCAACATCTCCACAACCTAAAAAGGCCCAAGTCAGAAATGAGACTCAGATACAATAAGTGTTGGATATTTTCCTGCTTATACCAAGCAGGGCTCAGAATTTTAAATCTAAAGCAAATGACTTTTCCTTTAAACAAGGACAAATCAGTCATGATCTCAAAAAAAGCACTGCAATTAAGTATGTCATCTGTTTTCTAAAAAATAGGTCAGACTAAAGAGCAATGATAAAAGTAATTTAATTAAACTAACAGCATTAGGTGTTCTTGATAGTCATACTTTAGCTTATAAACTGAAAACATTTTCTACCTATGTCCAGGGGGTCTGCTAGATTTTCTAGAATGACATCTATTTCAAACTGCCCTGCTGTCTCCCTTATCCATTAAACACCCTAAGCATTCCACTGTCATGGCAGAGAAAAATGACAACTGCCTCTCATACTTGGAAGCACACAAAGATCAACCTTGATTTTTCAACCAAAATACACAGTCACTGTGAGGATGAGGGTAACAACATCAGGAGTAGTTAACACTGATCTAGAGCTTACTGTGTGCCAGGTACTGTCCTAAGTACTTGACAGATGTTAACACATTTAATTCTCCTAACAACTCGATGAAGTAGAGATTCTTATCTTCATTTTTCTGATGAGGAAACTGAGGCACAAAAAAGTTAGGTTAATTGCCCAAGGCCTCAGAGGTAAGAAGAGGTAGACTCGTGCTTTGATCCTAGACATCTGGCTCCAGAGGCCTTGCTCTTACTACACCAGCTTACTATTTCCAAGGTCTACCTAAAATTTAAGAAAAGTCCCCTAAATACTTTAATGAGAAAAATAAACACCACTGGGCAAAGCCCTTGACCAACACACACCTTTCTGTCTCTCTTCCTTCCTCCCCTCTCCCTCAACTCCCTCCTCCCCACATTCTCTTCAGGAAATTGGCCAACAGCTAAGCATCACCGAGGCACCTGAGGAAATCCAAGAATTAAAAGTAAAATGGAACTTCACCAAAGAAGACACATGGATGGCAGATCAACACATGAAAAGAAATTCAACATCATCAGCCACCAGGGCAGCATAAATCAAGACTACAATAAGATACCACTACATATCTATCAGAATGGCTAACTTTTTTTTTTTTAATCGCAATACTAAGAGCTGATAAGAACGCAGAGCAACTGGAACTCTCATGTACTGCTGGCAGGAATGCAAAATTGTTTGGCCACTTTGGAAAACAGCTTGGCAGTTTCTTATAAAGCTGAACATACGCTTAAGTGTATGACCCAACAATCCCACTCTTACTTATCCAAAAGAAATGGAAACGTAAGTTCACAAAACAATCTATTTGCAAATGCTTATAGCAGCTTTATTCACAACTGCCCCAAAATGGAAACAACCAAGATGTCCTTCAATGGGACACTGGTTAAACAAACTGTGATACATCCATACCAAGGAACACTACTCAGCAATAAAAAAAAATCTATTATATACACAATGATATGGATGAAAATCAAAGGCATTATACTGAGTGAAAGAAACTACACTGGAAGACCAAACTAGAGAGACAGAAAGCAGGTCAGTGGTCACTAGATGAGAATGGGGTGAGGGTTTGATTATAGACAGGCAGCATGAGGGGACTCTGGGGGGTGATGGATCTGTTCTCTGTCCTGTTGAGATGGAGATTACAAAACTGTATGCATTTATTAAATCTCAGACACAAAAAAGTCTGAATTTTTACTGTATATAAATTATATCTTAATAAAGCTGGCAAAAGTAAAATAGTAGAAAGACATTTAAAGGTAGTAAGGCTTTAGAAGATGCTGTTCTTCTTAATGTCCACGGCAGTTTTTTCTACTATTATGAATGTATCATCCCTAAGTGAGAAATATGGAAGATGAATGGTAACGTACATTCAGTTTTGGTCTAAACAATGTGAAACAAATTATGGCTTTATAACAAATCACTAGTCACTGAAACTTAAAGCCTGGCTTTTTGTTGATACTAAATAAGGGTCAGAAAATAATAAATTATAATCATTTTATTTTGTGTGTGACTGAGTATGAAAGATCTTTGTGTGTTCATAGGTTTATTATGCGTATCATTTCACATGTAGACCAGGCAGCTCACGGAGAACTCAAACAGCAATCCTCTGTCACGTGCCAAATCTAGTCCCACAGCTGGTGTTTTAAAATTCAGAAAAAAGTGCAATTCACATCAATGACAAACTTTTTAGTCTACGTAAGTTACACTAACTTAATATATATCAGGCTACACAGGGTTCCTTTTTAAGATAGTATCTTTTAAAAGTACAGGCTCACAACCTTAAAAAAAAATTCACTCCCACTACCTTCAACCAACAATCCTGAATTAAATTTTTCAAACACCTTAAAATCTTAGCCAAAAGTATCTACTTGGTGTACACAAAATTTTCTATAAGCAGTAAATATATTTATGAAATATGAGTCCATATTTCAAATTCTTGCAAATTTTAACCAATTCAAAGATCTCAAAGAAACTTAACTTGAAGCCACCTGTCAAGAATGAAAAAGGGCTAAAGATTTTACTGTGCACTGAAAGGTACATGCAATCAATGAAATGGATATATATGTCTTCGAGCAATTAAGGATGAAAAAATAAAGCTACTCTAGCCAGCCATATTTAAAAGGCAGCATTATGCAAGTTAACATTTGATTAAAACCAAACAAGTTTATCTGACACCAAAGCATCTCCAAACTTTCACAGTAGTCACTTGCAAATTCTTTCTTATACAGATGCCTCAGTCCAAGCAGAAACTAGGCGTCACTATAGGAGATGCTAGGGTGAGGGATGGGGGCAAATATTATATTCCCAACCCTGCCTAATCATTATATAATTCCTTAGAGATATGATTTTCTGCTCTCCCCCATCCCTACCATCTCTCCCCCTTCTCCTGGGTTGAGAATCACTATACAAAAGTCAAATATCTAAAAAAAATACATTTGCAAATTAAACTAAACAATAAATCATTCAAGATACTAATAGAATTACTGAACTCAATCACCCAAATCATCCCTTCACATACTTACAATGTAGTATTGTGGAAGACGGGTAAGTTTAATGAACAGCTTATTCTTAGAAAGGTTTCCAATAGGATGGGTTGAATAATTGGACAGCTGTAATGTTTCACTGCTTATTGTAGGCAGGTGTTTTATAGATTGTTTGCAACGCTGTTGTCCAAGCCAAAACCTTAATTTAAAAGAGATAATCCACACCACAAAATTATAAGACTTGTCTGATTAGCTATGTGTTACTGATTTATAAATAGACTATTAGAAGAGCACTAAGAAACCAATTAATTTGAAATTTAACTGAACTAGTAAAACGACACATGACCATAATGATGAATCATTTCTCTAGTTTTGTAGTGGGTTGTTAGTTCTTTTTATTTTTTTTGGACTGTTAGTTCTAATTCTAGTTTAAGGAGTTTAAACTGCAGTGTGAATGGTCTGATTAGTTATAAGACAGAACTAACTAGTATTAAGGCTGAGACATTATATCAGTTTTTTACAGGAGATTAAAGATTTCCTATGGTTACAAGACAACACAAGCTAGTCTCAACATCCTTTATAAAATGCCTGAAGTGTTTATAAAATAAAATAGAATAATAAATAAGTATGAAAGTATCTCATTTTTCTGGTATCATAGGAGACATGTAGTCCCAGTTTTTATACTATGCATGTAAAGTGATGGGAATCCCTAATAGGTGCCAATGTTAACTACCTTCTTTCACTCTTTCCCAGTTAAGCCTCCAGATTTCACTTTGATGCTTCTATATAGAACCCCTCTCATTCCTTTTATTTGCTTATCTATCCTTGACACTAGGACACCATGTAATTATGTGAAAAGGGGATAAAATGATTGGCACACTAACTCTCACCGATCCACAATGAGACAACTCAGAAAATAAAAATATGAATTTAGAAGCTTTTCACAGCAACACAACAACGCCTCAACATTCAAGCTTATAATCACTAGGCTCGCCTTGCTGAACAGGGCATAGAACAGTTCAGGTGTTGTTGCATTTGTGTGATGAGCTTCCTGTGGTACAAAATGTGGACCAGTTGTGTGCAGTAAAACAATGTTTAATATAGAGCATTTTAAGGGCAGTTTGTAAACTATTACCAAAAATGTATCAAATCTGGAAACTTTTTTTTAACAATGAAAAACAAATTTAACTGCAACTTCAAAGGATCACTTGCTAGAACTGGCTATTCATAAAGGAACGAAGATAAATTTTCAAAATACACCAATACCTGCTTCATTTTGGATGATAGTCAAAAACGAATATTCTAAACTTGCTAAAATTGCTTTCCAATCTCTACTTCCAGTTGCGTCAACATACCTTTGTAAGACTGGTATCTCTACTATGTGTGTTATTTTAAAAAAAACATAGAAACAGTTAAAATATACCTTATCTTCCATGATTATCATCATCATCAATCCAATCTAGATTAGATCAGTTAAAAGAAACAAGTTCATTTATCACATTAAAAATTCTAAATATAAGATATTACAAATATATATAAATTATAAATAAAGAAATAATAAATACAAGATAATCTTTTCCAAGCATATATGGAATTGCTTTCCCACTTTTTTTTGTTATCACTTTGTGGAACAAAAAATTTAAGTGTAAGAATAAACATCTATATGTACACTTTTCATTTGTTTGTTTGAGGGGGTTGGCAATTGGGTTTATTCATTTATTTCTATTTGGAGGAGGTGCTGGGGATTGAACCTGGGACCTCATGCATGTCAAGCATGTGCTCTACCACTTGAGCTATACCCTCTCCCTTATATGTATACTTTCAATGAAAAATGTGTATTGATTTAAAAATTTTTTTACGTTGTTTGTTCTGATTTTATATATTGAAATGCAATTTTATGTCTCTTGACTCTAATGAAAAAATTGGAGCTTTTGAACATGCTTTTTCATTTCTTTTATAAGACTGTTTTCATTGCATATTATGAAAAAAGTAATCACACGAACAGATGCCCAACATCACCAGTCATTAGGGAAATGTAAATTAAAACCACAGTGAGATACCTCATCACACTCATTAGAATGGCTGTAGTTGAAGACAGTAACAAGCATTGACAAGGATGCAGAGAAATGGAAAACCTCATATACTGCTGACGTAACTGTCAAATGGCACAGCTACTCTGCAGACTAGTTTGGCAGCTTTTTTAGAAACTTAAACATAAGTTTATTGTATGATCCAGTGATTCCATTCCTAGTGGAATGAACATGTAAGTCCACATACACACTTGCACATGAATACTCATAGCAGCATTATTCATAAGAGTCAAAAGTGTAAACAATTCAAATGTCCAACAACTGATGAATGGATAAATAAAATGTGGCCTATCCCTACAATGGAATATTAGTCAGCCATAAAAAGGAATGGAGTACTGAAACACCTTACAACATGGATGAATCTCGAAACATTATGTTAAGTGAAAGAAGCCAGTCACAAAAGACCACATACTTTATGATTCCATTTACATGAAATGTTCAGAAAAGGAAAGTCTACAGAAACAGAAAGCAGATTCATAGTTGCCTGGGGCTGAGGCTGAGAATGGGGATTAGGTGTAAATGAGCATCTTTTTGAGGCAATGGAAATGTTCTAAGTGTTCTAAAACTGAATTGTGGTTATGGTTACAAAACTCAGTAAATTTACTGCAAGTCATCGAATTGTACACTTAAAACAGCTGAATTTTATATTATATAAATTACACTTCAATAAAATTATTAAAAAAAAAAGTCCCATGACAATTATCAATGAACTGGTCATTCACCAAAGATCATCTGAGAGGCACTACTATAAATGACAACCAGGGGACCTTTCTTACAAATAATGTGAGTTTAAGTACAGACACACATTTGATAAGTTTAAGGCTTTGGGGACTTGACTTTCTGGTTTTAGGTTATATTTCTACCAGCAGGAACTGCCAAACAACCTCAAGTTATGCAAGATGTGAATTATTAAGTATTTAAACCTTGTTGGTTTAGCCAAAATGCACAAAATGATGCTAAATCACTAAAATTTTTATTGCTACCCAGAGTAACGACTATCATTTTTCATATACAAACTAAACAGCTATTCAAAAGAAGGCTCATAGCATATCATCTATCTATTAGCATTAAAAATCATGTCCTGTTAATGAAAAAATTACTTGATTATGTTGAATTCTCCAGCTATTTACAAAACCAAAACTGGCAAAAGGAGGAGGGGTAGACTAGATGATCACAAAAGCAACAGATCCCACTGAACAGTCTAGCCCTTCACCCCGTCCTCCACCCTGCCATTCGCCAGTTCGGTTTTAATCTGATATTTATTTTTATCCCTTGGAATTCTGTTGTATTGAGTTAAAAAGAGAGTCTGTTCGAGTTGCCATAATGGTACCTTTGTGTACCAGGGTGGTAATGAAACCTCCTCGAATTATCTCTAGCTCCATTTTCAATTTTATTTAACAGTGTGAAGCATTCAAAGGATTTTGAAACAAACTGAATGACAGTATTAAAGAAGCAGAAATGACTATTCTGAAAGTGTCAGCTGGTAGATTCATACCATGAAGATTATCCTGGATAAGAATAGATAAGACTCTATTGCAAAGGACATTAGCTACAGTAAAATTCATTGTGTAAGTGACTTGTAGGGTGCTTGTACAGGAGAAAACATGGCAAACAATGAAAGCCTTTCATACCTATATTTGCCCTAGAGGGGAATTTGATAGGAAGCACTGCCATCATGGACCTATTCCAAGAGAATTTAGATTCTAAGTACCAAAAAGCACTCAAGTTTCATGTCACAAACATTAAGAATAGTGACTAATCAAGAGCAATAATGGAGAAGAAAATATATGCTGTCAAAATAAGTTTCCATTTTCAGTCCTGAGCTTAACAGACAAGCTTACTTCAGTTGTTGAATCCAAGGAATGATCCGTTTCATATCATCATTCACAGACTTCTCCATGTCATCCAGTGTGGACTGGTCTATGGAATAAAGCACTTCATTACATGAGACACAAAATATCTAGGTAGCCCAAAATTTAAATGGAAATTATTGTTTCAGTCAGAAAATAGTGTTATTTTTGAGTCAGAGGAAAACTAAACTAAATGCATATGAGGCATAAATAAACCTACTTTGTTTTCCCTCTTAAGAGTTATAGTTAAGATAATTAATAGCAAATGTACATTGGCAGGAAGAATAAGTAACAAAGAATAAGTTCCCAAAACTCTTAGTCTAGTTAATTAGTATTTTAAACTCATAAGGATTTAAAACTCATAGTATTACTAGACTTAGAACCTTAAAAATTGTAAAAACTATAAAACACCATTAAAATGTTTATTAAACACAAATGGTTTCTGGCATAAGGAAGAGCTGTTGGCTGAAGATTAGCTTGCTAAATGTCACTTAGAATTTTTAACAACACTAGAAAATGCTGACAATAGAATGCTGAGCAAAAAGCAAAATATAAAATGATTCAACAAAAGAAAAACGTATAGACAAAATTAGAAGAGCATTGCTATGGATTGAACTGTATCCCCCCAAATTCATATGCTGAAGCCCTAACTCTTAATGTGAGTTACTAATGTGAGTTTACTATCACTAATGTTTAGAGGTGGAGACTCTGGGAGATAATCAGGTTTAGATGAGGTTATGAGGGTGGGGCCCTCATAAAAGATTAGTGCCCTTACAAAGAAGAGACACCAGAGAGCTTGCTCTCTTCCTATCATATGAGGACACAGCAAGAAGGCTGATGACTCTCCAAGCCAGGAAGAAAGCCCTCACCATAACCCAACCATGCTGGCAACCTGATCTCAGACTTCCAACCTCTAGAACTGTGAGAAAATAAATTTCTGTTGTTTAAGCCACCCACTCTGGTTCTTTGTTATGGCAGCCTGAGCTAAGACAAGCATACGTTCCCCTAAAAACAATGACTGCCAACAGGTAACTATTTATTGCTTCTTCTCTCATTTTTAAATGTTTAGATTTTTTACTTATGAGTATGTATCATGTTAATCATCAAGAAAGCAGTCAAATAAGAAGTTCTGAAGAACAGACAATTGCCTAATGTGCCACTTATCACTTAGCCATCATAAATGTGATGTGATTCAAAGTAATGAGGCCACTTTTCCATGAGCAGTTCATAGAAAAATCTATCTTTATAGCTATAAAATATAGCCAAAAAGTCTTTTATTTTCATCTATACAGCTTAATATTAATTTCAAATGGCAAATGTGCTAATATATTCAGGAACACTGTTCCATTAGCAATACAAAAACATTGAGTTCCTAGTATTTCATCATTTCAGAACACCAACTTGGTAACAGAACATGTGAGAAATCAAACTTCAATTTCTACTATGTGTAAGCCAGAAAAAGAAAATTCTTTCCCACAAGATTTTGCACCCCAAGTCATCTGAGATGTTTATACTGTCATAAATTTGTTTTTCAGCCATGAATGACATTAGAATCCCTTGTCATCTCCATGTCACCCAGCTATTAACAGTATATATTTAATCTAAAAAAAAGATCAGCCAACAACATTATTACTTTTACATAGTAATAGACAACATGAATGTACTTCATATTGCAAAGTTTAATTTCTGGTACAAGAGAATCTAAAGTAGAGTTAAAATGGGACCCAAGGAACAGACATTAGCCAGTCATTCCTTCCATATCTACTTTCTACATACGGTTTATACCACCCCGCCCAATACCTCAGGGTAAAAAATGTTTATTCTGCTTTTGTTAAAAATATTTTTCCTTACACTGTGATTATATCATTTAGTAACTTACCAAGTCCATAAAGCATCAACTGGAACATTCCAGAATGCAAATCTACAAAAATGTGTAGACACTCTGAATTACCACAGGGCTCCAAGATGGGAACAACAAGAGCTGGAAGTGCAGTCTCTATGAAAGCTGAACAGTTAAGAGTTATGTTACATTTCTATCTGAATATTTTCCCCAAAAAACCATATATATAGATTTCTCAGTGAGTAGAAACAAATCAAATACTGAATGATCCGGAATGCTGGAGGAAAAACTTAATTTTGCTAAACTGGAATAGTACTATTATGTCAATTAGTAGCTCAAAATGACAAATGTAATCTACAAGGTGACTTGAAACAAACATACCCATCTTAAATACTACAGCAAAAAAAAAAAAAAAAACCCCCAAGATCCCCTTAAAAAAAGGTTAAAATAGCTAGTGAAAATTTAATTTCATCAGCTGAGCTGAGGTCTACTTTTACTGTCACTAAGTAGCTATTAATAAGCTAATTTTAATGATTTTTTTTGATATAATGGAAAGAAAATTAGTTGTCTGGTAAATAGAGTAAATTTCACTTATGGTCTAAATATTTTTAATGCCATTCTTCATAAAGAGAGGTTTTCTGGCAATTAGGGTCTGTGTAGTTTTAAAACTATTTGAGAACTTACTGAACATTACTGATTACATAGGAAAAAATATTTCAAGTTATTTATGTACTTCACTTTCAAGTCAAGATGAAATAAGAACAGAGGCCACTACTAAACACAAATTCCCAAAGCTGCCAATATATTCGTTCCAGAGTTTCACAGTATTTCCACCAGGCCCAATTAATTTTCCCCTTAATCCCACAAGCTGGCATAACAAAGCCCAGTAAAGGAGCAAAGCACTGAGAGCACACCATATGCCGATCAGACTGAGGGGTGGTAAAGGGGTCTGCTCTTTGGGCTACCACATTCCTCTAAAGCTACAGCACAGAAGAAAGGCAGGCAGTGTGCAGAGTGGTAATGTAGGCCCAGCCTTTCACCAGGTGTGACTTTTCTGTGCTACTTTGCTACACAAGCACAATGACATCTTCTTGTCCATGTCATGGGTCCTTAGGAAGAAGCAGTGACAAGCTTGCAAAGGTGCTTTAAAAAGTAAAGTGCTCAATAATGTACATTATCTGTATTCCTCTATGAACCAAAGAAACAAACCAAAACCTCTTGTTATGATTTGCAATAATTAAAATGGGTGACGTTACTGCTGGTACTGTCTATACAAACAAATTAATAACGTAAAAAGATTGCAGGAAGTATATTTAATCAGATGAAAACAAATTGCTTTCAAGTATATCAAATACATATTTGCATACAAATGTTTAACATGTAGGTCCAGCAGAACTTTCACCTAAAACAAACAAAAATACAGAACAAAAGGGCACAAATAGGAATTTCTTTTCCAATATTTTATCATTCAGGCCAGTGTGACAAATTAGTTCAAAACATGTTTTGCTGAATTTATTATGTTAATAAAAAGTGCTTACAGATTTGAAGCAAGGGTTGCTGACTTTTAAAACATATTTGTACTGTTTTAATCCCTAATGGGATAGGAATGTATTCTTTAAAGTAAAACTATTTTTAAAGTGTAGCAATAGAGTAAAACTAATTCTGACAACTGGGATAACAATCATAATTTCAATCTAATTAACAAAATTGAATGTTTTTGAAAAGATAGAGCATCAAAAAAGAACATAGAGAAGACAGTTCAAAAGATAGGAAATACTTTGATGAGTATCTCTGAACATATTTTATGGCCACCAATGTCCACATTTTTCTTTACAGAAAATAAAATACATAAGGACCTAAGCATTTAAAGGCAAGAGGTTTTAATGAAGTGCATCCAGAATGAGGAACCTATGAAGGGAGAATTAAAGGCCATGCAAGATGACCGGGCTGCACACTCCTTTTTTTTTGCAGCAGGAATACATACATATCTCCTCTTTTATTTCTCCCTATCTATTTATTGAGGACAAGCTGAGAAATGGACCAACAGACAGTAATAAAAAGTGGGAAGACTGAACAGAAGCAACTAAGCCCAATTAGGAATGGTTGTACATGGTTCACAGCTTCCAAACTGACCTCAAGACCCCAAATCCGGCATGGACAGCACAATACAAGGGAGAGCACGATGGCTTCCTAGAGTCAGGCAATGCTACGAAGGGGCCACAGGGCAAGTTACCTTTCCTGTCTTGCACTGCCTTTTTTGAACTTCTCTCCAAGAGTCCTGCCTCCTCTCCCGAGACATTCCCATTCCCACCTCGCACCTTCAAGAAACCATACTGCCCTCCGGGCTGTCCAAAACCTGCTGTGTGCTGTCTGTGTGCACTCCCCTAGCCCTCCCTTGGAATGTGCCATTCTCCCAGCTACGCATTTCCCTGGCTTATTCCAGTGAGGAGTTGGAAGAAATGCCAGCTGACTAAGGTGGTTACACTAAGGGATTCCCAGAACAGGCCCTGGTCCCAGCAAAGGAACTGACAAAAGCATGCCTTCCCCTCACAAAAGGGATCAAGGAAGACTACATGAAGACTATAAATGCATGAAGATGAATTTAAAAAAACAGTTAAAGCATATGTCCTAAAAATGGTGGGTCAGCAGACCCTTTACCATAGCAACTCTCATCTCCAGAACTGTTCTGATTAAAGCAGGACCAAGGGGCCCAACTCCACATTCAAGAACCTACCTCTCCTTCAAATCATAGTCTCTGAAGCACACTTCTCTAACACTGAGATCTCCCAGGGCTTGAAAACCACTACTGCAGCACACTCCCACTAGAGTTAGGGGTCGAGGAAGAGCCTGAACTAACATCCTCAAACTACAGATGAGGAGAATAGGGCCCAAAGCATGTAAGTGACTTGTTCAAAAGCACAAGAGCAGCTGAACCCAGATCTTCTGGCTACTCAGCCAGTGACATCTCTACAAAATGCTCCTGAACAAAAATCTTTGCAACTTACGGAAACAGCACACAGAACTATTCCTATGTAAACACATGATTAAAGTCCATTTTTCAAAGCAATTTAAATATCCCGCAAGCAATCATACTGACTTTTTAAACTTACTAAGCCTTGTTTACAGATACTAAATTAAACCAGAGCCTAGCAAAAGATCACAAACTCCAATTTCCTATAATCCGAATGAAGTTTTAGAATTTTAACATATATTAAGACAAAAAATACTATGGGCCCAAAGTAATCAAGGCCAAAAACAGCTGGGGTAGGGATATAGTAAATATGCTCATTATGATACTCATTAAACTACATTCCGAGATTGAAAGTGCTTATTTTCTAAATGACATAACGTCCCCTAAAGCTCTGAATAGACTAGGTAATTAGAAGATTTTTCACTGTGTGTACATCTGTATTTCTTATTTTGAACCCAGTTAATGTAGTAACAATTCAAAAAAATTTTTAAAAGACATGGGATACATTTTGCTCCAAAGAGGACTATTTTATAAATATATTATAAATATTTGTAAAGCTGCCTTAACCTTAGAAGAAAAACTAAAAGATGTTCATATTAAAATGTGAAAAATATTTTCCATTTCAATAGGAAAAAAAGTTTTAAGAGAGTTGATATACATACATTTTAAAAATAAGGTCAAGCTAAAATAAGAGAGAAGAAAGTAAGGGGAAAATTAAGACAAGCTTGGTGGCTCACAGATTAAAATGCAGAAATGCCCAGCCTCTACAACAAAATCAGTACGTCAGAAAAAAAGTCATATTAAGAAAGATGCTTCATAAAATAAAAGTAGATACCAATTTGAACAAAAGAAAGGTAGAAATGCTAAATTTAAAAGAACTTACAGTTTTCATTGGCATTGAAGCCTCTAAGAATGGCCTTCAGTTCCTGGAGCTTCTGATGAGCTCGTGCATGGACGCTGTCAATCAGGAGTTTTTCTATTGACAAATGATCAATCTGCATAAACAAGAACAGAATTGTATGTGCAATTTAAACACATCTATTTTAAAAGCCTGAGAACAGATTATTATGCTCTAAGATATTTCCTTTTAGAATCACACTGATTAAGTGTTAACCAGTAAAAGAAAGCAAACTTAAAAGTTAAAAAAAAAACTTAAATGGTACTGATGGCTTAAAGACTACAAGTTAACTTTCTGGCAGGTATAGATCTGATCTCTGATCAGTTATCGTACCGTTTAAATGCCAAATCTTAAAAAAATAAAATAGTGATCTGATCTAAATTACAAAAGTTGAAAGAGCACTTTAAAAATTATACATTGTAATATTAGATGTTAAAAAAGCAACAAATGCAAAAGTATAACATTCATTTAAAACAAGTTTCATAAAGAGTTTCTAGGAACAATTAGGTATTAAAGAATTCATGCTAAAAGTTGAAGTATAAATGGTAGGTTACATTATCTTCATTTAATCAAAGCAGTATTAAAATGTACTGACATCTTTTACCTTCATGGCTCTTTCTACTAATTTGGAATCAGAAACTGGCAAAGGAGGATCATGAAAAATCTGCAAAGGCTTGGAGACATCATTCTCATCAATTTTAATCGTAACTTTGTGAAAAGAGGCTATCCCTGTTTTTCTCCCAAGAACCTGTTGACTAAAGAGAAAAAAGAAATGTTAAGAATTATTTTCAACACAGTCTGTTAACTTCGGGAATAAAAGAGAGACAGGCCATTGTGCACCTTATCCAGAGCCTAGAACATGGCAGGCCCTCACTGTTTGTTGAGGGAATATTAATATTGAAAAGACAGCTATTCTGTAACCCAAAACAATATGATTTACTACATTAAAAAAAAACCACAGACACAGAATTAAAAAATAAAACACATGCACACCCACAAAAAAAACCCAGAACAAAACAACCTGTCTTTAAATGGTGTCTATTCACCTCTGATTCCTTTACAGAAAATGGGAATCAAGCAAAGTTCAACAGAGGGGGAAGAGAGGATTTTAAAACAACCTGATATTGATTTTCCCCAAAAACCTCCCCCAAAAGTATTTAAAAGGTGCAATTCTAAATATAACACTGTGATAAGCAAAGATTTTTGAAAAAATGATACCCAACAATCTAAAGTAATGGTCTTTCAGCAATCTGGTACGAACCCAGAGTAATCTAATCTTTTAAGAATAGTAAGTTCTAGTACAAATAGATAAATGTTTACATACTTAAAACATGCCATGTTCTAAGAATGGTGTCAATTATGAATGTCCTATGTGGTTTATATGATACCATGGGAACTTACCATACAAAATCATGTTGTTAAGGGGTGCACAGCTACTGGTACATAGTGAATCAAATGTATGAGAGAAAAAGAGAAACAAAAAAAGTATTTACAGTCATAGCATGATTTCACCATCATCAGCTTTACTTACTTCCAAACTGAGAGGGAGAGGCACTTTCCTGCATGATACCTTTCCACCTGTACAAGGTCTCCCCACCGCTCTCGGATTAACATTAGAGTTTGGGAATGTAGCACTTCTAACTGAAGTGACAAGCAGAAAGAATCTGATGGATCTCGTTAAGCAAATCTAATATAATGTATTACTACAACAGCCAATGAAGTATAACCAAACTTCATTTGATAAAAGTTCTATTCCTCAAAAGTTCGCTATTTCTCCAATGACGCATAAAAAGTGTTGCAATTTGTGATATAATTTTAGAAAAATGTTTTATATTTATCTTTGAACCAATATAAACAAAACATAAGGTCCAGGTTGCCCCTTAATTCATCACAGTTTAGAGAATATGGATAGACCAAATAGAACTATTTTTTGTCTCCAAAAAGTACTATTTCTAACTCATCATTTAAAAATTTTACATGCAAAGTCAACAGTAAAATTTAAAACTTGGTTTTTATAGACATATCCCTATTTTTTACACTGGCCAGTTCCCTGGCCCCATTTCTTCCCAAAAAGGGGGAGGGGGAGATTTTAGGCTGCTATAGTTCAGGACTAGGGGCAAATGGAAATGTGCGTATGTGTTGTGGGGGAGACAAATTCTTTACAAACACAGGGCTCAAATTTCAGAAGGATACGCAAGCAGTTGTACATGTCCTGGAGAGGTTTCTCATCAGCAAAGAGCCTAGACTGCACCAGTTGATGGATAAAGTTGATCTGCATACTATGAACCAAGGCTCGCCCATCTTCCATTGGCAGAAGAAAAGAAGGTGGTTAATCAGAAAAGTGTACAGATTGTGTCACAGACCGACTAAGGAAGCGTATACTAACTAAAGGTGAGTTAAAAAAAAACTGAAATTATCTATGAAAACTAGAAAATATTACACTAGAGAAACACTGAAACTTTTGTGGTCAGTAGGTAGTTATGATTACCACAAAATCTCCTTCAAATTATACGATAACCTGCTAAACACATTTATTATTCTGCAAGAATGTTTCAATAATATAAAAACACCAAGCATTTAAATCAATACTTATAATTTAAATCAGTATTTATGATTTACCTCCTGTTTCCTTATCCTCAACTAGAATTTCTAGCTTGAGAAGACGCCATGGAACATCAGGGTCATCTCCCATCACAGTCAAGGTGGCTTCAAATTCTCCCTCAACTCGAAACTTCACCCGGCCATTTGCTTTTAGAAGAAGGAGAAGAAGAGGTCTACTTTGCTAGAAAGTAATCAGCTTCCTGCTAACCTAGAACTTTCAGTCTTGCTCATAAGAAATTTTAAATAGATTGAAGATTCTTTCATAGACATTCAAACAATTCAGTGGTTCCTGTATAAACAGCAGCCAGCTTCCAGGTCATCAAGAAACCAAAAGCAACTCTTCTAACATCTTCTAACATCAATATTTTCTTGAGGCTCAACTCTAGGACCTAGTCTCTCCTTGAGCTTCAAGTGATCGCACCCATTCCCCAGCTTCAAATACCAGCACTGTATTTCCAGGTACTAAAGGGAAATGATATGGCACAAGTTACAGATTCAAACACCAACCAAAATTGTAGGTCAAGACTTCATAAGAATATTTTACAAAATAAAACCCAAAAAGGCATTTTAAAAATATTCTGACAAGTCAACTCTTAAAAAAAAATTTCAGGTACATACCAACTGTAAGATTTGCTAACTGAGGAGGAAGATCTGTGGTTACAAGCCGATGTCTAAGAATCTGGTTCAGCTGGTGAAGTGTAGCTTGTTTCTCAATTTTGGTGATTGGGTCTGGAGGAATAATTTTATCCTACAAAAAAATTTAAGTAATTTAAAAATTATGTACAGAGACATAATTTTTACCTGCACCTGTCTTAACACAGTATTTTCTTACTTTACCCAAGAGAATCTCAACGCTCATTTCTGCAGTCTACATCCAGTAATTGTGACTATTACTATCATGCATTAGAGTGCCGATGATTCCAGCAGTCATCCAGCTAAAATGGCAATGCAACATGATCTTCACGCTCCGTTTATGAAACTAACTTTAACGTCACTAGATGACTTCTACCACTTCTTAGAAGTATAAAATACAATAGCACCAAGTCAGTGAACAACTACCACCACAACAAATTTTAAAAAGCACTTCTAGAAAGCAACTAGCGTGCTGTATTTTCACATATGAAATAGATGGAAGTTACACCTGCAAATCTGTCCACCCTCTCCTAAATAAATAAGTAACTCATTTTGATTGCTGCTCACATTTTGGCTCCAATTTATTTCAAAAAGCTCTCAAATTTTAACTACAAAGAAAAAGGCAAACTACATGAAATATTTATTTTAAAAACACAAAACAGGTGGGGTGTTTTTGTGTTTTGCTTAGCTACTTATTAATATGGTAGAATCCAATGCCAAAGCCTTCAACTTTGGGGGGGGAGGGGACAGGTTGGGGAAGGAATGCACTTACCCTAATGCAGGTTGGCAGACGTGGGTAAGACCCAGTAGTCAGTACATCAATAGCATATGGGATGGCAAAACTAGGCAGGCGTGCATGGACTAGAGCATCTCTAGCTAACGAGGCCAGGCGATCAGCAGTGTCCACAAACAGGATGGCTTGCTGATCTAAGAAGCTTGAGATCATCTTTAAGGCAAAGGGTAAATGTGTTAAGCTTCCTTGCAAACTAGCTGCTTTTCACTTCAAATACCTTTTGATTCCAAAGTAAACTTTGAGAATTAGTATAGGTTTTCCCTATTTCAAAATATTTCATTAAAAAATTTCCTAGTAATTTGAGGAAAGAAGAAATATTTTAAAAACCAGTAATTTTATATCAATCAAAAAGTTTCCCAATTCATTTCTCCATCCTTAACATTACACATACATATAGTAAGTTAGGAAAAATAGACAGAATAAAATGTTTTTACTCTTACAGACTTCTAGAGTTGAGTTGGCTGGTAATAAAATAGATAGAAAAGCATAGACTGCCTTGGTTTCTATTTTAATTCTGCAATTTACTAGCCCTATAACCTTGGGCAAGTTAGTTAATCCCTCTGTGCCTCAGTTTTTTTCAATATAAAATGGAGGTGATTTCCACTCTCTTATAAGGTTGTTCTGAGAATTGAAAGTTTATACGTATGAAACCTTTAGAACAGTGCCCAGAACATAAAAAACACTCAATAAACATTGCTTGTTAGGAGATCTAGGCCAACTTCATGCCCAGTACAGAAATCCTTTCCATCCCTTCTCTACTCAATACATTTCACAAGTGCACCTGAACTAGTAGAGCTCATCATGGAGCTGAAAATTTTTCTCTGAAACTTTTATCCCCTACTTCTACTCTGGGACAATATTTAAAGTCTCTCATGTCCTTCAAACAGGGGAATTCTACCTTCAAGTTGAACATTCCAAGTCACTTACACCAGCCATCCCATCTCCAAATTCTTGACTCACCATCCCTGCTCCACTGCCTGGAAATGCTCGTTTATCAGTGATCAACTTAAAATGTGGTATCCAGAAGTAATACCAAATCGTGCACACACAATGCCCTACATTTTCTCAGTATTTCCACACTCATTTTATTATCTGATTTTCACAACTCTAGGAAACAGACAAAAACCAGATAATTACTACCACCTCAGAGATGAGAAAACTGAGGCTGAGATTAAGACACTTGCCCAAAGACAGTCAATAATCAGAGAAGGTGGAACCAAAAAATGTTTTTTTTCTAACTTTTCAGTTAGACCAGAATAGCCCAGTAGAAAAGCTACCTTCTATGACTAGTAAAATGGAGTGCTATCAACACTAACTTCTTAATAGCAGCCATGACACTACTAACACATAACAAGCTTGAAGTCAGCTAAAAGACCTTGATCTTTTGTGCATGAATTTCTATCAAGCAAGGTCCCCTTTCCCATCCTGAACCTAAAGCAAGACTGTAATCTGTCTGATTTTCACATATTTAAAACCATTTTGAATCCTGCTTCTCTCAACTTCTGTACTGGTTTTTACTCAGATTTAGGTCATCTGAAGTCTCCTTTCAATCAGGACACTGTAAAAATGCTTATTAGACCAAAGCCAAGGCCAAAGAAGACTAAAGATTTCCCTCCAGGAAGATATGCATCAACCCTAGTGTGGTGCTACAGTTTATCCAGCCCACATTGCTCCACCTTAAATGTGGGTAATTAATGAAATTCTAAACTAACTTATTCAACTCAAAATACACTAGCTCCAGCTATATTTCTTTGACTTAGAAATCAAATTAATAAAGATACAAATTAAGTTCTGAGTTACTTATTACTGAATCCATGTAAGTCCCTAATGATCATGTTTTTCCTTTTTAAAGCACTCACATAACAGCAGCTATTAATATGATTAATAATAATCTCCTTTAAAATTTAACTAAGCACCAAATAGACACTTCTCTAAGGAAAATACACAAATGGTCAAAGTCCATGAAAAGATGTTCATTAGTCATCAGAGAAATGCAAATAAAAAGCACAGTGAGGTACCACTTCACACCTACTAGGATGGCTAGAATCAAAATGTCAGACAATAACAAGTGTCAGCACAGAGAAATTGGAACTCTTACACTGCTGATGGGAATGTAAAATGGTACAGCCATTCTGGAAAACAGCCTGGCAGGTCCTCAAATGATTAAATATAGAGTTACCATGTGACCCAGCCATTCCACTCCTAGATATAAACCCAAGAGGAATGCAAACATATGCCCAGAGAGAAACTTGTACATGAATGTTTATAGCAACAGTATTCAAAATAGCCCAAATCTGGAAACAACCTGAAAGTTCATTAACTGATAAATGGATAAATAAAATATGTAGATCCATACAATTCAGCTATAAAAATCAAGTACTGATATATGGCACAACATGGATGACCCTTTAAAACATTATGCTAAATAAAAGGAGCGAATCACAAAAGACATATGATGACTCCATTTATATTAAATGTTCAGAACAGGCATATCTATAGAGACAGCAAGGTTGCTCAGGGCTGGGGGGATACCCGGTGTGACAGCAAAAGGGTAAAGGCTTTCTTTTTAAGGTGATGAAAATGGTCTAAAATTGACTATGGTAATGGTTGCACATATCTGTGAATATACGAAAAACCACTGAATTGTACACTTTAAATGAGTAGATTGTATGGGGTGTGAATTACATCCCAAATTTGCTTTTAAGAAAGCTCTAGGAGAGACATTTTTTCTTTTTCTTAGATAAAACATTATTCAGACTGTTTTATCACTAGTCAGAGTTCTATAAATCATGTATTTATACACTCAGCTAAACACATAATATGCCTGGCATGGCTAAAGAACATTATCTATTAAGAACCTCTAATGAGACTAGTTAAATTATCATTAGGTTGAGAATATAAGTGTCAAAATGTGAATAATCCTCTAATTCTCCAGCTGTTGGACTTTATTCCCAACAAAAACACATTTGTTCTACATTCACAAAACAAAAATACCAAAACTTTTTATAAGTTCAACATGAGACTTTATTCAGAATGTGACTTACTGGAATAGCCAGTTCAAAAAACTAATAGAAGAATACTATGCTATGAATTAATGAAAGAGGAATACAATATGACTCAATATCAAAACCAAGAGTTTTGGATTTTGCTTGATGTATTTTGTCAAAGTACATACAGTTCAGGGGTATCAAACAGGTAATTTAAATACCCATGGTATAATTAGGGATTTAACACCAGATCTGAAAAATTGAATACTTTGATTTTACACATTTCAGTAATACCTAACCCTTCACTGAAAGTTTGAATATCTTCAAGAAAAGACTACCCCAAAGTAACTAATTATTGAAAAGAAACCTTAGGCTTTTCAAAAACATAATAACATACTTCTTCATTTCAGCCCAAATAGATTCATTAGACTTGGTATCCAAATTTCCAAAACAATGAAGTGAATTTTAAACTTTCTGGCAAATAAGCTTGGAATAGGCTTCCTTATTAATATTTATAACAAAAATTATCCTCTGAATGATGCTTTACAGTGTACAAAAGACTTTCTGTCTATAAACTTCAATTTCCCAATATCAACAGACAACAGATGAATAAAAGGACTTATTCCCCCCCAGAGAAAACTCAATATATGGTACAAAATATCCTCCCTCTTTGATCAGTGTTATATAGAAGGATGATACCAGCTTACTCCTAGAGACAAAAGATCTGTGGCTAGAAATGTATCTTCTTTTAGCTTGCAAAAAAATTATTATTCTAGAATTTTAAATTCTAAACTTCTTCATAAGCTCTTTTTTCTTTTCACTTTAGCAATTTTCAT
The DNA here is from genome assembly GCF_048564905.1 of Vicugna pacos. Classification (NCBI taxonomy): domain Eukaryota; kingdom Metazoa; phylum Chordata; class Mammalia; order Artiodactyla; family Camelidae; genus Vicugna; species Vicugna pacos. The sequence continues at coordinate 31,464,511 of NC_133023.1, forward strand.
ATAAGCTTTATGTCCAATGATAAGGAAACCTAGTGAAACTGAGAATAGTAAATGCTACTTTTGGACTAAAATTGCAAAGATATTAGAAACTCATGTGCGGAAATGCAACTGTGTTGCAGATTTCTTTCTAAAGTGAAATGTTACCAAATATGCAAACTTCAATAGATTTGCAAATATAAAACTACTATAAAAGTATTTTCAACTTAGCTTGTCAAGGTGCAAAAAATAAATTTATTATGGTACCTCTCTATATTGGGTAGCTGCTAATTTTAATTTATCCAGGAAGCCTAATAAAATTCATAAATGACTTGAATGTAATTTAACCAATGTAAGTTGTTTTTGTGATTTTACCTATAAAGACTGATAAAACTTTTAAATATCATTACATAATTGAATGAAAAAAAAATCTGAACATCAATGTCAAGCTTATTTAGAGCATCTACCCTCTTTCCCCCACTTTGCAAATATAATCGACAGTAGCTAGAAGCCTACTTGGCCTTATAGAGCTGGGCCTGGAGAACTGACCTCAATTAAAGTGGATAAATGCTCTCATTATTTTAGAATTTTACTCATTTTATTAGAATTACTCTACCCCCTTCCAATATGAACTCCATCCTCATTAGAAGTGACTGACCTCATCAGAAGTAAAACAGGAGGGAGTAATTTTGTGTCTTATCTGTTAACACACCATCCTCCCCAAGTTATGAACTCAACGGGGTAACACAAGATCTCTACTGATGTTTTTCCTCCTTAACCCTTCTTTAACATAGCTTAAAACTTTGGAGGGGGCGTATTTTAGCATCTGTGGTATATTTCACTACAGGTCACTCCTTTAAATTCAAAAGAATGACTCAACAGTCAAGACTATGAGCTTCTTGAGGGCAGGGACTATGCCTTATTCAAGTCTCCACACACCATACCCTATGCCATATGCTCAATAAAGGTTTAGAGAATGAATAGATAAATAAATAAAGGGACAGATAAATGCTATCACCAGCTTTGTGGCCTTGAAGAAGCCATTTAACTTCTAGGAACCTTATTTCCTCATCTGTAAAATAAGAGAAGGATCCTGACTCTGCCATTTTGAAAAGGTTGTCAAGAATTAACAGGCAAAATTTAAGGGAGTACTTTGCAAACTCTAAGGAATCATACACATGTAAGCTAACCATTTTCCCCCTTTAGGTCCAGTCTCATATTTAATGTCTTCTACTGTAATGATGTCTGCAGATATGGCCTCTCTTTTTTTCTGACCAGGTATCCATAAACAAATGCTAATTTTCTATAGATATATACTATACGTTACCATACAGAAATGTGATTACTTACATAAGTAACATCTCTCAAAACATATCAAATGTAAGTTAAAGCTAAAATTAAAAACCATGCCTATTAAAAGTTAACATTCCAAAAGTTATTTTATATAAAATAAAAAATTTCACTCACCGCACATTTTTCCACTTTGCCAGCATTATTAGCCCATTTTACTAAAGCTAATAATCGAACAAAGAGTTGGCGTGTCCGGCTAGCAAACTGTACTATTTCTATTTTCCTTTAAAATAAAACAAAACAACTCTTAATGAACCAACATATTTGAAAGAATATTTCACAATTTATTTCATCTGAGCTAAAATATGAATCAATCTTTGTTTATAACCATTACAATGAAATGAACCACTTAAAATATGAATTACTGTCTGTCACATTTTGTATACCATCTGCCTATGCTTTATTTTCTACCTCAGAGTAATAAATCCAATAGAATGCTTAAGCAACAAACTGAATTTTAAAATTAATTTTATATTCCAGTAAAAGTTGTTTACTAAAGTATATTAAATTCACAAATATAAACTTACTATACAGAAGTTAACTGGGTTACAAAGGGGACCAAATTATGGTTTGAAATTGAAATTATGAATTATGAATGAGTAACCTTTTTGGTAAGAGAAAGGAAGTGAAACAGCTCTTTACCAAAGCTTGAAACTGTATTATTTCTACAAAAACAAGGGCCCATTTCCCATTTTGCAAGAGCATAATTTAAAAAATTTAATAAAGGGCTTAACTATGCAACTCCTTACCAAACTAATTTCAATGAGAAACTTAGATATTAAATTATCCAAACAAAGTTAAAGAAAGTAAGTTGAGTACTGAAAATAAAAGCTAGAAGGTCTGTCCATATCTATTTTTATGCCATACCCAGTACAATGCTTTCCTCCCAATACTTCTCAGTATTTTTATCATCTCCTCATAAAGCCTTAAGAGCTTTATAAAAAGCTTTATGTTGTCAATCAGTGTGTTAGCTAGACCTCTCGACTTCATGTCAGCTACACAACCAATAATCATATCTTTCATGGTTTACCTTAAGACACTAAAAAAATATTCCACTGGCCAGGACTGATGACAGGCCCTAGCAAGACATCAACCTCCCTCCAAGTGGACTCTGACATATTGATCTTAGTACCGCTAGATCCAACCCACATCTCTGCATCTCACCAATAGCAACACCATGATGCAATGCACCAAAACGAACATTTTTGCTGAAGCAAAATCCTGACTGAAGACTACAGAATCTAGCTTCTACTGAGAGCATACGTAGCCCATAAACATCCCGAAAGCCTTCCTTAAGATTCAGCCAGCAATATGCTTATTGGTAGTATAAAGAGAAGAATCAAAGACACAGATACAACTATGATTCTTTGCCAGTGCCTGTGATGGATCCTTAGAGATAAAACAAGCAGAGAGCATCACAGGTAAGACTGGGACGCAGCAGAAATGTTAAATGTACACTAAGATCTGGTAGTCGCCTCAGTGCTAAGAGCCTCGGTGCTGTCATTCTAACTCAGCAACAGCTTATGGAGGATGTCAGGCCTCTTCTCCTCTCCCAGAGCAAACATATTTGTATATTATTAATTCAGTCTGCCAGATGAGCTCCTCTACTGGAAAGGAGATGTCCCCCTTTGGAAACTATTTTAACATGTTTTTTTCTTGACACCACACTGTCTCAAGTGATAGGCAGCATGAATTGGTTTCCCAAGGCACAGTTTCCCTTCTTACCCCAGAGTGGACAGAGCAAATCCTGATTTTCATTTCCTTCCTTTAAAAGGGACCAGCCAAACCATAACACAGCTATGCTTCAATCATCTCTTTCACCTCTATCTTTTCAATCTATGTCTAATTCTAACAGAAAGGTCATGGGGGTGGGGGTGGGGTGGAGCTTAGTCACTAATAAATGCTAAAATCCACCCTAGTGACTTGGTATTTTAAAAAAAAAATCAACCAAGGAGCATAAATAGTGCTAAACATAAAGTCATGTGGCCTACATTTAGCCACAATTTAAATCTCCATCACCTAACTTCTCTGAAATCTTAATTGATCTTGTTCCACTGGCCTATGGAAATACACTAGTGTTTAGTTATGTCTTATGCCCCAAACTCCAACTGAATCAAAATTCTCCCATCTATAGAACAGCAATAACAGTAGGCAAATGTCCATTCTCCGAAGATATCTAATAGTATCATCGTAGCAAATGGAAAATTAGTAGCCAGGTTTCTAAAGTCAGTCTCTTCCTCAGCTTTCTCCATTAAGTTCTGTATCTTCTACATCTTCCTAACCTCCTCAGGCACTTGACCTGGCTAGTGATTCAATAAGGATTTCTAGAACAGAAGGTCAAGAGCTGGTCTCATACCAAGAATCGTCAAGGATGAGGAAATTATACTTCCCAGGGCTCCTTAAACAAATGGGCTTACGTTTCCTATCCACAGCCCTATCACCCATACCTACACATACCTCCTCCCACACTCTCACACACAGACACCCAGAGATGTATCAAAACAGACAAAGACTTAAGGTTTTTTTCATACTCACCTTTCCACATCAGATTTCCTTGGCAGTCTAAAAAGAAAAAAAAGAAATTGACTAAATATATGCATACCTTCATCAAAATATAATGTTCTTTGACTCTATTAAATACCTCAGTATTTCAGAAAAACGAATAAACTACAGGTTTGTGTGGCTCCCTACTCTATTTTTATGAGTTTCCAACAATACAGCTACAAAGGAAAAACTAACAAAGGAACATTACTCTCCATTCAAAGTGCTTCAAAAGATATTACAATGAACCTCAAACACTTAAAAAGCCCAAGTCTTATATTAGCACACTATATCATAGAGTCAGAGAAAATACTCTTTTAAGACCAAAATGGTCACGGATGCAAGGTACTACCTAGTCACCAGCCTCCCCATATTCCATGGAACCTTGCTTCCAAGCACTAATCCCTCCATGTTTTGTTATGGAAGCTAAACACACAAAAGGGCAGCATGAGCCAAGGGCTGTACGGTAATCATGATGTCGCCTGGTAGATGCAAATGATTACTTTTAAAAAGCTCCAGGAAGGTTTTTGCTAATTCTCCAGAACTAGCCAGCAACCAGTGTCACGGTTTTCCTTGATAAACTACATCATTTAACATTCTTGCATCCATCCATGCTTAGAAAGGTCCTGATCTGCTTTAAACCTGAACTCTAAAGCCTCTCCTACATCTAATCAATTCTTGAAGAATACACACTGAGTGCTTAGACCCTCTTCTCCCACCCACATGCCACAGGTGCAGAAAAACTAAAACCACCTCCAGAGATTCAAGGTACAAGGAGAGTAAACTGTTAAAATGAGCTCTGGCTTATTGTTACCTACAATTCTTAGGGTAGACAGTGGGATGGAAGCTCAGGTTACGACCCAAGTGATAAAAGAAACTAGGTAGGGGCTGCAAGGGCCAGCGGATCAGAGAATGAAGCAGCAATTAAGGCCGCCTTATAAGACTGCAAGTACAAGCAGCTACTGGCAAGTTCCTACACATATGAAAGATCCAGAAAACACTCCTTGAGAAGCCACAACCCTTGTCCCCAAGGGAAGGAGACAATGAGAACCACGGATACTTGTGTGTATGTGAGAGAAAGAGAGAAACTGAAGAACAAAGCCTTTGGGAGAGGGATCACTGTTTCAGCTGTTACCCACTGTCCCAGAGACCCTAAGAGGATCATCTCTTGTCAAACGCTGTATCATTTCAGGGATAAAGGATAGGCTTTGCTGCCTGCATCCCTTTCCCCTCAATTCCTCCTAATCTATTTAAAATTCCTTTATGGATGACAAAGTCACCACTTGGGGCAAAAGCCCTAAAGTGCAAATCTTTGGAAGAAGTAAGTCCAGAACCCTTACTTACACCAAAGTGTGATAAGACAAGTTTACATGACTGAGATCCCGGCATTTTCTGATTGTAATTAAAAAAAGTTTTTAAAGAGTAAAATCTAAGTCTCTAAGAAGTTATGGCAGAATGTAAAGTCTAAGATGACAGCATGTGTGGTGGGGGGTAGGGTGGGGGCAGGGAGAGAAGGAAGTGAACAGGCAGAAGGAAAAAAATAGAAATCTGGGGCCAAAAACAAATAACCTAAAATCGTCAAGGGTGCCCTTTTTACTTTAAACAGTCCACAGACAAGCATCAAATGTGGCAGAAATAAGACTCAAAGTATACCGTGAACACTGGTTTTACATTAATACATTAAGCGGGACAGTTCCTACCTGGAACAAGGAAAAATACATGAATTAGGAACTTCCAAGGTAAATTCCCAAACCAATTTTGGTTACCATAAATCAAAAGAGAAAAGTTATTTTACATACCTATGTATCCAGAGCAACAGTGAATTTTCCCCTTACGTTCTCCATGGTCTACAATGACAATTGTCCTGACTATGTGCCAGTTATTGTTCTAAGCCCCGGGGAAAGCAGCAAACAACTCAGAATTTCTGTCCTCATAGAGCTTCCAGAGGGGAGGAGACTGACAATAAACTAAGGATGTTTGGCAAGTGGTAAGTGTTATAGAGAAAACCAAAGCAGTGAGTAAGAATGATAGGTTGAAGGGGCAGAGTACTTCTCATGGGTAATTACAAAAAAAGTCTTTCTGATAAATTACACCTGAACAAAGATCTAAAGGAACTGTGAAAGCAAACCACACAGATTTCTAGAGGAAGAGCAAAGGCTCTAAGTTAGAGTGTGCCTGACCCTGTCAGGAAACATCCATAAAAGTAGCGCGGCTGAAACAAAATATGCAAGGAGGAGAATATGAGAAATGAAGTTAAAAGGGGTAAGGGAGAGAAGACACATCATGTAGGACCTTAAAGGTAGACCACAGTCTTGGTTTGCTCAAGATAGTCCCTGTTTATGCCTGTTGTTCCAACACTGTTATTAATAACATCACCTTTCATGCTCAAAAGTGTCCTGATTTGGACCACAAATTTTATGGTCACTCTCTATATAGGTGACTATAAAAAGTTTTTACTCTAAGTAGGATGAGGAACCAATGGAGAGTTGGGAGCAAAAAAGTTTTTAAAAGATCATCCTGGCTATTTTATGGAGGAAAATCTATAGACAGGCAAGGGTAGCAGCAGAGGTACCAGTTAGCCAACCACTGCAGTAACATGGGCAAAGGGTTAGTACTTGATGGAAATGTTGAAAATCGGTCAGATCCTGAAGTCAGAGATGACAAGACTTGCTGATGTACTGAGTGTGGGACTGGAAGAAAAAGAAGCCAAGAATTACTTCAAAAGTTCTGGCCTAGGCATTGACAGGAAGAATGGAGACACTATTTAGTGAGGCAGGAGAGTTTTGGGGGGGGGGGTTGAATGGAATCAGGAGTTTGGTTCTGGACTGGGGCCACTGAAATGTCCATTAGATACTTATATGTAGGCATCTGGACATTGAGTCTGGAGTTCAGAGGAGAGGTCTCGGCTGGAGAATCATCATATAAAGGGTGAGGGCTAAAACTACATACTTATTCTACAGCAATAAAATAAATGTTCCTCTCGTCATAACTAAGCACTAAAACAGTCAGAACAACACAATATAATTCAAAGAATTTCTATGGAAATGCTCTATGGAAAAATAAATCACACAAATTACACAACCACTGATAGCAGCAATTTTCAACATTTTTCCATAGCTATCCATAGGACACGTGACCTTCACATACATGAAATTTTCTCACGCATACTTCTAAATTCTTATGAAATCCAACAGTAAATGGTGCGGAGAAGTATATTACCACAATAAACCCTAATCATGACAGCTATTTAAGTTTCTCATTAGACAGGGGTAAGCTTCTTTCCGTCCCATTCAATAAAGTACAGTACATCAAAATTCTGAGAATGATGTTTTACAGGAATAAGTGGAATCTACTATAATTCTTTTAGTCATCCGCAAACAAATATTTTAAAAGTCTCTGGCAACAAATTACTGTTGACACTTCACAGCCTAATACCTACATACTAGTGTATTTCAAATGAAAACACTGATCTGGAGTCTAGCAATAGATAAAAGATAAGAAACCAATCTAGATGAAAACTAGTAATTCTTACTTTTTCTGAAGCTGAATATAAAAATTTAAAACAGTAATTAGAGTATATATACCCCTAAATTTTATAGCGCCTTTTCTTACATACCCCAAATCATTACAGTGTATTCTGAGCCTTCTGAAGGGATTAACACCCTAATCATGTCCCAAGGCATTCCTCTGGCAACTTGGTGATTTATAAACTCCCTTCATATCCCAAGAGACAGTAACAGTAGGCCAGTTACAAAAAACCTTTACTTACACTAAATGCGTTAACACTTCCGTCTCAAACGTTCCAGAAAAACACACAAACTTGGAATCCAAACATTTTTAATTATTTTATACACAACACATCTCCTGAGCTCATACTTTTGTCAGAAGCAATTACAGATTACATTTAAAATGTACTGTAAAAGCCTGTAAAACAATTTTCCATCTTTAGAATTTAAGGTCTAATGGTATATATTCCTAAACCCTAGTCTTCAGCTCTGAGCTAAAAAGCTTCCAGCCAAGAAATCAATAGGGTTCAACTGGCAAATCGAGCAAAAATCCCGAAGTTGGGCTTTTCAGAGAAGTCTAACATGCATAATTAACAAGCCTCGGTTGTTTCACCTCCAGAAAGACCCCAAATGTAAAGCTTCTCCTCCACCCCCGCCGAGCACCAAGACTTCAGATATTCTAGACTAAGCAGCCCAGCGGAGAGGAGAAAGCAGCAGCCTCTTGGGGAGAAGGAGGTGCGAACCTCTCAGCCAGTTGGGCGGGAAGCGGGGACTGGGGAGCAGGCACGGATTTCGCGGCACTTACAGGTCCGTCAGCACCATGAGCTCCGAGTAGGCCCGGTGCAGCAGAAATTCGATGAGGGTGCTCAGCCGGTAGCCAGGGCTAGCCGCGGCCGCAGCGGCCGCCGCCACGGCGGCTCCCGGAGGAGGAGGCGCCGGGGCTGACGCGGGGCCACCGCTGCCCCCGCCGCCGCCTCCGGGCGGGACCAGCTGGTGGTTCTCCAGCTGCACTGGGGCCATGGCGGCGCAGGGCCGGGCTTGGCGCAGCGGCACCAGATGCGGCCCTCGAGCCTCCCTCCCGGGCGCTCGGTCACCGCGCCGAAGTGGGCGCGGGCGGAGTCGCCGCCGCCTACAGCCTGGCCGCCTCTGAACAGGAAGCCGTGCGCCGGCCGCGGAGGCCCGCCCCCATGTAGCGACGAGCCCGCCGGCCCCAGGGACGGGGAGGGGCGGGGAGGGCGGGGAAGCGGAGAGGCAGCCGCAGAGAAGCTGCGCCTCCGCAACCGGTCAGAGGCCACTCCGCCAGGCAGCCGCAGCGTCCATGTTGACGGCCCAAAGCGGAAGTCGTTAGGCAGAACGGAAGGGGAACCAAAGGGGGACTTCCGACAGCAACCGCTGCCTTTTCTCCCGGCTGTTGGGCGCCAGGACGCTGGGGGGCGCGTGGGAGTGGGGCGGGGTCGGCGCGCGGGCAGGAAAAGCGGAAGCGGGGGCCGCGCGCCACCGGAAGTGGGTGTGAGGGCGGAGCCGGCGTCCTCACCGTGAACGTCAGCAGTTGCCTCGCCCTTGCTCTCGCCACCCTTGCCCTCGCCTCCCTCCGAGGTTTAAAAAGCACCAATTTACGCTGAGGTGTCGATCCGCGCTCCTCTGGTGGGTGCAACTTGGCCGAGGAGGCCTCTCCATCTCAGACAGATGTTCGTGATTTGTGGTTCTGGAATCACGAAGAAATTGTTGCGGCTGCGCGCTTGTGACGTCTCGCCTCCCACAGTCTGCCCATGCGCCTTTCGTGGGACAGAAGACGTTTCCGTCATTGTTTTTTTTTTTTTTTAAACTGTGGGAAAAGATGGGAGAAAATATAATTGGCGGGTAGGAGCAGGGCCACTGGCAGAATAACTTCACTTTAATGGGCTTGGATATATGCTGAGCTCATTACCAACCCCCCCAATCCCGTCAGTTCTACCACAGAACAGCCCTTAAATCGTCTATCGCTGATTCTCACTTGGTTCTTGTCCCTGATCTTGAAGTAGTCGCCCTGTCTTTCAAGGACTTTCAGTTCATCTTCTATGCCCTACCACCACTTCCCCCTCAAAATCCACGTTTAATATTTTGCTTCTGGCTTAAAGCGGTGATTCTCAACCTTTCATGCACGTTGGAATCATGGTGCCGGGGATGGTAGGATGACGTGGGTGGCTTTGAAAAATACTTACGCTACCCACATAGATTAGGCTCTAATTGGTCTGGGCGTCAGGATTTTTAAAAGCTTCCTAGGTGATTCTAATGTGCAACTGTTTAAAAGCGTCAATTGCTGCGACCCTTTGCAAACATCTCTTTGCAGGTTCCTATTTGTAACTTAGGCGCAAGAGATGCACTTCCTGTTCCCTAAGGTTAAAATACTCTCATTCATGTCCACTTGTGTAATTCTTAGTCATTCTTGAAGACCATTCATCTGTCTTCTAAAGGTGTAACCTTTGGAGTGTAATTAGTCACTTGTTCCCTCTTTTGTGATCCTAAAGCACATTTACACACACAATACCATCATAGTACTCTTCAAAAGACATTAGGATTACTTGTACCCCCAACAGGTACAGTTACAGGAGGGCAGATAACCTTCCCTAAGATTCATCCCTATGCTGCTACCTCAGGTAACAAACACCTTTTTTTTAAGTTAGCTAGAATCGTACCATTTCTTTTGCAATTGTTTTGATTTGTTTTATAGAAGGTTCTTTTTTCTTTTTGAAAACTATTGACTTCAGTTAAGCCCTGGTGGTCACATACACACAAAAGATAGGTGGTTGTACAAGACGGTCCTTAAGGTCTTTTCTGACACAGACTGAATTCAATGTGATGTTGGTAAGATTTTAATTATGCCTTATTGCATATATTAAACACAGTTATACACCGTGTCTTTTGGAATTAACTATTTGGCAGTAAGGTTCTACCTAGAGTACAACCAACTTGCAAATAAAAGAAAAAAAATGGGTGGATGAGGGTTGTTTTAGAAAAGAGAAATTTTCATCCACATCCATGAGGTTAGATTTTATTGAAATTTTTGTGAGTTTGAATAGATATCTTTAAAAATTAAAAAGTATTAGTTATTGAAAAGGATAGCCTAACAGAAAATAGGATTAAAATACAGGAATAGGACTGTAAGACGATGTGCTTGAATTGTTGAAGATCAGGGAGGTAATTTAAATGAAAGCTCCTGAAAGAGGCAACAGCCCCCTCCCAATCTATAGCCAATGGATAGTATAGCCAATAGGCAAATATAGGAACTGCTAATAGAAGAAATGAGTAAGGAAGGAGAGAAAATGTTTGGCTGAGTTACTAAAGGAATGGCTCATATCCAAACCACTTTTGGAAATAGTGTAATTTGTCATTTTAAAGCCTACAGTACAATGTTTGCCATTGCAGTACAAGTACCTAATTCTTTCATTCACACTTTTCTTAATTAATCTTTTTTTTTTGGCAGGGAGGAGGTAATTAGGTTTATTCATCTATTTATTTAATGGAGGTACTGGGGCTTGAACCCAGGACATCAAGCATGCTAAGTATACTCTCTACCACTGAGCTACGCTCTCCCTCATCGCACTTTTCAATTGTTCCTCTATTTGGTCATCACCAGATTCTATCACACCTCAGATAGTTTTAGAATTAGCAGCGTGATATTTCCTCAGCTCTTAAATCAACATAAACACTTCAGATCTTTCATGAATTCAATCTGATTTTAATAAAAGGAACAGATTGATTGCAAAACATGGAGAAAAAAGGAGAATATTTCCTTTTAAGCCATTTTAGTGGAAAAAGGAAATTTTGATACATACAGGGGTGATTCTTGAACAATGGAAGTGTTAGGGGCACAGACCCTCTTCGCAGTCAAAAATCCATGTATAATTTATAGTTGGCCCTTCTTAACTGGAATTCCTCTGTATCTGTGGTTCCACGTGGCAGAGTCAATCAACCTCAAATTGTGTAGTACTGTAGTATTTATTGAAAAAAAATCCATGTATAAATGGACCCATGCAGTTCAAACCCATGTTGTTCAAGGGTCAACTGTAGTTTCATTTTGAAACATACAGCTGCCCCTCAGACCCAAAAGACTGGAAAAAGAATTGAAAAGTAATTTTTTCTTTCTTTTTAAAAAATAAGATATTACAATAAACCCCTCCAAAACAGAGAGCAAAAGCAATAACTACATTCACTTAACAGATGCTCCATTTATAGTGAAGTTGAGGGAAGGAACTTGCAATACTGAGTTTGGTCTGACCAACCTAAAAGAAATGAGAACACTTTAATGGCTTTGCACATAGAAGAAAACCCAAACTTCTCAATGTGGCCTCTAAAAGCCATCATTAACAGAGTGGCCCTTGCCTGCTTCTCCACCTCCATGTCCGAACACTCTTTCCTTTGCTCACATCACTGTAACCTCACTGGGTCTAGTACACGCCATTTCCTAAGGTGTTAGGGCTTGGCCACTGTTCCAGATACCTGAAACACCTGTTTCCCAGCTCTTCACATGGCTGGCTTCTCTTCCTTCCAGCATCAGCTTTAATGGGAAAATCCTCAGAGAGGCCTCCCCTGACTATATGCGATTAGGCAGGTACAAGGAAGTTCATTGCAGCATTGTTTGTAGAAGCAAAACAAAACGAAACACCTTAACTGTCTCTCAGTAGGGGAATTAATAAGTAAATTACCTAACTCTTCAATTGAATGAATTAGACCTACATGAATACATCTTAAAAACAATATGGAATGAAAACAAGCAATCTTTTTTTTTATACCATTCCTATTTTTAAAGCACACAAAATACTCTGTAATTTAACATATTGCAGACAAAGTGAAAATGTAAATGAGGATGACAGACAACACCTTCAGATAGTTGTTAACTTTTTTAGGGAGGGGTCAGGGATGAGGTGTTGCTTTATTGGTTATTAGCTATTAGTTATATCAAATGAGTTTCTCAAAGAACAACCGGGAGGAAATGTGACAATATTAATACATGTTGTAAATCTGGGGATAGAGATATGATTGTTATATATTTTGTACTTTTCAGTAGTTTTGAAATATTTTGTAATTTATAGAAGTTTCACATGTTTCTATTAGTATTATTTACACAAGCTGCCAGAACAAACACCCCAAAATCTCAGTGACTTAACACAGTATTTCTTGTGCTCACAAAGTTCAGTAAATATGTACCTGATGGAGAGGTTCTTCTCTAAGTAAAAGAGAGATACATGCTGTTTTCATCTTGGGAAGCCATCGTTCTAATCCAGAGATTTTTTTTCTAAATGTCCATCCACATTCCATTAGCCAGAATTAGTCACATGGCTTATTTAAAGGCCAGGAAGCTGGGAAGTACAGTCTTCCTGTGTGCCTAGGAAAAAAAATGAAATGGTTTGGTGAACAAATAATATTGTCATTACCACAATATTAAGGTAGTCTTCTTTTCTTTTTCTTAGAGCACAGCCTCTGAAATCAGATCACTTAGATTAAAATCCTAGTTCAACCACTGATGCTCTGAATGCTCTCCAGGAAGTTACTTTATTTCTCTGGGTTTCTCGGTTTCCTCATCTGTAATAATAGTATTTATCTCAGAGGATGATTGTGAAGAATGAATGATTTTTTTTAAATTGAAGTATAGTTGATTTCCAATGTTTCAGATGTGTAGCAAAATGATTCAGTTATACATATATATTCTTTTCAGATTCTTTTCCATTATAGTTTATTTCAAGATATCGAACCTAGTTCCCTATGCTATACAATAGGTCCTTGTTGTTTATTTTATATATAGTAGTGTGTGTATGTTAATCCCAAATTTCAAATTTATTCTTAATAACATTTGCAAAGGGCTTAAAACAGTACATGATCTATAAATATTGACTATAATCATCATTATCATCACCTAGGAGCAATAATGCTTGTATTTGTTTTTTCACCTAATAGTCTATGAACTTTCTGTCTTCTCTTGCCCTCATGTGGCTCTCTCTCTGATATCCCCCAGCATCTAGCAGAGTGCCTAGCTGTCTGTCTTTAATCAGTGAATGGAACAGGTATATTCCTTCATCTATACATGGTAGTTTTATTTATATTGCATTAACTTATTGGGGATTAAGGTTAACTTACATATATTTACATGTGAAATGAAGTGTCTAGGATTTCTTTTGAAATAGTTCAGAAAAAAGTTGGGGGAGGTAGATGAAATAAGAGTGCAGAATGTTGACAATTGTTAAAGTTGATGATGGATACATGGCAGATCATTATACTCTGTTCTTTCTCATCTTTTCTGTATGTGTGAGAATATACACGATAACAAAATTTGAAAATTGAGACTGGGTCATCAACTAAAGGCCCAGGTTTTTTTTAATAAATAGCTAATAAATAGCAGTTAATATAGATCTACTCAATCTTTCAGATTTTAAAAACATTTTTGTAATTTATAGAGTGTTTAAAACTAACATTAAGAAAACAAAACTACAAGGAAACTTGAACTAGAACTCCTTATGAAAGAGATGAAAATGTCAAACATTTTAATAATTTTGGTTTCAGGCCTTGAATAAGAATGTTTCCAAGGAGCTCTCAAAATATACAAATTTCTAATCTTCAAAATTTCTAGCTATGCTAAAATTCAGTATCTATTTTTCACCCCACACAATTACCTTTTAAAAATTTTGTGGTGAGAACATTTAAGATCTACTTTCTTAGCAACTTTAAAATATACAATACCTGTTAACTATTGTCATTATGCTGTATACTAGATCCCCAGAATTTATTCATCTTACTACTGGAAATTTGCACCATTTAACCACCATCTCCAATTTTCCCCACTCCCAGCCCCTGGCAACTGCCAATCTACTCTTTGTTTCTGTGAATTTGGATTTTTTGATTCCACATAAAACTGAGATCGTACAGTATTTGTCTTTCTATGTCAGATTTATTTGACTTAGCATAATGCCCTCAAGGTTTTATCCATGCTGTCATAAATACTGGAGATTCTTTTTTATGGCTGAATGGTATTCCCGTGTGTGTTTGTGTGTTCCTATTTCACATTTTCTTTATCCATTTATCCATCCATAGGCACTTAGGTTGTTTCCAGGTCTTGGCTCTTGTGAATAATGCTAAACATAGGGGTGCAAATACCTCTTTGTAAACTTCAATATCTTAAATAAATGATTTCTAATGGATGAATAAAGGAAGAAGAAGAGGGGTATTATTAGAAATAAAGAGAAGGGGAAGGAACCCACAATGAATACAATTATTACATTCCTCATTAAAAGATAAAAATCTCATCTTGCCTTGTCCTACCTTTGTTAGGGAAGAACCCCCAACCTCTGGATTGCAAGGAGTAAACCTGGCATCTACAGTTGCCGACAGCAGATCACGTGATCAGAGTAAGATTCAGAACAGCAACAGCAGGGGCACCAGCATGGTAGCTCTGGTTCTCATGCCCCCAAGTTCCACGGAGTGATTCATTGGGCCCAGGTGGAGACTCTGTGTGCAGTGAGTTGCATCACAGCTGAGGAATCCAGGGTCAAGGGCTCAATGCCTTAATTCCTATCAGGCATACTGAAATAAGGTTACACTGGTGCACATACAAGGAGGTAGCTGAGGTGTCAGACACATCTAAGCAGTCCAGCTTTCCTGAGGGTGTCAGACAGAGCTGAATAGTCCCGCTATTGTGAGGGTGTCCAGCACAGCAGAATAGTTTTGCTCTGGCCACGCCCACGAGTTCTGTTTTCCTAGCATTCAGATGGGATGACAAATCCAGCAGCAAGGTTACGTTGCCAATTGCAGCCACTGCCTGAGTCAGGTGGACCGTGTGATTGTTTTGCAATGCTGCAGCACTGGATCTAGGGGACAAAGAAAGCATCAGAGATTCCCATCCCCAAACTTCCTAGGGAATGATGGTCTTCCTTCTTCAGGTACCAGGGTTATTATTCTCTTTCCATGGCCACGTAGTTCATTTGTTCTAAGTCAGTAGCCACTCTTTCTCCCTAGATAGCCAAAGGTTGCTCTGGAGAAGGGGCTACAGTGGCCCCTAAAGGTGTGGCCACAATCTCTTCACCTGTGGGACAGGCTTGCTTCCCCCTTGACTATACCATTTTCATGAAATAAGAAGACTGGTGTGTGTTTCCCTTCCTTAATTTTGTCTTAGAGTGCAGTTTTTGCCTGGTTTGGGGTACCCATCTTTATCCTGGGCATTTTGGGGCTGAGCTTCATCACAGTCTACAACAGAGGGCCTCCAAGTACTCAAACAAAGAGAGTGGAGTCTTTCTGCCACTTGGGACAGGGAGGGTGCAGGTTGAAGTATCTTTTCAGTCATTCTCTGAAGTGAGAGGCTTATCATGAGGGCTGTCATTCTATCCATTTATAGTCATTCTGGAGCACCTACAGCACTCAGGCTTTGAATAGCTTCTTCCATGGTATTCCATGGAGTTTTTAATCAGTCTCAGGGAAGTCTTCCTGGGTTGGCCATAACATAGTCATTGGAACAGAAATCCAAAGTAGCAAGGCTTGTTGAGGGCATAATTCTGTCCCAAATGAAGAGTCTACATAGTAGCTGGAGACATCCTAGCTGCTGCCATTCATCCTGCAGACACACCAGCCAGCTCTTCAACAGCTCCCCAGTCCATCAGTCAAAGCCATCCCAGATGTCCTTTACCGCAGTGAGTCAATACAAATGGATTTTGTCAGACCATAGATTTGTCCCTGGTGACCTTAGGTTGATTAGGCTAAGGTAATGTGGAGTGTCTACCAAAATATGACCGAGACCCTCACTGCCATGGACCGGGACCTCTGACTCGGTAATCATGTGCTTATCTGCAGCCCCTTACATCTCATCTACCGGAGGCACCTCTGTCCCTGATTACCTAGGTTTTACGCTGAATCTGGATTCTGATGATTTCTTTGGCCCTTTGGTGTCAGATGTGTTGTTTTTCTGGGATTTTAGAGTTCTGATCAGACTTTGGTGTCCTCTGGTGAAATTTGGCTTTTAACATCCTCTTCTGTTGTCTGCATGTCCACCATCGTGTGTGTTGTTTGTCTGAGAACTTATGAGAAATTGACTTCGGAAGAGATCTTTGTAAATATTCTGCCTTCCGGGAGGCCGCTGATTCTGCCAGTTGGCAGTCGAGGTAACTGAACATTAGAGTTAAGGGCCCAGGTCATTTGTAAGTGATATTTTCATGTTTGACCAAGTGTCAGCCAATTTCTCACAGCTCTGTTTGCTAACAACTTGTACTAACTTCTGGCATAACTTCACTGAGGACAATTTGGAATTGTAGTGGCCACTTTGGGCATCTTTGTCATAAATAAGATTGTTCATCTGAGAAGTGCTCTAGGACAAAAAGAGGGGAAAAAAACCCATGAGGAGACTGGCTTGTCTAAAAGAGAGATACCATGTTAATGGTCTTCCATATGAGTATTAGTAAGTACTGGCTTTTTGATGGTATGACTTGACAAAATTATCAAGGCTCTAAGTTATTGTTTAAAACACCTCTAATGACACTATCGTGGGTGTGTGCATATGACTATATGTCAGAATGAGTGTTAGCTTTTACAGTGATAATTTCATTCTAAAACCTGTTCCTTCTGGCATTTTACATTTTTTTCTTTTCATCACTTGGGCAATTTTAAAGATAATTGATCAGAAAAATCATTCTGAAATTATGTGCATATTGTAGGAACATCTAGTACAAGATAAATAGTCACAAATGTCTATGAGAAAGAAAAAATATAACAAACTGTGTTTCACTTTAAAAATATATGACAAGTAATTTAAATAATAGCCTTTGTTACTGAAGACTGTCTTCTCCTGGTTTAATCTATTAAAATTAATGCAAGCCAGTGTTCTAGTTTATATAAAACTAAGGCCAAACTTCTCATGATTTAGACTTCCTAAATTTCCTATATTGGTCTTATGGATCAAATAAGTTTTCATTGTTTCCACAAAATGTTAAAGATTACAAAATATAAAATGATGTTTCACTAAATGAAAATTTAATGACAGATGTCTTTTAAAAGAGTTTGAGCTTATAAATGTCTTATGATTCTACAGATCATAAGGGCTTAATGTGTTAGTTAAAATTGTAATTCCCAGATCTTTAATTAACATTTGTTAAGGTTTTAAATATTAGGTTGAATTCATTGGTAAATAATCATTGGATACTTGGACAATTTCTAAGTACAAAAATATATAAAACGTTGGTCACTAAACAGTTTCAATTTACTCTTATTCTTATATATTATAAAACTGTTGAAAGTTAACAGAATGTTTCAGTGCTTTGAATGATGTTATGTGCTTATTTTGCCACCTTAAAATTTAGAAATATAATCTAAAAAGTATATTCAGGGCAAATTAGCTAGATGGTTCCTGGCTTCCTCTCTAGTGGTTTTCTCTGGGTCTAGAGAAAACAAAAGTTGGCTAGGTAGATTAAAGGACATAATAAAAGTGATTAAGGCTATACACAGTATAATAATTACATGAAATACAAATATGTGTAAAAGAAAATGTTTTTCTGATAACAGATTTGCCTGTTGCTTAAGGAAATTATTACTTTGTTAAAATAGTAATTGCAATGTAATATGTATTTTATTTAATATGGTAACACTAATTTTTTCTTAAAGTTAAAATCTTTACTTTTATTGCCTATTTACATCCCTTTATATTTACATCCAAACACATTCATATAAAAGTATATTACAGAATGATGTCAATGAAAATTGTGGCGTAGGGAACTCCAGGGCTGCATCCCTCCACAGAAGCAACTAATGAGCTGCCAAAAACTATCATTATCAGCTTTCGCACAACTCAGGAATTTGGTCAAGCACTTATAACAACCAGAGGAAGGCTTGGTGAAGACAAAAGCTGCTGCATTGTGGGGAAAAAAGCACAGTGGCATTTTAAATTGCTCACCTACAATCCCCCATACCCCAGACTGACAGCAGCCGTAATGACAGCAGCCCACACTCCTGCATAGGTTGCCAGTGCCTAAGGGAGCAATGTGGACCTTGGTCTCAAATAATTGTGGTTGTGCGTTTAGACTTGTCTGGCAGCCCCCATCAAGGATCTGCACAAGGCTCACCTTTGTTTTTCTCAACTCGAGCATTTCCCGGCCTGGGACAGCTTCCCAAACAGCTTTTGCCAAAAGCATTTAAAGGTCCAAGTACTGGCAGTAGCAGCCTTGGACAAGGGATGACAGTCAGGACAATAAATAGTCAGACCATAAAGCCTGGGGAGGAAGACATTGGGAAAGGAGGTACATGGGGGAATAAGGACTTTTAAAAGCTCCACCCGAGAATCAAGAAGGCCACATGCATGCCAGGGCTGGATGCATGCTCAAAAAAAGTCCTGAGAAGGCACTAAGCTCTCACCTCTGGCTTGCCTTCAGGCTCTGTGCAAGCTGGATGTGAAGGCTACAGTCGAGTTATAAATAGCTCGGCTAAGCACTGAAGGAGTGCCCTGACACTGAGCCAGTCTGCAAAGACTGGGAGAGGGTTTTCTTTTTCTTTTTTTCTCTCTCCTCCTCTTTCTCCTCTCCAGATGTTGAAGGAAACTCTGTCAAAACACTATCTGACCACAAAGCTAACAGAACAGACTTAGGTGGCCACATGTGACAAAGAATAGACTTTACAAAAACAGTTTAGAAAAGCCACCAAGCAAGCAAACAACAATATAGATCAATGGGATAGAGTTGAGAGTTTAGAAATAAACTCGTGTATCTATGGCCAATTGATTTTTGATGAGATTGCCAAGACCATTCAATGGGGAAAAGAATTGTCTCTTCAGTAAATGGTGCTGGAACAACTAGATATCCAGATGCAAAAGAATGAACTTGTTAAGAGGTACAAATTACTATGTATAAAATAAATAACCAACAAAGATATATAGTACAACACATAGCCAATATTTTATAATAACTATAAATGGAATATAACCTTTAAAAATTGCCAATCACTGTTATACACCTGAAGGTTATATAATATTGTACATCAACTATACCTCAATAAAAAAAGAATGAAATTGAACCTTTTGCTCATACCATATACCAAAATGAACTCAAAAATGGATCAAAGTCCTAAATATAAAAGCTAAAGCTATAAAACTCTTAGAAGAAAACATAGGGGTAAAACTTTATGGTCTTAGATTTGGCAATGGATTCTTAGATATGACATGAAAAGCATAAGCAATAAAAGAAAAAGTAGATAAGTTGAGCTTCATAAAAAGAAGAAAGTTCTGTGCATCAAAGGAAACTATCAAGATATTGAAAATACAACTTACAGATAGGAGAAAATATTTGTGACTCATAAATCTTTTAAGTGTCTAGTATCCAGAATATATATAGAACTCTTACAATTCAACAAAAGACAAACAACACGATTTTTAAATGTGCAAAGACTTGAATAGACATTTCTCTAAAGAAGATATACAGATGGCCAATAAGCACAAGAAAAGATGCTCAACATCATTAATCATTGGGAAAGTGCAAGTCAAATGATTTGAAAGTGTACAATTCACAATGAGATACCATTTCACACTTAGCAAGATGGCTGTTATTAAAAAACAGAAAATAACAAGTGTTGATGAGGACATGGAGAGATCAGAGCCTTTATAAATTGATGGTGGGAATGTAAAATGGTACAGCTGCCGTGGAAAACAGTTCAGTTGGTGGTCAAAAGTTGAATGTATAATTAGTATATAACAGAAATTCCACTTGTACATGGATACTTAAAAGAATTGAAAACAGGTATACAAACAAATACTTGTACACAAATGTTCATAGCAGCACTGTTCCTAATAGCTGAAAGATGGACACAATCCAAATGTCCATCAATTGATGAACAGATAAACAAAATGTGGTAAATCCATACAATGGAATGTTACTGAGCCATAAAAAGGAAAAAAGAATTGACGTATGTTACAGCATGGATGAACCTCAAAAATATGCTCAGTGAAAGAAGCCACACACAAAAGGTCACATACTGTATGCTTCCATTTATATGAAATACCCAGCATAGGTAAATCCATAGAGACAGAAAGTAGATTAGTGATTGCCAGGGTCTGGGGGGAGGGGAGAGTGAGGAGTGACTGCTTAACAGGTACCAGGTTTCCTTTTGTGGTGATGAAAATGTTTCAGAACTAGATAGAGATAATGGTTGAACAACATTGTGAATGTACTGCACGCCACTGAATTGTACACTTTAAAGTAGTTCATTTTATGTAATATGAATTTTAGTTTACCCTGTTATGAAAGTATATTATGAGTAATTTTTTAGAAGTCTATAAATGGTAAAAAAAAATAGGTATATTCAATCTTGATAGGTTTTTTTTTTAAAAAGGCATTTAAGTATCTTGCTGCAAATTATTACATGGACTTTATATAAAAAGAGTAAAATTAGATTTGAGTTTTCTTTCTGTAAAACAGCCAACTAATTCTCTGCCTAGATAACAGAGGTTTCTATTATGACCTATTTAAAAATCATCAGACATATTTTGCTAAGACTAAAAATATTCTTTTTATTCTTTGTACTTCTTGCAAACTCTTGAATAATTTCAACAAAAGTTTCTTATTTTTAAATCCTAAAAATCACTGTTAATTATTACTGTGGTTTAAAAATATGTATAAAAAATGTATATTTTTTATATAAAACTGTATCTTGGGTTTAAAAATTATGACTTACATTAAGGTCTTCTGTCTCCTGACAGTTCTTGACTTTGTCTTTCCCTTATCAGATCCTACATATGAAGTAATAGAACAGTTAAGAAGTCTTTTATGCCTAAACTCTCTTTGGATTTCCTGAAATGGCCTCACAAAAAAGAAGGCTATTAGAAATGGATTTGGTTCTGCATTCTCCATATTTAAGGAACTCAAAACTATTGTGAGAATGCTTTTGTTTCCCAAAGTTATGATTGCTGGGAAGGGGTGGGGGACATGGAGGTGGAGGAGACCAACGAATCAGAAAAGTTCTGTCTTCTTAGGTTACTTACGTGTAAGTTAAATAGAGTAAATACATTCTCAATGATTGTGTACTTTTCAGGTTAAAACAAATATCCTCATATCCTCTGGTACAAAAATCTATAAAGTGAATTTCTTTCTAGGTTTCACTATCCTTGTCAATCAGGGACAATCCTGGTAAACTCTAAGATGTGAACCAAAAGGTGCTGGAAGTTTGTCACTGATTCCACTGTTCATAATATGTTCTTACTCTCAGGGTAATTTTGACTATATCCTTATAAATTAATTGTGTTATTTCCCATGAGAGGATCCCACTCCTTTCCATTCCGCTAGTGCTGATTAACATAATGCATTAGCCAGAAGTGTTCAGTCATATTACCAAGGCAGAGATACACTGACTAATTTTTAAACCAGCATTAGTAGCAAAACTTTAAAGATACAGCCAAGGATGTTTTTGGTGCATGTCCTACCTGCCTATGCTATAATTTTGTGAAAACTTTGTAGGTGGGGTAGAAACTGTACCCAAAGCCTCCAGCCTCCCTTAAAAACTTCCAAATGTGTTTCGTTTAGTTGCCCTTGGCCATGAGATAGAAATATGTTTGGCCATTATGTATCTATTTTTGAGGACCATCAAAGCTTATCAAAAAGTTACAACTTTAACGATAGCAAAAAAGTTGCTTGGCTTTGTTGTTTTCTACTTGGGAAATCTTGATTTTCTCTGTACTGATGGTGACACTCCCTTCTCTAGAACTGCTGCCAAACATCTTTGTGAGATACTACATCTTACTCAAAACCTCCATTGCCCATATTGCCTCTGGTCTTATATTCAGTGGGTATGAGAAGCGTTTTCACTACATCCTCTAAAACAGTGGTTCTCAACCAGGGGCTATTCCTCCAGCCCCAATCCAGGGGACATTTGGCAATGTCTGGAGACATTTTTGGTTGTCACAACTGGGGGTAGGAGTGCTACTGCCATTGAAGGGGTAGAAGTCAGGGATGCTGCTACATCCTACAGTGCACAGAACAGCACCCTCCTCCCAACAAAGGATTATGAGCACAAAATGTCAGTAGTGCTAAGTTTGAGAAAACTTGCTCTAAAACAAAGTCTTAACAGTGTAAAATCTAGAGACTTTGTCTTCTGAAAAAAGACATTGAAGAAAGACTTCCCTCCAAATTTGATGAGGACAATACCAGGTAACTAACACAATAATAATACTCCAGGATATTGATTCTTGGACCCATGTCTCTCATTTAAAGAGATATAAGCCACCCTTAAATCACTGAAAGACTATCAGCTGGAGACCTCAAACTAAAGGTTCTTCTAAGTCCTTCAGAAGCAGATGACAGCATGAAGTAGACAGCTTTTGCCCAAGATCCGTAGCACAAGATAGTTTTTTTCCTTCTTTGTCAGTTTAAGGTTTAGGTTATTGACTTCTTTAAGTATGTATAGAGCCTATTCTTAATATTGCTCTTTGAAGCCTTAATCACTCCTTGGTATAGATCCTACATCTGGCTATGATTTGCTCATAATTTGGCTAAAACATACAATTAAACCAACTGTTGAGTTTGTACTCACTTTCTACCCAATTTCCTTTGGTATGGATTTCTTGTGATAAACCAGTTGGTTTCCTAGGTAATTAAACTCAATACTAAGTGACCTTATAGGTGACAAAGACATTTCTTTTAAAAATTAGGTAACTTAGCTAATACCGCCATATCTGGCTCCGTGGACTCTTCAGATTGGGGATAAGATCTGTTGTCTTAATTTGGACACCTTCTAAGTTACTAGTATTCTTCAAACCTTCTCTTAGTATTTAGCTGTGTTACAGTGTTCAAATGTGTGGTCTTTCGAGTCTTAAATGCTATTACCCAGGTACTGCCATGTAAACTGACTCACCAGTTCACCTGACAGTGAAAGAAATGAGAAGGGCTGACTAATCCAATTGCCCGATCAGCCTTCCAATCAGTGAAACTCAGACCGTGGTGCGGTCTGGACTTCACAAAAGAATATCCTATGGATTGAATTTTATAGCCCTTGGACAAAAGAAGGGACTGCGAAAGTAAAATTTAGCTCAGAGTGAGAAAGTAGAAATCTGCCCAGGCATTCATTAGGCTTGAATAATACACAGATAAAGTCACCTGCACAATTAACAGGAAATAATACTTCTCTCAAAGACATGCTGCAGGTATAAAATGTCATAATAACCACCTTCTTTGGGTGACTGCTGCTGCCATAGTCACTGAGAAAGTTTGTTCTCTAAAATCATAGGCTATTAGAAACTTTGCTGTTTGAAATTGCATCTTCAGGAATAAAACATCCCACTGTTGCCTGGAGGATCTAAGTCACTCTGACCTAGAGAAACAGCTGCAATCTCTACCCTGTGTGCAAATTTTCAGATAGTGGCTCTGGATTCAATACTCCCCATATATCCTAATCCAAGGGTTCACTTTGCAGCTTAGAGCTTATGTTGAACTCTTGTCATACAGCCTTGCTTTGAGCTTACCAAAACACTGCTTCTTTTAAACTTCACCAGAACTCCACCCTTTCCCCAAATTCCATAATGAAATCTACCTTTTCCTTCATTTGATGAGATGCCCCATAGTTCCCCTTGTGTCATCTCCCTCATCACAGTGGGTCAATGAATCTGATTTTGCTACACTAAAAATTTGTCCTTGGTAGTCTGGGTGGGCTAACCCAGAGTAAATCTCCTACTTCCAAAGAGCCATAAAAGTAGACAAGAAGAGTTGATAAATCAGAAGAAAGCATTTTATTACAGAATAGAACACAGTAGGTGCATCAGCACGGTGGTACCTGTTCCTATGCCCCCAAGTCTCATGAGGCAATGAGCCAGGCTACACACATAGTGGATTGTGTTGCTATCCAGGGCCAAAGGCTCAGTACATTTTCTAGCAAGCATCAAACAAGCTAGACCCCTTTTCCCGGGAGTCCCCTTTTCCCAGAATAGTCATATTTTGGTCATCTTGACCAATTTAATTGCATACATGACTTGATAGAATACTCAGTAGAAACTATGCAGTCTCAGGAGATGGTTAGGACGTCATGTGGTACACTTAGCAAGGCCATGCAAGGATGCTTGAGACCCATGATAGACTACCTCTTCCACAAACCAATAGAAAGATTTGTATAGAATTCATTTTTACTTCAGAAAAAATTTAGCCCATTACTTGTAGAGATTTTTGAACATGATAGAATGAACCAAAAAGGAAGGAAACTCCCACTTCTAAGCTAAAAGCAAAGTTGAGAGAGAAAACAATGCTCCTCAAGGACGTGTGACTCATAACTTCTGTTTGTATTTGATTGATGAAGGCTGCCAAAATTACTTCCTCTGAATGTAATCAAGATTGTTGAATTAGGTTCTATGGAGAGAGAGGTTGCAGTATAGCAACATGTTCACTAAACCAAGGGGCAGATTGCCAAATATTATGAGGATGTCAATTCTTCAGTAATTTCATGTATATATGTTTTCTTAATTTTTCAGAGTTTTATATTTTTGCCAGCCCAAACAACCGGAAATGTATTTGTTGTATTGGACCCTAGGCTATGTTGAATCCAAACTATTTGACTTGGAGGGCCACTGAGATACAAAACTACACATGGATGAATCTATACCTTGAAATCTGATGTTGGGGTGAACATTTATCATCCCCTGGAATCATTATATAACAGTTTTTCACTACAGAAAAGTTCGACTATGTTGCCTAATATTTGGAAGCAAAATAACAGTTCTGTCATGCTCAATTCCCATTATCAGTCAGTTACTTCCTCTTTATGGACGTAGCATTCAATTATTCTGATGTTGTAGATCATTATTTAATGTCAAAGCATTTCTCTTTGACGACAGAACACTTTTCCAGAGAGAACAAAAAATAAATAGGTTTAGGAGACCATGCAGAAAGCTGCATTTATGAAGAGTGGCACTGAACACTAAGCCCATCTGTCTCGGGTATGTGGTTGTCCCAGCTCATTTACAGACTCCCCCAGCTCTAGACTGGCCTCGGCCAAACACTAGATTAGGTTTCAAAATCATTAGGACTGTGGGCACTGGATCTGAGAAAAATAGGATAAATGAAACGCTGCCTGAGTAAAAACTAGTTGTACTTAATTTTTAAAAAATTCTCAAAGCCCAACTATCTCCTGTTGTATCAGCTAGAAATGATTTTGATTGCAAGAACAGACAATATGGCTAACAGTGGACAGGAGTTCATTTCTCTCACATAATGGGGGTGACTGGAGATTTGTGGTGGCTGGGGAATTGGTTCAATGTCTCAACTGTATCAGGATCCTGTGCTCCATAACTTTACGGTTCCTTGATGGTTGCTGCACCTCCAGACATGGCATGAAGTAAAGAAAAAGAAATGGTCCCAGGATATTTGTCTTGTTCATTATATAAAGCAAAACTCTCCCAGAAGCCCTCTGACAGATTTCTGCGTTATAGTCCCTTAGTCAGAAACTGAAAATCATGGCCACTGCTGGCTATGAGGGAGACTGGGAAGCCAAGGCTTTCTGTAGCCTCTAGAATGGAGACCTGGCCAGGGCAAGAGCAGATGGGAACAGACATGGGGTCAGCGTGTCAACACGTGTGAAACACATGTAACTTGTATGCTGTTCAGTTCTAGTGAATGGGACACAGGGTAGCAGAATGAAGGAAGAAATCAAAGCAGTTCTTTCTGCCAGGAGTTCATGATCTCGTTTCATTTATTTCGCCAAAATACAAATCAAAGCCACTGTTCAAGCTTTATTTACTAAAATTTTCTTTAGTATACTGTATGATCTGACCCAATTTAACTTCCTGCCCACATGCATTTGCTCATGCTGTTAGCTCAGCCTGAATGGATCTCTTCCCATTTCTACGTAGTAAATGTTTCATTTCTTCTTCCCAACCTGGCTCAAATATTATCTCTCCCATGAATGTTCCTTAATCTTCCCAACTGGAAATTATCTGTGAGCTCCCAAAATACATGAGTATCGTCAAAAATAACAAGAGCTCTCTATAGTGAAAAAGAACCTGAAAAAAAGACTAAATACATATATAACTGAATCACTGTGCTGTACATCAGAAACCAACACAACATTGGAAATCAGCTACACAATAAAAATGAAAATAGCAAGAGCTTAAATGCTTAAGATAAGACTTTTCAATCTTCACAACCACCCAATGAAGTAGGTACTATTGTTATTCCCATTTTACGGTGTTGAAACTGAAGTTTAGATGAAATAATTTGGTCAACCGCACAGTTTGTAAGGGCTAAAGTGAAGATTCAAGCCCCACTCAATCCAATGCCCAAATCCATTCTCTTTACACCACGTCATATTACTTTCTCTGTATACCCACTGACTGTAAGAGGGTAAATTAAGGTAGAAATGTCTTATTCATCTCTAACTAGCCTCCCCTCCCAATTCACCCACTGCTTTGGAATTTAGAGGTGCTCAAAATGTTATTAAATAGGTAAAGCCTCTGGGAATATGGCGGCAAAATAGGAATGTAAGAAGGAGATTAGAAATCAGCCTGTCTGGGTTCAAATCATGACTTACTTGAGCAAGTTATTTATCTACCCTATACCACAATTCCCTTACCAGTATAATAGGAATAATGACTCTTACTCTGTCTTACTGAGATATTTTATTAGGCTTAAGTGAAATATTACATATAAAGTACTTAAAAGAGTGTTTGCCACAAAGTAACTGCTCGATAACTGTTAACTATTATTTCTTTTTCCAATAGCCTTTTTTCAAACTGAGATTAAGGACGCTAAGAATAGAGGAACCTATTTTCAGATGGGCCTCCCTAACATTATGAAACAAACAGAATGACTCAGGAAATTTTTTGCTTCATATAGTTGTTCCCATTACATGATTTAAATT
This sequence comes from Vicugna pacos, assembly GCF_048564905.1. Classification (NCBI taxonomy): domain Eukaryota; kingdom Metazoa; phylum Chordata; class Mammalia; order Artiodactyla; family Camelidae; genus Vicugna; species Vicugna pacos. The sequence continues at coordinate 31,491,711 of NC_133023.1, forward strand.
TATTCTTCATAAATATGTAGCAACAATAAATATCTACATCTTTTTCTCTAATTCCACACCCTACCCCAACAAAACAGGAACCTTAACAGGCATTCAGTTTTCTTTTCTACCTTCTTCTGCCTTTTCATATTGAGATCACCTGGGAATTGGGTTAGACTGTTCATTTTTTTCTCTTATGCAGCAATATTTACTTAGGTTTGCTTCCTTTTTTCTTCCTTCTTGGCTCATTTTCATTTTACCATATTCAAATATTTGCCAATTCAAAGAATTCTTTCAAAAACAGTTTACCTATCCATAGACACTGAGAAACCGTGAAGTTGTCAGGGTCTGGGAAAAACAGTTCAGAGGTGCTAAACAAGCATGTTTCATTTAGCTCTTGAAGCTGAATGCTAGGGAGGCTGTGTAGAAAATTCTACGATCAAAATGATTGTCCCTCAAAACTTTCAAGATATTGCCTTAGAGCATCCATTGTTACCAATTCTGTTCTCTTCACTTGATGGGTAACCAGTTTATTTTTCCTCTAAGTGTTTTTAGGATTTTCTTTCATTATAAGATCTAAATTTTCACCATAATGTATCTAGGTAGACGATTTTGTTAAAAAAAAAAATCTATCTATGCCCTTGGTGGGACCTTGCATCCTGAAGACTAATATCTTTCCTGAGCGCTTATATTTCATTTATTATTCCTTCATTCCCTCCCTGTTACTCTCTCTGTTTTATCCAGGAAGAATCACTATCATGTGCACGTTTAAACTTGTGGATCTATCTTCCATGTCTCTAGATGTGTCTCTTATACTTCTCATTTCTTTGCCTTGGTGTACTGTGTTCTGGAAGAATCTCTTGGCTCAACTTCATCTGTATTTAAGGCTGAAATTAAGCCAGTATATCCTATTAGGGCACTCTGTTCTGAGTGTTACTAGTCAAGTGTATATTCTGATTGTTTGATCCCTGTGCCATTCTAGTCAGCAAATATTTTTAATATCACTCCTGGATGTGTTTGTTATTCTTTTTAGCCCATCTCTTGAGTTTTTCATTTCAGTGATCATATATTTCATTTCTAAAAACCCTAGTTATATTTTTTCCCTCATGCACTTTCCCCTAGAATATCTCTGGATGTACTATACTTAATTTTAAAGTCTTCTTTGGTTTGCCATGTTAACTGTTTCTTCCATTTGGGAAGTAGGCTAACTTATTTTCATGGTTTTGCTTGGTCCTGTGCTAATATTTCTTTGAGGTACTTCATTATTCTGTCCATGGATTTTTGTTTCATGTAATTAATTTGGCATTGCTAGCAATGGAGGGGTTCTAAGGAGGTTTCAGTTCTCTGAATTAATCTGTAATGTCATTCTCTCAGTATTAAGGTGTATAAGTATTTTTTGCATGGATATTCTTATAGCTATATAATTACCTGCCACATAGGAGTGGGGCCTCCTTTATGAGCAGGTGATGCTATATGGAAAGCCTTGAAGGAAGCCTTGAGTCTCCCTGAAAAATCAAAATCCCAGGGATATGCCTCTTCTGGGTCTGAAGTCCAAGTTTATACTGCCCACAAGGTTTGCTAATCCCAACCTATAAAATCAATGTAAAAAAATTGGTCCCAGTCCAGTCATACTTCCTTAAGAACCTGATGTGCTAATTATTAGTTTGCTGCCTCTCAGTTCTAAATCTACTTTTCTTGGCCCTGGTCTGTGATGCTGAACCTTGTAAGCACGTCTCCTTTGCTAGAGAGTGTAATGTTAAGCTTTGTCAAGTGAGGGTGCTGGAGGAACAGTGCAAAGCACAGCAGAGACCAGAGCTACTCTTTCTCATCTGGTGTTTTTTTTTTTTCCCCCTTCCTGAATCTATGGTGCAACTGTCCGTGGTGTGCAGGAGACTGAGTGGTGCTCACCATTCAGCAATTTTCACCGGAATCCCAGCAGGTGGCATCCTTGCCAACAGCGTACAGGAGACCCAGTGACACACACCCTCAGTGAGTTTCCCTGGCACCCAAACAGGCAGCTGCCCACTCTCCAGCCCTAGCTCGCTATCCTCAGCTCACCAGTACCTTGGTCAGCAGCTACTTGATCACCAGTCGTGGCCTTCCAGTTGTGGACCAGCTCTAATCTGTTGCACCTCAGAGGATTTTCCCACCATCCAGTGGGCTGCAACCTAGTCTCTCTGAGAAAGTCTGAGTCTCAGCCTAGGGATGGGCGAAAGGGCAGTGCTCTTTTAAGTTTTTCTATCCTTGGATCCTTTCCCTTAACTCTAGAGATAGTAACCGCTCCCTGCAATGCTATTCCTGTGTTCTTCAAAGCTCTCTCTTATCCATTTACTAATCACCTTTAACTTTAGTAATTCTTTGTATTAATTATATTCAAATTACTAGTGTGCCTTCTGTCTCCTCTCCTAATTGACACACCTGGCAAAAGTAAGTACCAAGAGCCCCAGTCATATTGGATACACATAGAAAAAAGAAAACACCCCACCGCTGTTGAACTTATAATAAAAAATTATAAATCCTCATAAGGAAACAACCTACCATAAGCAGAAATCAGCAGACATAATAAATGGAGGATTAGGGCCCCTCAAAATAGACATAATAAGATAAAATTTGAAAGAGAATATAAGATCAGTATATTTTAGATCCTTAGAAACCTAAAAGAAGGATCAAAACACTAAGAAAAGAACAAGACTCTATGAAAAAAGAACAGATAGATTAGGAAAAATAACCATAGAAAGATAAAGACAAAAAAATACAGGTACTGAAAAACAGTTTCAGGGATGAATTAAAAAGCAAATTAGACACAGATAAAAAGAGAATAAATGAACTATGGAACAGATTCAAGGAAATGTTCCAGAATTTTGTGACCCAGTGACACAAAGATTGAAAATATTTAAAGAAGTTTAAGAGACCTGGAAGATAAAATGTGTAAGACCCAGAGAAGTGTTCATAGTATGCTACCTTTTGAGTAAAAAAGAGGAAAATAAGACTGTGTATTTATATCTTATTATATTTCCATAAAAAACTCAAAGGGTACATCAAAAATGATAAAAAAAAAGTAGTACATCTGTGTGAATGTGCTTGTGGTGAGGGAAATAGGAGATGTGGGCAAGGGTAGGACTGAGATTTTTTATTACTATATACATTTTATTTACTTTTTTATCCTCAAGCTAACACCTCACTTTATTCTTTTCTAGTTTTATTGTGATATAATTGACATATAGCATTCTGCAAGCTTACAGTGTACAGCATAATGATTTGACTTATATATATTGTGAAATAATTATCACAAGAAGTTTAGTGGACATCCATCATTTCATATAGATCCCCCAAAAAAGAAAAGAAAAAATGGGTTTTTTTCCCTTATGATGAGAACTCTTAGGACCTACTCACTTAATAATTCTGAAATTACTATACAGCAGTGTTAAATATAGTCATCACGCTGTACATTACATCCATAGTACTTAAGTATACATTTTATATTGGTTTAATTTAAAAACCATGTGTGTTACTTTAGGTCTTCTGAGAAGCAGGAGTCAAGATGGAATTGGATATACAAGAGACTGATTGGAGGAAATGCCTGTGCATGTGAAAGGGGAGGGAGCCCCAGAAGGTGGGAAAAGTTTTCAGACCACAATGCAGGTCTGAGCCCCAGCCAAAAGGGACGGTTGCGTAGGCAGATCTTAAGACTGCAGTGCAGTTCTAAGAAGGGTTCAGCCAGGCTGGTGAGGAGTCCTCAAGCTAAAGTAGCCCATCAGAGGAGTCACATGTCTTGCAGGAATGGGTCTGCCTTAGTATCTTTGCTGTGCTTAGTCACTGACTGAGAGCAGCCTGTGTGATGTGTGGCCTTGGTGGCCTCCATGCTGATGCGGGGGCGGATTCAGAGTGCAGCAGCTGAGGCCATCTGTCAATTACACTCCCATAGCAAGTGATCTGAGTGGCATATTTTCAAAGCTGCCAACCCATGTGATTAAATTTTGTATTCACAGAAGGACAAAATAAAGACATTTTCAGACAAAGATGGAAGGAGCTTATCACTCACAGACTGTCACCCTAAGAACCTCTGAAGGATTCATTTTGGAAAGAAATATTTTGAATCCTGAAGGACAGTGTAGGATGCATCTTTATTCAGGATTATAAACAAATCTTCTCTGAGGAAGGGAAGGAAAGGCCCCTAAATACATCACCTTGGAATGTAAGCAAATGTCACTTAGGGAGACATATCTCTAAATCTCTAGCTTCCAAGGCCTTTGCTGTTCAAACATGTTCTTTGCTCAGAAGACCTAACTGCAGAACTGTGAAATATCCAATGGAGAATTGTCTCTTGACACCCAACTTGTCGATTTCTGCAAAAAAAAAAAAGTGTGCTAGAATTTTGGTAGGGATTGTGTTAATCTACAGATCAATTTGGGGAGAATTTCCATATTAATAATAGAGTCCTCCAATCCAACAGATGTTTCTCCATTTATTTAGATCTTCTTTAACTTCCTTCATCAGTGTTTAAAATTTTCAGTGTACATGTACTTATTTTGTTAAATTTATCCCGAAGTATTTTTAGTATTTTTAATTCTATTGTGAATGAAATTGCTTTCTTCTTCCTTTTTTTTTGAAATATAGTTGATATGCAATATTATGTTAGTTTTAGGTGAATGGAAGTTTTCTTAATTTCACTTTGGATTGTTTATTGCTTGTAAATAGTAATACAATTGATTTTCATATACTGATTTTGTCCTGTGATTTTGCTGAACTTATTTATTACTTATAATACTTTTTTTGTATATGAATTCCTTAGGATTTTCTATATATAGGATCATGTCATCCACAAATAAAGACAGTTTTACTTATTCCTTTGTAATCTGGATACCTTTTATTTTTCTTGCCTGATTGCACTGGCCAGAACTCCAGTAGAGCATGGAAGTGGCAACAGTGAAGTGGCAAGAGTAGATATCCTTGCTTTTTTCTAAATCTTAAACGGAAACATCCAGTCTTTTATTATTAAGTATGATGTTAACTGCAGGTTTTTTGTACACGTCCTTATCAGATTGAGGAATTTCCCTTTATTCGAGGTTTGTTGAGTTTGTATTATGAACGTCAAATGCCTTTTTTCCTGTATCTATTGAGATAATCAGGTGGTTTCTGTCCTTTATTCTGTTGTTTACTTTAAGGTAAATTTAATTTTCCTGAACTTTTAGAGAGGAGATATGGATTTATAACTTTATGGCTAGAGCTCTCTCCTGCTGTTTTTGTGAAGTGTCCAAAACTACAGTAGCTTAATTTCTACGATCTCCAGTCTCCATTTCTCTCCTTTACTTTCTCTGGACTGGTTCTTTCCTTTGTCTCTATTGTCACTATCCTGTTCAATTTAGATTCAGTCGTAGATCTCCTCAGTGTGGATCTTTATCCTCAAAGAATGCTTTGGCTGGTTAGTTCCAAGAGCTCATAAGTTTCAGTCGGGCTGTTTTAGCCCTCTTAGACCTTACTAAGATCCACGGTACTCACTTGCCTTTGGAATGTTACACCCTCCACGGTTTAACTCCTGCCCTTATGTTGGCTCTGCGAGCTTTCAGTGAGTACCTGTTGGTTTTATCATTGTTTTCAGGTCAGTGAGAGGCCCTATTGTTTCCCTGTGCCTCCTTCTGTACATAAGCTGATACTGTAGGTATTGTAGCTGTCACTAGTTTGGCCTTACTTCCCCATATTTTTTTTCAGGGTGGGGGAGAATTTATCATCTAGTTTTGTTGCACAAATAGCTCCTGTTTAAAAAGAAAGTTAGCAGCTGAATAACTGAAATGTAAAAATGGGAAACCAAAGAACAAAAGTGAAGTACGTCAACTCCTGGGACCAGGGCTGTGACAGGTGTGTGCGTGTGTGTGTGTGCATGTGTGTGTGTTATATAATCCCTTTTATTGGACCACATCTTCTGTGCATCAGGTGGCAGAAATAATTGGGAATGGACAGGGAATAAACAACAGAAAAAAGTGACACTCTTCACCTCTGCTACTTCAACTTGCTAATTTCTTTTTTAACAATTAAGTGAAAATTAAGTTACAGTAGGGAGTGTGGAATTATATTTTATACAAATAGTTCTGAGTGGAGAAGAAAGGCAGTTAATGAGCTGGTACCTTTGTGTTGCAATAGATGTAATTTGAATCCTTCAAATAAGGATGTTTGAGGTTTTTATCGTGGTGGGATAATGAGAACTGTTATTATAGTATATTCTCTGTTCAAGGAAGGAGACCTTCAGACTGAATTTTACTCTCAACTGCCATCAGAAGACAAGTAAAATAAGCAAAGATTCATGACCTAACTGCAAGTGATTACTCAACAAAGTCCAACAAATTTGAAGTCAGTGAGAGTAATCTCAAGGCTCTAGGTAGATAACTTTTAAACCAAATAACCAAATAACCATGCCTTTATACCATAAGATGATTTATACATATATAGATATAAATGTCTAGATTCAAGTTTAAAAATAAACATTTTAAAATCTGGCGTGCTATGTGATTAGAATTCTCAGTGACTAAAACAGGGACTTTCCATTTTTAAAAAGGAAAGTGTTTCAATGGGATATTTCAAACCCACCTCCACACATGCTATTCTTATCCCAAGAATTTTATTTCAGTCATTGTGCAACATTTTGAATTTCTCCACAAATAACTTTGTACTTTTGTCTTTTATTCCCCAAATGCTTAAAATCATGCATTTTAAACCTTAAAAATTCCCTAGTTTACTCAGTAATTTATGATGCCTGAGTTTGGAAATGTCACTCTGATTCATTAGCTGAGAATAAATTTTCAAAAAATTATCTTTAAGAATTACAAAAACCAAAAAGGTAAAGATTAACAAGAAGCATTTATCTTGAATATTCAGCCTTCATAATAAAAAGGAGGGGATATACTTCTCTGGTAATATTTTATTGAGAAGCCATAGAAGGAAACACACATACTTGTAAATATTTTTCAGGTACACACATTCGAAAGCAAACCTTAATTTCAGAATCAATCTAGTTTCCAACATTTTCCCAACTGCCTAGTGTATTCCAATTTGCTGCCATAATAATTGGTTATGCTTGAAAATTATAGGAAGAATAATTAAAGGTTTTACTCAGGAAAATCAAAAATACATTGCAGAGTGATGCTGTCCAAGTAATTTGAAAATTCAACTTAAAATTAATGGGCAAAGTGCCTCATTAAACATCATCAAGCAATTGTGATTTTTGAGGAACATAGATGCTAGTTCCAGAAGCCTCCCCTGCTTTCTCCTTCATCTTACCAACATAATTGATATGTGTTGTCAATGGAGAGAGATTTACAGTAAGCGGAGCCGGATGAATAAAACTGGATGTCTAATAATATCTGTATCTAAGAAATAATTTATTTCACTTAAGCCTGTTCAAAATTGAGCTAATACTGAAAAAGCGATTAAGGTAAAAGATGAAAGATCTACCCAATTTTTTAGGGCAGGGAGCCGGAGAAGAAGATGAATGACAAAAGAAAGAAAAGCAATCACAAAGGAATTGCTGAGAGAAGAAAGAACACATACGTAAGAATAAAACAACAAAATCCTGGCTCTCTAAGAGCTACAGTCTGAAGAAGAAGGGGGAGCCCACATTCACAACTCTTATAAATACATTTGCATGGGACCTGACAATGTTGTCTTTCATTATTCAGAGTTATAACTATTGATAGAGTCAAAGTATTGTGATTGAAGGATATGGAAGGAATAGCTTGTAGAAAATATTTGCCCAGTGACCAGCATTATAGTTCTTAAAGCATAAATGTCAGCCAACAGGTCCCTGTTGAAACACATTTAATTAGAGTAGGCAACATATTTCATTGAAAACATTTTTTGAGCCCCTATAATGTGCCGGGGATGATTCTATACACTGAGACTAATGAGAAAACGAAACATAAAAATTCGTGCCTTCAGAAGATTATATTCTCGTGGGGAAAATAGACAAAAACATGAAATAAGTAAAGTTATAAATATACATATAAAATATAGATTCAAAAAGAGCTAAGTGCTAAAGAGAAAAAAAAAATGAAGCCAGGAAGGGGGATAAGATGTCTTGGGTCGGGGTAATGGTGGTGGTGTGGAGATGAATAAGAAGCTGACATTAAATAATATCTAAAGGAAGTGAAGGTATCTGGGAAAAGAGAATTCCAGGCAGTGGGAAAAAGCAAATGCCAAGACATTGAGACAGGAGCTTGTCTGATGTGTTGGATGAATTACAAGAAGACCAGTGTGGCCAGAGCAAAGTGAGGGAAGGGAAGAGAAATAAGAGATGAGGTCACCTCCAAGAGTTGCAACTTTTTTCCTTGTGATGAGAATTTTTAAGACCTGCTATCTCAGCAACTTTCAAACATACAATACAGCAGTCTGAACCATAGTCACCATGTTGTACATTACATCTCTAGAGCTTCCTTATCTTATAACTGGAAGTCTGGACCCTTTTATCACCTTCATCCAACGCATCCACCCCTCATCCCTTGCCTCTAGCAACCACATATCTGATCTCTGTTTCTATGAGTTTGTTTTTTTAAATTCCACATACGAGTGAGATCATACAGTATATGAGATACAGTATACACAGAACTGATTCCTGAGGTCTGACCAAGTGAATCAATGATGGATATTAGCAAAATCCATTGTGGTCATCATTTTGTGATATATACCTTAAATTTACACAATGTGAATTATATCTCAATAAAACTGGAAAAAAAATAATGGCAACACCAAGTGTGGGTGAGGATATGGAGAAACTGGATCTCTCCTGCATTGCTGGTAGAATGTAAAATGGTACAGCTCTTCTGGAAAACAGTTTTGTAGTCCCTTTAAAAATGAAACATACACTTCCAATATGGCCCAGCAATCACACTTCTGGGTATTTATCCCAGAGAAACAAAAACTTATGTCCACACGAAAACCTGTATATGACTGTTCAAAGCAGTTTTATTTGTAACAGCTCAAAATTGGATACAGCCCAGATGTCTTTCACAGGTGATGTTTAGTAACTTTGGGACACCCCGTGCCATAGTATACTGCTCAGCAATAAAAAGAAGTGACTATTCATTACTAGATATAAAATAGATAAAAAAAATAAGGACCTAGTATAGCACAGGGAACTATATTCAATTTCTTGTAATATCATATAATGGAAAAGAATCTGTAAAGAAAAAAATATATATGTATGTATATGTATAACTGAATCACTTTGCTGTACAACTGAAACTAACATTGTTAAGTCAACTCTACTTCCATAATAGCTTGGATGAATCCTAAGGGCATTATACTGAGTGAACAAAAGCCAATTTCAAAAGCTCACATACTTTGTGATTCTATTCAAGTAATATTGTCTAGTGACAAAATTATAGAGCTAGAGAACAAATTAGTGGTTGCTGGGGTTGGAGTTGGTGGAGGGTGAGGGGAAGAGGTGGGTGTGACTATAAAGGGGTAGCAAAAGGGAGTTCTTCCCAGTGATGGAAATGTTCTGTATCTTGATTGCAGTGGTGGTTACACAAATCTGCACACGGAATAGAGGCACACAGAACTGCACACACACATTGTACAGATGTCAGTTTACTGGTTTTGATATGGTTCCCCATTTAGAGAAGATATTAACTATTGGGGGAAAAATGAGTGAAAAGTACCTGGGATCTCTCTGTACTATCACTGCAATTTCCTGTGAATCTGTAATTATTTCAAAATATAAACTTGAAAAATGTAATTTAAACCCTAACAAAAATAAAACTTTATTGAAAGACACTGAAGACTTAATGAGAAAGAGAAAGAGGTTGGAGAGGTAATTGAGGGCAGTACATGACCCACTCTTCGTGAGGTGTTGGAACTTGACTCTGAGTGAGCTGAAAAGCTAGATGTTTTAGAGGTGCGGTATCATCAAATTTATGCTTTATCAGGATCACTCTGACTGCTCTGCTGAGAACAGAATGACTCAAGAGAGGGCTTCCTTTTAAGAACAGAGAAATAATAACTTCTTTGCAGGCACACTGATGGAACAGTCCAGTACAGAGGGGGGAAATTGATGATGCAAGAAAAAGAGAGGGGAGAATTAGAACTTATCAGCAACTTAGCAAAGGTAGCTAATCAGTCACCTTAAGCAATCCAAATGTATCAAACATATTATATAATTTACCTACTTATTATACTTATTGTCTGTGGTCTGTCACCCCCCAACTAGAATGCAAACTCTTCCAGGGGCAGGGACTTTTGTTTGCTTATGTATGCCAAGCACGTAATAGGTGCTCAATAAATTTTTGATGCATGAACATATTCTTACAGGTGTAAAGAGAAAAAAGGGTCTGCCACATAAGCATAAATACTTGGTTTGGAGTATGGGCAGCACTTGGGGAAGATGGAGAGAAATGGTGCCAAAGACACACAGAGATGAGGGAGGGTGTAGCTCAAGTGGTAGAGTGCAAGCTTAGCATACACAAGGTCTTGGGTTCATTCCCCGATACCTCCTCTAAAAATCAATAAATCAGTAAACCTAGTTACCTCACCCCACCAAAAAATTAACAACAACAACAAAAAGAAACACAGAGAGAAACATCTAGCCAGCCATGGATGTGACTCCATCCTGCAGGGACACAGAAATAACACTGTGCTTTTATGCTTCATGTTTTGTGCTTAGTTTTAAAATCCTTTTGTATCCAGAGTAAAATGCAGGGAAATATTTTCACTCTCTATCACATGATCACCAGAAGCACGCATTTGATAAATATAGTTTGAATGACTACACTCTTTTTCAAAGGGCTCACCAGGCCAGTGATTCTGGTATGAGGCCATATAAATTTCCTAAAGCATTCCCAACCCTGAGGTACACACATCCACCACTGTGAGAATCACTGCTGAAGATTAAATATTTTTATTTTCTTAAAGACTATTTTTAGGGAAGCATTAAAAATTGATTCATTTGGCCAGACCACAGAAATCAGTGCTCGCAATTTTTTTAAATACAATATGCTGAGTATTCTCTCTGACAGTAACCAAGGCCTGTGGAAAAAAGGGTTTCTGCTGTGGTACAGTGACCCTCTTGTCCAGAGTATTCAAATAAGTGTCAGATTCTCTTCTCTAGTTTGGAAAAGTTAAGAAAGGGCATATTCTCTGGAACACAAGTTATAATTTCTGACACTTACAAGGGCACCTTATTCATAAACAATTCAGCTTGAATTGCTATTTGAAGACTGAAACTCACATACTGCTTTGAGCTTAAGTGTTCTTTGCTTAGCTAATAGACTGGACATTATTGTAAGTGATAAATCCATTTCTCTCTCTGTAATAGAGAATAAACAACACGTGCCTTTCCTGTCCTCAAAGAAACAGTTGTCATCCTCATAACCTAGTAAGTTACAACTGAATTCATTATCTCATTCACACAAGGATGCCATTTAATTTGAAGGAATGACTACAGTAAACAATTTTATAAGTAGAATAGACAGAAACCATATCTTTAAAAAGATTTCTTGATCTCCATATTTTAAGGCAAAGTCAATCTTCGATCTCATGTGGCCGAGATGAACTGAACTGATCTGATAGGTTACTGTTTTTTCCTTAATTAACATACAATATTATTGACATTTTTGTGTGCATACACTTGTATGAATTTTAACACATGTATATTGCTGTGTAACCACCACCATGGTTAGGATACAGAACAATTACATTGTACACACTCCACCCCAGATTCCCTTGGGCTATCTCGTTGTAGCAGGGTTGGCAAACTTCAACCAAGTCAAAGCTGGCTTGTGGCCTGTTTCTTAGGGACAGAAACTAAGAATGGTTTTTACATTTTGTTTAGTTTTGTTTTTTATTGAAGTATAGTCAGTTTACAATGTTGTGTCAGTTTCTGGTGTACAGCATAATGTTTCAGTCATACATGCACATACATATATCCCTTTTCATATTCTTTTTCATTATAGGTTACTACAAGATATTGAATATAGTTCCCTGGGCTATACAGTAGAAACTTGTTTATCTATCTCATCTATAGTAGTTAGTATCCGCAAATCTCGAACTCCCAATTTATCCCTTCCCACCCCCTTTCCCCTCGGTAACCGTAAGTTTGTTTACTATGTCTGCGAGTCTGTTTCTGTTTTGTAAATAAGTTCTTTTGCGTCTTATTTTATTTTTTTTAGATTCTACCTATGAGTGATATCATATGGTATTCTTCTTTCTCTTTCTGGCTTACTTCACTTACATTTTTAGAGCACTGCAAAAAGAACAAAAGTAACACCCAAAAATAAAGAATATGCAACAGAGACCACATGTGGCCCAGAGAGCCTAAAATGTTTACTATCTGTCCCTCTGCATTTTTACAGTCATGCCCTTGCCCCACCCATAACCCCTGGAAACCACTAATCTTTGTCACTATAGTTTGTCTTTGAAAAATGTCATACAAATGGGATCATACAGTGTGTAGCCTTTTGAGAATTTGGAGCACAACACCTCTGAGATTCAACCATGTTGTTGCATTTGTCAGTAGTTCTTTCCTTTTTATTGCTGAGTAGGATTCTATTGTATGGATATACTACCATTTGTTTATTCTTTCACCTGTTGAGGGGCATTTGGTTTGTTTCCTGTTTTGGCATTTATGAACAGAGCTGTTATGAACATTTATATATAGATTTTTGGGTGAATATGTTTTCACTTCTCTAGGGAAATACCTAGGCGTGTGATTGCTGGGTCATACGGTAAGTGTGTGTTTAAATTTATAAAAAAAACAAACTGCCAAACTGTTTTTCAGAGTGGCTGTACCAGTTTGCATTCCAAATAGTAACGTATGAGAGTTCCAGCTGGCTGTGCATCCTTGTCAGCAGTTGGCATTGTCAATATTTTTTATTGTAGCCATTCTAATAAGTAGATAGTGCCATTTCCTTGTGGTTTTAATTTGCATTTCCCTAATGACTAATGATGTTGAACATCTTTTTATGTGCTTATTTGCCATCCCTCTATCCTCTTTGGTGAAGTGTTGGTTCAAGTCTTTTGACATTAAAAAAAAAACTTTTTTATTATAAAATAACTAAATTCACAGGATATTGCAAAGATAGTAGAGTGAGGTCCCATGTACACTTCACTGAGTTTGCCCCAATGTTTATATCTTAGTACCAAAACCAGCAATTGACATTGGAATGATGTGTGTGTATAGTTCTACTCCATGTTGTCATTTGTGGAGATTCGTATAAACACCACTGCAAGCAAGAGGCAGAGCTGCTCCATCACCACAAATATCTCCCTTGTGCTTTATAGTCAGCCACGCACCCCCTCTCAAACATCCCTAACTCCTGGAAACTAGTCATTTGTTTTCCATCTCTACACTTTTGTCACGTTGAGAATGCTATATAAATGGAATCATATAATATGTGACAGCTTGAGGTTCACTTTTGTCACTCAGCATGATACTCTCAAGATCCATCCAAGTTGTTGCATGTATCAAGAGGTCATTGCTTTTTATTGCAGAGAAATTATTCCATGGTATAGATGTACCACTGTTTGTTCACTATTCAACCACTGAGGAACATTTTGGTTGTTTCCATTTTTTGGCTATTGCAAATAATGTTGCTCTGATCATTTATGTACGAGTTTGTGTGGGCATAAATTTTCATACGTCTGGGGTAAATGCCCAGGAGTGTGATTGCTGGATTGTATTTTAAGATTTTGCTCGTTTTAAAAGTTGGGCTGTTTGTTTTCTTATCGTGTAGTTTTGACAGTTTTATACCTACTGGATACAAGTCCTTTCTTTCAATGGATCATGTTTTTGGTGTCATGTTTAAAGAATCGTTGTCTAGCCATTGATAATGATAATTTCTCCAACTTTTCATTCTAAAAGGTTTACAGTTTTATGTTTTACATTTAGATATGGGATCCATTTTGAATTAATTTTGGGATAAGGTGTGAGACTTAGATCCAGGTTCACTTTTTTTTTTGCATGGGGATGTCCAATTGTTTTAATACAATTTGTTGAACAGTCTGTTCTTCCTCCATTGAATTGCCAAACTGATACATGCTACAATATGAATGAACCGTGAAAACATTCAAGAAGGAAGCTACCCATAGAAGACCACATACTGTGTTCATTCCATTTATATGAAATGTTGAGAATAGGCAAATCTATAGAGACAGAAAGTAGAGTAGTGGTTGCCTAGGGCCGGTGGGTTTAGGAGGAAATGAGGAGTGACTGCTCATAGGTACAGGGTTTCTTTTTGAGGGGACAATGTTCTAAAATTGATTGTGGTGATAGTTACAGAACTTTGTTAATATTACTAAAAATATTGAATTGTACACTTAAAATGAACAGTATGGTATGTGAATGACATTTCAATAAAGCTGTTATAAAATTTTTTTGAAGAAGAAAGAATATTTGTGAAATCAAGTAATGATAGCATAGCAACAAGCAAAAATTGAGGATAACTGAGTAAGAAGTAAGTAATTTCAGACAATTTTAGAGCAGAGCAATAGTAAGAGTTGCTAAGAAAGTTATTTTGAGCTTATGGAGTGTTTGATGAGTTTTGAACATAAATTTCTTTAAAATGACTCAAGCCTGTCATTCATAGACTGCTGGTAGGAGTGTAAGCTGACATAACCTTTATTGAAAGCAACCTGTCAAGGTGTATCAAGAGGTTTTTAATTTTAAACTCTAACAATCTTTTACCCAGTAATAAAGGAATTTATTATCCTAAGAAAATAACTTAAAATACATTCAAAGATTTATGAAAAAAGGTAATGCTAAAAATTTAGAGGTAATCAAAGAGAACATGGTTAAGTACAACCATGCAATGACTACTGAACGGTCATCAAAACGTCTTTTTTCAACAGCAAGGTCCTACTGTAGAGCACAGGGAACTATATTCAATACCTTGTAATAGCCTATAATGAAAAAAAATATAAAAAGAAATATATGTGTATAACTGAATCACTATGCTGTACACCAGAAATTAACACAACATTGTAAATCAACTATACTTCAATAAAATTTTTTTAAAAATCCTTCTTCTAACACCTTTATTAAGGTGTAATTTTTTTGAGGTGTAATTTATATATGAGAAACTGCATTTATTTAAAGTATACAATTTGATAACTTTTGAGATATATATGTTCATTAAAATATCACCATAAAACCAGGGGAAGGGAGGTGGGAAGGGATAAGTTTGGGAGTTTGAGATTTGCAAATGTTAGCCACTATATATAAAACTAGATTAAAAAAACAAATTTCTTCTGTATAGCACAGGGAACTATATTCAGTATCTTGTAGTAACCTTTAATGAAAAAGAATATGAAAATGAATATATGTATATATATGCATGACTGGGACATTGTGCTGTACACCAGAAATTGACACATTGTAACTGACTATACTTCAAATAAAAAAAAAATAAAGGTAAAACAAAAAGGTTATTTAAAAAATATTTATCACCGTAATAGGATAATGAACATGTTCATCACTCCCAAAAGTTTCTTCATCCCCCTCCCTCTTGCTCCTCACCAACCACCACCATCCGCTGGGCAACCACTGATCTGTTTTCTGACACTATAGACTTGTCTGCATTTTCTAGAATTATATATAAGTGGAATTATACTGCTGTGTACTTTTGGTCTGAGTTATTTCACTTGGAATGATTATTTTTGGATTCATCTGTATTGTGTGTATCAATAGTTCATTCCTTTTTAATTGTGAGTGTAACCCATTCTATGGGTATACCATTTATTTATTCATTCACCCATTGATGGATATTTGGGTGGTTGTTTCAGTTCTTGGCCAGTAAATGAAGCTGCCATGAAAATGCATGTACAAGTCTTTGTATCGACATATGCTTTCCTTTCCCCTGGATAAATACCTAAAAGTGGAAGAGCTGGATCATATGGTAGGTGTATGTACCACTTCTTAAGCAACTTTCAAATTGTTTTCCAAAGCGGCTGTACATTTTATATTCCAATAAGCAGTATATACAAATTACAGTTCTTTCATATCCATATCAACTCTAGGCACAGTCAGTCTTAATTGTAGCCATTTAAAAAGGTGTAAGGTAGTGTTTCATTGTGGCTTTAATTTCCATTTCCCAAATAACTAATGATTTTGAACATTTTTTCATGTGCTTATTTGCCATCCATTTATCTTCTTTGGTGAAGCATCTGTACAAATCTTTTGCTCACTTTTATTTATAGAATTGTTGGTTTTCTTATTATTGAGCTTTGAGAGTTCTTTATATATTTTCAATACAAGCCCTTTATGAGATATATGATTTACAAATATTTTCTCCCAATGTGTAGCTCATCTTTTCATTCTCTTAACAGTATCTTTTGAAGAGAAGTTTTACATTTTGATGAAATCCAATTCATCTTTTTTTTTTTCATGGATCAAACTTTTGGTGCTGTTTCAAGGAAATTTTTGCATGACTCAAGGCCACAGTTTTCTCTTATGTTTTCTTCGGGAAGTTAAAAAAAATTTTACGTATAGGTCATTCATCTATTTTGTATCCATTTTTGTTGTGAGGTATAGATTCAAATATATATATTTTTTGCATATGGAGAACTAGTTGTTTCAGCACAATTTGTTGAAAAGACTATCCTTTCTCCACTGAATTGTTTTTTGTCAAAAATCAATTGTCCACATATGTGTAGATTTATTTCTGGACCCTAATCCATTCCTTTAATCTAATTGGCTATCTTGATGTCAGTCCCACAGTATCTTGATTACTGTAGCTTTGTAAGTTTTTGTAATCAATTTGTTTTAATCTTCTCATTTTGTTCTTTTTCAAAGTTATTTTGGCTATTCTAGGTCCTTTGCACTTGTATGTGAAATTTAGGACCATCTTGTCAGTTTCTACCAAAAAGTCTGCTAGAATTTTGGTTGGGACTGCATTTAATCTATAGACCAATTTGGGGAGAATTGACATAATCATAATAATAATAAGTGTTATGACGTATGAATACAGTACATCTCTCTATTTAGGTCTTGTTTAATTTCAGCAATGCTTTGTAGTTTTTAGCATACATATTTTTCCACATCTTTTGTTATATTTACTGCTAAGTTTTAACTATTTTTGATGCTATTCTAAATAGTATTTTTAAATTTTAACTTATGATTGTTTGTTAATGGTATCTAAAAATATAATTGATTTTTGCATATTGATCCAAACTTCCATTCCTGGGACAAACCTCACTTGGTCATGACGCATTATCCCTTAATATACTGTTGGATTCAATTTGCTAAAATTTAATTTAGAATTTTTGTGTCTCTGTTCATGAGGGATATTCATCTTTAATTTTCTCTTCTTGCAATGTCCTTATTAGGTTTTGGTATCAAGGTAGTGTAAGCCTTATAGAATGAGTTGGGAAGTATTCCTTTCTCCAGTTTTTTGTAAGAGTTGCAAAGAATCAATATTATTTCTTCCTTAAATATTTCATAGAATTCACCAGTGGAGACATCCAGGCCTGGTATTTTCTTTGTAGGAAAATTTTTTTTAACTGAAAATTCCATTTATCTAATATAGCACTTTTAAAATTTTCAATTTTTTTTTTAGTAAACTCAAGAAATTCCATTTTATTGCTCTCAAAGTACCAGCTTTGGGTTTCACTTATTTTCTTTATCATTTTTCCGTTGTCCATTTCATTGATTTCTGTTCTGATCTTGATTATTTCTTTTCTTCTGCTTAATTTGTGTTTAATTTGCTCTACCACTTTCTTAAGGTAGAAGCTAATGTAACTGATTTGAGCCGTTTCTTATTTTCTAATATAAGTATTTAGTGCTATAAATTTTCCTCTAGGTACTGTTTTAGTGGCATCCCACAATTTTGTTAGGTTGTGTTTTCGTTTTCATTCAATTCAAGATACTAATTTTCCTTTTGATTTATTCTTTGACCTGTGGGTTATTTAGATGTGTGTTATTTAGTTTTCAAATGTTTATGGATTTTTCAGATGTTTCTGTTCTTGATTTTTAATTTAAATTCCATTGTGCTTACAGAACATGTTCTATTTGACTTAGATCCTTTTAAATTTATTGAGACTCATTTTATACCTTATAATATGGTCTCTCTTGGTCAACGTTCCATATGCAATTGAGAAGAATGTATATTCTGCTGTTGTTAGAAGGCATGTTCTATAAATGTCAATTAGGTCAAACTGGTTGATTGTGTTGTTCAAGTTTTCTATAGCTTTACAGATTTTTCTTTTTGCTTTCTCTATCAATTATTTAGCAGGGGTATTGAAATAAAATATAATTGTGAATTTGTCTGCTTCTCCCTTCAGTTCTCTCAGATTTTGCCTCATATATATTTGGAAACTCTGTTATTAGGCACATGAATGTTTTAGATCATGTCCTGGTGAATTGACTCCTTTATCAGTATAAAATGAGCTTCTTTATCCCTGATGGTTTTCTCTGCTCTTTATCCCTGATGGAAATCTACTTTGTCTGATATTAATCTAGCTGCTCAAAATTTCTTCTGATTAATGTTAGTACGATATTTCTTTTTTCATCATTTTACTTTTAACCTACTTGTGTTTTTATATTTAAAGTGCATTTCTTAACTCATTCCCTTATGAGAAAAAAACCTACCAATCAGAATACAATGAGTATGTACAATTCCTTTGCCTATAGCCTTGTAGTTTCCAGTAAAAGCATCATCTTCCAAATTCACATTAATCAACTTTTTTTTGTTTTGCATACATTAGAGTTCACCTTTGAAATATACATTTCTATAGATTCTATACATTTCAGATGCAGAGTTGTAACTGAGCAGAACCCTATTGTCATCATCGGTGACCATCTGATATCCATAGCTATGTTTGTAACTGCTTAACTGTATAATGGTTTAAAGGATTTTTCTCATGCTCTTGCTGACCAGGGTTAGGCTGGAGAGGAGGGAGGCTTGGGTGGTCTGCCCAACCCCCTCATGGTGCTGTGTGAGGGGACCATGCTCAGTGCCCTGCTTTTGTCCCCAGTGCCCTTCTCTTGACCCTGACACCTCAGAAATGGCAATTGGGTATTTTGTGCATTTTGTTGTTCATAACTTGCCCCAATTGTGCATGTCTGCAGTTGTTTTCAACCACCTTGTGGTTTCCTTGTATCCTGTTGTTTGAGCTGCAGGCCTCAGCCTGCAGCAGGGGGTGCCAGACCTCAGCCTGCTTAAAAGGCTAAAAGCATTTATCAACCTGACTTTAAACTGCACAAGTTTTTCTCCAGAGCTCTTTTCCATAGACCCCCTTCCTATGCGTTCTTTGTTCTAGGTATGAGAATATTAAGAGTCCCAAATCTAGAGGTGAACTTCATACCCAGCAGAGGGAAAGGGACCACTGCATTTGAAAAACAACTTTACAAAAATTTGTTACCCTGGATATAATCTCTATGGAAACTAGCTCTTCCCCTTGAACTCTTGAATTTTTACTATAAAACCCCCGGCCTTCTCTCCCCAGGAGGCTCACAGTCTTAGAGGCATTAGCCCACTGTGACCTCCTTTGCCTGGCGAAGAAATAAAGCTGCCTTTTCTACTTCATCAAAAACTATTTCCTCAAGTCTCAATTTGGTAAGCAGAGTACAGAGGCCATGTTTCTGCAACAGAGTCATGGATCTATTATGCCAGTACCATACAGAACAATCCATTCACCCTAAAAGCCCCCCTGTGCATCTTCTTTACAGTCAACAACTCAAGTCTTCCCAGCCCTCAGCAACCACTAATTTGTTTTTCGTCCCTATCATTTTGCCTTTCCTATAGTCACATGAATGGGATTATACAATATATACAATGTGTAGCCTTTTTTGCTTGCCTTCTTTCATTTAGTAAAATGCACTTAAGATTCATCAATGTTGATGAATGAATCAATAGTTCATTTCTTTTTATTGCTGAATAGTATCCCTATGCTTGGATGTACTACAGTTTGTTTATCCTTTCCCATGATAAAAGACAACCTCATTGCTTCCAGTTGTTAGCCATTAGGAATAAAGCTGCTATAAACTTTTGTGTATAGTATTTTGTGTGGATATAATCTTTCAAATCACTTTACATGTATACAGGGGCTAAATGGATAAGTAAATGCGTGATGGATGGTATATCCAGGTTTCTCTCTGTCAGAGAGGAAAGTGAAAGATAATCAAGAAAGGAAAGCAGCAATGAAGTATATGATACCGGATTAGAGACTGAGTCGTAAGTATGAACTTATGTTTACCTTAATACAAATATGAATAGAGACAGAAGTCACTTTAGGTATGTGTGTATATGTAGGTTAGTATACATACATGTATTACTTATCTCTGTTCATTGAGAGGGCCTAGAAGCAATGCCACCCAATAGCAACAAGCACATCCAGACCTTAATTTCTGCTATAAAAGAAATCAGGAATCCTTAGAGAAATAGCTGATTTTAGGACCAGGACACAGAGCATCTTATAGTATTAGAAAATAAGGAAGTGTTCAAAAAACCAAAAAAAGATGAGAGTATGTCAAAGTGACACATGAACAAGCCTGAAAGTGCTACCATTGGCCAAAGCCAGAACAAACTGAGTGTCCTTTACAATTTCATTTTATGTCCTTTTTTCCCTTATTAGCTGTAACCCTTTATTTTGTTATTTTAGTGGTTGCTTTTGAGCTTACATGATACATCTTTAATTTGTTATAGTAAAACTTCTAGTAATATTATACCACTTAAAGCATAGTTTAAGAACCCTGCAATAGTGTGTTTCCGTTTCTCCCCTCCTGGGCACTGTGATATTTATCATGTATTTTGTTTTTGCATGTATTATAAAACCCACACTATATTTTAAATTATTTCTGTTTATACAGTCAATATCTTTTAAAGATATTTAAAGAATAAGGAAAATATTAGATATTTAGTATGTCATTATTATTTCCAATGCTCTTCCTTTCTTTGTGTAGATCTATATTTCCTTTGGTAGCATTTTTCTTCTGCCTAAAGGATTTCCTTTAACATTTCTTATAGTTATGGTCTGCTGGTGATGAATTCTTTCACTTTTTGTAAGTCTGGAAAAGTATTCTTTTGTCTTTGTTTTTGGAAAATGCTTTTTCTGGGTATAGAATCTTAGGTTGATTCTTTTTTTCCTTTCAGTACTTTAAGGATGTTGTCCCAATGTATCTTGCTTGCTTTGTTTCTGATGGTAAATATACTATCATACTTCTGTTCCATAGAGCATTCAATCAGGAAGGTAAAATCTTGAGCAGAGTAGATCTTCATAGGCACAGGCAAAAGCTGTTGTCCACAGGCAGAATTTCTTCTCCGTTTAAGGGAAGCCTCAGCTCTGCTTTTAAGATTTTCCAACTCCTATTATAATGGCTCACTACTTCAAGCAAGTGCTAAAGATTAAGCTAACAAAAGGGTGTGTCTTAATAGCATAAAGAGGAGATATCCTTTTATACCCTTGAATTCTGGCAGCAGAAGTGGCCAACTACAAAATTAAGGGTCACTTATATGAGTTTCTTTCTCCTTGCCCTAGTATTAATTCACCTTTTTTATTCAACACATCTTCTGGACTATTCCTCTTCCTTAGTCAGAATTTTAATAACTATGTATTTTAAGTGAAAGACGACCATTGTTTTAGATAATTGAGTGATGAAAAGGAACCAGTAAAGTTAACTTTAAAAGTACCAGAGCCAATATAATAATTATCTGGACTAATACTTTCAAATGAGATTTTTTTGTTGAGATCTTCCCTTACAGATAAGGGTGATCAAGTGACTAAATTTTGGCTAATGAGATGTAGGCAGAAGTTTTGGGTGGGGATTCTGGGAAAGGTCATTTAAAAAGGAGTTGACTCACCTGGAAAGTGCTCTTCTGCCCCTTTCCTCTTCTCTTTTCCTCTTTCTTCCAGCTTGGAATGCAGACACAATGGCTAGAGTTGCAGTGGCCATCTTGCAACCATGAAGCAAACTTTCAGGTGGAAATTGTATGTTTAGAAGGGCAAAGCAGCAAGATAGGAGTAACCTGGGACTTGGATGACTTCATGGGTTTGTCAGGCCACTGCTGGATTGCCTACCTCTTCCTAAAAAAAAAAGAAAAATAGCCTACTGATTTATTTCAGCCATCCTTATTAAGTGTCTGTTACTAACAGATGAACACAATTCCTAAATGATGGATTCACATCCACGTGGTAGGCAGTACCTTCTCCCCAATACTTTTCTTCAGATGAGACCAGTGTGACCCTGATGTGGAATACTTTTGACCACTAAGTTAGGGTTGTGTCTCAGTCTGTCTTACTCTCCACTTCCAAACATTATGCCTGACAAATAGTATGTGCTCAGTAAAAATTTATTGACCAATCAGGGGCCTGGCTTAGTCTGGATCCATAACTCTCAGACTCCAGTCTCCAGTTTGGTTAGATTAGCCATGTTCTAGAGTCATTGTGGTTCCTGCTTGAAAGCAGCAAACAAACCTTGCCTCACTTTAAAGGTAGCAGAGTCTAAAACAATCACAAGGGTTTTTAAAATAGTAAAGGGCCATTGAAAACAGGAGATCAGGACAATTCCTAAAATGAAAAAAGGCAGGTGATGATGGAGGTACAAGAAGAGATTCCAGGTCCATGTTTATTTCCTAATCCAGCTTACTGTGGTGTACGTTATGTCTTTTGTTCATCTCTCCTGCCCTTTGGAGTACAAATGCTCATCCACTTAACTTTTGTAAAACTATGATTTAAAATCAAGTGACCTACATAAATAAGTAATTATCACAGATTAATAAATAATAAGCAAAGGAAGGAGGAAGAAATATACATACATGCTCACGGGTGACAAACATAGAAAATCAACAGAGGCATTCTGCCAGGTCACCAGGACAGGGGAAAACCATGAGGGAAGAGAGAGGAGTCAGTTCAGAATATGCCCAGAAATGGTCCACATAAATATTAGAGGAAGGAAGTTTTGAAAACCAGATAAATTTTCTCTGACTTTCAAAAATGCATTTAAAATGCATGGAATAGCTGGCATCTAGCTCTCCTTCTAGAACTGTGTTATCCCTATGACAAACCTATAGCAAAGGAAAATAAAATTGTCAGCCCTTCAAACAAGAGGGACCTGGAGACCATGGTCTATAGGAAAGAGGACAGGAAGCAGTTTAAGCTATAGGGTGAACCTCTCATACATCTTTTTCTTGTGACACAGGGTCAAGAGTTTATGATCCTAACATTATTATTCAGCTTTAAAAAAGCAGGAAATCCTGACACTTGTGACAACATGGGTTAACCTGGAGGACATTATAATAAGTGGAATAAGCCAAACACAGAAAGACAAATACTGCATGATCTCACTTATATGAGGAGTCTAAAATAGTCACACCTAAATATGTACAATTTTTATCAATTATACCTCAGTAAAGTCCCCTGTGCTATACAGTATGAACTTGTTGCCTATCTATTTTATATATATTAGTTAGTATCTGCAAATCTCAAACTCCCAATTTATCCCTTCCCACCCCCTTCCCCCTCTGGTAACCGGAAGTTTGTTTTCTATGTCTGTGAGTCTGTTTCTGTTTTGTAAATAAGTTCATTTGCCTTTTTTTTTAAGATTCCACATGTAAGTGATATCATATGGTATTTTTCTTACTCTTTCTGGCTTATTTCACTTAGAATGACATTCTCCAGGGCCATCCATGTTGCTACAAATGGTATTATTTTATTCTTTTTATGGCCAAATAGTATTCCATTGTATAAACATGCCACAGCTTCTTTATCCAGTCATCTGTCGATGAACATTTAGGTTGTTTCCATGTCTTGGCTATTGTAAATAGTGCTGCTATGAACACTGGGGTGCCTGTAGTTTTTTGAATTAAAGTTCCCACTGGATATATGCCCAGGAGTAGGACTGCTAGAGTATATGGCAAGTCTATTTTTAGTCTTTTGAGGAATCTCCATACTGTTTTCCATAATGGCAGCACCAAACTACATTCCCACCAACAGTGTAGGAAGGTTCCCCTTTCTCCACACCCTCTCCAGCATTTATCATTTGTGGGCTTTTGAATGACGGCCATTCTGACTGGTATGAGGTGATACCTCTTTGTAGTTTTGATTTGCATTTCTCTGACAATTAGTGATATTGACCTTTTTTTCATGTGCTTATTGGCCATTTCTATGTCTTCTTTGGAGAATTGCTTGTTTAGGTCTTCTGCCCATTTTTACATTGGGTTATTTGTTTTCTTGATATTAATCTGTATGAGCTGTTTATATAGTCTGGCAATTAAGCCCTTGCAGTCTCATATTTTGCAAATATATTCTCCCATTCCATAGGTTGTGTTTTTGTTTTGCTTATGGTTTCTTTTGCTGGAATTAATTAATTTTTTTTAAAAGATGGCAGAGTAGGAGGACACTGAGCTTACCGCCCTCCATCAACACATCAAAAATACATATACATGTGGAGTAATTCTCACTGAAAACAAACTGGAGACTAAAACAGAGACTCTTCTACAACCAAGGCCATTAAGAAAGATCCACACAGAGTTGGGCAGGAAGGGAAGAGAGTCAATCAGGTCGGGACCCATGCCAATAGGAGACACAGAAACGAAGGGTATATCATGGGTTTGGAGACCCTCCCTGGGGAATGATGGGTTCAAACCACATATTAGGCACCTAGGAAGTTGAGCTCCCTTGGCTGACTTGAAAACCAGTGGGACTTACAGAAGGGCTGTAAGAAACAGACTCTGCTCCTGAGGAACATGTACACAAACTTTCTTGCTCCCAAAACAAGGTGGAGGAAGCAGATTGAAACTGCCTGGGATTCTGGCCAGTTTTCTGTGACTATCACAGCATGTGCCCTGGACCATCTAGCACTGGCACAGCTGCCCACTAGGGCCAAGGCTGCATTTACCAATGAGATTGCACACTTGGGGGGTCAGAGCCAGCTCGGACCTGACACTGTGTCTGAACAAGGCCAGAGCGGCCGTTACTGCTGTAAGCAGATAGGGTAGGGGATCCCCAGAGACAGAGAACCAGGTATGGCTTTCTTGACTTAAAGAAGCCGTTTTTGGTCGAAGCCACTTTTGGTCTAAGCCATTTTGTGATCTAAGCCTGGTCACAATGCTTGCCTTTGAACAGGTCTCAGTAACTAATAGTCTTAAGGAAACAAAAGAATGCAGAAACATTGCCTATTATAGGGCAAGCGAAATAACAACAGCAAGGGTAATATATCAGTTGTAAAGACTCCCAGTTCTGTTTCAATGGTAAAGATTAGCCTGAAGTGCTCAACCACCAGATCAACTGGAACTTAGTGGATGGTGATGTTGACCTTTTCTGATCCTCGTGACTTCAATCAATTAAAGCTTGGATTCTGTCAACCATTCAGGCACCTTCATGAATATGCATGCACCCTTAGCTTCCCCTATTCACTCTTCTGAGAGACACTGCTTTGGGAAAGATCCCTTGTGCTCTCCTTACTTGTTGCAAGTAACAATAGCTCCTTCCTCCTCTCAATCCTTGGCTTGGTTGTGTCTTTTGGCTCAACATTCACCAAGAGGTGAACCCAGTTTTTGGGTAACACTGGCAGAGGCAGTGGATTGGGAGTTGTCTCAAGCACTGACTAGTATGCTGAGACCATCCTAGCCTGGGTCCCAACCCACACCTGCTGCCCACTCTGGCCTCTCTTGCTTCAGGGCTGCTCTCCCCTGGGGCAGAAGTGCCATTGCTGGGAGTGCGGAGAGTACACACATAGAGAGAAAGGAATCAGCTCAGATCCAACCCTCAGGGCTTCTTCTCCAGCACCTTGGGACGCAGTCTCACCCCCAATGGGTCAGTGATGGTCACTGAGCATAGGAGAAGCCCCAGCTCACACCTGGCTCTGGCTCGAGCCCTTCCATCTCCAGCCCCACCTCTCATCAAGGTGACAGCTGCCAGCACACCCTGGGGGAAGATGTGACCTGTGCTCATGTCAGATTCAGCTCTCCTGCCAAAGGTACCAGGCACATGCAGACTGCAAAGGGACATTTCCACACAAGGACACCCATTCAAGACTGGGATAGGTAACTATTTTACCTAATTTCATAGAGACAGAGAAAGCTTTAAAAAATGAGAAGACAGAGGAATTTGCTTCAAATGGAAGAACAAGAAAAAAAAATCCCTGAAAAAAAGCAACTAATGAAACACATAAACAATTTATCACATAAAGAGTTCAGAGCAGACTGGGATTTCAAAATTGTAGAATAGATAAACAAGATTACACTGTATAGCACAGGGAAATATACACAAAATGTTATGATAAATCACAGAGAAAAAAATGTGACAATGAGTGTGTATATGTCCATGAATGACTGAAAAATTGTGCTGAACACTGGAATTTGACACAACACTGTAAAATGATTATGAATCAATAAAAAATGTAAAAAAAAAAGAGTTCAGAGCATTAATAAGAAGAATGCTAATTGAACTTGGGAAAAGAACAGATGAACACAGTGAGAATTTTAACAAGGAACTAAAAAATACTTTAAAAAGAACCAGTTAGAGTTAAAGAATGCAATACTGAATGTACTTGATGAAGTTATGGCTGAAAACTTCCTAACCTGAAGAAGGAAACATATATTCAGGTATAGGAAGCACAGAAAGTCCCAAACAAGAAGAACCCAAAGAGACCCATACCAAGATATAACATAATTAAAATGGCAAAATTAAAGATAAAGAGAGAATTCTAAAGGCAGCAAGAGAAAAAGAGTCACATTCAAGGGAATCCCTCCAAAGCTATCAGCACACTTTTCTGCAGAAACTTTGCAGGCCAGAAGGGAGTGGCATGATACATTTAAAGTGCTGAAAGGGGAAAATCTGCAACATAGGTCACTCCATACAACAAACTTATTCAGAACTGAAGGATAGATAAAGAACTTCTCAGATAAGCAAAAACTAAACGAATTCATCAACACTAAGCCGAACCAAAAGAAGTGTTAAAAGGTTTTCTTTAAGTGGAAAAGAAAAGGTTGTAGCAAGAAGTAAGAATTTATGAGAAGGGAAAACTCCAACTTGTAAAGGCAAGGTTGTGGATCCACCACTTGATAAATTAGCATGAAGATTAAAAGACAAAAATCGTAAAATTTGCCACAAGGGTTGAAGCCAGAAAAGAAAGAAAATTCCAAGCTACAGTGTTCCCAGGGTATAGTTCAAGCAGGAAGAGGTACTTTTCCAATGTATTCTTAGTTTCCCCACCTCCCACCATCCAGTTAGTTAACCTTGTCAGCTTGGCTACTGTAGTAGATGCTATCAAGCCCCACACATACTGCCCTTTTTCCACTCCGGATGTCACTACGGACACTCCCAAGGCACACTGATGACTTTCTGCATCTCTGTGCTTTCTAAATGAAAAAGCATGTTGAAAATGTCTGGGAATTAACAATACCAGGGCAATCTTTCGGATTTCAGCTAACTCCAGCTTCCTTGCCCTCACCAGGGCGGTTCTGAGGTATGTTACACTCAGTGTCAGAGGGGCTCCAGCTGGATTGAGCCCTAGTTGCCTGCTCATTGACATATCTTTTATTGGCTTCCCTCCTCTCCTTATCTCACTTCCCCTCTCTCTCACTGTGCTTCCTGGGGTCACCTCCCAAATAAACTACTTGTCTCCAAATCTTTGTCTCAGGGTCCACTTTTGGAGGAATCTAAATGGCAAACACAAAGAAACTTGATTGTCTACCACAGTAGCTTATATCTGTAAAGGCCAGAACTCACAACTTCTGCCTAGACCTGTGCTTCTCCCTCACCCTAAGACATCAAGATCAGTCAGGAAGTATGTAAAAAAAAAAATGGAAATTTGTGAACAATTTTCTTTATTAGCTATAATTTCTGGTAAATTCAAGGTTACTTTGCAGATGGTGCTGTTCTCTGTCATTGAGGTTAGCTAGGAGTTTGGGCAGCTCACTAGGAATTGGTCCCACCTGTGCCACCCATCCTCTGTGTTTCGGTGGAGAAATTCTTAGGCACATTTTCAGAGAGAAAAAAATGTTTTTCTTGAAGGGTCTGTAATCAGTCTTTCAACAAGTATTCATTAAGTGCTTATTAAGTGCCAGAATATATTAAAGACACTGGATATCATATTGAAGGTATTAAGATTTTTATATGGGCAGTTCATAATTACGATGCTTAAATTTAAAAACTTTAGTGGGATTTATATAGTTAATTATGCTCTTTAAATGGGCTGAAGAAGAAACAGTGACTGTGTTGGTTGTGCAGATACTGTAAGTTGGCTCACTTAACGCCAATTCCATTGTTGGTGGTGTTTCAGGCTTAATTTTCCCAAGGGGTGTTTGTGCATTTTTACTAGCGACATTGTCCTGGCTGCATTATTTCTGAGTCTTACCCAATCCCTTTCTGCTTAAACTAGCTAGAATGAAACTGTTGTCTGTAACTAAGAATCTTGATTGAGAAAATTGTAGGCATCAGGCTAGTAAAAAAGGTTCCTGAAGACACATACACTGGTCTGGGCAAGAGGCATCTGGGTGAAAGTATGAGGGGGGCACAGAGTGTGGATTTTTGTGTCTCACATTAATGCCCACCACAGAGTGTCCATTATGTGCATGGGATGGTTGGTCTTGTGGATGTCACCAGTCTCTTTCCTTGGCCACTCTAGTGTCTTTGAACAGAGTAGTCATGGTGGCAGTGCTGGGGGCTTTACATGGGCCCAACAACATGGACTCCCTTTTACTACAGCCAGTTTAACTATTGCCACTGCTGAATGCCCAACCTTCCAGCAGCAGAAACCAATGTTGTGCCCTCAAAATGGACCATTGCTAAGGGAGATTAGGCAGCCAACAGTACATGCTGTCAAACTTCAGAATTTTTGTCAATCTTGTAGGTGAGAAATGCTCTCTCTCTACAGTTTTAATTTGCATTTCTCTTACTATGAGCGAAGTGAAGTTGAATACCTTTTTGTATGTTTAAGGGCCATTTTCATTTCATTTTCTGTGAGTTATCTGTGCATACATCTTACCAGTTTTTCTATTAGGTTTTGTTCTTTTTTTCTCAATTTTAAGCTCATTATGTATTAAAGATGTTTACCCCTTGATTATGATGTAAGTTGTAAATATTTTTCCTAATTTGTCATTTGTCTTTTCACTTTTCTTCTGTTTTTCCTGCCATACAAATTTTTTTTTTACTTTTATTTGATCAAATTTATCTTTTTTCTTATTGCTTCTAAAATTTGAGTCACAGTTAGGAAAGTTTTCCCACTCCCAGGCTATAAGGGAATTCACCGGTATTTTCTCTGATTACTTGTACAGTTTGATTTTTCACACTGAGAATTTTTATCTATCTGGAATTTATCCAGTGTAGGGAATAAGTCAAATTTTAACTTTTCCCATATGGCTATTCAGTTGTTCCAATGCCACTTATTAGAAAGTGTTTCTTTTCCCATGATTGAGATAAGCCTTCATCAGATACTAAATATCCATGTGCACATGAGCCTCTTTCTGGCTTTTTAATATTCTTTTCCATTTGTCCATTCGTGTGCTGATATCATGGTGCTTTAATTATAAAAACTTTGTAATATGTTTTCATATTTGTTAGAGCTAGCTCTCCTACATTGCTTTTATTTTTTAAAGGATATCTAATCCTGCTTGTTTATTCTTCTAAATGAACTTTATAATCAACATTTCTGGCTGTATGAAAAAAGAAAAAGACTGATGAAATTATATTGCGATCACGTTGAATTTATAGATTAGTTTTTAAAGAACTGACATCTTCATGCTGCTATGTTTTCCTATCAAAGAACAGGTTATGTCTTTCTACCTATTCAGATATTTTAGGAGTGTTTTATAGTTTCTTCATAAAGATTTTTCAGATTCCTCAACATGTTTATGCCCAGGCACTTTATTTTCTTTCATTTTGCTATTGTAATGGTGTCATCTCTTCCATTTTTTCTTCTAACTGGTTATTGGTTATACAGATAAAGGCTTTTGACTTCTGCATGTTAATTTAATAGCCTGATATTTAAATGAATTTTCTTCTTCTTTGTGGTAGTATTTTCATTTACTCTTTTGGGTTTTTCAGATATATAATAGTATCAGCTGTAAAAAAAAAGATAACATTTACCTCTTCCTTTCTAATTATTATGCCTCTACTTGATTTTTCCTGTCTAGCTGTATTGGCTAATACCTTCAATGCAATGTTTAAAACTAGTGGAGACAATGGGCCTCCTTGTCTTGGTCCTCACTTTAGCGTGAAAGCCTTTATCATTTCCTTATTCAGTAAGATGCTGTGAAATGTAAGATGTTTGGGGAAAATGTATGTGTGTATGTGTGTGTGTATATAGACATATAAAATATATAAAATATATATAATCATATTAAGGAAATATCCATCAAGTCCTATTTTAGCCAGATTCATCAAGGAAAAAAGGGAGAGAGCCCAAGTCAATAAAATCATAAATGAAAAAGGAAGGTACAACCAACACCACAGAAATACCACAGAAATAAGAGACTACTACGAACAACTATATGCCAATGAAATGGACAACCTAGAAGAAATAGACAAATTCTTAGAAAGATGTAATCCCAAGACTGAACCAGGAAGAAATAATGAACAAACCAATTACCAGCAATGAAGTTGAATCAGCAATTAAAACACTCCCTACAAACAAAAGTCCAGGACCAGATGGCTTCACAGGTAAATTCTCCCAAATATTTAGAGAAGAGTTAGTGCCTCTCCTTCTGAAACTATTCCAAAAAATTGCAGAGGAAGGACCACTTCCAAACTCATTCTACGAGGCCACCATCACCCTGATACCAAAACCAGACAAAGACATCACACAAAAAAGAAAATTATAGGCCAATGTCCCTGATGAACATAGATGCAAAAATCCTCCAGAAAATACTAGCACACTGAATCCAACAATATACTAAAAAGAGCATTCATCATGATCAATTAGGATTTACCCCAGGGATGCAAAGAATTTTTCAGTATCCTCTAATCAATCAATGTGATACATCATATTAACAAATACTGATCAAATTCAACATCCATCTATGATAAAAACTCTCTAGAGAGCTGGCATAGAGGAAATAAACCTCAACATAATAAAGGCCATATATGACAAACCCACAGGTAACATTGTACTCAATGGTGAAAAGCTGAAAGCATTTCCTCTAAGATCAGGAACAAGACAAGGATGCCCACTCTCACCACTTTTACTTACCATAATCTTGGAAGTCCTAGCCACAGCAACCAGAGAAGAAAAACAAATAAAAGGAATCCAGATTGGAAAGGAAAATGTAAAACTGTCACTGTTTGCAGATGACGTGATACCATACATAGAAAATCCTAAAGATGCCACCAGGAAACTCTAGAGCTCACCAATGTATTCAGTAAAGTTGCAAGATACAAAATTAATATACAGAAATCTGCTGCATTTCTATACACTAACAACAAACTATCAGAAAGAGAAATTAAGGAAACAATCCCATTTACCATCAGATCAAAAAGAATAAAATACCTAGGAATAAACCTACCTAATGAGACAAAAGACCTGTACTCTGAAAACTATAAGATGCTGATGAAAGAAACTGAAGATGACACAAACAGATGGGAAGATATACTATGTTGGATTGGAAGAATCAGTATTGTTAAAATTACCATACTACCCAAGGCAATCTGCAGATTCAGTGCAATCCCCATCAAAATACCAGTGGCATTTTTTGCAGAACTAGAACAAAATATTTTAACATTTATATGGAAACACAAAAGACTGCTAATAGCCAAAACAATTTTGAGAAAGAAGAACAGAGCTGGAGGAATTATGCTCCCAGGCTTCAGACGATACTACACAGCTACAGTAATCAAAACAGTATGGCACCGACACAAAAACAGACACAGCTCAACAGAACAAAATAGAGAGCCCAGAAATAAACCCACGCACTTATGGTCAATTAACCTACAACAAAGGAGGCAAGAATATACAATGGAGAAAAGACAGTCTCTTCAATAAGTGGTGCTGGGAAAACTGGGCAGCTGCATGTAAAAGAGTGAAATGAGAACATTCTCTAACACCTTATACAAAAATAAACGCAAAATGGATTAAAGACTTAAACGTAAGACTAGATACTATAAAACTCCTAGAGGAAAACATAGGCAGAGCACTCTCTGACATAAATCATGGTAATATTATTGATCACTTTTAACATAACTGTCAACTCTTAAATTTATAAGTGGAAAAAAAATGAGTCACATTCTCTAAAAAAGTCTGTTAAGTAAAATATGACACAAAATCATAGTACCATCATAGGCAAGTGTTCCAGAATGTCTATCCTACGAAGTGTAGAATCCAAGGAGAGGGGTGCCATGTGAGCCAAACACTAATTCAAAATGCTCTAGGATAAGGGGCCGGAGGAGTACAGTGGCAGTACAGTGGCTCTCTGAATGAAAAAAGACCCAGGTTAGAGTCCTGACTCTGCAACTCACTTTGTGATCTTGGACAAGTTTCTCAGCCTGTTCGTGCCTCCATTTCCTTTTATGTAAATTGGGATAATGATAGTAGCTATTTTAAGGATTGTTGTGTTCAGTGATCACCCTAGAAGATTTAGTTCAGGACTTGGCACATAATAAATGCTCATTAAAAAGTAGCTATTATCATTAAGTCTCCAAATGGAGAAGTAAACATAATAAATGCCATGAAGGGTCTCTGGAGGAGGAGGGGCACTTAAGCTGTTTCCTTGAAAGCTGTTTAGGGTTTGAATAGACAGAGGGTTGAGGAAGAAAAAGAGGACTTTCCAGGTAGGAGGGAAAAGATCGTTAAAATTTAAAAGGTCATCCCAAAACAGTAGTTGATTTTACTTTGTATTTTTTAAAAAGGTCCAACTGCCCTTTTTTCCAACTGCCTTTTAAAAGCATCATTATTTCAAATTTGATTTGTTTCCTCATCACATTGTGCAGAACACTGGAATATGAATGGCATGTTTTATTATACATATGAGAGCAAAACATTTTGAATCAAATAATTCCATGCTAT
The DNA here is from genome assembly GCF_048564905.1 of Vicugna pacos. Lineage (NCBI taxonomy): Eukaryota > Metazoa > Chordata > Mammalia > Artiodactyla > Camelidae > Vicugna > Vicugna pacos. Next base: position 31,524,607 of record NC_133023.1, read on the forward strand.
CTTTAAGGCCCCCACTGATCCATCCTTTATCGTTTTTTGTCTAGTTGCTATTTTGCATTTTAATTTGACCTTGCCTTTTATTTATTTGCACCTATTACCAGAATGCTTTTTTAAACTAAATATTTTGTGGTGTTTCCTATTCGGTATTTGATGAATGTTTATTACTGTAATTTGATGTTCAGAAAAATGTACCACATCCTACATCAATCATTACATTCCATTATCCATGGAGTCTAAACCATTTCACGGTCATTAAGAGAATATGTTATTTGGGAATTAAATCAATGGAAAGAAGGGGAAAGGGCATCCAAAGGTGGTGAGGAGAGAAGGGAAAAGCAGTGGGGCTTATGCAGAGCACACATTTCCCTGCAAGGAAGAAAACATAAAATTCTCAGGCTTTCCCTTCCTCTATCTCCCAGTCCACTAAATGTAGTACAAACTTGCAGTGAACTCTCTTCCAGACTTGGGTGCGGAATGTGGTGGGTGGTTGAGTAAACATCTATGGAATATATTGTCTTAGGCTGTGTGTCTAAGAAGAAGATCCCCCCCGCAATTCAAGAATATGAGTGCCAGTTGTTTATTTGGGAGGTAAACCTAGAAAACACCAGTCGGGGAATGGGGACATGAGACAGGAAGGGGAAGGAAGCCAATAAAGGGTATATTATTGCCAAGAAGTTATCAGGGTCATTCATTCCCTTAAAATATTACAAAATAATAAAAATGCTTACTGGAGAAATTCCAGAAAAAATATAGAGTGACATAAATGTCAAGAAATGTGAAGGGTCTGAGATTTTGCCCTACTTGCAAGCTAAGTTAGCCTGCCACAGATTCATACTCATAGATGCTGACAGAAGACAGGAGACTCCTGGGTTGGAGGCAAGGGAATGGGTCACTTGTGGCACAGCAGGCAGTCCCTGTGCTTCATAGGGCAAAGGAGAATGGCCCAGGCAGATGGTGCACATATAGTATTTATCACCAAGTTCCTGTCCCTCACTGACCGGGGCTGCTCCTGGTGGCATTAACTCTGTGGCAAGTCTGGCCCACCGATCATTCCACCACACCCAGTTCCCAGAGTCGGTCCTCATCAAAACGTGGAGTTGACTTTGATCGCCATCCTCTCCTCCTCCAAACTTTCCCTAAGGCGACTCTGTCTCCATCTTCCCAGGAGAAGATGGGTCCATGTCTTCGTGTGTCTTGGTCTCTTCTTTTTATTCTCAGTGAAGTCTGCCTTTGTAAACTCTTCAGCTGTCGTAGGGAGGAAATGACTGGGAGCAGTCATTTTAATTGGAACTGGGATGGATGTTTTAAAGCTAAAGATAAAAACACCCTATCTAGGGAGACTTCAGATATCAGATGACATATGAAGGAGGCTACGAGATGGAGGGAAAATGCCCACTTCACTTAAGCTGGGATTTCCTGGATGATCCTCAGGTGACCCCAGAAGGTCAATGCCCTGCTCTGAGTGCAGCCTCCCAGGCCTTGGGAAGAAGAGCCCTGTGACCTCCCTGGAGCCTCCTACTAGTCCCTCTGACTCAGCTCTGTACTAAATCACTTTGATTTGGGGGGGCCCAACAATCTTTCTGCATTTATATTTTGTCCATTTTCCTCTTCCTCTTCTCCCTAAATGATAGCTCACTGGACTGAAAACAAAATTCACTTGTTTCAGATAGCTGGGTCACAGCATGACCAAAATACAAAGGCTTCATTCTTCCTTCATCCCAGAACACTCTAGTGAGAAGCCCTGCCCCTCTTCTCCCATAGTTCCCAGCCAGCGAGATCAGAGGATAGACAGCTCAGTGTAGCGTATAGATTTGTGATCAGTTAGTACCACCCTCCAGGCCAGGGGGCATCATGGGGTAGGAGGGATCTCAAGTCCCCAGAAACAAACAGAACCCCTTGGGGCTTGACTCCACATGTTTGAACTCAGTGTCTTTCCACTTGTGCTGAGGTCTATCTGAATTTCAATCCCTCCATCTTTCTCCAGGTTCCCTCTGGGCAAAATATTTCCCAATGCCTTTTTATATCCGTGAGATAATCATTTAGGGCACTTGCACCCTGCTCTTACTATTATTGTTATTGTATCCTGTGACTGTTCAGGAAAGATACGGTGGCTTCAGAAATATGTCTTCAATGTACAGCATTTGTTTTTTCATCTGGCATTATTTACCTGTGGACATTTCTATTCATTTCTTCTAGGCTGTCAGAGGTCAAGTCTTAGGTATCTTTATATCCCAGGCAGTACACTGCTCTGAACTTAGAAAGGGCCTAATTAACATTCATTTTTTTCAATTTGCATTTTTCAAATGAGGTTTTAGAGAGCTTTTTAAAAGAGCATCATCCTAAGGCTAGTGTATCCATCGATTTCTGGTCAAGAACATATGAACTACTCTAGATGTTTCAAGCAGAGAGGGCTTTAAGGTAGGGAACTGGTTGCAGAGGTGTTGAAAGGGTTAAAGGAGTAAAAGGGGTGGGTGTGACTCAGAGACAAGGAAACTGCTGCTATTCTGTAGGGAGAGGGTGTTGGCCGGATATTAGGGAGCTGTTAATACCCAGAGATTGGAACTCACAAGCCCACATTTACAGTTGCTGTTACCTGGGCCACCACTATCGTGGCCACTCCACAAACAGAATGGCATCTACCTTCTTACTGTCTTCTAATCTGATGTGACTGCCTCCTGTTGTCAGAACCCAATCAGAATCCAGCTGGCAAGGGAGTCTGGGAAATGCAGTTTGTAGGCTTCTAGCTCTGGTGGTATAACAGGGACAGTAAGCATAAAGCTGAAGGTCAACAGACAGCATCTGGGATAGATGATTGGGCTGGTGCTGATTTCACAGCACCCCCTGCAGTAGAAAAAGTCTTCAGGAGAGGAGTTAATCCTCATAGAAGAATTTTGCAGCAGTCCCACCTCTGGGTCTGAGGGAGGAAGCACCTCGCTGCTGTCAGCCCTGATTCTCTCGGAATAGCAGAGGCAGAATTCCCTAGCCCAAACAATCATGTCAGTGATGCCTCCCTGACGTGAGAGCCTGGGACTCTAGGTGAGTTGTCATCTCTTTCTTCAGAGATTAATTACTTCAATTAAAAGACAGAAAGAAAAGTGACAGATGAGAACACAGCAGGTGTAGCCACCCCAACCTATTGAGAGTGTATGTTTGAACCGTTTAGGAATTTGGACCATAATGGTCTTTAACTTTGCCCCCTTTCTACCATCTCTGAGATGGAGAAGCTTGACATTTATTGAGTGAATCTAGGCTGTAGAGAAAGCCAGAGCTGATCCCACACAAGGGCTTTCCTTGATACTGCTTACATGGACATGGCTTTATGGGATCAATGCTCTCTTGCCAAGGTTGGGGCAGGGAAAGCAAAACTAAGTACGGTCCCCCTGGCATTGCAAGCAAAGGTGGTTTTTCCTTTCTGTCCCTGCCTGCTGCCCTAGCCGTAACCACAGACTGTAAAACCCAAAGAGATCATGGCAGGGGTGGAGAAATATGTGACTAAGACAGCCCTTATTTGTCTTTGGCACAAACCACCTTTGAAGTAAATGAATGAGAAGAGATCTGAATGCCCCCAACCATAAATTTCCCACTCCAGCTTGCCACAAAAGAAAAAAAGATGCATAAATTTGCTTGTTAGTGTCTTTAGTCTACCTGGAATTAATTGTTGTGTGTGTTATGAGATAGCAGTCTAATTTCTTTTTTTTTTCTTTTTACACACAGATATCCAATTGTCTCAAACCATTTATTGAAAAGTACATCCTTTCTCACTGATCTGGAATACTACCTCTTCTGTATATCATGTCCATGATTGTGTAGATCTATTTCTATTCTGTTACATTGGTCCCTGTCTGACTGTGTAGAGACCTAGAATCCTCAGCTCAAAGTGTGACATGAGAGAAATAAATTTTGCTTTTTAAGCCTCTAAGTTTTAGGGACTCTATTACAGCAGCTAGGTCTTCCTTAACTAATACAGGAGCTGGTACCATGGAAGTGGAGCACTGCTGTAACAAAAACGAAAATTTTCAGCATTTGCTTAATGCCTAGGCAGCAGATGATGAAAAAATAAATAGTTCAGGCTAGAAAGCTGGGGACCCCAAGACGACTGGTACAACTGCAACCTATGTTAACTTGGAAGGCACACCATCTACCCACCAAGCCAGTAGCTCTAGGGCAAAAGCCAGAATGCCAATGTCTAGTCGTTTCTCTTTGCTGCTTTAGCAAGGTATTACAAGAAAAAGATGAACTCAGGCAAGAAACAGCCAGTTTGCCTGCAGAGGTGGAAGGGAACAGAGAGAATCGTTATATTAAAACCCTCAAAAGCCTCACAGGATTGGAAAATCCAACTGCTCCTGGACCCAAGAGATATGTCTCTTAATCAAAGTTTATTTAAAGACTCAGCAAGACCTCTGTGTCAAACATTAAGACAAACAATGGACCCAGCAGGGAGGCAAGGATCAGATTATGGTCAGCATCCCTCCTCTCATCAAATTGATTGTTCCAGATAGCAACAGGTTAGCATACATTAAGAGATGAGAGGCACAGAGACAACGAGGAAGTAAAGAGTAAAGCAGGCCTAAGAATTATGTCCAGCAAGTTACTTTGGTTGTAGATACTGACAACCAGTATCTACAACCAAAGTTGGAAGCAAACTAAATAGACACTTAGTTTCATATTTCATCAATCTTTTTTTTTTCCTTTCAATTTTATTGAGATGCAGTAGTCCCTTGGTATCTACAGGGATTGATTCCAGGACTCCTGTGGCTATCAAAATCTGTGGATGCTCAAGTCCCTTCTATAAAATGGTATAGTATTTGCATATAACCTCTGCACATCCCATATACTTAAAATCATCTCTAAATTACTTATAATACTGAATACAATGTAAATGCTATGTAAATAGCTGCCTGCTTGCAGCAAATTCAAGTTTCGCTTTTTAGAATTTCTGGAATTGCTTTCTGAATATTTTTGATCCTCAGTTGAATTCATGCATGTTGAATCCATGGATGTGGAACTCGTGGATACAGAGGGCTGACTGTATACACGCACATGTCATTTTAATGTGCTCCACTTTATTGCGCTTTGCAGATATTGCATTCTTTACAAATTGAAGGTTCGTGGCAACCCTGCATCGAGCAAATCTATTGGCACCATTTTTCCAACAACAGTTGCTCACTTTGCTTCTCTGTGGTAATTCTCGCAATATTTCAAAGCCTTTCGTTATTATTATATTTGTTATGGTGATCTGTGATCAGTGATCTTTGCTATTGTTTTCAAGTGCCACGAACTATGCCCATATATGAAGGTGAATTTAATAAATGTTATATGCATTCTGACTGTTCTACTGACTGTTCATTCCTTGTCTCTCTCCCTGTCCTCAAGCATCTCTATTTCCTGAGACACAACAATATTGAAATTAGACCAATTAATAACCCTACAATATCCTCTAAGTGTTCAAGTGAAAGGAAGAGTCACATGTGTCTCAAGTTAAATCAAAAGCTAGAAATGATGAAGCTTAGTGAATAAGGCATGTCAAAAGCTGAGACAGGCTAAAAGCTAGGCCTCTTGTACCAAACTGTTAGACAAGCTGTGACTGCAAAAGAAAAGTTCTTGTAGGAAATTAAAAGTGCTACTCAATTGAACATACAAGAGATAAGAACGCAAAAGAGCCTTATTGCTGACATGGAGAAAGTTGTAGTGGTCTGGAAAGATCAAACCAGCCACAACATTCCCTTAAGCCAAAGTCTAATCCAGAGCAAGGTCCTAACTCTCTTCAGGTCTGTGAAGGGAGAGGGGTGAGGAAGCTGCAGAAGAAAGGTGTGCAGAGGTTGGTTCATGAGGTTTAAGGAAAGAAGTCATCTCTGGAACATCAAAGTGCAAGGGGAAGAAGCAGCAAGTGCTGATGTCAAAGCTGCAGCAAGTTATCCAGAAGATCTAGGTCAGATCATTAATGAACAGATTTTCAGTGTAGACAAAAACAGCCTTCTATTGGAAGAAGATTCCATCTAGGACTTTCGTAGCTGGAGAGAAGTCAATACCTGGCTTCAAAGGACAAGCTGACTCTCTTGTGAAGGGCTAATACAGACCGTGACTTGAAGCTGAAGCCAATGCTGAAGATGTGACTGAAATGCTGCAATCTCATGATAAAACTAACAGATGAGGAGTTGTTTCTTATGGATGAGAAGAGAAAGTGGTTTCTAGAGATGTCATCTACTCCTGGTGGAGATGCTGTGAAAATTATTGAAATAACGACAAAGTATTTAGGATACTATGTAAATTTAGTTGACAAAGCATTGGCAAGATTTAAAAGGATTGACTCCAATTTTGAAAGGAGTTCTACAATGGGTAAAATGCTATCAAACAACATTGCATGCTACAGGGAAATTGCTCATGAAAGGAAGACTCAATCAATGTGGCAAACTTCACTGTCATCTGATTTGAAGAAATTGCCACAGTCACCTCAACCTTCATCAACTACCACCCCGATCGGTCAGCAGCCATCAACATAGAGGCAAGACCCTCCACCAGCAAAAAGATTACAACTTGCTGAAGGCTCAGATGGCTTGCATTTTATAGCAATAAAGTATTTTAAATTAAGGTATGTACATTTTTTTAGACATAATGCTATTGCACACTTGGTGAACAATAATATAATGTAAACATAGCTTTTGTATGCACTGGGAAATGAAAAAATCCGTGTCACTTGCTTTATTGTAGTGGTCTGGAACTGAAACTTCAATAACTACAAAGTATGACTGTGTAAGTTTAAAGTGTACAGTGTAGTGATTTGACTTTTATATATTGTGAAATGATTACCACAACAGGTTTAGTTAACAGTCATCATCTCATATAGATAAAAAGAAAAGAAAAGAAAGAAAAAAACTTTCTTCCTTGTGATGAGAATTTATAGGATTTAGTCTCTTAGCAACTTTCAAATATACCATACAGCAGTGTTAACTATAGTCATTATGTTGTACATTACATCCTCAGTACTTATTTATCTTAGAACTGGAGGTTTGTATCTTTTGACCACCTTCATCCAATTTTCCCATCCTCTACCCCCTGCCTCTGATAACCACAAATCTGATCTCTTTTTCTATGTGTTTGGGGGGGGGGTTGTTTTGTTTTTTAGATTCCACACATAAGTGAAATCATGCAGTACTTTTCTTCTCTGTCTGGCTTATTTCACTTAGTATAATGCCCTCAATGTCCATCCATGTAACAAATAGCAGGATTTCCTTCTTTTTACGGCCAAGTAATATACCATTTTGTGTGTGTGTGTGTGTGTGTGTGTGTGTGTGTGTATCTTCTTTATCTATTCATCTGTTGATGGACACTTAAGTTGTTCCTACATCTTGGCTATTGTAAGTAATGCTGCAATGAACATGGAGGTATGGATATCCTTTTGATTCATTAATCTAAGACATGCTTTTTCTTCTTACACTTTATCATTCTAGAAATCGGAAGTGTCTTACAATTGACACTTACAATACCTGCTTGTCAAACATCTGTTCTGATGTATTTGTAATTGTTGAAACATGCAGGAATTTAGCCATAGTAATTCATATTGCCATCAGTTTAGTTGGGTTATATGCACTATTGATATTATATCTGTTAAGTTTGGTTGCCATTTAAAACATTTTCAAAATATTACACCATTATTTGGGATTGAAATTAAAAGTTATTGCATCTGCAAAAGGTACAGAGCAGCAAGGCATAAATTAATGAAGGTTCAAATTCTTCTGTTAGGATCAAGAAGTACCAGCAGCAAAACTTGCAAAATAGGTGCCAATGACTTGGGAAACCCCAGCAACAATATTAGAGTGTTAACTAATGCAGCATTATCAATTTCCTAGATGACACAAAGGATGGTAATATTTGGGAAAACTTACAACAGCAAGAACCAGGTTGTGAAAATGGTATAGCTCCCAAGAAGAGGATTTCCCCAACTTCCTCTTCATATGTGATCATGAGGAATAATGGACAAAGAAGAAACTCCCAAAGAGCAAGCTCAGGCTCCTTAGAGGACAATGAATATGGGCATTTTTCCCATCAGTAGAATCAAGGCAGTCAAGCTAGTCAAGGATTTTAATCTACTGTCCGGGTGGGAGTCTTTCCATTACTTGCTAAGTGGGCATAACAATCACTATCGACCAATGACTACTGGTGTTTCTAATTTGTCCTTTTTCCAAATAAGAGTTTTATTATAGTTATCTTTTTCCCATATCACCACTGGATATTGGGTAGGGAGGGAGCAGATAATACATACACAGACCATTGGGAGCCACACTCATTAAATTCCATTCTCTCTTCTTCCATAACAATAAAGCCATGGCTATGTTGTGGCAGCCTAGCCCGGGACTACACTTCCCAGTCTTCCTTGCAGCAAAAGGAAGCCATGGTTATACGACAAAGATTTCACCAATGGAATGTGAGTAGAAATGATATAACTTCAGCTTCCCTTACCTAAATGAAATTCCTTGGCCCTGGGATTCTTCTCTTTCTGCTAGCTGGAAAAGTAACTAGGGTGACCCTAGAAGGCATGGGTTGAAGATAGCAGAGTATCCTACCAGCCTGAACCTTGGGATCATGATATAAGGAAGAATTCAACTTCTTTATTCTTTAAGCTCCTGGTGTTGGGAATCTTTGTTACAGCACATAGCCTTTAACCATAACTAATACACATAACTTAGAACTGTTTAAACGTACAATGAAAAATATTAGATAACTTCCAAATGTGTGAAAAGGTAAGTAGTTTTGTTTTGTTTTAGTTTCTTTTACGGGATTCCAAGCAAAAAACTTAGACTCCTGGGATTGGTCATACTTGATGGTCCCTGTTCCTTCACCTTCTAGTCTAACTCATCATTCTTGATCCCTTCTTCTCCAGAAAGAGGGGATGCAGGTTCCAAAGAGGCACCCACTCTACCCTCTACAATCTTTAGATATATATCAAATGTCTTCCCCAACCATAGTTTCTTCTAAAGGGACCTACCCTTCAGCTCCTGTTGAGAAAGCTGCCCCACATTTTGTTCCGTGTGACTCAGTGCACCCCTCTGCCCCATCCCTGTCATGGTCACAACTGACCAAGCCAGGATAGGCACCTGACCAATGAGCCAATCCATGGACAGGCCAGGAACCTCTGATGTAGCCTGGTCCCAAACACCAAACTGGCTCTATCATATTACTTCTTTTTAGAAGATACGCAACAAATGACAGAGAAAGCTGAAGATGAGCTTATGTCTAGAGAGAGGCCATGAATTAGTGCTCAGACCATTCAGGACAGAAAAATTGCAGAGAAGCCAAAACTGTGCATTGGCAGAAGCTAAGAAGTAGGAAAGAGCTATACAGAATAGAGGAAAGAAGTAAACTGCACAGGCCACTTCTGTTTCACATATGGTGTGCCATTTGTCCTAGTTATCTTCAGAACTCTCAACTACAAACACCTAGGAGTTCTGGCTCAAATCAAACAAATATCCTTTAAAATGCACAGCTGAGGTTAAAATAATTAAATCTGGGAAGGGAGGGAGGAATAAAGAGAAAGCCAAAACCAACGTGGTAAGCTTGCACTGATGATGAATTTATTGTTCTTAGCAAACAAGAATCATGGCAGAGATGAGAGATAAAGAGCTCCTTCTTTATAACTCAATAAAAAGAAATGTTAAATAAAAAATAAAGAGCTCCTTCAGTGAAAAGATGGACTATTATTCTACCCACCAACAAAGGGACATCATGAAGACACTTGTCAATCTAGGCCTGACAATTATTGGGGTTCCCAAGTGGGACCTACATCAGCCGGGGAACACAGATTAAATGTCGCCAGTGTGGCCTCCCAGACATCTGGTACACCTTAGGTTCCCAATTGTTTGAATAACTGAGTCTAGTCCTCATTTTGGGGAAGGCACTCTGAGGGCAGTTATCCAATCTGTTCTATTTGTCCAGGCCACCAGTCGAAAGACATTTGTCCACCCTGTGGAATGAGTCATGGCTTTGAAAATGAGGTGGGGGAAAGAGATCTGAAGTGCTGATAGGTGTTTTGTGTGAAAGTGTAGCAGCTAGGGCTCTCTCTGCTGTTTCTGATAGACTTCTCAGTAAGATTAAGGGCAATGGTGATCAAATTATGGTCAGAGCTGTCTGGCAAAGAACGAAAGACCCAGCAGTCAGTTCAATTATAAACTGTGCAAGCAAATCAGTTACGGAGAGCCACACCAGGGCATTTTCCTTTGTGAGAAAGGCTCCGGGGATGGTTCTAAAAGACAAAAGGTCATTAGTGTCCCTCCCTCCTCTGTTCATCTTGGCATCTAAGGTGCTCCCTCCCCAGGTACTGGTGGTGTACTCCACAAAATTGGTGTGGCTCATTTTAGCAGCTATAAGTTCGCCTTTTTTCAATCATCTGTTACTCATATCCAGACCTTTTGTCCACAAGGGTCAGGTGCAAGAGGAACAAGGCTTTTGTTTGTTTTTTTTAAATAAAACTTAGACCCATTATGTCCCAGACTTTGGCCCACGTGGGTCATTGTAGGAAGACTCAGTGAGCAGTATACTCAGCCAAGCAGTCATTATCCTTACCATCTAGCCCACGGTAGTACAACAGAGAATCCAGATGGCTGAATCAGAGATAAGTTTTGATCCTACTGACCCTTTTTGGACTAAGCTGCCACCCCGGGAATATATCAACCAGGCTGACTTGGGGTTACCATTAGGGAAAGAATGAAGCATCATGCCTAGAAATGATCAGGATGGAGTTCTCAATTTTCAAAATAGGTTTCTGCTAACCCCATGTCTTTTGTCCTTGGCTATCTAGGAAGTAGCTGAAAAGGGATGATAAATTTGGGGGGGGGGCTGCATTCAGTGACCAAACTGCCCTACTCAGGTGTACAGACCAGGAGGAGGTGAGGGAAATAGAGTCAGAAATCTTTTAAAGTTGATTTTTGAGGAGGCTGGTCAAAACCTGCAATACCAGATGCCTGTGGATGGTAGGAGCATGGGAGGATTATTGAATACCTTGACAATCACCCCATTGTGTGTGGCTTTTTCCACAAAAGGGGCATTATTGTCAGCCTGCAAATGGTCTGCGAGGCTGATCACATGACACAGATTAGCTTCAAGGACCACAGTGATTTGTTTGGACTCAGCTGATCAGACTGAAACAACAGGACAGTAACCTGAAAAAGTGTCAACAGCAGTGAGGCCCCACTGATAGGCCTGAGAGGGGGTCAGAAGTCCAAGGTAGTCAATATTCCAGGACCGGTTGGAGTCAATGACTCATGTGATGTGGCTTCCCTAATTATGAGACAAATGGGTACAGCTTTTGTCAAGAGTCACAAGACTGGCATGAGTGGCACCTCTGCAGTAAAAGCATATAATTCATTTGTACCCAGTCTGTAGGGTGGATGTGTTGCCATGTCTCATCTGTGCTGCAGTGGTGATCATCTGAGCAGTGCAGGCTTGATTAGCAGTTTGATTTTCAGATGGTCTCGTCAGAGAACTGGCCTTTCCATGGGCATTGTCATGAGTGACCCAGATGGTTTAATCAGGAGTCATGATTTGTTTCCACAGTATGTGGCCACAAAGAGGGATGTTTTTAATCTATTGTTTTCCAAGACCAAGCAACTAGGCCATTGGCAACAGCCAAGGAGTCAGTGAAAATAGAACAAGGTTCATCAAAGGGAGTATTGGTCAGAGCTATGAGAATGGCCTGGAGTTCTGCCCACTAAGGGGAGCCGTGTTCATGTTTGGTTCTGCATAGCTGGTGGTGAGGTTGAACAGCTACAGCATCCCCGGGGACACCACTGGGTTTCAGTTTGAACCATCAGTGAACCAGGCCCAGGCATTAGAAGGGGGGCTTCTGTGAATCAAGGGTCCCATTAGCACTGTTTCAGGCAACATAGTGGGGGATACATTATTTCCCAAAGGGCCAGCTGTCACTTTTTCATGTAAAGTTGAGGTGCTGCTTGGGCCAGGCCAGTTGCTTTCTTGAATAAACAACTTCCTTTTGATAGTGAAGCTTACTGGGCCCATCCCACGTTGTCAGTCATTGCATTCAAGTTGAACTACCTTCAGTGGCAATATTAAGTGGGAGAGGCACCAGACCTCCATGGGTCAGGTGTTCAGTTTTGACAAGAACCCAGGAGTAAGCTAACAACTGATTTTCCAAGGGTTATTTCTAGCAGCCGTGTCAGGGAGTCACGTGATTAGTCTAGAACCCCAAGGGACATTTTTTTTAACACCTTTATTGTGGTATGGTTCCTATACAGTAAAGGATACATATTTCAAATGTACAGTCTGATGAATTTTAATAGATGTACACACCAATGAAACTACTACCACAATCAAGACAGCTAACATTTCCATCACTCCCCAAGGGGCATTTCTGAGTGGAGGTTGCCTCCCTTTGCCAGAAACTTTAACCATCTGTCATGATAATTAAATTTATGGGACACTAAAGGTAAAAAGCTAAGCCATAGCTTGTAGGGCGGCTTCAAACACGGTCTGTTGGTATAAGCCCCACTCAAAGGATGCTGATTAGCAGGTTAGCTGATAAAAGACTAAGCCAGACACTGTCTCCAATACCCAAAGAGGCCAATAAGGTGCTGGCTTTCCTGTTTGGCTTGGAAGGCCAAAGAGACGGCCGTGTTTTCATGACCACCACAGGGATTGAGTGTTATAAATCCACTCACTTAGTCCCAAGAAACTTTGCTTGGTGAGCAGGCCCCTGAATTTTGTCAGGTTTATCAGCTCTTCCTCCTGGCTACCTCCACAACATGATAGCATCGCCATCAAGGTCACTGAGACTGAGGCTTTTGACTTGCCAACAAGGCATCATCCATATAGTGAAAGCTTGGAAGGGTAGAGAAACTCATGCTAAATCCTGACTCACCAACTCATGGCAAATGGCAGGGCAGCTTAGTTACCCTAGAGGATACTATAAACATATATTGGAGGCCTTGCTACCTGAACTCAAACTGACCTTGATCCTCAAATGTCAGTAAGATGGCACAGAAGGCGTCAGTGATGTCAAAAACTGCATACCACCTGTCATCAGCCTGTGCACTGGATTCAGTTGCAGTCACAATGTCTGGAATAGCCAGGGCTATGGGAGTAATCATTGAAATCGGTTGGTAATAATCTGCTCTAAGACTTTAGCTCCTGTTAGTCTTCTTCACTGGCCATTGAGGGCTGTCATTTTGAAATATTGCATCACTTAGCACCTTTGATGCCTTTAAGTCTTTAATCAAGGCTGTGATTTTTCTTTGTTTTCCGGTGGGGTTCTTTAGCTTCTGGTGGATCACAAGAGGAGACAGGGAGGTGGATTGAAAAGCTATTTACACTTTTGCTATAGACTGAATTATTGTGTTTTCCCAAAATTCGTATGTTTAAACCTACCCCTCAGTGTGATAATTTTAGGAGGTGGGGCCTTTAGTGGGTGATTAGGTAATGAGGATTAGTGTCCTTATTAAAACGCAGTGGTGGGTTGAGGGGAGGGTGTAGCTCAGTGATAGAATGTGTGCTTAGCATGCATGAGGTCCTGGGTTCAATCCCCAGCACCTCCATCAAAAAAAAAAAAAAGATAAACCTAATTACTTTCCCCTGCCACAAAAAAAAAACCCAAAATAAATAAAGTATATGAGAGGATGCACATAGGTTATATGCAAATGCTGCACCATTTAAAAAAAATAAAAATGAAAGAGATCCACAGAGCTCCCTAGCCCCTTCTGCCATGCGAGGACACAGCAAGAAGATGATCATCTCTTTATGAAACAGGAAGCAGATCCTCACCAGACAATGAATCTGTTAGAGCCTTGATCTTGGACTTCCCAGCCTCCAGAACTGTGAGAAATAAATTTTTCTTGTTTATAAGCCACCCAGTCTATGGTATTGTTATAGCATCCTGAACTGACCAAGACAACTTCCCACTACTGTTTCTGTCTATGCTGCTCTTCCCAATGTCAAGAGTCCCCACTGGCACTTAAGGGATAAGAATATAACACGTCAACCCTGTTATACATTCGGATGAGGAACAGTCACAGCCTCACGACTTCCTGGCCGGAGCTACTGGGTTGGCACCTCCCAGCAGACTTGAGCTTGGTTTGCACAGTAGTGACCTTCTTTGAGGATTTCACTTTAATCCAGGGCATCTGTTGCCCCATCACTAAAGTCTCTTATGTCCTCACCTGATTTCAACATGAGGGGAGTTTTCCAGGGCAGCAGGGCTGATTGGAAGAATCTGCCTAGGTCTGACTGAGTCAGTTTCTCATTCTCCAGTGGGTCACCTTCACCAGAACTGTTGACCAATCGAAGGCAGTAAGAGCCTGAAGATTAGTTCATGCCTCATCTCTGGCTTCCTATGGCAGTTTTTCTGTTTCTGGGAAATCTCCCTGGGAGGCCCAAAGCTCCCTTGTAAGAGCCAGAACCGATGGCAAAACCCCTCTGAGACCTCTCAGTGTCCGCTCCTAGAGGGTCTCAGGCAGACATGATAGACAGCAGGAGGGGCTGAGCCGGAAGACAGCACAGCCACTGCCCTCTTCCTTGACAAGAATTATTAGCTCCGTTCCTTCATCTCCCAAGCGAACCAGCCGAACTTCTAATGCTTTGCCTGGTTTCTGCCTATAATGGTCATGAATTCCCCTCCTTTCCTACATCCCTGCAACTGTTGCGTCAAAGGGGACGGAATCTTTGGCGCACCTTGGTCAAATCCTAGTGCCATTATTATGGTGGGCCATACCTGAGGCTAGCCACCAAGTTGGTAAGGGAGTCCCCCACCTGAAGGAGATTCTGCAACCAGGGCACCATCTGGGTGTCTGTCTTCAAACCTACTTCCTGGATCCACCTCTCCAATTCCTCCTGATGAACAGGCAATTAAGGGACGGACCACACAGTGTCTGGTTGAGCAGACAGTTTGGTTGATACATTTCCCAATTCTCACGGGCTTCCCTCAAATCCCATTCATTCACTCACAACATCCTCATCCTTCCTCTTCTAGAAAGCCATGTTTCCGTCGGCCTCCCAGCCTCATCACCAAAACTCTCAGGAGCTGTGAAAGGTCTGAGATTTACTCTACTCTCAAGCTAGCAAGCTAGCCTGCCACAGTTTATAGATTCTGGTAGAGAACCTGAAAGAAACTCCTGGCTCAGACAAGGAAAGTTAATTACTGTAGCAAAAGCAATAGCCAGTTTCTTGAGCCCCAATTCTGTAGGGAAACTCATCTGTGCCAGTGCCACTGACAACACTGCGTATGTCCCCAGAGGCCGTGGAGGCAAGGCTCAACTACAGGTGGACCCGTGCCTTGGTGGAAGGCCCTGTGATGCTCCCAGATCATGGGAGGATAGGCAGTCTGGGAAGAGCTGCTGCAGAACCATTCATTTCTCATCTGCCTCTCTATCTTGAAGGCGGCTGCCATGAGCCAGTTTTCATCACCTCCCTGGTTTCAGTGAGGTCTGGTACGTTCCACCTTGCCCCCTCCTCCTTAAGTTAGAGCCGCAGGCTCTAAAACTACCTAGTGTAGATATGCCGAATAGAAATGGCTCTGGCCCTCATGTTGCCTGTCATTGGCTTCTTTAGTTTGGTGTTTTCCTGGGGGACAAGGAACACAGGGAGCTGACACCACGCTGATCTTTCTTTTTCTGTTGATGTAAGGAATAAGTTGAATGCATCGATCTGGGCTTGCTGTTCTCTGTATGCTGTTTGACAAATTCTCACAGGACCAGGTGACACCGGCACAGGCGGTGGAGGGAGGGGGGCTGCATTTCAGGGGAGAAACTCTGAGCTCAGAGAATCTGCATCTTTCAAATGGGCAGTAAGCATGCCTGCCCTTGATTCCAAAGGGAGACATTATTTTTATTATACTGCAGAGTAAGTATGCCTTCCCTCTGCTTCAGATATAAACATTATCTTTATTATACTGGACAGTAAACATGCCTGCCTTTTTCTTAAAAAGGAGACACTATCTCTGTCTTTCAAGGGGGTACTCTAGATAAACCTCCTTAAAAAGATAGTTTAGAAGAAGGATAAACAGTGCCTCACTTGCAAGATGTATATAAACATGAGACACCTATGGGAAATTGTCTCCCAACAAAGGATACATACACTATAGTGCTATTTTGATTCATTTTTCTCATTCAGCCTTATTTTTTAAAATTTTATCATGGTAAATATAGACAACATAAAAGTTGCCATGTTAATCGTTTATATGCATACGATTTAGCGGCATTAATTACATTCACAGTGTTGTGCAACCATCATCACTATCTTTTTCTGAAACTTCTTCATCATCTCAAACAGAAATTCTGTAACCATTAAGCAATAACTCCCCCATTCTCCCTTTCCCTCAGTGCCTGGTAACATCTTATCTACTTTATGTTTCCATGAATTTGCCTATTCTAGATATTTCAAATAAGTGAAATGATACATTTGTCCTTTCATGTCTGGCTTATATCACTTAGCATAATGTTTTTAAGGTTCATCCACGCTGTAGCATGCGCCAGAACTTCACTACTTTTTACGACTATACAATATTCTATTGTATGAATATACCACATTTTGTTTATCCATTCAGCTAGTGATGGACACTTGGATTATTTCCACCTTTTGGTGATTGTGAATAAGGCTCCAGTGAACATTGGCATACAGATACCTAAGTCCTTGTTTTCAATTCTTTTGGGTATATACCTAGGAATGGATTTACTGGGTATATACTAACTCTATGTTAAGATTTTTGGGAACTGGCCAACTGTTTTCCACAGCGGCCACACCATTTTGTATTTCTACAAGTAATACATGAAGGTTCCAATTCTACCATATCCTTGTCAACACTTGTTATTTTCCAGTTTTTGAGTAGAGCCACCCTATTAGATGTGAAGTAGTATCTCACTGTGATTTTGCTTTGCATTTCCCTAGTGACTAATAATGTTGAGCATCTTTTCATGTGCCAATCGGTCATTTGTTTATCTTTTTCCCCAGCTTTACAGAGATGTAATTGACAAAAATTGTATATATATAAGGTGTGCAATGTGTAAAGATTGTAAAGATTGATTTACATATACATTGTGAAGTAATTACCACAATCAAACTAATAAACTAATGCATCACCTCACATAGTTACCTTCTTTTGTGTGTGGTGAGAACAATTTGAAGGTCTACTTTCTTAGCAGATTTCAAGTCAACCACACGGTATTGTTAACTATAATTACCATACTATTTATTAGATCCCCAGAACTTATGCAACTTATAGCTGAAAATTTGTACACTTTGATCAACATCTCCCCATTTCTTCAACCCCCAGCCCCTGGCAACCACCATTCAACTCTCTGTTCCTCTAAGTTCAACTTTTTTAGATTCCACATATAAGTGAGATCACACAGCATTTTCCTTTTTGTATCTGGCTTATTTGACTTAGTATAATGTCTTCTAGGTTCATCCACGTTGCCACAAATGGCAGGATTTCCTTCTCTTTTATGGCTGAATAATATTCCATTGTGTGTGTGTGTGTGTGTGTGTGTGTGTGTGTGTGTGTGTGTGTGTGTGTATGTACATCACATTTTCTGTATCCATTCATCAATGAGTGGACACTTACTCTGTTTCCGTATCTTGGCTATTGTGGGTAACACTGCAATGAACATGGGAGTGCAGATATCCTTCAAGATACTGATTTCATTTCCCTTGGATATATACTCAGAATTAGGATTGCTGGAGACATATGGTAGTTCTGTTTTTAATTTTTTGAGGAGACTCCATACTGTTTTCCATAATGGCTGCACCAATTTACATTTCTACTAACAGTGTGCAGGGTTCCCTTTTCTCCACTCCATTGTCAACACTTGTTATCTCAACACCATCCTAACAGGTATGAGGTGATAGCTCAATGGGGTTTTTCATTTGCATTTCCCTGATGATTAGTGATGTTGAGCATCTTTTCACGTACTTGTTGGCCATTTGCTTGTCTTCTTTTGGGGAATATCTATTTAGGTTATTTGCCCATTTTTAAATTGGGTTTTTTGGGTTTTTTTTTTTTTGGCTATTGAGTTTTAGGACTACCTTATACATTTTGGATATTAACTTCTTATCAAATGTATGATTCGCAAATGTTCTCTCCCATTCTGTAGTTTGCCTTTCCATTTAGTTGATTATCTCCTTTACTGTGCAAAAGCTTTTTAGTTTGATGTAGTCTCACTTGTTTATCTTTTCTTTTCTTCCTGTGTTTCTGGTGTCCTATCCAAAAAAATTGCAAAGACTAATATCAAGGAAATTTTTCCCCTATGTATTCTTCTTGGAGTTTTACAGTCTCAGGTCTTACAATTAAGTCTTTAATCTATTTTGAGTTAATTTTATTATATGATGTAAGACAGCAGTCCAGTTTCATTCTTTTCCATGTGGATATCCAGTTTTCCCAGCAGTATTTATTAAAGAGACTGTCCTTTCTCCCTTATGTATCCTTGGTGTGCTTATCAAAGATTAGTTCCCCTTATATGTGTGGATTTATTTTTGGCTTTTCTATTTTATCCCACTGATCTATGTGTCTGTTTTTCTGCCAGCACTATACTATTTTAATTACTGTAGCTTTGTAATGTAATTTGAAATCAGGAAGTTTGATACCTCCAGCTTTGTTCTTCTTTATCAGGATTCCTTTGGCTAGTCAGGGTCTTTTGTGGTTCCATGTGAACTTTAGGCTTTTTTTTCCCCCCTATTTTTGTGAAAACCGCTATTGGGATTTTGATAGGGATTGCACTGAATCTGTAGATTGTTTTGGGTAGTATGGACATTTTAACAGTTTCAAGTCTTCCAATTGAAGTGGAGCAGAATATAAGACCCCAGAATATGCCTCTTTGCAGTAAGAGTTATTTTGAACAGGTTATTTTTAAGAAACAGCAGACACCGGAGAAGTTCTGAAAAACAAGTGGAAGTTATCCTTTTGTAAGGGACGTTAACATTTATAAAGGAAATTTCCATTTGTAAGCATGTCTCCCTCTTCCTGTACCAGGAAGAGAATAATAGTTCTAAATCACAAGAAATTCTTAACAATGGAGGGGGCACTTACTTAAATCTGCAATAACAACCCTACCCTTGTTTACTGTGCTTTTTCTGACAGCATCTCATAACTGGCTCCTCTGTCCTCCAACATCTTTCTTTCATCTTTAACTGAAGATAATATTTAAGGTTGTGTCTTGGGCCATCCAGGGAGTTACTCAGTTTTACTGGGTATCTTCCATGTATACAAGAGATATACAAGTTATTAAACTTCTGTCTGTTTTTCTTTTGTTACTCTGTCTTCAATAATGGGTGGGGGGTGTGTCTCAGCCAAGAACCTAGAAAGTTAGAAGGAAAATCATTTTTCCCCTCCCTACAGAATCCATGAACATGGGGGTGTCTTTCCATTTTTTGTGTGTCTTCTTTCTTCCATCAGTGTTTTGCAGTTTTTGGTGTATAAGCCTTTCACTTCCTTGGTTAAGTTTATTCCTGAGTATTTTATTATTTTCGATGCTATTTTAAATGGAATTATTTTCTTAACTTCCTTTTTGGATAGTTCATGGTTAGCATACAGACATGCAACTGCTTTTTGTATGTTGATTTTATAAACTGAAACTCTACTGAATTCATACATTAGTTCTAACAGTTTGTGTTTGTGTGTGTGTGTGTGTGTGTGTGTAGTTTTTAGGATTTTCTGCATATAAGATCATCTCATCTGCAAAGAGATTTACTCCTTTCTTTCTGATTTGTATGCCTTTTGTTTCTTTTTCTTGCCTGATTGCACTGACTTGGACTTATAGACTAAACTTATGGACTAAATAAAAGTGGTGAGAGTGAGTATCCTTTTATTGTTCCTGGTCTTAGAGAGAAAGCATTCAACTTTTCACTGTTAGGTACGATGTTAGCTGTCAGCATTCATATATGGCCTTTATTATATTGAGGTACATTCCTTCTAAACTTAATTTGTTAAAGAGTTTTTATCATGAAAGTGTAATGGTTTGATTACTGTAGCTTTGTAATATATTTTGAAATCAGGAATTGTGACACCCCCAGCTTTGTTCTTTTTCAAGATTGTTCTGGCTATTTGGGGTCCCTTGAAATTCCACATTAATTTTAGGATGGGTTTTCTATTTCTTCAATGATGTATTATGAATATTTTCTCTCAGTCTGTGGCTTGTCTCTTCATTTTTTAAAATGAAGAGCAGATGTTTCAATTTTGATAAAGTCCATTTTGTCAAATGTATTTCTATGATGGTTGATGTTTTTTATTTCCTGTCTAAGAAATATTTGCTTATCTTAAAACTGAGAAAATGTCCTCCAGTTCTTTTTTCTAAAAGCTTTAAAGTTTTAGCTTTTAAGTGAAGGCCTTTGAGCCATTGCAAGTTAATTTTTGTGTATGGTATTAGCTAGAGGTCATAGTTCACTTTTTTCCACCTATCTTTTTTTCCCTCTACTCCTCTTAGTTAGGTTCATTGGCTATGGCCCTGTAAATTAGACTGAGAAAACACAGAGTAACAAGAGAAAAACAAGCAGAAGTTTATTAGCATGTGTA
This sequence comes from Vicugna pacos, assembly GCF_048564905.1. Lineage (NCBI taxonomy): Eukaryota > Metazoa > Chordata > Mammalia > Artiodactyla > Camelidae > Vicugna > Vicugna pacos. The sequence goes on from NC_133023.1 coordinate 31,545,110, forward strand.
TTACACATACACATGGGAGCACTCAAAGATGAGTAACTCAAAGAGGTGGTTAGAACTTGGGCTTATGTAACATCTTAACAAAAGAACAATACATTTTTCGAGGCATAACAAGACAGAGGAGAAAGACTTCGAGTTTCTAGGACAGCAAATTGTAGGAAGGGAAATGCCCTGGGGGGAACTAATAGAAAATAAAGACTATTTCGTAAGGTTTGGGATGTAGATTCCTTGGCCTTGTCTCTGAGCTGATAAGGGTCTAGGGTTGTCCCCAGTTATTAACTTTTGTCATTCTTGGTAGAGAGGGGAGGGGGAATGCCTTTTACAAATTTATATACTGCTTTCAGGCAAATAGAGAGTTTTTCTTGTATCTGCTTATTCTCAATTGCCTTCAACTCAAAATGATCCTTACGGCACAGTGGCATATTTTGGGGTGGCATATTCTGCTATCCTTCAGTATTCAGTATTTTTTTTAATTGAAGTATAGTTGATTTACAATGTTGTGTTAGTTTCTGGTGTACAGCATAGTGATTCAGTTATACATCTATGTATATTCTTTTTCATTATAGGTTATTACAAGCTACTGAATATAGTTCCCTGTGCTATCCAGTAGGACCTTATTGTTTATCTATTTTATATATAGTAGTTTGTAGCCGCTAATGTCAAACTCCTAATTTATCCTTCCCCCACTTTCCCAATTGGTAACTATAAGTTTGCTTTCTATGTCTGCAGCACTTAGCATTTATATTATAATTGCCTTTCACGTATTTTATTCCCTGCGCTTCATCCTGGGGGTCAAGGGCAGGAACTATACTTTGTATCTCCACTACCTAGTTCAGTCCCTGAAACACAGTAGGTGCTGAACTGAGCTTTACCTTAAAATTACTGCACTTCACCCTTGCTCGACAAACGCCGCGAAATGAGTGTCCAAAAGAAATTATTCTCTGTCAATATGCTCTAGAGGCCATGTTCCCTAATACAGTCCTTTATTCATACATTTTTTATTTTGTATTGTATTTGTGTGAGCAAGAATTCATCGCTAATCTCATGACAAACTGATTAACATCACAGCAGATTGTATCCCCACTCTGAGGTTATTTGCATTTAAAAGTGAAGGCTGAAAAGGAGAATTCCTTTCACCAAAGAGGAATTCCAAGCATCTGTTGCTGGCCAATGAGGTGAGTTTTTCTGAAGGGGCCAGACACTTTGGGGGAGCAACTACCAAATCATCCCATAGAAGGAAGTGATTTTATTTCAGTCGCAACTAGCAACAAGAACTATCCTGAAGATTTGAATAGAGTCTTAAGGAGACCTGAATTTGGAAAGATGAGGAGAGTGAATGTACTAGCAGTTAAAGAGTTAAAGAGAAATTATGCTTCTGCCAGCAGTTCCTGGGATTCTGTCCAAACAGCATGCTGTCAGCAGCATCAGCCAGCAGGAACGCATAATCTTCCACCCTTTGGTTTTAGTGGGTAATATTAGCTAAAAAAACACTCCAGATTTTTCGTGTTCATATGGTATAACTCATTTCAGACGTGCCCCTTTCTCCAATAGTTACCTCCTTCACTTGGGGAAATTCTTTTTCGTTCTTTCTCCCTTTCTCCCTCTCCCCTTCTCCCCCCACTTCTCTCTCTCTCTCTCCCCCTTTCTTTCTCTCTCTCTCTCTTTTTTCAATACAGTATCCAATTCAGGAAACCAACCAGCATCTCCCAGGACAAAAAGGCAGCTTTTCAGACTAAGGTCACTTTTCTTTCATTACCGTCATTCTTCGAGTTAAAGGAGCACAATGGCCTCAGGTTTTAACATTTCTATAATCAAACGTCCTACCTAATTCTTTTCTCCTCCCTGAAAAGCTTTTATTAAATTGATGGTCAACTAATGACATGGCAGCTTAAAATGGAGGAGAAATATGCCACAGAAATGCCCTCACTGTCATTACCTTTATTCTGATGAGAAGTATGCTAATTGGATCAGGAGCACCACCCCCATCTCTGCTGAGGAACAAAGCAAAAAGACATCTCATGCCCTACACTATGACTTAGTTCAAATCAACGAAATTTATTGAAGACTGATTATATGCAAAATTCCACGGTGTATATAGAGCTGAATAATTTAATTCAACCGAAACATATTGGGAGGGGGAGGGTATGGCTCAGTGGTAGAGCACATGCTTAGCTTGCACAAGGTCCTGGGTTCAATCCTCAGTACCTCCATTAAAAATAAATAAATAAACCTAATTTACCTCCTCCCAAAATAAAAAATATAAAATACAAAAAAAAAAAGCCTATTGAGGCTTAAACGGAGCTGGCACTAAGGTTACAAAGAATAAATCATGGCTTTTACTTTAAGTAGCTCAGTGTGGTCAGGGAGATGGTCTACAGATAATTGTAAAACAGTACAGTAAGCACTATAGTGGAAGCTCAGGGGAAGAAACAATAAAAATTTTGTGTGGTGAATGGAACTTTAAGTTCTTTACAGAGAACCATGGTAGCTTTTGACCCCATTGCCTCATCCTATAGTAAGTAATACACATTTTTAATTGAAGTTTTTATTGAGGTAATTGTGGATCTCCATGCAGTTGTAAGAAATAATACAGAGAGATCCCACGTATGCTTTGCTTGGTTTCCATCAATGGTAATATTTTGGAAAAACGTGTAATAATATCATAACTAGGATACTAAAATAATCCTCTAATATTATTTAGATTCCCCTACTTTTACTTGTACTCACGTGTGTGTGTGTGTGTGTTAAGCTCTACACAATATTATTACTCATGTAGGCTCTTCTATCCACCACCACAGTCAAGATATCTAACAGTCCTAACACCACAAGGATGCCTCCTGTTGCCCTTTTATGACCACACTCACCTCTCTCCCACTTCTGTCCCTGACCCCCTGCACCATTAACTTGTTCTACATCACTAAAACTTGGTCATTTCAAAAATGTTCTATAAATGGAATCACACTGTATATAACCTTTTGAGATTGACTTTTTACACTCAGCACGATTTTCCCGAGATTCATGCATGGTATGGAATACTACAGTTTTATATGATTTTATATACATATATATTTATATACTACAGTTTTATATAATTTATAGAATTTCACAGTATGGAATACCACAGTTTGTTCACTACTCATCTGTTGAAGAACTGGGCTAATTCTAGTTTTAGGCTATTACAAATAAATCTGCTATGAACATTCATGTACAGGTTTCTGTGTGGACATAAGTTTTCATTTTTCTGGGATAATGCCCAGGAGCGTAATGGCTGAGTTTTATAGTGATTGCATGTTTAATTTTTTGAGAAACTGATAAACTGTTTTCCAGAGTGCCTATACAATTTGACACTCCCACCAGCAACATATGAGAGATCCGGTTTCTCCGCATCCTCTTCAGCGTTTGGTATTGTCACTATTTTCAAGTTGTAGTCATGCACGTACGTCAGATATGAAATTTCAAATGAAATTTTCAAATATTTTCTCCCAGGGTGTAGCTTGTCTGTTCAGCCTTTTCACATAGACTTCCATAGAGCAAAAGTTTTTCATTTTGATGAGGCCCAATTAATCAATATTTCTCTTTGTGGCTCATGCTTTTGATGTCAAGTCTAAGAACACTGCCTAGCCCCTAGATCCCAAAGATCTTTCTGCTATGCTTTTTTTTTTCTTTTCTAAAAGTGCATTCCACAAAAGCCTGCTACTAATTTCAGAGAAATCACACTGGAGCTTAATGGAAGACAGGCAGTAAGTTAGAATTTAATAAGAATACTATATTAGTGTGCTCGGGCGGCCATAACGAAATACCACAGAATAAGTGGCTTAGACAGCAGAGATTTATTTTGTTACAGTTCTAGAGGCTGGAATGCCAAGATCAAGGTATCATCAAGATTTATTTCTGGTGAGACCTCTTTTCCTGGCTTGTAGACGGCCACCTTCCTGCCGTGTTTCCACACGGACTTGTGTCTGTGTAAGTTGGGGGGAGAGAGAGCTCCTGGTATGTCTTCCTTTCCTTATAAGGACACCTATCCTATTGGATTAGCCCCCCCCCCCATTCTGGTAACGAGGTTCTTATCCTCAGGACTGCTGGCTTAGTACAATATGCCCATGGCGCCCTGGGTACAGTTGACTAGTCCAGGAATGGGAGTAAATGCAAACTGGGCCAATTACAATCCTTCTCTGGGCATTCTGACTCTTAAGACTTAAACTCACTTCAGCTGTATGGACCGCTGCAGGTGCAAAAGCATTTCACTCATTTATTAGACATTAACTCACCATCTACTGCATCTCAAGTACACACATGGACTTTCTACCACATGGACTAGGAAGCTGGGATGGTGGATATGCCATGAGAAAGAAATGAACAGATGCCAAGAAAGAGAAAGATGCAGAAATAAGGGACAGAGAGCATTCCCACCTCAATCCCTCTCTTGTGTCCTGTGCTTGGGGACTATGAAACACCCCAGGATAAACTGCCAACCTCACTTTGGGGAAGGTGAATGGGCAGGGAAGGATGGGGAAGAGAAAGCAGCCCCATGGAGCTCCTGCCTGATCTCTTCTCCCTACTTTCGGTCCCTTCAGAACTGACCTTCTAGGTTGGCACACTATTTATTTAGAGCAGCTCTATTCCTAAAATATAATGCAAGTCACATAAGTAATTTTTAATTTTCTTACAGCCACATTTTAAAAATTAAAAAGAAATAAGTGAAATAAATTTTAATAATATATGTTATTTAACCCAGTATATCCAAAATACGATCATTTCAACATATAATCATTTCAACATGCAACTCCGAATTTTTAAATTGCCTCAGGTGATTTTCATTCAAAAGGCTTGGGAACCATGTTGGCTGGCTCAAAAGGCCGAGAAATTTCTCTGAGAAGGGAGGACTAAAGGTGGGTCTAGAGTCAGGCTAACCCCTGGGCCTCTCTATGGTGGCTCTGTGCCCTGGGAGCAAGGGCAGTTATGTGAGAATGCCAGGTTTCAATCTGCAACCAACTTGACCACCTCCCTAAGGCCTCTTCTAAATAAGTCTGTGATTCTAGTTACCACCCTAAGAGCTAAGAGTAGAGACTCTCTTCCTCATCAACATGATCGAGCGAGCGAGCGATCTGTCTATCTATCTATCTATCTATCTTCTATCCATCCATCCATCCATCCATCCATCCATCCATCTCTATCAGCTATCCTCAGATGAGCTCTAGAGCCAGAAACCTCTGTATTCAAGTCTTGCCTCTGTGCCTCTTATTAGCTCTGTGACCTTGGGCAAGTTATCTAAACTTCCCTGAGGTCCTCTTTCCATACGGACTAATGACAGTACCCACGTACTACTCGTAGGATGAGAAATAAGCGAGTGAAATATGAAAAATGTGAGAAGGGTGAAAAGCACAGTAGCATATGTTAAGTGATCCATAACTGGTGACCATGATTATGCACAGACCTCCTCTCTAAAGAACTGACAGCTGTCTAACAGCTAATAGGAAGAAAAGGAAAATTAATACAGAATACAGAAGCAGAGACACTTCAAATTTTGATGTGTAACAATACCTAAGGTTTAACACAAAACCTCCAGTCCACATTTGGATATCCACTTGAAGGCCCAAATAAAATGAAAGCCATTTCCTGGTCTTGGCACCTATTTGCACTCTGAATTTTGAACATGGACTATTCAAATGAAATTCTTCTTCTTCTTTTTTAATGCACAGCAAGAGGAAATGCAAATGAAATTCTTCTTGGGCAAGAGTCCCTTCTTCCCTTTCCTGCAGCTCGGCTGAAGTCTGCAGACCTTCTAGCATCCTCATCCAACACACCCACTTTGCATTTTCCCTACCACTCATGACCCTTTGCTTCTGTCGTGCTAAGTGATTTTCCTCTGTAGCATACATAAATAATTTTAAACAGCTGTTCTGAAAACTACTTTGACCATTGTTAAGAGAACTCCTAAGGCGATCTGTAAGTGCATTTAGCTGGAGTCCACCCACATCCCCACGGAGCTAAATCACTGCCCCTGTTACAATGGAAGGGGGACTTGAGAGAGAGAGAAATAAACAGCAGAAAATTCAAGCTGGGAGCGAATTTAGAAAATGTTCAACACAATCTTTCTTAAATATTGTACCTGAGGAAACTGGAGCCCAGAGGGATTAGCAGTACATGCTTCCAGTATGTTCCCCAAATATCCCCCAGCCCACACCTGCACGGTAGCCCTTGCCATATTGCGTTATGCTTGTTAGTATGTCTGTCTTGTCTGCTACCCTCTGATATCATCAAAACAGGGATGGAGTCTTATTCAGCCCAGTCCCCAGCACTGTACTTGAGACACAGTAGGTGGTGAGTGAATGTTTAATAAATGAGTGAAATGCTTTTGCATTGTAGCGGTCCATCTTGGCCTGGTATCTGGCATTAATAAAAGATCAGAATGAGGTCTTTAGTTCCCATCTTTTGGGTTCGCAGGGATTGTCTGTGTTCTCTGGCATGTATTTGCTCTTCATGGGGCTGAATTTCTGCAAAATGCAGCTAAGTATACTCAACTGGGGTCCCAGGCATAATGGGAAACAAAATTATCTGATGTGGATTTCAAAGTGTGATGAGAATTAAAAACCCTCAACCTACTGAGACAAGGATGGAAGGGGGCAGGGCACAGCCATTCAAGGAGTGCCACAGCAATTAACATTAAAATGGTGAAAGAGTCAACCCCCAGTAGGCCTTGAGGCTCAGGATGCTGAGAGATTTAACTTCTAGCAGATCTTGAACTTCGTTATATGCTCATTGTAATATATTAATATGGTGAATAACACGCCCACAGGCACCACGGCAGTCCCAAGGCTAGCCACAAAAGGTCAAAGAGTGGGAAATGGCCAACTTCCTGGGAATCCCAGCCCCTTCCCCAGGCTACTTAGACTGGTCCTTCCACTTATTAGCATATGACGCCACCGAGCCCATAAAAACTAGCAACACTGCGCCTCCGGCGCCCCTCTTTCTCCCTCTTCGGAGATGGCCCACATTCTGTCTATGGAATGTGTACCTACTTTTAATCTGAGCACCCAACCCCCACACCTTGTAGCCTTTCTCTTGCCTTTCAATGTATCTCTCTAAATAAATCTACCTTCACTTGACTGTGGCTCACTCTTGAATTCTTTCCTGGACGAAGCCAAGGACCCACACTTGGTGGGGCACGTCCCACGGGCTCCACCGAAGCCTGGCACACGGCCCTTCTCACGCCCCACATCCGTTTTCCTGCATCACTACTGCACCTCAGAATGGCCATTTTCACTACCAAGTGGAGAGGTCCTGTTTGAGAATGAAGCCTACACAAAGGAAATTGGAGTTAAGGGAAGGAGAGAAAGGCGTCTTTCTGATGGTAGTACCTGAGTGCCTGCATCCAGCCATCCCTAAATGAAGTCAGTATGTCTGCACTTGGCCTTTCATGTTAGCCAAGCTGAGTTAGGCTTCTGTCACTTGTCACCAAAAGAGCACTGGTTAATAAAATAAAGACCAAATAACTAGAGAACAGTAAAAGCCAACACATATACAGTGTTATACTGCATGGTACTAATTACAAATGCAACAGAAATCCAGAGGCACAAGAGCTGGGGAGAAGTTAATGGAGGTAATTGGAGTTGGACAGGGCAAGATCACTGTTGCTATTATAAAGAAACATCAAGGACTGTGGCTGGTAACGTATAGCAGTAGAGCAGAGTAGAAATTCAGGGAATATTAGATAAGAAGGGAAGAAAAATGGGCCAAGTGCAGTGTTAGCATTTATCCTTTTTGCAGGTTATTAAGAGGGCTGATGGAAAGAATAGAAAATCAATATGGTGCAAGTTGTTAGATGTGGACAGTCATCCAAGCCTACCCTGGCATCTGGACTGAACATACTCTGTTCTCTAGTCTAGAGCAGTGGTTCTCAACCTTGGTTGCACATTAGAATCACTTGAAGAATGTTTAAAAAAAAAAAAAAACAGAAACCATATATACAATAGAATATTATTCAGCTAGAAAAAAGAAGGGAAGCCTGTCATTTCCAGCAACATGGATGAAACCTGATGGTATTATGCTAAGTGAAATAAATCAGACACAGAACAATAAATACTCATGATCTCATTTATATGTAGAATCCGAAAAATTCAAACTCATAGAAACAGAGTAGAATCGTGGTTACCAGGGGCTGGGGATGTGGGGAAAATGGGGAGATGTCTGTCAAAGGCTACAAATCCTCAGTTATGAGTAAGTTCTGGGGATCTACTGTCCAGCGTGGTGACTATAATTACCGACACTGAATTGTGTACTTGAAATTTGCCAGGAGAGTAGATCTTAGATGTTCTCACCACAAAATTAAAATTATTAAAAAATCATAAGGTGATGGATTTGTTAACTGACCTTAATGTGGTAATCATTTCAGAATATATACATGTATCAAATCATCACATTGTATATCCTTACCCAATGTTATTGTCAATTATATCTCAATAAAGCTGGAAAAATATTCAGACACCCAGGCCACACCCAGACCAAGTTAATCAGAATCACTGGAGGTGAGACCCAGGATATTAGTATTTTTAAAAACTCCCCAGGTGATTCCATTGTGCAGCCAGGTTTGAGAGCAAGAGCTCTGGGGCAGTGCTTTGCAAACTTTAATGTGTATGTGAATCTTGTTTAGGTCAGGCACAGAGTCCAGAACTTAGGGGGTTAAGTGTAGTTGAGGGTGGTGGTGATGGTGGTGGGAACAATGTTCTTTCCAACACATTCCCAGAAATAATCTGTGGACAGCTGAGTTGGGTGAAAGGTTGATGGACCACATGATAATGCCAGTTCTGACGCAGGATATAGGCTGACCAACTGTCCTCATTTGCCTGGGTCCCAGGGGTTTCCCAGGACATGGGGTTTTCAGCACTAAAACAGGAAAGTTGTGGGTAAATTGGGATGGTTTTTCATTCTACCCATCCCTGACCTTCTGGCCAGTGAAGTTCTGGCCACAATTCTGAAGCTTTTCCAACCAAACAGGCACCATTGGTAAAGTAGGGGTGAACAGAAACCAAGAGGATGCTCTTGGGAAAGGAGAAAGGAATTGCTGGACACATAATCCTCCTTGAGGCCATCAAAAGATACAAGGGCAAGGGAAGGAAAACGAGTGCTCTAGCTCTGCCTAGTTCACAGGCACCTACCTAGAAGGGGGGAAGCCTTGAAACAGAATAGTCCTTGGTTTAACACAGAGAAACTGGAAGCTTCTCGATAACCTAGGGAATTCAAACTAGAGTGCACACGAGAATTACCCAGGGAGCCCATTCAACATACAAACTTGGCCCCTCCCTAAGAAATTTTATTTTTTTGGGTGGGGGGAGGTAATTAGGCTTATTTATTTATTTCAATGGAGGTACCAGGGGTTGAACTCTGAACCTCATGTATGCTAGGCATGCACTCCACCACTGAGCGATACCCTCCCCTGCTTCCCCTAAGAAATTTTAATTCAAAAGATCAAAGGCCTTTTAACTGGTATCTCAGGTGATTCTAGGCCACACTCTGAGAAACAACGGTCTGAAGGGCTTGCCTGCCAGCAGTTTCGTCCGTTAAAGAAAGCTTTCTTGACCAAGGGATGGGCTGACCCAAAGAAACTCAGCAGAACTGGGAGGTTTTGTTTCACAAAACAGCAGGGCCAGATGGTTTCAGGAGTGAATTCTAGCAAATCTCTAAGGAACAGATAATTCTAATGTTTTCAGGGTTCCAGACCATAGACAAAGAAGAAAATATAATTCTGTTAAGCCAAGATAGCACTGAAATCAAGCCTAGCAAAAATAACACACAAAATAAAACTGCAGACCCTTCTCACCCATGAATATCAATGTAAAAATCCAAAATAAAATATTGGCAAACCAAATCCAGCATCATACTAAAAAAATAAATTACTGCCACCAACTGGGGTTTATAGTAAGAATGTAAAGGTGGTTCAGTGCACAGGAAATTACTAGTCTGATACAAGATATTAATAGAGCCAAAGAAGAAATTCACATGCCTATTTTTGTAGATCATGTAATAGCATTCAATAAAATTCAACAACTACTCAATAGTTATTTTTTTTTAATGAGCTGGGTGTTATCTGATCTACCAAACCATAAACTTGGACATGCATCACGGTTTTCAGTTATAAAACAGAAGTGGAATATGTAAAACCAGGCTGCAGCATTTCAGGAAAGCAAGAGAAAACTGTACAAGCAGGTGGCTTAGACTCCCATGGCACCTACTCTTACTGCTACTCTGCCTCGCATTCAGTTACACCTGTGGCCTCGTGGTCTCCGTTCCCAATGATCTGTTGGGTCTGCTTCCCAACTGGGAGTGCATGGCATGCTGGCACCAGCCAGAAGTGGATAATGGCTGCACAACAGCCCCATTCAGGAGTGGCCCTGAGAATGGTGATGAAGGCAAATCCTCCCAGGAGGTAGACTTTGGTTGTTTACTTTGTCAGGATTGAGGTGGCCAGGTGACTGGATCCACACTGGCTCATGGGCAATGACAACTGAGTTATCCAAGTGGTCAAGGACTTGGAAGGAACAAGATTGGAAAATTGGTGACAAGGACGTCCTTAGGGCAGGTATATGGATGGACCTCTGGGACTAAGCCCAAAATATGAAAGTTATCATACCCATGTAAATGCCCACCGGAGGGCATCTACTGCAGAGGAGGCTCGTGATAATTAGGTGGACCAGATGATCCATCCCTGGATGTCAGCCAGCCTCTTCCTCTAGCTACCCTGCTGATGACTCGGTGATCTTGTGAACTCAGTGATCTAGAATCCACAACACAGGCAGCAGAGGCCAACTCTGAGTCTTTGATATGGCACCATTCCCTAAGGGGTCCAGGCTTATAAAGCAGACATGAATGGGACGTGATGTCTGGAGTTAGCCTGACCCAGCTGAGCCCAACTTAGATAGGCTGAACTACAACCAACCCACAGACCTGTGAGCAAAAAGTAAAGTGTTTGCTCTATTAAGCCACTGAGGTTATGGTGATGTTTGTTATGCAGCAGAAACCTAATATAGTCTTTTATTAATCCTCATTGAATTATCCTGATTTGATTATGCCATCTGTTTCCTTTTAGAACCCTGATTGAATCATTGCCTTTTTGCAGATGACTCACGACTATATGGATCTCCAGTTCAGACTTCTCCTTTCAGTCCAAGACCCATATACAGTCAGTGGTCTGCTTGTTATCTCCTTGTGGATATCACAAAGATACCTGAAGCTCAACACTCATTCCTCTATCACAAACCTGGTTCTCCATTTCACTCAACAGCACCACCCACTGAAGAAACCTAGGAACTCTCCTTGACACCCACCTCCCTGTCACCCTTATACTCAAACCATCACCAAGTCATGTTAACTTAACCTCCTAAATCTCTCTCACATTTGTTCCCTTCGCTTTACCACAACCATCAGCACCGCCCTAGCCTAAACCACCAGTATCTCTTACCTAAAATAACCTCCCAAATCTTGGCAATTAACTGTTCATTGATAGATACATGGATAAAGAATATGTGAGATATATAGATAAAGATATAAAATGGACTATTACTCAGCCATAAAAAGGATGAAATCTACCTTTTCACAACAACATGGATGGACCCAGAGGGTATTAGGCTAAGTGAAATTAAGTCAGACAGAGAAAGACAAATACTGTATGATTTCCCTTATATGTGGAATCTAAAAAACAAAACAAATGAACACACAAAACAGAAACAGAGTCATAGATACAGAGAACAAACAGGTAGTTGCCGAGCGGAGGGCAGTGGGGGGAAGAGGGAAATAGATGAGGGAGAACAAGAGATACAAGCTTCCAGTTACAAAATAAATGAGCCACGGGTATGAAATGTACAGTAGGGGGGGAACAGTCAATAATTATGTAATATCTTTGTGCGGTAACAGATGGTAACTAGACTTCTCATGGTGAACATTTGAAATGTATTGAAATATCGAATAATGATGTTGTTCACCAGGAACTAACACAATGTTGTAGGTCAATTATACTTCAAACACAAATAAAAAAAACAAACAAATTCACAGAAGAAGAGATCAGACTTGTGGTTACCAGAGGCGGGGAGGTGGAGGGAAGGGGAACTGGATGAAGGCAGTCAAAAGGTACAAACTTCTAGTTATAAGATAAATAAATACTAGGGATGTAATGTACAACATGAGTAATGTAATTAACACTGCTATATGTTGTACATGGACGTCGTTAAGAGAGTAAATGCTGAGTTCTCATCAAAAGGAAAATTTTTTTTCCTCTGTTTATTTTGTATCTATATCAGATGATGGATATTCACTAAACTTGTTGTGATAATCATTTTATGATGTATGTAAGTCAGATCATTATGCTGTGCACCTTAAACTTATATAGTGCTGTATGTCAATTACATCTCAATACAACTGGGGAGCAAAAGAAGACAGCATTATAAAGCTGTCATTTCTCTCCAATGCAATATTTAATTGGATCTCTATTTAATAGTTTCGCAATAAAAATGTCATCTGAGTTTTATTTTAATACAGAAGAACTGATTGTAAAGATCTAATAAAAATAAGTAAAATAAAATAACCTCCCAACTGGCCCCTCTCTAGTTGGTTCTCTATACAGCATTCAAAATGCTCTTTTTGAAAAGTCAATTTCAATCACCCATGCCCCACTTGAAGACCCTTAATGGTTTCCCATTGTTTTTAGGAAAAAGAACAGAATATTTAACACAGGCCTCAAGGCTCCATGTGGTGTAGCCTCCCCTGGGCTACTTCATCTCCCCACCCTGCTCTCTATATTCGCTATAAAAGGTCACATGTCCTTCTTTATTTGCTATGCACCATCTTACCCCTTTTGGTTCCCTCTCCCTATAAAGCCCTTTCTCCCCTCTCAGCCTTATTAACACCTACTCATGCTTCACATCTCAGCCTAAGCATCACCTCTTCAAGGAAGCCCTCTCTGATTTCCCTAAGCCTGGCTCATAGCATGGTATATTTTAAATTTGTGTGATTACTTGATTAATATTGGTCACCTCTCCCCTTTCCCCTTGCCTGACCTACTATAATGTGATTTTCAAGACTGCAGAGGCTATGCCTGGTTTTGGTCATCATTCTATTCCCAGAACAGAATCTGTCACACCCTAGGCACTTGGCACCTATTTATTAAATTAATAACTCGGTGAATCAGGTGTTGAGTGGAAACATCTCTATGGTTCATGTCAGCTCTAACCTTCTGGGCTTCCTTTTCAGATTCTGCCTATAGAGGGGTGATGGGGGAAGTAGCCAAGTAGGGCAAATTAGCAGCCTCCATGCAGTCAAAGTCATTGGTTAGAACTCTAAGAAACCCTTTTTCTACTTCAAAGATGCTGTTAAGAACAACATGGCAGGCACCAGCCCTTCACTGGCCAGACAAGTCTCAAGAAGTGCTTGACACAGGCCAGAAAACCAAATGCCAGAAATCCTGGAACAGAGCCTTTTGCCAGGAGGTTCCCTGCCTTGTTGAGCTAAGCTGAGAGAGAGAGAAACAACTCTAAATGTCACCAATTAATCACCAAGGGTGATGCTCAACCATTCCAGCTGCTCCTGCTGCTGTTTCTTGTCTAGTCTTCACCCCCTCTCGACCCCGCCCCTTCCAGAAAGACATCAAGTAACTGCTGTCTTGAAACCTTCTCAGATGGTTGGCTTGGCTGATGCCCAAATATTTCTTGTCCCAAACAGAGGTGCTGGGGAAGAAGAGAGGGGTAAGTTACTCTTCTAGCTCTTGCATTGTCTGCTTCTGCTATTCTAAATTCTGAAGATTCCTTTTCCCTTATAAAGAATGAACTAATGAAACATTGACGGCATAACTTGGACTCCATCCAGGGGAAAGAGCTAGGAAATTCCATGTACACGAGTCATCCTGTCACCAGGGGTGGAGGCAGTTCTTCAGTCCTTATCCCATGGCAAGGACAAACCCTCTCTCAAGGTCAGATAATGTTCTGAATCCATACGTACCAGGCAGCCAGCCACTTCTAACAAAGCTTCTCCAGAGGCCTGAAGGAGGGCTCAGCTGAGGGGCCTGGATAATTTGACCCTTAGAATGGGATGTTGGTATGCTTGTGAATTAAAAAGCCAACATCCTGTGTGAGGCAGGAAAGATGAGTGAGTACACAGCTGGGTTCTGAAATTGGCTGGTAGAAAAGGAGTGTCTATTCAGAAGCTGGAATACTATACAGCAGTTAAAATGACTGACCCAGAGCCACACTCTCAATGGATTAATTTTTAAAACATAATTTTGGAGGGAAAAAGCAAGTTGCAGAAGGATACACAGAGTGCGTGACCGTTTATAAAATGTTAACATGCAAAAATACATAAACCATTTAGTTTAAATATATATATATATATATCCCTAATGAATTATAATAGGATATAACTTATATAGGGTTTATAATATGTGTGTGTGTATATATATATGTGTGTGTGTGTGTGTGTGTGTGTGTGATATAGATGAAAGAAAACTATAAAAATACACGTGGAAATGATGACTTCAAATTTGTGGTTGTCTTGGGGCTAGAGAGGATGAGAATGAGAAGGGGTACCCAGAGGGCTCCAACTTTATCAGAAACATTTTATACATTAAGCTGAGTGTTTGCTATATGGTTCTGTACAGCTTTTGTAGATCTGAAATATTCCATAATGATTTTTTAAAAGCAGAAAGAAAAGGTTAGGTTTCAGGGGGCTTGAGGACAAAGTTAAACCACCGACTTGTACATGGACTGGGATGGTCCCTCCATGATGACCGCCCAAGTTACCAGCATCCCATGAGCCAAATCACCACCGTGTCCAGGGACTTTCCTCTTGATTGCAGCTGAAGCTATAAATATTCCCACTTCCGCCCCTGCCTCACTGCTGGGCCCGCCCCCACTCCTTTTCCCTGCTTCTTTCTGTCACTGCTGGGAAGCCCCTGCCTCTGCTTCTGGACATCTTCCAACTCCTCTTCCTGCCCTGCGCACTCCAATCCCCCAAGCTTGTAGGAAGCCCCACTTCCGACTGCACAGGAAGGAAAGAAAGCAGCTGTGTTTCTGTTCTCCCAAGTGGGAACTTAGAGTGGATTTTCACCAGGAAATAACACTACCTGATAAATGGTTCCCTAATCATTATTAATACTAGAGTCCCACTTCGTCATGGGGCACATGTGCTCCGGTGGTCTACTTGGGAACCAAAGTCACTGATAACGAGCTGTTCTGAATTCTAAGACAGATTTTCCAACCAACTTTTGGAATGACACCAATTTTTTAAGTTGTCAGTTCCCTATAAAGTCCTAGGGGGCCAGGCTAAGTTTTCCTTTGCTATAAGGGAATGAATCCAAGGAACTGAGGTATGCTGATGGGTTTAGTAAGATGGGGAACTTCAGGGGAACTCCAAAAGAATTTCCTGGGAAACAAAATGACATCGTGGCTCACCTGCCCAGCTGCCTGAGTTCTTCACCCATGCTTCTACTGAAAAAGCTTCTTTCTCTCTGCAGCCCCACATTTTAAACATGAACAGTACAATAACAAACTCCAGTGAGAAGATCTGATAATTTGCCACACAATGCGATTTCTAATTGCTTGAATAATACTGCACAATGTAATCATTTCCTACCCAGTAAAAATGATTTCTTTTTGCCTGCGTGATAATATCCTGTTGAAATATAATGCTGTTCCAGACAGTGACTACATAATGTCTGGAGTCCCCCCTCCCCCACCGCCGCAATATAACCTTTAAATGCTAAGCATTAGGAACAAGGCAGTAGCAAGTGATAAAACATGTTCCCAAATGAAGAGAAGAATTCTCTGCGTCTATGTTGGAATCTTCTAATTACCCAATGTCCTTGGATAAAATAGTGAGTCAATAAATTTACAATGTACAGACAGTCTTTGCTCTGTTCCTTTAGAGAAGCTCAGTTGTGTGACAAGAATGAAAATAGATTTTTCCATAAAGCTGGTATGCAATATAACATCTGTATTTGGACAGGCATCCATGCCACGCTGTTAATTTTAATGCACCAATTTAATCCTCGTTATGTGCATTGCTGGACCCATAAAAGCAGCTTTCTCTTTAGCAAATGAAATTGCAAGACATTTCTTGTCCAGTGACCTATGGTGCCCATAGGTGTACGGAGCTTCGGGTGCTCTTCAGGAATACGGAAGAAAGAGAAAATGTGGTTCCTGTTTCTCAACTCAAGGAGTAAGGAGTTTAGAACACAGGCAATTCTGAGACGTTCAGAGCAGAAAGGAGCCATACATCACAAAGATGAGAAAAGGGTGGCCTAGAGAGGGAAAATGGCCTTCCCAAGCTTACAAAGCCATGGGATGGAATTGTTCAGGTGAAAACCGGGTGTCCAGAACCAGGGCCCTAATGCTCCCTCTTTAATACCAGACCTTCACAAAACCCATAATGAGATGGGGCCAACGCTGTGCTCGATTTGAATGTTTCTGTAGGTCAGGTGGTGTTCCTGGGCGTGTGGCTTCCTCCGTGGGACTCAGGGGAGATGCCTTTGCTGGGTCCCTCTGACTGCAGGTCTTCTGATACGGACTATCCACTGCTTCTCCATCTGCCACTCCCACTCCCCCTTTGGCCCCCAACTCTGGGAGGGAGGTGAGACAGTGGAGGTGGGGGCACTCTGTCCAGATTTTCAATGTTGATGCCACATTCTAAGAAGTCTTCTTGGGCAAGACTTCAGGCTGCTCCAGACATGACAAATACCTGAGGTGACCCTGAAACCCCACTCCTAGGCACATCTGCATGTCAGATATGTGTATATTATCTGCTTACCAAAAGACACGTGCTAGAGCGTCCTTAACTGTTCATAGTAGCCCCAAATTGGAAACTACTCAAATGCCTATCACCCATAGAATGGATGCATACATTGTGAAATATTTATACAACAGGATGCTACACAGCAGTGAGGATAGCTAGAACCACGTACAGCAATATGATGCACGTCATAAATACAATGCTGAGCAACTAAAGCCAGGCACTAAAGGGTACATGGTGTCTGATTCCATTTATATGAAGAACAAAAAGAGGCAAAATGAATCTATGCTCTCAGAGATCAGAAAAGTAATTTTACTTGAGGGGTAATAGCAGTGACTAAAATGGGGTCCAAGGACTTTATGGGATGCTGGTAATTCATGTTCTGGTTTCATGGCGATGTTCAGTTTGTGAAAACTCCTCAAGTCGTAAACCTATTTGTGCACATTTTAATACATATCTTATATTTCCCAAAAGGTTAACAAAAGAAGACTCCTGCCTGACTCTTTCTCCCCCATGACTCCCACACGTGGGCATGCTGCCTAATTTCAGTGCAGCCCGTCTCTCCCACTGCCATAGGCTGTCTTCAACTCAGGTTCTAGTCCTGCCTCCCCAGCCACAGGGAACACACAGCAACATCTTTAAGGAGCCTCATTAATGCCTCCCCTCATGAAGCTCAAAGTTAGAGGGCAGCTCTCTCCTTCCTCCCATCCCGGGGGTGGGAATACTCATAGCCTGGCAATAGTAATCTCCAAAAAAATCCTCTGCACAAATCCTCCTTCTCTCTCCCTCTCTTGATCCCTTTATAATCAAAATTGTTGAGGGCATTCGAGATTCTCAAAGCATGTCTTTTGTAAACTCTGCCTCTGTGCGCCTGTCCACACTCATTTTGAAATATAATGTCTTTCATAGTGGTGCAAACCAGCATCAAGATGGTCCCATTTTAATATCTTGTTATGTAGGTAAATAATAAATCCATCCACAATAATGACTTAATGTATTCACATAGTGCTTGGAGTCTATAAAGATAATGCAGATCTGTTACCTTGCTTAATTTTCACAGCAACCCTCTGAGGTATGTTTTCATTACTTTCATGTTACATGTGAGAGCATATATCCTGTTAAAGCCTTGTGCTGGGTATTTCACATGGCTATTTTATTTGACTTTCACAAGAACCATCAGAAGTAGATATTATCATCCAAGGTCCAGAGAGATAAAATAACCTAACTCAACAACCTAACTCCAAATCAAGTAATAGCTTTGGTGAGGTGACCTGCCTTGCCTGAGGTCACACATGAGGACTCTGGGATCCCAGGCTAGATGTTCTGACTCCAGATTTGTTCTCGCCCCCTCTCCCCCCATCAAGGGAAGACCAAGGTGGGGAATGTACCAAAGCAGAGAGAGAAGAAACTGGGAAATGTCTACCCGCTGTCCTAGAATGAGAGCTTTGGAAGAGACAAGTTTGGGTTTGAATGGCAAACCTACTGCTTGATTTGAGTTAGGTTATTTCATCTCTCTGGACCTTGGATGACAGAATCTACTTCTCATGGTTCCTGTGAAAATCAAATAAAATAGCAGTGTGAAATGCCGAGCACACAATATTCTTCTCTTAAAGAATACTGCTTTTCTTCTCCCTTTGTACAAAGTTCTCCCATCTAAGGAAGGGTAGATAGGGAGGGACAATAAATATTAACAAAAGGGAGGGATTGCTGGGTCATCTGGTAGTCCTATTTTTAGTGTTTTGAGGAACCTCCATACTGTTTTCCACAGTGGCTGCAGCAAACTGCATTCCCACCAATGGCGTACAAGGATTCCTTTTTCTCCACATCCTCGCCAACATTTGTTATTTGTGGTCTTTGTGATGATAGCCTTTCTGACAGGTATGAGGTGATAGCTCACTGCGGTTTTGATTGGCATTTCTCTGATGATTAACAATGTTGAGCATCTTTTTTGTGTGCCTGTGGACCATCTGTATGTCTGTTTTGGAAAAATGTCCATTCAGGTCTTCCGCCCATTTTTTAAAAAATTGAAGTATAGTTGATTTACAACGTTGTGTTAGTTTCTGATGTATAGCATAGTGATTCAGTTATACATATATATTCTTTTTCATACTCTTTTTCATTATAGGCATCTGCCCATTTTTTAATCAAGTTGTTTGGTTTTTTGATGTTCAATTGTGTGAACTGATTATGTATTTTGGATATTAACCCCTTATTAATTATATCATTTGCAAATATTTTCTTCTATTCAGTAGGTTGTCTTTTTGATTTGTTGATAATTTCCTTCGCTGTGCAAAAACTTTTAAGCTTAATTAGGTCCCATTTGTTTATTTTTGCTTTTGTTTCCTTTGCCTTAGGAGACAGATCAAAAAAAAAAATGTTGCTACGATTTATGTCAAAGAGTGTTCTGCCTATGTTTTCTTATTCCACTCCTGGGCATATATCCAAAGAAAATGAAAATACTAATTTGAAAAGATACATGCACCCCAATGTTCATAGCAGCATTATTTACAATTGCCAAGATATGGAAGCAATCTAAGTGTCCATCAACAGATGAATGGAGAAAGAAGATGTGGTATATATACAATAAAATACTATTCTGTCATAAAAATGAATAAAATTTTGCCATTTGCAACAACATGGATAGACCTGGAGGGTATTATGTTACATGAAATAAGTCAGACAGACAAAGACAAATACTATATGGTATCATTTATATGTAGGATCTAAAAAATACAACAAACTGGTGAATATAACAAAACAGAAACAGACTCACAGATACAGAGAATAAGCTAGTGGTTACCAGTGGCGAGAGGTAAGGGGGCAGGGAAAGACAGGGGTAGGGTATTAGGAGGTACAAACTACCACATATAAAATAAATAAGCTATAAGGATACATTGTGCAATGCAGGGAATATAGCCAATATTTTATAATAACTAACAATGGAGCATAATCTTTAAAAATTATGAATCACTACGTTGTATACCTGAAACTTACATAATGTTGTCAATCAGCTATAACTTAATTTTTTAAAAAAGGAAAAAAAAGAGAGGAAGGTTCTATGTAGCTGATATGGCTTGTGGTGGTGCATTGGGCAGAGTGAGATTATAAAGTGTGGCCCCTCATCAAGTCAGGGCAGAATTTATTCCTCCATAACACTTTGGTCTGTTTAGTACTTGGAATGAACAGTTTAACCCAAATTGCAAAACTAGGCTACAGTCCAAGTTCTAGTACCCAGTAGCCAGGTGTCTGGAGTAAGGGAGGTAGGTAAACTGAAAGAACCTGAAACCACAGATAAGGCTTTTCATGTCAGAAGTTGGAAATTATTCTATGACAGAATCAGGAAAACCAGCCAACGGATTCTCCCCACCTTTATCTCCTTTTAAGCATATCCAGCGTTTTTTCGTATTTGCAGTAGTTCAGAATATCACAATAGAGCAGACACTGTTGGTTATCTACTCAAATCCATTTCTGCTTCTGGAATCATCTTCTATGGCCAAGTGTTCAAGGAAAGTAATCCCCACCCCCTACTCCCAGACAATTAGGGTGACTTCATTACTTTTATCTGCGGTGGGGTTAGGCATAGGTATAAGATCCAAACTTGGCCAATGAAATCTGAGGGGAAGTCTCCTAGGGAGAATTCTGGGAAAGTTTTGCTCATTCTTAGAAAGGAACACAAGACAGGAAACATCTCCACTTTTTTTGCTACCCCACTCTATGCTATTTTGTAAGGATGTGATGCCTGAAGCTGCTGCAGCCATCTTGTGATCATGAGGCACAAATGTGAAGAGAAAACCCAACATACTAAAAATAGGGAAATAGGAATTTAAAAAAAAATAACACCTGAGTCCTCGGTAATATTCCACCACTGAATTAGGCAACTCTGGAACGACCTACCTCCAGACATATTATATGAATTAATAAATGCCATTATTTTAAAGTCAGTTTTACCCAAGTATTCTCTCCTTGCAACCAAAAGTATTCTAACCAAAACAGCCAACGGTTTAGTACCATATTGTTCTTTATAACATGACTAATACTCATTTATTAGATGATGTAGCCGAACAGGTACCAATCAGAGGGGAGAGAACACAGGGTTCTAGTGCAGGAAAAGACAAATCAGGTACTAGACACAGAGTGAATAGGTGACCAAAAAGGGATGAAAAGATGGAGGGAATGCTCTTCACCAGATTGTAGATGGAGTTAAAAGTAAGCTATACATGCCTAAATGTCCATCAACAGATGACTGGATAAAGAAGATGTGGTATATTTATACAATGGAATACTACTCAGCCATAAAAACCGACAACATAACACATTTGCAACAACATGGATCATCCTGGAGAATGGCATTCTAAGTGAGTAAGCCAGAAAGAGAAAGGAAAATACTATATGAGATCGCTCATATGTGGAATCTAAAAACAAAAACAAAACCAAAGCATAAATACAAAACAGAAATAGACTCATAGACATAGAATACAAACTTGTGGTTGCCAAGGGGGCGGAGGGGTGGGAAGAGATAGACTGGGACCTCAAAATTGTAGAATAGATAAACAAGATTATACTGTATAGCACAGGGAAATATATACAAGATCTTATGGTAGCTCACAGAGAAAAAAATGTGACAATGAATATACGTATGTTCATGTATAACTGAAAAATTGTGCTCTACACTGGAATTTGACACAACATTGTAAAATGATTATAAATCAATAAAAAATGTTAAAAAAAAAAAGTAAGCTATATGTATGCTACCGCAAAGGAAGTTACCTGCAATGCGTTTCTCCTCACACAACGAGTTGAATGTATATTCTGTGCGTTAGACTTTCCACATCAGAAGTTATACTCTTGCAAAGTGCAACCTCAAACTAGGGGAAGAAAAAAAAAAGCTAAGCATTAAAGAACAATAGACAATGTTATGTTTCTTATATTTAGTATTACTGAAATTATCTATTTGGTTTTCCTTTCCTTTTTTCTGCCCTCTTTCATGGACCAGATAGGTAGGGGTGAATAGTTTTTAAAGACGTTTAGATTTATTGGATGATCACTGTGCCAGATACTGAGCTGGGGGGTCTGTAAATATTGTCTATTTTATTTCTTTATTATTTAATGCAGGTGCTGGGGATTGAAGCCAGGACCTCGTGCATGCTGAGCATGCGCTCTACCACTGAGCTCTACCCTCCCCACAATGCTGTCTATTTTAATCCTTATGGCAACTGTGGCTGATGCCGATAGCTGCCTACGTAATATCCATTTTGCCCTTTTTCCTTACACCTCTCACGATGCTTGGGCGAGCAGGCAGCTCCTCTGGCTCCCCCTGGGCAGCGGAGGGGATACTCATAGCATGAAAATAGCCCTGTCCAAAGAATTTTCGTCACAAATCCCTCTTCTTCATGTGGCTCTGGTTATGTTCAGGGTTACAGTGTACTCAGGTAAAAAATATCACCTGTCCAGACTTCTTTGTTTGGGGAAGCCTGTGACAGAATCTTGGACAATAAGAAGGAAACAAGGTTGCTGCTTGGGCAGTCCAGGAGGGTTTACAGTACATAGATCTGGGTTTGTAAGAAAAAACTGGACTGTTTGGAACTCCATTTATCCAATTTTTCATGGCCATACATGTGGGCAGACTTACATGTGCAAATTTTGCAAGTGTCTTCAAATCTGGCAATAATTTTTAAATCCAACAATAAACAGGGCAGATCAAACTCTACCCACAGGTGACTTAATATTGGTCAAAACAGTACCTTTGCCCCTCTATTTACAACACAGAGCCAAGACACGAGGCTAAGCATGGTTCATTTTATGATGTGGAATCTTTACAGTAAACAACCTGAGAGCAAGGACATTTTGGAAATAGTGCCTGGGGCTGGTATGCCATTTTAGCCATCCATAAATCTAAACTTTAATTAAGCACAACATGGTTGCTTATTTTTTTCATATCCTTTCCCCAAATTCTAGTTCTTGCTTTCTTTTCTTAGTTCTTACTTTAAATTTTACCATAAACAGATTTTAATCATAATTTAAACATATGAGGGCCTGGTTTCATTTTTTTAAAAAAACTTCATTATTTTGGTTTTTTTTAAAACTTCATTACTTTTTCAAATTGAGATATAATTATATTATATTATTATATTATTACATATTATTATATTATATTATATTTACTTCAGGTGTACCAGGAAAGCTTTTTTTTTAATTGAAGCGTCGTTGGTTTACAATGTTTTCTTAATATCTGGTGTACATCACAGTGATTCAGTTTCATACATATATTCCTTTCAAATTCTTTTTCATTATAGGCTATTACAAGGTATTGAAAATAATTGTACAGTGAGGTCCTACTATATAGCACAGGAAAGCTTTTTAAAGGGAGGCCAACTCAGCTAGCTGGTCTCTGGCTTTTTGCCCTTTGTCCTTCACCATTCTTCCCAGAATACAGATGCGATCATCGGAGATGAAACAACAATCTAAGAGGCATAGAGACAAAAGCCAAGCATGAGTGCACCCAAAACTAGGAGAAGCCTGGGTGCTGTTGGCACTACAGAGATATCGTACTGATCCTGAGCTGCCTTCTCCTGAACTTCTTCATTATGGGAGGACAGTGTACTCCTACTTGGTTGAATCTCTGTGGTTAAGCTTCTATTCTGTGCAGCTAAATACATGGTAACTGATAGAGTTGTATGCTAAAGTTAACCTTTCAAAAATTGGGAAATTTACCATGCACAGAATGATTAATACTCATACGTAGGATTTAGCAATAGAGTAAAAGAAGTTTACCATTGCTTCCTCCTGGACCCTACTCCACTCTCCTCCCCCAGAGGAGAAAACCACCCAGACTTGTCGCAGTATTTTTCCAAGGTTGTTGTTAATCCCTTTTAAAAATTAATCTTTTGTTCTATTTTTTTTTTAAGGAATGAGTTCTCTCCCCCAAAGTCCATAATGACAATACACAAGATTTTTTTTTAAAAGCAAAACTCCACAGGGACAAAGAGATTGGGAAAGAAAACAACAACAAAATTTTAAAAGCAAGAAAGCAGTTGGACAAGTAGTTACTGACCCGGCAGAACGGAATAGGCTGACTCCTAAGTTTTGAAAGGAGGTTAGGGAGACCAAGAAGCAAGCTCATTTCTGCTCTGAAACTCCAGAAAGATTCAGGCTTTGGAGGCAACCCATACCTCTGAAAGTGGGTGTAACTGGGGCTAGAAAACAAGAAGTTTCACTGAAAGTAAGAAGTTTCACTGAAAGTGGGTGTATTAATCAGGATCTAGTCAGGAGACAGATACCACTCCAATTATTTGAACAGAAGGGATTTAATATAAAGAATTATTAACGAGGCATAAAGTTATTAACTAGGTAACTGAAAGGATAAAAAGAGAACTCTAAGGTATCACGGAGGCAGTAACTACAGGAAGCAGCTACCACTCCCAGGGCTGGGGGCAGGGAAAGGAAAAAGGATGGAGTTATTAGAACCTAGAAGTTTGGAGGAGGATCCAACGGGGCTGGAACCCAGACCCCTGAGAAGGGATTGCTGCTCAGCTAGTGCTGGTGTCTCTGCTGTGGGGGTATGATGGGGCTGGTTCTGTGAGTGTTGGAAAAACTGCAGACTGACTCCTGTCACTGCAGGAACTGCTGCTGGAGTGAGGCGTTGCTGGGTGTGGCTTACGGCACTAGGAAGACAACCGGAAGTAGCTTATTCCTTCTTTTCCCAGCCTTCCAGTTTCCCTCTGTTGCCCTCTATGGGAAGAGCCTAACAAGGAACAGCTGGCAAAATCACTGCGGTTTGCAGCATCCCCAACCCAGCATCGCAAAGCCGAATACAGGAAGGCTGGGCTCAGAGCTAGGAGACAATAACATGATAACTGGAAGGGTTGGTATTAGGAGCAAGTTTAAACCCACATCTTCAACCTCAGGAAAGCAACTTCCACTGCAGCTGAATACTGAGGTATATTCTCTGGAGGGGAGAGGGTCTCTGGACTGGGGGACGTTAAGCATTGTTTAGAGTGGGATCCTATATTGAAAATAGGGATTAAGCGAAGACTTAGTGAAGATCAGGACCTCAGCCCTCTTCTCCCAAATGACCTCCACTGAGTGTCAGACATATATTCTCCGGGCAGGAGACTGAAAGTTTCTTCTCTGAAAACCTGACAGCCCAAGACAAAAGACCGAACTATCCTGATATTTAGATTACAGTGAAATCTATAATCAGTAAACTCCACCAAGCTCTCATCTAGCCAGGTTTTTAGATTATAATCTTAAATGTGAGAAGATAGCCTAGGACTACCAGACATCTTAGGAAACTCTCTAAGGTACAAGAGAGAGGCCAAAACATTGAGAAAGAAGAACTTGGAGGAAAGTGAGACTATGCTGAGACATATCGTCTTTGATGTCTAATAATTTCTGAAAATAAGAGAAGATAATGTGACCAAATAAAAAGAAAACATTAAGAGAATAGGAAAGAATCCTTCGAAATTAAAAATAGGATAGCAGAAATGAAAACTCAATAGGAGGATTGGAAGTTAAAGTTGAGGAAATCTCCCAGAATATGGAGCAAAAAGTCATGTGGAAAAAGAGGAGATAAAAGATTTTTAAAAAAATCCTTGGGTCAGGTGAGAAGTCTAACATGTGAAAAACATGAGTTCCAGGGTAAGAATACATGGAAAATGGAAGAGTAGAAATCAAAAAAGAGATAATTCCTGAAAATTTCTCTGAGTTGAAGGATATATTTCCTGGTTGAAAGGGTCCACTGTGTGTGAGTTGAGAAAAAAACCCAAAAACTATACCATGGCACATAATCATGAAATTTTAGGATACAGGAGGCAAAGAAAATATTCTATGAGCTGCAGGGGAAAAATTAGTTACACCAGGCAGGTGCCAACCTCAGGAAACTTTGTTAGCAACCTCAACCTACTGCTCAAGTACTCTGGCAATAATTAGATGCAACTATAATAAATAGCTACCATTTGTTAACAATGATAAAGACCAAAGACCTTACAAATGTTATCTCCTTTAATTTTATAACCATCCAACAAATGAGATAATCCTATCCCCATTTTAAAGATGAGTAAATAGGAGCTCTTGGAGGTATGTCACTTGAATAAGTCCCCACAGCTGTTAGGAATTAATAACAGCAATAGCTAACATATATTTAATGCTTTCTATGTGCCAGACTCCATGCTGTAACAGACATTGTTGGTTGCCTAGCAAACAGCTATCCCATCCCTCCCTTACCTGCTAACAGAATCTTCATTTTGTTCAGATAACTCTTTCTCAGGAAAAGGGACATTTATCTCCAGCATGACTGTGCCAGTCAATCAGAGGGATCCTATTTCCCTTTGTCAGTGATCGAATTAAAGGCAGGCTGTGACCCAGTTCTCGCCAAAGATGTGGGAAGGAAAATCAGTGAGGAATTTCTGGGAAAGGTTTTCTCATTTTTAAAAAAGACACAAAAGAAAGAGATGACTCTCTTCTGCTGCTGCATATGGTAGTATCTGGATGCAACACCTGGACCTGTGGCAGCCATTTTATGACCATGAAGGGGAGGAAGCCTAGGAAAGCCTGCAATTTGATGTTGGAAGTACATAAAGCTGGAAAGAACTTAAGCAATCCTGAAACTTCCCTACTTTTCAACTTCTTGTTATGCGAGATAATAAATTTTCCTTATTATTTCAGGAAAAAAATAGATACATAGAATCATGTGTCAGAATGGGTCTGAAATTCTCAGCAGCAACATTTGGAACCTAGAAGACAATGGAGCCTTTAAAATGCCAAGGAAAATGAATTCCAACCTAGAATTCTGTACTTGCAAAGCAATCAATTAATGTGGGGATAAATTAAAGACATTTTCAGACATGCAAAGTCTCAAATTTTACCTCCCATGCACCCAACTCTCAGAAGCTACAGGAACTGCTCCATCAAAACAAGGGACTGAACCAAGAAAGAGAAAGACACAGGGTCCAGGAAACAGGGGGTGTAATTGAAGAGAGAGGTGCTAGGAGCTCCCAGGATGAAAGTGAAACTCCAGGACAGCAGCTGAGCCCCAGGAGTAGAGGGCAATCAATACAGATGCGAACGAGTCTCATCTCCAGGACATGTCCAGGAAAGAGTTCTTCAAGAAGATGGAACTGATGGAATACTTGATGCATTTGAACATACTGAAAGGAGATTAAGACAACAAAGAAAGACTGGGGATGGATTCATTCAAAGTATGTAGGAAACGACACAAATTAGAAAACCAGACAACTATTAATTCTAGGAAAAAGAAAATGCTGAGCAAGCAAGGAAAAGTAATCGTGGGCTACTACATAGCTTAGCCATGAATTACGTTTACATATCGTAACAATGTAAAGAATGAATATTGGTTCAAACAAATTAGGATACATCTATATTGGGAGGCTGGGGGAATGGAAAGTGTGGCTGTATGTGGTAAACAAGGAGAGGGGGAGTTCGTGAAAGGGCAAACATCTTCATTTTCCAAATTGAGAGTCAACAGATAATTCCTACACTGCACAAAGCAAGAGTTGTCGCCATAAGCATGTTATTTAGTGACGTGGAGGGAAATACCAAAAGAAACAGCAGGGGAGCAAATGGTTGCCTCTGGAGAGTGGGAAATTGATGTGATGGTACAGAGGACTGTTCTCTTTGTCATTATTAGCCTTGTAGACCTGACGGTTTAGGAGTTGGAATAACTTAAGTAAAAATAAAAACTAGATTTAAAACATAAGAAACTCTCTGAAAAATATTTTAAGAAAAGGAACCATTTATTAACTCTGAGGTACATAAGAGTTATTCAAGAAAGGAAAGAACATGAAATGTGCTCAGCTGTGAGTACCAGTTACATAATGTGCTAACAATGTTCTCCTCACCTTCCAGAACCATCTATCCTTCAACACCTGCTCTCTGCCCAGGAGGTGGACCTCTGTGGATTCCAATATAGGATCCCACTCTCAATGGGCTCCTGTGCTCTTTGGTTTCCAGGTGGGTTTTGCTCCAGGAGAGCCTCAGCAGGACAACAGAGGGAGGGAGGAGGACGGGTGAGGGGTATGTATTTCCTGGCTGTCTTCCTAGCGTGGTCATCTCAGGCTGGCTCCACGCTTTCACAATGGTGCCAGCTGCGATCAGGTGGCTCTCTCTACACACAGCCCTCAGCCTCCAGGTTCTTTGGGACCTAGGGATGGTCATGGAGCCCCCATAGTTCTACCAGCCCTGTCTCTAGTGGTTTCCCTATACCCTGCCCACACTTTTACAAATGGTCCCATATTAAACTCTTCTCAAATTCCCCAGTCTGAGTGTGCCACCTGGTCCTTGCTAGGACCCTGACTGATACATACAACATAATAATATAAACAATGAATATTGACTTAATAAAATAATTTCATGATATATTGAGAGGTAAGGAGGGGAAATATGTGCATATTTGGAGAAGGTGCATGGAAGGGAGCTAAATCCACATTTTCCATAAGAGGAAAAATGGATTATATCTAAAAGAAAAAAACATTAAGAAATAGAAGGGTATTCATATTATTTAGAAATATGGAAGTAAATCTCAGAAGAAATAGCAAAAAAAAAAAACTGAGCTGAAACGAAGAGCTTTCTGATCTATTATTTGAATATCTCAGGAATAGCTTTTAACACTGTGTTCTGGGGACTGTGGTTCGAGACCCATTAGCAGGATTTGAAATTGATTTCATATCAGTCAATCCTTTTAGTAATTAGAACAGAGTAGAAATTATCAGCCTTTTCCACAAAGAGTGAGAGTAAATATGGTTTTAAGCGGTTCAGTTTTCTATTTCTGCGTGTGTGATATCAAATGTATTTGAGTTGGGCTCAGAAAAGCTTGAAAGTCACTGTTCTAAAAGACAGAATGGTGGCTGGGGACAGGGCAGAGAAGTAAATGTCCTAACCAAATGGAGTTGGCGGGGTATGCTATTCTCTGTGGACGCAGTTACATTTTGAGTGGCTGACGGGAGTAATAATTCACTGCACTTGTGCGGGGCCCTGCAGGGTCACAGTTCCACATCAGCTCTTATTTCATTCTCCCTGCACATTGTAATGTTCTTGGCTCAACAGCTAATAAGGAAATAAATTCAGAGCCTCTCTGTTGGAACGATAGATTGCTTTATCCCAGAAGCCACTACCTACAAAGAAGCAGAATTGTTCGAGATGGGGCGGGGGGAACACCACAATAGGCCTCTCAAGCAAGAATAAAAATTACATCCAGTGCAGTAGGAAATGGAGTGGAAATCCAGACCTCGCTGCAATTAACTGATACTTAAGGTACCAGCCAGGTGATTCAGGGCTTAAGCTAACAATTCCTAGAACGTAAAACCAAAAACACCATCTCATAGGACTAAACATTTAACTCTCCTTTTGTTAGATGCAAAATGAGGTCCAGACTGGGGGAATAAATGGGAAAAGTGTACTGTTTTCAATCTAGCAAAGAAGTAAGTTGAAATTAAATCTTCATGACAGTACCATATTTATTATACCTAGTTGAAACTCTACATAATTATGGTATTCCTACTCTATTTCTTCTCTAATTTATGTAAATATACGAATATATACGTTGGGAGGAAAACGAGGCTCTAAATCCCAATTTTTCCACCAACTTGTATAAAGTGAGTAACAGGTGACAGAAAAAAATCAATCAGCGCCACACACCAGAATGTCCAGCCGTTTGTGTTCCTCAGAGTTCTAAACACAAAGGACAAGTGCAAAATTTCTGATCATGAGAATAAACCCTGATAAATGCTTTCAAGTCTGTCTCTCTCTCTCTATATATATATATATATGTATACACTTATTTATTTACTGTAACAACTAGTTGTGAATGGACCGTCAATGAAAAGGTGGCCCTTACAGAACAGCTTTTTAATTCATTGGTATATTCAGGTCTGTGTGACAGTGTGAAGGTCAAAGCAAGTCTGAGGGGATGTCCCCAGAGCTCTGGTTTCAGGAGAACATCCCTACTCCACCTGAGAATACAGAGCAGCGAGAAGCCTGTGCTCACCCATGTCATCACTTCCTCTTTCCTCAGAGCGTAATACTGGACTGAAAAGGGTGAAATGAAGGCTGCTTCTCCACCCCGCAGGATTATATGTCCAGCAGCATATATGGCGTGTTTCCCGTCCACTCACCTCTGCGCCAGTCACCATAAAGAGCCAAACGAAGGAGGAGATGGGATTCTGCTCTCGAGGGGATGTCGGTCCTGTTGGGTACTCATGAGACAAAGAGAGCGTGATGTCAGATGGCATCTGATAAAGACATGAGTTGTGAGGATGGAGAAATAAGTCCAGTGAGAGAGATCTGTGTCCCTGA
Source organism: Vicugna pacos (assembly GCF_048564905.1). NCBI lineage: Eukaryota > Metazoa > Chordata > Mammalia > Artiodactyla > Camelidae > Vicugna > Vicugna pacos. The sequence goes on from NC_133023.1 coordinate 31,575,182, forward strand.
TGCCCTGCTCTGGCTGGTCTGGAGAAGTCATGCTTGCTTTGAGTGGGCTGTTGACTAGAGCAAGGCTCTTATTTTCTACAGTGGACTTGACTGGGCCACCAACTGAACCCAAGGTCCAACATGCACTTTGGAGCCCATCACTGAAACCCATCAACCTCCGAGCTAATCCGCTCAGCATCTCAAAAATCCCAGATGCCCGTCTGCCTTAAGCTGCCATTTACCTCCTGATAAGCTATCAAAAGCTGGGTTACAAGAAGTGGGTGTCAGGAAAACCAAGTCCCACAGACAGCCCACGGGGCCGGCCCACCTTCTGCCTGAAGCGGCCAGGCAGTGAAAGGGTAACAGAACCACACAGCCGGTAGGTGCATCAGGCAGCTTCTTTGGTGCGAACAACATCCATTCTGATCAGTTAAACCAAAAGGGACATATTGAGGGGTCTTAGGGGAGCTCACAGGGTCTCCAGGGTGGTGAGAGAATCAGGCTTGTAAGCTGGAACTGTGCCACCAGACTGCTCCCGCTGCTGGGCCTGAACAGCACTGCTCACATGGCCAGTGCCGGTCCCACTAGGACTTCGGCCACTGCTGTCCTGAAAGCTGGAAGTCTCTCCTTCAGGTTCTGCCATCCTCGCAGGAATGGAATCTGTGCCATGCCTCTGCCTTCACTCTCTTCCAAATCATAGGGTCTCGTAGGAGCATCGTTGTATACCCACACCCTGGCTGCAAGTCAGTCTGAGAAAGCAAGTTTCTGCCTTCTGCCTCGGGAGGCAAAATGTACAAAGTCTTCTTAACATAGAAGGGATGTGCAGAGGTGCCAGGCAGCTAAAAGGCATGGGAAAAATGTTCATTTGTTAAGTGAGCCCAAGGCAGAATGTACACAGAGTTCCAGTCCCACATTGTTGACGTCTCTCTGCACTGCCTCAGTGACCTTTGCAATCTGGCATTTCCCACCCATTAGAAGAACACAGTAACTCTCTTCTTGATCTTTCAAGGTCATGGGATGTTTGCGCTGGTGGGGTGACCCAAGGCGGCAGCAGCAGCAGCGAGCAAGGGCTAAAGTAGACACGTGGCTTAGGAAGTGCCTCCTGACACACATACACACACCACCAGTGATGTTCTGTGTGTGTCACTGAGGAAAATCCCGGATCGCAATTCAGATGCTCATTTGCCCAATAAAACCACGCACTAAAATAGGACTTCAGTTTCCTTTTCAAACTAGAACATAAGGTCTCCGCAAGGATTAGGGGTTGTATTAGTTTCCTGTGGCTATTTTAACGAATGACCACAAACTTGATGTCTTAAAATAACACACATTTATTCTCTCATAGTTCTGGAAGCCGGAAGTCTCTAATCAGTATCACTGGGCCAAAATCAAGATGTTGGCAGGGCCCCACTCCCTCCAGAGGCTCTAGGAGAGTCCATGCCTTGTCTCTTCCTGCTCCTGAGGCTGCCGGCCTTCCTTGGCTCATGGCCACATCACTACAATTTCTGCCTCCATCTTCACATCACTCTGTGTGTGTGTGTGTGTGTGTGTGTGTGTGTTGTGAAATTTCCCTTTGCCTCTCCTTCTTATAAGGATAAATATGATTGCATTTAGGGCCCACCTGGATAATCTAGTATAATCTCTCCATTTCAAAATCCTTAACTTAGCTTTTGCACAGCAAAGGAAACCATCAACAAAATGTAACTGCGTCCACAGAGAATAACATACCCTGCCAACTCCATTTGGTTAGGACATTTACTTCTCCGCCCTTCCCCAGCCACTATTCTACCTTTCAGAACAGTGACTTTCAAGCGTTTTTGAGCCCAACTCAAATACATTTGATATCACACACACACACACACACAGAAAAAGAAAATTGAACAGCTTAACAAAACCGTATTTACTCTCACTCCTTGTGGAAAATGCTGATAATTTCTACTCTGTTCTAATTACTAAAAGGATTGACTGATACAAAATCGATTTCAAATCCTGCTAATGGGTCTCGAACCACCGTCCCCAAAACACAATTTTAAAAGCTATTCCTGAGATATTCAAATAATAGATCAGAAAGCTCTTCATTTCAACTTTTTTTTTGCTATTTCTTCTGAGATTTACTTCCATATTTCTAAATAATATGAATACCCTTCTATTTCTTAATGTTTTTTTCTTTTAGATATAATCCATTTTTCCTCTTATGGAAAATGTGGATTTAGCTCCCTTCCATGCACCTTCTCCAAATATGCACGTATTTCCCCTCCTTACCTCTCAATATATCATGAGTTTTTTTTTATTAAGTGAATATTCATTGTTTATATTACCATGGTTGTATGTATCAGTCAGGGTCCTAGCAAGGACCAGGTGGCACACTCAGACTGGGGAATTTGAGAAGAGTTTAATATGGGACCATTTGTAAAAGTGTGGGCAGGGTATAGGGAAACCACTTAGAGATAGGGCTGGTAGAACTATGGGGGCTCCATGACCACCCCTCGGTCCCAAAGAACAAAAAGACATCCTACTGAATGGGAGAAAATATTTGCAAAGGATATGACCAATAAGGAGTTAATATCTAAAATATATAACTCATAATCAGAAAAATAAACAACCTGATTGAAAAATGGGCAGAAGTCCTGAATAACCATTTTTCCAAAGACGACACACAGATGGCCAGACACATGAAAAGACACTCAATGTCGTTATTCATCAGAGAAATGCAAATTAAAACTGCAATGAGATATCACCTCACACCTGTTAAAATTGTTATCATCACAAAGGCCACAAATAACAAATGTCGGTGAGGATGTGGAGAAAAAGAAACCCTTGTATACTGTTGGTGGGAATGTAAATTGACGCAGCCACTGTGGAAAATAGATGAAGGTTTCTCAAAACACTAAAAATAGAAACTACCATTTGAGCCAGCAATTCCATTCCTGGGTATATAGTCCCCAAAACCCCCAAAAACAGTAATTTGAAAAGATATATGCATCTCAATGTTCAAAGCAGCATTATTTACAATTGCCAAGATATGGAAGCAATTTAACTGTCCATCAGCAGATGAATGGATAAAGACAATGTGATATATATATACATACACATACACATACATACATACACACACAATGAAATACTACTCAGCCATTAAAAAGAGTGAAATTTTGCCATTTGCAGCACCATGGAAGGACCTGGAGGGTATTATGCTAAGTGAAATAAGTCAGAGGAAGACAAATACTGTATGATATCACTTATGTGTAGAATCTAAAAAATATAACAAACTAGTGAATATAACAAAACAGAAGCAGACTCATAGATATAGAGAAGAAACTAGTGGTTACTAGTGGGGGGAGGGAGGGAGGGGGGCAATATAGGGGTAGGGAATTAAGTGGTACAAACCATCAGGTATAAATAAGCTACAAGGATGTATTGTACAACATGGGGAATATAGCCAATGTTTTATAATAATTATAAACGGAATATGACCCTTAAAAATTGTGAATCACTACGTTGTACACCTGAAACGTGTATAATATTGTACATCAGCTATACCTCAATTTAAAATCAATTAATTAATTTTTAAAAAAAGATTCTTAACTTAATCACATCTGCAAAGACTCCTTTTCAAATAAAAGTAACAGTCACAGTTCTAGGGTTTAGGACCTGATATTTTTAGGGAACATTATTCAGCCTGCTCCAGCGGTCAATGAGGGCCGCAGAAGATGGGACTGGAAGAATCAGGCAAGACTGGGGCCAATAAATTATTATATAGTTGGGTTCTTTCCTAAATCACCTCATTCACCCTCAAGCATCCTCACAATCTGGCAAAACTAAACGACCCTTGCCCTCAGACTTAGCTCTTAGAGTGATTAATGAATCCCTTTGACAGGATATTGGCTTCAAAGGCGACACAGGTAAAACCATTTGAAAAGTAAAACATAGGTTGTTAATTAAGAACATCTCTTGACAACTGTAGACACAAACCAAGGTGTGGTCTCTCAGATTTGTTCAGGAGTTACTTTCGACAACTGATTTTTGCTGGTTCAGCAATGGCTGACCACAAACTAGCACCAAGGGCTTGTCTAGGATGCTGGGCTTGAGTCCCGCGCTGCCATCCCTAATGGTTTGAACTTGGCCAAGTTCTTTGCCTTCTGTGGCTGTTTCCTCATCTCTAAAATAGGGACGACAGTGAGACTTACCACGTGGACTTGTTATAAGGCAAAAGTGAGACAGCATATATAAGGAATACCCAGCACACGGTAAGCACTGAATAAATGTCAGCCCCTGTTGCTTTTGTAATTGTCGTCATTACAGCTTCCATGCTATCATTTCTCATTCTTCTTATGCAAATACGGTATATATGAGCCGAACCGTATGAAAGGGCCTTGGAAAGGCTATGAAATGAGTTTACTGGTGACTATCTACAAAACTAGATAACATTTAACATTTAAACATTTAAGTCTGTTGAACTGAATGGAAGAAAATGAAAAACCCAAAGTTACAGTCAAGTAGACCTCAAATAAATTGAGTGGTATGGTTGTTGTTTCTATGTCATAACAATGATTCAAATACAATGGCAAGACTTTTTCTCCATGTAAAAGGCTTTTACAGACCTCAAGATGTAGAGTTTATCTCCTAGGCTTAAAATAGCTTTTTTCATAATTTTTTAAACATATACATTTTCTTGCAGGACAGCAGGGCCAGCTTTATTACCAACATTTATCAGCTAAATAGTAAGTGGTCCCAAATATCTTTTACCCTAATCAGGTGGAATCAGCAAGCAAATATATAACTTGCGTCTCTGTTTATATACTCTCAAGAGTATTTATTTGTTTAATAAAGCCTACAATGTGGCTGGTAATTGGAAATGTTGACTGAACCAGGTTGCCTTGTACAAAACGCAAGACTTATGAAATTTTATCATAATTGTGAGTCACAAATGCCCTTTTAAGCAGATTAATGGCCACTGATGGAAACAGTCAGGAAGTACCAACAGAACTTAAATTAGTCATCTCATTAATTTTCTCCCTATTCTTGTCTTGCTACATTGTCATAGTTTTAAAAATTCAATACTGGGTCTTTTATTTGACATTATTTCTGTTGGTTGGTGGTATATTCTAACACATTTCATAAATGGCAACGTAGCCAAAGTTTGATTAAAGTTTGATCAGCATAATCATCGCAAAATATAAAACATATTGGTAGGATTTCTACTCTCCAGTACTTAGAAAAGCAGCTAGCTTATTGAAAGAGTGTATGTGGAGAGACCATTTTAATATATTTTTGTCTTTATTATAGCCCCTTAAAATATGATTTATAAAAGCTTATTGTCTAGTGAGCTCAAATTTGCAAATGGAAAGAATTAGGATCCCTCTAAAATCAGGTAACAGATGTTTCTCAGTCTGAGCACAGAGGATTTAGAAAAGCAAAGTTGGGCTCTTTTTAAGCTAGTATTTTTTAGGTAGACATTTGGAGGGCTTTTTTCCTCTCAAGAACAAAAGGGCAGGGAGAAAGCTTTGCTGCTTGGCAAAGGTGAGAAATCCCTGAGTGGTTTTATGATCCTGGAAGAGTTTTACCTCTTAAAAGATTTAGCGTGGGTTTAAATATACGTTCTTGTCAAGCCTGGAGAATTGGTGATTAACAACCACTACATCTTACTGATCGTTTTTCATTTACATTTAGATGTTTATATTCTAATCTTTCATTCTCAGATTTTTCTATGGTCTTCTTTTATATCTTAGTTTGGATTTCTCCAGAAGCTAGCTGTGAAACAAGGGTTCAAGAGCAAGTTCAGTAGTTTATTTGGGAGGTGAAGGAAAACACGGGTAGGGAAGTGAGTCCATGAAGGGAAGGCATTAAAGGGTGGATTATCCAGCAAGATACAACTGCGGACCACTGGGGCCTAATCCCACTGGAGAACTCTGGGAAATGATGTAGAACATGAGCCTCAGTGTCATCCCACATTGTGAGGGAGGGAGCTGGGGTATTTATACACTAATAAGCCATAAGTCTTCGGTTGAGGGCTTCTCACAGGATTGTCAAAATCCTTGGCTCTTCCAGTCTGCCATACTCCAGGCTGAGCCCTCAGGCAGATACTGGCAGTTGGAGCACGCTGAAGTGGTAAGGCACTAAGCATCTGCTATAATATTTGTCTTTCTCTGTCTGACTTACTTTACTTACTAGAATAATCTTTAGGTCTATCCTTGCTGCAAATGGCATTATTTCATTCTTTTTTATGGCTGAGTAGTATGGAAAAGAATATTAAAAAGAATATATATATATATATATATAAAACTGAATCACCATGCTGTACTCCAGAAACTAACACATTGTAAATCAACTATACTTCAATTTTTAAAAAAGAACATCTGCTACAGGTCACCACAGAAGATTTCTCTGCAAAATGAATTCCTGCATATAAAGAATTTAGCATAGTGTCTGGCACAGAGTAAGGATTCAATGTTAGTTCAGTTGTTTTGATAATATTTACTTCTTTTTTTTAATATATCATGAAACTTTCTTTCTTGTCCAAAGACTTCTCTTTCTTTGCCTGCACTTTTTTGTAAAAATTTTTATTGAAGTGTAGTTGATTCACAATGTTAGTTTCAGGTGTACAGCAAAGCGATTCAGTTACACATATACATACATTTTTTCTCTTTTCAGATTCTTTTTCATTATATGTTATTACAAGAAATTGAAAATAGTTCCCTTTGCTATACAGTAGATCCTTGTTGTTTATCTATTTTATAAATAGTAATGTGTGTCTATTAATCCCAAAACCCTAATTTATCCCTCCCTGCCCTTTCCCCTTTGGTAACCATAGTTTGTTTTCTATGTCTGTGAGTCTGTTTTTGTTTTGTAAATAGAATTTATATCATTTTTTAAAGATTCCACACATAAGTGATATCATATGCTATATGTCTTTCTCTGTCTGACTTACTTCACTAAATATGATCATCTCTAGATCCATCCATGTTGCTGCAAATGGCAAAATTTCATTCTTTTTTATGGCTAACTAATATTCCATTCCACTTTAAATGCTGCTTTCCCCCTCTCTTCTTACTCTACACCCGCTTCCTGGACCATCTCTTACTATGTCGTCCAATGGCCACTTTTCTCCTTAATGCACACATCCAGACCAGGCCACTCCTCTATATCCTAGACTCCCCCCCTCCCCCCAACAACTGTCAACCTGAGAGCCTTTCTGCAATAGTACTGCATCTCAGCTCACCCTGCCTTGTCTGAACCTCCACCCCCTGCTCATGCAGCTCCCTGCCATTTCTGTTGGTGGCTCCACCACCAGCGACTTCTTCATCTTAGGCTGGGGCCCTTGGGCTTAAGCTCCTTTCTGGTCCTCATCTAGCCAAGCCCATCAGGTGCTTGCCCCACTCCCTCCCCCTCAGTGTGGTAGACTGGAACTTGTTCTAGGGTCAGGCCTCACAAGATCAGGATGACAGAGATCTGGATTCCAGAGTGAGGAGGATCAGGAAGGCCAGGCACAGTGGAGGAAACTTGTTCCTTAAAATTTCTGGATGAGAGGAAGAGAAGGAGGGGGGACTGCACTCTCAAATTCTCCTACCACTCTGGGTGCTCGAATGAGCCCTTCTGCTGCGGTCATTTGAGGAGAAGATGGCCCCAGGTATCCCCGCTCCCTTCGAGGGACGACGGAGGTCCCACCGCTCAACTGTTGTGGGGGAAAACCGTAAACAGGACTTTTATTGTTTTACCTGGCCTGAAAACAAAACAAAACGGAAACCTCTTTAATCATCAAAAAAACAACACAAAAAAACTTTCCCCAGAGCAATGGGGCCTAGTAGGCTTATACTAGCAAAGGAAGATGGGTGAAGAAAGTCTTCAGAAAATAAGAAAAAAAAAATCTCCTTTAGGGGATTTTCTAGCCCCCTCTAGAGCTGATGGGACAAATTTTGGTATAAAAGGAAAGGGGAAAAATACATATTTAATCCCCCTGTGGCTGGGCACTCTATCTGGGTGGTATTTTTATCAGGTGCCAGGTGATACTTATGTAGCCTGGCCCAGACCAACAATCAGGAGATACTGGCCCCAGGATAAGGGTCAAACCCTCAGGTAACATTCAAAACCCTCCAACGTCCAGCCCCTTCTTGCCTCTCCTGGCCCTCTTTGCCTCAAAACATCAGTCTCACCAGCACAACAACCTGGAGTGTCTTTTTACCGCTGCCTCTTGTCACCTCCTTTCACCTGCTGACTCTTACTCACCCTTACTTGAAGGTTCTCTCCATTTTAGTTCCAAGTTGTGGTAGATACACTTCCCTGGGCCCTGCTGATGCCTGATGCCTCGCCCTATCACTCCCCTGATCTCACCGTGTTATAATTATTTATTTTGGGTCTATCTCCTTTAATAGACTGTGCGAACCTTAAAAATAGGGACCAGATCATAATCATCTATGCACTTCCATTAGGGCTGGCCCAGAGCACAGAAAGAAGAAAGCGAGAGAGTGAGGGAGGGAGAAAGACAAGGACTGTAATAGTTTGGGTCTTCGGAGAAGAAGACGTGAAGATGGGATAAAACCTGCAAAAAATGTATTAAAGAAAACACCTGTAAGGGAAAATGTGGAGGGAGATGGAAAAGATTGGGAACCCAGTAGGCCTTGATGCAGGTCTGACCTGGGAAGGAAAGGAAAAAGGTAGGAAGGAAGTTTAGATGGAAGCATCTTAGACTGCAGTTCAGTCTAAGGAAGGTTTGACAAGGCCGATGGGGAGTCTTTGAGCCAAAGTTGCCTGTCAAAGGAGTTCCATGTCTCCCAGGAACGGGCCTGCCTCAGTATCCCCACTATGTTCAGTCATTGATGGGGAGCAGCCTGGGGGAAGCATGGCCCCAGCGCCAATGTGGTAATGGATTTCAGAGGCTGTAGCTGGGGCCCATGGTCAATTACACCTTACATTTGTGACAGTCAGGGATCTGAGAGGGGAATTCTCATGATGGAGAGAGGGAGGGAGGAACTACTGAATTAGAATCTCCAGGGACAGTGCTGGGAATTTCATTTTTTTTTAAAGGACTCAGATGACTCTAAAGCATAACCAACCATGTAGCAGGAAATAATCACAGCCTTTCGAGGGCTGATCTTACTAACCCAGACCTAAAATGCACCAACAGACCATTACCGCCGATCATCACAGGGCTGAATTCTAATTTCACACTTAACTTGTGATTTACTTGATGGCTTGCTTTGTACAGTTTTCTAATCTCCCTCTTCAGTGTCCACATTAGGAAATGAATTCAAAAAAGATCCTCAAAAAGAAAACTCATCTGACCCCCCAGTCTCAATCCTTCCATCTGGGTGTTATAAAACTCTGCTTCATTAACTGGGAGAAACTCAAGTAACTTCCTTCAAAGCATGGTTTGTACTACTATCATTTTAACCATTTCTGTATGTACATTGGCACAGTTCCCAGCGGGCCTCACAGGACCACCCATGATACTAGATGACAGTTTCAGAGACCGGTAGAGCAAGGGAGATTTAATTCTTTTAATACACAGTAAAATAGTCCACAAATGCAGACATTTTGATTGCCAAGTTCTTGCAAATTCCTGAGCTCCCCAAAGATAGAGTATGGTTTGCTGACATTTGTGTTTCCAGGCTTGTTCAGTCCTTGACACACAGTAGGTACTTAATAGATGTTTGTTAATAAATGAGAATTTAGGACCCTAACCCAATTTAATATTGCCTTCCATGATGTACCCACAAACCAGTATGGCTTGTGAGGTTTTTTTCTCTCTCTCTTTTGCTTTGGTTGACTTGCAAAGGTGTTTCACACCTTGCAACCAGTTAAATAAAGCATAGGATCTTTAGGAAAAAACTTTACCTCCCCACTCTAAGCCCTCCCCCTGAAGCCACCAGCATTAACTCTGTACCCATTAAACAATAACTTATCATTTCCCCCTCCCCCCAGAGCCTGGCAACCATTTGATTTTCCATCTCTGTAAAATCTGACTACTCTAGGCACCTCATATAAGTGGAATCGTACGGTATTTGTCTTTTTATGATTGTTTCATTTCACTTAGCATGTCTTCAAGATGCATCCAGATTGTAGTATGAGTCAAAATTCTCTTCCTTTGTTAAGGCTTAATAATATTCCATTGTACATTGGGTTGCAGTATTGAAATTGCCATTCTTTTTGGTCATAAAGAGTGGGTTATCCCCAATTTCATATAGTTCAACTGAATACTATGGATATTAATCCTCTATCTGCAATTTGTTGCAATTATTTTCTCACAGCCTATGTTATCCTTTCACTTTTTATGGTATCTTCTGCCACTAGAGAATTTTAATTGTCTATATTAGCAAATCTGTTTCATTTCCTTGATGCCGTCTGAATTTCTTGTATTATTTAAGAAGGTCTCCCTACCTAAATATTATATAAATGTCCTCCTAAATTTAACTTCTAGAATGTTTGTGTGTTTTACATTTGCCTTTTAATCCATCTATAATTAAAGAAATAGGGACCTAACTTTGTATTTCCCATGTAATAAGCAATTATTCTTTTTTTTTAACTGAAGTATAGTCAGTTACAATGTGTCAATTTCTGGTGTAGAGCATGTTTCAATCATACATACACATACATATATTCATTTTCATATTCTTTTTCATTATAGATTGCTACAAGATATTGAATATAGTTCCCTGTGCTATACAGTATATTTATTTATTTAATGGAGGTACTGAGGATTGAACTCGGGACCTCAAGCATGCTAAGCATGTGCTCTGCCACTGAGCTATACCCTCCCCACCAACATACTGGTTTATTAAGTTGCAAATTGGTTAAATTTTATGGATAGGAAAAGCATTCTCCTTCAGCAGATCCCGCATTTCAGGCTAGGAATAAAGAACTGTGTTGGCTAGAGGAGAAGGAGCAGAGGCCAGAGGCCAGTCGGGCATGGGGGCTGGAGGGAGCACAGGTGGAGACCCCAGGGGGACTGATGGTCTAGGAGTCCTCACAGACACAGGGAAAGTGCTTCCTGACTTCTGGCAGCTGTGGGGAGCCTAAGGGCATCTGGTAGGGTGTGACCTGTGCACTGGCAATGAAGGGGATGTCTGTCAGCCCACCTACAGAGGCAGCTAGTTGTTCAGGGCATGAGAGGGGACAAGAAATAGGGCTGGCAGGATGGGTGCAGGAAGCCAGCTCCCTGCCCAGAGGCAGGGACCCAGAGTGGTACCCTCCATACTGGGCAACACCGCCTTTTGTGGGCACTGGAGGATGAACAGAGAGGAAGCTCAAGAGCCCCAGGGAGAAGAGGGCCATTTAGGCTGTCTCACCTCCTGCTAGAACTACTCAGGGAGAGAGACCACCCAACACCCCTCAGCTCCACTCCTACTCTTGGGAGCGCTGGTAGAAACTACCCTGGGCAGAACCACAGCAAGGTATTTCCAAACTCAGATGGTGTGTCAGATGGCTTCCTTTCCCCCTCCAGATCCGCTCTACCCTCTTCCATCTCCTCTGCATGCTGCAATCAGACCTCAGTGGACTCCAGAAATGGGTTCCTATGCCCTCTGCCTTCCAGCTGCCCTTGGCCACCACTAGGAGATGGGAGGCTGGGAGGAGAGAGATCAGGGTATCTATTTCCCTCAAATGCCTCCTTGCTGGGTCTCTGAGGGCTGGCTGGTTGCATCCCTGAACCACAAGTCATTGCTCTTGTCAAGATGCCCTCTTCACAGAATTCTCTCGTGAGGTTCCAATAACTCTCCCTCCTTCTGCTCCTTCTGGCCGGTGGTTTCCCTGCACCCTGATATCCTTTGTAAATCATCTATTAAACTCATCTCAATTTACCCAATCTGAAGGTACCATCTGTTTCCTGCCACGATCCAGAATGATACAGATGGCTTGTCTGAAAGGCCTATTGATGGAGAGTCCAAGGACCCCTTATTGTTTTAGGCAGATGGGGGGCAGCCTGTAGCTAGCTGGAGGTTACTCCAGGCACCTGGAATGAAGCTGGGAACTTGAACTTTTTGGAGGCGAAGACTGCCTGTCTGTCTTTGCAGCCCCAGTATTATCACAGGATCTATTTTTTCAGGAGGGGCCCTCCAAAAACAGGTTTCCCCTCTTTTTGCAGTTCAGGAACACTTTTCTGTCTAGAAGGATCTCCTTTCCAGTAATGATGTCCCTGAGAGGTTGCACTTTGAATGATTTTTCTGCCAAGATCAAAACAATCAGTGAGTCCTTGAGCACGAGTGATCTGTCAACACTCTGAGGGCTACAAGAGACCCCAGGAAGAGGCCAGGGCTGAGGAGGGGAGGATCTGGAACAGCACTGGAGGAAGAATACACCCTAATGGAGAATCGGAGGGCTCCAGAGGCCCCCACCTACTCCACAGCTTTGCTCAAGGCCAAGGTTCTGGGCCAGGAGGTGGTGCTGATCCAGCTTAAGAGAAGCAGGAGAAAAACAAGAGCTCCCGCCACTGTGTGAGGGCATTTCCACCTCTCACCAGGTGGCAGATATAGGCCAGTTAGCTGCAAATTTTGCAATATAGAAATAAGCTAACATTTGTTAGAAGAGTATGAATGTGTGGCCTCTCGTCATTTTTTGAAAGCAAGTGGGCACCATGATGACAACTATGTCTAAATAGATTCGTATCTTGATAAAGACTGGAATACACATGAAAATATTCATTATATTGAGTATTGATGGAGAATTTTCTTTTTTAGCTTTATTGAGGTATAATTAATATACAAAAAATTGTATACATTTTAATGTATACATCTTGATGGGTTTGAACGTACACATACAACTGTGATACCATCACCACAAAGTATTAAACATATCCATCACTTTAAAAATTTCCTTGTGTTCTTTTGTGGTGATTTTTGTTTTGGGGAGTTTTTTTGGTAAGAACATTTAACATGATCTAGGCTCTTAACATATTTAACTGTAGGTGCTATGTTGGACAGCAGATCTCTAGAATTATTTATTTTGCCTTTTGTATACTTTTTTTCACTAAAATTGTTAATCTGGTAAAATGATTTTTATAATTTAAAAAATGGAGGAAAAAACACAAAGCAAATATTTATATGAAATTGGACAAGGCGTTTTCTTTTCAGCCTCCTTTTCCTCCTTTCTGTAATGAGATAAATGTTCCCTACAGTCCATTCCAGATTTCACAAAATGTAACTCTGAACTGTTAAAATGAGTCATAAAATGTGGATATAGAGAGATTTTGATTATTTTAACATTTCCATAGAGATCAAGAAATAGGTAGAAATGATTTTGTCCCACTAGGGATTGTGGTAACCGAAGTTCTGCCTGTCTAGCATGGTTTCCCATTTCTTCCTTTGGGTCACTTTAAGATCCCTTCTTCTATTCCACATGATCCTGCTCAGTGGACAGTCATACTGCCCTGCCCCATCTTTGATAGACATCTGGTGGTCACATGACCAAACCAGAGCCAATCAGAATCTTCTCTAAAACTGATAATACGGACAAAGGGACAAAGAAGGACTCTTTCTCCTGGAGCTGCTAAATCTTTCTGCCTCTTACGTGGGTGACTACAGACAAGTCATTTAACTTCTCTGAGCCTCAATTTTCTCAACTTAAATGAGGATAATAATATAATCCACCTCATAAGAACATGTGAGGATCAAATGACATAAAGCATGAGACAAGCTGTTAGGAATCTTAAAGTATTTTGTAATATTAATTATTGTTAATAAATTTATGATTCTAACATAAATAAAATTATACGATAAACTAATCCATTATAAGGTGTTGGTCAATGACATCCTTAAGTCATTAAGTCTCCCAGGGGTATTTCCATTTCTTAAAGGGACTCATTATATAAAGTATAAAAACAGCCTGCAGTAACCTATACTGTCACAAGTTAGGTAGTGGTTAACTTTGCAGGTGAGGCTAGTGATCAGAGGAGGCATGAGGGGACGTCTAAGGGGTGTTGGTTATGTTCTGTTTCTTGACTGAGTTCTGTTTACATAGGTGTATTGTTAGTGAAAATTCATTGGCTTGTATGTGTAAGATATGTGCCCTTTGCTGTATGTTACGCTTTAATAACAAGTTTTTAAAACCTGAGGACTTGTGTTTCCAAGAAGATAGAATAGACATATTTTTTCTTCTTCTTCCCACTAAGTACAACTAAAAACTCTAGGCATTGCATATGCAATGAATATAAGAAGACTCTGAAAGCGGAGAAAGAAAAAAGATCTGCTAAGGACCTCAGTATCCAAGGAACAACATGGTAGTTGAGTTCTCCGGATTTTCTTTTTGACTCATATATCCCAGATTTGTAGCTGAAGATACTTGCACCCAGAAATTCAAACAAGTGCAGATCAAAAAAGTCCCCATAACCCTGTTCTTTCTAGCCAAAGGTCCAGGAAAGGAACCATATGGGAAGAGAAAACTTTTAGACAGTAACTGCTGTACTCCAGCTAAACACCACAGAAGAAACTGTGGCCCCACCCCTATTCATGCCAGCAAAGGCCAAGTGAGGAGCCTCGACTTCCACCCTTGCCAGGCTGTGCTGTAACGAGCTATCTCACCCCACCCACCAGAGGGGCATCAGAGAAGGCCAAGTGTGGAGCCAGCTCTTTTGTCCCTGCTGGGTGGTAATGAGGAAACCACATGGTTTTTCCTCCTGTTCTTCCTGGAAACCTGTTCTTCCCCCCTGTGTCCTTTCTGCTAAGGTAATATCAGAAGAAACCTAGTAGACAGTCAGGACTTTCACGACTGCTCAGCAACATTGAGGCCGCCTTCTCCCTGGTGTGTCAGTGGAGACCTAGTGGGGAGCCTGAACTCCCACCCCACCCAGCAGTAATGAGGGGCACCCCTCCAAAATGTGTCAACAGAGGCCAAGTAGACTTCTATGCTGACCTGGTAGTAACAGGGGGGAGACACCACACCTCTCCTGCTAGAGCTGTGTCAAACAAACAAACAAACAAACCCAGCTAAAACAGAAGGTTTAAATAAGATACAGAGTCATAACATAATACCCAAAGTATCCAGGTTTCAATCAAAACTCACTTTTGATACCAGGAATGGGTAACATCTCAAACTAAATGAAAAAAGATGCCATCACTGAGATGAAACACATATTAAAATTATACGACAAAGATTTTAAAGCAGCCTTCACAATTCAATGAGCAGTTACAAACACATTTGACACAAATTTTTTAAAAAATTGAAAGTGTTAATAAAGAAATAGGAGACATAAAGAACCAAATGGAAATTTTAGATTGAAAAATACAATAACCAAAATTTAAAAACTCAGTGGATAAGCTCAACAGCAGAATAAAAGAGACAGAGGAAAGAATCAGTGAACTGGAAGGAAGAACAATAGAAATTACCCAATCTCAACAACAAAGAGAAAGTAGATGGAAAAATAAATAAATGAATAATAAATAGCCTCAGGGACATGTTAAGATTTTAACAAAAGATTTACTGTTGGTACCACTGAAGTCTCAAAAGGAGAGGAGAAAGAAGGCAGGGCTAAAAAAAAGTATTCAAAGAGATAATGGCTGAAAACATCCCATATTTGGCAAAAGATACAAGCCTAAGATTCAAGAAGCTGAGTGAATCCCAAATATGATAAACCAAAAGAAAGACAAATATAATGAAAACAAAAGACAATGAAAAATCTTGAAAGCAACAAGAGAAATGACACCATATGATGGGAGAAAAGCAATCTGAACAATAGAAGATTTTTCATCAGGAAACAAAGCTAAAAGAAAGTAGCACAGTATCTTTCAAAGAAAATCACTGTCAATCCAGACTCATATTCAGTGAAAATATTCTTCAGGAGTGAAGGAGAAATAAAGGCATTCTTGGATATAGGGAAACTAAGAATTTGTTTCTGGCAGACCTACCCTTAAGAATGACTAAAGGAATTTCACTAAACAGAAAAAAATAATACAAGAAGGAACCTTGGAACATGAGGAAGGAAGAAAGAATATGGTAAACAAAAATATAGGCAAATACAACAGACTTTCCTTCTCCTCTTGGGTTTTATAAATTGTATTTGATAGTTGAAACAAACATTGTAACAGTATCTGATGTAGTTTAAAATGCCTGTAGAGGAAATATTCAAGACAATTATATTATAAGTGGGGGAGGGTAAATAGATACAAAAAGAGGAGAGGTTTCTATATTTCACTCAAACTGGTAAAGTGATGACACAAGTAGAGTGTCATAAGTAATGTGTATATAATGTATTTCCTAGAGAAACCAATAAGAAAACAACGTAGATACACTCAAAAGCACTATAGATAAATCAAAATGGATTTTTTAAAATGTTCAAAGAACTCCCAGGAAGGCAGAAAAAACTAAAATAGAAAATTAAAAAGAGAGAGAACAAAGAGAAAACAAGAAATAAAACGGCAGATTTAATTATACTAAATGTAAGTGGTCTAAATATACCAAACACGAGACAAATTGGCAGAGTAGCTTAAAAACCATGACTCAACTATATGCTGCCTATGAGAAATTCATTTCATATATAATGATAAAGGCAGACTGAAAGTAAAATGATGGGAAATATATATATATAATGCAAACATTAATCAAAATAAAGTAGGAGTCATTATGTGAATTAAAACCTAATAGAACTAAAAGGTGAAACAGACAAATTCAAAACTGTGGTCTGAAATTTTAACACCCTCTCTCAACAAATGAAGGAACAACTAGAAGAAAAGTCATCAAGATACTGAAAAATTCAACAATACCTTCATCCAACAGAATCTAATCAACATTTATAGGACACTGAACACAACAGCAGGAGAATACACCTCAAGAATCTAGAAAAAGAAGAGCAAAATAAACCTAAAGCAAGCAGAAGGAAGGAAATAATAAAGGTAAAAGCAGAAGTCAATGAAATTGAAAACAGTAAAACAGTAAAGAGAATCAAATAAATACAGAGCTGTCTCTTTGAAATCATCAATAAAATTGAAAAACCTCTAGCAAGACTGATAAAGAAAAAGAAAAGATACAAAATACCAGTGAAACAGAGGATATCGCTGCAGACTCTGCAGACATAAAAAAGGGTGATAAAGGAATACCAGGAACGACTCTACACACGTGAACTTGACAAGTTAGAGGAAATATATCAATTACTCAAAACACACAAACTACAGCAACTCACACACCAAGGAACTAGAATAGTTAAAACAAAGTTTAAAGAATAAAGCAGGTGGAATCACTCTACCCAATTTCAAGACTTATCATATGGCTACAATAATAAGGCCTGTGTGGTATTGGTGGAGGGATAGACACATGGACCAATGGAATAGAATACAGAACCCAGAAATAGACCCACACAAGAGTGGTGAAATTATTTTTGACAAGGTGCAAAAGCAATTAAATGGAATACTGACAGGCATATGTAGAACAGATAAACAAGATTACACTGTATAGCACAGGGAAATATACACAAGATCTTGTGGTAGCTCACAGAGAAACAAATGTGACAATGAATATATATATGTTCATGTATAACTGAAAAATTGTGCTCTACACTGGAAATTGACATTACATTGTAAAATGACTATAACTCAATAAAAAATGTTTTTAAAAAAGCAATTAAATGGAGGAAATAGAGCCCTTTCAACAAATAGTGCTGGAGCAATTAGGCATCCACAGGCAAAAGATGAATGTCAACCTCCTTATATAAAATTAAATACAAAAAAAAAAAAGATGAACCTCGACTTCCTGATACAAAATTGCCCCAAAGGGTCACCAATGTAAATGTAATACATAAAACTATAAAACCTTTAGAAACAATATAGAAAAATTTCAGGACCTAGAGCTATAGGGCTAGACAGAGAGGTCTTAGACTTGATACCCAAAGCATAAGCAATAAAGGGAAACTTGACAAATTAGACCTCAACGAAGTGAAAAACTTTTGCTCCAGGAAAGATCCTCCTAAGAGAAAAAAAAAAGCAACAAACTAGGAAAAAATATTTGTAAATCACATATCCAGCAAAGGACCGGCATCTAAAATGTATAAAGAATTCTCAAGGGGCAGAGTATAGCTCAGGTGGTAGAGTGCATGCTTAGCATGCAGGAGGTCCTGGGTTCAATCTCCAGTACCTCTTCTAAAAATAAATAAACCTACTTACCTTCACCACCACCAAAATAAAATAAATTATACAATAGTAAATAAATTAAATATTTTAAAAGATTCTCAAAACTCAACAGTTGAAAAGCAAAACAAAACAAATAATCTATTTAGAAAATAAAGATAGCTAGCTAGACAGAAAACATGAAGAGACATTTCACTGAAGAATATACAGATGGCAAATAAGCACACAGAAAGATGTAAAACATCCTTAGCCTTTAGGGAAATGCAAGCTCATCAGGATGGCTAAAATAAAAAATAGTGACAACATCAAATGCTGGCGAGGATGCAGAGAAACTAGATTACTCATACTTTACTGGGGGTTGGGGGAGGGACATGTAAAATAATACAGCCAGCCTGGAAAATAGTTTGGCAGTTTCTGAAAAACCTAAATTTAGCCTTTAGGGAAATGCGAACCCATCAGAATAGCTAAAATAAAAAATAGTGACATCATCAAATGCTAGCGAAGATACATAGAAACTAGATCACTCATAGCTTGCTGCGGTGGAGAGGGGTGTAAAATGATATGATCACCCTTGAAAATAGTTTGGCAGTTTCCTAAAAATCTAAATATACAGTTACCATATGGCCCAGCACCTGTACTCCTGGGCACTTATATGAGAGAAATGAAAACCTGTGTTCACACAAAAAACTGTACATAAATGTTTATAGCGGCTTTATTCATAATAGCCTCAAACTGGAAACAAGCCAAATGTCCTTCAACAGGTGGCTGGTTAAACAAACTGTGGTACATCCATACCATGAAATACCACCAGTAATAAAAAGGAATAAGCTATCAATACATGCAACAACCTGTATGGATCTCCAGAGAATTATGTCGAGTGAATAACGCTAATCTCAAAAGGCTACATATCGTATGATTCCATTTATATAACTTCCTTGACAAAATCATACAAATGGAGAACAGATTCGTGGTTGCCAGGGGTCAAGGAGGGGTGGGATGGGAAGGAAGTGGGCGTGGCCATAAAAGGGCAGTATGAGTGATCTTTGTGATGACGCAAGTGTTCTGTACCTTGACTGTATCGTTGTCAATATCCTGGTTGTAAAAGTGTGCTATAGTTTTGCCAGATGTTACCACTGGAGGAAACTTGACAAAGGATGCATAGAATCTCTGTATTATTTCTTATTACTACATTTATAATTATTTCAAAATAGTTTTGTAAAGAGCAGAAAGCCTGTAAGACTAAGAGGAAAAGCATCAAAATGGTGTAATTTCAGGCATGGTGGCAGGTCAGTAGAAGAGAGAGAGAGAGATGAGCCCTTTGCTATTTTCATTAAAGTCAACCCTAGTACCTAATACAGAGAGATACTAATATTTACATATGGATGACTTAAGGATGATTCCTCATATATTACCCTTTGTAAAATTTGGAGTCATCAATAAAAGCAAAGCAGAAGTTTGTGCTTGATGTTTATCTGGCATTCTTAGCCCAGGACATGAAAGACTTAAAAATCTTCCTTGGTGCCCTGTGTGTTTATTTAATTTAACATTAGTGATTTACATATTAAAAGATGAGCACATTTGGAATCTGCAACGAAGAGGAATTTGTTGCTGAAAACATTTCAGTCCTATCTAGGTAAATATTCAAAATATCTAAATTTTATTAGAGAGAAAATACTCGTGGTCTCAGATGTGGTTTCAAAATAATGGTCCCCTGATGACTCATAAAATATTTCTTTGGGAGGGAAAATACCGCCAGCATTACAAATAGGGTTGCAAAAACGAAAAAGACAAATTTTGTCAGGTCGAGAGGTTTTTTTCTGGGCTGGGTAACTCCTGTTGTGGTGCTCTGGTGGGAAGGTTGGTAGAGAAGTGGGAGCCAGAGGGGTGGGGATGGGCAGGAAAGACTCAAAGAGAGACTCTTGGAAACAATGTCTCTTTTTGGTGAGCCTAAGATGTTTAGGAAATATGTCTAAAGATGAGAAGAAATTGTACTAATAATTTAGTCATTCAGATTCTAAAGAGGACTGTATGAGGACCAAAAGAAACAGGAGAAACACATTTTAAAGACATAACCATGAAGACAATAGCATTAATGTATTAGCGTGGACCACCTTCAAGATAGAGTATTCAGAGGAAGAAGACAGAGAGGAGGGGTGAGGAGGAGACTGGTGTGGTTAGTGGCCACGGGCTTAGCATTTGGCCCATGGTGTCTGCAGATTCTGAATCCTACCCTAGAAAGGCTGACCAACCTTCCTGGGTTGGCTGAGGCAGGAACACCTAATGCTGGAGGTAGGCAGCTGAGAGCCGCCTGCTAAAATGATTTGGTCTTTAAAAGAGTATGGCTATGCAGCCAGCAACCAGGAGACTGAGGCACAGTCAAAGCAAGGATCAAACAGGAGTGGCCTCGGCGCACACAAGGACGGAGAGGGGGTGACATGGAGCCCTGAACCAGGGACAGCAGCCAGGTTAGCCGGAGCCAAAATTCAGGCTGAAGCCAATAGCTGAGTAAAGCTGGGCTGAGAAACAAAGGAAGGAGTGGTAGGCAAAATTCTAAGATGGCCCCCAAAAGTCCTGCCCATGCTCTGTATCATCCCCTTCCCTTGAGTATGGGCAGGATCTGTGAATATGGTGGGATAGTCATTCCACTGAATCGGTTATATTATACAAGATTCTGCCATAGCAGACTAGGAGATTCTCCTGCTGGCTTTGCAGATGTAGCTGCCATGTTATGGGAAGGCCACATGGTGAGGACCCGAGGGCACTCTGTAGATGTTGAGAGAGATGCCCCTGCCAACAGCCAGCAAGACAGTAGGGATCTCAATACTACAACTTTAAGAAAATGAATTCTGCCAACAACCTACATGAATTTTGAAGAGGACTCTGAGCCTCAGACAAGACCACAGCCTCATCCAGCTGACACCTTGATTTCAGCCTGGTGAGACTCTGAGCAGGGGACCCAGCTCACCTATGCCAGGACTCCTCACCCATGAAATGGTGAGTAGTAAATTCACATTGTTTTAAGCCACTGAGTTTGTGGTAATTTGTTACTACAGCCACAGAACACTAATATAGAAGGTCTGGCTTAGATTCAGACATGTTGCGATCAAAGAGGGTTGGTGACAGTGCCCAGCTGGGTAGATGGATCCCACAGGGCACTAACTTCAACTGAGGCAACCACAGAGGAAAAAGACAAATATCATATGATATCACTTACATGCGGAATCTAAAATATAACACAAATGAACTTATTTACAAAATAGACTCACAGACATAGAAAGCAAATTTATAGTTACCAAAGGGGGAAAGGGATAGGGGAGGGATAAATTAGGAGTCTAGGATTAGCAGATATAAATTACTGTATATAAAATAGATAAACAACAAGCTAGCACAGGGGACTATACTCAATATCCTGTAATAAACCGTAATGGAAACGAATGTGGAAAAGAATACGGATATACGTGTAACTGAATCACTTTGCTGTACACCAGAAACTAACACAATATTGTAAGCCAACTATATTTCAAGAAAATACATAAATAAAATATGGATCTCCAATATGTTTTTAAGGGGAAAAGCCGAAGAGAGCACACATCATGTTAAAAGGAGAATGAGGAGATATATATATATATATATATATTTGCTCATACTTGCATTAAAAAAAAAAATCTCTAGAAGGCTACAGTGGCTGCCTAGTTCGGGAGGAAGGGGACCAGGCAGCCGGGGACAGGCTTTAGAGGGACATCTTTCACCGTGTATCTGGCTCTACTGTTCATTTCTGCACCATTTTGAACTATCAGCTATTGAAAATGTTAAATGCATGTGTTTCAAAATTAAAACATTTTAAAAGAGGCTTTGGGGAACCACATAATCTTTATAGCATTAGTCGCCTCTCCCCCACGCCCCAACACACGCACCCAGTTTCCTTTGCTATATGGGACCAGGATGTCAGCATAGGAAGGAGACTCTTCCCCTGGGCCCAGGTTTGGATTTTGCAACCTGAACACTATCCTTTAATAGAGGCACCTCCTCTTTCCTACTCCAGCTCCCCGGGGAGAATTTAAGTGCTGTTTTCCCAGAAGCCACCAAGGCTTTGCAGCTGCACCAGGGCCCCTGCTGAGATTCCCCAGGGACGTGAGAACCTGATGGTCCTGCTAACTACCAAACCCCAACCATCTGGAAAAACTTGAGTTCAAACAACCCAACCAGTCCTGTCCTGCAGATCTGTATCCAACTCAAGCGGCGCTGAGATTCAGCAGGGATGTTTCAGTGCTAATATCAGCACTAGCTGTTTACACCTAGAATCCATTCTGATGGTGAAGTACCTGTGGTCTACCAGTTGTTAAGTATTTTGGCAGTCACCTCTGTCTTCAGCTGCTTCTCATCTTCACTTCAATCACCCCTACTGCCTCCTCCCCACTACCCTGGGCTTCCTCCCCTGATTCTGCCTGTTGCTGCTGATTACCTTCTGGCATCAGATGGGGGCCCAGCAAGGAACAGATGGCACACTTAAATTGGGTAATTTGAGAAGAGTTTAATAAAAGGTTATTTATGAAAGTGTGGGCAGCGTATAGGGAGATCACTGTGGATAGGGCAGTACCCTGGGGCAAGAGGAGGGACCAGCAGTAGAGAGGGATGGGTAGAGAAGGCCCTGCCAAGAACTGAGGCTTGTGGTTGATTAGAGAAAGCAGCCAGCTCACTGTGACTCATCAGGGAGAGAGCCTGGGAAATTAAAAACGCCAACCTCACTCTCCTTCCTTCCTTCCATCACCTATAGGTATCCCATTTTCCAAGCCCAACAGAGGGCACAGTAGCCCATTGATTCTATCCCCAGAGGTCAGCTTCCCAGACACGGCACAGCTGAAAAGGGTGGGAGAGTGGATCTGGAGGGACAAATGGCATCTATCTAGGACTCCTCCCAGAATATTTTAGAAAAACTGTATCATGGAAAATCTTCAAACATTTTTTTTTAAAAAGTAGAGGGAACAGTATAATGAACCCCACCTACCCATCATTCAGCTTCAACAATTATCAACTTGGAGCCAATTTCATGTTATCTCTAGCCCCCCCACTCTGTCCTCTTATTATTTTACAGTAAATGCCAGGCATATCATTTTATCTGTCAATAATTCATATGCCTCTCTAAAAGATAAGGATTCTTTTTAAAACACAAATCCATTAGCTAAAATAATTAATATGCCTGAATATCCAATGTCAAATTTCCAATTGTCCAATAAATATTGTACCTGGCTTTTTAAAAAACAATTGGTTTGCTTAAATCAAGATCCAAATGAGGGCCAATGCTTGCAATTGATCGGTATGTCTTTTGAGTCTCTTGTAAATCTATAGCCTCCCCCTCCATTACTTTTCTTTTTCTTGCAATTTATTTGTTGACAAAAACAAGACATTTGTCCTGTAGCATTTCCCAGTTTAGATTTTGGTGATTGTATTCTCACGGTCTAGTTTAAGATGCTCTTTCCTCTGTACTTCCTGTAAGTTTATAGTTGACTCTAGAGGCTTAATCAGATTCAGGTCCAATTTTTATTACTACTTCATAGATGGCGATGTATCCTTCCTTCTGGAAGCATAAAATGTCTGGTTGGCAATTTTTGTGATGTTAGTAGCTATGGTGATTGATACCTAGATTCATTAATTCATTAGAGATTATAAAATGATGATATTCAAATTTATTCCCTTTCTTCTGTTAGCAATTTTGCATCTTGGTTTTTGGTTTTTTTCAACTCACAATACCTCACGGGACTCCCTCATGACACCTGGTATAGCCCTAAGGCATTGTTTTTAATGGCTGCGTCATTTTTGTGGTCTGGATGTACTATCATTTATTCAACCATTATTCTACTCACAGGCTTTTACTTGGCGTCTAGTTTGTTTTTTGTTTTTTGGGTTTTTTTGCAACTCTGAGCAATGCTGCAATAAAACATCCTTTTACATATGTCCTTACTTACTAGTACTTTCATTCCTATGGGATAGATTCCCAGGAGCGGGGTTGTTGGGGAAATGAAATATTTTAATATTAACGGATGTTACCATATTGCTTTTAAAATGGCTGTAATAGT
This sequence comes from Vicugna pacos, assembly GCF_048564905.1. NCBI lineage: Eukaryota > Metazoa > Chordata > Mammalia > Artiodactyla > Camelidae > Vicugna > Vicugna pacos. The sequence continues at coordinate 31,599,276 of NC_133023.1, forward strand.
TCAATGTCCACCAGCAATGTACAAGAGTACTCTTTAATCCACATTCCCACAAGCTATAGGTATTAAACCTTTTATAAATTTTTTTGCCAAATTACGGGTATAAAATAACGTCTCATTGCTTGTGTCTGGAGCCAGACTGCTGGGTTTAAACTCCAGCTCTTAAATTCTGACTAGATGTGTAACTTGATCAAATTAACCTCTCAGGATCTGTCTCTCGATCTGTGAAACTGGGATGGTAATAATAATACATGCCTTAACACGTTGTAAGAATTAAATAAGTTAACAGATATAAAGTGCTGAAGACAGTGTCTGGCTCATTGCAAGTGCTTATCATTATCTTTCTGTCTAGTTTAACTTCTCTCTTCCAGCCTAGAGCTTCATGGTATATCACATCAATTCCTTTATTGCCAGCACCCCAGCATCCTGAGCCCCCTGTTCTTTTACACTCCCACCATTGCAAAGTCCACTGTCCTCACCTCTTACATGGGCTCCAGATGCAGTCGTGCCAACAATGCCATTAGGAATGCCATTAGGCCCTCTTTTCTCAGATGGGTCCTAAGCACTATAATTAGAAATCTATGTGTCTCCTGGTCCATTTCCTCTCACTTCTCCAAAGCAGGTATTCTAAGTTGTCACCACGTTTTCTGATCCTCTACCCTACTAACCTTTTAGCAGATGACCTTGAATCCCTTACCTGTAACCTTATAGAGGTAGATTCGGCAGGCTGACTTGTTCAACACACATTTCAGTGTGTTGAGCCTGGAAAGATTAAAGGCTCCTTTGCAGCCAGGGTTTTGGATGTGATTTGGGTTATGCCAATTAGAGGCACACATGCATCAGATGATGGCATGGTATCATAGTGAAAAATCATTTTTTTCAAATTGTTTAAAATGCAGTGTTCTGACTACACAAACCCAGTGGAATATGCCTTAAGGACAAAGCACTCTAAAAAAAATCTTAAACTGCTTTCAGCAGTCTGAGCTAGTAACATTAATATTGCTATTTTCACACACATACAGAGGATAAGCCTAATTCATAATTATGTTAATGTTGCCAGGAATCAAGATTTTCCACAAAAGAGAAGAGAGATGCTAGTATAAAACTAAATAAATTAAGTACAAGCCCTTTAATAATACATTCAAATTGGAAATATCAGTATAAACTCATGATTTAGTTTATTTTAAAAAAAATGGCATCTCTTAGCTTTGTACACTGAAAAGGCTTAGATGCAATAGTGCCTAAATAGGAGTGAGCACACTAGTACCAAAATGGTGGTCTCTAAATACCATTTTTGCCTAAAGGAAACAGGGCTCCTTAGAAAAAAATGGCTGGTTCCACTCAAAAGTTGGAAGTGTATAAAATGAGCAAAGAAGCTATCAGTGACTACTTGGGGGGGGGTTATGTCAAAAGGACACAGAAACCAACTTAAAGGTGCACCCACTGGTTTAAGATGGAATAATTTAAGCATCAAACTGAGTAAGTATTGCAACTGATGGACAAACATCAACTTTTTTAAATTTATGAGCTCACAATGATACTAAAAAATAAAGAAGGAAACAGAAAGCTCAGTTGTCATCATTGGAGGTTGCTAAAGCACCAATTCATTGTTCTGAAATTTTGTTTTTAAAGAGAGAAAAAAATCGAACACTTATCCTGCCTTTCCTGTATAGGAACTGAATTTCTAGGTAGCCAAATACTTGATGAAGAATATTTTTCTTTTTAGAAGAATTAGCTCATGTGCAGAATAATGATAAAATAAGAGTATCATCATTTTTCAGGTCCTAGTAAAATAACAGATCTTAGTGATGATCATGAATGGCTGCTAAAACCATCAGGGAAAAGATTGGTAGGAAACCTTACAACAGATGAGTCAGGCTAACACCACCCAATCCCACTAATCAATTTTAGCATCACTACAAGAGAGACGACACACATTATCTACCACTTGATGTAATGTGATGGAAAGTACACGGCATCACCCATTAAATATTTTTGCTTATAAAAAACCCACTAATCTAATCAAGCTTATATAGCTAACTACCAATTATCAGGAAACACAGGGAACAGAGAATGAGTTACATGATGCCCTGCAGAAGCAATCATCCAAATCTAGAATATAATACACCCTACAGGATAAATGATCCCAGGTTTTCCAATAAATCAAGGGTATGGAGGAAAAGGAGGTGGGGCCATTATAGAATAAAAAATACTTAAGAGCTATAAGAACCAAATGCAACATATGAAACTTGGTTGAATCCTGATGTGAACAAACCAGCTGGAAGTTATATCTCTGTGACAACTGGAGGACTTTGAATATAACCTGGGATGAGATGAAACTAAGGAATTATTGTTCACTTTCTAAGATGCAATAGTGGCAGAGTATTTATATTATTTTCAATGTCCTTATTAGGTAGAGCTGTTTACTGAAATTATATATATAATTTTATTATATATATATAATTTTAAAGTTTTCCATAATAAAAAGTTTTTACAAATAAATGTTCCTTAAAGACCAAGAAAGACCAAGAAATTATCACAGATTTGAGGAGACTAAGGAGACATAATGACTAAATGCAATGTGATATCCTAGATCAGATTTTGAAAGAGGAAAGGGGAAATCCAAATGTCTGTAGTTTAATTAAAAGTATTGTACCAATAAAAAAAAAGTATTGTATCAATGTTAATTTCTTAGTTTTGATCAAAGTACCAAGGTTGTCTCAGTCCATTCAGGCTGTTATAACAAAATGCCACAGATGGGTAGTTTACAAACAACAGAAATTTATTTCTCGCAGTTCTGGAGGCTGGAAATCAAAGATCAAGGTGCCACTATGGTCAGGTAAGGGCCCTCTTCCAGGTTTATACTAGGTGCCTTTTCACTGTGTCCTCACATGGTGGAAGGGAGTAGGGACCTTTCCGGAGCCTCTTTTATATGGCACTGATAATCCCATTCATGAGAGTTCCACTGTCATGACTTAAGCACCTCCTAAAGTCCCTACCTCTAAATACCATCATCTTTGAGGATGAGGATTTCAACATATAAATTCTGAGGGGACACAAACATTCATATCATAGCAATGGTTATGTAAGATGTTAACATTAGCGAAAACTGGGTAAAGACGATACAGAAATACTCTGTACTATCTTTGCAACTCTTCCATAAATGTAAAATTATTTTAAAACAAAATGTTAAAAATAAATAAATATTCTTTAATCTCTACACATAACAACTTTCTTTCTTCAATTTAATCTTTTCTTTCTTTTGGGTTTTTTTTGGGGGGGAGGGGAGGTAACTAGGTTTATTTATTTATTTTAAATGGAGGTGCTGGGGATTGAACCCAGGACCTCGTGCATGCTAAGCACACACTCTACCACTGAGCTCTACCTTCCCCCTCCCACATAACAACTTTCTTAAAGTGAATTTATACCTTCAGAGAAAAATACTTATGTCTCTACTGTTGGATTTAAATACTTCTCAAAACATAAGGAGATTGGCCTATCTACACTACGTCCATGTTTTCCCCCGCTAGGATCTCCAGCATTTGATTGGCTAGATCATGATTTCTATCTATATCACCATAGTATATATAACATTCATATGACATTCTATAGTTGCCATAGCCTTTAATGGACCCATTGATCACTACTAGTCATTTTGACTTTTATATCTGTTGTTAGAAATTTATCAGGCAGTTGTGTCTTCAAGAAAGGCTCTTGGGAGCAATAAACCTGTTTGCACCATTATATTTGGATGGCAGTCTGACTTGGCACACATTCTCTTTCCCTGAAGACTTGGTAGACATTACTCCTCCATCTTCTAATGTTGGTTGCTATTACAGAGAGACTGGAATCCAGACAATTTTTTGCCCCATTCACAAGTGATTTGGCTTATTTGCAAAAATTCTCATAGGATTCTTTCTTTATCTCTGAAGTCCATTAATTTAGTCAGGTTTTGTGTTAAAGTTAGTTGTTCTATATCAGTTTTACCTGGGACAGTTTTGTTCTTTCAAGCTAAAATTCAATTCTTCTTTCTGGAAGCACTCTTGAATTATACATTTGAACATTTTTGTTGATGTTGCTGTTCCATTTAATCTACTCTCTTATTCAGAAACACCAATCATACATGTGGTAGATCTTCTTTGTTCTATGTATCATTTTCTCATTTTCTCTCTAATCCTTTTACACTTTTAAAAACTATTTGTTATATTCTCATTCATTGTACTCACCTTTCTCAAGTATTTCTTTCATGCTCATGTTTTTTTTTCAGCAATGTCTCTTTTGCTTTCTGCAGTTTCTATTATGACCTTCTTTATTTCTATATCTATATTTATTTATTTCTATATTTATTTCTATATCTCTCCATTTCTTTCTTGAACTCTTGCCAGCTCATTTTTATGCCTTTATCTTATTTTTCTTAAGCTATTTTATCTCTGTTTAATCTCCTAACTCATAGATTTTGTTTTAAGTGTTTTTTTGCATTCCTATATACATCTTTAGTCATGATTTTCCATTTTTTTCCATGGCTCAACTATTTCTGGTGTGTGCTCTTTGGCTTTCTCTTGGTCATGCACCTTTATTCTTGAGTGTATTTTTGTATAGTTCCTATAATGTCTCCTTTTTATTATTACTAATATTTCAGTGATGATTGATTTTCTTAGACCAGCTCTTTTGTGAATGCATAAAGGACAAGGTTGCACTCTGAGCAGCAAAACATTTCTGAGGTTCAGAGTATGGAGCACCTCAAGGTATGAGGTGAGCTCAACAGAATGAGCTCAATAACAGAATGATGATGACAGAGGAAAGAGATACTAAAGTTAAATGTAGATCAAGAGAAACTGTTTGATCTGAACAACCAAGAGAAAAAGGATTGAAAAAATTAGTGGAGCCTCAAAGAACTGTGGGATGATAACAAAAGGGCTCACAATTATGTCATCTGAGCTAAAGGAGAGGAGAATGTGGTGCTGAAAAAAATATTAAAGAAATAGTGACAGAAGACTTCATCAATTTGGTAAAAGACCTAAACCTCTAGAATAAAAAAGCTTGATGAATCCCCAAGAGATAAGCAAAGATAATTCCATACCCAAGCACTTAAAGCTGATGGAGGAAACTGCTGAAAACTAAAGACAAAGAAAAAAGTCTTGGAAGCTGACAGAGTAAAACAAGGTAATACCTATCAGGGAACAAGTATTTGAATGACTGCAGTTTATTTATGATAAACCATGGAGATAAGAAGGAAGTGGCACACATTTTTTGTGTTGAAAGAAAAGTCAGTACAGGATTTTATAGCCAGTGAAAATATCTTTTAGGGATCAAGGTGAAACAATGACATCTTCAGGCAAACTAAGAGAAGCTATTGCCAGCATAACAGCTCTAAAAGAATTGCTAAAGGAAGTTATTCAGACAGATGGGAAATAATAACAGAAGGAGTCAAGGAAGAGCAATAGAAATGGTAAATATCTGAGTAAATAAAATAGACCAATCTTCTTCTCTCAACTTTTTAATAATATATTTGATAATTGAAAGCAAAAAGAATATCACTGGTGGAATTTTCAATGTATGTAGACATAGTATGTAAGACAACTGTAACATAAAGAGAGGTAGATAAAGGGACCTATATAGTGGGACCTATATATTCTACTTGAAGTGGTAAAATACTGACTCAGAGTAGACTGAAAAGTATGTCTATTGTAATCCTAAGAGTAACCCTCCCCCCACACACGAAAAAAACTACACAAAAAGCTCAAAAATGGGTAAGTTAAAATAAAATGGAAAATGTTCAAATAATGCAAAGAAGACAGGAAACAGAAATAGAAGAACAAAAACCAGAACGAACAGATAATAAATAATAAAATAGTAAACCTAAATGCAAGCATATCAATAACTGCATTAAATATAAATGGTCTACACACACCAATAAAAAACAAAGTTTCAAAATACATTAAGCAAAAACTCCACTAGACCTGCCCCAAAAGAGATGCTAAAAGGCATCCTGCATATTGAAATGAAAGGACACTACACATTAACTAAAATCTATATGAAGAAATAAAAATCTCTGTAAAAGTAAACACATGGGCAATTATTAAAGCTAGTATTATTGTAAAAATAAATACATTACGCAAAAACTGAGAGAACTAAAATGAGGTGGGGGGAGGTCCACAATTATATTTGGAGATTTCAACATTCTGCTCCTAGTAATCAACAGAACTAGAAGAAAATCCAGCAGAAACATAGAACTGAACAACACCATCAGTCGACTGGATCTAATTGATATTTGTATAACAATCCCCCAAACAAGAGCAGAATACATCCTTTTCAAGTGCACATGGAACATTCATCCAAATAGATCACGTCCTGGCTCATAAAACAAAACTCAATACATTTCAAAGAATTAATATCATAGAGTATGTTCTCTGACTATAGTGGAGTCAAATTAGAAGTCAGTAACAGAAAAATCTCAAATAGGAAATTAAACAACACATTCCTAAATAATTCATGGACCTCAAATGAAATAAGAAAATATTTTCAACTGAACAAAAATGAAACTATTAACATTTCAAAATTAGTGGGATGCAGCTAAAGAAGTACTTAGATGGATATTTATCAAATATTGCTATTAGAAAAGAAGAAAGATCTCCAATCAGTAAACTAATCTTCTATGCTAAAAAAAGAAAACTAGAAAAAAAAAAGAGCAAAAGAAACTCAAAGCAAGCAGAAGGAAGGAAATAATAAAGACAAGAGCAGAAATCAATGAAATAAAACAGAAAATCAATAGAACAAAAATCAATGAAACAGAAAGCTGGTCCTTTGAAAAGATCAGTAAAGTTGATCTGACAAGGAAAAAGAAAGAAGACACAAACCATCAATATCAGGAATGAAAGAGAGAATATCACTACAGACCCTTCAGGCATTTAAAGAATAATAAAGGAATAGTCTGAATAGCTGTGTGGACAAAAGTTTGACAAATTAAATGGACCAATTCCTCACAAAAGCAAAAACTATTAAAAAATCACTCAAGGTAAAATGGATAACCTGAATAATCCAGTAACTATTAAAGAAATTGAATTCATGCTTAAATACCTTTCAAAAGGGAAAGCTCCAGGTCCAGATAGTTTTACTGTCAAATTCAACCAAACATATAAAGAATAAATAACACCACTTCTAAACAATCTCTTTCAGAAAATAGAACACTTCCTAATTCATTTTATGAAGACAGCATGACTGTGATACCAATGCCAGATAAAGATATTACAAGGAAAGAAAACAACGTATTAATATCCCTTATGACCATAGACACACACATCATCCAAAAAAATTCGCAAATCAAATATAGGAATATATAAAAAGAATACCCTGTAATCAAATAGAGTTTATCCCAGGAATGCAAGGCTCATTTAATGTGCAAAAATCTATGTAATCCATCTTATCAACAGAATATTCAAGAAAAACCACATGATCATATAAAAGAAGACAGAAAAGGTATTTGACAAAAATCAACATCCATTCATTAAAAAAAAAAACCCTCTCAGCAAACTAAGAATAGAAAGAGACTTTCTCAATCTGATAAAAGGCATTTACAAAACATACTTCAGCAAATATAATTGTTAATGATGAAACGTTGAACACTTTCCTTCTAATATTGGGAACAAAGCAACAACTACTCCTATTCAGTTTCATACTGGAAGTCCTAGCCAGCACAATAAGGTAAGAAATAGAAATTAAAGGTATATATATTAAAAAGGAAGAAATAAAACTGGCCTTCTTTACAAGCAACATGGTAGTGTATACAGAAAATCCCAAGAAATCCACAGAAATTTTCTTGTAGGACTCATAAGGGAATTTAGCAAGGTCACAGGATACAAGGTCAACACACAATATTTTGGTATATTAACAATTTGGCAATCATGTTTCTATATACTAGTAATTTGGGAACCAAAATATTTTAAATACCGTTTATATAGCTCCAAAGTATAAATCTAACAAATCATGTATAGGATCTGTATACTAAAAACTAGAAATAGCTGATGGAGGAAATCAAAGACATAAATAAATACAGTGACATACTGTCTTCATGAACTGGAGGACTCCACAGAGGAAAGATGTCCATTCTACAAAACTGATCTGCAAATGTAACACAATTTCAATCAAATTCCCAGCATTTTTTAAAAAGTATAAACAAGCTGATTCTAAAATTCATATGGAAAGGCAAAAGAACTAGGAGAGCTAAAATGGTTTTGAAAAAGAAAAAAAAATTGGAGGAAACACACTACCTGATTTTAAGACTTCCTGTATAGCTACGGTAATCAAAATGGTGCGGTATTTTGCAGGAAGATAGACACATAGATCAATGGAACAGAATAGAGAATGGAGAAATGGACATACAGAAATGTGTACAACTGATTCTCAACAAAGGTGCAAAAGCAATCCAATAGAGGGAAAATTGCCTTTTCAACATGGTGCTAGAACAACTGTACATCTTTAGGGGAAAGAAAAAATCTCAATCTTATACAACCTTAAACCTCACATCTTATACAAAAATTAACTAAAAATGGAACATGGGCTTAAATGCAAAACATAAAACTAGAAAACATTTAGGAAAAACTAGAAGAAAATCTTTAGGATTGAGGGCTAGGCAGATAATCCTTAGACTTGACACCAAAAGCACAATCCTTAAAAGGAAAAATTGATAAATTGGACCTCATCAAAATTAAAACTTTTTCTCTGTGAGTGATCCTGTCAAGAAAATGAAAATACAAGCTATAGCCTAGGAGAAACAATTTACAAACCACAAATCTCACCAAGGATCTGTATCTAGAATAAATAAAGAACTCTCGAAACTCAACAGTAACAAAACAAACATAAAATGGGCAAAAGACATAAACAGACTTCCACCAAAGATGATATATAGATGGCAAATAAGCACATGAAAAGATGCTCACCATCATTGGCTGTTAGGGAAATGCAAAACAAAATCCCAGTGAGATACTACCCCACACCTATTAGACTAGCTAAACAATACAAAATAAAACAAAACAAACACTGGCAATACCAAATGCTGCCAAGGACATAGAGCAACGGGAACTATCATTCCCTACTGGTTGGAAGGCAAAATCGTGCAGCCACTCTGAAAAACAGTACAGCAGTTTCTTATAAAGTTGATCATACTTGCCATATGTTCCAACAATCCCACTTCTAGGTATTTGCCCTAGAACAGGGGTCACCAAACTACAGTAAGCGGGTCAAATCAAGCCAAGCATCTACTTTTTTAACATTTTTTTATTGAGTTATAGTCATTTTACAATGCTGTGTCAAATTCCAGTGTAGAGCACAATTTTTCAGTTACACATGAACATACATATATTCATTGTCACATTCTCTTTTGCTGTGAGCCACAAAATCCTGTATATATTTCCCTGTGCTAAACAGTACAATCTTGTTTATCTATTCTTCATTTTGAAATCCCAGTCTGTCCCTTCCCATCCCCTACCCCCTTGGCAACCACAAGTTTGTATTCTATGTCTATGAATCTGTTTCTGTTTTGTATTTATGTTTTGTTTTGTATTTATGTTTTGTTTTGTTTTTATTTTTGTTTTTAGATTCCACATACGAGTGATCTCATATGGTATTTTTCTTTCTCTTTCTGGCTTACTTCACTTAGCAAGCATCTACTTTTGTATGGCCCGTATGCTAAGAATGCTTTTTATAATTTTAAAGAATTGCGTGTTGGTTTTTTTTAAGAATATGTTACAGAGACTGTATGTGGCCTATCATGCCTGAGATATTTACTATCTGGCCCGTTACATAAAATGTTTGCCAGCCTCTGCCCTAGATGAACAAAAGCTTATGTTCACACAAAAATTTGTACATTAACTTTTATATCCCCTCTAATTCTTTTGCCCCAAACTGGAAGCAGCCCAGATGTCTTTCCATTGGCGAACGGATTAACAAACTGTGATACATTCATAATAATGAAATTCTATTCGACAATAAAAAGAAATAAACTATTATTACACAGAACAACCTAGATGAATCTCAAAGGTATTATGCTGAGTGAAAGAAGTCAGTCTCCAAAGGTCATACACTGTGTGAGTCCACTTATATGACATTCTCACAAAAGTGAAATTAAAGAGATAGAAAACAGATCAATGGTGTTTGGGGTGAGGGGTTATGACTATAAAGAGACAGCAAGAGGGAGTTTTGGGAGTGACAGAACAATTCAGCACCCCGATTGTGGTGGTGGTTATACAAATCTATATACGGTTTAAAATTCGTAGCATTGTATACCAAAGAAAAAAGTCTATTTTACACTATGATAATATAGAAATGGAAACAATGGAAAAATTCAAAGTGGCTAAACATTTGCCAATGTGTAACTTATTTTAAAGTGGCCCATGAAAGAAAATAAAAATTGAAATTAAGCGAATGGTAATAACAGTAGAACAAAGGCAAGTATGCTGGTGGCATTCAAAGTAAAGTTTAGATAGGTTATTAACCTTTGTCATGTTGTCAACCATTACTAGAGAGATTACACAATGGAATATTGCTTACGACAGCAAGGAGATGCTGCAGTGGCTAGGTGGTAAATGTCATGGATCTGGGAGGATGGAGGATCATTAGACGTGCCACAGATGATGTTCTTCTGTAATATCAACGCCTCTGGAATAGCATCATTAATTAAGACATTTAAAGCTTCACTGAGAATTTGGCACAGGTTAGAATAGTGGCCTCAAGTCATTCCCGGAAAGCATAAATAGTATTTTCAGTTTTCATAACCAGTGCCTAAAGTGTCACTGTAGAACAGTAACTGTGAACAATGTTCAGCATTCACAGGCAGGCACCATGTGGAGCTGGGTTTCTCTGGGGTGAGCCTATCACGGGCCTTAAAAGCACAGGTACCTCTGTTTTTGGAGCCCTATGGTAATGAACACTCTAACATTACCTCCAGATGGTGGCAGTGATGAACAATAACTCTAACCCCTCTCTTCCAATTAAAGAGTTCCCAATAAGGTTTTGCAAAACAACATGACATTGCCTTTCTTTGCCATTCAAGGGCATATCTCTCCATCTAGTCTCTCAGAGTCCATTTTTAAAAGTTAGTTGAAATATGGTCCCTTCTAGATGAGAGAACCAAGAAAAAGGAAACACTGGTCATACATCTCAAAGTCCATCATATGCTCTTTTCAACATACCTGAACCACTACAAGTATCAAGAGAAGAAAATGAATGTATTTTCTTTGATATTCATCTAACTGCAAGGGAGGGTGGGAAATGTAGTCTAGCAATGTTTCCAAGAAGAATTAAGCAGTTTGGTGAACAACCAGTCAGTCTTTTGCCACAAGTAAATTAGTGGTGGTGGAGGATGAACTGAGGCGAGACCACTTGAACAACTTTCCCCAAAGGATATTCACTGAGTGATCAATGTTAGCCAAAAATGAAGACTGTGAGGCAGAGCCACAAGACATTGATCTCGGACTTGTTTATTAGTTGAGTCTTCCGGGAAGCAGATGTTAAGACAGAGTTAGGAGTGAGGAGGTTTATTCATAGGTAATGCTTGTGAAAGTTAAAAGGGAGAGAATGCAGGCTAGGCAAGGCCAGCTTCAGACTTGACAGGCTCAGCCAACACACTGGGGAGCTCCAAAGTGACGATTGCCCATTACAGGAGTTCCACGTTGCAGTCACAGCAAGGGTCTAGTTAGTACCCCCACCATAGTCAGACATCGTGTGGGAGCAACCGAGGAAGAGAAAGGCCTTGGCTCAAAAGCTGAGGCACAGTGATGTCAGCAAAATGGCAGAATACGACCTTCCTTCCTCCCATGGAGACACCAATTCAACAATACTTGGATGAGAAATTCTTTTATGAGAAATCCAGGAACCAGTGAAAAGGCTCCTGTACCCTAGGCAAGCAAGAAACCAGCTATATTAAAGCCAGTAGAAAATTTTGTGGCATCCTCTCCCGATAGTCCCTCCCCTTGGCACAGTTACATATGATTGTGAGGAAACTTCCAGCTCCTGGCTTCTCCATAGGGAGGGCAAGAAAAGACCAGACTGTACATCCAACATTCTGACTTTTCAGGAGGGGCTACCCGAGGGACTGGCTTCTGTCTCGCCTCTCTCAGAGCGCTGACAGAATCCAGCATAATTTAGATGCCTGGGGGCCGCAGAGAACAACAACAACAAAAAGAGCTGGCAGCATGCTGCTGCCTCTGAGGACCTGCAGTTCAGCAGACAGAGCCTCTCACTCAAGGGGCCTTTCCCTCAGGCAGAAAGGGAAGAGTAGAATGTATGTTTAATGTTCCAGTTTTTCAGGGGGCAGCCCAAGGGACTGGTTTCTGTCTAGCACAACTTGGGGTGCTGACAGGACCTGGCATACTCTAGATGCCTGGGGGGCACTGGGAAAAAAAAAGCTAGGTGGCATGCTGCTGCTTCAGAGAACCCACAGTACAGCAGACAGTCACCAGAGTAAGCAAGAGATTTTGAGCTCCTGAATGAAAGAAACAAGCAAGTCTCTTTAATGAGAAATCTACATGTGCAAGTCCAGAGAAGACACAACCACAGGAAAGGTTTGAGAAGCCCCCAGAATTTCTAGCCAGGTTGATTGGTGAAGGTCTTCCCTTGTACAAAACCAGTCCAAAAAGACAGAGAGGTGGCTGTTTTTTCCAATATCAACAGATATCAACACAAAGTTATAATTAACATCAAGAAACAGGGGGAAATCGCCCAATCAAAGGGACAAAATAAATCTCAAAAAAAAAAAAAGATCCTAAAGAAGTGGAGGTATATGAATTACCTAACAAAGAATTCAAAATAACCATCATAAAGATGTACATTGAGCTCAGGAAAATGATGCATGAACATAATGAGTTCAACAAAAAGATAGAAAATATTAAAAAGAACCAAAAGAATTTTAGAGATGAAGAATGCAATAAGTGAACTGAAAAATTCACTAGAAGAGTTCAACATCAGAAAAAAAGACTTGGCAAACTCAAAGATAGTTCATTTTGAAATTATCCAATCAAAGAAGTAAAATGAAAAAGGATGAAGAAAGCCTAGGGGATTAATGGGACACCATCGTGTGGATCAATTCAGATGTTATGGTAATCGCAGAAGGAGAAGAGAGAGAAAGAGGGAGAAAGCTTATTTAAATAAATAATAGCTGAAAATTTCCCAAGTCTGGGGAAGGAAATAGCATCCAGATCCAAGACCCCAATGGACATATTATAATCAAACTGTCAAAAGTCAAAGACAAAGAGAGAATTTTGAAAGCAGCAAGAGAAGTGACTTATCACATTGAAAGGAATCCCCCTAAGACTATAAGTGGATTTGGCAGCAGAAACCTTGTAGGCTGGAAGGGATATATTCAAAGTACTGGGAAAAAACCGCTCACCAAGAATACTATGTCTACCAAAACTGTCCATCAAAAATAAAGTAGAGAAAGACTTTCCCAGATCAACAAAAGCTGAAAGAGTTCATCACCACTAGACCAATCTTACAAGAAATGCTGAAGTCAGTCCTTCAAGTTGAAATGCAAACACATAGCAACACAAAAGCATATGAAAACAGAAAGCTCACTAGTAAGGATAAATATATAGATAAATACAGAATACTGTCATAATGTAACTATGATGCATAAATCACTTTTAATTGTGGTACAGAAGTTAAAGTACAAAAGTATAAAAATAACTATAATTATAAAAACATGTTAATAGATACACAATATAAGAGATGTAATTTCTGACATAAATAACATAAAGTGGAGGGGGGAGAAGTAGAAGGGTAGAGTTTTTATATATGATTAAATTGTTATCAGGTTAAAATAGATCACAACAACTATGAGATGTTTCATGTAAGTCCTATGGAACCATAAAGAAAATATCTACAGAAGATATGCAAAAGAAAATAAAGGAATCAAAGTATGTCACTACAAAAAAAAATCAATGAAACTCAAAGGAAGGCAGCAAGAAAAGAAGAGAAGAACAAAAGAGCTACAAGACAAACAGTAAACAGTTATTAAAATGACAGTAGTGAGTCCTTCCCTGTCAATAACTATTTTAAATGTAAATGGATTAAACTCCTTAAATCAAAAGACATGGAATGGCTGAATGGATAAAAAAAGATCTGATTATATGTTGTCTACAGGACTCACTTTAGATTTAAAGGTACACATAGGCTGAAAATGAATGAATGGAAAAAAAAAATATCCCATGCAGATTCTAACCAAAAGAGGGCAGAAGTATCTATAGTTACATCAGACAAAATTGACTTTAAGTCAAAAACTGTCACAAGAGACAAAGAAGGACATTACATAATAGCATCACCTCACCAGGAAGATATAACAATTATTAACAGATATGCATCCAAATCAGAGCACCTAATTATATGAAGCAAATATTGACAGAACTGAAGGGAGAAATGGATGGCAACATGACAATAGGAGGACATTTCAAAGCCCACTTTCAGTAATGGGTAGAATATCCAGGCAGAAAATCAACAAGGAAATAGAGGACTTGAACAATACTATGCTCCAAACGGACCTAACAGATATTTACAGAATATTCCACTCAACAGCAGCAGAATACACATTCTTCTCAAGTGTACAGGGAACATTCTCCAGGATAGATCACACGTTAGGCCAATAAAACAAGTGTCAACAATTTTAAGGAGATGGAAATCATACCAAGTATCTTTTCTGATTACAATGGAATGAAGCTATAAATCAATAGCAGAAGGAAAACTGGAAAATATGCGGAAATTAAACAACACACTCCTGAACAATCAACGGGTCAAAGAAGAAATCAGATATACCTTGAGAAAGATGAAAACTAAAGTACAACATACCAAAACTTATGGGGTACCAAAAAGCAGTATTAAAAAGGAATATTACAATGATAATCTCCTACATTAAGAAAAGAACAAAGATCTCAAACAAGCAACCTAACTCTATACCTCAAGGAACTTGAAAAGGAAGAACAAACTAAGCCCAAAGTTAGCAGAAGGGAGGAAAAAATAAAGATTATAGTAAAAGTAAACAACACAGATAACAGAAAAACGGTAGGAAAAAAATCAATGAAATTGATGGGTTTTTTTAAAAGATAAACGTAACTGACAAACTTTTAGCTATACTAGGAAAAAAAGAGAGAAGATCAAAATAAATAAAATCAAAGAGAAGACATTACAACTGATGCTACAGAAATAAAAAAGGATCATAAGAGCCTTCTGTAAACAATTATATACCAACAAATTAGATAGCCTAGAGGAAATGGATAAATTCATGGAATATACAACCTAACAACATTGAGTCATGAAGAAATCTGAACAGACCAATAATGAGCAAGGAAACTGAATCAGTAATGAAAACCTCCCAGTGGAGAAAAGTCCAGGACCAGATGGCTTCACTGGTGAATTGTACCAAACATGTAAAGAAGAATTAACGCCAATCCTTTTCCAACTCTTCCAAAAAACTGAAGAGGAGGGAACACTTCCAAACTCATGTTATGAGATGAGCATTACCCTGATACCAAAACCAGAAAGCACAGTACAAGAAAAGAAAATTATAGGTCAATATCCGTGATGAACATAAATGTAAAAATCCTCAACAAAATTCTAGTAAATCAAATTCAGCAGTACACTGAAAGGATCACACACCATGATCAAGTGGAATTTACCCCTGGGATGCAAAGATGATTCAACATATGTGAATCGATGAATGAGATATAGCCACAATAACAGAATGAAGGAGAAAAATCATGTGATCATTTCAATAGAGGCAGGAAAAGTATTTGACAAAATTTAATATCCCTTTATAACAAAAAGCTCTCAACAAATTAGAAATAATGTACCTCAACATAAGGAAGGCCATATGTGACAAGCACACAGAAAGCATTATATTCAATGGTGAAAAGCTGAAAGCTTTTCCTCTAAGATTGATGCCCACTCTTGCCACTTCTATTCAATATAGTACTGGAAGTCCTAGCCAGAGTAAATTATTTCTCTTTATAGATGACATGAACTTATATGTAGAAAACCCTAAAGATACACACACACACACACACACACACACAAAGTATTAGAACTAATAAACAAATTCTGTAAAGCTGCAGGATACAAAATCAACATACAAAAGCCAGTTGCATGTCTATACAGTAAGAATGAACTATATGAAAAAGAAATTAAGAAAAATATTTCATTTATAATAGCATTAAAAATAATAAAATACATTAGAATAAATTTAACCAAGAAGGTGAAAGATCTATATGCTGAATACTATAAAACATGGATAAAAGAAATTGAAGAAGACACAAATAAATGGAAAGATATCCTGAGTTAATGGATTGGAAAAATTAATATTGTTAAAATGTCCATACTACCCCAAACCATCTATAGACTCAGTGCAATCCCTACCGAAATTCCAATGGCTTTTTTTTTTTTACAGAAATAGAAGTCAAACAATCCTACAGCTGATATGAAACAACAAAGGACCCTGAATAGCCAAAGCAATATTGAGAAATAAGAACAAATCTGGAGGCCTCACACCTACTAACTTCAAAACATATTACAAAGCTAAAGTAGTTAAAACCGACACATAGAGCAATAGAATGGAATCAAGAGTCCAAAATAAATTTATGCATTTTATGGTCAACTGATCTTCAATAAGAGGGTCAAGAATATATAATGAGGGAATGATAATCTTTTCAATAAATGGTGATGGGAAAACTGGATATCCACATGAAAAAGAATGAAACTGGATCCTTATATCATACACAAAAATCAACTCAATGGATTAAAGACTTAAACATTAGATTTGAAACTATAAACCTCCTTGGAGAAAATATAAGGGGAAATCTTCATGACATTGGTCTTAGCAATGAATTCTTGGATAAGATATCAAAAGCACAGGCAACAAAAGCAAAACTAGACAAGTGGGACTACATCAAACTAAAAAGCTTCAGCACAGCAAGGGAAAGAATGAACAGAGTGAAAAGTCTGTATGAAATGGAAGAAAATATTTGCAAACCATACACCTGATAAGTGGTTAATATCTAAAATATATAAGTAACTCATAGAAGTCAATAGCAAAAAATAATTCTGTTTTTAAAATGAGCAAAGGACTTAAATAGGCATTTCTCCACAGAAGACTTTACAAATGGCCAACCAGGTATATGAAAAGATACTCAACACCACTAAGAATTGGGGAAATGCAAATCAAAACCACAATGTGTTTTGCCTCAGATCTATCAGGATGGACAGTATAAAAATAAGTAAATAACAGAAAATAACAAGAGTTGGCAAGAAAGACAAATACTGTGTGATTTGACTTATATGTGGAATCTAAAAAACAAATGAACAAACATAAAATAGAAAGAGAGTTACAGATACAGAGAACAAACAGGTGGTTGCCGGAGGGGAGGGGAGTGGGCAAAAGAAAGAAATAGGTGAGGGAGACTGAGAGGTACAAACTGCAAAATAAATGAGTCACAGTTATGAAGTGGACAGTGTGGAAAGTATAGTCAATAACCATGCAATCTTTTTGCATGGTGACAGATGGTAACTAGACTTATGGTGATCATTTTGAAAAGTATAGAAATATCAAATCACTACATTGTGTAACAGGAACCAACATAGTGTTGTAAGTCAATTATACTTCAAAAACAAACAAACTCATAGAAAAAGAGGTCAGATTTGTGATTACCAGAGGCCAGGGATGGGGGAAGGGAGAACTGAATGGAGGCAGTCAAAAGGTACAAACTTCAAGTTATAAGATAAGTAAATACTAGGGATGCCATGTACAACGTGATAAATAAAATTAACACTGCTGTGTGTTATATATGAAAGTTGTTAAGAGAGTAAATCCTAAGAGTTTTCATCACAAGGAAAATTCTTGTCTATTTTAAAATTTTATATCTGTATGATGATGGATGTTCACTAAACTTATTGTGATAATTATTTCATGATGTATGTAAGTAAAGTCATTATGCTGTACACCTAAACTTATACAGTGCTGTATGTCAATTACATCTCAATAAAATTGGAAGATAAAGAAAAAACACTACATAGTACAAAAATGGAAAAAAAAAAAGAGTTGACAAGGATATGGAGTAATTGGAGCCCTTGTGCACTGTTGGTAAGAATGTGAAATGGTGTAACCACTATGGAAAACAGTATGGCAGTTCCTCAAAAAATTAAAAATAGGATTACATATGATTCAGCAATCCAACTTCTGGTTATTTATGTAAAAGAATAGAAATCAGGATCTCAAAGAGATACCTGCATTCCTGTGTTCACTGCAGCATTATTCACAATAGCCTAGAGGTGGAAACAACCTAAATGTCTTTCAACACATGAATGGATGAAGAAAAAATGGTATATACGTTCAGTGGAATATTATTATTCAACCATAAAAAGAAGGAAATACTGTCTTGTGCTACAACATGGATGTACCTTAAGGACATTATGCTAAGGACATTAGCCAGTCACAGAGGGACAAATACTACATGATTCCACTTATATGAGGCATCTAAAGTAGTCAAACTCATTGAAGCAGAAAGGAGATTGGTGATTGCTAGGGAGTTCAGGGGAGTTGCTGTTCAATGGGCATAACGTTTCAGTCATGTAAGACGAAAAAGTTCCAGAGATCTGCTGTACAGCATATGCTTATAGTTAGCAACACTGTATTTTACACTTAAAAATTGTTGAGGGTAAATCTCATATTACATGGTTTTTTTAAACCACAATTTAAAAAAAAAATTGAGGCAGAGCCTGAAGCCATTAACTGTAAAGGTTATTTGCATTCTGTGCATGAAGTTAACTGCATTCCATGCAGCTGAATGGTAAGTTCCTTTTTGAATATCAGAGTGGAATACCTCCATGGTTACTGTACCTTGTCCTGTTCAGCACTTTTATAGCAGTGACTGAGATACAGCCATAGAATGATAGATACTAACATATCTGCAGCTGACTCAAAATGTGAAGACAGCTCTTGTGATAGGCAACTAAATTGAATTTGAAAACTATCTTGATGGCTGGGACAAAGCTGGACAGAAACAAATAAGATTGAATCCTACAAGGATAAATGAAAAATATTCCATTGAGGTTCATGATAACCAATTATTTAAGTACTAATGGTGAGAATATTTTCCATTCATATGAAAGGATCTGAAAATTTTACATGACTACAAGACCAAAAACCATGCAAGAGTATGTGCCATGACTCCTTTGAAAAGCCAGAGAAGACCAAAAACCATGCAAGAGTATGTGCCATGACTCCTTTGAAAAGCCATGTTAATAAAGGTATAGTGTCTAGAACAAGGGAGGTGCTATTCCATCCAAAGCAGGTGTTCCCTTCTGGGCATCAGTATTTAAGGACACTGACAAATTAGACAACATTCAGACTTTTAGAATGTCAAGGAACCATGTAATATTAAAAACAGATGAAGGAATAGGGTCCATTTGTTATAAGCTATCTGAACACCCTGTAGTTTTCCTGTGAGGAATTTATATAACACTGGAATATAAACAGATTTTTAGTTATACAGATGTTTTCCAATTTCTTTAACTTTTTATTTTAAGATAATTATAGGTTCACAGGAAGTTGTAAAGATAGTACAGAGAGGTCCCATGAACCCTTTACTCAGTTTTCCCCAATCATTACATCTGACATAATTATTGCAGAATAGCAAAACCAGGAAATCGACATTGGTACAAGGTGTGTGTATAGTTCGGTGTCATTTTGTCACGTATGTAGATTTGTGTAACCACCACCACAGGTTTTATTGGTCTTTTCAAAGAACCAGCTTTTTGTTTCATTGATTTTTCTCTAATTTTGTTTTGTTTTGTTTTCAACTTCATTCATTCTGCCCTTATCTTTATTATTTCCTTCTTCTACTTGCTTTGGGTTCATTTTGCTCTTCTTTTCCTAGATTCTTGAGGTGGGAGTTTAGATTATTGATTTGAGACTTTTCCTCTTTTCTAATGTAAGCATTTAATGTTACAGATTTCCCTCTCAGCACTGCTTTAGCTGTGTCCCACAAATTTTGATAAAACGTGTTTTTATTTTAATTTTCATTCGGTTCAATATATTTTTTTAAAATTTCACTTGAAACTTCCTCTTTATCACCTGGATTATTTGGGAGTGTTTTGTTTCATTTCCAAGTTTTTGGAGATCTTCCTGGTATCTTTCAGGTATTGATTCCTAGTTTGATTACATTGTGGGCAGAAAACAACTATGATTTCAATTCTTTAAAATTTGTTGAGGTTTGTCTTATGGCCCAGGATATGTTCTATCTTGGTGTACGTTCCATGGACACTTGAGAAGAATGTGTATTCTTCTTTTGTGAGGTGAGTGTTCTGTAAATGTTGATTAGATCCTGTTGGTTGATGGCAGTGTTGCATTCCTTTGTACCCTTGCTGATTTTCTGTCCAGCTGTTCATTAATTGTTGAGAGGGGAATTGAAGTCTCCAACTATAATTGTAGACTTGTCTATTTCTTCTTTCAGTTCTATCAGTTTTTGATTCACATATTTAATTATTCTGTTTTTTTGGTGCATACACATTTAGGGATGCTGTATCTTCTTGTTGTATTGAGTCTCTTTTTTTTTAAATTGAAATATAGTTGATTTATGATGTTGTGTTAGTTTTAGGTGTACAGCAAAGTGATTCATATATATATGTATATATTCTTTTTCAGATTCTTTTCTATTATAGATTATTACAAGACATTGCATATAGTTCCCTGTGCTATACAGTAGGTCCTTGTTTATCTATTTTATATACAGTAGTGTGTATCTGTTAATCCCAGACTCCTAATTTATCCCTCCCCCTGGTGTATTAACTCTTTTATCATTATGTGGTATCATTCTCTGTTCCTGGTGATCTCTTTTTCTGCAGTCGACTTTATCTTATATTCATATAGCCACTCCTGCTATATCTTGATTAATATTTGAATTATGTAATTTCCCACCTTTTTACTTTCAACAAACCTCTATCATATTTGAAGTGTATTTTTTATAGACAACATATAATTGAGTCAGTTTTTAAATCCATTCTGCCATTCTCTGTCTTGTAATTGGTACATTTGGGCCGTTTAAATGTAATATAATTATTGCTATGTAAAATCTTGTCTGCCTTTTTATTTTTTGTGTTCTGCTTATTCTCTGCTTCTCATTTCTGTTTTCTTTTTCCTGCCTTCCTCTGGGTTTCTAGAATATTTTTTAGAATTGCATTTGTATTTATCTATAGTGTTTTTCAATGTATCTCCTTGTATAGTTTTCTTATTGGTTCTTCATACTCATATTAATATATATATACATACACACATGTACAAATTATCACAGCCTACCAGTGTCACCATTTTACCAGTTTGAGTGGTATAGAAGCCTTATCTCCTTTTGTACTCCCTTACCCTCGCCCAATTTATAATATAATTGTCTTAAATATTTCCTTTATATCAATTTAGAATCATATAAGACAATGTTATAATGTTTGCTTCTACTATCAAACATAATTTACAATACTCAAAAGGTAAAGGAAAGTCTACTGAATTTACTCATATTTTTCCTATTTCCTTTGTGCTTTCTTCCTTCCTGATATTACAAGATTCCTTCTTTTATCATTTGCTTTGTGTTTAGGGAATTTCCTTTAGCCATTCTTTAGGGTTGGTCTGCTGGTGACAAATTCTCTTGGTTTTCCTCCATCTGAGAATGTCTTGTTTTTCCCCTTTCATGCCTGAAGGATATTTGCATTGCATACAGAATTCAGAGTTGACAGTTCTTCTCCTTCAGCACTTAAAAATGCTGCGTCACCTCTTTCTGGCCTCTGTGGATTCTGATGAAAAATCCACTGTAATTCTAATAGTTTTTCCCCTACAGACAATGTGTCATTTCTCTCTAGCTGCTTTCAAGAATTTTTCTTTGTCTTTAGTTTTCAGAATTTTGACTATGATGTGTCTTGGTGTGAATTTCTTTGAGATTCATCCTGTTGGAGGTTCACTCAGCTTTTGATCTGTAGTCTTTTGCCTAATTTGAAAAATGTTTAACAGTTCTTTCTTTGAATACTTTTGTCCTCTCCTTTTGGGACTCTGATGACAAAGAGTTAGATATTTTATTACAGTCCTATGCATCCCTGAGGCTCTATTCTTTCTGTTCAGTCTGTTTTCTCTCTGTCGTTCAGATTGTGTCATTTCTATTTTTTATCTTCAAGGTCATGGTTCTTTCCTCTGTATTCTCCATTTTGCTATAAGCCCATTAATTTTTTTTTTAATTTCAGTTTATATTTTTCAGTTCTAAAAACTTCATTTGGTTATTCTTTATATCTTGTATTTCTTTGCTTAGACTTTCTATTTCTTTGAGGAGACTTTCTATTTTTTCATTTGTTTTAAGCATGTTCATAATTACTTACTGAAGCATTTTTATGATGCCTGCTTTAAAAGTCTTGTCAGATAACTTTAATATCTTTGTCATCTCAGTAGTAGCATCTATTGATTGGCTTTTTCAGGTTGAGTTTTCCATGGCTCTTGGTTTGATGAGTGATTTTCTATTGAAAGCTTTGTTATGAGACCTGGGATGTTATTTCAATTGTGTATTTTAATAGGCCTCCTCTGGCACCACTCTGGCCAGAGAATGGGGGATGTCACCTCATTACTGCTCGGTAGGCCTAGACATCCCCTTTCTCCACTCAGCCTATGTTGACACTGGGGAAGTGGTGGGGAGGGGCCCCTTGTTACCTCTGGGTAGGGGTGGGCATTGAGGCTCCCCATTAGGCCTCCACTGATACCTGGCTGGGAGGGGGACAGAGACCTCATTACTGTCCCTATGTTGCCTCTGTTGACACCGAGGCAGGGGGTGGCCTCCTACTCCTGGGCAGTGGTTAGAGTCCTGAATCTCCAGAAGGCTTCTTCTGACACCACCTCAGCAAGGAGGGGAAGGGGCTTCCCATTACTGGTGGGTGGAGGTAGATGACCAGAATCCCCCAGATAGTTCCCACTAACACCAGATGGGGGAGCCGTGTTACCACCCACTCGGTATGAAAGTCCTGACACCCCCTGGTAGAGGCTCAGAGTCCCTCCTTACAGACTGGTAAAGGCTGGCATTTCTGGGTTGCCAGCTTCTCCAGTGTCCAGAGGGACGGATGAAGGAAAACCCAGGGAACTCACTGTCATGTCATCCCTCAGGTCCTAGATCTCCAGCTAGTCTGCTATCTCACCACCTTTCAGAACTTTCTTATGTTTGTTTTGTGTATAATACCCAGGGGTGTCAGCTGTTCTTAGTGGGAGGGATAAGAAAAAGTACTTCTGCTTCACCTGTCTTATTTCCAGAAGTGGAAGTCAAAAGAGGTAACATTTTATGAATTGTTTCCCTTCCTAGACCATGAGCTTCGTGTTGGCAAGGATCATTTCTGTCTTGTTCATTGCTGTATCCTCAGCTCTTAACAGTGTCTGGTGCATAACTGATGGTCTATAAATATTTGAAAATTGAATGAACATTTAACCAGGAAAAGATGAAACTTAGAGGAGACCCTTTAGTTGCCTTCAGATATCCAAGAGGTTGTTTTATAGAGGAAGGGCTCCGTTTGTTTTGTGTCATTCCTTACCAAGGATCAAGAGTAGAAGGTATAGAGGGGCAGGCTTTGGTCAAGAGGAGGATCTGTTTTCTGATGATCGGACCTTCTAACAACCCAACGAGACAGTAAGTTTCCGGCCACTGGGAATTTTCAAGCAGAAGTTGGGTGACAAATTACTCTCCAAGGTCAGACAGGAGAAGATTCTTTCACCATGTGCAAGTTTGGATGAGTTGACCTCTCTGCCAGCGTTTCTCAAATATCCATGTGCCTAAACTCATCTAGGGCTCTTGTTAAAATGCAAATTCTCATTCAGTAGGTCTGGGAAGGTATCTGAGATTCTGCATTCCTAACAAGCTTCTTGGGGATGCTGATGCTGCTGGTCTGCAGACCGCAATCTGAAGAACAAGTTTCTCCACCTATCTTCTCAATGAATATTCAGATCAAACAAATTAAATGACTGGTTTTCTGTGTAAAAGAAATATTAACATCTAAGCTCAGCCTGTAGGTGGCTGTCCTTCTTCTAGTTGGCTGAGACATGAAAGAAAACATGGATGCCCTGAAATGCAGCATTCTCGCCACCGGAAACACTTGCCTCATGTACGTCTCAATATTATGTTTTAATTCTTTGTTTGGACACCAAGGCCTTTTCTACACTGTGCTCTCTGAGATGCCAACCTCCTGCAAGGTGTTAACAAGGCTTCTTGAGGAAAAGGGATTCCAAGATCAATCGAACTTGGGAAGCCTACAGTCTGTACTTTTGGCAATTTACAAAGTCCATTAATTTCCTAAAGACTATAGGAGCACTGAAGTGAAGAAATCTGCTTAATTTTGTTTAACCCAAGCATGTTTGACCCCCAAATCTCATTACACCAATTAGCATGTCAAAGGCCAGCAGAGTTCATGCAACCCAAGTAGAAAGTGCTGTTCAGAGGGGACTTTGGCATTTTTTCCTCTAATAATACATTATAGAAAGTATATTATTACATGCTATCATGCTAATGTTCAAAACAGGTGTACCTTCTCAGGAAAACAGTTAAATCCTTAACCTTGGATATGCTATCTCTTGCCTTAGTTTGGACTCCCCCAGAAGCAGGCCCCAAGACAAGAATTTGAGCACAAATTTGGGGGCCGGGGAGGAGCTGATCTCAGGAACTATCAGTAGGAGAGTGGGAAGATGAAGTGGAGAAGAGAAGGAAGCCAAAAAGTGTGAGTTATTGAGCAGGTTACAGTTATGAGCAACCAAGCCTCCGTCCCTCTGGGGAACTCTGGGCACTAAGGTGGAACACACTTTGGGGGTGTCTAGTCACCTCCTCACAACAAAGGAAGGAAGCAAAGGTATTTATCCTCAACTCCTATTCATCTTTGGTTGGGGACTGCTCCCAGGGGTGTGTTAACTCTCTGGCATTTCCTGCCTGCCCTGCCCACAGTTGAGAGCAAGTGCACAGGCTGAGTCACAGGTGCGTAGGGAGCCTGGGAGTGAGTGCCAAGGTGCTGTGAGTGGGGCACTGGCAGCGTCAGCCGTGTCTCTGAATTCAAAATGCCTTTCCCAGTCTCTTCTGGGCTCTCATGTAGTTGAATATACAACCCTATCAGTAAAATATTTTTGCAGATACTGAAACTTTATTATTTATATTTTTTCTTTATTCTTTATTATAATTTATTTATTTATTTATTTATTATATTTCTTCCTTCCTTCCTTCCTTTCTTTCTTTCAGAAGCTGCCTGGGAATGACTGGGTTGGCTGCCGTAAGATGGGGCAGGCTAAGAAGGACTCACATCTCAAACTCCCCCCTTCCTCCCTGGAATGGCACCGATGCTGGTGGGACAGCCTCAGCTGCGGGGACGTGGGGCACAGACCCAGCGCCTCGCATGAGAGCAGTTCAGCATAGCAGAGAGCCCATGGCATCTGACAGCCATGGCAAAACACAGCTGACCGTGTGATGTATGTAGCATTAGGAAGGACAAATTTGGGTGAACAAAATGTCCCTCAAGGTGCTCAGAGCATGTGATGTGAATCCAAGCATAGGTGATGATTGGAGAGCGAGGGGGACAGACGGGTAGCCGGTGAGAGTCATCTGCCTCCAGTAGATGGGGCCACTCACTGGCAAAGGGTTTGAGTACTACTTGGGATTCTGTGAAGGAGCGCATCAAGGCTAAGTCAGGGCTCCCAGCCTGAGAGTTTTAGGAACCAGACAGGTGCCCAAGGCAGGGCCTTAAATACAAAGAAAAAAAGTCCAAGACCAAGAGAGGGTTGAAAGTAGAACTGTGGCTTCCAGTTCGGGAGGCAAAATGCCCAAGGTCAAGATGACATTATCAGCAAGGCTACCTTGTTTCTAGGTCCCAACTTCTGGGGCCAGGGCTCCTGAGATAGTCCAGCCTGGGGCCAAAATTTGCCCTCAAGCTTAGGGAAGCCTGCACCAACAGATGGACATCGAGCAGCCCCAGCAGTAGGGACGGAAGTTCTCTGAGACCAGGCAACGTTTGGGCCCCTACTCTGACATTTGCAACCAGGTGGTCAGGGGTTCTGGCCAACCAACCCACCCATCCTTCCCAGTGCCTTCCTCAGGGCCTCGCTCATCTCTCATCCCCCTGCCCCGCTCCCTAAGCTTTTGGAGCACTTAAAAAACTGGCCATCAGGATCCTGCCCAGGGGCCTTGAAAGATGGCTGACTTCTGGGATGGAAAATCATAGGAGCCAATCATCCCTGTGACAACACCCAGAGCTTCCGTCCTCTCTAATTCACAGAGCTAGAATTGGAAGGTCATTTGAAAGGCCTGCATTTTTTAATATTTAAAACCATTTCTCCTCGAATTCCTCTGCTGGCCTGGTATTAATGGCCCCTTCTCCCCCTCTCCCTTCCCATGGCACTGTCTGTACTTGTCTATTTCAGTTGGTTTCCTGTTCAAAGCGCTTCCTTTCCTCTTTCTATTCTCACTCCTTATTCAGCTTTTCCCCTCTGCTCCTTGATTTGCCATTATCATTATTTTTGTAACCCGGAGTTTGACCCCCACGACCCCACCCCCACCCACTGTGAGATTTGGATCTTTTCATTTATATGGACCACGTCACCAGCCATTTATTCCCTGTAGCACTTTCCTTAGCCTGTTTCCTTTTCATTTTGTTTTTCATCCTTCATTACCCAGATTTCCCTGGCAAACGTTCAAGACAAAAACTGCTTCTTTGTCTAAGCCTTCTCTCTCTTTCGGTTCTTCTTTCTTTGCTCCCCTTCGCTCCTGGTTTCCTGAAAGTCTGCCTGAGGTTCCATTTTGTGTCTTTGTTTACACTGATAACAAATATTTCATTCACTGTTTTGAACAAATGGTTCTTTTAAGCTAATGGGGAACTTGTTTCTCCTTTGAAAATACTTGTTTCTCCTTTGAAAACACTGTATTCAAAGAATCAGATAAACTCCTCTGATACTTGTTATTGAAATATTTCTGCATTCTCCTCGCAGAATTCCAAATATGTGGCATCATGCATATTTGGAGCCAGACTTCTGACAAGATGCCCTCAATCACCCACAGCTTCTTTATGAGTTTTTCCATCAAATGTGACTTCGGTTGTTAAGATGTCCCAGGTGATTAGACTTGCCAGCAGCCTCCTAAATACTCAGCTGAGGAAACCTGATATTGTTGGGAGAGACTGTTCGGGCGAGATTACTTTGCAGTGGTAAAAGCCAGAGGCCTGATGTCTGCAGAATTTTGTTCACTTCTCAGAAGTCCTTTGACTGTGTGATGTGAGCAAGTCACCCTAAATCTCTTTGTCTCTCTCCAGCTGCAATACGGAGGCAACAATACCTCTTTAAAAGAAATTCTATGAGAAAAATATTATGAAATATTAACAGAATGCTTTGCATTTCTTGTATATTTCACCCCAGGAGATCTAGCAAACTACTGTCCCTTGTCCTAGTCAGTCACTCTGGGGCAGAGAACTGTTAGGGGTGGGCAGCCAGGGGGCAGCCTGCTCCCTGTGAAACTGCTGAGATAGGAGCAGGGGCTGGATTAGGGGTACATATCCCTTCCTCCCAGGCCTGTCCCAGGCATCTAGGCATATTTCCTTAGTTTTCCATTATTTTGTACATCTGAGGGCTCATATTTTTTTCCAGAGACTGTATATTCCTTATTGCTCAAGTCAGTAAGGGGCCAGTGGAATAAAACGATGATGGAGAGGCAGCATAACATGATGGTTAAGAATATAGATTTGGGAGCCAATACAGGTATCAAACTCACCCATGTGATACCTTTGTGACTTCAAGCAAGTTACTTAACTTCTGTCTCCGTTTCCTCATCTACAAATTGAGAATAATATTATGGAGATTAAGCAAGCTAATATTTGTAAAGGGTCTGCTTGGAACAGTGCCTGACACATGGTGAACACGTTAAAGTACTTGTTAAATAAAAACATTGTTCCAATTCTAAAGTTTTTTAATGTTATAAAATCTTTCTTGAAAACAGTTGGGTGTGATACAACAAAAGACTGGAAGGACGGCGTTCTGGTGGCAATGTGGAAACTAAAATGTAAACATAGCAAAAATAAAATTATTTAGGGAGCGCCAGGCAGACCATGAAAATGAGCCTGCTGGCAAGATTTCACACCGTGAGACAATAACTCACTGATGGTTGTGCTGTTTATAACTGAAAGGAGGGAAGGACAAGAGGGAGGGAGGGAGGGAGGATGGAAGGGAAAGAAGAAAGAAAAGAAAGTCCTCTGAGATTCTGATTTCTTTTTTTTTTTTACAAATATAGATCCAAGATCCAAGAAAGT
Organism: Vicugna pacos; assembly: GCF_048564905.1. Lineage (NCBI taxonomy): Eukaryota > Metazoa > Chordata > Mammalia > Artiodactyla > Camelidae > Vicugna > Vicugna pacos. Next base: position 31,627,584 of record NC_133023.1, read on the forward strand.
TCTTGTAGAAATTTGGGAAATGTGATACACTGTGTGTGCCCAGTATGGCCGCATCACTCTACATATGCCATCCCACATGCTCTTCTTTCAATGGGACATTGGCATCCCTCCCACCGAAGAGTGAGGTATGTGTTCCTTCCCCTGGAAACGAAGTGGAGGTTCATGACTGATCCAACCAATGATGTATGGTGGAAATGATGCTAATGTGACTTCCAAGCCTAGGTCATAAAAAGGATACGGCTTCGGCTTTGCACTCTCTCTCTCTGGATACTCACTCTTGGAATCTAGCCACCATGATATGTGAGCCATCTGAGGAAGCAACGTGTAGGTGTTCTGGCTGACAGCCATCATCAGCCACTAGATATGTGAGGGAGTGACCCTTTGATTTTCTAGCTCCCAGTCATTGAGTCCTCCCAGTTGAGGCCGAGACATTGTGGAGCATAGACAAGCTGTCTCTACTGTCCCCTGTCTGAATCCCTGACCCACAGAAACCATAAGAGATAATAAAGGATTATTATTGTTTTAAGCCACTAAGTTTTAGAATAATTTATCATGCAGTAAGAGATAAAATAATACAGGAACTATAAGAAGGTAAAGAGTATGGATTCTAGGAGAGAAGGACATCAGAATTTTCCCATAGGAAATCCTATTTAAGCCTTTGGCATCCATGCCACTTTATATTTAAATCCTCCCCCACTTTAGCAAGCAAACTCATCATTCTAAAATCTTACCAAATGAACTATGCTTGATCCAAGTCGAATTAAGAATCTCTGAACAGGCTCCATGCTTTGGAGTCTTGAAAGCCCCTCACAGAGATCCAGGGCTCCCTGACTCAGGTGGCCACCCAAGGACTAAATGAAAGAAGGGCTAAAGATTTCCAACTTGAGAGTAATAAGGAAGTGGCCTGATGTCTGGAGCCCATGAAGAGCGTTCTGAACTCATTTCCTACTGTGTTGGCTCGCTATGAGTATATATAATACATGTAAGAAAATATAATTTAAAATAACTAAAACACCAATCAATCCTCTATTGTTCCCCCAATTAAATATATAATTAATCCATATTGCATTTTATACAAATTAAAAAGTGAATATTTTAAAAAAAGGAAAAAATTACAAAACCTCACCACCCAGAGATAACCACTCATATCTTGCTGTATTTTTTAAATAAATTATATGTATTAATTATATATACAAATATAATAAATTATAATATATGATAAAGAAATATTGTATTCCCCTGGGTATATATAGGAGTGACTGTCTGATACATTCAGTTCTGTATCCCACTTCTCTCACTTAACATCTGCACATCTTTCCATGTCAATAAATATAGCTCTACTTTAAAATTTTAATGGGCATATAACAACCCATTGCTTGAATATACCATAATTAAGTCAATTTCCTATTTTGGGGAATTTTGTCATTTCTATTTGCTTTCTTTTTTAATAAAAACTGTATATATTAAGATCCACAACATGAAGTTTGAGACACATATACATAATGAAATGGTTACCACAGCCAAACTAATTAACACATCCAGCTCCTCACATAATTTCCATTTGTGTGTGCATGTTATGTGTGCCTGTGTGTGTGTGCATGTTATGTGTGCCTGTGTGTGTGTGTATGTGTGTGTGTGGTAAGAGCTGGTATCTACTCTCTTGTGCAAATTTCCAGTATGCAATACAGTATCATTAACTATAGTCATCACTGCTGTACATTAGATCTCTAGAACTTATTCACCCTACAACTTTGTACCCTTTGATCAACATCTCCTCCATTTCGCTCACCTTCCTGCCCTTGGTAACCAACCACCATTCTATTATCTGCTTCTATGAATTCAAACTTTTTAGATCCCACATATAAGTGAGAACATGCGGTATTTTTCTTTCTGTGTCTGGCTTACTTCACTTAGCATGTCTTCCAGGAAATGGTAGGATCTCTTTTTTTTAAGGCTGAATGATAATCCATTGTAATATATATACTACGTCTTGTTTATCCAGTCATCAGTCAGTGGACACTAAGGTTGTTCCCATATCTTGGCTATTGTGAATAATGCTGCAATGAACATGGGGTGCAGATATCTTTATGAGATACTGATTTCATTTCCTTTGGATATATACCCAGTAGCAGGATTACTGGATTGTATGGTAGTTGTATTTTTAATTTTTTGAGGAACCTCCATACCGTTTTCATGGTGGCTGTACCAGTTTACATTCCTACCAACAGTGTACAAGTAAGTGTTCCTTTTTCTCCACATCCTCGCCCAACACTTATTATCTCTTGTCTTTTTGATAATAGCCAACCTAACAGGCATGAGGTGATGTATCTCATTGTGGTTTTGATTTGCATTTCCCTGATGATTAGTGATGCTAAGCACATTTTCATGTAGGTATTGGCCATTTGTATGTCTTCTTTGGGAAAATGTCTACTCAGATCCCTTGCCCATTCTTTAATTAGATTTTTTTTTTGCTATTGAATTGTATGAGTTCCTTTTTTTTATATTAACCCATTATTGGATATATGGTTGGCAAGTATTTTCCTCCAACCTGTATGTTGCTTTTCCATTTTGTTGAATATTTCTTCTGTTGTGAAGCAGCTTTTTAGTTTTATGTAGTCCCACTTGTTTACTTTTGCTTTTGTTGCCGAACTTTTAATGTCATATCCAAAAAAATCATTGCTAAGGCCAATATTAAGGAGATGTTTCCCTTCTAGAAGTCTTCTTCTTGAAGTTTTATGGTTTCAAGTCTTATGTTTAAGTTTTTAATTCATTTTGAGTTAATTATTGTGTATGTTGTAAGATAAGGGTCCAATTTCATTCATTTGCAGGTAGATATCCAGTTTTCCCAACACCATTTATTGAAGAGGCTATCTTTTCCCCATCGTGTATTCTTGGCATCCTCGTCAAATATTAGTTGTCTGTATATGCCGGGGTTTATTTCTGGGCTCTTGATTCTGTTCCATTGGTCTTCATAGATACTGTAATTACTTTTCTTAAGTGTTCACTTGTCTTTTAATATCATTAGTGGTGGTGGTGGTGGTGGTGTTTTTTTTTTTAATTTCTCCAAATTTTCCAAATACAAAATACCTTCACACCTAGTGATAATTTTTAAAATTCTTCGACATTAGCATACACCATATGCAAAAAGACTTGAGGGGAGGGTGGCCTTGAGTGATGCTCTTTGCACTTTTCTGTATTTCCCAGATTTATTAAAATGAGTAACTAATTTTTAGAATCTTAAAAAGTGTTCCAAAGAATTTTATTTTCTTTTTTTAAGTTCAGGGACATTCTGTGGTCTATATGAGTGGAACACCAGAAGCAAGAAGGAGGATGGAGGGGAAGAGAGGTGAAGGATGAAGTTGGAAATGAAAATGGGAACCAGACCAGCAGGATTTTGGATTCCATGTCTGGGCTGCAGTCAGTAGTTGAAGGCTTTTAGACAGGAAAGTGCTCTGATAAGATCTGTATTTCAGAAGGAGAACTCTGGTTACAATGGGAAACACAAATTGGATTTGGGAATTAAGAAGCTATTGGTGATGGTATCAGCTGTTTACTGCTGTAATAATGCTGTGTAACAAGGAACCACAGAACCTCAGTGATATACAGCAGCACTCAATGCTCACATATCTGGGGTCAGCTGGAGGCCAGCTCGGTAACCCTGCTGGTCCTGGCGAGCCTCATTCACAGACGGGGTCTGGGAGTAGTTGCCTATTGGCTGATCTAGACTAGGCTTGGCTTGCTTTGGACTGTCTTTTCATGGATGTTTGTATAGCTCATAGGCTTGGAAGACAGGGATAGTATCTCCCTCCAGAGCAAAGGGCAAGCATGCTTATTTACTATCTATTATAAAAGATTCAAGCTCCCTAACCTTGGAGTTTTTCTCATGTAACGCCATCCGCTGTGAGTGCAGGCATCCATCTGAGCCTATCCACATCAGCCTTAACAGACCTGGGAAGCAAGTCTGCTTGCTGCGCCATGAGTCATAAAATCCTTTGCCTTTGACCCAGAAGTCACATGTCTCTTGCCAGCATCCAGGAAACTGTGGCAAGTTAATGGGGTAAAATCTCAAAACTCTTCATGATTTATTTTAAAAATAAAAATGTTTATTTTTTTCTCAGTTTTACTGAGCTATGATTGACATACAGTGCTTTTATAAGTTTATGGTGTACAGCATAATGACGTGACTTAGATATTGCAAAAGGATTGCCACAATATATTTAATTAACATCTATCACCCCATATAACTGTGAAAAATTTTTTTTCTCTTACGATGAGAACATTTAGGATCTACTCTTTTAGCAACTTTAAAATATACCATAGAGCAGTATTAACTACAGTCATCATGTTGTACATTACATCTCTACTACTTATTTATCCTACAACTGAAAGTGTGTATCTTTTGACCACTTTCATCCAATCCCTCCTCCCCCTACCCAAATCTCTGACAACCACAAATCTGATCTCTTTTTCTATGAATTTGGTTTTTTGGTGGTTTGTTGTTGTTGTTGTTTTTCTCATTGTTTTTTTTTAGATTCTACATGTAAGTGAAATCATACAGTAGTTGTCTTTCTCTGTCTGGCTGATTTCACATAGCATAATGCCTGCAAGATCCATCCATGCTTCACAAATGGCAGGATTTCCTTCTTTTTTTTATGGCTCTTAAGTATCTCATTGTATGTATCGATCACATCTGCTTTATCCATTTGAGAACCTTCACAGTTCTTGACATCAGTAGCTTCTTACTCTCAACCATTGGATCCATGAGGAGCTTTCACAGTCACACTCCCAGTGCTGGGCCCAGGGCTTGTACTTAATTGGCACTTCAGAAATATTTGTCAAATGAATAAATTACTCATTTTTATTTATTCTTTATTTTCCATAAATAGACTTGGAAATAGCATTTTACTTGACAGGGTCATCAGTCTCCTGTCATTGTCACCCCACGTAAGCTTTTCCCTCCAGTACCTAAGACAGTGATATCACAGCATTGAGGTACGTGGGTTACTGTAATTTTTAAAGCTTTTCGGGATGGTGCCTGATGCAATGTTTCCTTATATCTAGCACGGTTATACATGGGCTCTTACTGTTCTGAAATTCATTCCATTATGAGCTTTGATTTCTTTACGAAAATTTTTCCTATAGACTTTAGAAACTTGTAATGCGTCCCTGTACACTTATAGGTTGGGTTCCCAACTATTTGTCCAACTGAGTGGGTAAACCCAGGAGGAAAATAGTGGGAAATAAAAATAGGAAATCAATGGACTCTAAAGGGGAGAAATCGATAAAGGTTAGAACAACATGTCTATTCAACTGTGTTGTGCAAGTTTTCGGCAGCTGTCTATTTAGCTAATGAAGTCTGGGTTAAAGTTCAAAAGGGAAAGCTCTATATGCACATATCTTCCGATTAAAAAAATGTTCAAGTATTTTTAACCCAAACATTTTCATACATTAAAAATCCAGTGATGAATTTTAATAGAGCATATATGCAGGATAGAGGAAATTTCAACTCAGATTTAAACATCATCAATATTTAAACTGTATTAATTTTGAAACCTCAACCCTGGCACAGTTTTAGAGCCTGTCTCCTCCTGCTGACTCTGGCGACAGTCTCTGGGCGAAACGTGAGTCATAACTTGTGACACTGCAGACAGCATCTGCGAGGCAGGGTGTTTCACTTCTCACTTTGGCTTATGTTTGCTTGCGCTGATTGGAAAGTAGGGACATAAGAGGAAAGTAAATGTGAGACTAGGGTTCTGCTAATTTTTATTCAAGAGGCTCTGTTCTAAGAAATATTTAAAGATTTTAAAAATGAGAATAGATGAGACAATTTGAGCTCCAATAAGTATAAAAATGCAATGAATACTTAATACCTCAGAACTGCACACTTAAAAATGGTTGAAATGGTATATTTTATGTTATGTGCATTTGACCACAATTTTTTTTAAATACAATGGATTAAAACCCATAAAGTATGTTTAAAGTTTTTAAATTTATGGTGATATTTTAAAACTAGCCATTTTGGAGGCTATCAGGGAAACAATTCATCATCTGAAAACTAAAAATAAAATTTTTAAATTATCTGAAGAATAAATGGAAATAATCAAACATATATCCTGCTTTTCCAACAGAAATTATACCATTAGGTAATCAAATAGTACCTCAGGGAAGCATTTCTTTATAAAATTACTCCAACTAATACATGCAAATAAAATGACAGAATTAGATTATCACTATTTTGCAACTCTCAATGAATTAATTGATCTAGACAATGAGAATCAACAGCTGCTAATGTTGCAAAAAGAGACATAATCAGACATTCTATACCTCCTGATGAACGAACTCAACATTGCTTAGAGTCTTGCAAAAGAAATCCACCCTACGTCTGGTCAAACCTCTGAATCCAGATAACTGTTTTCAAGAAAAGCTGTGGACAGAACACATGTTGAAATGCACCCTGAATGTGTCATCAGCAAAAATTCAAATTGTAGGAAACTCTATAGGTCAAATTGTTCGTGTTCTTCAATGGGTAAAATATAAGGAGAAGAAAGGGATGAAGAGGGAACCTTTAGATTAAAAGAGATTTAAAAGATGACTCAATAATTTTTTAATGAACAAGGCTAAACTAGAGTGTTTAAGGGCATGCACTTGTATAATGAAGCCATAAAGAAGTGTGAGGAAATTATGACTATAAAAATCAGGATTATGGGCATGGAGGGACTTCTGGAGTGGCTGGCAAAGTACTACCTCTTCACCTGGATGGATGGTAGTTATAAAGGTGTGATCTCATAATAATTCACTAATCTATACACTTTTTTATGTGTTTGTGTTTTATTTTATAATAAAAGAATATTGAAGTGGGGCCCAGACTGCCATGTGGATGTGGCCAGCTGGTTAGAAAGAAAGATGGTGAGAGAACTGGTGAGCCCCCAGAGGCCACCTAAGCACCAAACATTTGCCCAGCTACACGTGGGCAGGTGGCTACTGAATTGTACTATGAGTTTGGGTCAAGACAGAGTTTTGAATTCCCCACAGAAATGGATGAGAAAGGGCTCAGAATTTGTTTTAAGCAAGCTACTTTTTAGTTTCTGGAGCAATTTGGTTCTCCGGGCATCATATCTCAGGCTAGCCAAGTGCTAGCAAAAACTTGGAATTACACCTTCAACGCTATGCTGTCTGAAGGATGTGAGTGAGGAAGTACTGGTTTTAGACACCCATTTCATTACAGAGATATACTATAGCATCCATATCAGCAATGCACTTGAAGCTATATCCAAGGCTGCAGCTAGCTCTTCTTCCACCAAGAAATGTAGAGAAGGTGAGGAGCTTATGACCTAAATCTTGCCCAGATGGACGTCCCCAAGGGGAAGGCAACATAAAATGTCAGAGCAAGAGAAATACTACATTCCACCAAAGATTATATTTAACAATGTGATACCAATAAACACCTCTTAGAATCCTAAAATCCAGAAATCTGACAATACCAGTTGCAGGTGAGGATGTGGAACAACAGAAACTCTCATTCACTGCTGGTGAGAATGCAAAAATGGTACAGCCACTTTGGAAGACCATTTGGTAATTTCTTACAAAGCTAAACGTAGTCTTACCATACAATACAGCAATTGTGCTCCTAGGTATTTACCCAACTGATTTGAAAGTTATATCACACAAAACTTGCCTGTGAATGTTTATAACAGCTTTATTTATAATTACCCCAAACCAGAGCAACCAAGAGGTCCTTCAATATGTGAATGGATAAACAAACTATGGTACATCCATACAGTGGAATACTATTCCATGATAAAAAGGAAATGTGCTATCCAACTATGCAAAAAATATGGATGAATCTTAAATGCATATTGCTAAGTGAAAGTACCCAGTCTGAAAAGGTTATGTACCGTATGATTCCATTTATATGACACTCTGGAAAAGGCAAAACTGTATAGACAGTAAACAGATCAGTGGTTGTTAGGGGTTTGAGGAAGGGGGAGGGTCAAATTAGTGAAGCACTGGGATTTTTAAGTCAGTGAAACTATTCTGTATGATACTATCATGGTGGATACATGATGCTATGCATTTGTCAAAAATCCATAGAAATTTACAGCATAAAGAGTGAGCTTAATGTGTGCAAATTTCTTTTAAAAGTCATTTAGGAGGTCAAGGGATCCCAGGGTGGAATACAGACCGTGACAAAAGAATCTACCTGCATTACAAATATATGATATAACATCACTGAAGGGGGTGGGGGAAAAGGTAAGTAAGTTCCTAAGTAACTTTGGAAGTGAGTGGATACTGTAAGACTAAAAACAAAAGAAACTGTATATAGCACTATATTCTGGTTAATAAAGTGGTTTCCCATGGAGGGTAGATGTTACCAATTCTAGCGCTGCTGTACATGTATACTGGAAGTGAACAATTAAGTAAATAGATGGCAGATCATGGGAGCCAGTTTTCTCACTGTTAGAGTGGGAGGTTCCATACAAGCAAGGAGAAGGCTAGAACAATCCACATGGTACTGGATTAGAGCTGGAGACATCAGTATGGAGATGTGTTTAGCTTAATATAGATATTGATGAATACATATAGAAATATTTATAGATATGTAAATATACACTGGTTAGTATACACACATATATTTCCTTGCTCCATCAGCTGAGAATGCCTAGAAGTAATGATAAGCTTGTAGCAATGAACACACCAAGTACCTAGATATTGGTTTCTAATATCATTTTCTAATTTAAAAAAAAAGGAACCCAGGCTCTTTGAAGAAATGGCTGATTCTAGAGCGGAGGCAGGGAATATACAAAATAAGACCAGAGTATCTTGTAGTGCCAGAAGGTAAAGTAGTACTAAACAGACACAGACACACACACACACACACACACACACACACCCCTGGGGGGTATGGCAAAAGACAAAGAGTCAACTGAAACAGCTCCCAGTGGCCAAAGACAATTTGAGTAACAAAATAAATAAAATAGTATTGGGTTATAACCCAAGTTTTCATGAGTCCATACTGATATAAATGACTGAATAGATAAACAGATAAATGGGGAAGAGGAGACAAATGTCTCCGTGCAGAAGAATTCCAAGCAATTTATGTAGCTACTCCGTCTTCTAGGAGGTAGAATATGTCTCCCCACGTCTTATGTGTGGGCTGTACGTAGTAATGTCCTTACAAAGAGAAGAGAATAGAAAGTTGAGGGAAGGAACAGCATTACAGTAGAGAAGCCTGACAAACACTATCTCAGCCAGGTGGTCAAGGTCAACATTAAGACTGATGTCATGCTGACAGTATGTACACTTGATATCATGTGATGAGAATTACACTTTATCTCTGTGGTCTCTCAAACACCAAACGAATCTCCCTTTAGAGGACATGCTATAAAATACCTGCTACTCCTCCAAATCCTTGTTTTGGGGTCTTCCTCTAGAAGAACACAAACTAAGATGGCTTTCAAGTTCACTCAGCCCAGGGAAAAATGTATGAAGAGGTGAAGTGACATCCCCCAGCTCCCACATGTGATTAGTAGCAGAGCTGGGCCAGTGACTTACACAAAATAAATGCTAAAAAAACTATTGGTTGAAAAAATTAAGAATGAAGCTGTAGAACCCAGGTTTCCTGCCTGCTAGATTGGTGCTCTTTCCACTAAGCAATTTACTCTTAGTTATTAAAAATTCCACATTTGAAGGCTATGATTTAATAGATAAACATGTAGATGGAGATAGTAACTATCAGCCATTAGGACTGAAACTTATTCCTTACGTAAGGCTGGATGCTTTGAGGGGTCAGGGACCACCTGAGAATGGGAAAGTTGGAAATGGGATAGGATTTAAGATCAGAAATAAGGGGAACTGGGTAGGTCACCAGGCTGAGTGGCACAAGCAGGAGCCTAGAGTGGCATCAGTGTGTGAGTCACCAAACCCAAACAAGAGAACTGGCATGTAAGAGGCGGGAGGGTCACAGCACTGGCAAGAAACAAGGAAGAAGAGGAAGCATCCAGGATGGCTTTGGATAAAGGGCTGTGGAAAGCCCTCCCCTGTGAGGGAACCCTGTGGAAGATCCTCCATCCTGACCCCTCAGGATGACCTCTATTGTCTTAAAGTGGCAGTGTTCAGAATATGCTACAAACAATTCACAAAATTACAATCACTGAGATTTACAGATTGTTAGTTGCCTCTTCACCGTTCATTCTCCCCTTCTTTGTTATGAACAGAAATTCTGTATTATTGGGTGTGGCAATGCACTCAGCTATAAACCAATGCTTTTCCAGCTTTCCCAGCAGATATTGATGACAGAGAAGGTGAAAGCAAAAGTCATTGGGTGAGACTTATGAGAAAGCTTTGTAAAGGAAACTAATGCAAGTGATTTAATCTTTTGCCCTGGCCCTTTCCTCCTGCCTGCTGCCTAGAATGTGTATAGATAGTGGCTGAGTTGTAGCAGTCATCATGGACCATGAAGCAATCTTTACTGGAGCCATGTGACCAAATATAGGAGAGCAGAAAGAAGAATCCTGGGTCCTAGATGTGTGTAGGGCTGCCATATCAGCCCCGGATACCTACCCCTAAGCTCCTTTCCTGGGAGAAAAAAAATAACCTTTTATCATGTTTAAACCACTGTAATTTGGGTTTCTGTTACATGCTGTGGAATCTAATCCTAACTGATACATTGACCAAGGATCCGAAAGAAGTGTAATACTAATAAAGGCCCTAGCTGACTTTGAGACTTGCTCTCACTTTGTTAAAAAAGGGAAATGAGCATGTGTTAAAGAGGCATCGAAGAGAAGACCAAACAAAAAAATTTCTTCTTAATACAATTTTTTAAAAGCTAAAGAAGTGGTGAATGAAAAGGAATATGTGTATGTACATGTATGACTGAAACATTGTGCTGTACACCAGAAATTGACACATTGTAAATTGACTATACTTAACTTTTTTAAAAGTGCTGAAAAGAACAACAAAAAAAGTAATATTTGTGAGAAAATTTAAACCTTATATATGAACTACCCTAAAGAAAAATGCCAGAAATGTTAGGTTTCCTAATGTAATGATTAAGCCAGTTAAATATGAAATCATTGCCTAACATATAATGAAAAGAGGAACTTTAACTCAGCCAATGATTGTCTTTTCTGACAAAGAAAATGTCCATGTGAGCATACCTGTGGTGCTGATTTATGTGCTGGTATACCTCTGCTATGCTGTGGATTTGGTGAGGGAGCACACAGACCATTTTGAAGAGCTTGGAACTTGATGTTGGTTTCTGCAATATTATGATTTATAAGATATATATATGTATATATGTGTGTGTGTACATATATATACATATATATAAGACATATATTCAGATGACCAAAATATATTTCTCACATATATTTGGTCTTCATCTGCAGTTCCTGGCTCATAGTTCCCCAAACCCTTGGAATTTCCTGAGCAGTAAGAGCAATGAGAGCATCTTTTGTTATAATATTTGGTCTCTGGTCCTCAGTTCCTGAAATCCCTTCAGAGCCATAAAGGTGAAATGGGTGTCTTGTTATTCTTAACAAGCCCCTTTCCACCACAGCTGGGTTTATGTTACTGAAGGTGACTTTGGAGAGCACCTAAGGATGAGGGCTGCCAGGAGAACTGACCAAGAATAAAGAGGTGAAACTTTTATTCCCATCCTCTGATTTCCAGGGAGGGGAGATAGGTGAGATGTTGAATCAATCTCTAATGGCCAATGAGTTAAGCAATCACGCCTATCTAATGAAGCCTCCATAAAGACCCAAAAAGGAGAGGGTTTGGAGAGCTTCCAGTTTGGGGAACCAGAATGCTTCCACATGCCCCATGCTGGGCTCCAAATTCCTTGAGGATAGAAGCTTCCTTGTTCAGGACCTCACCCTGTGTGTCTCTTCTTCTGATATCCTTTAATATCCTTTAATCCTTTGAAGTAATATCCTTTAATATCCTTTGTAGTAAATCTGTAATCTCGTGAGTAGACACGTTTCCTGAGTTCTGTGAGCCATTCTAATAAATTGATCAAACCTAAGGAGGGGGTCCTAGGAATCTCTGATTTATAGCCAGTCAATCAGAAGTACAGGTAACAACCTGGACTTGTGATTGGCGTCCTGAGTTGGAAGGAGTAGTTGGAACCTCCAGTTTCTAGGAGGTTGGTCAGAAGCACCAGTGATAACCTGGGCTTGTGACTGTCATCTGAAGTAGAGGGTGGTCTTGCAGGACTGAGCCCTTTACCTGGGGAAGCGATGCTATCTCTGGGTAGACAGTGGCAGAATTGTGTTGAATTGAGTTGAATTCTCAGACATCCTGCTTGTGTCTGAGAATTGCTTGTTGATGTGGGGAAGTCTACACACACTCACACACACACTGGAATTGGGTCCAGGAACCCAAAAAGAGTTTCACTGCCTGTTATGCCTCGGCTACACATTGGGGAATATTAAGTCAATGAACGTGGTACATGCTGGAGTAATGTCCTGTGCGGGTAAAGGCAATGAAAGGAGAAACAAAAACTAATTTTAAAAAGTTACTCTTCCATTCTTTGAGAGAGAGAGGAGAACAAGGTGGAGGAGACAAGGATGGGTTTTTCTGAATGACTTTGTTTGGGAAACATAAATATTTTTGTGTAATTATAAAAGCAAATTTAAATCAAAAGGATAAAAATGAATCCCTAAATAACAAAGGAAAAGTGAAAAAAAAATCAACCTGTATATCAAGTTAGTGTCTTTATAACACAGAAAGAAATTACTTCAAATAATTTTAGCAGCCACTATAGAAAACAATATGGAGGTTTCTCATTATGGAGGATATGGAGGTAGAAAAATAGAACTACTATATAATCCAGCAATTCCACTTCTGGGTATTTATCCAAAGAAAATTAAAACATTAATTTGAAAAGATACATGCACCCTAATGTTCATTGCAGTATTATTTACAATAGCCAAAATATGGAAACAGCCTAAGTGTTCACTGATGGATGAATGGATAAAGAAAGTGTAACACACACACACACACACACACACACACACACACACACACTGGAATATTATTTAGCCATAAAAAGAGTAAAATCTCACTATTTGCAACAACATGGATGGACCTAGAGGCCATTATGCTAAATGAAATAATTCAGACAGAGAAAGACAAATACTGTATAATCTCATTTATATATGGAATTTAAAAACAATGTGTCAACAAATCAAGCTCATAGATACAGACAAGAGATTGGTGGTTGCCAGAGGTGAGGGGTTGGAGAAGTGAGTAAAGGGGGTAAAAAGGTACAAACTTCCAGTTATAAAATAATTAAATCATGGGGATATAATGTGCAGTATGGTGACTATAGTTAATAGTACTGTATTGCATATTTGAAAGTTGCTAAAAGAGTAGATCTTAAAAGTCCTCAACACAAGAAAAAAAATTTGTAACTATGTACGGTGATGGAATACTTATTGTGATGATCATTTCACAATATATACAAATATCAAATATGTACATCTGAAACTAATATGTCAACTATACCTCAAAAAAATAATTTTAAATTATTTGAAATAATTTAAAATACATAGTGTTGACTGTACATCTCTTGTGGAATATATCCTATAGACAAAATAAATTTTAGAAAATCCTAAAATTTTAGTGATGATTCTACTATTGCCATTTTGAAATTATTAGTGTGTATATAATATATATACATATAAACACATAAATATATACACTCATACACACATGTATATTAGGATAAAGCAAATAAGTAACTATTTTAACGTCATTAAGAACTAATATTTTCAGCCTAGGAGAAAAGAGATACAAATATAGATTCAATGAAATTATGTAAAAACCATGTAACTTTAATTTTGAATTGAAGATGTCAATATGAATCTGTGAATTAAATTTTTTTATCTTTCTAAAAAAAACAAAGCTTCCCAGCTCTGTCCACTGAAAAGGCAATGATCAGCTCAGAGGCAATGAATACTCCTAGTATCCAGATTGTGGTTTCTCAATGCCTTTACCCACTAAAAATAACTAGGACTTCCTGGAGAAATAGCTGATTTCATATCTGGACCAGAATATATATATATATATACACACACACACACACACACACACATATACATATACATATATATATATGCTAAACTATTATAACAGAAAACATGGAAGCTATCAAATAGTATTGATGTCATGTTAAAAGGACACAGTAATCAATTTTAAGGCATTCTACTTGCTAAAGATGGAACAACTTAAACATTAAAAAGAACGGTGATCCTCAGGTCAGGAATAAGACAAGAATGCCTGCTCTTACCACTTCCATTCAACACTGTACTGGAGGTTCTAGCCAGGAAGATTAGGCAAGAAAAAGAAAAGCCATCTAGATGGGGAAGAAAAAAGTAAAAATATCTCTGTTTGCAGATGACATGATCTTATAAATAGAAAATCCTCAGATATCCATTAAAAAACTATTAGAACTAATAGTTCAACAAGACTGCAGGATACAAGATCAATAAACAAAAATCAATTGTATGTCTGTACACTAGCAATAAACACTCTGAAAATAAAATAAACAATTCCATTTATAATAGCATCAAAAATAAATTTTTTTATGTTTAAAAATAAATTTAACAAAAGAAATGCAAAACTTACACACTGAAAATTACAAAACATTGTGAAAGATTAAAGATTTAAATAAATGAGAACTTATCACATGTTTATGGGTCAGACAGTAATACTCTCCAAAGTGATCTACAGATCCAGTGCAATACCTATCAAAATCCCAGCTTGTGTTCTTGCAGTAATTGACAAACTAATCCTAAAATTCATATGGAAATGCAAGAGACCCACAATAGCCAAACAATCTTGAAAAAGAACAAAGTTGGAAGACATACTTCCTGATCTCAAAACTTACTACAAAATACCATAATCAACACAGTGTGGCACTAGCATAAAGACAGAAATATAGATCAATGCAAAAGGATTGAGAGTCCAGAAATAAACCCATTCACTTACAGTCAAATGATTTTCAACAAGGGTGCCAAGGGCTGTTTTTTAATGGGAAATGAAGAGTCTTTTTAAGGAATAGTGCTGGACAACTAGATATCCACTTGCAAAAGAGTAACATTGAGCCCTTACTTCACACCATACACAAAAAAATAATTCCAAATGGATTAAAGACCTAAACATAAGAGTTGAATCTATAAAACACTTAGAATAAAATATCAGAGTAAATCTTCATGACCTTGGGTTAGGCAATGGATTCTTAGATACAACATCAAAAGCATAAGCCATAAAAGAAAAAAACAGATAAATTTGACTACATCAACATTAAAATCTTTTGTGCTGCAAACAATACTATCGAGAAAGTAAGAAGACAAAGGATAGGAGGAGATTTTGTAAATTATATATTTAAGAAGGGACTTACACCCAGAATATGTTTTTAAACAACACTTAAAACTCAATAATAAAAAAGACAACCCAATCTAAAAATGGGCAGAGGATCTGAATAGAAATTTCTCAAAAGATGTACCCATGCCGGTAAAAATGTGAAAAGATATCTCAATAAAACTGGGGGAGAAAAGAATGTGAAAAGATGCTCAATATCATTAGCTATTAGGAAAATGCAAATCAAAACCACAATGAGATATCACTTTTCACCCAATAGGATAGCTATAATCAAAAATACATATGGTAGTAAGTGTTGATGAAGATGTGGAGAAATTGAGATCCTTATACATTGCTGGTGGGAATGTAAAATGGTGCAGCTGCTTTGGAAAACAGTTTGGTAGTTCCTCAAAATGTTAAACATAGAGTTAACACATGATCTAGCAATTCCACTCCTAGATATATCCCCAAGAGAAATCAAAACACACACCCACACAAAAACCTGTATGTGAATGTTCACTGTGACATCATTCATAATAGCCAAGAAGTGGAAACAACCCTGTGTTAGTTTCCTAAGGGGGCAATAACAAATCACCACAAAACTGGGTGGCTTAAAACAACAGAGATTTATTCTCTCACAGTTCTGGCAGCCAGAAAACTGAAATCAAAGTGCTGGTAGGACCGTGTTCCCTCTGAAGTTTCTGGGGGAGAATCCTTCCCTGTCTCTTCCAGCTTTCGGTGGCTCCAGGGTTTCCTTGGCTGACTGTGGCTGCATCAATCCAATCTCTGCCTGATCTTTACATGTCTTCTCCTTCTTTCTCTCTCTCTATGACCCTCTTACATGATGACATTGGTCACTGGATTTAGGGCCCACTAGGATGACCTCATCTTGAGATCCCTAACTTAATTGCATCTGCAAAGAACCTTTTTCCAAATAAGGTCACATTCACAGGTTTCAGGGCTTAAGGGATGGACATACCTTTTTGGTGGCCACCACTCAATGCATCACACATCCAAAGGTCTATCAACTGATGAATAAACAAAATATGGTTCATCCATATTTTTTGGTAACAAATATTACCAAAATTATTTGGTATTAAAATTATTTGGTAATCATTATTGGTAACAAAAGTACTGACACACGCTACAACATGGATAAACCTTGAAAACATTATACTAAGGGAAAGAAGCCAAAGGCTACATGTTATGCAATTCCATTTATATGAAATGTCCAGAATAGGCAAATCAATAGAAACAGAAAGTAGATCAGTGGTTGCCTAGGGTTGTAGGAGCCTTAGGCGGAATGGGGACTGACTGCTAATGGGTATAGGATTTCTTTTTGGCATAATGAAAACGTTCTAAAATTTTATTATGGTAATAACTGCACAACTCTGTGAATACACTGAAAACCACTGAATTGTGCACTTTAAACGGGTGAATTGTATGGTATATGAATTATATCTCCATGAAACTGTTAGAAGTGAGGAATTAAAAATGAATAATGAATGTAATGAATTGAAATACATCAAATATGCTAAAATCCATAGGCTCGTAATGATTTTTTTAAAAAGCTCTTTGGTCATCTTCAGACAATATTGGTGAATAAAGGGAAGGAGTTAAGCACTTACTCTGCTTTTCTTATATGAACTGTATACTTCAGAGTATCCAAATAGTTGATAAAAGAAAGTTTGCTCTAACAGAAAAATTCCTACTAACAAAAGTAGAGGAAATGACAGAATTAGAATCTCATAAACTTGTAAGCCCTAATGAAATAATGAATCAAGGCAATATTTTGCATCAGGTGAAAGGCTGATGGAAACTGTAAAAGTGGGACTAATAGCACCTGAATCCAATGATTAATCTTAGCATCACTAAAAATGGGACAGCCAGACATTATGGGCTTCCTGATGTGATGTGATAAGAAGTACACAGTACCACTTACGAAGTATTCTTGCCAATAAAATCAAACCTGAATTTGATCAAGCCTCTAAACCTAACTGCCAACTTATAGGAAATATAAGGTTTAAAGGAACATATTAAAGGACACTGGAGAGACAAATACAATCAGCCTAATAACTGACTATGGGAAATTTACCAGGGCAATTGCGTCGATTTTTTTTTTCTGCAAACAAATAGCAAGAATATAAGAAGGGAGGGATAACCTGTAAAAAAAGACTTAAGAGATATATTAACCACATGCAATGAGGGACCTTGTCTGGTTCCCCATTTGAAGAAACCAATCATTAAAAAAATAACTATGAGATAATGTGCAAGATTTAAAACATTGACTGTATAGGAATGATATTAAAAATTTGTCAGTATTTTTTAGTTGCGATAATGGTTACGTTTGAAAAAAAGAGTTTTTATCTTTTAGAGATACTAAATATTTACAAATGAGAAGATATAATGTCTGGGATTGCCTTTAAGATAATCTCAAGGTGCAGTAAGAAAAGTAACTGAGAATATAGATGAAACAAGATTGATCATCTGCCCATAAGTGTTGAAACCACATGATAGCTACATGGTGATTCATATACTGTACAACTAGTCTGTATGTTTGGAAATGTTCCAGAGTAAAAAGCTTTTTACAAAATGTTCTTTGGAACATTGAGTTGCGCCTTGAGTATGTTTTTCCATGTAAATCGGTATGTTTTCGCCCAGTAAAGTTTATGAGAATTCCCTTTTGTCTAATCTAACTAAAGTAGATCATTGGAGGGCAGAGAGGCATGCTTTGAAATCAAGCCTGGTTTGAGTTCTGGCACCATGATTCACTAACTTTATCAGATACTTAAACTTTATGAAGCTCAATTTCTTCATTAGTCAAACAGGCATCATAAAAACATCTCCTCTCTCCTGGGGTTGTTTGGGGGGATTAAACGAGATATAGAATTCAAAGCACTTGGCACAGTGCCTGGCAGTGCTCCATAAATATTCGGGGCAGCTCACTCTTAACTGTTTCAGCTATCTGTTGTGGGTTCCCTTGGCCCAGTTGGGTCTTCTTCCATTCTGTCTGCTGTCGGCTGGGATAGTAGTCTGGTGGTTGAACTGGGCTGGAACAACCAAGATGGCTCACACAGATGGCAGGCCGTTGATGCCAGCTGTCGGCCGAGAGCTCAGCCAGGGCTGTCGTCCACACTACCTACACATGGCCTCTCCGTGACACTCGGCCTTCTCAATTCGTGGTAGCTAGCTTCGGAGAGGAAGTGCCCAAGAGCAAAGTGGAAGCTGCCAGTTCTCAGGGTCTGCAGTTGGCACAGTGTCACTTCTGCCACATTCTATTGGTGACCGAATGACAAGCCCTGTTACAATGGGAGGGGAAATAAACTCGACCTCTTAATGCAGAAAGGGGCAAAGAATTTGTAGCCCTCATTAATCCACCACAAACAATGCTTCTGTTTCCTCAGGACTTGGTCCACAGATAAAGATAGATTCAAAGAATCACACCAAAAAAGATAAACAACAAGGTCCTACTGTATAGCACAGGGAACTATATTCAGTGTCTTGTAATAACTTCTAATGGAAGAGAATATGAAAAGGAACATATATATGTGTATAATTGAATCACTTTGCTGTACACCAGAAATTAACACAACATTGTAAATTGACTATACTCCAGTTTAAAAAACAATTTTTTTTTTAAGTACTCAGTATACGTCTCTGGAAGGTGATCACCTTGGACCACGCAGGCTGACGTCTTTCCTGTCGCTCGGCTGGCTAAGCCAGGGCCTGGGGAATCGGAGAGGGTTAGGCAGCCGTCACTAGCCCCTCACCCATGAGAGGAGAAACCAGGGCAGGATTAAGTCTTCACTGCAGAAACACCTTGGCATGAGTCAGTGGCTCTCAAAAATAATTTATGAGACCAAATTAGGTCATCTATTTTTAATTTTTGTGGTTATTAATTTGACAAATTGTAATTCAATACGGTTCTCACATGCAATAATTCTTGAGACTTGAGGAACCATTAGTATTCCCTTCCAAGGTATTATTTCCTTAATTCTTTCGTTTTAAGGCATAAGACATATATTTCCTTCTCTTATCCTGTAACCAACAATTGCTGACTCTCACATTTTCTCTGACATTACCTAAAACACTGTCCAGGAGAGGGGTGTGTTTGTTTGTTTTTGTTTACTGTGCAGTACACAAACACCAAGTTTGGGTAAGAAATACTTCCTAGAGCTAAAAAATGCAAACTTAGGGACAAGCTTGGGCAATGGGAGTTTTACATAACCACAGAGCTTTGCTTCTAATTGGAACATCTACAGTAAACACATGATTGATAAAGACACCCAGTCGCCTCTATAAACAAGGAAGTGGGGAATCCAGCCATGCTGAACACTGTGTTTATTTTCCACTGAAAGAGGATGTAAACTGCTAATCATAGGCATGCCACAGTTTAATTTCTACACAACAAGACCCCTTCCTGGCTTCCTATAAAGCAAAAAAAAAAAAATGATGGCAGTTTTGCCCACTAAATTTCTTCGTGCAGAATTTGTAAAGTGTTATTAATTTTGACATAGCTTATCAAAAAAAAAAAGCCAAAGGCCTTTAAAAAAAACTTAGGTGCTTCTAAGCTAGGTTTCATTTTGCCGTTGAAAGATCCCAGCTGACAGTTGTGATATCAACATATGAAGAAGGAAATAAACACGGGCTCTTTGACCATGATCTGGAAGTTATGTCAGAGGAGTCTGGCATTTTATCAATTGGTCATAAAGCAAATATGGGAGTTGAAGGGGGTGGAGGGGGTGGAACAGTCACATATTTCTGGCCCTTTCTGAAATTCTGAGCACATCAGAGCGTACAGCTGGAGGCTGGAGATCACCGTGATGACGCACAAGTGTGTGAAAGCATTTCCTTGGAAACGAACTGTCCTTGTCAAAGCTAAGACCCTTGTTGACATATTTGAGATTTCTGACTTGTTTGAGACTCTTTCTGACTTATTTAAGCCCTTCCTGACTCGCAGATTCTGTCTAATGAATTAGATACCCTTCTTGATTTGTATGGGACCCTTCCTAACTTGTTCGAGACTCTTCCTGACATGAGACCATCCCTAACTTGTTTCAGACTTAGCTTTTCATGTGAGAGACGCTTCCTGATATATTTGAGATAGTTCCTGACTTGACTGAGATACCTCCTGATGGATCTGAGATCCATTCTGAGGTTCTGAGGTGTATAAGACTGGTCCTGAGGACTCTGACACATTTGAGACAAATGTGTCATATCTGAGACTCTTCCTGTCTGTCTGAGATCCTTCCAGACATACTTAAAACTCTGACAACTTGGAGACCCATTCTAACTTGTTTGAGACTCTTCCAGACTTGTTTGAGAACTTTCCCGGCATGTTTAAGACCATTCCTGATATATTGAAAGTATTTCTGTCTGTCTGAAACTCATTTATATATTTAAAATTCCTCTGGACTATTTTAGACAATTTCTAACTCATTTGAGATGACTCTAGCCATGTTTGAGACCCCACCTGCCATATTTCAGACCCTCCTAACATGTCTGAGACCCTTCATGACTCATTTGACAGCTGTCCTCACTGTGTGAGAAACTTCTCGGTTGGGACCATTCCTAAGTTGTTTGAGACCCTGCCGGATCTATTTGAGAAACTTCCTGATGTAGTTAAGCCTCTTCCTGACATGTTTCAGACCCTTCGCTGCTTGTTGGAGACTTCCTGATATTTTAGAGAACTAGGTTGACAAAATTTGAAACTCTCTGTTTGTGACCCTTCCAAAAATATTTGAGACCCTTCTCGACTTGCTGAGACTCTTCCTGACTGAGACCCTTCCTGAGGTAATGAAAACACTTCCTGAGATCTTCCTGCCATGTTTGAGACTGTTCCTGGCTTGTCTGAGAACATTCATGACACGTCTGAGAACTTTGCACATATCTGACCCCTACTTGACTTGGTTGAAACTGTTTCTGACTGTTTGAATTTCTTCTTGGTATCTTTGACACACTTCTTGAGGTGTTAGAGATACTGACTGCTGTAATTAATCCCTTCTCATATGTTTGAGACCCTTTATGATCAATCTGAGATCCTTCCTGATAAATATTTGAGATTTGTGCTGACAAATTTGAAACTTTTCTGACTTGTTTGAGATTGTACCTGAAGGATTTGAGACTCTTTCTGTCTCTTTGAGATCCTTCCTGACTAATTTCAGATGTTCCCTGACATGTGAGACCCTTCTTAACTTGTTTGAAATCATTTCTGACACGTTTGAGACCCTCTCTAACTTGCTGAGACCCTTCCTGACCACGTTAAGACTGTTCCTGACTTGTTTTGAGACACTGACATATTTGAGCCCCTTCCAAATATGTTTGAAACTCTTCTTGACTGTTTGAGCCACTTCCTATCATGCTTGAGACCCTTGCTGATGTATCTGAACAATTTCTGCATGGTTGGGACCTTTTATGACACACTTGAGACACTTACAGCCTTGTTTGGAACACTTCCTAACCTACTTAAGACTTTTCCTGATGTCTTGAAAGACTCCTTGATTTATTTTAAACCCTTGCTAACATATTTGACTTGATGAAAATTCTTTTGGACATTTTCGAGACTCTGTCTCTTTGAGACTGGTCTGGATATTTTATACTCTGCCTGAGAAAGTTGAGACTCTCCTGGATAAATTTAAGACCTTTGCCTCATTGTTTGAGACTCTTCCTGATGTATTTGAAAACCTTTCTGACTTGTTTGAAACTCTTCCTGAGCTGTTTGAGACTGTTCCCGAATTATCTGAGACTCTTCCTGGTTCTGAGACCCTTACTGATGTACGTAAAACTCTTCCTGATTACTTTCAGACATTGACTTTTGGGGAGACACCTTCTGACATATTTGAGACCCTGCCTGCCTGTCTGAGAAACTCTCTCACCAGTTTGTGGCCCTATTTGATATTCTTGAGACCCTTTCTGACTGTTGGGGACTCCTTCTGATGACTTTGGCACCCTTCTTGGCTTGTTTCACAGCCTTTCTGACCCTTGGAAAGCCTCCCAGACATGTATGAGACCCTTCCTAACTAGCTGAAATCCTTCCTGAGGTATGAGAATTTTCCTGACATATTTAAGGCTATTACTAACCTGTTTGAGACTTTTCCTGATATATTTGAGCCCTCCTCTCAGTTTGAGATGTTTTCTGACATATTTAAAGCCCTTCCTATTTGACACTGTCCAGACATGTCTGAGACTGACGTATCTGAGACCCTTCCTAATGGATTTGAAACATGTTTGAGAACATTCTTGCGTTGTTTGAGCACTTTAGTGATGTGTTTGAACCATTCCTGTATGGTTGAGACCCTGGCTGAGATACTGGAGGCATTTCCAGCCTTATTTGAAATCCTGCCTAACATATTTGAGACTCTTCTCAAAGTATTGAGAGACTTCTTGATGTATTTCAACTCCTTCCCGAGATACCTGAAACTCATCTTGACTCATTTGAGACCCTTCCTGACAATTTTTAAATCCTAATTGTTGAAGACTCTCCCTGACATACTTGAAATCCATTTTGACATGCTTGCAAATCTTCCTCTCTGTTTACAACACTTCCTCACATGTTCGACACCACTGCTGAAGTATTTGAGATTCTTCCTGTCTCTGAGACCCTTCCTGGTGAATGTAAAACTCTTTCTGACTACCTTCATGTGGTCTCTTCTTGTCGGTTTAAGACACTCCCTCACAAGTTTGAGGCTCTACCTCACTACCTTACTACTGTGTAACCCTTCCTGACCAGATGAGACCTTTCTTGTTTTGTTCGCCAGCATTTCTGACAGATTGAGATGCTAACTGACTTGTTTAACAAATTATTCCTGATGACTTTGAGAGCCTTCCAGACTTGAGGAGATTCCTGATGTACTTGAGACTCTCTCCCTCTGTTTGTAATGCTTCCTAATATGTTCGCTTCTCTACCTGATGTATTAGGTTACTCCTGACATACTTAAGACTCCTCCTAATCGTGACCACTTCTGATCTGGTGTCACCCTCTGTTATACCTGAGACTTCCTTTGAGACCCTTACTTACCTATAACTCTTCTTAACTACTTTGAGACTGTTCCTGACTTGTTTGAGATGTTTCACGTGTTTGAGAATTTTCCTCTCTGTTCTAGAAACTTCCTGACAAGTTCAAGACCCTTCCTGACATGTTTGAGATTCCTCCTCATGTGTTCGAGACCTTCCCTGCCATATCTGAGAATCTTCCTCATGTACTTAAGACTCTTCTGGATATGTTTGGGAGCCTTCATGGCTTCTTTGAGACGCCAGTATACTTGAGACCTTTTCTGACATATTTGAAATGGTTTTCACTTGTTTGAGTCCCTTACTGAAATGTCTGAGACTGTTCAGGCTTATTTGAGATTCTTCTTTCTGTTTAAGACCCTTAGAAACAAGTTTAAAGTATTTCCTGACATCTTTGAGCTCCTTCCAATCAGGTTTGAGATGATTTGCAACGTATTTCAGATGCTTCCTCTCTTTGTAACACTTCCCATTGTGTTTGAGACTCTTCCTGACTGTGATTTTTCCTGACATGTCTACAACTCTTCCAAAAATTTTTGAGACTCCTCCTGATGATTTTGAGGACCTACCCAATATATTTGAAAGCCACCCTTTCTGACCTGCAAAAGACTCTGCTGAATTGTTTGAGACCCTTTCTGACATGTGTGAAGCCATTCCTAGAGTATGTGAGACTTTTCCTGTCTGTTTGAGACCCACTGTGACTTGTTGGAGACACTTCATGATATGTGTGAGACTACTTTGAAAACTCTGATTTTTTTAAGATGACTCTGGACGTATTTGAGACATTTCCTCTCTGTGACCCTTTGTGACTTTTTTGAGACACTTTCTAACATATCTGACACCCTCTTACTGTATTTGAGATTATTCCTGACTGTTCCTGTCTGTCGGAGACCCTCAGAGATACATCTGCACCTTCCTAATGAATTTGAGACCCTTCCTGGCAAGGTTGAGATGCTCCCTGACTTGCATGAGACACTTCCTGATTTTTTGACACATCCTAAAATATTTAAAGCCTTTTCTGTCTGGCTTGCAACTCTTCCTGGCTGTTTGAGATAATTCCTGATGTATTAACTATTCTTCTGATGTATCTGAGACATTCCTTGAATTTGAGACTGTTTTTGACATCTTTGAGATTCTTCCTGTCTCTTTGAGACCATTCCTAATGGATCTGAGAATCTTCTGTACTTAGATTCTTCCTCCCATGTTTAAGACCCTTTAGAAGGTGTGTGAGACTCATCCTTCCATGTAGGAGACCTTTTCTGACTTGGTTGGCATGCTTCCCAACTCACTTGAGTCCTGTACTGAAATGTTTAAGACCCTTCCAGAAGTATTTAAGACTCTTACTGACCCTTACTGACAAATGTAATGCTCTTCCTGACTACTGTGAGATCCTTCCAGTCTGGTTTGAGAGGATTCATGATATATTTCAGATCCTGCTTCTCTTGGGAACACTTCTCATCAAGTTCGAGACACATTTTGCCGTTTTTGAGACTCTTCGTGATGATAGAGAGGCACCTCCCACCACCACCACCATCACTGATGTATTTGAAGCCCTTTCTGACATGCATGACCCATCTTGATGTACTTGGGACTCTCCCTTCCTGACAGGTATATGACCATTCCTGAAGTATTTGAGACTCTTCCTCTCTGAGACATGTCCTGGTTAGTTGGAGATGCTTCCTGGCATGTTTGAGACTATTCCTGATATGTTTGAGACCATTCCTGACACACTCACTATTCTTTCTGATATAGTTGAAAATCTTGGTATCTTTGAGACATTTCCTGACTGTTTGAGACCATTCTTGACATATTTGAGACTTCCTGTCCCTTTGTAAGCATTCCTGGCAGATTTGAGAATGTTCCTTTTCTATTTGAGACTCTTCCTGACACACTGGAGGTTCTTCATATCATTTTGAAACTCTTCATGACATTTATGAAATCTTTTCTAACTTGCTTGAGACTCTTCCCAACTTGTTTGAGAATCTTCCATAAATGTTAAGACTCCAAATGAATTTGAGACACTTTCTTTGGTTCAGTAAACCT
Organism: Vicugna pacos; assembly: GCF_048564905.1. Classification (NCBI taxonomy): domain Eukaryota; kingdom Metazoa; phylum Chordata; class Mammalia; order Artiodactyla; family Camelidae; genus Vicugna; species Vicugna pacos. Next base: position 31,652,997 of record NC_133023.1, read on the forward strand.
TACTGACTTATTTATGGCTCATCTTTATTACCTTGAGAACATTCCTCACTTACTTGAGATCATTCCTTATGTATTTGATACTCATTCTCTCTGTTCTGGACCATTCCTGAGACATTTAAGACCCTTCTGTCATGTCTGAGACTCTTCCTTCACATATTTTAGAACCTTCCTGACATATTTAAATCCATTTCTGGCATGTTTTAGAGCATCCATGACTTTTTCAAGACTCTTCCTGGTATATCAGGAACTTTTTAAAACTTACTTGAAATCTTTCCTTCTCAACTTACTTGAAACCTTTCCTGACAAGTTTGAGACTCTTCTGGAGGCATTTAGATCCTTTTTCTCTCTGCCTGAGAACTTTACTTGTTTGACTTGTTTGAGATGATTCCTGATGCATATGAGACCTTTCCTCTCTGCTTGCTACACTTCTAACATGTTTGAGAAATTTCCTGACATGTATGCTACTCTTGATGATGTATTTGAGATTCTTCCTAGTTTATTTGAGACCCTTTCTAATAGTTTGAGACTCTTCCTGATATGTTGATACTCTGGGTGTATCAGAGACACTCCATTTCTGTTTGAGACTCTTACAGACTTATTCATAACCCTTCCTTACTACTTTGAGAAACTTACAGATCAGTTTGTATATGAAACTCTTCCTCTCTATCCTGGATATTTCCTGACAAGCTCGAGTCCTTTCCTATTGAGTCCTATTCCTATCTGAGACCCTTCTTGATGTATTTGAGACTTTTATAATTTATTTGAGAAATTTCCCTATGCATTTAACACCCTTGCTAGCAGATTTGAACGCTTTTTTGAGACTCTTTGCAGCATATCAGTGACCTTTTCTGACTTCCTTGAGACACTTCCCTACTTGTTTATGTACTTTACTGACAAATTTAAAGCTCTTCCTTACTACTTTAAGAACATTCCAGTCTTCTTTGAGAGGATTTGTGATGTATTTCAGATCCTTTCTATCACTTTGTGACACTTCTTATCATGTTTGAAATATATCCTGACATGATGAAACTCTTCATGACCATTTGAGCTTTGCCTGCCATGTTGGAAACCCTTAGAGAGTTGAGGCTCTTCCTGAATGTTTGAGACTCTTTCTCATCTGCCTGAGACTCTTCATGATTTGCATGAGACCCTTCCTGACATATTTGAGATCTGTATTTATGTATTTGAGGCTCTTCCTGACAAATTTGAGACTTCTTGACATATCTGTAACCTTTCTCAACTATTGGAGATGGTTTCTTTCAGTTTGAGACTCTTTCTGACGGATTTGAGACCCTTCCTAATGTATAAGACTCTTCTTAATTTGCTTGCTTGTTTAGGATCATTAGAGATATACTTTAAACTCTGCCTGACAAATTTCAAACTCTTCCTTACCAGTGTCAGACCCTTCTTGTCTTGTTTGAGTTTCCTCCTGTGCTGGATATTCCTCCTGACTATTTGAGCCTCTTCCTGCCTGGGTAAGATGACTCCTGATATATTTAAGACCCTACCCAACTTATCGCTACCTTGTGTAACTATTTGAGACCGTTGCTCGTATTTTTGAGACTCTTGATCACTTTTTGAGACCCTTCTTAACAGATGTGACACCCTTCTTGATCATATGACTTTCCTTTTGGTTTGAGACCCTTTGTTATGTATTTAAGATATTCATCTTGGTTTGGAGCCCTTACTTACATATTTTGAAATCTTCCTGACTACCTTGAGACCATTACTGATTTGTTTGAGATTATTTCTGATGTGTTTGAGATCATTCCTCTCTCTTTGAGAGCATTTACAATAAATTTTCGATACCTCCTGATGTATTCAAACACTTCCTATATGGCTGAGACTCCTTGTTTTATCTATGACCCTTCCTGAGGTAATTGAAACTCTTCCTTACCCTATAACCCAGCAATTCCACTCCTAGTTATATACTCCATGAGAAGTAAAAACCAATGTTCAGTTCTCTAGGATAGAACACATACAAAACAAGCCTCAATAAATTTAAGAGGATGGAAATTATTTTAAGCACCTTCTCTGACCACAATAGTACAAGACTAGATATCAATCATAGCAAGAGAAACAAGAAAAAAATGATTACATAGAGACTAAACAACATGCTACTAAAAAACCAATGGGTCAATGACAAAATCAAAGAGGAAATTAAAAAATACATCGAAACACATGACAATGAAAATAAAACTATACAAAATCTAAGAGATGCAGCAAAAGCAGTCCTAATAAGGAAGTTCATAGTGATATAGGCCTTGCTCAAAAAACAAAAACAAAAAATATCAAAAATAAACAACCTAACCTATCTCCTAAAAGAAATAGAAAAAGAACAACAGACAAAACCTAAAGTCAGCAGAAGGAAGGAAATAATAAGATCAGGGAGGAAATAAATAAAACAGAGACCAAAAAAATAGAAAAAATCAATAAACCCAAGAGCTGGTTTGTTGAAAGGATAAACAAAATTGACAAACCTCTGGCCAAGTTCACCAAGAAGAAACAAGAGAGGACCCAAATAAACAAAAGAAGAAATAAAAGAAGAGAAATAACAATACTACAAAAATACAGAAAATTATAAAAGAATACTATAAACAATTATATGCCAGCAAAATTGGACAACCTAAAAGAAATAGACAAGTTTCTAGAAAAATACAGATCACCAAAACTGAATCAAGAAGAAACAGATAATTTGAATAGACCAATCACTAAAAGTGAAATAGAATCTATAATAATTTTTTTTAAATCCCTGCAAACAAAAGTCCAGGACCAAATGGCTTCACTGGGGAATTCTGCGAAACATACAAAGAAGAACTTACACAGATCCTTCTCAAACTCTTCCAAATGACTGAAGAAAACACTTCCAAAGTCTTTATGAAGTCACCATCACCCTGATACCAAAACCAGACAAAGACACTACCAAAAAAGGTTATAAGCCAATATCTTTGATGATTCCAGATGCAAAATCCTCAATGAAATATTAGCAAACTGAATTCAACAACACATAAAAAGGATTATACACCATAATCAGGTTGGATTCATCCCAGGGTCACAAGGATGGTTCAATATATGCAAATTAAACAATGTGATACACCACATCAACAAAAGAAGACAAAAACCACATGATCATCTCAATAGATGCATAAGAAGCATTTGATAAAATTCAACATGTAATGTATAACTGAATTGCTTTGCTGTACACCTGAAACTAACATTGTAAATCAACTGGTTTGGTTTTTTGTTAAAATACAAAAATTTTAAAAAGGAAAAAATTCAACATCTGTTCATGATAAAAACTCTCACCAAAGTGGGTATAGAGGGAACATATCTCAACATAATAAAAGCTATTTATGACAAACACACAGCCAACATAATACTCAACAGTGAAAAGCTGAAAGCCTTCCTGCTAAAATTCTGGAGCAAGACAAGGATGCCCACACTCACCACTTCTATTCAACACAGTATTGGAAGTCCTAGCCATAGCAATCAGACAAGAAAAATTAATAAAAGGTATCCAAATTGGAAGGGAAGAGGTAAAATTGTCATTACATCAGATGACATTATACTACATATAGAGAACCCTAAAGACTCTACACAAAACTACTAAAACTGATAAACAAATTCAGCAAAGTAGCAGGATACAAGATTAACATACAGAAGTCTATTGTATTCATTTATACTAACAATGAAATAACAGAAAGAAAAAGTAAAAAATAATCCCTTTTAAAATCACATAAAAAAAATACCTAGGAATAAATGTGACCAAAGAAGTGAAAAACTTATATGCTGAGAATTATAAAACACTGATAAAGCAAACCAAAAATAATTCAAAGAAATGGAAAGATATCCCATGCTCTTGGATTGGAAAAATTAATATTGTTATAATGGCCATAGTACCCAAAGCAATCTACACTTTAATGTGATCCCTATCAAATTATCCATGACATTTTTCACACAGAACTAGAACTAGAACAAATAATCATAAAATTTACATGGAATCACAAAAGACCCAGAATTGCCAAAGCAATCCTGAGGAAGAACAAAGCTGGAGGCATAACCCTCCCAGACTTCAGACAAAACTACAAAGCTACAGTAATCAAACCAGTATGGTATTGGCACAAAAAACAGACATATGGAACCGTGGAACAGAATAGAGAGCCCAGAAATAGAGCCACACACTTATGGTCAATTAATCTTTGACAAAGGAGGCAAGACTATACTGTGGAGAAAAGACAGTCTCTTCAGCAAGTAGTGTTGGGAAATTTGGACAGCTGCATCTAAATCAATGATGTTAGAACACTCCCTCACACTATACATAAAAATAAACTCAAAGACTTAAATACAAAACATAACACCATAAAACTCCTAGAAGAGAACATAGGCAAAACATTCCCTGACACAAATCATGGCAGTGTTTTCTTAGGTCAGTCTCCCAAGGTAATATAAATAAAGCCCAAAATAAACTAATGGATGTAATCAAACTTATAAGCTTTTGAACTTCACTCTACAGGAAGTGAAGGAAAACATAAACAAAATGAAAAGAAAGCTTACAGAATGGGAGAAAATATTTGCAAATGATCCAACTTACAAGGGCTTAATTTCCAAAATATACAAACAGTTCATACAGCCCAATATCAAAATCAAACAAACAACCCAATCAAAAAATGGGCATAAGACCTAAATAGATATCTCTCCAAAGAAGACATCCAGATGGCCAACAGGCACATGAAAAGATGCTCAACATCACAAATTATTAGAGAAATGCGAATCAAAACTACAGTGAGGCATTGCCTCACACCAGTCAGAATGGCCATCAACAAAAAGTCTATAAATATATATATTTTATAGATATATTATGCTGAAGAGGGTGTGGGGAAAAAAGGAAACCTCCTATACTGTTTGCGGGAATTTAAATTGGTGCAGCCACTATGGAAAACAGTATGGAGATTCCTTTAAAAACTGAAAATAGATTTCCATACAATCCAGCAATCCCACTCCTGGGCATATATTCAGAAAAGATAAAAAGTCTAATTCAAAAAGATACATGTACCTCAGTGTTCATAGCAGAACTATTTACAATAGCCAAGACATGGAAGCAACCTAAGTGTCCCTCAACAGGTGACTGGATAAAGAAGATGTGGTATATATATCTCTATAAACACACACACACACACACACACACACACACACACACACTCTCTGGAATATTACTTAGCCATAGAAAAGAATGAAATAATGCCATTTGCAGCAACATAGATGGACCTAGAGATTACCATACTAAGTGAAGCAAGTCAGAAAAGAAAGACAAATATCATATGATATCACTTATACGTGGAACCTAAAAAAAGGATATAAATGAACTTATTTACAAAACAGAAACAGACTCACAGACAGGAAACAAACTTACCAAAGGGGAAAGGGGGAGGGATAAATTAGGAGCTTCTGATTAATAGATACACACTAGTAAATATAAAATAAACAACAAGGACCTACTGTATAGCACAGGGAACTATATTCAATATTTTGTAATAACCTATAATGGAAAAGAATCTGAAAAATTATATATATATATTGAATATATATATATTCAAATATATATATATTTGAATCACTTTGTTATATAACTGAAAGTAACACAACATTGTAAATCAACTATACCTCAATTTAAAAAATGTTCACATAAAAACTTGTACTCAAATGTTCATAGTAGCATCGTTCATAATAGCCAAAAAGTGGAAACAATCCAAATGTCCATCAACTGAAGAATGGGTAAATAAAATGTAGTATATCTGCAGAATGGAATATTATTCAGCCATAAAAAAGGAATGAAGTACTAATACATACTACAGCATGGATGGATCTTGAAAACATTATACTAAGGGAAAGAAACCAGAAAAAAAAGGCCACATGTTATATGATTCCATTTATGTGAAAAGTCAAAATTGGCAAATCCACAGAGACAGAAAGTAGATTGGTCATTGCCACTGGCTAGGAGTAGAAAGGAATAGTAAGTGGTTGTTACTGAGCATGGGGTTTATTTTTAGGATGATGAAAATATTCTGGAATTAGATAGTGGTTATGGTTCCATGACCTTGCAAACACCAAAACCCACTAAAGTATATACTTTAAAATGGTGAATTTTACTGTATGTGAATTATGTATCAGTAAGAAACTCTATTACCAAAAAAAAAAAAATCTTCCTGATGACTTTCAATTTTAAGATACTTCCTGATACATTTAAGACCTGTTCTGACTTTTTAAGACCTTTAAGAACATGCTGGAGATGTGGAGACCCTTCCTGACGTTTTTAAGGTTATAAATGGCTTTATTTTTCTTCAGCTTTATTGAGATATACTTCACATAAAACATTGTGTAACTTAAAGGTGTACAATGAGATCATTTGATACATGCGTATATTGTGAAATGATTACCACAGTAAGGTTAGTTAACACCTCCCTCGCCTGACATAATTACCTTTTCTCTGTGTGTGGTAAGAACATTTGATATACTCTCAGCAACTTTCAAGTATATAATAAACTGTTGTTAACTATACTCACCATGCTATACATTAGATCCCCAGAACTTATCCATCTTATAACTGGAAGTTTATACCCTTCCACCAACATCTCCCATTTATTCCACCACCACCACCACCACCACCCCGCCTTAGCCCCTCAGCTCCTTGGCAACCATCATTCTACTTTGTTTCTATGAGTTCAGCCTTGTTAGATTCCCCATAAAAGTGAGGTCATTCAGCATTTGCCCTTATCTGACTTATTTACCTAGCATAATGCCCTCAAGGTCCATCCATGTTGTCACAAATGGCAGGATTTCCTTCCTTTTTATGGCTGAATAATATTCCTGCGTGTGTATGTATGTATCACATTTTCTTCATCCATTCATCAGCCAATAGACACTTAGGTTGTTTTCATGTACTAACTATTGTTAATAATGCTGCAATGAACATGGGAGGTCAGGTAACTATTTGAGGTCCTGATTGCATTTCCTTTGGCTATATCCAGAAATGCAATTGCTAGATCATATGGTAATCCTTTTTTTAATTTTTTGAGGAAACTCCATACTGTTTTCCAAATGGCTGTATCAATTTACATTCCCAATGTCAATAAGTGTTCCTTTTTCCATATCCTTGCCAACACTTGTTATCCCTTGCCTTCTTGAAGACAGCCATTTTAACAAGTGTGAGGTTTTAATCTGTGGTTTTGAGCTGCATTTCCCTGATGATTAGTGATGTTGATCACCTTTTCATGACCTGTTGTCCATTTGTATGTCTTATTTGGGAAAATGTCTTTTCAGGACCTTTGACCATTTTCAATTGGATTGTTTGGGGTTTTGTTCTGTTCTGTTTTGTTTTGGTTTTGCTATTGAGTTGTATGAGTGCCTTATATATTTTGGATATTAACCTCTTATGAGATATACAGTCTGCAAATATTTTCTCCCATTTCACAGGTTGCCTTTCCATTTCGTTTATTATAACTTCTGCTGTGTAGACGTTTTTTGGTTGCTGTAGACCCACTCATTTATTTTTGCTTTGTTGCTTGTGCTTTTGGTGTCATATCAAACAAATTATTGTCGACCCTCATGTTAAGGAGCTTTTCCCCTGTGTTTTCTTCTGTGAGTTTTACAGATTCGGGTCTTATATTTAAGTCTTTAATCCATTTTGAGTTAATTTTGGTGAGTGGTGTAAGATAGGGATCCATTTCATTCTTTTACATGTGAATATCCAGTTTTCCCAACACCATTTATTGAAAAAACTATCCTTCCTCATTGAGTATTCTTGGCTCCCTTGTCAAATATTAGTTGACAGTATGTGCATGGTTTTACTTCTGGGCTTTCAGCTCTGTTCCATTGGTCTATGTGTCTATTTTGATGCCAGTACTATACTGTTTTTGTAACTATATCTTTTTTAATATACTTTGAAATCAGGAAGTGTGTGATGCCTCCAGCTCTGTTCTTTCTCAAAATGCTTAGGCTATTTATAGTCTTTTGTAGTTCCAAATGAATTTTAGGATTGTTTTTCTATTTCTGTAAAAAATACCACTGGAATTTTGATAGGGATTGCACTGAGTATATAAATGGCTTTGGTTAATACGGACATTTTAACAACGTTAATTCTTCCAAACCATGAACACAGGGTATCTTTCCACTTATTTGTGTCTTCTCAGTTTCTTTCATCAGTGTTTTATAGTATTTTCATTGTACACATCTTTCACCTCTTTGGTTAAGATTTTTCCTAACTACTATATTACTTTTCAATGCTATCGTAAATGGGATTGCTTTATTTATTTTTCAGATATTTCATTGTTAGTGTATAGAAACACAACTAATTTTTGTATGTTGATTTTGTATCCTGCAACTTTTCTGAATCTGTTGATTAGTTATAGCAGTTTTTTTGGTGGGGTCTTTAGGATTTTCTACGTATAAGATTGTATCATCTACAAACAAAGACAATTCTATTTCTTTTTGTTGATATATGTTTCAGGTGTACAACATTATAATTTGACATCTGTATATGTTACAAAGTGATCACATCCCCCCATAATATAGTTACCATCCATCACCATATAATTGACCTCATTCACCCCTTTCATCTACCCCGACCCCCTTCCCCTCTGGTAACCACTGATCCATTCTCTGTATCTGTAAGTTTGCTTCTGTTTTGTTTATGTTGTTTTGTTTTGTTTATTTTGTTTTGTTTTGTTTAGATTCCTCATATAAGTGAAATCATACAGTTTTGGTCTTTTTTCTTCTGACTTATTTCACTTAGCCTAATACCCTCAAAGTCCATCCATGTCATCACAAATGGCAGCATATTCTTTTATGGCTGAGTAGTATTCCACTGTATATATACACCCCATCCTCTTTATCCATTCCTCTGTTGATGGACACTTACGTTGTTTCCACATATTGGCTATTGTAAATAATGCTGCTAGGAACACAGGGGTGCCTATATCTTTTCAAATTAGTGCTTTCATATTCTTCAAATAAAAACCCAGAAATGGAATAGCTAGATCATATGGTGGTTCTGTAGTTCTAGTCTTGACTTTTTGAGGAATCTCCATACTGTTTAGTGATTGCACCAATTTACAATTGTCCCAACAGTCGAGGAGGGATCCCTTTTCTCCACATCCTCTCCAACACTTGTTATTTCTTGTCTTTTTGATAATTGCTATTCTAATAGGTTTGGGAGATATTTTATTGTGGTTTTGATGTGCATTTCTCTAATTATTAATGAAGTTGAACACCTTTTCATGTGCTTGTTGGCCATTTGTATGTCTTCTATAGAAAAATGTCTATTCATATCATCTGCCCAATTTTTAACTGGGCTGTCTTTTTGTTGCTGAGTTGTATGAGCTCTTTATATATTGGTAGAAACCTCTTACTGGATTGGTAAATATCTTCTCCCATTCAGTAGGATGCCTTTTTGTTTTGTTGATGGTTTCCTTCACTGTGCAGAAGCTGTGTAGTTTAATGTTGTCCCATTTGTTTATTTTTGCATTTGTTTCCCTTGCCTTTGGAGTTAGAGCCACAAAATGCATTGCTAAGATCAATATCAATGAGGCTACTGTCTATGCTTTCTTCTTGGAATTTTATGGTTTCAGGTCTTACATGCATGTGTTTAATCCACTTTGAGTTCATATTTGAGTATGATGTAGGATAGTGATCTAGACTGATTCTTTTACATGTGTCTGTCCAGATTTCCTAACATCATTTATTGAAGAGACTTTCCTTTCTCCATTCTACATTCTTTGCTCCTTTGTCATAAACTAATTGTCCATATACATGTACATTTATTTCTGGGCTCTCAATTATGTTCCATTGATGTGTGTCTGTTTTTTTGTGCCAGTACCATATCATTTTGATTACTATAGCTTTGTAGTATAGTTTGAAATCAGGGAACATAGTACCTCCAGCTTTGTTCTTCTTTCTCAAGATTGTTTTGACTATTCAGGATCTTTTGTGGCTCCACACAAATTTCATATTTGTTCTAGTTCTGTGAAATACTCCATTGGAATTTAGATAGGGATTGCACTGAGTCTATATAGTTTTGGGTAATACGGATCTTTTAATGATATTAAATCTTCCCATATATAAGCACAGAATATATTTCTATTTATTTGTCTCTTCTTCAATTTCTTTCATCAGTGTTTTATAGTTTTCAGTGTACTGGTCTTTCACCTCCTTGGTAAACTTATTCTTAGATATTTTATTCTTTTTGATGCAATTGTAAATGGAATTGTTTTCTTAATTTCTCTGATAATTCATTTTTAGTGTAAAGAAATGACACAGATTTCTGTATACCAATTTTGTATCCTGTGACTTTGCTTAATTCACTTAGTTCTAACAGTTTTTTTGGTAGTCTTTAGGGTTTTTCTATGTACGGTATCCTGTCACCTGCAAATGATGATAGTTTTACTTCTTCCTTTCTGATTTGGATGCCTTTTATTTCTTTTTCTTGCCTAATTGTTGTGGCTAGGACTTCCAATAGTATGTTGAATAAATATGGTAAGAGTGGGCACTCTCGTCTTGCTCCTGATCTTAGAGAAAAAGGTCTCCACCTTTCACTACTGATTATAATGTTAGCTGTGGGCTTGTCATGTATGTCCTTTACTATATTGAGGTACATTCTTTCTATATATAATTAATTGAGAGTTTTTATAATGAAAGGATGTTAAATTTTTGTCAAATGATTTTTCTACATCTGTTGAGATGTTCATGTGATTTTTATCCTTCACTCTGTCAACATGGTATATATCATATTAATAGATTTGCATTATGTTGAACCATCCTTGCATCCCAGGGATAAATCCCACTTGATCATGATGTGTGATCCTTTTAACGTGCTGCTGAATTCAGCTTGCTAGTATGTTGTCGAGAACTTTTGCATCTATATTCACCAGGGATATTTGCCTGTAGTTTTCTTTTCTTGTGGTATCCTTATCTGACTTTGGTATGAGGGTAATGCTGGCCTGATAAAATGAGTTTGGAAGTGTTCCCTCCTCTTCAATTTTTCTGGAAGAATTTAAGAAGGATTGGTATCAATTCTTTATATATTTGATAGAATTCACCAGTGAAACCAACTTGTCCTGGGGTTTTCTTTGTTGGGAGGTTTTGATTACTGATCCAATCTTCACATTCATTATTAGTCTGTTCATATATTTTATTTCTTCAATATCCAGTCTTGATAGGTTCTATGTTTCTAGGAATTTGCCCATTTCTTCTAGGCTATCCAATTTTTTAGTGTATAATTCTTCATAGTAGTCCTTATTATCCTTCGCATTTTTGTGGTATCCGTTGTAATGTCTTCTCTTCCATTTCTGATTTTATTTATTTGAGTCTTCTTTTTTGCTTAATTGGTCTAACTAATAAAGGTTTGTCAATTCTGTTTATCTTTTCAAAAAAACAGCTCTTAGTTTTGTTGATCTTTTCTTTTCTTTTTTTCTGGTCTCTATTTCACTTGTTCCTGTTCTGATCTTTTTTATTTCCTTCCTTCTGCTAACTTTGGGATAGCTTGCTCTTCCTTTTCCAGTTCCTTGCGGTGTAAAATTAGGTTGTTTATCCGAAATCTTTCTTTTTCCTTAATGTAGGTCTATATCACCACAAACTTCCCTCTTAGAACTTCTTTTGTTGCACCCCATGAGTTTGGGCATGTTGTGCTTCCATTTTTGTTTAAGATTTTTTAAACTTCCCTTTTGATTTCTTCCTTGACCCACTGGTTTTTCAAGAGTGTTTTGTTTAATTTCCACATATCTGTAAATTTCCCCAGGAAGAGCAGAACTTCAGTATTTATCATTCCACCCTCTAGGTACCTGCTGCAGAGGCTAACTTCCAGGCAAGTATGGATGCGGGGTCCTGGGATCCTGTCTTCCACACAGCCCCCGCTCCTTGGGTGGAAGATCTACTTTGGATACGGTACACTGAGAATGCTGGGGCCTTGATCACTCTCGTCCCAGCTTGTTAGAAGGGCAGAGGTTTCAGGCAGGAAGAGGTAAATTGAGAAGACCAGAGGCTACCAACCCCTGCTCAGTGCCGAGCTCCTAATGTAGGCGTTATCACTCAGAAAGAAGCATGCCACTGTTCCCACCCCCAGGTATGGAGCCATGGCTTAGAAATTTTGCCCAAAGGGACAGGCAGGCCATAAAACAGCTCTGGAGCTCTTTCCAAAAGAACTAACTTTATTTGAAACACGGTATAAGGCAACTCAAACCTAAGGAAACTCTCAAAAACAATGGAGGTTTTGGTGGAAAGCAGTTAGGAGGAGACTGATAGTTTCGTTAGAGATATGAGCTAAATCACAGGCCAACTAGTTTACAGGCAGAACCAGGGAAAGCAACAGCTAGAATAGCCCTCCTAGGGTCAGAAAAAAACCTCAAACACCGTCCCTCCAAGGTAGTCTGAATCTAAAGGGTTCATTCTGTGGGGCAATTTATGCCCCAGAGCATTGTTGAAAGCAATACAGCAATCAGCCAGCAATTAGTGGAGTTTAACCGCTGGGTGTGATCAGGGAAAGAGAGCCCAGCTAAAGCCACCTTCATCCCAGGCTGGTTGTTCATACCGAAGACTTTGCCCTCTGAGGAACAGTATCAGAGGTTTCATACTGAAGGGGAAATCGACTTCACTAAACTCATCCAGCCAGTCACTATGCAAATATACAAACAACAATAACTAGCCCCAGGGACAAGGGAATCAGTGCTTAGAGTTGCTATAGTATATAAAATGCCCAGTTTTCAACAAAAAATTACAAGACATGAAAAGAAACAGGAAAGTATGATTCACACACAGGGAAAAAAAATCAGGCTACAGAAACTGCCTCGGAGAGCAATCAGATGTCAGATTTAATAGATCAAGACGTCAAAGTAGCCATTATAAATATATTCAAAGAACTAAAGGAAATCATGCTTAAAGGAGGAAAGGAAGGTATGATGACTGTGATAGACAATGTTTGTGTTCCCCTCAAAATTTATATGTTGAAATCTAATCCCCACTGCTATGGTGTTTGGAGGCAGAGCTTTGGAAGGTAATTAGATCATGAGGGTGGAGTCCTTAAGAATGGGATTACTGTCCTTATAAAAGAGACCCCAGAGAGCTCCCTTGGCCCTTCTGCCTTGTGAGGATACAATGAAAAGACAGCTGTCTATGAACCAGGAAGCAGGCCCTTACCAAGTGTGCCACCACCTTGATCCTGGAGTTCCCAGCCCCCAGAATTGTGAGAAATAAATGTTTATTGTTTAAGACACCCAGTCTGTGGTATTTTTGTTATAGCAGCCCTAATCTACTACAAGAATGACCATGTCTTATCAAGTAGGGAATAGCAATAAAGAGATAAAAGTTACACAAAAGAGCAAAACGCAAATTCTGGACTTGGAAATATAATAACTGAGACTTTCAGTTTCTGGTTCTGCATGTAAGGAGCTTGGAAGTTGCCACTCTATCCTAATAACAAGTGAAAAACTGAACAGACTGAAAAAGCAACAGCTCTTCCTGGGTCTGAAAGAGGGGAGGACACAGGGCAAATGAGCACCCCTAAGGCTGAAGAGACAGACATGTGAACACAGGGGGTCACAGCTTACCTGAACAGAGTTATGAGTGAAAACCACCATAGGGACCAGCGCAAGGGTAGGAAAATCTGAACTGTAATTGACGAACTGCTGGAGGCTCAGTGTGCAATTCTGAGAGCTAAGAACTCCAGGGGGAACCCAATCATAAGGGGGCCTCCACAATATTGTGAGATTTACCACCAGGAACTCAACCAGTTTCCCACAGTAAATATCAAAGAAAAATCCCGTCATGTTTCTGGGGAAGGGGGAAAGAAAGGAAAGGGTTTTGATATACACTACCACACTCTGTTCTTAACAAGGTCTGCCCTCATGGGAAACTAGTTAACCAGAGCCTAACTTGCTGGGGTATTATCAGAGCCTAACTGACCTAAGAGGAAGGGAAATACCCAACTCCAGCCCATTCTAGCCATCTTGTCCCAATTATGGGAGAAGAAAAAAACAGAAACTCTTGTGAAGTTCAAAGTCCAGAGGCATAGTGTCACTAAGTGACCGAGATCTAATCATAGGACTGTACAATGCTTCCCCTCCCCCCACACCTCACCACATTACTAAGGACTATTTACAGCAGTTACTTTTACCCAGTACACCATATCTGGCTACTAAGGAAAAATTACAAGGCATACCGAAAGGCAAAAAACACACTTTGAAGTGAGAGTAAGCCTCAGAACCAGACATGGAAGGAATGTTGGAATTATCAGACCGGAGTTTAAAACAACTATGATTAAAATGCTAAGGGCCCTAATAGATAAAGTAGACAGCATGTAAAAACAGATGGGCAATGTAAGTAGAGATATAAGAATCCTAAGAAGGAGCCAAAAAGAAAAGCTGGAGATTAAAAACACTGTAACAGAAGTGAAGAATGCCTTTGATGGGCTTATTAGTATCCTGGACATGGCTGAGGAAGGAATCTCTGAGCTAGACGATACATCAATAGAATCCTCAAAAACTGAAAGCAAAGAGAACAAAGCCTGAAAAAATCCCAGAAAAGAATATCCAAGGATATTCTAAAAAAAAAAAATCTGACATAGGCATACTGGGAATACCATAAGGAGAAGAAAAAGAAAAAAGAACAGAAGAAATATCTGAAACAATAATGACTGAGAATTTCCCCCAAATTAATGTCAAACACCAAACCACAGATACAGGAAGCTTAGAGAAGGCAAAACTAGATAAATGACAATAGAACTATACCCCGGCATATCATTTTCAAACTACAGAAGATCAAAGATAAAGAAAAAGAAACCTGAAAGAAGCCAGAGGTAAAAAAGCAAATAAAACAACAACAAAACCCCACAACACCTTACCTATAGAGAAACAAAGATAAGAATTGCATCTGACTACTCCTCAGAAATCATGCAGGCAAGAAGAGAATGGAGTGAAACATTTAAAGCGTTGAGAGGAAAAAACCCACCAACCTAGAATTCTGTACATTGTACAATCAACCTTCAAAAGCGAAGAAGAAATAAAGACTTTCTCAGACAAACAAAAATTGAGAAAATTTGTTGCCAGTAGATCTGCCTTGCAAAAAATGTTAAAAGAAGTTCTTTTGAGAAAAGAAAAATAATATAGGTCAGAAACTCGATCTACATAAATTAAGGGAAAACATCAAAGAAGGAATAAGTGAAGGTAAAATTAAAACTTTTTCTTATTCTTAATTGATCTAACAGATAACAGTTTGTTCAAAATAATGATACCACCAATATATTGGATTATGTATGCTTATGTATACTTCATATATAGATATATGTTTATGTATACTTACATAGAAGTGAAATGAATGACAGCAATGATACAAGGGATGGAAAGAAGAAATTAGGATTATTTTGTTACTATAAGGTACTCATTCTACCCATGAGGGGATATAGCGCTACTTGAAAGTGGATTTGGTTTAGCTATAAATGTATTTGCAAACCTTAGGGCAACCACTAAAAAAAGTTTAAAAAGAATCATGACCTATATGCTATGAAAGGAGAGAAAATGAAATGATAAAAAATACTCATTAAAGCCACAGTCAGGAAAAAAAAAAAGTGGAAGACAAAAATAGGAACAAAGAACAAGAGCCACAAATAGAAAACAGTAATGAATAGGGTAGATATTAATTCAACTATATCAATAATCATTTTGAATGTCAGTGGTCTAAATGCAGCAATTAAAAGACAGAAAGTCAGAGTGGATCAAAAACCAGGATCCAACTATACGTTGTCTACAAGAAACCCACTTAAAATATAAAGGCACATCCAGATTAAAAGTAAACAGATGGAAGAAAACACACCATGCTAATGCTAATCAAAAGAAAGCAGGAATCATTATATTAATTTCAGACAGTGCAAACTTCAAAGCAAGGAATATTATCAAGGATAAAGAAGAGCATTACACAATAATAAAGGGGTCAGTTCCCCCAAAAGACATAACAATCCTTAGCGTGTTTGTGCCTAACAACAGTGTTGAACTGTGCGAGGCCAAAACTAATAACCTTGCGAAGAGAAGTAGATAAGCCCACTATCATAGTCAGATACTTCAACTCTATCAGAAATGGACAGATTCAGGTGGCAGACAATCAGTAAATTGTATCAGTAGTTAAATTTAACAACATCATCAATCAACTGGATATAATGACATCTATGGAGCGTTTCATCCAACAACAGAAGATACATTTTTCTCAAGCTCACATGGAACATTCACCAAGACAGACCAAATTCTGGGCTATAAAACACATTTTAACACATTTAAAAGAATAGAAATTTTATATTGTCTCCTCTCAGACAACAGTGGAGTTAGACTAGAAATCAATAACAAAGATAACTGGAAAATCAGAAAATATGTGGAGATTAAACAACACCCTTTCTAAATAACACGTGGATCAAAGAAGAAATCTCAAGAGAGATTTTTAAATATTTTGAAATAAATGAATACAAAAATACTACATATCAAAATTTGTGGGATGCGGTAAAAATCAGTGTTTAGAGGGAAATGTATAGCATGCATATATTAGAAAAGAAAATGCAATAACTGAAATGAAAAATTCACTAGAGGGGCTCAAAAGTAGCTTTAAACTGGGAAAAGAAAGAATTAGTAAACTTACAGATAGAACAATGGAGATTATGCAATGTGAAGAACAGAGCAAATAGAATAAAGAAAAATGAATGGAGGTTCAGAAATATGGTCCACCGTCAAGTACAGCAACATCAAAGTAATGGGAATGCCAGGAGGAGAAGAAAGAGCAGAAAAAATATTTTTTTAAATAATGTCTGAAAAATTCCTAAATTTGATGAAAACCATATGCATTCAGGAGACTCAACAAACTTCATGTAGGGTAAATTCAAAGAGAACCATAAACAGACATATCACAGTAAAAATGTGGAAAGTCAAAGACAACAAAATCTTGAAAGCAGAAAGAAAAAACACCTAGTCACTTACAAGGGAACCCCAATAAGAGTAACAATTGACTTCTCAGCAAAAACAATGTAAACCAAAAGGCAGTGGGATAATATATTCAAAGTGCTCAAACCAAAATGTCTACTGATAATCCTGTATCTCGGAAAGCTATCTTTCAAAAATGAAGATAAAATACATTGCCAGATAAATAATAACGAAGAGAATTTATTGCTAGCACACCCACCTTACAGAAATTAAATAAAGTTCTTCAGGTTGAAAGCAAGTGACCCCAGCCATTTGAATCCACAAGTAAAAACAGTACCAGTAAAGGTAATTGTGTAATTATAGAAGAGAGTATAAATGCACATTTCTTCTCCTTTCTTCTCTTCACTGATTTTAAAGGCAATTATAAAAAACAATATGTATGTAATTGTATTCTTGAGCCTATAACATATAGAAATGTAATATATTTGTCAATAATAACACAAAGGAAATGGGTGGTGGCTAAGCTGTACTGGACAGAGGAAATGATACCAGATGGTAACAAAAATCCATAGGAACAAATGAAGAGAATTAGAAATAGTAAATAAGAAGGTTAATATAATCATATATTATGGTTATAATAATATAATGGCATAGTATAATGCCATAAATATATATATATATACTTGCTCTCCTTTCTTCTCTCTGCTTCTTTAAGACATAAAATTATAGAAAGTAATAATTGCAGCAATGTATTATTGAGCTTGTACATACATAAGATGTAATATATATAACAATAATAGCACAAAAAGGGGGAAATGGTATAGAGCTATACAGCAGTAACAGTTCTATATCTCACTGAAACTGAATAAGTATAAATCCGAAGTGAATTTTGGTAAGTGGAGATGTGTAGGGTAAGCCCTAGAGCAACTACTAAGGAAATAACTCAAAAAATATAGTTAAAAAAATCATTAAAGTAACTAAGATTTTACATTAGCAAATATTCACTTAATGCAAAATAAAGAGTAAACAAGAAATAGAGGAACAAAAGAGACATGACACATATAGAAAACAAAAGGTAAAATGTTAGCCATAATTCTAACCATATCAGTGATAACATTAATGTGAATGGAT
This sequence comes from Vicugna pacos, assembly GCF_048564905.1. Classification (NCBI taxonomy): domain Eukaryota; kingdom Metazoa; phylum Chordata; class Mammalia; order Artiodactyla; family Camelidae; genus Vicugna; species Vicugna pacos. Next base: position 31,671,068 of record NC_133023.1, read on the forward strand.
TAAACAATCCAATCAAAAAGCAGAGATTGCTAGACTGGATTAAAATACAAGATCAAACTATATGCTGTCACAATTTAGATTCAAAGATACAAATAGATTGAAAGTAAAATGATGGGAAAAGATACATGGTGCATTCAGCAACCATAAGAAAGCTGGAGTGGCTATATTATCAAATAAAAGACTTCAAAGCAAAAAATGTTACTAAAGATTTTTTTAAGTATATTTTATAATGATAATAGGGTTAATACACCTGGAAGATATTACAATTATAAACATATATGAAAAAAATAAACATATATGCACCTAACAACCCAAAATACATGAAGCAAAAATTGACAAACATAAAGGAAGAAATAAGTCAACAATAATAGCTGGAGACTTCAAAAGCCCCCATTCAATCATGGATAGAACAATTAGGCAGAAGGTCTAACTGGCAGATGATCAACAAGAAAACAGAAGACATGAGCAGCGCTATAAGCCAACTAGACTAAACAAACACCCAAAGAACACATCACTCAACAATAGAATATAAATTCTTAAGTGCACATGAAACACTCTCCAGATTATACCATATGGTAGGCCATAAAACAAACCTCAATCAAGTTAAAAGAATTAAAATAATAAAAAGTATGTTTTCTAATCACAGTAGAAAGATTTTAGAAATCACTAAGTGAAAGGAATTTGAAAAACTCACAAATAAGAGGAAATTAAACAACACACTCCACCGACTTGCTTGAGACCTTTCCTGAGGTGTTTGAGACCCCTCCTTACTATCTGAGAGTCTTTCTGTCAGCCTAAGACAGTTTTTAGCATGTTTGAGAGCCTTCCTTCTTTCTCGTCACAAATAAGACTTTTTATTTGTCACCACCAGAAGTCTGAATTTTAAACGGATTCTTGGACTGGTGGCTCATATCCATCAGCTTGTTCAACTTTAGCACCTATCTCATCCCCAACAGATCGCCATCTTTTCCAGAACTGCTACCATCACCATGTAGGCCCATGAGTTTTCCCAGTTAAACTTGGGCTTCTTCAGCATTCTTACTTCTCTAACAGAAACATCATCAAGTGGATAAGTGCATGGGCAAACCTCTTCTATGTCTTTTCCAATGCTACCTAGAATCAGTTTATTAACCACTTTTTTCAAGACATTTGTCTACACCTCTAGGGTCATGATTTCCATCATCTTCTTCTGGATTTGACAGACCTGTTGGTGCTGAGTGTAAGAGCTCTTCCAAATCTAATTGCTGCCTTTTTCAGTAAAATAGATGAAGAAAATAAACTTTAGTAGTCTTGACATTCACATGAACTTCAATCATGCGCTGCCATTTTTTGATCATGGAGCACATTCTGTCACAGGTAAGCTTCATGCCATGGAAGTTAGGCAGTTTTTGCCCTGAATATCCTTCGTAATTAGTTTGAATATTCTAAATGCAAATCCATCATTCTGCAGATCAGCAAGGCTCATTTCGAAAACATGATGCAATTTTGATTCCTTGAGTCCTTGTGACTAGTGTTTTTCCAACATTTCTTATATTGAACATAGCTGGTGCTTTTGCATCAAACCAATCTTTCTTAGAAATTGGATCAACCGCTTTCTTCTTGGCTCCCTTTTTGCTGCCTTTCATTAGGTGCTTGTTCCTGCCAGCTGTCAAGGTGCTATTCAGAACCCTCCCTTCCTTTTTGAGACTCTTTCTGATTTCTCCATCCTGACATGTTTTTGATCCTTCTCTACCTATTTGAGATTCTCCCTGACTTGTTTGACCCTCCTCCTGACCTATTTGAGTCCTATCCTTATATATATAAAAGGACACTGAGGTTTTTCCAGACATCTTTGAGACCCTTTTGGTTTTGTTTGCGACTCCATCTGATGATGTTGAGACCCTTCCTCACTTACTTCTGGGTGCTGAATCCATCCCTGGTACAGTCTTAAGAGGAGGCAAAAAGACCATTAGCCTCAGATTTGTAAGAACCTTTCTTCAAGCATCTAGTCAAGAAATCTCTAGGACCATATATCGGGAAAAATCCATCAATGCCTTTTCCAATCCTCAACTGCAAATGGAAAATAGAGACTTTTTATTGGTCATTTTCCTAGTCCTTTAATCAGAATTTTCTACAATTTTGTTTGTGTCGGTGTTTTTCATTTGAATATAGTTTTAGCTATTATCTTGGAGAGCCAAAATTGTAATGTCTTTACACAATAGAAAGCAGTGCGTTTCTCCTTCATGTAAACATCTGGGCATATGTAGTCCAGGGCTGCTCTCTCAAGGTCATGGTGGTTCCCAAGCTCCTCTGTCTTATGGAACTACCATCCCTGGGTCCTTCTGTCTAATGGAACTGCCATGCCTGGGTGGAGCTTTTCCACAACATCCAAAATGCTCATTAGCAGATCCCTCTTCTAGCCAGCAAGAAGGGGGGAAAAATGGGGGGGTAGGAAACTCTGCCTTTTTAGGGACATGACCCACAAATTGCACATATCAGCTCTCCTCACATATGGCTGGCCAAAATGTAGTCACATGACCATACTTAGCTACAAAGGAAGCTGGGTAATGTAGTCTCTATTTTGGGAAGCCATTTTACCTTATTAAATTCCCACTTCTATCACTACCAAAAAAATAGACAAAAAGGATACTGAGGAACAATTAGCAGTCTATTTACAGCCTCCCATTTTGAAACTTAGAAATTTTTAATTTGGCTAAAAAAACTATTCCCCTCTCTGACCAGAGAACAGAGTGGAATTTTCCACCCTTTTCTCTTCCTTAACTTGGTAGCTCCCATGGAATAGTTTTAAAGTCTAAGCAATGAAAACCAAGGGGGGAAAAGTTGCTTAAAATTGGAGTGTTTATTTGTAATCAAAAATGACTTGGACTACCACACTGGTACCTGGAGACCAACCTGAATTTTGTAATTGAATGCCTGCGCACGTAGCAAGAGCACAGAACATTTTGAGATGCAGAGTAGTATCAGATCACCATCTGGACCATAAATAATTTATACATTTTAAATACCCGGGAATCACATGGGTCAGGAATAAATAACATACAAAATCTCAGTGAGAAAGACATTCTCCAAATATTGTATCTTGAATCCAATTTAAAGCCTAATGACAGTTCCGAGAATTGGATTAAAATGCAGGAAAGGCTCCCAGTGCTTATGTAAAACTAAATGAACATTATTCTTGATTTTCAAAAATATACAAAAGAACAGCTGATCAAGTTAAGCTGGAATCTCCAGAATCCAGTCATCAAGAAGCCAGCTAGAACTGAACTCCATATTTAATGCCCTGTCTTTATGTAAGACTTTGAGGTAAGACTCTCTTATCAGATCCTGACCAAACAGTGACTTTACATGCTGGACCCTGAGTTTGTGAACTATGGTCAATGCTTTAGCTGTTTTTGCGAGAGCTTGCTGAGGTAGCTGATTCCAGTACACTTGAAGAAAGACAGAAGATGGCAGAAAGAGAGTCAGGGGGCTGGTGTTAGTTGGTGGTGAGAGGGTGAGGCAGAGCACTGGGCTGCCCCAGATCCGGTGGGCGGGGCACAGGCAGAGGGTAAGGTCGAGCTGGGCATTGACATGAAGCCATACAGAAGCTCTTCCAGGGTAGAGTCAACTTGCTAAGAGACCAGATCTTAATTGTTCCCAACACTAGAAGAAATGATAATTATCTGACACATGATAGAGGTATTAGCTAATGGCACAATGGCAATCGTACTGCAATACAAATGTATCAATCTATATGGTGTATACTTTGAACTGACACAATGTGATATGTCAAATATATCTCAATAAAGAAATTTTATATATATATAATATAATATATATATAGTTGGTGGGAATATAAATTGATACAACCACTTTGGAGAATAGTTTTACATTATCTACTAAAGTTAAACATATGCCTACCTTATGACCCAGCAATCTCACTCCTGAGTATATACCCAAAAGAAATGAGTGCATATGTCCACCAAAATACACATACAAGAATATTCATAGCAGCACTATTCATACTAGTCAACATTGGCAACAACCAAAATATCCATCAATAGGAGAATGGATAAATACTTTGGTGGAATAATACACAGCCACAAAAAAGAATGACTAAGACACAATAATACAGATGAATATCAAAGATATTATGATGAATGAAAGAAGCCAGACACAAAAGAGTACATACTGTGTGATTCCATTTATATCAGCTCCAAGAACAGGCAAAACTATAGCTCCTGATTGAAGTCAAAATAATGATTTCCTCTGGGGGCGGGGGGTGTTATTAACAAACGCAATAAGTGCTCATTGTAAAACACAAACAACACTGCCTGGACCTCTCTTCCTCCGTGTATCTCCAAAGCTAACTCTCACCTTGAAGTCTTCGTTCAAACGTCACTGAGTCAGCCTGACCACCTTGTGAGAACTTGCAATCTATACCCCTCAACTCCTGATCCTTTTTATCCTCCTTTTTCACTTTGTCTATTATACCTCTTACGTTCTGAAATACTCTAGTATTTACTGATTATATTTTGTGCTTGCTACCTTGGCCCCTTGCTAGAATGTAAGCTCCACATCCAATGACTGTTTTTTGTGGGGAAAATAAAGACCCAGCCCACTCGCCCCAATTCAGGGTGTTGACGATAGGCTTATCCCTGCTCCAGAGCTCCCTGGGGGATCCACTGGGGCCTTTGTTACAATCACATCCAAACCCAGCTTTCCCCTCTGCCCAATCAGACCCCTCTCCCACACCAAAAGTACTGATTTCTAGAGAACTTCCCCGTAAGTTGCCTGCATGTGAATCACAGTCTCAAAAGTCTGTTTCTTGGAGGACCTGAACTGGGACACTGCCGTTCACTGAAACAAAAAACAAAGTAGGGACCAGATACCAGGGAAGAGTCATGAGTTCAGATTTCAACATGTTCCCTTTGAAGCAACTTTGCCATATCTAAGAAATGTCAAGCAGGCACCGGCATATGTAAGAAAAAGGAGATTTTTCCCTCAAGCTGCTCATGATATAATCAAGAAGATAAGATACAGGTTCCCAAAAAATCCATAACATGAGGTTTTATATTACATGAAATTAGAGATAAAGTGCTAGAGGGGTCCAGAGATATCAGGAAAGATCTCCTGGCAATACTGACTTTTTTTTTAACGTGATCAGTGTTTTTTTTTCTTTTCCACTATTCTTTTTTGGGGGGGGGAGTATAATTTGATTTATGTATTTACTTATTTATGTAATGGAGGTACTGGGGGTTGAACCCAGGACCTCATGCACGCTAAGCACGTGCTCTACCACTGAGCTCTACCCTCCCCTCGTAACATGATCAGTGAAGATGGGGGCAGACGCAGAACAACAGGAAGATAGGCCTGAAGATAAAACACTCAGAGTAAACACAGGGAGCAGTGGGCAGTTCAGTTGGAACGGAGGGTCAAGTACACAAAGGGGCTTAGCGGGACACAAGGTTAGGAAGTATATTAGCCAGGGTTCTCCAGAGAAACAGAACCGATGTGTGTGTATGTATTGAAAGAGATTCATTACAAGGAGCTGGCTCACATGATTAAGGAGGCTGGCAAGTCCAAAATCTGCAGGGTGGGCTGCAGGCTTGGAGACTCAGTAGTGCAGGTCTAGCCTGAAGACCATCTACTGTACAGCCAGGAAGACCCATGTTGCAGGTGGAGTCTGAAGGCAGACTACTAGAGAATTCTTTCTTGCTTGAGGGTGGCTGGTCTTTTCGCTCTATTCAGGCCTTAGAGTGATTGGATGAGGCCCACCCACATTAGCGGGGCAATCTGCTTTCCTTAAAGTCCACCAGTTTAAATATTAACCTCATCTACCAACACTCTCACAGAAACACTCAGAATAGTGTTTGACCAAGTTTCTTGGCAACCCATGGACCAGCCAAGTTGACATGTACGATTAACCATCGCGGGAAGATATGGGCGAGGAAAGACTTTGAATGCTCGTGTTTAGGCTGTGAGAACCTCCAGAGGTTTAAAGACCAGGGGATTGGAATGAGAGAGCCTAGAGGCAGAGAGAGAATTTAGAAGACCACTGTGATCATCCCGGCAAGAGGGAAAACAGGATAATGACAGTGAGCCTGGAGGGAGGAAACAGAAGCAAACAACATGGAACTGACAAGATTTGGCAAGTGACCAGTCCTGGGGGATGAGGGAAAGTATGCAGAGAATGACTCTGTAGTTTCAAACCGAGGCACCTAGGAGGATGATGACGCCACTGGGAGAAATGAAAGGATTGGGAGAGAGAAGATACCTGCCTCCCTGAGGGCTCCTCCACTTGAGGTTTGGGACATGTTCAGGTTATCAACTGATGTGTAACAAACCACTCCAAAATGGTGACCTAAAACCAGTACAATATTTTGCTCACAGGTCTGAGGGTAACTGGACTCGCATAAACAGTTCTCATTCCACATAATGATGCATCATATTAATTTTGTGTTGGTAACAGGAAATTAATTCTTCACATCAGAGTTATTAAATGGATGAGGAAAGCAAACATTTCTGCACATTATTTACTGAAATTTTTTAACTGAGTACCATTTTTATCTACTGACACTGATTAATTCTAGATCCTACTTCATTGCCCTAAAGAAAATAATCTACTGTGTGCACCTCTCCTGTGTTCTGAGTTAGAAAGTGTTCTGAGTTAGAAAATGGAATGTCTAACATGCTTGAAAAGTTAGAGCTAGGTTGAATTAACAATCTTTTAATTTTAGATTTCCCTTTGATTATAGGCCTGCTGGATTTTATTAAATATTCTAGATCCAGTTGAAAGTTTTAGAACTTTATTGAGGCATAACTTACTACCATATAATTCACCCTATTTTTAAATCTGCAATTCACTGATTTGTAGTAAATGTATTGAGTTGTGTACCGATCACCACAAGACAATTTTAGAACATCCCAGTCATCCTAGTCCCAGGCAACCACTGTCCCTACAGATTTTCCTTTTCTGGGCTTTTCATATAAACAGAATTATACAATATGTGTTCTTATGAGTCTGGCTTCTTTCACTGAGCATGATGTTTCCGGGTACATGCATGCGGTGGCATGCATCAATACCTCAATTTTTTAATAATAAAATAATATTCCACTGTATTTTATTTATCTATTCATCAGTGGGTGGATATTTGGGTTGTTTCCACCTTTTGGCTATTTATGAATAATGCTGCTGTAAATATCTACATGCAAGTCTTTGTGTGGACACAAACTTTCACCTTTCTTGTGTGAAGAGAGTGGAGTGGCTGGGTCACATGGTAAATTTACATTTAACTTTTTAAGAGACTCCTCCCAAACTATTTTCCAAAGTTACTGTAACATTTTTTTCTTATCTACTAGCAGTAGGGCTCCCATTTCTCCACATTCTTGCCAGCATTTGTTCCTGTCTGTCATTTTGATTCTAGCCAGCCTAGTGGGCATGAAATGGTATCTCACTGTGGTTTTGACTCGCATTCCCTCCTAACAAGGATGTTAAGCATCCTTTCCTGTGCCTATTAGCCATTTGTACATTGTCTTTGATGAAGTGTCTTCTCGAATTCTTTGCTCATTTTTAATTGGGTCGTTTGTTTAAAATTGAGTGTAGGGGAAGGGGATAGCTCAGTTGTAGCGTGCACGTTTAGCATGCGTGAGGTCATGGGTTTGACCCCCAGTTAAATAAAAATAATAATAATGATGATAATAAAATAAATATTACCTCCCCTCCCCCCCAAAAAACAAAAAAATTAAATTGAGTGGTGGAAAATAAAAATAAAACATTTTTATGTTTGTTTTTCATTTGTTTTGGTGGGGAGGAGGTAATTAGGTATTTATTTATTTTTAATGGAGGTACTGGGCTTGAACCTAGGACCTCATGCATGCTAAGCATGCACTCTACCACTGAGCTATACCCTCCCCGCCCTAAAACATTTTTAAAAATTGAGTTGTAAGAGTTTTTTATTCCAGGTTGAAATTTAGTGTAATCAATATAACCCTTCTGGAATACAATATGGTATTATGTTTCAAATGCCCTAGAATTTTACTTATTTGTTTGTTTTGCTTATCTCTCCAAGCGGCCATCATGGCGGATACTGTGATTCACTACCCAGATCTTCCTTCTTGCTGTCCAACTCCAAGAGTATGGTTAGCAGACAGCCTTTATATGTCAGTGCTCTAGGGTCTGCTTCAGCTACAGATAATAATGATATCCAGGTCCATCCATGTTGCTGCAAATTGCATTATTTTATTCTTTTTATGGCTGAGTAGTATTCCATTGTATGTATGTATGTATATATATATATATATATATATATACACACACACACACACCCCACCACACTTTCTTTATCCAGTCATCTATCGATGGACATTTAGGTTGTTCCCATGTCTTGGCTATCATAAATAGTACTACTATGAACACTGAGGTGCAGGTGTCTTTTTGAATTATAGTTTTTTCTGGGTATATGCCCAGGAGTGGGAGTGCTGGATCGTATGGTAAGTCTATTTTCAGTTTTTCAAGGAACCTCCATACTGTCCTCCATAGTGGCTGCAACAATTTACATCCCCACCAACAGTGTACAAGGGTTCCTTTTTCTCCACACCCTCTCCAGCATTTATTATTTGTAGACTTTTAAACAATGGCCATCCTGCCTGGTGTGAGGTGATACCTCATTGTAGTTTTGATTTACATTGTTCTAATACTTAGCAGTATTGAGCATCTTTTCATGTGCCTGTTGGATGTCTTCTTTGGAGAGAGATCTATTTAGGTCTTCTGCCATTGTGATTTTGATAGGGATTGCACTGAAGCTACAGACTGCTCTGGGTAGCATGGACATTTTAACAATATTAATTCTGCCAATCCATGAGCACAGAATAACTTTCCATTTATTTGTGTCTTATTCTATTTCTTTCAACAAAATCTTATAGATTTCAGTGTACAGATCTTTCAGCTCCTTGGTTAAATTTATTCCTAAGTATTTTATTGTTTTTGATGCTATTGTGAATGGGATTGTCTCATTTCTTTTTCAGATGTTTTGTAGTTAGTATATAAAAACGCAACTGTTTTCTGTGTGTTGATTTTGTATCCTGCAACTTTTCTGAATGTGTTGATTAGTTCCAGCAGCTTTTATGTGGAGTCTTTTGGATTTTCTATATATAAGATTATATCATCTGAACACAAAGACTATTTTACTTCTTCTTTTCGGTTTTGGATGCCTTTATCTCTTCTGCTTGCCTAATTGCCAAGAGTACTTATTAATAAACATCCAACACACTAAACTCCATCTCAGAATCAGCTTCCTGGAGAGCCCAACCTCCAACAGGCAGCTTTCATTTTAACTCCTCAGAGACTGGTGTACAGGCACACTCATGCACACATTCTATCACTTGATTGGCCCAGAGATGAGCACCTGGCCCAAGGTGGATAGATCAGAGCCTTTCTCTGGGGGGTAGTGAACTTGGGACTCTGAGAAACTAAATTGCTGCCCCTCTCTGGTATAAACCTGGAAAATAGGAGGGTAGGAAAGAGTAACACAGTGTGTCCGGTTGCTCGCTCCTTGCATGTCTCCAAGGGAACCTAGAACCACGATCAAGCGTTGCCTAGCACCTGGGAACGTAGCCCTGGGAAGGTTTTCTTTTATGTTCATGATTGATGATTTTGTTGTGTATACCTGGAGCAATGGACCGTGTTGTACCAGCTTGTCAGGACTGCCTCGCACAAACATCAAGATTGATGATGTGCACCTAAAGCAAACCAGCTGTCCAGCTGGGCGCTGCGAGGGATGGACGGAACGGGAATGCCCCTCTCTGAGCCATGCCGGCTACCAGCAGGATGACCGTGCCTCTGTCTTCTCCACAGTCCACAGTGGAGCCAGCAAGTCTCCTGCAGCCTTTTGACCTTAGATCCAGAGCAGAGAATAATAAGGGGCAACCTGGAAATTAATATCTCTGTCTTGGTAATCATTTTGTCTCCTAGAACAGATCCAACTGTCCCAGAAACATCTCGGTTACACGTGTCTGTAGTATCCACAGGTGAATTTTGAACCTAGAAACTCTTTGACCCTCTTTGCAGATAACTAATGTATATTCAACGACAACAGAAACGGAACTCACGAATAGCCAAGTCATAGATTGGTGAATTCTTCTTTAAATAGTTATTGCTTTCTCTAATCATTAAGTTAATATTCACTGTAAAAAAAAATTTAGGAAATACAGAAAAGTACAAAGGTGGGGAAAAAAGTCACCCATAATTCCACACTCAAGGACCACCATTCCAGATATATTGGTTAATATGGTTCTGACGTTTCTCCTTGTGCACATACTACCTCTACAAACTGGAATCCCACTAAGCATCCTGTTTTGAAACCTGCTTCTCTCATTCAACAAATATGTGCCCTTGTCGTCATTTCTAATGGCTGCATTAAAAAGCAGCATTATTAACCTACTTAATCACTCCCTCACTGTCAGACATCCAAGCTGCCTCCCGATAGTCTAAAATATGCTGCTAAGGACATGCCCGCGCATATATCTTTACACGCTTTTCAGTTAATTTTTGTTACCCAGGTGACTCCAGGTCCTCCAGCTGGCACAGTTCATCTTTTCCTTTAATTACCTAAATACAATGCTAATGATCCCAATCCACAAACCAACGGAAGTCCAGCACCTTCCCCAAGGTCCCCAAGGGGCCTCAGCAGGGTCCCGTTTCTCCTGGTCACCTCTCACTGTTTTCCTGTTTATCCCTCCAAGCATTTTACCTTCTTGGGCAGATGTCCCCTTTCAACAGGACTGTCCCTCTTCCTTCATCTGCCCAAAGTGTCACTAATGCATGGCAGCCACATGTGGTTGACTTTTACTGAGGTTTGGAGAAAATGAATACCAATCACAACACAGAAGGAAATAACATCACATTTACACCAGATAGTACTGTCCCTAGAAAGTTTCTGGCTATCCCCCACCACGTGGGGACTTCTCCGTGCTGATGTTCCTTCATGGACCCTGAGGTCCTGCCGTGTTCCTGGGACCTTCAGCTGTCTCCACTGACTTAACGTCCTCTCACTTTTTCTCTGTACTTAAACTCCTCACCTCCTCACTCCAGTAGCCCTGAAAATTCCAGATGCTTCTGACTTTATCATTTAATTCATCCCACACCCCAAGCCACCACTTCCTCCTCAAGACATTTCTTTCATATGGCTTCCAGGACACTACATTCTCCTAGTCTTCTTTCTTCCTCACTGGTCACTCCCTCTCAGCCTTTTAACTGGTTCATTTGCCTCTTCCTGACTTCTAAACCTTGAGGTACCCCAGAACCAGACTTTAGACCTCTTTTCTGTCTTCATTCACTCCTGGGTGATTTCATCCAGTCTAATGGCTTTAGGGACCCCTATACACTAATGACTCTCAGATTTACATCGTCTTATTTTATTTTATTATTTTTTTTAATGGAAGTACCATCAGTTACAATGTGTCAATTTCCGGTGTACAGCACAATGTCCCGGTCATGTGTATACATACATATATGTTTTTTTTTTCACTAAAGGTTAGATTTATGTCTTCTGCCCTGACCTCCAGACTCACATGCCCAATTGCCTACCCTACGTCCTCACTTGGATGCTTAATATGCATCTCAAGCTTAATGTTTCCAAAACTAAATTTTGCATTACTCCCAAACTCGTTCCTCACCTAGCAGTCCCCACCTCAGGAAATGGCAGCTCCATTTATCCACTTGCTTGGACCAAAACTTTGGAGTCATCCTTGACCCCTGTCTTTCTATCCACACCTCACATTTGACCTGGTAGCAAATCCTGTCCTCTCCAACTTCACCTACTGCTCACTGCAGTACAGCTACACTGGTCCACCTGTTGTCCCTTGACCACAGAAACTCTTTCTCATCTTGGGAACCATACACTCACTTTTCCCCCTCCTGAAATGTTCTTCCCCAGGTATCAGCATGGTTTCCTCCATTCATTCATGTCGCTGAGCAATGAGCATGTCATGAGCAAATGGCACCACCTCAAAGAGACCTTCCTTGACCACCCTATCTCAAAATTGCACCCACCTTATTCTCTAATCCTTGACACTGCTTTACTTTCCCTCATGGTACTTAACCTGACATTCTATTACATTGTTCATTTTTGAACTGCCTCTATCCTCCAGGAGGGCAGGAATGTGGTCTGTTTTGTTTATTGCTGTCTGCCCATCACCTGGATGAGGAATTGACACAGAGGAGGAACTCCATCTTGGTTTACCTTATGCCCGTCCAAGTTCTCCCCCATTAGAATGTACTGTCTAGGTTCCTACAGGTGCTTTCCTGTAGGAAACCCAAGACACAGCCACCTCTGTGATGAAGTTTGCTCACCTCTAGAATGTCAAGAGCCCAGCGGTTACACATGTATCCACCTTAGGGTACTTCCTTCAAATAAACTCATAGAAGTGGAATTACTAGGTCATGAGCCAAACTTCCAAATTACCATCAGAGAAGTCAACACTAATCCCTCTCCCATCAGCAGGGTTGTGTTCCAGTATATTCTGGGCCTTTAGGAACAGACAGACTATGAGCCAACCATGGTGATGATGATGGCAACAATGACAACGATGTCCCCATTACTCTTTGTTAACTAGAAAATAAACAAGTATCTGTAGGGGCAGGGAAACTTCTGGGTTATCATGTCACTGATCACGATCCATGGGGTATGCTGACTTTAAGGAGTAAAGATATTCCCTGGCAGCTTTCATATCTGAAATGATGGCTTTACCAACATCTTACATTTTTTCCCCACGGTGCCACATCATGTTCATTCATTACTTCATTCACTTCAAAATTACTTTTGCACATCTATTTTGTACATAAGCTTTAAACATCTACCAAGCTGAAGAATATTCCTTGAAATAATGGGACTTACAACCAGCATGGTATTTAGCAATTTACAAGGTGCTTTCACTTCCATCATCTCATTTGGATACTGGTACAGAGCCAACTGGGTACAATTCTGCCCATGTTACAAGTGACGAAACAAGAGGTGCCGAGGGGTGGGATTTACCCAGGGTTACACATTATGTATTAGTCAGAACCAGAAGTAGGCATCCTATGAGCTCCTCAGCACATGCCACCCCCTCCATACTACAATATCTAGTGCCAGGTCCAACACCACCAAAAGCAGATTTACTGGGTCATCATAAAAAGGATGACATACTTAGGCATTCTGAACTCTGAGCTGAGGGACAGTGGAATAGAAGAGTCATTTAAAAATGGCTTTGGTTGGGGGGTAATTAGGTGTATGTATGTATGGATGGATTTTTAATGGCAGTACTGGGGACTGAACCCAGGACCTCCTGCATGCTAAGCACACACCCTATCACCGGGGTATAGCCTCCCACCTAAAAACAGCTTTTGTTTTGATGTCATTTCAGTTATTATAGTCGCAGGTCCTGTGCTGAATTGTGCGATAGCAACTTGATTAAAGCAAAGAACTAGGTACGTTTCCTAGAAGCCCCTCACTCGTACAACTCCGGGTTAGAGTTGGCCCAAAGCAGAACTCGTGCGAGAATTGTACAGCAGAAGGGGAGCAGAAGTCCCCACCCCATCAGATGCAGTGATGGACAGAAACAGCGGTGCCCTGCAGATCCTAGCTTATGCGGCTCTTCCCGTCTCTACCTCCAGCTCGCATTTCCTGCCATTGGTTTTGCTAGCCAACAGCTGCCCCGGGCCCACCACCAGGGGCTTGGCCGTGGCCCCACACAGGCGAGAGTTCCGCAGAGGCCACAGCATCCCATAAACCTCTCCATGAACTCCCCCTTTACTGCCCTACTTGGACAGCTGGATGCGCTCGGTTTCTTTAACTTTCCCAAATGCCCTGATTTGTCCAACTGCACCAGTACGTCCGGTAGTGGCTAGTGACTCTCTGATCCTCTGACTCTCCCTTCCAGACAGTCATGTCCCCGGTGCTTCCCACATCAGCTAAACGTTTCATTCCTGGAATACCCATGGTGGCCCCGCTTCCCTGTCAAAATCCTGACTGATACAATACTTACGGATTTTGCTTTAAATGAAAAAGAACATAAGAAAAGAAATCGTCCAGATTGTCAGGCAGAATTCCAGCATCTATTTAGAATCTTTATATCCCAGATGCTTGATTTATAGGCCGTGGGTGTGGGGGGCTGGGGGAAAGGGAGATTATTAAATGACTAGTAGAAATTGAATAATATGTGCCTCACCTATAGACTCAAATGAGAAAGGAGATAAGGAGAAGATATAACTTTCTCTATCTTGTTTTTATGAGATAAGTAGATCGAAGAGCAGAAGGAATTGGCAGTGAAGTTGGTTTCCTAGTCCAGAAATTTTCAATCAAGTGTTACCATAATTCCTTAGGACATAGTCAAAGAAAATCATCAGTCCAGTCTCTATATTCTAAGTAACTCTCCTCTATGAATTGAAAGAGAAGGGAGTGACTCTTAGCTAGGAAATCCAGTTCTTTAAACATAAAGTATGAAATTACATGTGAAAAGGAGCAAAGACAATGTCCAAGGATTCTAAACATTATAAAACCCAGCAGGAGAATAGCTACCTGGTATTTCTAAGGCATAGAGTCGAGGCTTTAATGTTAAATAAATATGTCAAAGATCCTCTCCTTTTTCCTCCCAATCCTAGCTCCCTGTCTTTGCAACAATCAGAGAAAGAAAGTTTTAAAACGGTTTCCAATAAGAATTTTGAAATTCAACGTCCTTTTCCGAGGAGGCTGCATGCGTGTAGAATAAATGTTTCATAGCGCTGTTCTTTCAAATCAAACTTTCTCCTCCCCTCCTCCCATCCTCATACAGTGAACATTCTCATCCAGTACCTTCAAAACATGCCCACCTCAGGCAGCTGGTCATTTTATCAAATAAAAGGTGGCAAACGTTGCCAATTTCCTTTCCCCACTCTGAATTAATAAACCCAGCCCACAGAGCAGTAAAATTTTATTTCCACCAAGCAAATATAGATTGCTTTTTCTCCTTGGCTGCAGTTTCAAAGTCTTTGCAGTCTTAACTTGTGTCCAGAGCATCCACCAGTTCCTGCAGCGCTAATGCCGACAGTGGCCAAAAAGATACAAACTACTGCGAACCGGACATTCCATGGCTTCCTCCTTTACCACTGGCCACATGAGTGCACAAGGGGCCACTGTGCAAGCCAGACAACCATCAGCTCATCCTCACAGACACGAAGGGATTTTCTCTACTTCTTGGATCCTGGGGACCCAAACTCTTGGTTTTGCATGTGGTTTCACCTCCAACTTGCTGGGTTTATGGCTGGAGGCCTGTATTAGTTTCCTGGGGCTGCGGTAACAAATTACTCCAGACTTGGTGGCTTCAAACAACAGAAATTTATGCTCTCACAGTCTGGAGGCCAGAAGACCAAAATCAAGGTGTCTGCAAGGCCATGCTCCTAGCTTCTGCTGGCTGCCAGCATTCCTTGCCTTGCAGCCACATCACTCCAATCTCTCCCTCCATCTTTCCACCTTAAACTCTGTGTCTCTCTTCCCTTGTCTGCCTGTCTCAAATCTCTCTCTGCCTTTCTTTTCCAAGGACACACGTTATTAGAATTTAGGATCCCCACAACCACAAGATAATCCAGGGAGGTCTCCACATCTGGAGATCCTTAATTACATCTGCAAAGACCTTTTGCCAAATAAGGTCACATTCACAGGTTCCAGGGGTTAGCACACGAACATAACTTTTGGGGGCCACCATTCAAACCACTCTAAGGCCTTATCTCCCTGGACTCAGAAGTCTTTTTTAAGAGTTCCAAAGAACCTGTCTCCATAGTGCTGGGCTCACTACATTGCCTATTGAACTCAAAAAGTGCTGCATTTCTCTCAAGAAACCCATTGAAATGATTCATCCCAAGTCTCTTTTCTCAGCCTTGCAGTCTCCATATCTTCTTTTTCCACCCTCATCATCCTTCACTCAACTTTGCTGGCCCCAGTCTTCCAGCACCTACAACAAGGAAACCTCTCTCTCCCTACACTTTACTCCCTAGCCCACTTACTCCAAATTTATGCCTACATACCCATCACTCTTCTCAAACAAAGGATCCTCCGGTCACCAGAATCCACTCTTTCTGGAGGCGAAGGAAAAAGGTGTTCCACAAGTTTTGTCCCCTTTTGGAATTTTAGAAATTTGGTTAATTAAGGTGAAATTCACATAGCATAAAATGAACCATCTTGAAGTGTACATTCGGTGGCATTTATTACATTCACAATGTTGTGCAGCCATCACCTCTGTCCAGTTCCAACACCTTTTCATTACCCCAGAAGAAAGTCCTTACCCATTAAGCAGTTATTCCCACTTCCCTGTCCTCCAGCCCTCTGCAACAACTAATCTACTTTCTGTCTCTATAGATTTGTCTGTTCTGAACATTTCATATCAATGGAATCATACACACGTGGTCCTTTGTGTTTGGCTTCTTTCACTCAGCGTAATGTTTCCAAGGTTCATCCATGTTGTAGCCTGTGTCAGTGTTTCTTTCTATGGCTGAAAATGTTTCATTGTATGGATAGACCACATTTGCTTTATCCATTCATCTGTTGAAGGTTAGGCGTATTTCTTTAGCATTTCTTATTGCAGAGTGTCATCCATTCATTTCACAAATAGTTACTGAGTGATCACAATGTGCTAGGCACAGGGCAAGGAGCTAGGATAGAGCACTAGACCAAACACAACAAAAATCTCTGCCCTCATGAAGCTTACATTCCAGTGGGGGAAACAGATTATAAGTAAGATAAACAACTAAAACATGTAGTACGCTAGAGAGAAGCGCTAAGTAGGAGAAAGTGCTAAGTGACTGGATGGGAGTCACAAGAACTTTTGGGGGGGTCACTGGTCATTTTCTGGTTCTTGATCTAGATGCTGGCTACATGGGCATGCTCAGTTTGTGAAAATTCAGTGATCTTGTACAAAAGATGTGTGCACTTTTCTGTACATATGTGACACTTCAATAACAAGTTTTTTTAAGTCAATGTGCTTCCATTTCCTTTAAAAGGGGGCAATTGCACCTGTCTCTGGTGCTGACGCTAAACATAACGAATGTGTCAAACGAGATGGTTTTGCTACCTTGAGGGCCCAGCTGAATCCCTGACCCTGTTTTTGAGTGGGTTTAGGATGCAAGGTGCTGGTTTCAGCCCTCTGCCATTCACATATGCCCTTCAGGTTTCTGGATCATTCTAGCTCTATCTAACCATAACTGTCAGTGGACGGCAAGGGTTTACCATGACCGTGTCAGCAATTTCAGTTTATCCCCTGATTTTTTTTTTAAGCACCGTTCTGCCATTATCTTGAGCCCAATTTGACTGTTTGTTTTTTTTTTAATACTGACCTTAACAAGAACAAAAATGGTACGTTTAGGGAGAGGATGGCTATGGAAACACAGGCGTGGAAGAGAACAGCGACAGGCTATAATGAGAGGCAATTCTGTTCAGAGAGGAAAGGGCCATCCACGGATATCAATTAAGGAAAATGGTTGAGAGTTTCTCCTGATGTTCTGTCCAGTACAACGCAACCTAAATCAAGAAGCCATCCCTCGCAGGCAGTTAAATTGAACTGAAGTGGGGGAATGATGGGTAAATAATATAAATTGTCTCTAACTACCGTTCATACCTCCCACACATGTGTAACACTTCAGAGTGTATTCAGCCAAAACTCAGTGGCCACCGACAAAAAGTAACTTAATTTGCCCACAGGGTGAAGGACTCTGCCTTCATGGTGTGAGTTGTTACTATGGCTGTATCTCCATAACAACTAAGATGAGCTTGGGATGTACAGGTAACTGACATATACCGAGTGAGAGGCTGCTGGAGGCTGACATTCGAGTGAAGAGAAGGGGACAACATGGAGTCACAGTAAAGTCACAACCAGAGGGGATGCTGATGAATACAAATAGGAAGGAAGTGGGCCAAGTCGGGCAAGAAGAGGTGGGTGGGATTCAGGTAAGAGAGCAGACTACAGAAACCCCAAAACCCTGATTGCCCTTGAAAGGTGGAGAGAAACATTTGTTGAGAGATATCTGGGTGTGCAATTCAGAGAAGCTGCTAACTCCAGGGACAGGGTTGCCAGAAAGTTGACTTCTGGCCTGGAGCCAGGGCCAAAAGGGCTGAGACGTCTAAGATGTCTCTCAGAACTAGTCCGACAGCCTGAGGGGAAAAGAAGTCAGAAATGAAAATGTCTGATGTGCGTGTTAAGTTGCATCAAACTGTCTCCAGGGACTAGGCAAAGCCCCTATAACTCACAGACCAAAAAGATAGAGCTCACAGATCGCATTTCTTTGCCTTTTGTTAAGACAGCTGTGTTGGTGACCAAAACAGAGCAGGTATAGCCCTGAATGAGATGGTGTGGCTACAGCCTAAAAAAAAGATAAGCCTTTAATTCCTTAGGTCATGTGGTAGGAAAGATAAGAGGCCTTCATAGGGGCTATTGCCTAGAACACAGATGCCTCAAAACATTCCTGGCTCCGGTTCTCAGTGGGGTCAGGGGGTGCGGCGCCATCTTGATACGTTGTGTTTTGAAATTATAATCCCAAGACCTAAACAGGAGTAGAGGCCTAAGGCACACATCACAGGCTCCCAGATGATTTTCCTACCTGACTCTTGTAGTCGTTTTTTCACATACGACGGTTCAGTCAACTCTTAGTGTTCCGGGAAAATGTTACAGCTCGATATTACAGCTCAGTTGTGACAGCAACCTGGATGCAGGCGAGACACCAAGCAGCACTCTGAGACCTGGACGAGAACTCGGGTTTATTACACCAGCACGCGCAGACGAGTTAACATTTCAACTCTGGACCCCCGTCTGTAGGTTTACACAGGCCTTTTATAGGCTGCCAGTTTTACACTTTGCAACATCCTATGCAAATAAAGTACAACAGAAGCTGACCAACCAGGAACAAGCTTTGTAGAAATAGACCAATCGGGAGTGAGCTCCATGCAAATGAAGTACTACAAATGGACCAATCAGAAGTTAGGGAAGTGGACCAATCAGAAGTGAGAGTAATAACCAATCAGAAGTGAGAGTAATAACCAATCAGGAGTGAGAGTAATGACTAATCAGGAGTGAAGGAAGTAACCAATCAGAAGTGAGCTCAGGGAACCAATAGAATTCTAGGTGTAAGTTAGCTGCTTTAGAGGGAAAAAGTGAGGTAGAGCCTCTGGGCCAGGGAACCGGAGGGTGCTAAGAGGAGAGCAGTGACCCTGCCTAGGGGGTCCTGCCGGTCTTTTGATGGGGCTTCCCACCTCACTAGGAATAATAAAACCCTGTAGTCATCACAGGGCTTTATTGGGAGCTAAGTACTCTAGACCGTATTTCACTGGATTCTTTCCTCAAGTCCTTGTGAGGAGAGATGTCCTAAAGGTCCAAGACTATGAGAAGTAAGGAGCCCACCAAAGAGGTCACTCTGGAAGCTCCCAGCTACACCAGTTAGGGTCAGTGCAGTACCCTGAGGCTGCGATCACTCCTAGGTCGAAAGATGGAGGAGACAGACTGGCCATTGGAACCCAGAAAGAAGTCCGATAGACAGAGTTGCCTTGAGAAGAGCTGTGACCTTCTGATAAGGGACACAGGCAGACTGAGGTGACCCTGCAGGGAAAAAGCCAGGAAAATCAAGCCCTGACTTCACCTGACCTCCTTCCTTTGATCTCTTGCTGGGGCTCCCTATTGGCCAAACCCAAGCAGAAGTCAGAGGGACTGAGTAGAGGGTGGAAAGCGTGGGTGTGAAGGGGTGACAAAAGCTACCTTGCACTACTCAAGTGACCAGGATGTTCTTCATTAATTGAACCCTTCATTTATGCCACCTCATCTTACTACTTTATTCTCACAAACCTTGGAGGAAAGTGGTATTCTCCCAATTTCAGAGGTGAGAAATGGCGACAAAGAGAGGTTAAGTGACTTGGCCAAGGTCACTTAGTTAGTAGGTAGGAGAGCCATGATGAGACCCACCTTCGCTGACACCAGAGCTTGCCCTCTCAGCCGCCACCACCGCCAAGCCTTCATGTGATTAAGGCAGTTGCAAGAGTGAAATAAGATGGAACAGGGGATGCTCTGGCATTGTGGAAGGTGTTGCTGTTGTCATCCTTTGAAACCCTTGAAATCAAAACAGATAGATTGTTTTCAGCGCCCTACAGAAAGGGGGCAGTGAGGAAAGTGGCCAGCTGCTTTGGTAGGGAGCAGCTGATGGCCAGGAAAGGGAAGCTGAGCTGAGGACACAGGCAGAACCAAGTACCAGAAGCCAACCTGCCTGGAGAAGCAGAGGAGAGCCCATAATGTCACCAGAGGGAAGAGGGCTGAAGTGGGGAGGCCAGCCGGGCTGTGGACTCTGATAGCTGACCACAGACCACCAGGCAAACACCTCTGATTTCGTCAAAATTGGAACTGAACAAATAAGAGATATAACTATACCTCAAAGACACACTGCAAGTATTTCCATAGATTCAGTGGGAATCGGGACTCGAAAAAGCTGCTCAGCCTTGGGGGTGCTTATAGCCAGTTGCAGGTGAGAGAGACATTCAGTGGAACAGATGGCTCTCGGCGGAGCTCAGCCCTCTCCTTATCCTCATGTTAAAATCAACCAATTGAATGACGGGCAAGAAAACCATGCTCGCCAATTTTGCATGATTTTCTCACAGCTGGAAAAGGGGAGCCAGGCCAGGCTCACGTTTATTTCTGTAGGGCTGGGAAATGGGTTTTACACTTCTCTTTTTGGTTAAACAGCAATCACCTGAAGAGCAAATGCAAGTCCTCTTTTACATTGAGGAATCTGAGGCTCTGAGTTTCGGTTCTCTCTCAAGGTCACCCCAGTTTCTGGGGAAGCTGAGTTGCCAAGTAAGGGCCCTCAGACCCCAGTACCCGTGCTTTGGATTTCAAGTGACCATAATATACTCTGGGTTTGTGAAAGTCAGGAAATGAAATTCAATGGAGGGCAGTCCACTTGGAGAAGAAACACAGAGGACACCAAAGCGACATAGGGGAGGCCAGGGGCCGTGCAAATCTGGCAAGAATACCTCAAGATCTTAAGTGAGAACAGACTGACCATGAGCCATAAAATGTAGCAATGTGTCTTTCAAAAGATCTGCCACCACAATAATTCTTTCTTTTTTTTTTATCGAAGTGCCATCAGTTCACAATGTTGTATCAATTTCTGGTGTGCAGCATAATGTTTCACTCATATGTTTCTTTTTTGGTTTTGCACAGTAGGCAAGTCATTATTTTGAACTATTTAATCATGAGAATTTCCAAACAAACACAGAAGTAAAGAGCACGACAACCCCCGATGTGCCCCTCACCCAGCTTCAATCACCTTGAACATGTCAGTGTTTCTATTACCTTTGAGAACCTGATGGAAACCATGGGACGCCCCCCCACCCCCGTCCCTGCCCCGGCCAAGACAATGCTCAGAAACACAGTTGTGCGTACCTTTTCAAAGGCGTTGCTTACTCCCTGAGGTGCATTCACTGATCTCCTGGACACACGGACCCCAGGTTAGGCGCCCTGGGCTGCAAGGATGCGGTGGCATTGTAGTAGGTGAAGACCCCCACTCCCATGCAACCCTTCAGCAAGTTCTGTTGACCCTCCAGACCGATCTCCAGTCAGTCTACTTCACTCATTCTTTGCTGCCACCATCATCTCCCGCCTGGACTCCCAGAAGACCCTCCTGATGAAACCGCGGGGTAATCATTAGTCAAATCCATTTCACCTGCCTTCACTAATCAAGGTCGTTTTAAGACTTACATATCCTCCAAGTGGCAAGTGAACAATAAGATGTTTGCCAGAGTTGTTTTCCAGGAACTTGGAGTCAGCTGTGTCTGGTTCGAGCTGAGCTGGATAAGACTAGATAAGGACTACTGATCCTCCAACTGGGCACACGAGAATGACCAACTCTGTGACCTTTTGACATCAGAGGGCAGAAAACTCCACCCTCAGCTCATGCTAAGGGCTTCCATTTTTTAACTTGCAGAAGCGTGTAACTAGTTACACCTGTGCAGAACTAAGATTGCAGCACCTTTTTTTTTTTTAAATTGAGGTATAGTCAGTTTACAATGTTGTGTCAATTTCTGGTGTACAGCACGATGCTTCAGTCATACATGAATGTACATATATTCATTTTCATATTCTTTTTCACCATAAGTTACTACAAGATATTGAATATATTTCCCTGTGCTATACAGTGTAAATTTGTTTATCTATTTTATACATACCAGTCAGTATCTGCAAATCTCGAACTCCCAGTTTACCCCTTCCCACCCCCCTCCCCACTGGCAACCACAAGTCTGTATTCTATGTCTGTGAGTCTGTTTCTGTTTTATATTTAAGTTCATTTGTCTTATTTTTTTTAGATTCCACATATGAGTGATATCATATAGTGTTTTTCTTTCTCATTTTGGCTTACTTCACTTAGAATGACATTCTCTGGGGCCATGTTGCTGCAAATGGCATTATTTTATTATTTTTGTGGCTGAGTAGTATTCCATCATATAAATCTATCACAGCTTCTTTATCCAGTCATCTGTTGATGGACATTTAGGTTGTTTCCATGTCTTGGCTATTGTAAATAATGCTGCTATGAACATTGGGGTGCAGGTGTCTTTTTGAATTAAGGTTCCCTCTGGATATATGCCCAGGAATGGGATTGCAGGGTCATGGTAAGTCTATTTTTAGTCTTTTGAGGAATCTCCATACTGTTTTCCACAATGGCTGCACCAAACTAAGATTGCAACACTTTTTTCCAATCACCTTTCCCCATGCCTCGGCCATGCCCTGCTTCTATTCTATAGCCCATAAGTACCCTGTGCCCCTTGCTCCTTGCTCTCCTGTCTCCTTGCTTGGCTGCCTTGAGAATAAACTCTGTCTTTGCTGCAAACCTGGGAAAAATGATCCTGGTTCAGTAACACTAACTGGTCTCCCTGATCCACTCCTGCCCGCCCTCCAGTCCATTCTCCACACAGCAGCCAGAAACCTGAATCAGACTGTGTCATTTACCTCCCTGAAGCCCTTTAAAGAGTTCCCATTGCTCAGTGAACAAAGTCTTCAGCCCTTACTCTGGTGTGCCAGGCACTGAGAGCTTTTGCACCCATCTTCTTCCATCTCACAGTCCTCTCATCTGCTCTGACTACTCTCCAGTCACCTTAGCCTTTGTAGGAAAGGAAGAATCATTTTCCCTCTTCCTTTCTAGGTTCTTGGCTGAGACCCCTCCCGGACCCTGTAATAGAAAACAGATTAACAGGAGAAAAACCAAGAGAAGTTTAATAACATGCATACCTCCTGTATACATGGGAGAGACCCAGGAAAACTGGGTAACTCCCCGAAATGGCCCAAGTCACCACCTTAAATCCCATCTCCAGCTAAAGACAAAGGAAGATGTTGGGGGCAGGGGGAGGGGAGCCAGTTACAAGAGGTTATCACTCAAAGCACAGGTATGGTTGTGCTGACTTATATCACTGCCATCTCCATTGTTAAGAGCTTCAAGAGATTTAGTCCTTCTCCTCTTCCTGGCACAGAGGGAGACACACTTACAAATGGAGATTTCCCTTATAAATGTAAATGCCCCTACAAAAAGGTAACTTCTTATGGTTTTCAGAGCTTTTCCTTTGTCTGTTGTTTCTCAAAAACAACCAGCTCAAAATAATTCTTATGCCAAAGAAGCATATTTTGGGGTGGCATATTCTGCTCCCCTTCACCTTCCAAAAATTAAACCAAGTTCTTCCCTGCCTCAGGTCCTTTGCACTTATTGTCTTCCAAACCATAAGTTAGGCATCCCCATTTCATACACAGTTGGCTCCCTTGTATCTCAGATATCACCCCTTCCCTTACCACCCTGATCATTCCCCTCCCTCGACACACCCTGATTCTACATCACAATATTCTGTTTATTTTCTTTATAGCATTTACCATAGCTGGAATTATTTTTATGGATTCACTTGATCATTGCCCAGCTCCCAAGTAGGATATAAGCTCAGGACTGCAGGCCCCTGCTTTCTTAACCCTACCACCATTCTACAACCAGAGCAGTGCCTGCCGTAGAGTAGGCACTCAATAACTATTTGTGCTTATTATTAAACTTGCCTTCTGTCAAGATTAGTCCTGATCAGACCCTTAGGATATTGTGTCAAGTCTGGTTTCCTGGATAAAGGAAAATGATTCTTCCTGGCTTGCAAATGACTGCCTTCTCCCTGTGTCCTCACATGGCAGAGAGGAAGAGCAAGAATGAGAGAGAGAGAGAGTGAGAAAGAAAGAGAGACTGCATTCTGCTGTCTTCTCTTATAAGGGCACCAATCCCAACATGAGGGCCCCACCCTCATGACCCCATTTCATCCCAATCACCTCCCAAAGGCTCCACCTCCAAATACCATTACATTGGGGGTTAGGGCTTCAATGTATGAATTTAGAGGGGAATACAGTTCAGTCTACAGCAGCAGTAGAATTCATTAGAAAAGGAATGAAGGGTAGATTTGTGAACTTTGAGCATAGACCCAACCACCATCCCATTCATTTAACAAACATCTGAGGGGGGAGCATATAGTTCAGTGGTAGAGTGCATGCTTAGTAGGCACAAGGTCCTGGGTTCAATCCCCAGAACCTCCATTAAAATAAATAACCTAATTAGCCCCCACCAAAAAAAAAAAATCTGTTGAATACCTAATATGAACCAAAATTATGGTGTTGAGCCTTGACAAATATATAAGCATAGAGAAGATGGTACTTCACTGAGGAGGTAACTTTGACTTGAAAACTGAGTATAACTCATATTGTAACTAGACTTATTGTGATGAACATTTTGAAATGTATAGAAATACCTAATCATTATGTTGTGTAACAGGAATTAACATCGTGTTGTAGGTCAATTATACTTCAAAAACAAACTCATAGAAAAAGAGATCAGATTAGCAGGTATCAGAAGCAGGGGATAGGGCGAGAGGGAATTAAATGAAGGCAGTCAAAGATACAAACCTCCAGTTATGAGATCAATAAGTACTAGGGATGTAATGTACAACATGATAAATATAACACTGCTGATTAGTTATAATTAACACTGTGGTATGTTATATACGAACATTGTAAAGAGAGTAAATCCCAAGTTCTCATCACAAGAAAAAAATGTTTTTCTATTTCTTTAATTTTGTATCTGTTTGAAATGATGGATGTTCACTGAACTGACTGTGATAATCATTTCATGACGTGTGTAAGTCAAATCATTATGCTGTCCACCTTAAACCTATACAGTGCAGTACGTCAATTATATTTCAGTAAAATTGGAAGGAAAAAAACTTTTAAGAAAAATGAATAAGAGTTCACCAAATGGAAAAGCAGGGTAAAGCACTCCAAACAATAAGAAGAGAAGTCCATTGAATTGCTCCTCCCTCTTTGTTTTTTCCCCTTGCAATTTATTCTTTGAAGAAATGGAGTCATTTCCCCTGTGGAATGACCTGTTATGATGGGTTTTGCTTATTGGATCCCCAAAGTGTCCTTAACAGGCTCATCTTGCCCCTATATTTTATATAAACTGGTAGTAGAATCTAGAAGCTTTCTCAGTCAGATTTGCCTTTTGGAAAGACTACTTCATGGGTGGTGCTGTAAATGTCCATCAGGAGGTACATAATATCTCCTTTCTTGTGATATAGTGGCCACTAATGCTCATGCCCAGATCCATTACTTCATTAACTATTTGGTGAAAATGATATTCTAATTCAAAAGTTCTCAAATTTTAGACTCAGAATTCTTAATAGGTATTGAGGATCCCAAAGAGCTTTGGTTTGTGTAGGTGATAACTATTGATATTTACCATATGCAATATTAAAACTAAGAAATTTTAGAATGTATATATTAGCTCATTTAAAAATAACAATAATAATCATAGCACAAATAACCAATTTTATGAAAAATAACCATATTTTCCAAAACAAAAACAATTAGTGAGAAAAGTGGTGCCGTACATTTGTGTAAATCTCTTTAACTAGCAGATAGCTGGCTTCTCGTATCTTCTTCTCTGTTCAATCTGTTGTAATATGTTGTGTTGTTTGAAGTATATTAAGAATATCCAGCCTTACACAGATCTGTAGTTAGAAAAGAGAGGAGCATTTTAATAACCTCTACAGATGGTCGTGAACATTCTTTATAGAAAGAAGTGGTAGTTTCTTAAAGGTTAATTGCAATGTGGAATCTGAAACCACATCAATGTACTTTTTATCATCTATTTCATTAAAATCTACCTTGTACTTTGAATGGATCTTTTACCCATCCCTGATTTTGTAACACCATGCATTAGTCATTTCAAAAATATTGGTTTGCTGAGTTATGCAAATATTACAAGCGTTGACACATTTCATTACGCAATATCCTCCCAAATCACATTTGTTAATATCACCAGCAGTCTCATCAGAAAAATCTTTAAATATTGGAAAAGATAGGAAACACCCAGTGGTAGATACAAGTTTCCAAAATTCCAATTTTCACTTGAAAGCTTGAATTTTATCATTGGCAATAAATACTGCCAAGTTGTTTTCCTTGAAGTGACAAGGTTCACATCTTAATTTACAAGAAAATGTCTGCCAAATACCACTGTCTGAAGAACCATAGTTTGCCTGTCAGTAAAAATAGCATTCCACAGAAAAAGAGGCTAGTTCAGCTCTTCACTCAAAGAATTGCACAATTGCTTTTCCCAGCGACAGCCATCATATTTCAGTGTGTAGCAGAAGGTGTTGATGCATACTTTCCGTTTCATCCTACAGAATATCATGAAGACATGTACTCAAGGGTTGATTTAATGAAATCAATAATTTTTATTGCTTCAACAAGGACATTCTTAAGTGAAACTGGCAATTTTCTTTTACTGCAAATGTGGCAGCGAGGAATACAGTGACCACTAGTACAGTCAGTACCACAGCCTTAACTCGTGCTAAGGCACCAGCAGTTTTTAGCTTTTGCACCATCGATGCAATGTCAACCTAGTGCAAAAGGTAAATAACATCTTAGTAATATTATGAAAATAGCTTTGACTTCATGGACCCCCTGAAAGAATCCAGGGGCTCACACTTGGAGAATCATTATTCTAATTCTTTCATTCCTTCTTCATTTTTAAATTAGAATACTTCCCTAGAGAGAAATTTTCCCTCATTCACTATTCGGTTATCCTGAGGTCAGTTTGTACAAGAAAAGGCAGGTTAAAATCTTGGGAGTTTTTTTCCCTTTATTTGCCAGTTTAAAAAAAACCAGAACAGTTCTCTAGCATCTTTCAAAGGTGATCAATGAGAACTTTTTTGTTAGCTTCATGATGAATTTATGCACTTAATATATTTGATGTGTTTCTATACATTGCAGTCATTGTTTTTATTGGTAATTAACTTGTCTCATCATTTGCTAATGAGACTCTCTTCACCTTGGCTACTGAGTCCTTTTGACGTGACCCCAGTAATCTTTGACAGCTTCCTTGCCTTCTTGTATGACAAGGTAGTCCACAGTCTAATTTACTTTTTCTGACTCGGACCTAGAAGCAGCCATTTCTCTAAGGAGCCCTGGTTTCTTTCAGTAGGAAATGGTATTCAAAGACCACAACCTGGGTGCTAGGAATGCCAATGTCAGTTACATATGTATGACTGCTCAGGTCCAATGCATCCTTTTAGACTGCTCTGTGAAAATGAATCTGGGCCCTCGAGATCATTTTTCCTTTGTGCACTGAAACATTGTTAGCAGCTTGCGCTGGCAAGACATTGCAGGAGGAAAGGGTTTTGCTTCCTGGTTTTGCTGCGCTGCCTCCTGCAGCATGAGTGGCATCATCCAGCATCAGGCTACCTCAGCACAGGCAGCTTCTCCACGGCCCAGTTCCTGCAGTGTGCACTTGCCAGCTAGACTTTCCCAAGCACCCCAGAGGGTAGTTTTCTGCCATGTTCCAGACGGCAGGTTTCCAGCAAGTTCCTGGAGGCTGTTTTCTAGAAATTCCCAGAAGGTAGATTTATAGCACCAGTGGGCCACCACAACTCTCTGCCATTCAACAAGCCATGACCATGACCTCTCCAACATGGTGTGGATCTCAGGGACTGGGGGCGGAAGGGGAACTCTTCATTGGGCTCTCCATCTCAGCCCCATGGGTAGTGATTTCACCTTACGTCTGCTATTTCTGTATTTAGAGTTATCTTTATTTCTTGCTAGCCAATCCCTTATTAGTCTAATCTTCTATACTTAATAATTCTTTATATTAAACTTTCAAATTACCATGTAATTTCTCTCTCATTGGACTCAGACTGATACAGTTGCTCAATATTACTGAGTTGGTCATATTTGCTATGCATTTCCATTGACTATAGCTGGGAAATACATATTATTTTAAAGAGAAAATGCATCATACACTCATACTGGTATTTAACTTTGCTTTCTAATTATGTAAAACACTGACACAGTTTTAACGTTATATCTCTAATTCAAAGTATCTTCCAAAAAAATCCAAATTCTGTCTCTTTATGTCCTTCCTTCTTCCATAGGTAAGATTTTATTTATTTTATGATCTACCTTACATTGTCTTTTAAAAATAAAGATACATACATATTTGTATCCATCCCTCTTTCTTAGATAAACTGTGGCCAACTATGTCCTTTTATTTTTCCACCTTGCTTTTTTTTCATGTAACATTAAATACTGGAGAATACTTTGTATCAATGCATAGAGATATGCTTTGGTTTCCCTTTCATTTTAATAGTATTCATTGTGTAGATGTATCAGAATTTATTCAGGTAGGCCCCCAATAGACATTTGTGTTGTTTCCAGTCTTTTCTAACTATAATTAATGATGTAATAAATATTTGTGCTTTCATTTTTTCATAGTATACCCTTGGGATAGATTTCTATAAGAGGAAATACCAACAGAAAATGTCAAACTTTTAGATTTTTGCTAACCTGGTAGGAGAGAAAAGGTATCTCAATGTAGTTTTAATTTGCATTTAATTTGCATTATGAGCAAGAAGACCAAGCTTTTTCCATATGGTATAGAGACATTTGCATTTATTTCTTAAACTGATCATTCGTATCTTTAGCCTGTTTTCTAGAACTGTCAAGTCTTTTTCTTCCCTATTTTTAAAAGCTTATCCTATATTGGGGACAGTAACCCTTTATCTGTGATAACGAGTTGCAAACATTTTTTCCCATTTTGTCATTTACCTTTCTATTCTATCGAAGGTGTTTTGGGGTTGGTTGTTTGGTTTTGCCTGCAACTGTTATATTAATGTAGCCACGTTGATCTGTTTTTTTCCTTATGGCTTTTGTGTTTTAAGTCATAGTTGTAAAAGTTTTACCCTCTCTCAGGTTATGGGGTAGTCTTGCTACTTCTAAGTGTGATCCTCAAATCAGCAACATAGGGGTCACCTGCATTCTGTTAGAAATGCAGAATCTCTGGCCCCATCCAGATCTAATTCAATCAGACTCTGCATTTTAACAAGATCTCCCTAGGTAGTTAATTTGCACATTAAAATTTGAGAAGCACTGTTCTAGAGAATTTCACCCACATTTTCTTCTAGAACAGGTGAAGTGAATGAATGGTTCTTAATTGGAAGTCATTGGTGAGCTCATACCCACAGCTATTGAAGAAAAACAATGAAGAAACGAGGCCAACATCAGCAAAGGGTACTAAATGGAAGGCTTGTCTAGACAACCAATATTATTAAATACAGAGATGAGAATCTTCTATTCAAATGGTCTTTAAAAATATACCTCTTGCAATGCTAGTGTTACCGACTCCAAACTCTTTCTGCTCGCCACATGACAGGCCAATAAATCAGGAGACGAGGTGTTGGGACAAGGAATAGCGACTTCATTTGGAAAGCCGGCAGACCAAGAAAATGGCAGACTAATGTCTTGGAGAACCATACTCAAGTCAGAATTCAGGCTCCTTGTATACCAAAAAGGGGAGGGAGTGTAGTTGGTTGTTGCAAACTTCTTGGTGTACGAATTCTTTGTTCTTGTAGCTGTCTGCGTGGGTCAGGTCATGGTGCCTCTGTAAAACCTCTAACAAAACAAATATTTTCTATTCTGCAACTTGTTATCTTTATATAAGTACAAAGTGTTAAAATCCTTGAAGGTCAGAGCCTTGAGAATAGGCTGTCCTGTATATCTCAGGCTGAAGGCAACATTCTTTTACAAAAGGTGCAGAGCTAGCAAGACTAAGGGCACAGGATTCAAGCCAAAGAAACAGATCTAATATGGAGTCAGATTTGTTCTTTTCTGTTACACTAGGATTATAAATATTGTGGACAATATACTTGTGAAAAGTGGGCATTGGTTGTTTTCTGAATGAATGGCACTATCTCCTGCTGTTAAACTTTGCACGATTCTCATGACCATGGACTTTGCAGAGGAAAAAAAATCCACCTTTTTAAGGCTTGCTGCACTGCACAAGAAAATTCTGTTCCTCTCCCAAAAGCGGCAAAGATAAGTCATGTGACCCGCGCTAACTAAATGGGTGGGTAAAAGATTCCATAGAAAGATTCTTGTCATGCCTTGGCATCTAGCACCATGTAGCTGTTTGTCAGTAAGTTTCATTTCTGCCAGAATGTGTTATTCAATCCCCTTGGCCAATAGGCTATGTAGAATTTCCTCAAGAAGAATGAACACGCTGGAGAGTTAGATCTTGACTCAGCTGTTTGTAACAGCGTTTTGCATTTTTCATTGTCTTGGAATGCAAAAAGGTTTTACAGGGATGATTAAAGCAGGGATCAGCCAAGATAATATGGTGCTGTCATTCATTGTTAACCCATGGGCTTGGATTCAAGTGCCACTGAGAGTTCCAAAGACTATTCGAGAGAAAAACAACCACTTTGAAGCCCAGAACTGGGCCTGTGGTCATGACGAACATGCTGGTATCACTTGGACAAATGATTTCTTGCTCTAGTTCTCTTTTGAATTTTCTAGTATTTCTGAAGCAAAGTTCTTGGGATGTAATCTATCATTCTAAACCTAGATTGTAGGCTCAGTGAAAGGTTTGAAAAATGTGTGTGGGAAAACACTATAAAGCATCATCTTTATTTCAGTTACTGTAGTGGGATTATGGTTCATATTTCAGCTTTATAAAAGACAAGAAATGTAATATTCCAAATAACAAAGATCCCTTGGTTAATGAGCTTCCCCAAATAAAGTAGTTGCTTTTCCCAACTTCATGGATGACATAATCAGCCTGATTTTGCCTCACCTGGTGACCTATGCTTTGTAGGAACTATTTCCATGACATTTTTTCCTGTAGTCATAGCGTCAGCCTTTTCACACCAGCAAAATACACAGTTAAAATAATCCATTGCTAGTTGTTCTCATAAATTGCTAGTGGAAATTTAAATTGGTATAACCCTAGAGTTTAATTTTGCAAAAAATTTCTCAAAATTACAAACATAAATCTTTTGACCCTTCAATTCCAATTCTAGAGATTTATACTACAGAAATACTTGCAGGTGTGAAACAATGTACAAGGTTATTCTGAACAGCAAAGATTAAAGACAACCTAAATACCCATCAGTGGGAGACTAGTTACATAAATTATGGTACTTCCATGGAATACCATGCAACTGTAGGAAAATAAAAAAGAAGACACCCTCTTTGTAGTGATTTGGAAATACATCCAAGATATATTGTTCATGGGAAAAAGCAAAGAGCAGAACAATAGAGTATGCTACCATTTAGGTAATATACACAAACACAAAAGAGAAAATATGAATACATAAAGAAAAATATATACATACATAAAAAGCAAATAATATTGCTATGGAGAGGAAAACTGGATGTCTGGGGAGCAGAGATGTAAAGAGACTTTTCACTACACTCTTTAAATTTTTCTATTGAAGTACAATTGATTTATAATGTGTTAGTTTCAGGTGTACAGCAAAGTGATTCAGTTATACATATATATATATATTCTTTTTCAGATTCTTTTCCATTATAGGTTATTGCAAGATATTGAATATAGTTCCCTGTGCTATACAGTAGGTCCTTGTTGTTTAGCTATTTTATATATAGTTCACAACGCTCTTACACTTTGAATTTAGAACTACGTGAATTTGTCTGACCAGTCGGCCATATTGACACCCTTTTGCTACCTGATGGTTGGAAAAATTTCTCCATCCTAGTTACTCCTCTGGATTATGTGAGACCCAGCTGGTAGCCCACCTCTTCCCACAGCTCCAGCCACTTTGACCCACATGCAGGCTCAGCCTGACCCCAGCTCTAGGACCAAACAACTCCCTTGGACAAGATGGCAATAGGAGACCCCAGAGCACCAGGCTGGGATTCAGCATTAAGTTGACCCAACTGCTATTTGACTCTTATGTGAGGACCAGTAAAGGGATGCCCACATTGTTCCTGACACGTGGTCAACTTCCTGGGTTTCCAACCCTCACTGGGTCCTGCTAAGCTCTTGTCAGTACTTGTTCCAGGAACTGCAATCCTTGCATCTGCTGGCAGATGTCCCTTAAACAGACTCCTTGCCTGCCCGACTGCCCACTTCAGTCTTTGAACATTGCCTTCCCCTAGAGCCTTTGTCACCGAGTTCTGCCCTCTTGTTGAGAAATCCCATTCCTCTGTTCCCATGTTCGGTCCTCCCATGCTGACCATTTTACTTGTTGTTCCCTGTCAAGCACTTTAGTATTTTTACTATTATTAATTCCATGCTATGTTAGACCTGCCGGAATGAATTTTGTCTCTGCACTTGGAGCTGAGGCACAAGGTCCAAGGTGCAGCCTATCCCCTCCCAGTCTGTCCCATCTGATTGCTCAACACCAGACATGCTGGACACTGGGAGCAATTCCGCTGTTAAAAATGTACATTCTCTCAAAAAGAGAAAGAAAAATACCATATGATATCACTTATATGTGGAATCTTAAAAAAGGACACAAATGAACTTATCTACAAAACAGAAACAGACTCACAGACATAGAGAACAAACTTCTTGTTACCAGGGGGCAAAAGGGGTGGGAAGGGATAAATTGGGAATTTGAAATTTGCACCTCTTGGGGAGTGATGGAAATGTTAGCTGTCTTGATTGTGGTAGTGGTTTCATTGGTGTGTACATCTATCAAAATTCATCAATTATACATCTGAAATATGTGTAGTTGACTGTATAGGAATCATACCACAACAGAGGTGTTAAAAAAAACAAAGTCTACATCCCTTACTGGAGGGTCTTCTGTGCTTCCTCTGAAATTTAGTCTGATTGAAGTTTTGTTTAAATATAATCTCTCAGTTACTCATTGGCAATATACACATTTAATGGAGGCTGAAGATTTCAACTTTCAAAGATAATGCCAGGAAGTGGATTAACTGTAATCACTCACCATCACAAGAGATAAGCAGAAGCCACAGAAGGCATTACAGTGACTTAGAACAGTGCTTCTCAAACTTTAGCGTTTATCAGGAGGGAGAGTTTGTTAAAGCAGAGTGCTGGGCCCCACCTCCTGAGGTTCTGATTCAGTATACCTGGGGTGGGGCCAAGAATCGGCACTTTAAAAAATTTCCCAGGTGATGTTATTGCTGCTGGTCCAGGTGTAGAGGTTAAGAAAACTGAGATACAGATGGATTATGTGACTTATTAGCCCAAGGTCACATAGCTAATAAATAGTGGAACCAGAATTTTGAACCCAGGTATTTTTACTCCAGAACCATCAGTACATCATTGTCTTCATTTTGGTAAAAAACAAACAAAAAATACAATAGAAACAAACTTAAAATCTAAGATATAAAGCAAAGCAAGATCATTTTAGAAGGATCATTGTGATTTAGCACTACTAAATGTATAGATTTTTTGGCAGCATCTATTTTTTCAGCAGCCTGATTTTCTCTGAGTGCTAATGCTATTAACCTTTCAACCTGTTTCCTCTAGAGTTTTAATTATTTTCAACTGAGAAGAAAAATATTTATTGAGCACCTGATATGGTAACCAGGGATAGTAATCGTCAACCATGTACTTCAGAGAAGCCTCTATTCCACTTGGCGAAATAACTGAAATTTTTAAAAAATAATTTAAAACTAACTTAAATTTTTTTCTAGCTGAATATTTAACAGTTTAATGCAAAGCTGTGATTTCATTGGCAATGATTCTGTTGAACTTAAAATGTTCTTTGGGACCTTTTCTGCATTTTTCACAGTAGAATCTTTATGGATGAAAAATTCACAATAAGAAATGCAAACAAATCAGCAATTGTCCTTACCCCTATGTGTCTACCCAGATACCTACTCTATCAATTACATGATTAAAAATAGTCAACTATAATTCCTTCCCCTGTAAAAAGTGCCAGCGTTATGGTACTATCATAAAGCAGAGCAAAAATCTTTAAAGTATCACTAAATTTCACTGACATGTGACCAAAAGGGTCATCTATGCAGATAACATGAAAAAAGTCAAAGTATCACTTAGGTTTTAAGATAATCCTTTGTCTATTGATACATAGTATATTTTATAATGTGTAATTCTAACTGACTTCCTCATACTTACAGCTAAGAAATGGCCAATTATTAATCTGCCTCTGCCACAGCACTTTATCTTTACTTTACCAACAAAGGCTTCAGAATCATTTAGACTGAAAAGCCAGCAAGCTTAGAAAGCATTGGGAAATACTCTTGAAACACCAGTGAACTATAGTTAAGCAAGCTCTCCATGTACGTGCAAGTTTTGTTCCCATTCCAGCAACAAGAGCATCAGTAGCAAACGTAACAAGTGTGTTCACTGGTGGAAATGGAGATTCTGAATTATTCAAAGTAATTTTCCCAATAAATGATCTATTGTGATACCAGTTACATGTTTGTGTTCATATTTTCATTATACTATACAGTTGGGTAATAGTAATGTTTAGAACAATACTAAATGAAACTGCAAAACAAACAGAATACTTTATTACTGGATAAGCATTGGAATAGAGATTAAATAATTTAGAACATATAAGGAATTTCACCCTCACTGTTGTTCAGGTCACCAAGCTGCAAGATAAAAGCCGTGGGTAAGTACCATAATACAGTAGGCAGAATTCTAGGAGTTGCAGAAATCTGCATTGAGGTCCCACACACATAGAATGAAACATGTAGACATGGTTGGGCAAAGAGCAACTTCTAAAGAAAGATCTACCAGGAAGTTGTAGTCAGTCAATTCCCAGAGTTCACATAGGACCAAGGATCTTCAAGTTCTTACCAGCTTGAGTAGAAAGACTTTGATCCTAGAACTGTCATACCTTAAGAATATGGCCAATGTAGCCCTAAAGAGAAAGCTAGTCTAGACTCACCCTAAAAATTCTTAAAAGAAATACTTGAAGGGATCCAGCTGACCTACAAATAGCGTAACTGCCTACCAGAACAAGTCCAATAGTATGAAAGTAATATGGCAAATTCTCGGACTCAATTACGTAAAATTCATAATGCCTGACATCCAATCAGAAGTTACCTAACATGCAAAGAAACAGAAAGTATGACCCATAAGGAGAAAAATTAGTCAAGAGAAACAGGAACAAGAATTACAGAATGATAGGGTTAACAAACAGGATGATAAAACAGCTATTGTAAGTATTCCCAATGGAATAAAGTAAAAATAGGAAGCATGGTACAAGAAAATATAAACAGAATGAAATTAGAAATGGAAGATATGAAAAACAGCCAAATGCAAATTCTAGATATGAAAAACACAATACTTGAATTTACAATTTCACTGGATGGGATCAACAGCAGATTGGACACCACAGAAGACCAGAGGACTGGAGACATAGCAACAGAAACTATCCAAAAGGAAGGACAAGGAGGAAAATGGTCAAGAAACACACAGAGCCTCAAAGAGCTATGGGAAAATATCAAGTGGCTTAACATATATACAGTTGGAATCCCAGAAGAGGAGAAAGAAAAGGAGCACAAAAATATTTGAAGAAATAATGGCCAAAAGTTTTCCAAAATTGATTTTTAAAATTCTATAAACTTCAGTAGGTGAGTGGACAAATAAACTCTGGTACATGCAGACAATGGACTGTTATTCAGCACTAAAAAGAAATGAGTTATCACACCATGAAAACATATGGAGGGATCTTATATGTGTATTGCTAAGTGAAATCTGAGAATGCTACATATTGCATGATTCTAACTATGTGACGTTCTGGAAAAGGCAATACTATGGAGACAGTAAAAAGATCAGTTGTTGCCAGGCAGAGACAGGGGCTGGGGTAGGGTTGGGGATGAATAAGCACAGGAGATTTTTAGGACAGTGAAAATATTTTGTGTGATACTATAATGATGGATATATGTCATTATACACTTATCCAAACCCACTAAATGTACAACACCAAGAGTGAACTCTAATGTAAACTACGAACTTTGAGTGATTATAACGTGTCAATGTAGGCTCATCCTTAATTTAAAAAAAAAGTACCATTCTGGTGAGTGACATTGATAATGGGAGAGGCTATGCATATATGGGAGCAAAAAGCATATAGGAAATCTCTGTACCTTCTTCTCAATTTTATTTTAAACCTTAAACTGTTCTAAAAAATAATCTTTTTAAAAAAATCCTATAAACTCACAGATCCATATAGTGCAAGGAACCCCAAACATGATAAACACAAAGAAGACCACATCAAGACACATCCAAATCAAACTGTTAAAAAATAAAGATCAAGAGAAAATCTTGGCAGTTCCTCAAAAGGAGACTGCCCACTTCATGAAGTGTTAAATAAAGCTGTTTGCATCACCTAAAAAAGAGAGAGAGAAAATATTAAAAGCAGTCAGAGAAGACAGGCACATGATACACAGATGTACAAATGTAAAAATCACTGCAGACTTTTCTTCAGAAACTGTGAAAGACATATAAGCAGATCTTTAAAAATGTTGACTTAGAATTCTCTACCCAGAAGACATATCCTTCAAAAATGAAGGTTAACAAAAAGGTTTTCAGACAAATAAGAACTGAGAGAATTTGGCACCAGCACACCTGCACTATAAGAAATTTTAAAAGAAGTTCTTCCAGCAGAGGGATGTGATACCAGAAAGAAAGTTAGATCTACACAAAGAAATGAAGAGTACTGAAACTGTAAATATGTGGTTAAATATAAAAGTCATTTTCCTAATTTTCTAACTCTTTTACAAGGTAACTACTTAAAGCAAAAATAATTATGATGTACTGTGGGGTTTATAATATACAGAGAAATTAGCACAAAGGCCAAGAGAGGAGAAAAGGAAGTATACTGTTGTGGGGTTCTTATACTGTATGTGAAGTAACATAATATTGCCTGAAAATAAATTGTGATAAAATAAAGAAGCATTTTGTAAACCCTAGAGCAAATATCTCAAAACAAAGAGGTATAGAGAATAAGCCAATAGTGGAGATAAAATGGAATCCAAAAAAGCAATCAAAAAGAAGACAGGAAAAGAGGGAGAAAGGGATTAAAAAAAAAACACAGATGGACAAATAATAAAACAAAGAGAAAATGTTAGATTTAAAGCTAATCATATTGATACAGTAAAAGTAAGTGGTCTACACAGTAAGAGGGTGAAACAAAGAAAAGTAGCTGTCTTTTCTATTCATTTGGCACACATTTTTACAAGGCTATTAATAATGTATTTGCAGATCTTGGATGTTTTTGAAATAGTAATAGAACTATGTATGTTTTAAGAAAAAAATAAATGGTCTAAATGCTCCAATTAAAAGGCAAAAATTAGCAGGCAGGATTTAAAAAAATAAAAGAGCAAGAGCTACCTATGTGCTATCTACAAGAAGCAAAAACCAATAGAAGTAAAAGAAGAAATAAAGTGAAAATTATAATTGCAGATTTCAACACAATTCCCATAGTAGCTGATAGAAAAGCAGACAGAAAACTGAAAGGAGTAAAGAACACAACATAATCATTCAACTTGACTTAATTAAAATTTAAAGTAAAATTTAATATTTAAATTAAAATTTGAGGTGCTCCACACAACTACAGAATACATGTTCTTTTCAAGTACATGTGGATCATTCACCAAAATGGACCATATGCTGAGCCACAAAACAAGTCTTAATACATTTAAGAGAATTATAATCATACAGAGCATGCTCCTTAACCACAGCAGAATTAAATTACAAACCAATAAGAGAAAGATATCTGGAAATACCCAAATATTTGGAAATGAAACCACACACTTCTCTTTAAAATTGAGTAAAAGAAGAAATCACAAAGAGATTTTTATAACTTTAAACACTTATAAAAGAATTAATGTCTACAACCAATGATCTAAGCTTCTACATTAAGAAATTAGAACAAAAAAAAACTATAATTCAATTTTTTTTAAAAAAGAAGCCAAAAAAAAGAAGAATATATTAGACCCAAAGAAATTAGAAGAAAGGAAGGGAAAAGTAAAGATAGGAACAGAAATCAACGGAATAGAAAATGTACAGACAACAAAGAAAATCAAGGAAACCAAAAGCTAGTTCTTTGAAAATATCAATAAAATTGATAAACATCTAGCTAGACCAATCAAAGAGAGAGAGAAGACACAAATTATCAATATCAGAAATAAAAGAGGGCATATCATTCAGATCACAGATCATTGAGTCATTTATGAAATGACTCAATGCCAATAAGTTTATCAACTAGATGAAATGAACAAATTCTCTGAAAGACAAAAATTGCCAAAATGGAGTCAACAAGAAATAAAAGAAGAAGAAACCTATATCAATTATAAAAATTGAATTCACAAATAACCATTCCAGAAAGAATACTCTAGGCCAGATGGCTTCACTGAATTCTACCAAACACATAAGGAAGATATAATAATAATCCTACTAAAATCTTTCAGAAAATAGAAAAGAAAGGAACATTTCCTAACTCATTTTATGAGGCTAGCATTATCCTGCTATACATACCTGGTAAAGACATTACAAGAAAATAAAACTGCAGACTAGTATCCCTCATAAACATAGACACAAAAATTCTTGATAAAATATCAATAACTCAAATCCAGCAATATATGAAAAGGAAACCAGACATGGCCAAGTGGTATTTATCTAAGGAATATAGGTTGGTTTATCATTTGCAAATCAATCAATAAAATTGGCCTTATTAACAGACTTTAAAAAATTGCATGATCACATCAATACCAAAAAAAAATCCACACTTGACAATGTTTAACTCTCATTCATACTAAAATCATTCAGACTTTTAGGAATAAAAGACAATTTCCTTAATCTGATAAAGAATATCGTTAAACCTACAGCTAACATCACATTTAATGTTAAAGAATGAATGTTTTCCCAGTAAGACAAGGAACAGGACCAAAATGCCAATCTTTACTATTTCTACTTAACATTGTACTAGCCAATGCAATAAATCAAGGGAAAGAAATAAACAGCATACAGATTGGAAAGTAAAAGGTAAAATTGTACTTATTCACAGATGACACAATCATATGCATAAAATATCCTAAGGAATCTACAAAAAAGTCACTAGAACTAATAGGTGAGTTTAGCAAGTTTGCAAAAGATGTGAGACAAAAAACCAAAAATCAATTATATGTCTATCTACAAGTAATGGACAATGGGAAATTAAAATTTTTAAAATACCATTTACAATAGCATCCAAGGGGGCAGGGTATAGCTCAAGTGGTAGAGTCCATGCTTAGCATGCATGAGGTCCTGGGTTCAATTCCCATTACCTCCATTTAAAAAATAATTAAATTTTTTAAAAAATTAAGTAAATAAATAACATCCAAATATATGAAATAGGAATAGATTTAACAAAATATGTTTAAGACCTATACACTGAAAACTTCAAAATATTACATAAAGAAATTAAAGAAGACCTAAATAAGTGAAGAAATAGAGCATATTTATGGATTGAAAGGTTCAATATTGTCAAGATATCTATTCTCCCCAAATTTATCTATAGATTCAATGCAATCCAAATAAAAATACCACACCACCAGTCTTTTTTTTTTAAGAAATTGACAGGTTGTTTCTAAAGTTATTTCTAAACTTTATGTGGAAATGCAAAAGAACTCACATAGCTTAAACAATTTTGGAAAAGAAGGACAATGTTGGATTCACATAACCTGATTTCAAGACTTAGGAAACCACTGGATACCCATATTTAAAAAAAAATGCCATTTTACCTTGCCTTACACTATACATAAAAATAAGCTCAAAATGGATCATAGACCTAAATGTAAAACCTAAAGTAGAAAACTTTTCCAAGAAAAGATAGGAAAAAAATCTGTGATCTTAGAATAAGAAGGGATTTCTTAGGACACAAGAAAGTGAACCAGATAAGAAAAAATTAACACATTGCACCTAATCAAAATTTTAAACTACTGCCCATTGAAAGTCAATGAGAAAATAAGAAAACAAGGCACAGACTGAGAATATTCCCAGTATATGTATCTGACAAAAGATTTGATATAGAAATCTACATAAAACTCTTAAAACAGTAAGACAAACAATCCCCCAACAGATGGGAAAAAAAATTTGAACAGATACTTTAGTAAAGAAGATACACAAATAGCCTATAAATACATGAAAAGATGTTCAACATCATTAATTACTGAAAAAATGCAAATTAAAACCACCCACTAGATCACTAAAATGAAAAAGATTAACACCACTAAGAGTTGACAAGGATGTGAAGCAATGGAATTCCCATACCCTGTTACTGGGAATAAGAAATGGTACAGCTGCTTTGGGGATCAATTTGGCAGATTCAGAATTAAACGTACACTTCCTATAAAATCCAGCAATTCCACTCTTGAGTATTTACCCAAAAGAAATGAAAACAGGCAAAGACTTGTGCACAAATGTGCATAGCAACTTTGTTCATAGTAGCCAAAAATTGGAAACTACATGCAAATCTATCAATAGAAAAGTTAGACAAATTATGGTATATCCATATGAAGAAATACTATTTAGCAATAAAAAGGAACAAACTATTTATACACAAAACACAGATGAATCTCAGAAATATTATAATGAGTAATAAAACATGATTCCATTCATATGAAATTCTAGAACAAGCAAAACTAATCCATAGTGACAGAAAACAGGTCAATGATTGCCTGAGGCCAGGGGTGAAGGTAAGCACTGACTGAAAAGATCAATAAGGGAACTTTTTCAAGGGCTAGAAATGTTTTGTATTAGAAGTTGACAGACTTTACCCCTATGGGCCAAATCTAGCCCACAGTCTATTTTTGTACAGTCAGTAAGCAAAAAATGACTTTTACGTTTTTCATAGATGGTTGAAAAAACTCAAAAGAAACGTGAACATTATATGGAATTCACATTTCAGTGTCCATAAATAACCTGTTATTGGAATGCAGCTTATTCTATATTCCAATCCAACCATGCTGATTCCTTTATGTACCGTCTATGGCTGTTTCCATGCTCCAACAGCAGAGTTGAGTAGCTGCAAGAGACACTGTATGGCCTGCTAACCTAACTATTTACTATCTGACTGTTTACAGAAAATTCTGCCTAACGCCTGGTCTAAGCCATAAAATGCCATGAAGTTTCCATCTTGCTCACTAGAATCCTCTCTAGCTGCCATGTAAGAAGGCTGACCACTCAGAGCTACAATGCTGTGGGTCACCAAGTCACAAAGAGAACCAAGTGTAGGCACTCTGGTAGACAATCCCAGCTGAAGCCAGACTCCAAAGTATCCTATCCCAGACACCAGATGTATAAATGAAGCCTCCTGGTGATTCTTTCCCCTCACTGTTCAAGTCATCCCCAGACATTTCAGTCTCCCAGCTGAGGCCCCAGACATCACAGAGCAGAGACGAGCTGACCTGTCTCTGCTCTGTCCTTTGTGAATTTGTGATCCAACTATAATAAAATACTAGCTGTTTTTTGCCACTAAATTTGGGGTGGTTTGTTAAACAGCTATGCATTACCAAAATGCCAATACCAAATGTAGGTTAATACCTACATTAATAAGAAAAGGATGGATAATTATGGATCTAGTCTTAAAGTAAACACACACACACACACACACACACACACACACAAGAAACCAACCAGGAAATCTTTTTTTTAAGTTTTGTATATATACATTTATTGACATATAGTCAGTTTACAATATTGTGTCAATTTCTGGTATACAGCATAATGCTTCAGTCCTATACATGAATACACATATATTTGTTTTCATATTCTTTTTCACCATCAACCAGTAAATCTTTTAAAAGATTTTCTCCATTCGGGTAATTACCTCTTAAAGAATGAATTTTCCACAAAATTCCAGCACATAGCATCAAAAATATTCAAAGCTCCAGAGGGCTGCCACTATGAGTCATCATGATGCAGCCTGGATAGAACTGGCAAAGGCTGCCTTTTATTTTTATGAAAAGGGGTATGTTTATTTCAGAAATGCGGGCTTGGTGTGCAATTTGCAAGTAAATGCTATTCACTGTATTAACAGGATAAAGGAGCAAAATCATGAGTATCTCAAAATATATTAAAAGCATTTAATAACACATTCATTCATGATAAAAATTCTTAGAAAGCTCCAAATAGAAATGGGCTTCCTTAAAGTGACACCACCTAAAACCTCACAACAAACATCATACACAACTATAAAATATTGAAGGCTTTGAAATTGGAACAAGACAAAAAAATCCACTGTCACTATTTAATCACCATTGTAATGGGGCCAGCACAATAAGGCCAAAAAGAATAAATGAGAATGCATCATGTCCAGCAAGGATGAAATAAAACTGTCACTATTTGTTAGCAGCATGATTGTGTATGTGGAATGTTGTGTGTGTGAAAGGTCAGCAAGGTGCAACAGAAATTGTTGCTGAAACTCGGCCTCTGTACGTCGCTTCCAAATTGAGAGACTCGAGGACAGAGTGTTGGATGAAGTAGAAAAGGCAGTTTTATTTCTTTGCCAGGCAAAGGAGGTCACAGTGGGCTAATGCCTCTAAAGCT
The DNA here is from genome assembly GCF_048564905.1 of Vicugna pacos. Lineage (NCBI taxonomy): Eukaryota > Metazoa > Chordata > Mammalia > Artiodactyla > Camelidae > Vicugna > Vicugna pacos. The sequence goes on from NC_133023.1 coordinate 31,713,939, forward strand.
GTGAGCCCTCCGGGGAGAAAAGGCAGGGAGGGGGTTTTACAGTAAGAGTTCAAGGGTTTCCATAGAGATTACATACAGGGTAGCAATTTTTTGCAAAGTGGTCCTTGTTTTTGCAGATGCAGCAATCCCCTTTCTCCTGCGAGGTATGATGTTTACCTCTGGCTTTGGAGCTCTTCTAATATTTTTGTGCCTAAAACAGAGGGGGTCTGTGGAAAAGTACTCTAGAGAAAAATTTGTGCAGTGTAAAGTCAAGTTGATATATGCTTCTGGCATTTTAAGCAGGCTGGGGCCTGGGACCTCTTGCAGCAGTGTTTGCACAGGCTGGGACAACAGAACACAAAGAAACCATAAGGGGCTAAGTTATGAACAGCAAGATGCACAAAATACCCAGCTGCTGTCTCGGAGGTGTTGGGAGCAAAAACAAGGGGGATAGGCAGACCACCAGAGTCCCCCTCCTTCTTTCTAGCCCAATCCTGGTCAGCAAAAGCACAAGAAAAACCCTATAAGTTATTATAGAGTTAAGCAGTTACAAATACCATATGGTCCTCGATGACATTAGGGTCCTGCTTGGTTACAAAACCGTCAAAACATACAATCAGTTGCATTTTGATATGCCATCAAAAACATAATTAGGAAATGAAACTGTAAGAGAAATTCATATAAGCATCAAAAACACTAAATACATATGGGGGGTGGGAAGGGACAGACTGGGATTTCAAAATGTAGAATAGATAAACAAGATTGTACTGTGTAGCACAGGGAAATATATACAGAATCTTGTGGTGGCTCACAGTGAAAGAGAATGTGACAATGAATGTATGTATGTTTGTGTATAACTGAAACATTGTGCTCTACACTGGAATTTGACAAAACATTGTAAAATGACTGTAACTCAAAAACAAACAAACAACAACAAAAAAAACACTAAATACATAGATCTACCCTAGTTATGCAAAAACTCTACAGAGAAAGCTATATAACACTTAATATTATTAATAGAAATGTGGGGAAATCTAGATTGTAAGATTTAATATTGCAAAGATAGCAATTTTCCACAAATCAGCTAAACTTAAGCATCTATATGTTGTCTATAAGAGCAGATTGGCTAGATTATTCCTTTTTTCTTAATATCGATTTTAATATTTTAAGTTACCAGTGCTGATAAACAACAAAGATATATTGTATAGCACAGGGAATATGGCCATTGTTTTGTAACAACTTTAAATGGAGTACAATCTATAAAAATGTTGAATCACCATGTTGTGCACTTGACACCAATATTATATTGTAAATCGACCAAACTTCAATAAAGGAAAGAAAGAAATTTTAAAAAGTAAAGTTACCAGAGCCATTATTGAGAATCTTTAGATGTTTTCATGTTGAAATGATTAAAATGACCTTTGGACTAATGAATGACGTCTAATGCACAAATAGCCCCCAACATCTTTTTATTTTTAAGTATAAACAACTATAATGGAAAGTCTGTAGAGGCATTCTTCTGGGAGACTCAAGGTTATGGGGCCAGAAACAAAGGACAAGAGGTTGCTAGGCAGTGATGTACTACAAGATTTGAAGGCTCATCACCTACCTAGAAGGATACGGAACTCCCGCCCCCAATAAAATGAAAGGTAAGTTAAACTGCTTTGGAACTCAGTATTCATTTTCTTCCTAATCGTTCTAAGACTATAAATGCCTGTTAAAATAGATCTTTATATTCTGGCAGGGAGAGTTTGCCAAGGTTGGTTGATTTGGAACCCAAATATTGCTTAAGCATTTAGGGCAGAGCTCCAAATGCATAGAGTTTGTTTCTCCCCCTTGCCAAAGTCGCGTCAGGCCATTTTCAAAGGCATCTGAATTTCATTTTTCCAGCAGCTTACATAGGTCACCCACAAAGCGATGTTTTTGGCTTTTGCAATCAGAATGCAAAGGTACCGTCCTACTGCAGCCGCTATGGTACCAAAGGTTAGCTGAGCCCAAGCGTTGGCAAGGATCCCCTTCTGCTGTAATGGCAGGTTGGCCTGCTGGCCTGGAGGAGAGCCTTTCTCAAGTACCACTCTAATCAGTTCACCAACCCACTGTAACTCCCAAGGCAAAGCTTCATGAAAGAGCTTGGCAGGTTCCGCTCACTGTTCCTCTGCCACCCCCAGTGCAATGCAAAGCAGTAGGATGGACTATTATTCTTTGGGCAAAGGGTCTAGGTTAGTTCTGGACTAACCCTGGTGTAAAGGTGGAGCTACCTCCACTCCCACACCCTACCCCATCCTGAGAGACTTTCATTTGCCACCAGAATAATCTTTTTCCTTCTTTTCTGTGGGTTGCTTGAACATTTTTTAGAATTCCATTTTGATTTATCTATAGTGTTCTTTGCGCATATCTCTTCCTATAGCATTTTTATTGGTTGCTCTAAGTATGATGTTATATATACATAATTTATCAGTTTACTAGTGTCAACATTTCATCAGTTGGAGTAAAGTGCAGAAACTTTACCTCCTTTTACGACTCTTTACCCTCCCCCATTCATAATATAATTGTCTTAAATATATCCTCTATATACACTGAGAACTACATAAGCCAGTGTTACAATTTTTGCTTCGACCATCAAACATAATTTAGAAAACTAAAGAAGAGAATGAAAGTCTATTGTATTTACCCATAGTTTTGCTCTGTTTTTTTTCTTCCTCCTTTCTGACGGGCCAAGATTTCTTCTTTTGTCATTTTCCTTCCATTTAGAGAACTTCCTTTAGCCATTCATAAGGGTAGGTCTGCAAGCAACAAATTCTTAGTATTTTTTTGTCACCAAGGACAGTTTTGATTTCCCTTTTATTTATGGAGGATATATTTGCTAGCTATAAAGTTCTGCATTGAAAGTTCTTTTCTTCCAATCCTTGAAAAATATTGCACCATTTCCTTCCTGCCTCCATGGTTCCTGATGAGAAGAAATCCACTATCATTCCAATTCTTTTCCCCTATTGGTAGTGTCGTTTCTCCTGGCCACTTTCAAGATCTTTTCTTTGTCTTGGTTTTCGGAAGTTTGACTATGGTGAACCTCTGCCTGGATTTCTTTAAGTTTACGCTGTTTGGGGTTTGCTTCAGCTACTTGAATCTGTAAGTTTATGTCTTTTGCCAAACTTGGGAAATTTTTAGCCATTATTTCTTCAAATACTAGTTCAACTCCACCTTCTTTTTCCTTTCCTTCTGAGACATCCATAGTCTGATATTAGTTTTCTGTTACAGTCTTACATGTCCCTGAAGTGCTTTTTTCCTCTTTCTTTTTTTTAAGTGTTTTTTCTCTCTGTTGTTCAGATTGCATAATTACTATTCTATCCTCAAATTCTGATTCTTTCCTCTGTCCTCTATATCCTGCTGTTGAGTCTATGCATTGATATTTTAATTTCACTTATTGCAATTCTTAGCTCTAAAATTTCCATTTGGTTCTCTTATTTATATCTTGGATTTCTTTGCTGAGACTTTAAAATTTTTTTCTTTCAAGCATCTTTGTAATTGTTCATTGAAGCACTTTTACAACGGCTGCTTTAACATCCCTGTCAGATAATTCTGACAATTTGTCATCTTGGCTGTCTTTTCTCATTCAAATTGAGATCTTCCTGGTTCTTGGTATGATCAATGATTTTTTTTTATTGAAACCGGCACATTTAGGGCAGCAGAGTGTTACAAGATTCCAAATGTTATTTAAATCTTGTATGTTAGCAGACCTCCTCTGAAACTGCTCAGAGGCAGAGGAAGTGAGGACACTGCGCAGCCACTGCCAGATGGGGGTGAAAGTCCAGGTTCTCCACTCAGCCTTTGTTGACATGTGTGGGGGTGTGCGCCTTGTTACTCTGGGCAGAGGTGGGAGTTCAAGCTCCTCACTGCCTGGAAAGGTTAAAGGTGCTTCATTACTGCCTACACTGTGGTCGGGGTGGCCCCATAACCTCTGAGCTGTGGCGAAAGTCTTGATCTTGCACTGGAGCTCCTCTGACAGCACCTGGGAGAGGTGGGGGAGGGCCACCTTGTTACTGCCCCTAGAGGTGGAAGCAGAGGCTCCCTAGGTGGTTCCACTGGCATCAAGGGATGGGGGGCTCCTTACTATCCAGCAGGGATGTCAGCTCCGCCTTCCCACTCAGCCTTCTCTGATACCCCCTAGGTTGGGGGGGAAGCGATGGTTTGGGGTACCCTCACAGTATGGCAAAGGTGGAGGTCCCCATTTGGTTTTTGGTGACAGAGTGGGGCCACAGTTTTTGTTCTGTGGTGTTGGCCTGGAGTAGAGCGATTATTGTCTAAAAGTTTTCTGTTTGGCTAAGCTGTCTTTTTTTTTTTTTTTTTTTTTTTTTTGTCTATCCCTGTTGATGTTTCTGGGTTGCTGGCGTCTCTAGTACCCAGTCAGGGAAAGGTGAGACAAAAAGAAAACTTTGGGTATTTACCTCTGTGCTGTCAGTTGGGTCTTGAGTCCCCGAACTGGTTTGCCTTTTTCTCTCCACCTTTCAGAGTCTTCTTATGCTTATTTTACATATAAAGTCTAGGGGAAAGTACATTTAATCCATCTTCCCGGAAGCAGAAGTCTCAAAGGTTGCCTTTTGATATTAAGCCACAGCCAGGAACTGATTACACCACTGCTCTATATTTGGGTTTGGCGGGCCTTTTCTATTGTATGAGAATCCACGTGTGAATGGGGAACAGTCTTAAAAAATGAATTATTGGATTAAAAAAAAAACTTGAAAAAGTAAGCACCTGCCAAAATTTTTCTATCTCCCTGCTACCAACACAGATCCACTGTTTTGGAGGGATGGGGGGGTGATGAACCCAAGTCTGGGAGTTTCTTCACATGTTTTTATTGAGGCATAATTGATATACAAAAACCTGCACACATTTAAACTGTACAATTTGAAAACTATATATATATAGTTTTATGTATAATATAAGCATATATAGTTTTATTATATGTATATATTATCTCTCCATGAAATCATCACCACAATCAATGAAGTGAACATACCTAGCTCTCTCAAAATTTCCTGGTGCCCTTTTGTAATTCCTCCCTCCAGCCCCTCCTCCCCACCCCACCCCTGCCCCAGGCAACCACTGATCTAAGTCACTATAGGTTATTTTGCATTTTTTAGAATTTTAGATAAATGGAATATATGCAGTATGCACTCATTCTTGTCTAACTTCTTTCACACAGCACAATTAGTTTGTAATTCATCCACGTATTAATAATAATTCATCTTTTTAACTGTTGAATAGTATTCCATTCTATGGATATACCACAATTTGTCCATTCACCTGTTGTTGGACTTCTGGGTTGTTTCCAATTTTTGGCTATTGCACAAAAAGCTGCTATGAGCATTCGTTTATAAATCTTTGTATGGAATATGCTTTCTTTTCTCTTAGGTAAATACATAGGAGTAGAAGGGCTGCATCATAAGGTAAAAATATGTTTAACTCTTAAGAAACTACCAAATATTTCACATTTCTACCAGCAGTAAAAGAGAGTCCCAGTTCCTCTGCAGCCTAGCCAATATGTGGCATAGTCATTGTTTTTAATTTTTGCCATTCTAATAGGTATGTAGCAGTATCTCTACAGTTTAATTTGCATTTCCCTAATGGTAATAAAGATATTGAGCAACTTTTCAAGTGTTTTTTTGCCATCCATGTATCTTTTTCAGCAAAGTAGCTATTCAGATCACTTGCCCAAATTTTATTGGGTTGTTTGTTTCCTTGTTACTGAGTTTTGAGAATTCTTTATTTATCTTAGACACAAATCCCTTATAAAATATATGCTTTATAATTAAAAATAGAATTACCGTATTATCCAGGAATTCCACTTCTGGGTATAGACCCAAAAAAATTGAAAGCAAAGACTCAAAGAGATCATTGGTACACCTATGTTCATAGCAGCATTATTCACAATAGCCAAAAGGTGGAATAACCCAGTGTCCATCAATAGATAAATGGATAAGTAAAATATGGTACATCCATACAATGGAATATTATTCAGCCCTAGAAAGGAAGGAAATTCTGACACATGCTACAACATGGATTAATCTTGAGGACAATATGCTAAATGAAATAAGCCAATCACAAAAAGACAAATACTATATGATTCCACTTATGTGAAGTACTTAGAGTAGTCACATTCACAGAAGCAGAAAGTGGAATGGTGATTGCCAGGAGCTAACAGGAAGGAAGAATGGGAGTTTAATGGGTATAGCATTTAGTTTTGCAAGATAAAAAGAGTCATGAAGGCTGGTTGTACAACTATATAAATGTACTTAACACTAAAGTGTACACTTAAAATGGTTAAGATGGTAAATTTTATGTTATGTGAATTCTGCCACAACTAAAAATTTTTAAGTATGTATTTTTTATAAATATTTCTCCCAGTCTATGGCTTATCTTTTCATTCTCTTGTGTCATTCAGAGGAAAAAAGTTTTTGATTCTGATGAAGTCCAATTTATCATTTGGGGAGGGATTGTACTTCTGGTGCTGTATCTAAGAAGTCTTTGCTTAACCCCAGCTCACATTTTCCTACCTCTTTGCATGCCTGGTTATCTTTGACTGGATGCCAGACACTGTGAATCTTACCTTGTAAGGTGCTGGATATTTCTGTATTCCCATAAATATTCTTTAGTCTGGGATGCAGTTCAGCTATTTGGACATAGTTTTATCCATTTGGGTCTTGCTTTCCTGGTTTGTTGGGTAAGGCTGGAGCAATTATCAGTCTAGAGCTAATTATTCCCCATTTCTGAGGCAAGATCTTCCTGAGTACTTGAGTTTCTCTTAGGCAGCATTTAGTTGCCTTTTAACTGAGGTGTTTAAATCATTTATGTGCAATGTAATTTTTCATATGATTAGGTTTGAGTCCATCTTGCTATTTGTTTTCTGTCTGTCCCATCTGCCCTTTGTTCCCTTTTTCCTCTTTTGTTGTTTTTTTCTTCCCCCTCTTAATTGAAGATTTTGTGTGATTCCATTTTATCACCTTTGTTGGCTAATAGCAGAAGAGGAAGTCAAAGAATCAAAACACAAGAAGATTTAATTGTGTTGTTGTGCCTTCAAGATGAAGGGGGCCATGTGTCAAAGATGGTGGGCAACCTCAGGGAGCTAAGAGTGGCCCCCCAGTGAACAGCTAGCAAGGAAACATAGATCTCAGTTCAACAAGCACAAGGAACTGCAGTCTGTCAACAACAAGAATTACCTTGGAAGTGCATTTTTCCCCACAACTGCCAGACAAGAACTCTGCCTGATCAACTCTTTGATTTCAGCCTCTGACACCCTGAGCAGAGAACTAAGCCACGCTGTGCCTGACTTCTGACCTATAAGACTATGAGCTAATAAGCAGGTGTTGTCTTCAGCTGCCAAATTTGTGGTGGTTTGTTATACAGCAATAGAAAGTAACTACAGATACATTTTTTTTAATTTTTAGTGGTTGTCCTGAGGTTTATAATACATATATTTAACTTAGTCTACTTTTAAGTGATAGTATACCACTTCACGTATAGTATAAGAAACTTACAATGGTATATTTCCATTTCTCTCCTCTTGGCCTTTATGCTGTTAACTTTTATGTTTGTTTTAAATCCCATAGTACATTGTGGTTATTTTTGTTTAAACAGTCAATTGTCCTTTAAAGAGATTTACATAATAAGAAAAAAATCTTACATATTTACTCATGTAGTTAACCTTTCCTGGCGCTCTTCATTCCTTTGTGTAGATCCAGATTTCCATCTGGTATCACTTTCCTTCTGCTTGTAGGACTTCCTTTATTATTTCTTATACTGCACATGTTCTGGTGATGCTTTCTTTCAGTTTTCATATGACTTAAAATGATTTTATATTGCTTTACTTTATGAAAGATATTTTTCCCAGGTGTAGAATTCTAATTTTCTTCTCGTTTCTTGTGTTTGTGGAGTTTCTAGGATCCGTGGGTTTATAATTCATGAAGTTTGGAATGTTTCACCCATTATTTCTTCAAATATATTTTCTGTCTTTCCCCCACTTTCAGGGCCTCCAATTACCATTTACTAGACTACATGAAGTTATCAAACATCTCACTTACACTCTTTTAATGTTTTGTTAAACTCTGGATAGTTTCTATTACTATGTTTTCAAATTCACTAATCTTTTCTTTTCCAGAATTATAAAGGGTGCCTACAAAAAAACCTACAGATTCTAAATAAATAAATAAATAAATAAATAGAAAACACCTACAGTTAACAGAGTTAATAGTGAAATATTGCTAGGGGAGGGTACAGCTCAAGTGGTAGAGTGCATGCTTAGCATGCACGAGGTTCTGGGTTCTATCCCCAGTACCTCCTCCAAAAATAAACAAACCTAATTATCTTCTACCCCTCCCACCAAAATAAAAAATTTAAACAATACAATAATTTAAAAAAAATTTTTTTAAATAGTGAAATATTGAACATCTTCTCCTTGAAAGCAGGAACAAGGTAGGAATGCCATTCTCACTAACTTCTATTCAACATGGTACTAGAAGCCCGACATAGTGCAACAAGACAAGAAAAATAAAAGGCATACAGACCAGAAAGGAAAAGTAAAATTGTTTCTATTTGCAGTTATTATGACTGTTCGTTTAGAAAACTTTAAGGAATGTACACAGCTACTACCCAATTTTTCAATTCACAGACTACAAAGTTAATTTTTAAAAACTCAATTGTATTTTTATATGCTATTAGCAAACAGTTATAAAATAAAATTAAAAATGAATTGTAATGGATAATAGCATAAAAAACATAAAATACTTAGGAATAAATTTAATATATGAAAGATAACCACACTACATCATATTTTTGAGAGAAATTAAAGAAAAACTAAATAGGTAGAGAGATAGATCACATTCATAAATTGGAAGGCTGAATATTACTAATCTGCCAATTCTCCCTAAATTGGTCAACAGAGTCAATGCAATCCATACCTAAATACCAGCAGTTATTTTTGTAGACATTGAAAGTCTAGTTCTAAAGTTTGTATGGAAATGTAAAAGACCTAGAATATCCAAAGAATTTGAAAAGAACAAAGTTTGAGAACTTACAGTACATGACTCCAAGGCTTATTGTAAAGCCACACTCATCGAGAGCATGATACATAAATTGACAGAGAATAGGGAGCTCAAAATAGACTCACAGTTATATAGTCCTTTAATTTTTTTACAAAATCACCAAAGTAATCCAATAGGGAGAGGAAAGTTTATGTAATAAATGATCCCATAATAACTGGTTACTCATATAGAAAAGTATGAATGTCAAGTTCTACATCACACCATACACAAACTTTCATCTGAGATGGATCATACACCTAAGTGTAAGTGGTAAAACCATATATTTTTAAAAAGAAGCCTTAGAAGAATTTTCTTCATGATTTCGGATAGGTAAAGTTGGCTAGCAGGTCACAGCAATACCAAAAAAGAAATATTGATAAGTTCGATTTCTTCAAAATCAAAAACTCTGTCCCTCTACAAGACAGCTCCTGTTGTAGAATAAGTGATATATTTGACAAACAAATGCTATAAGAATTCTATAACTCAGTAATAAAAAGACAACCCAGCTTAAAATGGACAAAAAATTTGACCAGATACTTCTCAAAAGAAAATAAACAAATGGTCAATTATCACGTGAAACAGTGACTGAGATCACTGGTAATTAGAGAAATACAAATTAAAGTCACAATGAAATACCACTATACACCTATTAGAAGGGCTAAATTAAAATGACTGACAACCCCAAATGTTGGTGAGGATGTAGAAAAACTGGAACTCTCAAGCTCTGCTGGCGAGAATGTCAAATTGCATAACAACTTTGAAAAAAGATCTAGCAGTTTCTTATAAAACTAAATGTTAAGTACCCTACAACCCAGCAATTCCATTCCCAGATATTTACCCCAAAGAATTGAAAATGTAGGCCTACACAAAGACTTGTACACGAATGTTCATAGCAGCATTATTCATAATAACCAAGAGGAGGAAATTGTCAATAGGACAAACAATGATCCCAGGTGTCCATCGGCAGAGAACGGATAAACACGCCTCTCGTATAGTCATACAGTGGACTATTATTCAGAAGGAGTGAGCTGATACATGCAACAATATGAAGAATATCAAAAAAAGAAAGAAATTTCGATTGCTTGAACTTTTTGTTGTTATTGCTAAAAAAATTACTCTCCGAAAAAGCTGGGCCAAATTACCAATAATGAGGCTGTTTTTAAATATCTTGTATCAATGCCTGATTCCCCACACTCTTGCCAACACTGGATATTATCAAACTTTTTCACTTCTGTCTATCCAATGGGTGAAAAATGTTTTGCATTTTCCTGAGAGTTAGTGAGGTTGCGGGTCTCCATATTTTATTGACCATGTATGGGTTTTCTTTTGTGAACTGCCTTTTCATATTCTTTGCCCTCTTCTCTATTAGATTTGTCTCTTTCTAATTGATTCTTTATATATTCTGGATATAATCCTTTGTCAGTTATCATGCTTAAAATACAAAAATATTGTCTCCTCATTTGTGGCTTATGGTTTCACTTTCTTTATAGTGTCCTTTGATTAACAGAAGTTTTAACTTAAGCATATTCAAATATATAAGCCTTTTCTTTATGGTTCGGACTTTTTGTCTTAAATTTAAGAAACTTTCTACTATCACAAGATCATCAAGAGATTCTCTTATATTACTTCCTACAGTTTTCCAGCCATGTTTTTCTGCAGATACATAATCTGGGTAATAAAACAGGAATGACATCATGCATACTGTTTTATAACCTGCGGTTTTGTCATCTAGCAATAGATTCTGAACAGCTTTTCATGTGAATAAATGTGTCGGTAGTGTTGTGGGTGTGATTTCCCAGGAAACAGACCCAGAGACAGAGATTTGTGCGCAGGAAATTTATTAGACAGTGCTTTCGGGAAGGGAATGAAGTAGGATCAGACTAAAGGGCAAGCGAGGCAATGGTGCAGGAGTGACAAGGGCTCCAACATCATAGCTTAAAGGGCCCTGTAACACTGTCCCAAACTGGGGAAAGAAGACTGGGCCTTTATTTAGCTGTGGGCTGCCCCCACCCCAGGAAGGGAGCATGACATTAGGCACGGGCAGCTGACTTCAATGGAGTACAATTCCCCGAGGTAGCTGGCAGATGAAGGCTGTCAGCCTGTACCACCCCCAATAGCTGGGCGTCCTGAAGGGGTATCTGAGCAGCACATCACAGTATCCACCAGGGTTAGGGATACTTTTGACTTCGAATAGCAGAAAACCTGACCAACTTTTGCTTAGTAAGTAAGAGTCAGTCTCACTTAACAGAAGGTCCCCGGTAGGTGATTGCTACCACCAACAGTATCTGTCCTTTTTATCAGGAAAGCAAAAACTTTCTCAGAAGTCCCCAGTAGACTTCCCCTTATATTTAATTGGCCAGCACTGGATCACAGGTCCATCCCTAGGGGCAGGGGAAGCTGGGAACATGGGGACAGGATTGTCAGGATTTTGTGCCTGGAGCAGTGAACACTCATTGCTAACTGAACAATCTCTGGGTTCTGTTAGCATAGAAGAAAAGGGGAAAGTATATGAGACGTGCCACTAACAAGACTTGCCACAAACAGACCTCTACAAAATTATTTTGGAATGATTGCATATGGATGTAACTTACTGAAATGGTCTCCCTGTTGTTGGACATTTGGTTGTTTCCAGCTTTTTACTATTGTCCACTGTACTGCAATAAACAGCCTTGTAATTTTTCTTTTCCCATGTCCTCAATTATTTCTTCAGGATGAAATGCTGCATGTGTAATTGCTAACAGAGTGAATGTACCTTTAAATATTTTTTGATGCAGATTACCAAGATGAACCTTAGAAAGGCTCTACAAATGTTTGTCTTCACTGAGCAGTGAATGAAGAGGTCAATCTTTACTGACACTGGATATTAACATTCTTGTTAATTCTCATCAGTTTTATATTCTTTAAAAAATATCTAGTTTTAATTTGCATTTTGTATTGCTTTTTATTGGCTATTTTTGCATTCTGGTCTTAAAAAATGTGCTTTGGACTGTCTTAGCTTTCTGAAAAGTATTGAGATATAATCTGCTTCGCTGTTGGCTACGGGGGTTAATTCCAGCAGTTGTTTTGCTGGTCAAGGCATGAAACATATTGATTAACAATGTTTTCTTTTAACCTTGGGACCGAGGAATTTCAGGGCATCTCGACCTAGTTTGTTAGAATTGTTTATGAATAGCAATGAAACTGATGGTTTGCAGGTGGTCTCAGTGTTACCCACCCCAACCCCCACCCCCAGAGGGCTCTCCTTTTGTCTGATTATATTTCAGGAAAATGGCTAGGTGTTATGAATACCTAAATACATATTCATAATCAGTATTCACAGTAGCAGCAGAAGAGCTACGCAAAAAATACTTTACAACATGAATATTTTTATAACCTATAAACTGCACTCTGTATAAGTGCCAAAAATATTTTTAAAATATCACTCAGAAAGGTAAAAGGAGAAAAAAAATCATTTTGCTAATTAATCCAATGAGGAATGATGACATGTGAATTTAGAAACATATGCCATCGTTATCTTTTTGTGAAACATGGCAGTGCTGTTTTAAAAACATTTACTGAATATGTATTTTGTGAATAATAGATCTCTAACTTCAGTTTGTATTTTCTTAGTGAAAAAGGGTTAACAGCTATTATTATAGCAAAAACTAAAACCATAGTGCTACAAATCTGACAAAATAACTTGAATATTTTATTATCTCTGAATATATGAATATATTGTACTAAAATTGCTGGAATAATTTTCATTGCATTTTATGTGACTTTTGTATAAGCATTGTTGCATTTTATAATTTTTGCACACATTATAGTCTTGCATGTAGGTACTAAGTATTTATTGACTCAGAAAAATATTCTTTAAGTCCACATGCACTTAAAGATACAGAAAAATAAATTTAAATAATCAAAGAAAGATATTTGATAAATTATAATTTCTAAATTAATAAGAGTTATTATCTCTGAAATACAGAGTAATAAACTAACTTAGTACAAAAGCATGATGTGAAAATACATGGCCACTACAAGAATATACTAGATATATTTGTCAGAATAGTAAAAATTAAAAAGAATTAGATGACCCAATTCAGGTAAGGATACAGAGAAAATGAGCACTCTACATAGTAGGTGGAAATGTAACGCAATGTAGTTCTTTTGTGAACCGATTTAGTAATACATAAACAGAGCATAAAAACTGTTCATACTTTTGACTTAGTAAATCTGTATCTGTAGTAGTTTAAGATAGCCTACCTCCAGAAAAACCTGTATACACAAAGATATTTGTTGCAGCATTATTTGTAATGATGAAAATTATAAGCAACTTAGATGTCCAAAAATTGGACAATTAATACATGATGAACCCATTAAAATGTTATTTAAATTATAATATATCTATATAACGGAGCTTGATGAAGCTGTAAAATGAAGTAAGGAAAATCTCTGTCGGTAGGTCTCTGTGTGTTGCTATTAGGTGATTTTATAGGAGATCGTGCTAAATGAAAAAACAAGGTGCAACAAAGCAGTATAGTAGAGAATATATTTTGAGAATATAAATATAGGTACATACTTTCTGATATTTTTCAAAACAAAGCAATGGAAAGATAAAGCAAAAACTAACATAAAAAAAGCGGTTTCCTAAAGGGAGAGGGAAGGAATGTGGAAAGCACAAAGATGGAAGCTAGACCTCTCTGAATATATCTTGTTTTATATTTTTGCTTTGTGTAAAAGATGCCCCCCCCCCGAGGATCCTCACCTCCTGGTATTCACATCCTCGTAAAGTTCCCTCAATATTGTACCAGAGTTGGTCTGTGTGGCCAGAAGAATTTGGCAAAAGTGACAGTATGTAACTTCCAAGATTGGGCTCTTAAAAGGCAACGTGGCTTCCGTTTTATTCTTTCTCTTGGATGCCTTGTACTGGGGAAAGGCAGTTGTCCTGTTGAGCAGTCATGTTACTGAGTCCAAACTCATTCTGCTCGCTGCACAACAGGCCAATAAATTGGGAGACGAGGTGTTGGGGCAAGGAATAACGACTTTATTTGGAAAGCTGGCAGACCAAGAAGATGGCAAACTGATGTCCTGGAGAACCGCCTTCCCTAAGTCAGAATTCAGGCTCCTTTTATACTAAAAAAGGGATGGGATGTGCTTGGTTGTTGCAAATTTCTTGGTGTAGGAATTTGTTCCTAAAATCCTTTGTTCTTGTAGCTGTCCACGTGGGTCATATCATGGTGTCCCTATAAACCTCCAACAACAACAAAAAATGTTATTTTCTATTCTGCAACTTATCTTTATATGAATGGGAAAGTGTTAATATCCTTAAAGGTTAGAATATTGAGAATAGGCTGTCCTGTATATTTCAGGCCATTGGCAACATTCTTTTACAAAAGGTACAAAACAGCAAGATTAAGCCTAGGAAACAGAGCACAGCGGTAAAGCCAAAGGAACAGATCTAATATGGAGTCAGATGTGTTCTTTTCTATTACAGTCAGAGCAACGGGGTGAAGCTCTGTCAACACCCACATGAGTGAACCAGCTTGAAAGCAGATCATCCAGCCCCAGGTAAACCTTGAGATGACTGGAGCCTCGGCTGACATTTAGACTGTGTTTCAGGAGAGTCCCTGAGCTAGAACAACCCAGCTAAGCCGTCCCAGATTTCTGACCCCTGAAACTGTGAGATAATGAGTATTCGTTATTTTAAACTGCTAAGTGTAGTTTAATTTGTTATGCAGCAATGGATCGCGAATACACTTTGGAACCAGAAAATTGTTTTTAATAATTAAAATACCGAATATAAATAAAAAGAAAAAAAAAAAGCCATCCTTAAAAATTCAAGATAAATGGAAGCACAGGAACTCAACTATATCAAAGCTGGTGGCAAAATTATACAGATAATAATTATTTCAAGTGACTTGCAAACACAGTATTTTTACTGTACATCCCTAGCTGGCTAAATCCTAAAAAGAACTGCAAATAAATCTTAAATCACATTCAGTGGCTTAATTGTAAGCAATGGCATAGGTATTGTTGCCCTGACGCTTTTCTAGCTATGTAGTAGAATAAAGCAAGTAAGTCATTATGTTAACATCATTAAGAACCAAGATTTTATACATGAGAGAAAAGAGATACAAACACAATATCAAAGAAAGAAGTAAAAATCCTTTGCTCATTAATCTGGATTGGACATAGCAGTATTAATTCATAAATTCTTTTTCTTTTTCTAAAAAGTGTGTCTTTTCTAGCTCTGTGCACTGAAGGACCTAAATGAAATGACAACATAATAGCAATCAATACACAACATCCAGATTGCAGTGACTAAATATAATTTAAAACAAACAAACATGCAGAACTCCTTAGGGAGATGGCTAATTTCAGTTCTGAGGCTGGAAATGTAAAAGATGAACCCGGAATATCCTGTCTTATAGAAATTAAGGACTACAAGAGTCAGAGGACTAAGGAACCAACTTTAAAAATTTTTTTAATGTTTCATTCATTTCACTTCATTTCATAACATTAAAGCTGTTTTTTTTTTCTTTAATTTCTTTTTGGGGGGTAGGGTAAGGTAGTTAGTTTTGTTTGTTTGTTTGTTTTATGGAGGTACTGGGGATTGAACCCAGGGCCTCATGCATGCTAAGCGTGCACTCTACCACTGAGCTATGCCCTGCCCCCCAGAACCAACTTTTTAAGGTGATCTCCCTGGCCCAAGATAGGACAATTTGAGCATCAAAATGCATAATTGCAAAATAGTATATATATTTATACATCAAATATTTTAAAACTATATGAATTCATAATGATACTAAAAAATAAATAAATCTCATTGGTCACTTTTTGAAGGCTGCTAGGACACCAACTTATTAATCATAAAATTGGCAAAGAAAGGAAAAAAAGTAAACATTTATCCTGCCTGATTGTATTTCAGAACATCCAGAATTAATGGGAAAGTTCTTCATTATAAAAGAATTCAAGCTCTGAAAGAATGTCAGAATTATAAAATCACCATTTCATGAAGGAATGATCTGGGTTCTGGAAATGCTTTATTATCTTGATTTAAATGGTGGCTACATGGCTGCATAATATGTAAATATTCTTCTAGCTGTCCACTTAGTTTTTGTGCATTTTATTGTAGGTAAAGTATACCTCAATTTAATCATTTTACTTCAATTTTTAAAAAAATCACTGTTCTGCCTTCCAATGAGGTATAATAGGAAGTACACGGCACCCTATGAAATATCTTTGCCAAAAATTGAATTGAAATCTAATCAGGGCTCCAAACGTAACTACCAGCTCACAGAAAATAAAGGGGACAGAGGAACATGTTAAATGATACCAATAGGCTACAACAAGACAAATTTAGAATATGGGACATTCTACAGGAAAAATGACATGGTTTCTTTCGTGAATTAATGATATATAAGGGAAAGGGAAGGAGGAGGGAAGTGTCATAGATTAAAAGAAATTTAAGAGATATATTAACCAAAACAATATCTGGACATTATTTGGGTCTTTATTGTTTATTTTTTTTTTGGCAGGGTGGAGGTAATTAGGTTTATTTATTTATTTCAATGGAGGTACCGGGGATTAAACCCAGGACCTCGCACATGCTGAGTGCTAAGCACACACTCTACCACTAATTTATACACCCCTTACCCCCATTTTGGGTCTTGATTCAAATAAACCATAAGTTAAAAAGCCATTTCTGAGACAATCAGGAATATTTGAACACAGATGATATTAAAAAATTAGTGTTCATTTTATTAGATGTGATAGTGGTATTGTGTAGATAATCAGTGGTAATCTGGTAGATACTTAAGTATTTATGGGTGAAATGATATGACTTCCTTTAACGGCAGGGGAAACATGGAGGGAAATAAACGGCGCAAGAAAGCCGCAGGGCTAATAACTGCTGAAGCCGAGTGATTGATACAGTAGGGCTCATTAAGTAAGTCTCAATTTATTTTTGTGTATGTTATTAAGCTCTTAAGCTTCAAACTCACCCTTCTATACCTTTTGCTTCTGGGGATGGGATTCTGCCATCCACATTTCTGCTTTGCCGACTGCTCCCTGTTAGACTCTGCCTATAGGTGGGTGATGGAGACTGCAGGGCTGGAGGAGGATGATGGAACTTAAACTCCTTTCTGTTCTTCCTTGTTCCTTCCTGTCAGCTTCCTACTTCTGTCAGCAACCTCCCAGGAACATTTCTTCACCCCCAAACCAGCAGCGCTTTTCCGTGTCTACGGCTGAATTGCAGTTTTGCAACATTCACAGAACGAGCCTCACCAAACCCCCATCAGAAACACCAAAATGAGGTGAGCAGCACCCTCTCCTCAGAGGTGTGCCTCCCAGCCCCAAGGAGCCCTTCCTCTAGACTTCTAATTGTCATAATTTCATTCTCTTTCCTTTGTACCCAAGCCCTGGGAGCTGTAGCAGCTTTCTGCTTTCTGCTCTAAGATACCTCAAAGTTCTCTTAGGTATCTCTAAGATACTATTTGAGTTACAATTTTACGCTTGCTTCACCTGTTTTATATGAAATCCGGTCTGTTCAAATAACACATGTGGCTTCTGCCTCCTAATTTGTCCCTAACTGAGAGCTATACCAGCTCCCATCAGTCGTTGGCTGAAGGCTGCTTCCGGGGGGATTCGGTCCCCAGAATTTCCCATGGGCCACAGGGGTGGCAAAGCATCGGGCAGCAGGGCAGGCTCCAGTGACAGGAGAAAGCCCTCAGGCAAAGTAATCCAGGAGCCCTCGATTGGAAGTTGGGCCAGTGTGTACTGAAGTGATAAGGGAGAGGGAATAAGGGCGGGAGAAGTGACAATGTTTGCTGCACAGCCAAATGTCCTTTATGAAAAATTAATTTCTAATTACACAAGCATTCATTATCTTTGAAAGACTCTTGGTCATTCAGCCTAAAGTCCTCTCACTCACCATCCCCCATCGTGATTCCCTTGTTGTCCTTTATCCCCAGAGGTAACTACTGTTATTGGTTTTCATTTACCAATGTGTTTTTCTACATATGCTTGCTTATAAAACATATATGGCATTATTTTGTAGGTTTTTGTTTTTATTTCATAGTATGCATGTTTTGTTTTGTTTTGTTTGCAATCTGCTTTATTCACGAGATGATTTGTCTTGGAAGTCGTTCCATCTTATGACACATAGATCCACCTATTTCTTTTGAACTGCTGCATAATATTCTCTAGTGTGCATACGCCATGGCCTATGTCGCTGTTGCTCTATGTTCACAATTAACACAAATCTCTGATTAATATCCATGTCTCTGTGTCTTTGTACCTGTTTAGGAGTGTCCTTTAGGGTAGACACAGAGTAGTAGAAATGCTGGATCAGACAGAATGTGTGTTCCAAAGCTTGCATTAGATTTTAAAAATATGTTCTCCAAAATGGAGTTCCAATTTACAAGCTGTAATATTGTGGTTTATAATAAGAAATATATATTTCGTCTTAGTCTTCGTTTCTGGCAGCCTCCTCCAAAATCCTTGGAACTTCCTAAGTGATGAGAGCAACAAAGGTGTCTTTGTTATGTTAAGAAGGTGACTCCAGGAACTGCACCTAAGGATGGGGGCTGGTTGCCGGTTGCCAGGGGAACCAATAATGTGATTTTAGGGTTGGAACTTTCAGTCCCACCTTTTAACCCTGGGGGAGCGGAGGGGAGCTGGAGGTTAAATCAGTTGCCAGTGGCCAATGATTTAATCAATCATGACTAAGTAATGAAGCCTCCTTAAAAAGCCCAAACCCATCGGGTTCAGAGACCCTCTGGGTTGGTAAGCACGCGGATATCGGGGGAGAGCGGCACGCCTGGAGAGGACGTGGAAGCTCCTCGTCCTTTCCCCACACCTTGCCCTGTGTATCTCTTCCAGCTGGCTATTCGCGAGTTGTATGTATCCTTTTATAGTGAACCGGTAATTTAGTAAGTAAAATGTTTCTCTGAGTTCTGTGAGCCTCTAGCAAATGAATTGAACCCCAGGAGGGGAATAGTTGAAACGTGGCCAATTGGTTACAAGTCCAGGTAACAATCTGGACTTTGAGACTAGTGTCTGAAGTTGTGGGGTAGGAGTAAGGGGGAGTTTTGTAGGACACAATCCTTAACTTGTGGGATCTGATGCTGCCTCCAGGTAGTGTCAGATTTGAGTTTATTTGACTTCAATTCTTGGACACTCTGCTGATGTCTGAGAATTGCTTGGTATTGTGTGGCAAGCACTCCCCACCCCACCACCAAAGAACACACACATACACATTCGAATCAGGCCCAGGAACCCAAGAGTTAGTGTCAGTGAAGTGGGATTTGCCAGAATGGCCCGGGCTCAGAGAAACTTGTGGTTTGGGAAGAGAAAGGATGTAAAGGGGCGTGGGTAGGGGGGGTACATATAACTTTATTGTTACAGTATCTGTAAACTGGTTTGGGAAGTCTAGGAATTTGCTATTCCACTTCTCCTCCGAGGGTCTTATAGATGCTAATAAAGACATTAGGTTGATTAACAAGAGAATGGGAAGACGCTGAGAGGACAGTCAACTCTTTCTCCCAGCTAGGTGGAAAATTTTAAACTGTTTTTAAGAAATAAGGTGAATTTAAAAAT
This sequence comes from Vicugna pacos, assembly GCF_048564905.1. Lineage (NCBI taxonomy): Eukaryota > Metazoa > Chordata > Mammalia > Artiodactyla > Camelidae > Vicugna > Vicugna pacos. The sequence goes on from NC_133023.1 coordinate 31,733,570, forward strand.
TTTTTAAATTAATAGGAAGTTATCTGGGAAAAAAAAGAAGGTGAATAAAGTGAATATTGACGGGTGAAACAAAGAGGAATCAGAAAGGAGAGAGTCACAGGGCTCGTCCCAGCAGGGTGGAAATCTTTAGATGGTTATTAGGAAATAGGATGAATAAAACCGACAGTGATGGGGTTAAAACAAAGGTTTAATACAGCACTACCTAAGGTTGGGTGGGCTGAAAGGACCCCTTATTGACCCCCAATAATAAAGGGCCCCAAACAAGTCGACTCTATTTCAGTCTGGAGAAATTTAAAAAGCTAGAAAGCAAAAATTGCAATGAGAAACCTGACCAGCAATTGCTTGGGGGCAGTGCTTAGGCTTATTAATTGAGATAAAGTTGTTTGCAGAAGAGTGAGTAAAATTGTCAGGGAGTGGAGAAGAGAAGTTACCAGTAACTCATTACTGAGTCCCATGAAGCCATTGGTGAAGCCCTTACTCGGGCTATGGCTGGGCTGAGACAAATGAAGTGGTTGATCGAGTCATGAAAGTTGGATGTTTAAGTTGACATGTAAAGAAGTTGTGTCAGCTGTACCTGAATTTTATGGAAATGGCTATTTTGTCTGGCTGGGGACGTCCCCTACTTAGTGTTGTAAAAATCACAGCCTGTGGATGAAGCTCCAGTTAGAACATAAGAGTTGATGGGATGAAGGCAGAGGTTTGCAGACTTGGGGTGCTGATACAGCCTTTACATGATGCGCTAGTGTCTCTTTACCTGAGGGTGTCATGGGGACAGACACTGTGTCTGACTGGGAATGTGTCCCCTGCCTGGTATGGTAAAACAGAAGGCATGGAACTCCTGCCGTCAAGCACTGTTCATTGGTCTTGCTAAATGGGCGTCCGTAAGACTGGCGGAGCCCACACAGTGGAGCAGATGCCGGGGTGCTGGTGGGGACAGATTCCCTGTGCAGCGGCCCTTCGTGGAGTGTGGACCGGGGCTTGTGGCAGGAGCCTGTGAGCCTCCCAGCGACCACTGCTGGGACTTTAGTTCAAAGTTCCCATTTGAGGGGTATCGACTCCCTGGCAATCAGACATTAATTGAAGCTGCCCCCTGTGACTGAAGGACGTAACATGACCTTGAAACCAGAAATACCCACAATGTCTTGGGTAATGTCAGAGAAACACTCCGCTGAGGATGGCAGTGCCCAGAAGAGTTCCATACAAATGGAAGTGGCTTATACAGGGCCGTGCTGATCGGGGAGTGCGAGGAGGGGAGAGTCTGGGGCAGGGAGCCTCTCCTCCCCTAGAGCTGACTCTGGAACGGCGGGAGGAGCTGCTGGATTTTGTCGGCACTTGGACATTGTAAACAGTTCTCCACAGACAAGGAAATCACTCCGGGAAATCACTACGGGAATTGGGGTGCATTAAGGTAGGACATGTCAACCTCCCCATCAGAAGAACCCCCTGCCAGGTTTGGCAGGTGACTGGAATCAACAAGCAGATGTCCCCGTGCGCTCGCTGGAGGCGGCCCCCTGGGTGCGTGGAGTGAGTGGACCTGGGGCACTGCAGCCGCGCAGAGACGGGCTGGGTCTAGACACAGTCCTCTCGCTCCCTCTGAGGCACAAAATGCCAATAGGAGCTGTTCTGTCCGCAAGACAGCCAGCGAGTGCAGAGGGCTGTGTGGCAGATTCCAGTGGGGGGAAGGCCTTGATCACAGCTGGCAAGTGACACTGAAGCTGGAAGCCCCAGGGCTACAGATGGGTGCTGACAGGCACGGTGCAGACTCTGGCCTGGGCGCTGCTTACCCAGTGGTAGATGCAAGCGCTCAGGCTTGATGGGAAAACCAGGAGAGAAGACAGTGCACCAATTTGGACAGCTGAGCATTACTTCTTCAGATCAAGGAACACACTTTACCAGCTCATAGTGTCCAAGGATGGACAGTGAGATATCTTCCTCACGGTACTAGTTTGATAGCGAATTGGAAAGGACAGTTGAAACAGTGACTGTCTATAATGGGGAGATGGCAGCCTGAAGGGCTGGCTTACACGCCTTCACAAGTGTGAGCTCACGGTCAGTGTGAGCATGAGTGGGGCCAAAGGGTTTCCCCACTGGTTAGATTTCGCTGTTTTTCTGGTGGGTCTGGGGCAAAGGGGGTGGGGAAGGTGCTGGTATTTTTCCTTCCCCACATCACTTTAGCTTTTTTTTCTCCCTACATGACGCAGTGGTCACAAGACCGGGACTGAAAACAGGGATGATTCCTGAGCACGAAACTGTAACTGTGTTTTTAACCTTTGTGTCAGAATTCCTAAGGGCCTGATGGGGCAGGTTGTGCTTTCACCCCATCTGGCAAAATTGGGGCCAACAGGGGAATGCAGCTCTATTGCCTGGAGGTAAAGATAGCCCACTAGTTCTGGGCCTGTGTGACCTTATCTGAGTAGATGTGCACCGAGGGGGAGGTGCTTGCTAGACTAGCATTGCTGCCTACAATCCAGACCAGCACTGTGGCCAAATCTAATGTCCCTTCCAAAGGTAGAAAAGTTTGCATATAAATGGAGAGAAGGAAAAATAGTAGCTGAGGGTGGAAGAATGAATACAGAAATGGATTATGTAATGAGGGCTCTCCAATACTGAGTTAACATTTTAAAAGAGGCTCAGAGCAAGAGATGATACTGTCTCAGCACAATTATACCAGGTGCTTGGAAGGGTGAAGCCACGTATTGCCAACACCTCTGCTGCTTTTGGAACCTGACAAGATCAAACTGAAGCTTGCAAAGCTGAGTGGCCTCATCCTGGGAGATGCTTTCATATGCTCTGCTGCTGGACTGGATAGTTACTAATGACTAAGTAGAATTCTAGTAAATGTGCTGTGTCTTTGACTTTTATGATTGTTCTGCTGTTGAGGGATCCATGTTTAAAGACCAGGGAATAGACTGTGATACTGTGATTTATAAGAAGAAATAGGTATCTTTGGTCCCTATTTCTGGCAGTTACTAAACCCCTTGGAAACTCCTAAGTGATGAGAGCAACAGAGAGGTGTCTTTGTTGTGTTAATGAGGTGGCATTTTGGACTGTACCTAAGGATGGGGCTGATTGCCATGGGGACCAGTTTTTGATTGGTTCCACCTCTTAACATGGGGAGGTGAGGAGAGCTGGAAGTTAAATCCATCACCAATGGCCAATGGCTTAATCAATCATGCCTATGTAAACACCCAAAAGTACAGGGTTCCGAGAGCTTCTGGGTTGGTGAATACGTGGATATCTGGGGAGGATGGGGCACCTGGAGAGGGCATGGAAGCTCCTTGTCCTTTCCCCACACTTTGCCGTGTGCATCTCTACCATCTGGCTATTCCTGAGTTGTATCCTTTTATAATAAACTGGTGATTTAGGGAGTAAAACGTTTCCCTGAGTTCCATGAGCCACTCCTGCAAGTTAATTGAACCCAAGGAGGAGGTCGTTGGAACCTAGCCAGTTGATCTGAAGTACAGGTAACAACAAGGACTTGGGCCAGGTGTCTGAACTGAGTTGCCAAGGAGGACATGGTTGGAATCTCCGTTCTATAGCCGGTTTGTCAGAAGCACAGGTAATAGCCTGGGCTTGTGACTGGCATATTAAATGGGGCTGGGATGGGGGCAGTCGTGTAGGGCTGAACCCTCAACCAGTGAAATCTGATGCTTTCCCCAAGTAGATGGTGTCAATTGAGCTGACATGAGTGGAATTCTCGGGTACCAGCAAAGTGTCTGAGAATTCCTTGTTTATTTGGGTAAACTGACACCCCTCATTGGAAACTGGGTCTCAGAATACCCAGAAGGCAAGAGTACTAGGAGGGGACCAATGCATTTTTTTACTACAGGACTCGCTATGGCTGCCTTAGCCTACATTTCCCATCAGCACTGCTCTAGGCCCCTTTAGTGGAAGCTAACCCAGTGGGGAGAGAGCTAGCTGGTCGCCCCAACCACCCCGCAAACCACCAGGCATCTTCCGCACCCTACTGTCCATGCAGCCACCAGGGCAGAACCACTGTAATGCCTCAGGAAACACTAACACCCTCGGGGAGTCTTCAGAGTGGCAGCAGTGTCTGTGGTGTCCCCAAGAGCAGAGTCTCATAGAGACTATTGGAATGGACTTGTTCCTGAACTTATGTGACAGCCCTTAGCAACTCCTGGAAATAATTGAGTGCATTCTGGGACACTGAGGTCCTTGCTTGACCCGGTGGCAGGGCAATTAGGTTACCCATAGCTTTTGTTTTATGCCACCAACAACAGACCTGGTGTCTGTGGGGGTGGCATCTGTAGGAGAAAAGCTAGACAGTTTCTTTCAATTACTCCTAAGTATACCTGGGGCTGGAATCCATGGTGTACTTGGCCATGTGACTATCTGAAAAAACCTTTTTTTTCCAGGCAGAGGAAACAGCAAAGACCACGGATCTGATGTGAAGATGCGCTTATCATGTTCACGGAATGGTAAGGAGGCTGGCTGGAAGGCAGAGAGTGAGGGTGGCAAGTGGGAAATGTAGTCAGACACGATGATGGGGATTGGAGACTTCATTGGCTTTTCAGATCATTTCTGCCACAAGGATTGTTTTAAAACCTCCAAACTTTTTCAGACTGGGCTCTTGGTTTCTTTGGCGATTCGATTCCCTCAGAACTATTTGCTTCTAGGCAGTTCCATGTGCTGTAACCACATCCAAAGTTCTTTCCTAGATATAGGTAATTATTTACCTCCTTCCCCTGCTTCACCCTTTTCAAATGAGTGGTGGCTACCTCGATGCCATCTCAAACAACAGGCTCAGATGTGGAACCATCACCCTCAATCTGATTTTTGCTTCAGGGCAGAGTCCTTCTGTTTGAGGAATCTTTTTTTTAATTGAGATACAGTTTATTTACATTGTTGTGTTAATTTCTGGTGTACAGCAAAGTGATTCAGTTTTATATATGTATATATTTTTTATATTCTTTTTCATTATAGGTTATTACAAGCTACTGAATATAGTTCCTTGTGCTATATACAATAGGACTTTGTTGTTTATCTATTTTATATATAGTTGTTAGTATCTGCAAATCCTGAACTCCCAGTTTATCCCTCTATCCCTTTCCCCTTTGGTAACCATAAGTTTGTTTTCTATGTCTGTGAGTCTGTTTCTGTTCTGTAAATAAGTTCCTTTGTGTCATTTTTTTAGATTCCACATATAAGTCATATCATATAATATTTGTCTTTCTCTGTCTGGCTTACTTCACTTAGTATGATAATATGATAATGTCTAGGTCCATCCATGTAGCTTCAAATGGCATCATTTCATTCTTTTTTATGGCTGTGTAACATTCCACTGTGTGTGCACATGCACACGTGTGTGTATATACACACCACATCTTCTTTATCCAGTCATCTGTCAATGGCCATGTAGGTTGTTTTCTTGTCTTGGCTATTGTAAATAGTGCTGCTATGAACATTGGGTGCATGTACCTTTCTGAATTAGAGTTTTCAGGAGTGGGATTGCTGGATCATATGGTAAGTCTATTTTTTAAGGAATCTCTATATTGTTCTCCATAGTGGCTGCACCAAATTACATTCCCACCAACAGTGTAGGAGGGTTCCCTTTTCTGCACACCCTCTCCTTAACTGAGGAGTCTTAATGCGCCTTTGTGTCAAGTGCTCAAGCAGTCCCTAGGCAGTAGCCTGGTGGCCGACACTGTTGCAACTGTTAGGCTGGTAAGAGATAATGAGGCCAAGTGCATTTAGATTGTATATTACAGAGACCACATAAGCGAGATCAGCATGGTGTTCCCTCCCCTCCCCCCGCCCACGTCCCTAGTCCCACAGAGTTTAACACCGAACATGAGGAGCCAAATGACAGACCACCAGAGTGGTAAGCCCTTCTGCTGGGGAGAAGCCAATTCTAAACCACAGCCAAGCAGTTTTCTAGACAGCCATGGAAGCCGGCGCCTTACCCCAGCGGCACAGTGGGGAAGGTAGAAAGGGATGCCCTCCCCAGAACCAGGGGGATGGGTGAGAAGCTGCCTTGTGGCAGTCTCCCACAAGATAGAGGGGAGAAGCTGCCTTGTAGCAGCTCCCTGTCCTTATCTCCCCTTGTTCCAGGAGGAATCACAGAGCCTTCTGCCAAGTCCGGTCAGACTGCAGACAAGCCTTGCTTAGGTGGCCTACACGGAGATGTGCAAGGTCATCAGCAATTCATGATAGAGCCCACTCCTTACACTTTGTTACAGTCTTGTCTCTTGTTTGGGATACAGAAGCAGGCAGCTTTTCTAACCCTGTATCCCCCAGTTTCTTATTTCTTTTCATTTTTGCCCTTGAACCCACCAATTCTTGCCTGAGCTTTTCTCTGTCTTGTAACAATATCTTGCTAAACACAGCAAGTAACTATCAATACCCACTATGAACATTTGCTTTCCATCCTCTTTCCCTAAAGCCATTGGTTCAGGAGGCACTTGGCCTGACTTCTTTCTACTACAAGTGTTACCTTAATTAAGCATTTTGCTGCCATTTAATAAGACTCTCCATCATTCTGTCCTCTAGTATCAGTTTCCTCATTGCCCACTGGCTCATACACAACAGGAATTTCTTTATTGCTCATCCTAGAGTACTGGGTGGGTGCACTGGTCACTGGGACTGTTCTCCAGGCAGTCATTCAGAAACCTGGGCTGACAGACTTCGCTATTTTCAGCACATGGCTACCAAGGTCATCCTTAAGGGTAAGGTACACAGCCATCTCCTTTGTAGCAAGTTGGATGAGGAGAAGAACATACAGCAGTATGCTTGGGAGATTTATATGGGCTACCTGAAAGTGGCACATGAAATTTGTTCTCACATTCCATTGCTTATAATTTCATCGCATGGCCATATCTAACTGCAAGGGAGGCTAGGAAATGTGTCCCCAGGAAGAAGAGGAAAGCATGGATTAGGTGAGAAGCTAGCAATCTCTGTCACATGGTGCTCTGGAATAGCGTATTGGCAGTGTGGGTGGTGAGAAGTGGCTGGATTCCTGGTTAATACTGAAGGTAGAGACATCAGAATTTGCTGATGGTCTGAATAATTTGGAAGAATAGAGTTCTTTCATAAATGGCTATTGAGAACTCAGTTTTCAGCATGTGATTTTTGAGGTGCCTGTGAAACATCACGTGGAAACACTAAATAAGCAGTTGGATATGCAGGTTTACAATTCAAAGGAGGGGTCAGGACTGAAAACATAAATTTGGGGGCCCTCAGGACATAGATGGTATTTCGAGCCATCGGGCAACACTAATGGCAAAACTGTATGCACAGATAACTGCACAAATTTCATTCATTATAATAAGTACCTCTTTTCACATCTTCACATCTTGGAAATTGGAATGCATCTTACAACACTCAATCCAGTCTTCAATTATTATGATTGACAGTATTTTCTTTCTTTATTAGTAGCATTTAAAATAATGATGTGTCTTACAATTGATGGTACCTCGGATTCAGTGAAACAGTATTAATAGTAGTAAAAATGATGATGATAACATTTAGAGCACTTAATATTGTACATCAGATACTGTACTAAGCCCTTTCCATGATTATCTTTATATATAGTTATAGTGTAGAAATGTTAAGAGCGCAGACACTGGGGCTTGACTGTGGGTTTGGATTCTGGCTCTGAGCTTACTAACCTCATGACCCTGGCCAAATGCTTAATCTGTTTCCTCATCTCTAAAATGGGATGATAATAGTACGTAAGTTATAGGTTTATTATGAAGAGTAAAGGAGTTGATACACGTAAAGTGGTTAGAATAGTGCTTAAGCACACCTACTGAATTATTTGGTAACATTGTTAAAACTATGTGAAAAAGTATGAATGCCAAAGTTCATCAAGCTGTGTACTCTTTAGTGCATTTTACCCATGTTACTTATATATTTTTTATCTCGGTAAAAGAGGAAAACAAACCAAATCAAAACAGTTTCGAGAAAAAGAGAGCTGTCTTCTAAGTAAGAAATATGTGTGCAATGATATTCATTGAAGTACTTTTGTCTGAGATTAATATAGTTACTCCAGCTTTCTTTTCACTAGAGTTGGCATGGTGTATCTTCCTCCATTCCTTTACTTTTAATTTATCTGCGTCTACATTTAAAGTGAGTTTCTTATAGACAACAAATAGTTGGGTCTGGTTTTTTTAATCGACTCTGACAGTTCCTGTCTTTCATTTGGTGTATTTAGGCCACTGATGTTTAATGTGATGATTGATATAGTTGGATTAATATTTACCACATTCCTGTTTTCTAATCATTGTCCTTATTCTCTGTGTGTGTGTTTTGTCTTCTCTTTTTCTGCCTTTTTTCTTTTTATGAGATATAAGTGACATATAACATATTAGTTTCAGGTGTGCAACATGATTTGATATTGATATATTGAAAAATGGTCACCACAGTAAGTCTAGTTAACATCTGTCACCATAAATAGTTACAAAAAATTTTTTTCTTGTGATAAGGACTTTTAAGATTTATTCTCTTAACAACCTTCAACTATGCAATACAGTATTATTAACTAGTCACCATGCTATACATTACATCCCCATAACTTGCCTCTGGCAACCACCAATCTGTTCCTGTATCTATGAGCATGGTTTTATTTTAGTTCTTTAAGATTCCACAGATAAGTGAGATCATATGGTATTTGTCTTTGTCTGATTTATTTCACTTGTTGCAAATGCCAAGATTTCATTCTTTTTACGGCTCAATAATCCATGGTCTATATATGCCACATTTTCTTCATTCATCAGTTGATGGATGCCTAGGTCATTTCCATATCTTGGCTGTTATAAATGATGCTGTAATGAACATGGGGGTGCTGCCTTCTCTGGTTTTAACTGAACATTTTATATATAATTCCACTTTCTCTTCTCTTAGTATATCAGTTATCTTCTTTCTTTAGTGGTTGTCCTAGAGTTTGCAGGATGCACTTACAGCTAGTCCAAGTACACTTTCAAATGACACTATTCCATTTCACGGGTAGGGCAAGTACCTTATAACAGTAGTCCTAATTCCTTCCTCCTGTTCCTGATAACATTTCTGTCATTCATTTCACTTATCCATAAGCTATGACACTTAATTAAGTATTGCTATTATTGCTAACATTGTTGCTATTATTATTTTGAACAAACTTATCTGTTAGATCAATTAAGGATAAGAAAAATAAAATATTTTATTTTACCTTCATTTATTTCCTTTCTAATATTCTTCCTTTGTGCAGATCCAGGTTTCTGACCTATATTTTCCTTCCTTCTGAAGAATTTCTTTTAACATTTTTTGCAAGGCATATCTACTGGCAACGAATCCTCTCAATTTCTGTTTGTCTGAGAAAGTTTATTTCCCCTTCACATTGGAAGGATACTTTGGTGGGATCGCTAATTCTATGTTGGCAGTTTTTTTTTTTCTTTCAACATTTTAAATATTTCACTCAATCCTTCTCTCTTCTTCTTTGGTTGGTTTCTGAAGGGAAATCCAATGTGATTCTTATTTTTGCGCCTCTACAGGTAAGGTGTTATTTTTCCTCTGGATTCTTTTAAGATTTTCGCTTTGTCTTTGGTTTTCTAAAGTTTGAGTATGATATGCCTAGGTATCGATTTTTTGGCACTTATCCTGGTTGGTATTCTCGGAGCTTCCTGGATCTGTGGTTGGTGTCCGTCATTAACATTGGAAAATGCTTAGTAATTATTAGTTCAAATACTCTTCTGTTCCTCTTTCTTCTACTTCTGTTATTCCCATATGTGTACATTATACCTTTTGTAATTGCCTCACAGTTCTTGGATATTCTGTCCTTTTTCATTCTTTTTTTTCCTCGTTGCATTTCAGTTTTGAAAGTTCCTGTTAACATATATTCAAGCTCACATGTTTTTCCCTTGGCCATGTCCAATCTACTAATTAGCCCATCAAAGGCATTCTTCATTTCTGTTACAGTATTTTTATTTCTAGTGTTTCCTTTTGATTCTTTTTTAGAGTTTCTAACTCTGTTTACATTACCTGTCTGTTCTTACATGTTCTCCATTTTTCCCACTAGAACTTTTAACATAATAATCATAGATTTTTTTAAATTCCTGGTTTGATAATTCCAACATCTCTTCCATATTTGAGTTTGGTTCTGATGCTTGCTCTGTCTCTTGAAACTATCTTTTTTGGTATGCCTTGCAGTTTTTGATTGAAAGTCAGACATGATGTATTGGGAAAAAGGAACTGTGCTAAATGGTCCTTTACTGATGTGGTGGTAACCTGTAGGGGAGGGGAAGCATTCTATAGTCTGTGATTAGGTCTGTCTTTTAGAGAGCCTGGGCCCTTGAACTGTGGCCTTCACAAGTGCTTCTCATCCTTTCCCCTCCCTTTGCTTTAGGTGAAACAGGAAGGCTAGAGGGGACTGGAGTTGAGTACTTCTTTTCCCCCTTGTAAAAGGCTAGAGAGGCCAATGTCACAATCCCAGGCCACATAGTTTAGGCTTTAATAACACCTAAGGTAGTTAGGTACTGTTAAAAAAAAGTTTCCCTTAAGGGTAGGCATTTGTTAAGGAGAACAGAATACTCTGGACATATTTCATAAAGGTTACTTTTCTCTCCCCATTCTAAGAGGCAGGAGGGGATTTTTCTCCAGTCTACACAAAACATGGTGGAGCTCCTAGAAGTAAAACTTATAAAATTATGGGGGCCCTCCTAAGACAGGACCCATCTCCCGCCTGCCACCAACCTGGAGTTTTTAACTCTTTAGCCTTTCCACACTGAACTTCCAGTGATTTATGGATTATAGTTTTCCTACCCTGGTGCTGGCTCCAGCTGCAGGCTTCTGTTCCAAGGCTTCTGCTTAGGTAAACTGTGATTCTTTGTATTTGCCTGTTTCTTCAATTGTGGGGGCGGGGAGGGCAGCAGTTAACCCCATGATCTCAATTTTCTGATGGCTCTAAAAGTTGTTAATTTTCAATCTATTCAACTTTTTTCCTTGTGAGGATGGGAGTGATGACTTCCAAGTTCCTTACATGTTGGACCGGAAACTGGAAGTCAGCATTTTCTTACAATAGCAAAAGATTAAAAACGTGCCAAATGTGCATCAGTAAATGACTGGTTATCCAAATTATGCAGCATATACCTAATGGGATACTATGCAATCAAAAAATCAGCTCTAGATGTCTTGATATGGAAAGATCTGCTAGATAGTTTAGGTGAAAAATGCATGGCGTGGAAAATAAATCACATGCTAACATTTACTGAATATTCTTTGAAGTGAATGAATGTTTTAAAACACCTACTCTTCAAAATAAACAAAGAAAATACAATTTAAAAAGATTGGTGGAAAATGCCAAAATGATCACAATCACATTTTAGCATTATGAGTGTTATTTTTACTTGTTTCTTAATTTTCCAAACTTGCTAAATTTGGTGATGTTATTTCTATAATTCTTAAAAAAGACTATTCATACAAAAAAAATCTGGAAAAAAATGCACAAAGATAATAGTGGTCATTGGTTTGGTGATGGAGGAAAGGAAAATTTCTTCCCTGCTTGCTAGACATTTTATAATGTCATAATATTACATTTACAATAATATTTTTTGTTTGTGACGTACATGCAGATTTTGTTTGGTTTAAGCTTCTGGTGGCCAGATTAGGTAAACTAAGTGAAAAATGCTTTTAAAGAATGGTGCTCGGATCAGGTCTGCTTCTGTTGGGTATACCATCTGTTAAACTACCATTTCTAGCACACGTTTAAAAGAGAGCATAAATCACTGTTTTGATATGCAATCCCAAGTTTGTTGACCAAGCAGAAAAGACTGGCTGATTTGGAAACAGTGTAGTTTTTCTCTCCAGACCTTGAGCAAACTGAGTGAGCAAAGCAGCCACAAACAGTAGCACTTTCTGCAAACAGTCATTTGAGCCTGCAGTCCCAAGACCAGAGCTTTGATGTCCTCTGCACTACCTAGGTCAACCCCCAAAAGAAGGAAGAAGCCATGAAATGAGCCCAAAAATATTAAGAAGAAAGGAGGGAACTGATGCTATAGAGCTGACAAATCATTGTTTGCATCCTAAAAAGAATAAATTTTATCTAAAAGAACGAACAAAAAATGTATCTAAAAGCCAAGAAAAAATTAGCTGTTTCTAGCGTCAAATATACAATGTTTAAAAAACAGAAACAAACACACCAAACAAAAAACCCCAAAACCTCACCAATTTTGGTTGAAAGTAAGCCTCATTGTCTTTGTGAAAAGTTTGAATTGCAGAATATGTTTAGAGAAATTGCACTTTTGTTATATACTAAATGTAATGTAATTATATATTAGAATATATACTATTGTTCTTAGCAGATAAATTCTGTCTTAGTAGTCCTAAAGGAAGTGAATCTCAAACTTCAGTAGCTTCCGCTAGAGTCACCCAGGGGCACCTCTCTAACTTGGACCCTTAGCCCTTCCATTCTTGATTCTAGAAAAATCTGTGTGGAACAGAGCCTCCAGGCCATTCCTATGTTGGTTTCAAATGCCTTAGAGAAACTTCTTTAATAAGTAAGAACGATTTAGGAGTTTGGTATTTCAACAGATTTTTCTAAAATGTTCAAAACAACTGCACTGAGAGACTAGATTGTAAATAATTCTCTTACAATTTTGTTTATACTGTTGATGTCACTAAGCCTTTTTTTCTTTCCTCCAATGACAGGGCAAGCATAAAATTCGAGACAGTTTCTGTCTAGGTAACATGCCCTAATTTAGTAAGATCCAGATTAATGTTGTGTATGAAATAGTAGCAAATTAGCATATTTTTATGAGCTTGTGATATTGTGATTTATAAGAAATATTCTTTGGTAATTCAGATAGCCAAAATATATTTCTCTTATATATTTGGTTTTTGTCCATGGTTCCCAGCTTACAGCTTCCAAAATCCTTGGAATTCCCTGAGTGATAAAAGCAATGGGAACATCTTTTGTCATAATATTTGGTCTCTTGTCCTCAGTCCCTGAAATTTTATAGCTTCAGAACCATAAAGGTAAAATGAGTGTCTTGTTATTCATAACAAGCCCCATTCCACCACAACTGGGTTTACGTTAAATGAGGTGACTTTTGGAAAGTACCTAGAGATGGGGGCTGCCAGGAGATCCAACCATGTGATTGGAGGGTTGGAACTTTCAATCCCACCCCGCCTGACCTCCAGAGAGGGGGAGGTACTGGAAATTGAATAGATCTCCAACGGCCAATAAGCTAATCAATCATGCCTATGTAATGCAATCATGCCTATGTAACGAAGCATCTCAAAAAGAACAGGGTTCAGAGAGCTTCCAGGTTGGCGAACACTCAGAGATTCCAGGAGAATGGCATGCTTGGAGAGGGCATAGAAGCTCCGTGCTCCTTTCTCATATATTGTCCTAAGCATTGCTTCATTCAATCTGGCTGACCCTGAGTTTTATCCTTTTATAACAAATGGGTGATATAGTAAATAAACTGTTTCTCTGAATTCTGTGAGCTGCTCTAGCAGATTAATCAAACCCAAGGAAGGTGTTGTGGGAAACTGATTTCTAGCCATTAGGTCAGAAGCACAGGTGACATTCTGGATTTGTGATTGGTGTCTGAGGTGGGGAAAGGAGCCATCTTGTAGAACTGAGCCCTTAACTTATAACCTGAGGAGGGGGTTGCTGGAACCTCCAATCTGTATTCGGTTGGTCAGAAGAATCACAGGTGACAAGCTGGATTTCCAATTGGCATCTGAGCTGGAAGGCAGTCTTGTGGGACAGAGCCTTTAACCTGTGGAATCTGATGCTGTCTCCGGGTGGACAGTGTCAGAACTGGGTTGAACTTTAGGACACCCAGGTGATGTCAGGAGAAATGTTAGCTGGTGATGTGGGGAAAGATTTCCCCCACCCCCACATACACGTTGAAATTGGTGATCAGAACCTTAGAACTTAGTAGTGTTTACTTTTTTCTGGAATAAGCAATATTTCCAAATTAGAGTAGACTTTGAAGAAACTCAAGCAAAAGGAGAAGTTCATTGAAAAATTGCCTTTTTACAGAAACTTCCAGGCTGGCTGGGAGATTTGGAAGGTGTGCTAAGGCAGAAAGCAAGATGGAGCTGAGGCTTCACCAGGCTGCAATCATGTAGGGAGAGCGGAGTAAGGATTCACCTTGCTATCTGACTTGAATTACCAAATGGTTGGGCTGAGTGACTGCAGTGCAGTTTTGATTGTGAAAAGGGTTGAGAAAGTCAGGTTGACTTTGAAGGTCCACATTTAAATCATAAGGCTTATATTTTAGCTAAGTAAGACTTGGAAAATCTGGAATCTTCTGGACAGACATGTGGACAGAGCTGAGCTACACCATTGTTAAGGAGCTATGAATTTATTAAAGCCAGCATAAGGTCAGGAGTGAGGCATAATTAGCAGCCCTAAGTTGTGCTGAAGCAATTCACCTGTACCACAGATTAGTGCTGGGAAGATTCAAACTTTTCCTGAGGCACAGTTGTTACTGTCCAACTTCTTTGGCATAGATGAAATAAGCAAGACTGTGCTAATAAAAACAAATGCAAAGGATCAGATTATTTTGCACTGTGGTGGTTTACCTAAAATATATAAAATGGGACCCTTCAAATTTTAAATAAAACCCAAGAGATCCAAAAACTCTAGAATAAAATGAGTGACATAGCACCCGGACTCCGTGTCCAAGTCCCTGGGGGACAATAGGCCCCTTTCAGAGAGGTTCTCCAGAGTAGGATGGGTTGACTATTTTTAAGCATGTCTGTTCTAGGCACTGGTGTCTAAAATTCAATTGAACATCCTTGGGCAATAGCATATTGTCAGCTGTGATCTTTCATGCTGTACCTTGTTCTCCCTAGCTACGTCCTCTGCTTGTTGTCATGAAGATGAAATGGGACCATCTCCTTAAATTCTTGGTTATCACATTTTTATATTAAAAATACTAAGTCATTGTGGACTTTCCTCATTCCATTCAAATCACAAAGCCTTCTCTAGGGGGCATATTATCAAAGCTCCCTCGTCTTTTATATTAGCTTGGCCAATAATCCAGAAGACATTTCCACAGGTATGAAGCGCTTAACCCTCTTGTCTGTAGAACTTTGAGATGTGTAGCTCCAAAAGTATTAAATAATAACAACGTATCCAGCTGTATATTCTATTCTCTAAGAGTTCTGGTCAACAGTGAGTATACTTAAGCTTTTCTCCGGGGGAGGGGGGGGAATAGAAGTACAATGGGAAATTTTATGAGGAAATGTAAAATAATAAGGCTTTGCCCTAGCAAGGCAGAACCAGGAAGTGAAAAATTAGTTTTAAAGCTAAAGGACAGGTGTTAGAAAAGAGAAACTAAAAACAAAGGAAATAAGAAGGAAGGCCTGGACTATATGGACTTTAAGGAGTGGCACTGTGACATTGAACCTATTTAAACTCAGAACTGTTCATTTCCTAGCCCATTAACTTAGTGGAAGATGTCAAAAGTGGGCAGTCTTGTACATCACACCCACCCTGGGAGCCATGGTGTACCCTGGGTAGCGCCACAGAGCATAGGAAGAAATGAATTGCTGGTGAGCTTGACTTGATGGATTAAGTCCCCCTAGAACTCCTGGGGGCAGTATAATTTATAGGCTAGACTGTATGAAATTGATTTTTCAAAATAAATATATGGAACATACAATTTGCCGTTTTGACCACTTTTAAGTATACTATTCATTGGCTTTAAGTACATTCACAATGTTGTGCAACTATCACCACTTTCTATTTCCAGAACTTTTTCTTCATCCCGAACACTGTACCCAATAAACATTACTCCTCCTCATTCCACCCCTTCTCCAACCTTGGTAACCTCTATTTTACTTGTCTGTATGAATTTGTCTATTATAGGTACCTCATTAAGTGGAATCATACAACATGTGGCCTTTTCTGTCTGGCTTCTTTCGTTTGGCATAATGTTTTCAAGGTCCATTCACGTTGTAGCATGTATTGGAATTTCATTCATTTTTAAGTCTGAATAATATTTCATTGTGTGTTTATACCACATTTTGTTTCTCTACTCATCTGTTGATGAACATTTGGATTGTTTCCACATTTTGGCTATTGTGAATAACACTGCTACATACATGGGTGAACAAATACCTGTTTGAATCCCTGCTTTCAGTTCTTGTGGGGATATATACTTTGGAGTGAAATTGCTGGGTCATATGGTGATTTCATGTTTAGCTTTTTGAGGAACTGCCAAACTTTTTTACAATGGCTGCATCATTTTACATTTCCACCAGCAATGTACAAGAGTTCCAATTTCTCCACATCCTTGCCAACACTTGTTATTTTTCATTTTTTGATAACAGCCATCATAATGGGTGTGAAGTGGTATCTCATTGTGGTTTTGATTTGCATTTCCCTAATAACTAATGATGTTCAGCATCTCTTCATGTGCTTATTGCAAAAAAGCCTGCTGGGATTTTGACAGGGTTTGGGTTGACTCTGTAGGTCAATTTGGGGAGTACTGTAATCTTAAGTCTTCCAATCCTTGAACATGGGCTGTTTTTCCATTTATTTTGGTCGTCTAATTTCTTTTAATGATGTTTTGTAGTTTTCAGTGTACAGACCTTGTCCTTTTGTTAAATTCATTCGTTGGTATTTTATTCTTTTGATGCTACTGTAAGTGAAATTGTTTTCTTAATTTCATTTTCAGATATTTTATTGCTGGTATATAAAAATATAATTGATTTTAAAATATTGATCTTATATCCTGCAACCTTGCTAAACTCATTTATTGGTTCTAATAGTTTTTTATAGTGGATTCCCTAGGATTTTGTATATACAAGATCATGTCATCTGCAAACAGAAGTAGGTTAATTGTTCCTTTCTTACCCAGATGCTTTATAGTTCTTTTTCTTTTGCCTGGTTTGAACCACAGGTACACTGTTGAATAGAATTGATGAGAGGGACATCCTTTTAAAGGTGCACTTTTGATAGGGTTGAAAGACATATGTTCAACATTTACCAGTCCTGTCTGGTGACCATGGACAAATCACTTACTCTTTCTGTTATCTAAAGTAAATGATAAAAAAAAATTTTTTTAAGTCAGTGATAGCAATATATGCTCTGGCTACTTCACAAGATTCTAAGGATTAAACAAAACAATCACGCACTTAGCAAACCTACAGTGTACATGGAGGGTGGTATATACTTTAGGAGCTCATAAGCTAGTGGAAGAAGACGAGCCACCATGGAAATAATTATAAAAACAAGATAAAATGTGGTGTGAATTAGTAGGCCTATGAATTTTGTGTTTGGACACCTGATTATATGATTTTTGTGGTGATAACTTTGTATAGTCTACTATATGGGAAATGGTTTTAAAATTTAAGATACTAATAACATTGTGGTACCTCCTGGTGTCACCTTACACTACTTTGGATTCCATTTTAACAACTTTTTATTACAAGTTAAAATGATTGTAGCATAGCTAAATCCAACTCTGTTATATACAAAATATGATTTTGTTTTATAGGACTTTGCTATGATTTTGCATACAATTTGGTGTCCACAAGCATTTCTATTTCAAAAGGACATCTGTGCTTAAATTAGAACTGCATTTCTTTTCTCCTCATTTGAGCATCCAAGGTAGGCTGTATTGTTCCTTGCACTCCATTTATTTGAGATTAGCCTAATAATCTTCACTTTAGAATATAAACATGTAGATGATAATCCATGACATAATGGGTGTCATGGGTTCATAAGGCCCTTCTGGGTTCTAACAGTAAATTGTGCTGATGATTTGGCAAAAGAGGTGAATCTTGCTACATTTAGTACTGCCTAGTCGCTATGCCGTCTGTGGCACTTCGCGAGTTGTTCCTTGCTATACTGTTTTAAGAGCTCCTATGGCTAAAGGGTGGTCGTCAGAGTCAGTCAAGCTGTGAAGCCCAAGTGCTTTCAGGTACGGATGCTACAGAATCATGTGAATGAGTTTCTCAGCACCTGCTTCTTAGGGTGAGGAGAAGGCCCCACTCCAAACTCTTCCCCCTCCCGCCGCAGGAGATAGCCACACCTTCCCCCTATCGGCGCGGAGCAGGTGGCCCGGCCCTCCCAGCCTTCGGCACCTTCCACTGTTTGCCCCCAAAGGTTCCCGTTCCATAGACCTGGCTGGCTCACGGGACACGTGACGTGGGTCAGCTGTGTCCCCGGGACCCCCCCTAACCACCGCGGGTGCGACCGCCCAGCACTTGGTCTCGAGATCTGATGCCCCTCCCCCTACAATCCCGGAAGGGGGGGGGCTGGTGACGTCATCATCCGGGTACTCGCCGGCGGGGCCTCTGCTCACAATGGAACAAAAACAAGCGGCCCAAGTCAAACTCTGAGCGACGCGGCTGTGGCTCGCGCGATTAACTCTGTCCTGACCACGCGCCCTGCCAATCCCGACCTCCCAGCTCCTCCGGCGTAGCGTGCCAGGTCCTTTCGGGCTTCCCTCCCCCATTTCTGCCTGTCCTCGTGCCACGGCTCTCACACTGCTCCAGAGCTGAGGGTTCCTGGCCTTAATGCGACCCTGGTGGGGCCAGCCGTAAGACACAGTGTTGCTTAAACAATTTACCGCATTATCTTCCCTTCCCCCACCCCAGCTCTCCGGATTCTAAGCGTCTCTCGCCTGGCCCGGCTTTCCCGGAGGCACGCGCCACTCCTCCCTGGCGGAAGACAGCCCTGGGTGAAGGGGAAGAGGGAACAGAAGGAGCAGCTGAGCGAAAGGGGGGTTGGGGAGGGGGAGGGGGAGGAGGGCTGAGGGGCGGGCCCCGATGGGGGCGGGGCCTGAAGGGGGCGGGGAACATCAGGACCCTGAGCGGCGCTGGGGCTAGTGGGAGTCTGCGCCGTCGTGCTGCTGCCTCAGCCACCACCAGTGCCGCTGCCACCGCTACCGCCGCCGCCACTGGTCGAGCGGTTTTTTTTTTTTTTTGGTTTGCCGGAGCCGCCATATTGAAGAGGACGGGCATCCGCGGCTGCGGAAGCTAGTCTCCGCCGCCGCCGGAGCCGCAGCCTCCCTGCACCCGGCCCTTTTGGGCCTCTGCCGCGCGGAGCCCCTCCCCGCCTCGCTCGGCTCACAGGCCTCGCGGGAGGCGGCCCCCTCAGCGGCTGGCGCTCGGCTCGGCGCCGGAGCTAGCCGCAGCAAAGCGACCAGGCCCGGAGCGGGAACTGAGGCGGCGACCAGTGGAAGGTGAAGCCGCCACTGCGGGAGGAGGAGCAGGAGGAGGTGACGCAGGAGAAACGCACCGCCCGGAGCCCGTCTGCGCTCAGCGAGAGCCCCAGCCTGGGGCGAGAAGGGGGAAGAGAGCCGCCGCCGGCTGAGGAGAAGGAGGCGGCCGCGGCCACCGCTGCTGCAGGCAGACGCTGCGAGCAGTGAATTCCGGCGCCCCAGTGCAGCCCCCTGGTCCTCAAGCCTTCAGCCTCTCGACACACTTTGTCGCCCGTCAACCCTGGGGCCTGGGATGCA
Organism: Vicugna pacos; assembly: GCF_048564905.1. Taxonomy (NCBI): domain Eukaryota; kingdom Metazoa; phylum Chordata; class Mammalia; order Artiodactyla; family Camelidae; genus Vicugna; species Vicugna pacos. The sequence continues at coordinate 31,752,991 of NC_133023.1, forward strand.
CCCAGAGTCGGCCTTGACCCGGGACTGAGCCTTGCTGCCGTTTCCGCGTGCCCTGCTTCTGAGGAGAAAACGCCTGTGTCGTGCGGTGAGTAGCCAGCCGCGCGGAGACTACGCGCTTTTCTGGGGCCAACAGCTGGATCGAGGGGAGGGGAGGAGGGCGAGGGGGTGTGCGTGTGCGCGGGTCCTCCCCCAGCGGCCGGCGGCCGGGCCGGGGGCTTCCCGTCTCCCCTTCCTGGGCCCCGGGCGGGGCGGGCGGGCAGGGCTCCGTTCCAAGCGGAGCCGGCGTCCCGGGAGCGTGTCTGTGTGTTTTGGACTGTAAGGGAAAATGGCTGACGGCTCCGTCCCTCCCCCTCCTCCCCCTTCCCGTCCTGTCTGGGGCAGAGTCGGAGGATGGAGTCTCCGGGCGCGGCGTGCCGCCCCCCGCATCCGCAGCAGGGGACCGGGTCGGCGCCGGGGGGGGGGGGGCGGGGGCGTCGGCCCCGGGGCGTGCAGCTCCGCGGGCTTGCGGTCTCTCTCCTTCCCGGTCTCTTTCCACTTGACACCAAACGCCATTACTGAGGTGGAGTGATTTGGAGCCGTAGAGCTAGGCCTCGGCTACGCCTGGCTATCGGGCCCGACTACTTGTCCGCCTCCCCCCACCCTCCCACGATAACCCTCCGTTTTCCTGGGCTCTGTGGTCTGGGAGTCGGAGGCGGGTTATCGGCCGCCTCCACCTCCCTCGCCCCCGTTCATTTACCAAGGGCCAAAGCTGCGAGAGATGTTTTGATGCAGAAAATCGCTTCCAAACGAGCTTGGACCCACCACCTTTCTATTTTTAACTGCTTCTGCAGAAAAAAAAATACATATGTGTGTGTGTGTGTATATACATATATATATAACATGGGCGAGTTAATGATAAAACCTTCAGATTCTTGTGATGTGAGGCTTCGGGTTTGAAAAGTGGTGTATTTTTCATTCATTGTGAAGTATTAAGTTAAAGAGTTACGGAGCAGGTGTATGCATGTTTTGTAATATTTGTATGGATTTCTGTTGGCGACTGGGAGTTTTACACGGGGCTTTTTAATATCTCCAGTAGAACATTCTAAAATTAAACATTTTTTGGAAGTTGCATAGTTATAACGTTAATAGGATTTTCCATCGTGCAGTTTACAGGTGTGTGTAATTTCTTCAGATTGTCTTTGAATTTAACTGAGCGAGTTGTAGATGTAGGTTAAATATTCGTGCTTTATTTTAACGATGGAGGGGCGGGGTAATTGTGGCATTCTTTGACCTGGAAACCCATGAGTCCCCATAAATCTACATAAGGTTTGTATATCTTAACTTTTGAGGAAGAATCTGGGGTGCATTGATCTGAAAACTTTTCAGCAGGTACTCAACCCTCTCTTGGAGCTCATTATCTATTCCTGGTGATTATATGGTAAGAACTCGTTAATCATGACTAGCTTGGTTTTTTCTTAATCTGTACACTTAAAAATAGAGACTACAAACTCCTTTAGATCTCACTGGTCTACTGATTCAGTGGGCTGCCATTTTGGTTTCAGCAAATGCCTTCCTAGTTCTGGAAGATTTATGTATTATATATATACAAAGATGTCAGCATTTGTTTTCTCTATTTTAAAACTCATGTGCTTTGTCATACTTGTCACTTTAACCCTTTAAGCTTTATTATTTGGATTAGAGGGAAAACCAGAGGTATTTGGAATTGATGTACCAAGGGCAAACTCAAAATGTTTCTTATATCCTATGTTTTGCTTTCTCTCATTTAAAAATAAGACATTTGAACTAAGCATATTTTTTCCTCTCTAGCCTTTTCCCTATATTTTTTTCGCGAACATTTAACTTAACAATTCTTAATGTGTTATCTTAATGTTCTTATGCTGTTTCTTCCTTTTGTTTGCTGACCTTGGTGGCTTCTGGGAGGGAGAATTTCTGGAGGGATTAAATAACAGCAAGAACAGTACATGTGAGAATCTAAATTCTTCAGAAAGTAACTTTGAAAGGCAGATTTTACCTTTCACCAAATTGCTGGAATTTCTCAATGTTCCATAGTTTTCTTGTTTTAATCAATGGAACGCTTCAGTAGGATTTACTTTGGTCTCTTTTTTTTTCCCCCAGGATCTTGAAATAAATTTTCTGACATTTCAAGATGATGAGAGATTTAATGGCTGTCTCCTCAAAGATAATTTTTCTTTGACATATTAATAATGCTGCTTAGAGTTTTTGAAAATGGATGTTTCTTGTGAATTTGCCAGTCATCAAGTTCTTGATTAGTTGGACACAAACAAGCATTCTTTAGCTTATTTTTTGTTTCATATGGTTAATTTAAAAACTAACAGTTTGTACTTTAGTTTCAGAATTTTAATATTGAAATGAAACTTTGTTTCAATCAGGTTAAAGAAAGTAGTTTGAAATATATAGAGGTGTGTGTGTTAAAGGATTAGTCCTTTTTAAGTGTTTTGGGCAGTTATGGGGTGGGAGGAGTCTTATTCTGTGATTTTGAGCTAGTTGATTAAAAAAAATTATGTGAGTTTCAGGTGTACAGCATTCTAACTCTTTCTTAAACAAAATAATGGTTTTATGATAGCCTGCATTATCTTTCCCCTCCATTATGTTTCGTCTCGTCTGTGATACGTTTTCTGAATCTTGAAATTTTTTCCCCCAAAATTGAAAAACAGGGTTTTAGTTTCTGTTCAGTTCTTTCAGGAGCTGTGTCTTTGGAAGTGAAGCTATCGTATTTATTGCTAAGTTCTTTTCTTATTTTAACATAGTCTAACATTAATATTTGGAAAAGGGTTAATACATTAGACCTCAACCCTGACTGCACATTAGACTCTCTTGGGGGAGTTAGAAAAAATACTGATGCCTGAATCCCACTACCGGAGACTTGTTAATTGGTCTGATATACAGCTTGGGCAGAGGTATATTTTTAAAAAGCATTATGGGTGGTTCTCGTGCAGAGTTGAAAACCACTTTGTTATTGCTGTTAGCATGTTTTTATTGCATTTTCCAGTGGATAAATAAGATGATTTTTCTCTCAATTGTTTTCAATTATTGGTATAATTGTCATTTGCTAAGAATTATGTACCAGCACTATGTTAAACACTCCATTTATCACCTTATGTGGATAGTGTTATTTCTAATAAACAAATGAAGGACTGAGGTCTGTCAGGTTCAACTAGTGGTGCTTTAACTGCTCTGCCATGTTAGTGAAATGACACTAATTACTATTAAAAAATTTTTTTAGAACTTTTGCTTTGTTTCCTGTCTGAGGGGCTTTAGATTAAAATTTTAATCCAAATGCGACAGTAGTCTGCAATTTGGGAAATAACTTGATTGACCAAGGGAGATGGCAAAGCTTTGCAACAAATAGGTTCTTCTCTTCCCATATGTCTCCCAACGTGTTCAAGTTGATAGTTTAGTTAGTGGTTCTATTTATGGCTAAAATAATGTTAGGCAACTTAATCTAAAAGATGCAAAATCCAGGCATTTGTTTCCCAGTAATTTAAATCACCCCGTAAGTGAACATTTAGTATCATGTAAATTTCTATTATCTCAATTTGAGAATTCTGAATTTCATTTAGCTTAGTTTAAAATCTGTACTTTTCATCAAAAGTTTTCAAAAAGAAGGGTTATTTATGTTGCATTTTTTCAGGATTGATTATTTTGTGGAATGGATGAAATACTATTAACACCTTTATTTGCTGTTTGTATCTCTTAATTCCCTCGGTCTATTGTGCTAAATTCTATATTGGGGGAGGGAAGCCTGCTAATGTAGAATCTATGAGCATTCTTAATGTGGCATACGATTTGTTAGTGATCTTTGTTAAATTAATGATCGCTGTAGTCCTCTTTTCTAGGCTATAAAATATAAGGAATAAAAACCTCATGAAACTTCTGATACTTATGTATATTGGAGTTTGAATTTATCATTCAGTTATTAGTGTTGAACATAAAGTAATGACCAATGTAACATAGTTTTAAGAAATGAGGTGTGGAAAAGTACATCGTTAAGATGAGATGTCTTACCTAAATTTATTCTTCAGATGTGCCTATGCTAGTCTTTTGGGCTTCAGTACACTCTTACACACTAAACATGAAGTATTCGGCAGCAAGTGGGTTTCCAATTACATTTTCAGCAATGATTTTCTAGTTCAGCTGTGTATCACAATCATCTGTGCAGCTTTTTCAAAATGTATTTGCTTAGGTCTTACTCTTTGGAGATTATAATTGAGTAGGTTTCAAGTGGGAACTGGGCATTTAAAAAAAAACTCAAAAGATGATTCTGGTATGCAGCTAGGTGGGTTTTTTTGTTTTTGTTATGTTTTGTTTTGTTTGCAGTTTATTTTAGGGAAAGGGGAGATCTGGGACTCTGAGTTTTGTGCCCTATCATTAGGCAGTAATTATTCTTACTTTGGTTTTGTTGTTCACAATGCTAAAATTCTAGGGACAAATGTAGTGAAAAGTTCAGGCACTAGATTTAATAGTTGGGAGGGACTGGGATTCCACATAGAATTTTATGTATATGGTGCATGTGCCCTCCCACCCACTCCAGACACACAGTATATTCATTGTCTCTTACTGAGGACCTTCTTAGAGTTAGGCTTCCAGCTCTAATACTAACATTATTAATATCTGTTAAGGCATCATTTTCTTTTTCATCCGTTCATCAAGTATTTATTGGGCATCTACCATATGCCAGACACTGTTCTAGAGATTACTGTTGTTTAGAAGCTTATGTTATATGAAGTGAGGTCTGCACTATTGATCTCTAAAGTCCTTCCTAGCTCTAATTTTGTTCTTCATTGTGCTTTATAGAAAGGGACTAAATTAAGTTGCTATAAGTAATACACCTAGTTATAAGCCAATGAAACTTTCCTTTTACTTTTCTTTTTCTTTAAATAAGTTAAGTAGAATTTCCTTCTAAACTCCAGGCTTCTCCAGTGAACCCAAATATCAGGTACAGGGGAAATAGATTCTTTCAGAATTCTTGCATGTTGGCTTTAGAAATAGCTGTACTTAATGGTACTTCTAATTTTGGTCCAGTAATTACATTGTCTGGTGTCACCTGTTTCTCCTCCCATTCCTTTTCTGTATTGATGCTCTGTCAGTAATCTCTACACTGTGTGTTTTTCTGTTTTACTTATTTTGTTCAGATGGCTTGATTAGTTTTGTCCTCCACATTCTTTTAGGATGGTGGCATCCATCTGGTCAGACTCAAGATCCTAAGTCACTGATAACATCCCTAGCACCTAGAAAGTGCCTGGCACATAGACATTCAGTAATTAATTGTTGATTAGTTCACCATATTCTCAGTATGATATTTTTTTCTCTCATTCTCTATTGCTTAGAGTCACGTAACTTGACCTAATCCTTTTACTGGTGAGCAGTCCTGGAAGGAGTCTTAGATCTAATCAAACTCCTTGCTTTTCAGGTGAAGAACATGGCTCAACGAGGTGAAGTAACTTCACTAAGATATTGTGTGTAGACTACCTTCTGCATGAAGTTATTTCCATATCTAACAAGTCACATTAATTATCAATTCTTTGAATTCCATGACCTTTGTAGTCCACTCAAAATTCACACTGAAATTTCTTTCCAGTGGATAATAAGGTCAAGAATTGTGTCCTTTACCTTTGTGTATTACAGAGCACATAGAATAATATTGTTTACAATAATTTTGATTGCCTGAATGGCAAAATCTGGGGGAACGTACAATTCCCAGTGTCAAGAACTGCTTGTACAAAATTGATATACCGTCATATTATGGCCCCTTTTCGTTTATCCTTTCTGTAACTGATCAATCATGTGTAAGCTTTGAACACTTCAGATCCTTATTGGCCAGCTGTTACCAAAGGAATTGTTTTCCTTGGGATGATTTTGAGCTAGTAGTCTTGGATCCCCTCCTCATTCACAGAACCTGTGAAGTGGCAAGAGGAGAAAATTAGGAAGAAAAAAAGGAGTAGGAGAAGCCCCTCTTTCCTGTCCAGTATGTCCATTTTCTTCCCACTGACTTCGGTGGTTATTGAAAGTTGTAAATTTAGGTTGTTGGTTACATCTCTCTTTTCTGGTCTTTTCTCTCAACTAGTTACTTAGAATTTCTAAATAAGTCTACTTGATTAACTTGGACCCCATAAGGCTTGGAAATTATATAGTATTAGACCCACGTTCTACCTAATAGTATTTTGTCTCTGATCAAGGTAGTGTAGAAAGATTTGGTTGCTCTCCTTGATAACACCTCCTGAGTTCAGAGCAGGGATCAGCAAACTTTTTCTTGTAAAGGGCCTAGAGGGAGTTTAAAAGTCAATTTCCACAGACTTTAGAGTTAAGAGTCTGTGGGACAAAGAGCACCATTTTGAAAGCGGGGCAGTGGTGTTTGATACTCATGTTAAAACTAAATTGGAAAGAGGCATTATCAAAATATTTTATTAATTTGATGTCTCAGGGGATAATAGTCTGTATAAATGAATTTGTCAGAACACCAAAGCTTGCTCTTACTTAAACCAACTTACTATCTGGTGGAAAGCTTTCTAAAGATGTTACATACTTTTTCTTTATAATTTTTATCTTATTATGAAATTACTGTAATCTATTCTGTTAAGAAAAAGTTTGAGTGGCATAAGGTAATAAAAGCAAAAAGCAGAACACACAAAGCCCACCTCTGATAATTCCATCATAGGGAAGCAACCATATTATTAGACGTGTGTTAAATCAAGGGTTCTCATCAGTTACATAATCAGTTTACTAAGTCATGTTATCTAGTGTTCTCTGCCCTCTGCATCCACTACTACCTCAGGACTTGAGTGTGTGCTGTTTGTTCACCCAGCCTAGGAGACAATTTTTGTGTCTCTCCTCTCCCTTTTTAGATACTATTTTTCTAAATACTCCTCAAAACTCTCATGATCATGATTTTCCAATTTTCCTACTGTTTAAAAATTTCTTTTCCCCTGTCCTCCATTCACTTGACTCAGGATTCACTATACACTTCCTATGCTTTCCCACTTCTATGGCTTTGTTTCCTCAAATCTCCTTTTTTAGGGGCTTCCTGTTCTTTGCTAGTGCCAGTAACATCAGGAGTATAATTTATTTGTTCTTTGGCCTGTTTCATTTTATGCATCTGTTGCTTTTCCTCTTCAGTGGCTATTGAGGTTTACAGGATGGTTCACATATACACTGAAAGGCCCCATACTTTTGAATTAATGTTTTTGGTCTTTTTCTTAAGCTAGCTCGTTTTCTCAGTAATGTTTGTTTTCACTGTTGTCCTTCGTGGTTCCAGTCTTAGTTTCCTCCCTTTTTAATGTGTTCTGGACTGGGAAATGAGGTAACAGTTGCATATTAAAATTGTGTATATAAAGAGAATTCTTTATGAGAACTTTAATGAGCTCTGCTTCCTGTTTCTATACCTTTTCCCATTGAAACATGTTAGCTGGTCCTTGCCATGATACATTTGGCTTTTATATAGTCAGTACTTTAATACAGTATGTTAACAGTCCTTCTCTAAGTCAATTTCAGACTTTAAATTAACCTCCCTTCTTTAAGTGAGGTTCAAACTTCTGTCCATTAGCTGATGAAGCAGGTTTCTTTTTATTGCAGGATGGTATTGCATGCCTGAGAACAGTTCTATTTCAACAGCTTTGCTGTGTTTGTACGACAGTGTTAATTTGCAAGTTCAGTTGTATTTTACCCCTTTATAAAAATGAGCAGAAAATAGAACTGCGTCAGCTGAAAGTCTCAAACCTGATTATTGTTGAGACTGGGAACTGATCAGGGATATGAAACTTACTGGGTTAGGCTGTGCTTATTAGTTATGTTGGGTGATTTTGTTCAGTGGTGAATGAAATAATTAGAATGAAACAGGAAATTAAGTATGGCAAATGTGTAATAAAGCTTACATGTCAAAGGTGAGGTATAATGAGGGATTTTATAATACTTTTCCTTTACTCTGACTCAGAGTTGAAAAAACCTTTAGAAACATGTGACTCTTTTGTTTGGCTTTGAAATACTTGACTTATGTCATATTTTCAGGAATGCATTATGTATGAAAGGAGGGTACTGCCTATACAGTGTTTGCCTAGACTTTTGTGGAAATGACGACAGAAAATCTCATTTACTTATATTTAATCAGTCTTTATTTATCTTTTTACTGTGTTCTTTATCCATTGATATTAGTTATCCAAAATTCTTTTTTAATTGAACATAATTGACATGCAGTATTAGTATCAGGTGTAAGTTATGCAAACTTCTTGAGAGTTTTTAACTTGGAGCTTCCTGAACTGGAGTGAGAGGGATTGTGAGTTCCAAACTGAGGGTTGCAGGGGGAGCCTGATGTAGTGTATTCTTTGTCTCATAGTGGATGTCATTATCCGAGCCTTATGTCAGCTGTCTTGAATTGCTCCTACTTGAGGATTACCTTAGTTATCCTCAGTGCATCCTGGGAAGAAGAATCCTGTCAGTGAAAAGAGAATGGTGGAAAGTTTCTTCGGTTTCTGTTCATCTACACAGCCACAGAAATCAGGTTCTCCTTTTGTCTTCCTGCTCTCTTCCCAGATACTGCTCAAAACTCTTACCATGTGAGTTCTTCCCAAACTAGGTCATTTTGACATTTCTGTCTATTTTTCTGAGGATGCTCCAGCATTTCCTATTCCCATGGATTTACTCTTGGAACTCCATCTTCCCTTTGTGGCTAGCCTACAGTGCCTAGCTCACATGCCATCTTCATGAACTGTTTTGTGATTCTCTCCAGTTGGAAGTGGTCTTTATTTTCTCTAAACTCTGGTAGCTTCCTGTCCCCCACCCCCATGCTTTTCTTTTGGCATTCTACTTTTTGTTTCTTTGTGCTTCTTTAGAAAAGCCCCGGGAAAGTGGCTCTGAGAAGTTTCCTGAGGGTCAGTTGATAGTCTCTAAATCTGAACTGTCCTCTATGGGTGGTCACAACCTCCTCAGCCTGTTTGACCATGTAGCGGATAGTAAAGAGCACTAATCTCGTTCAAAAGGCTTGGGTTATGATTGTAACTACACTACTAGCTAGTGAGCAAGTTATTTAACCTCGATGAAATTGTAAAACGAAGGATTTGGACTAGGTGATTGCTATCTTATAACTATTGAATTTATTTTTATGCCATCCTGGCACAAGGGGATATAGATGAATCCTTACTTTATAGGCTCTAATGTCTAGTGGGCCAGACAATTACACAGTGTGATAAATTCTGCACTAAGTAAAGGTGTGAAAAATGGAATGTTAGAAGGGATGACAAAATCATTCTAGTTTGGGTTTGTTTGTTTTCAAAGGTGTACTATTTTGGTGACCCTATGAATTAGAGCAGGGACTTCTGGGCAGAGGGAACAACATGAGATCAGGGTTTTTAACCTCAACACCATTGACAATTTAGGGCAGATAATTCTTCGTGTGAGGTGCTGCCCTATTACTCCCTGACCTCTACCCACGTGATGCCTGTGGTACTCTTCCTCATCAGATGTGACAACTAAAAATGTCTCCAGACATTGCCAAGTGTGCCCTGGGGGGAAAATTTGAGAACCACTATTCAAAATGGAGGAATGGAAGTATGAACGTGTGATGTTACTAGAGAAAAGCTAGTATTAGAATGTAGAAGAAAGACTAGAGGTATTGGGAGGGGAGAGGGATTATAGGAGATGAGAGTAGCAAGATAGTTTGAGTGAGGCTAAAGTACAAGGGATGCCTTAGTGCCATGTTAGAGCACTTTTGTTTTGGCAGTAATGAGGTGGGCCTTCAAGTTTAAGCGACAGGAACAGATGATTAGATCTGTTTGTTTCTGAAAGATAATTCTGATGGCATCATGGTGGACATGTTGGAGCATTTGGTAGCAGGGAAATTGAGACAGTACTTTTAATGATTTGCATGAGAGGTGATAAAGAGAATGATTTAGGGAATGGAGTAAAGGAATGAGATACCCAGGACTCCACTTGTATGAGATTGGTGCTGCTAATATGACTTTGGCTTCTTTGTCACTGAATACAGTACTTAGCTGAAAAGCCTAACACCTTTATTATCTCCCCCTTCAACCCTTTCCCCCACTCCCCATGAAGAGCTTCTGTCTCTTGAGATCTCTTGAAAGGTCATCAGGAGAAAGAAATCTGGGTTATAGAATGACTGTTTTCCCAATGCAGTTCCATTACTTAAAACAGTGAATTATCAAAGTATATACCTTTTTTTTTTTTTTTTTTTACCAACTTCCTCCCCCAACATGTAGGGGACTAGAATCTAGCATCCAGTTGAATGTTGACTGTAGGCTCTCCATGGTTTGCATAGGTTGTATTTTACAGCTTTCAAAAGAGATTGATACACAAAAATAGATGAATAATATTATTGTATAAATAGGTGGAGTAATTTCGTTGGCTCCTATTTTGGAAGGTTTTTTGTTTGTTTAAAAGCACTATTCATGTTTTAAGTGAAAATGGAAGTCAGTGGAAGGATACTGGACTTGGAGTCATAAGGGCTGTGTTTCAGTTCCAATTATCCCGCTCTCTCCTCACTACTCTTACGTAAAACCAAGGTGCTGATGAGAAATGACTTAAGCTACTTTTTTTTTTCAATTAATAAAGCTTATCACTATCCCTAGAGATGTGGGGAAAACTGGAGTCTAGAAAAGAGAAATTTTCAAAAAGGTAAAGGGTTAATAGGCTTTGAGAGTTGTTGGATTGACAGGTAAAGGGAAGGATAATATAATTTGAAAGCTTACTCACCTTTGTTTTTCCTTTGTGGAGGTTTTTATTTTATTTTTAGTACCCCGTGGGTTAATTGTGCTTGCACAACAGCTTGTAGTGTGAATTTAGGCAGTATAGATTTGGTAGCCATGGGTATAATTTGGCTGGCAGAGCAGCTTAAAGTTTGGTTGTTTTCATCTGAAGTCTAGATTAAGCTTTAAGAACATACTGTTGTTAAAAAGTGATCTAGCCTGCTAGGGGAAATAATGTTCAGGGGAAATTGTTTTTTCTGAATTGAGGATGAAAGTATGCAGATAAATATAGTAGCAGTGATTTCTTCTGGCACAGATGGTTTCAGAGAAAATGTTGGTAAGTCGTTTTTCATAACTGTAAGAGAAGTAGCAAAAGAAGCCTGTCGTTCTTATTGTGTATCATTAGGCCAGACATTCTTAAACTTACAGGTCTCAGGACTCCTTTATAATTATTGAGGACCTCAAAGAGCTTTTATTTATGTGGGGGTTTATTTGTTGATATTTATTATATTAGAAAATTAAATGGTGACATTTTTTTAAATTATGTATTCATTTAAAAATAAGACTCATTGCATGTTAGTGTAAATAACACTTTTATGAAAAATAGCTTCCAAAACAAAAGTGGAGAAGAGGGACATTGTTTTACATTTTTGCAAATACCTCATACCTGGCTTAATAAAAGACAGCTGAATTCCCTCTGCTTCTTCCTCAATCTGTTGTGGTATATAATACATCATGTAGCCTCTAGAAGAACTCCACTATATACCTCAGAGAGAGTAACAGTGAAAATGGCAAATAGTGTCGTCTTATTACAAAAACAATTTTGATCTCTTGGATTTACTGAAAGGGTCTCAGTGAACCACACTTTGAGAACCAGTGTCTTAGACTCCCAAGGGAAGTTTGGCATTATCTTTTGAGTGGCTTACCTACTATAATTTTTTATTTTTTAGTTGAGATAGAAGTTGCATACAGTCAGGTCCACAAACCTTAAGTGTGTAGTTTGATAAAATTTTGTATTTGTAAACTTTTAAATACATTTGTAAAAAATGTATACATCTGTATAACTACCATTCACATCAGCACATAGAACATTTCCAGCAATGCAGAAGGCTCCCTCATGCCCTTACCACTCAAAAAAAAAAAAAACCCCAATATTCTGATCCATATCTTTCAATGAATTAGTACACCTGTTTTTGAACTTCATCTAACAGAATAATACAGTATGCACTGTTGTGTCTCGCTTCTTTTGTCCAACACATGACTGATTTATTTCTTCTTTTTCATTACTATGTAGTCATTAAATGAAATACACCATGATTTATTTATCCATTTTACTGTTGGCGGACTTCAGATTGTCCAGTGTTTTCACTAATTATGAAGAGTGTTGCCATGATTGTTTTGTACGTCTTTTGATATATGCCCAGAAGTGGAATTGCTGGGTTATAGAGTATATGTGTGTTTAGCTTTAGTAGATACTGCCAGATTTCCCAAGTAGTTGTTTGTAATAGTTAACAATCCTAAGAGCAGTGTAGTTCATGTTCTTCCTTATCAAGACTTGATATTGTCAGTCTTTTTAATTTTAGCTGTTTTGGTGGTGATTTAGGAATATCTAATTGTGGCTTAAATATTCATTTGCCTGTATCTAATGATAGAACCTTTTCATATGTTTATTGATCTGTTTAACTCTGTTGGTCTATTTAACTCTTAATCTATAAAACCTGAAGTTTGGCTTGAAAGTCTCTTGCAGCTCAGAATCACTAGTTGAGCAAATTCTCTGAATTCTTTAAAATGAACTTAATTGGTCTATTAGTGACAAAGAAAATAAACATTCCTGATACTTTTTAAAATAATTTATGCATTTTGGCTTTAGAATGTGTATGGAAAGATCTTAGTACTTAAGAGAGTCAGTTACTTGATATTAAAATATGACCTTTAGAAATAAACCAAGAAGACAAAAAATATTAAGTATTGGCGAGAATGTGGTGAAAAAGAAACCTTTATGCATTGTTGGTAGGATGTAAATTGGTGCAGCCTCTGTGGAAAACAGTATGGAGGTTTCTCAAAAAATTAAAAATAGAAACTACCGTGTGATCCAGCAATTCCACTTCCACTGCATATTTATCCAAAGAAAACGAGAACACTAACTTGAAAAGACATGCACCCCTGTGTTCATTGCAGCACTGTTTACAATAGCCAAGATATGGAAACACCTTAAGTGTCCATTGATAAATGGATGGATAAAGAAATTGTGGTATGTGTGTATATATTATTCAACTATAAAAAAGAATGAAATTTTGTCATTTGCGACAACACAGATGGACCTTGTGGGTGTTGTGCTAAGTGAAATAAGTCAGAGAAAGACAAATATTGTATGATCTCTCTTATATGTAGAATCTTAAACAAACAAACCCAAGCTTATACATACAGAGAACAGATTGCTGATTGCCAGAGATGGGGCTGGGGTGGGAGAAATGGGTGAAGGGCGTCAAAAGTTAAAAACATAAAAATAAATAATATGTTCAATATCTTAAAAGGTATAAACCAGAATTATTCCATTTTAAAGATGAGGTTCCCTTGCCTTTAGCTTTTCTGCTTCTCATTTTATTTGTTGCCTGTCAAAAATATTGCTGACCTCTGGCCTCTTTTTTTTTTTTTTTTTAAGTAGTGTCTCAATATACTAAGGGAGGAGGTGCTGTAACTGAATTAGAATGTTTTCTATGCAACATTTAAAGTTTAGTGTTGCTGCTTCAACGCTAGTCTTTATAATTTTCATTTTCAGTTACTTTGTATAGCTTCTGCTGTTGTTTCTCTTTTAAGTATTAGCTTTCATGGTATACTGCAGTATGTTATTTTGAATCTTTAGGATTAATTGTACACAGACATACAGACGTGAAAGGATACCTTTTCTCTTAAATCTCTCTTAATGGAATCTACATTGTAAACCCACATTACAGAATAACGCAAATGTCCAACTAATGAATTCATAAATAAAATGTGTACCATACAATGGGATATTTTTCAACAATAAAGAAAAAGTACTGATACATGGTACAACTTGGATGAGCCTTGAAAACGGTCATGTTAAGTGAAAGAAGCCAGTCACAAAAGACTCCGTGTTGTATGATACTGTTTATATGAAATGACCAGACTAGGTAAATCTATAAAGACAAAAAGTAAATTAGCTTGGGGCTGGAGGTGAGGGAGGAGGGAATGGGGAGTGACTGCTAATAATGGCTATAAGGTTTTCTTTTTGGAGTGACGCTGGTAATAGCTGTACAGCTCTGAATAAACTATAAATAAAATAGTTGAACTGTACACTTTAAATGAATGACTTAGAGTATGTGGATTATATCTCAAGACTGTTATTTAAGAGATGGCCCACACTGTCTATAGAGTGTGTATCTACCTTTACTTTAAACTCTCCCTGCGCCCCCCATACATCTCTCTGAACAAATCTACCTTCACTCAAAACAGACAAAAGATTGTTACTTAAAAAGCTATTCTATGTAACTTCAAATATAGCGGAGAAAATCTCATTGAATACAAGGAATTTTAAATTCTTTGGTTTCCTTTTCACAGTCTTTACATTTGTGATTTAATCTCACTGTGGAAAGTTCAGGCATAAAGAGTACCTACTGGATGCACACTGAAAATGATAATTATTTATAATCTATCTGCCTTGCTTAAAATGTTGACTAAGTGAAGTGAAGTCTCTTCACTGTGTTTGATCAGCATTTCATGATTGGATTAGTAACTTCTAAAAGTGTTAACTAACTTTGATAAAGGTTAGTAAGAGCTATTAATAAATAACTTTGAGTTGTTTATCTTGTCATTTAACAGAGTAGACTGATAAGTCGGCATACTTTTCTGTGACATTTGGTATGTGACTGTCTAATATTTTAAGTTAACATTGCTCACTTGCTTTTTATTAACAGGTTGATTTGTTTAGGGATGAGAATTTATTGAGACCTAGCGCCCTTTGTTAAGAATTTGATAAAGAAATGTTTTAGTAAAAGTATATATTTTCTCGAAAAGTGTTCTAAGTGTATGTACACTATAAATCTCAGTATTTTGAAGGATTATGATGTAGAAAGTGGTGAACGGTAACTTTTATTTCAGTGGGCAGAACTACAAGCAATAGGTATCAGTGACAAGGGAAATAGACTTGACTCGATTAAAGGAAGACCTTCCTGCTGACAGCAGTGAGCTTCACAGTGTTGTAACTGAAAACCTTAAAGGGAAGATTAGACGTAGAATTTCCTACATTTGGAGCAGTTAATTTCCAAATTTTAATAGTCTTTGGGCACCCCCTCACCCCAATTCCCTGCAAAGTTCTAACCTTCAGAGCATCTCTTTGATGCCCTTTTTGTGCTCAAGTTAAAACATAAGTATTTTCTTTTAAAAACAGGTTTGTTTTCATTTTTATGATATTCTTAAACATTAGTACATGTATTTTGGAGTACCTGGATAATTGTCTCACAATCAAGAACTGCCACACCATTTCAGTACTTGTGTTAGCTTTGTGTTTTTAATGCATTGGTGATTTGTCAGGTAATGAGAGCAACAGAAGCAGACTTAACACATAAATGATGTGTTGATGTAGAAGAAAAATTATGTCAAGACAAACTGTATGTACAGAGTGATGTAATTCAAGTCGGAGAGGTGTATCTCCCACATGATGGTAGTAGGCTAGCCATGCAAAACTCAAAGGAGAGGGGAGGGTATAGCTCAAGTGGTAGGGCGCATGTTTTTAGCATGCATGAGGTCCTGGTCAATCCCCAGTACCTCCTCTAAGAATAAATAAATACTAAGTAAACCTAATTACCTCCCCCCACCAAAAAATAAATAATTAAATAACTAAATGTTGGGGAAAAAAACCTCAAAGGAACCCTTTAGCAGTCAGCAGTATGCTGCCATCTGTCACATATTAATATTAATAGTTTTGTTTGTATTTAGTTAGTAAATGTTTTGTATAAGCAATAAGCATAAGGAGTTTAATTCTAATTTCATTTATGCACATGTTTAAGCGGCATTAAAATAGAAAGTAATTTAAATTCACTTTTAAAAATTCTGTTAAGGTAGAACTAGATTTGGCAAACATGAACCAACTTAGTATTGTCAATAAAAATCTGGTGCTTGGAGTCAGGTGACTGGAACTGGGACTCCAATTCCATATTTACTAGATTATTCCACTATTTATTGAATGAAAAATATACTTCATCTTAAAAGGGTGGTTCATTTGTTCATTCTTTTACTCAGCAGATAATTAGTTTGCTAACTGTGTAGCACTGCATAATTTTGATGCCTTCTTGTTAACTGGTTTCTTCAGTCTTCCTATTATCACATTTTCTTTAGAGCCAGCACAAATCCTGATAGGAATACTGTGCTATGAATTATCTCACAGATGGTAAGATTTGATTTGAAACTTTTTAAAAAGTAGGGCAAAATTTTGAAATATGGGAGGATTCTGTGTTAATGTTAACAGAATAATAAAAGCAGTTATATTAGTAAAACTGTTGAGGCTGTTTATTCATTTCAAAGTTCAGCCTGTGCAATTAAGATATGTGTATCAGGAGCATAGAATCCTGGTAATTTATAGTTGGGAGAGTACTTCTCCCCGGACTGATCTAGAAATCATATTCATAGGGAGCCTGGAAGGTTCGGAAATAAGAATTGTCAAGAGTACATAATAACCTAATTAACATTTCAAGGGAGAAATAACCAGCACTTGATAGAACACCTGCTGTTTATTGGGTGCCTTCTCTGTGTATGGCACTTCATATACATTCTCCCATTAAAGCTTCCCGGTAGTCTCTGAAGGTATTAGCCACCTTGAGAGAAAAAGAAAGCTACTTGGAGATTAAATATGATCTATTATATTGCAATTGCTGAAAAACCTCGCGTTCTGCAAAATCATGCAGCAAAAAGTAAGAGGGCTTATGGGGAAATAGGATTAAGCAAACTGATCACCCAAAATCAATGTAACTTTGTAATTAGAGCCCTAACAAAAACAATAAAAATTCCAATAAAATAAACAGCACAGTTTAAAAGATCCTAAATTCCCGACAAACTATAGTGAATATAGGACTCAAAAAAAAAAAAGTAACCTAATGGGACCCTTCCATATAGCAAGCAGTTGCAGTTAACTGAGTTAGGAACGCAAGGCTGAAATAAAATGCACAAAGATCAGGAGGAACAGTAAACGTACTTCCAAGACAGCATGTGGTCATACCAAGCCAAGAAAAATGTAGGGTAATGGCTGTCCAATCCAGAACTTTATCTGCCAACCCTCATGCTGCATTCAGCTGTTGTTACGTGGGGCAAAACATTAATATGTTGAGGGGGAAATTGCTTATAAATTAACATGATTTGCAAGTGTGTATGTGAGCATTTGCCAGTGAGCTAAATCTCATTACAAAACTACAGGCATACCTCGCTTTTGTGTTTTGCTTAATGCTCTTGGCAGATGATGATGTTTGTGTTAAACAAATTGAAGGTTTGTGGCAACCTTGCTTTGAGCAAATCTTTTGGCATCATTTATCCAACAGCATTTGCTCACTTCTTGTCTTTGTCACATTTTGGTAATTCTCACAATGTTTCAAACGTTGTCATCATTATATTTGTTATGGTGATCTGTGATCAGTGATGTTTATTACTATTGCAAGTAGATTATGACTTGCCGAAGA
The DNA here is from genome assembly GCF_048564905.1 of Vicugna pacos. Taxonomy (NCBI): domain Eukaryota; kingdom Metazoa; phylum Chordata; class Mammalia; order Artiodactyla; family Camelidae; genus Vicugna; species Vicugna pacos. Next base: position 31,770,389 of record NC_133023.1, read on the forward strand.
CTGGTGATGGTTAGCATTTTAATCAATAAAGTATTTTTAAATTAAGGTATATGCATTTTGTTTTTACACATAAACTGCTGTTGCACACTAATAGACTACAGTATACTGTAAACATGACTTTTATATGTCTTGGGAAACCAAAAAATTCATGTGACTCACTTTACTGAGCTATTTGCTTTATTGTGGTGGTCTGGAACTGAACCCACAGTATCTCTAAGGTATGCCTGTACATGTTTTGTAGGTGAACAGATCTCATGTTTACCAAGTCTTTTTCACTCTAAAACACATTCATGTTCCATCCTCAGTACTAAATTACAAATAGTTGTCTTTAAAGTGTATGCCCTTCAATGGAATGTTACTTGAGAGGGAAGGGAACTAATACTTAACTGGACAGCTCTGACATTTAAAGATAATCATTACCTTACCTAATCATTACAACCATAGCCTTGTATCCTCAGGTGAGGAAACTGAGTCCCAAAGATGTTTGGGAACTTTGCCTGTGATCACACAGAAGTATCAGAGCAGAAATTAAAATTCACATATGTCTGGTTAGAAAACTTGCTTTTGTATATACCACACTGCTTCTTGTAAAACAGTTTTGAGACCTTTAACAAGAGTGGTTGGCTAAAATACTTAATAGGATTGATGAAGTCCTTCTGTCTCTCCCATAGCACTGAACTAGAAATGGAGATGTGGTATAGCAAGGGGATGAGCAGAGCTGTTGGTAACAAGGTGTCTAGATTTGAAATTTAGGATTGTCCCCTATTAGTTATTTCATCTTAGTCAGATTACCCTTATATTACCTTAGTTTTTCTCATCTGTTCAAAGGTAAAAAAGAGTACTTACCTCTTAGGGTTATGAATATTGAGTGAGTTAATAGATCAGAACGTTTTAAATGATAACATGGCATATGGTAACTGCTCTGAGCTGTTGTTTTGTCTGTCACTCTTGTCCCATTGCTTCTCTCATTTCCTTTTTGGTTCTTTTTCTCCTCTTACCCCATACTGCTCTCCTAATTTCTCTCCTCCCTCCCTATCCCTTCATATAATGGATTTGAAATATGTTAAATATAGATTGCACTTATTGAATATTGATGTTTTTAATACCTCCTAAGTTTTCTTTGATGTTTTGGGTATATATGTTTGGATGCCTGTTGTTTGTAGAGCTGGACGGTTTTCTAAAATAGTGGTTTATGAGGACTTACAGTGTTTTCCTTAAGGTAAGTGCTGTGGAACTGAGTATATAGGTATGCTATTTCAGTCTAAATTTGTTGTATTTTATATACACGTTAAGCAAGAAAAAAGTGTTACAGTATGTTTTAGTGATAAGTTCTTACTTTAGTTTTATTCTAGCTTTAAGAATTCAGAATTTTTATTACTTGTAGGTGACAGGATTTTGTATCAGGAAAATCAACTGAGAAGCAAGTAAGTAGTTTGAATATGATTACCGTGCCAAAATAAATCTATTTAATTTTCACATATTTGTGGATTTCCCACATTTCCTTTGGTTGAATTCTGATTTTATTCCACTGTGTTCAAAGAACATACTTAACTTTCCACCCTTTAAGTTTATTGAGACTTGATTTATAGCCTAGTTTATAGTCTGTCCTGGATGGTGTTCATGTATTCTTAAGAAGACTGTATATTCTGCTGTTGGGTAGAGATCTATAGACGTCTGTATGATCTAGTTGGTGTTGTTAAAGTCTTCGTTTATTTTTTGAACTTTTTCTTGTTTTTACCTATTATTGAAAGTGGGGAGTTGAAGTCCTCGGCTGTTACTGTTGAATTATTTCTTTCCCTCTCCTTCTCTGTCATTTTTAGCTTCATATATTTTGAGGCTTTGTTAGGTTGTATATATATATTTATAATTGTTGTATTTTTTTGATGAACGGACCCTTTTATCGTTGTAAAGTGTTCCTCTTTATCTTTAGTAATTTTTTTGTCTTGAGTCTTTTTTCTGATGTATAGCCACTCCGGCTTTCTTATGGTCGCTGTCTTGCATGATGCCTATTTTTCTATCCTTTTACTTTCAACCAGTTTATATCCTTAAATCCAAAATCTCCTGTTGACAATATGTGGTTGTCTCCTATTAACAGCATGTGGTTAGATCTTTCTTTTTAAATCCAGTCTGTCCCTGCATTTTGATGGAATTTTATGAGCCATTCACGTGTAATGTCATACTGATAGAGCCGGGTTTTTCTTAATATTATTATTATTATTATTATTTTCTTAATATTATTCTTTTCTTAATAAATTTATTGAGACATTTACATAACACATCATTCACTTAAAGGGTGTAATTTAATGGTTTGGGGCCTATCATTAACTTTTTAAATTGTGTTAAAATATATATCACAAAATTTGCTGCTTTAACCATTTTAAGCGTACAATTGAGTGACATTATTTACATTCAGTGTTGTACATCTTGTCATCACTATTTCCAAAGCTTGTTCATCACCTCAGGCAGAAAATTTGGGACAGTTAGCCAGTAATTCTCCATCTTCCTTTTCCCCCAGCCCCTAGTAACCTCTACTCTCTATCTGAATTTGCCTATTCTAGATATTCATATGAGTGGAACTGTACAGTATTTGTTCTTCTATATCTGGCTTATTTCACTTAGCATGGTATTTTCAAGGCTCAGCCGTGTTGTAGCAAGTATCAGAACTATATTTCTTTTTAATGACTGAAAAATATTCTACTGTATGGATACACCACATTTTGTTCATCAGTTGATGGACATTTGGGTTTTTTCTACATTTTGACTAGTAAGAATGCTGCTGTAAACATTCATGTACATGTTTTTGGTGTAGATGAATGTTATGTCTCTTGGGAAAAAAATATATATATACACACACATAATGGAATGACTGGGTCATTTATTAATTCTATGTTTAACTTTTTGAGAAATTGCCAAGCCATTTTTCAAAGGGGCTGTACCATTTTACATTCCTGCTAGTGTATGAAAGTTCGAATTTCTCCATATCCTTGCCAACACTTGTTACCTGTCCGCTCTTTCTTGGGGTGGTATAATGTACATAAGATGAAATTTACCATTTTAACCTTTTTAAAGTATACAGTTTTGTGGCATTAAGTGCATTCATGTTGTTGTGCAACCATCACCACCATCCATCTCCAGAACTTTTTCATTTTTCCCAACTGAAATTGTGCTCATTAAGCACTGACTCTCCATGCTTCTCTCCCCCTCAGTCCCTGATAACCATCATCCTACTTTTTGTCTCTGAATTTGGCTACTCTGTATTCCATATATAAGTGGAATCATACAATATTTGTCCTCTTTTTTAAATTTATTATTGAGTTATAGTCAGTTTACAATGTTGTGTCAATTTCTGGTGTACAGCACGATTTTTCAGTCATACATGAATATTCATATATTCATTTTCATATTCTTTGTCCTCTGTTTAAACTTTGTCATCACATTTTCCTTTATTTTTAAGCATGGTTTCCTTTAGGTTTTTTTTTTTTTTTAAGCATACTCATGATAGCTGTTTGACCCTGTCTTGACTTAGTGCTAAGTCTGACATGTGGATCTGCTCAAAGTCAGTGTCTTTTGCCTGCCTACCACCACCACTGCCACCACGTATGGGCCATACTTTACTGTTTCTTTGCATATCCTGTAATTTTATTTATTGTGAAAACTGAACCTTTCATATAATGTAGCAAATTTGAATGCTGATTCCCCTCTACTCCCCACCCCTAGGACCTTGTTATTTGCTTATTTTATTTGTCTAGTGACTGGCTAGACTATAAAGAAATTTGTTTTCCCTGCATTTCCCTGCTCTTCAGAGAGCAGCAGCCTTAGTTAGGCACAGTCACCCTGGGATGACAGTGGTTTTAGCAAGGCTTTGTGTGTTTTGTGATATCTCTGTTACGCTGTCTCCCTCTGTTGACATCACATGCACGTGTTAGTCTCACTAAATGTTGTCTGATTGATTTATTGTTTTAGGTGGTGCCATGGGATTTAATTACCCCACAGTCTTAGCCAGTTCAGTTTTCCTGCTTTCCAAGGAATAGTCTTTAAGGTTTGTTTTGACCCCAGAAGGCTCTTCTAAGCTGTCTCTTTCCCTCCTTCTTTCTGGTAAACTGCTAGCTAGTTTAAAGTTTAGCTTGTTGCTCTCTTGAGACAACCAGCCTCTTAGTTGCTTAATTACCTCAGTCTCCATTGTTTTCTAGTGAACCCTCAGGCACGAACTTCCCTGTTCTCAAAGTCAGCTCACTTTGAGAGAACTTCAAAGGTCTCTTACGGCCTGTTTTCCCCCTTGGATAAAACCTTTACACCATTGCTTCAGAACTGCGGTGGAACCGAGGCCCGCTCCTGTCAGTGACACCCTTGCTTCATGAGCAGGGTGTTGGGTGGGAGCAACAACCTCTAGTCTTCTCAGCTTGTCTCTCCTTATGTGGAACCTCAGTCCTGTGAATGAGATGGAGTGAGTGCCATAGGACCACATTATTCTTGGCCTGCTGAACCTGGGACCAAGCTTTTGCTCAGCAAGTGGGACCTGGATGGAAGAAAAGGGCCCCAGACTTTTGCCTGCAATAGAGCCTCTGCAGCTCAAAGTTGAGGATGATGAGAAATGCTAGCTGCCTTCCCCTCCTGGGGAGGTGCTTGACTGGGGGCTTAGGGGAGAGAGTCCCATGTTCTTGATGGCACCCACCTGGAATGGAGCTTCTGTCCACTGAGCAGGCTCAGAATGCCACACAGACTATCTGTTCTGACAGATATAGTAGATTTTCTTTAGTAAGTGTTTTGTCATTTGCTGTTTACCCTTAGGATGATTTCTAGAGGCTTCAGGGGGGTGTTTTGGTTGGTTTTTTTTTTTTTATGGTTTTCACCACTTACAGTTGTTTCACTGGGGAGAGTGTCCACAGAGTTTCTGATGTCATTGTTTCACAAGTCATTTTTAATTTAAAATTACTCATTGTCTACAGCCATTTAAAAATTCATATTTGAGGGGGGAGAGTATAGCTCAAGTGGTAGAACTCATGCTTAGCATGCATGATACCTGGGTTCAATCCAGTACCTCTTCCAAGAATAAATAAGTTGACTTAATAACCTCTCCCGATCAAAAAATTTTTTTTAAAAATAATTTTAAAAAGTTAAAAATCCATATTTGAGAATGCTTTGGGAAGGATGCTGAAATTATTGAAACTTTTATGTACATATGAAAGCTTCCAGTACCCTGATTATGTACATATGACTTTACAGACACTTAGTATGGAGGAGTTTTGAATAAAGGTAGCCATTTACTAAGCACTTCTAAATGAATAAATTTCTGCTGCTGCAAAGAGTTTAGAATGCAGGATGCAGTTCTGATACGATGGCTTCTAGGGAGTTATCCATATGAAGTAGTAGTGGATGCACATAGTGATTTAGTGACAAAAAATTAAGACTGTGTGTTTAATAGTGATAATAGCATATGGGTATTTATTTAGCTCAAGTAATATATTTAGATTTAACAGAGATTAATTGGTCATCTTCATTTGCATTAGTCTGAGTTATTGATTGCATTTGAATCTATCTAGTACTAGAATCACACTGGGGCTGGGGTGGGGGGAGACTTGTGCTTAATATAGCTGACTTGGCTGGTTTTGTGCATAATTTATGATAATAATGTGATAAGAATTATGAGTCCTATTCTAATGATAATGGCAGTGATGGTGGAGCTAGAAAAAAGAAGGCCTTTACTCTTGAGTATAGGCTACATTTTAAAATTGCTTAGCGATATTTAGGTTAATAGCTGTGGACTCAGCTGTTGAAAATAACTTGCTGCATTTTGAACTCCTTAACATGAATTCTCATTTTCCCATTGAACAATAGTTTTTATAACATGGTTTTGGATTATGCCATATTTCTTAGAAATACAGCTATTATACTTTAGAAGAAAATTCTGTGATGTGTAGCCATTAATGGTGAACATAAAAGAATACTTAAGTAGGTGAAATTAAAAATTAAGTGAAAATTTTAGTTTTATAAAACATGTTCCTACATCACAAACATTTTGATACTTCATCTTGAAGATGTGGATATGGTGAGATTAATGGTAGATTTTTTTCCTTATTTTCAGACATCATTAATACATGGCATGGTAGTTAAAGCTGTAGAACCCTGGAGCTTGTACTCCCTGGGTTAGAATCCTGACTCTACCACTTTGACTGCCTATTCACTCTGTCCCCGTTTCTGAGGCTTGTCAACTCCGCTGTGATAGTATCGAAATTAGGGAATGAGAAGTTAGGGCTGATTGTGAATGACTTTAAACAATAGTACTCATGGAAAAGGTAGAGAGGAGAAAGCCACTAAAGGTTTCAAGACTGGAAGTATTAGAAGATTAATTTAACAATTATGTACTAAACAGACTGGTAGTGTGGAGACCATCCAGGATGCCGTTCAAAATTGGAGTCTAACCTGAGTGGGAGTGGAAAAAAAAGTTGGACACATCATAAAAGAGGAATTGATGGAGATGGGAAGGGAGAGGGTTCGACTTTGTTGTTGATTTTACCTCTTCCCTCTTTTTTATTATTTATTTGTTTGTTTCTTTGTTTTGAGTGCCCACCTATCATATGCCAGTGAATCCTTGGGATTCAGTAATGAACGAAGCTCATACAGCTTCTGCCCTTACAGAGCTTTTGTGTTTTGATGGGGAGAGAAATCATCACACAGATGCTATGAACGAAAACTTCAACTTGCTCTGAGAGCCTCAGATAGGAGTACTTGATGAATTCTGAGTAAGAAGAGTTGAGGGCTGGTGAGTCAGGATGGGCAGAACTAAGACTGCTTTTGCAGAGGCTCCAAAGTCAGCATGGAAAGTACATTTTGAAGGAGCAACAAGAAGACATTGAACTGGATGGAGTTAGAATAGACTTTGGGTGGGATGGTTGCAAGATGAGGCTGAAGTGGGGTGTTCGAGGGCCTTGTAGACCATTAGAGAAGTATTTTGGTCTTCATCCTGGCCTTTGAGGATTTTTAAACAGGGCTGTGACATGATATGGTTTGCGTTTTAATAAAATTCAAGTGATCATTTCTAATGCAAAAAAAAAAAAACATAACTGGAGAGATGAGCACAGCCCTGACGGTAATCATGCTTTTAAGAGAAAGATCAATCTCTTATCCTTGTTCCCCCCTTTTCCCTCTTAATTCTCCCCGATTCAAATTTGGAGAGAGAAACTCAACTCATTTTGATGACCAGTAAAGGAAATAATTTGTTGGAGTTTTGGACTTGGTTGTTGTTGCTTGTCTCTCTCCTTAATCTGTAGTGTTAAGTTCTACAAGAACAAGAGTTGCCTGCTTTGTACTGCCATATATTCCCTTATTCCTCGAACAATATGTGGCCCGTTGTAAATGCTTAGCATATATCTCTTGAACGACTGAGCTTTGAGTTTTTATTTAGGCATCTTTTATTTTTTGGATGAAGAGAGAAAAATTCAGAGAAGGAACTCTTTACATATTCTAGGATCATTTATATGGAGTTAAAAGAGTTTCAGGGTGCTGTATAAAAGGAGAGATTCTGGAATATAGGGAAGGTTTGAGCAGAGATGGAATAATGACGCTGTAGAGAAAGGACCATGCTTTGTCCTGGGGGTTTCTCTGGTACTAAAGCCCTCCACTTGACAGCTGCTCTAGAAATTTAGTTCTGCAACATTTAAAATAAATATAAATGGTTGTCACTTACAGAATACTAGGTTACTTAATACTCTAGGTTGCCAACCTTTATCCAGGTAAAGATGATACTACCATTTTGGAAGATGTTGTTATGCCAAGTTTGAATATGAAAAAATCCTGTGTGTTCTAAAGGCAATCTAATATTGCCAATTTGGTTACATTTTGTATTGCAGAAAATCCAAGATGCATTCTGGTAAAATCTGAATGAAAAGGAGGGAAAACAGTGACCCTTAGAGTACATTTGTTTTTCTAAAATAAAACACTAAGCTTTATGTGAAGCTTAAAACTTCATACAGTGAATTTTCACATTGTGATTTGTTGAATTTTAGCATTCCTACAGGAAATGGTTGTTACTGTGTAAAATTTTAAATGATTTGAATAATTATTGAGTTGCTGGGTTCTGTGTAGGATACTGCTGCTTCGACTAGGTAGAAAGCTTGTTCTAACCCTGCTAAGAATGCCTCAGTATGTGTGACTTGGAAAATAAGCTCCTTTAGAACCTTGAGGCTACTTCTTGAAATAAGTAAAGCAGTATGATATTCCCATCTCTTTCTTCCACTAGGATTGAATGAGATTTATTAAGAAAGGTAGCGGTGTTACTATTGGATAACTTAGTTGAAACATATCCTGAGAATTTTTTTCTATTCAGATTTTTCCAAATTATATCTGAATACATTATTTTCGAAGTCTTAGCTCAAATATTCAATAACCCTGCACAGTACATTATAGGAAAAATAAATTTTTTGAGAATTACTATGTGTTTGGTATTTGTGAAACGCTTTTACTGAAATAATTTTCATGGCATTTTTGTGGGTAGCATTATCTCAGTTTTAAAGACCTGGAGAAATGAGAGTCGTCGTTACTGGCCTTTTAAGACAGGCAGTTTGTAAGTGGCAGAGGTAGGATTTTTGAACAAGAGTTATGTTTGAATCCAGAAGTTATTTTTAATTGCTCCATACCTATGTCTTGCTCTTTATCTCTCAACCTAGCACGCTGAGGAAAAGGTATCCAATTCTTATGTAGTGGTAGAGAGATGGCTGTTAAAAATAGCAAAATAGAATATGCCATGCTGAAACCTGCTGTACCTGCCCAGCAGCACTGGGAATCTAAAAATGTGGAGAACTTAGTCGTAGAGGAAACTGAGAAACCAAGAGGCAGAAAGATGAGACTTTATAAGGGATAGGGATGGCAAGCAGCTTTGAGGCTTTGCCAATGGAATTTTCTGCAAGAAGCAGAAGATGATTTAGTTTTGTGGTCTGAGAGAAAGGTACTTTGTTTGGGGAGAGGTTACAGACTGCCACCTTCTCCATTTACCTTAAAGTTACTTTGTTTAAAGGAATAGTCCCTTTTGTCTGGAGCAAGAAGCAGTTGTTTGACTATCAGTTAATTGTCAGTTAGTAGAGCATTGATGATCTGTGGACCAGACCTTCTCTCCCTTCTCCCCCCCCCCCCCCGCCCCCGCCACCAAATGTACATATTCACAAAGCTTTGTATGTAATTTTAGGGGATTTAATCTTCAAACCTATCCATAGACCTCAATTAAGACCCACTGGCTTAAAGCAGTTTTGGTAGCTTAACACGCCACAGCTGTATGATGAGAGAATGGAAGGGGGAAGGGAAGACAGAGGCTTTTTTTTTTTTTTTTTTTTTTTTTAAGATTTTTGGAGGAAAGGAAAGAGCAGAGGTTGAGGGTGTTTTTTTTTTTCTTCTTCTTCATTTCAGTAACAAAGATTCAAGTATATTTATAGGCTAAGAAGGAGGCACCTGGAAAAAGATTGAGGAAGGTGACTGTTGGAACATCATCCATTGAGGATCATAAGCAATGGGATCATGAGCCCAGGTTGGGGGACAAAAGGAAGAGACTGGAACAAATTTGTAGTAGAGAAGAGTATTGTTGAATTGGTTAGCTAATATTCTGAGGGGTAAGAAAAAAAAATACGCAATTTCGCAGCCAACCAAAAATGGCTAAAGAAAATGATAGGTGGGTTTTTCCAGGTTTCTAAAATTGTCTACTTCACATAGAACTTCTTGTAATGTAGGGTGTGTAAAAATGGAAAACAAAAGTGAAAGAGAGGCTATTCAATCATGTTATCTTTTAATTGTTTTTCCACTTTACATATTAAAGATTTTTCTGTTTTTAGCTTCACCAGTACCTGATATTATCAGTCTTAAACTTTGTTTATTACACCAATTCGATAAGTGAAACAAAGTCTTGTTAGAACTCCCATCTCTGGGTTAAGTGATTATATTTAAATTTGAGGCAAACGTGGACTAAGTGGAAGTGTGGTTGCCTTACTTAGAACCAAATACCTATAAATCAGTCAGCTAAAGTTTTCAGTCTCACGGCCCATTAGAATTGGTCATAAGGGAGATTTTTTGAAAAGTAATTTATTCAGTCTGGAGAGGAGTTTGGACATCAGTGTTTTGTTTATTTAATTGAAGTATAGTTGGTTTACAATGTTGTGTTAATTTCTGGTGTACAGCATAGTGTTTTAGTTATATATATATTCCTTTTCACATTTTTCATTATGGGCTATTACAAGATGTTGAATACATAGTTCTCTGTGCTTGGACATCAGTGTTTTTAAAACCACCTTGGATGATTTTGCTATGTAGCTAAGGATGAGACTCATTGATCTAATGAATATAGCCTATAGAATTGTGGCATTCCTCTATACAACTATGCTAGTCAGGTAGCAAAGAAGAATTCCATTGTTAAACAGTTGGGATCTATAGTCCTATCATAGCTCTGGAAGTGCCTGTGGCCAAAACCTTGCCAAAAGTGGAGTCAAGGTCATTTGGCAAAATAGGTTGTATTGGAGGACTAGTATACAGTTTGAACCCTCTCCAAAGAAAAATTCCCCCAACGTTTTAAAGTTTCTGTTAAAACCACTTGTAAGCTTGTTTAGAAACCATTTATAATATAAGCCCTAATACCAGTGATAAATGTTAGTTGTGCAGTCCTTTCTGAATTGTTTTTAAAAATCAGATTTTATTATTTGGTTTTTCTTGAATATACACATTTTTACAACATATTTAAAGCATTAGCAAATTGAAGACAGTTTTTAACCACTCCATAATTGAATCAAAAGGCAACTTAATAAATGTATCTTGAGAATGTATTTGGAATCCCAGAAAGAAACTGAAGTATTATATCATACTTGTATGTTTTCTTACATTAACAGCTAATGTACCATTATCAGTTTATTAAGTTGAATAGAGTATTAATGAAACATTAGCTTTTCACTTTGTCCTCGCATTTATATAGCCACCTTCTCCTGACTAGGTTCATTGGTAATATTAAGTTTGAACAGTTCTTTAATTGATGTTTTCATATCTAAAACAAATGTACTTTTTTTCTTCTGCTTGTAGGTTATGCAATGGTCTCTGCAAGATGGTTTATTCTTGAATTGGAGCTTTTTAAGACTGACAAATGCTGGTACTTCATCTTCTATAAGTGGACTATAATTTCTTTTTTCAAGACAACTACATAAGCAGACAAAATTGCAAAGATCTGCCCAGTGTCGAGTATGACAGCCACGACTCGTGGCTCTCCAGTAGGAGGGAATGACAGCCAGGGCCAGGCTCCTGATGGACAGTCTCAGCCCCCCCTCCAACAGAATCAGGTACGACGTTTAAGATACTAGTTAAAGCTATGTTGGTGTATCTATTATGGGATACTAAATAATGGAGCATGTTCTGAATAATTTGTGAAGTAACCATAAAACTGTTTTGAGGAAAATAAACAGTAAGTCTTACACAGTAGCAAGGAACTCAGGTGCTGTATAGATGGTGATGCTTGAGTGTGTAGTTTTTTTTTTCTGGTGCTTTATCCTATCAGTCATCATTAAAATTAAGTATTTAAGCCCTGTGTCAGTTCTGGGGCAAAGCATTAAATCGTTCGATGTAGCCTACAGTTAAGAATACGGACTTTAGTCATATTGCTTGGTTCAGATTTCAGCTCTGCACCACACTAGTTTTATGACTGGGTAAATTACATGACCTCTAAGCCTCAGTTTTTTTCAGCTGCAAAATAAGGATAACAATAGTGTAACTACTTCAAAGGATGATTAAGAGGATCAAATGAAGTAATGTTTGCAAAGATCTTAAAATAGATTGTGGTATCAAGATTTTATGTGGCCTCAAAACTCATAGGGTAATAGCCCCCCCTTTTTTTTCCCTATTCTCTGGATGAATTTGTGTAAGATTTAAGTTATTCATCATTAATTGTGTAGAAGATTTTACTGGTGAAAACATCTGGCCTGGGGCTTTATTTGTGGAAAGGTTATAACTACAGATCCAACTTTTTTTTAAATGGGATTTTCAGGTTTTTGTGTGTGTGTGTGTGTGTCTTTTTCAAGGAATTTGTCTACTTCATCTAGATTGTCAAATCTGTTGGAGTAAAGTTATTTATAATATCCCTTGTTATTATCTTTTTAATGTCTTAGGGTCTGTGGTAACATCTCCTTTTTTATTTCTAATACTGCTAATTTGTAGTCTCTCTCTTGATTACGCTTTCCTAGGGATTTATCAGTTTCATTAAACCTTTTTCCAAACCAATTTTTGGCTTTAGCCCTTACCACCCCCCACTTCCTACTTTGTATGCTTTTACCCTTATCTCTTGTTCCCTTTACTTCCTTTGGATTTGAATTGCTGTTCTTTTTCTCATTTCTTGAAATGGAAGTTCAGAAAATTGATTTTCAGCCTTTTTTATATTGAGATATTAAACTGAATAAGACAAACATTAAAACGATGTTTAAGATATTAGTTAAAGCTATGTTGCAGCTTAGAGGTGAATTTGTAGCTAAGGTACACGAATGTGAATCACAAACTTGCTGCTTACATTTGGTTCGTGTTTATGTAGAATTCTGTACGGATAAGTTTATCGGTAAAAATGTTGTTATTGTAGAGTACTTACATTTGTCATTTGGGGAAAAGTTCTTACTGTCCAGCTATTTATTATAGATTAGATATTCTATTACAAGTATGGTAGGAAAGAGCTGTGTGTGTGTGTGCATGCGCACACCCTCTTCCTTCCCCTCCTTTCTTCCTCTCCCTCTGCCATTTTAGAGAAGTGAGCAGGTCAGGTTTAAAATTTTTTTTTCCAATTAAATAATGTCAACTTTACTCCTTTTCCTCTCCAGTTCCCACTTTTCAGACATGTAATGCTTAAGTATATGGTCAGAAGTCTTGGACAAAGTTGTTAAGTCTCTGCTGTGTCATAAATTTGTTAGCCAGTATTTATGTTTTTTTAAACATAGTCAAAGGTTTGTGTTGGATGCCAGAGATTTCTATTTTTAAACCAGGAGCTTGTAGTTAGAGTTCCAGTATCTTTTGCTCTATCTTTTCTATTTTATACCTGCATTGTGTTTGGACTTTTAACTTCTTTTGCAATGTTTGTCACTTGCATGGCTTTAGATAAAAATTAAACCTCTAACCATAATTTTATTTTAAGGTGTGCTTCATAACTCGTAGAGCTCTTGGGTTTGTGATATTCCACTTAATATTGTGTCTGCATTATGTCCTCTTCCTTCAAATAGCTTTTTACGTTTTTGAGGATGAGTGATAATTAAAACAATAAAGGAACAGAATAAATTACACTCTTAACTATCTGTAGAGATCCCTTCTTTCACTTTGTTTTTCTCTACTTTTTAATTTTAAGATTTTTAGTTATTTCACAAGATTTGACACTTTTTGGACCAAGAAAAAGCAACCATAGCATTAATCACTAAGGCTTACTTTTGTAATATGCTTTTTTCGTATTGGCATAAAGGGAATTTTTAAAATCAGATTTTTCACTTAATATAGAAAATCTTTTAAAAAGGGTGTTCCCAGAGAGAATTTTAGGCTCTAGTGTATAGTAGAACTCAGTGATAAATGAAGCAACCTTGGCCCAAGCACTGTGGGATGAACACTCGGGTGCCGCTAATGGGAGGATGCAGACTTTCTGGAATAGAATTTGGCCATATATATATCAGTATCCCTAAAAGAAATAGTTTATACTGTTGTAGTAATTGTATTTCCAGGATCCTCTCCTAAGGAAAAATTGAATTTCAACACAAAGATTTATATATAAAAGAGTCAGTATATTTCTGTTTATGTTAACAATAAAAATTGCAAATACCAAATGTTCCTTAAATTTGTTTAATTCATTTAATACTATATAAGCATTAAACAACCCTAAAAAAGATTCTTAATAATATAGGGAAATACTCAAATGTTGAATGGAAAAGGATAGGCTTAAGCAGTTATAATCCCAATTTTATTGAAAATTTATACATATATAATAGGGTTTTTTGTGGGGTAGGCCACATGGAACAAAAATTGTAAGGAAATAAGAACATGTCATGGGTGTTTACCTGTTTGTGTGGTATTACAGGTGCCTTAATTATTATTTTTGTCTCTGTGATTTCTGAGATCACGTATATAATACATAAATACCGGGGAAATGGGGCTTTTTAACAAATAGTTAAAGCAGACTTCTAAGTTACATACTTGAAATGCAAGTATTTCTGTTGGGCTTCTAACACTTGAATTCTGTGCCGTGGATTCTTTTGCCTTGAGACTGGCCCTGTAGCACCTGCATAGCATTCGTATTTACTTGGAAATTGGCTTTATGAGTTCATATATAAACTTTGTAAGTAGAACGTATTAATGGTGGTATACCCACTTGTCTTCAGTATAAGTGTTTTTTAATGCATCTGTCCAATAGGTGCTAAAGTGGTAGGGAAAGGAACCTTCTTTAAGAGGGCCATGAACCTGCAGTGGGTAGAGAATTCAAGCTTAAAATTTAGATTGGTTTCAGTTTGAAAGAGAAAAATTCCCTCTGCTTGAAAGAGAAAAATTCCATCTGTTTTCAAAATTAAGGGTAAGGGTCATAAAAGTTCATTCACTTAGTTGTGAAAATATTATGCACAGCTAAAGTGGGGGGGGAGAGAAAGGCATGCTGAAAATGGAAAATGAAAGAGAATAAAATTAGCCATATTAGTTGAAAATGATGTGACTTATTTAGAAACTACAATCATGAAGTTTTAATAATTGGATAATAGTTTACTAGGGAGATTATGGAATATAATTTATTTTTCCCTTTCAAATTGAAAAATAAAAGTTGTAAGTCAAATTTTTTAATGTGTGAAATGTGCAATAATTTCTGTCATGACAGGGCTCATATAATAGAAAATGTAAGCAGAGAAGCAGTATACACTAGATAAGAACTAGACCTGGATTCAGATCCTTACCACAGAGTTGGAGCTGTGTGACCTTAGGCTAATTACTTACTGTCTGAGTTCGTTTTTTAATAGATGAATTAAGTGGCAGAAGAATACTTTCTTAGGTTGTTGAGGATTAAATAAAATTATTTTAAAGCACAGTAGCACAGAGACTGCCTGAAACATCACAAGCTTACAATGATCATATATTCTTTAAAAATTTGTTATTTCCCCCTAATCTGTGTTGGTATTTGAATTATTAGATGTTGTACATATGTTATTGAAACCTAAATCTGGAATATCTGATTTTTAATTAAGACTTCATCGCCTGATTCTTCCAATGAAAATTCCCCGGCAACTCCCCCAGATGAACAAGGTCAAGGTGATGCTCCACCACAGCTTGAAGATGAGGAGCCTGCATTTCCACATACCGACCTGGCAAAGTTGGATGACATGATCAATAGGTGAGTTGGTTTTTTGGTTTTTGTTTTTGTGTGTTTTTTTATGTGTGTCATACACAGGAAAACCAACAGTTTTTTTTTTCAGTGTAGTGATTAGTAGTAAGAAAAGAAAGAGTAAATAAGGATGTCACAGTAACCATTCTGCCTCCTTAATAGCCTTAACATCATAATCATTGCCATGTACTTTGCAACCCATGGTTATTAATGGATTTAAAAAATCAAAGGGAGTAACAATGTCAAAGTGTTCAAATTAATGATGATGACCCTAGCTGGTGTGTTTCTAAAGTGGAACTGTATGTGTGGTTTCCATTTTTTCTTACTGGCATGTGGGTTCCTGGATGACTTTAATAATTTTTACATGGCCCTGAGGTAAACCAGGTCGCAAGGAGATTGAGTTCCTGAGAGTCTGCCCCTTGTGAACCCTTGACTAGTCTGAGGCATTTAACCATCTCAGCTATTTGTCTCTCCTGATCTTTATCTCAGGCTAGTTCAGAGTATAAATGTTCATACTCGTAGTACAAACATTCATCAACAACCCTGCCGCTGCTTTGATTATATGGAGGAAGACTGAGAAAGTGAAAGTTTAAGCTTGTGTGCAGAGGAAGGAAAAGATTTAAAGAAGAGAAGGGAAGAGTGTCTTGGGGAACTCCCACATGTTTGTGATCTTCACCAAGCTGTGGGGTCATCAAGTGAATGCTCGGGAGGTGTGACGTATCCCCCCAACCCCCAATAAGGAAAACACACGCTTATAGGCACTTGCCTTACTAAGTGTACTAGAATATTTTGTAACTTGTTTTCCTCACTTTATTGTGAATATTATATTATTAATATATTTAACTCATTGTTTTTAAAGGTATATTTGAAAGAACACTTTTTTTTCTAAGGGTAATTTAAAAAAAAGTATTTTGTATAATTTTTTGGAGGAGGGAGAGAATTAGGTTGGTTTGTTTGTTTATTTAATGGAGGTACTGGGGATTGAACCCAGGACCTAGTGCATGCTAAACATGTGCTCTACCACTGAGCATACCAACCCCCACCCTCCCCGAAAGAACACATAAAATGTGATTCTGGCAGGTGCCTGTAGTAATGGTATACAATGAATTATAGTCAAACAGACAGACAAAAGATTGTATGAAGTTGTAATGTCCCTGACCATTCGCTATAGCAGACATATCATAGCAGAAAGGGGTACTGTTGTTGCTTTTTGACTTTTGTCTGGTTTTGGTGATTGTTAATAAAGTGTACTTCTTATGTGTCTTCAAGGACAAAGTTGCATGTTAGCAAATCTGTAGGGGAAGAGAAGCACAAATGATATTTTTTATGTAAATAAAAGCAATGAGAAAGGGTGGTATACATTTGTTTCTAATATAAATCATGTGGTCATGGAGCACTTTTATCAAAATGGGGGTTTTTGGAGAAGTGCATGGATTGGGTGGTAGTGAGGAGGAAGGGGTAGGAAAAGGGTGGGCTCCCAGATGGTTGAGCTGCTGCCACTGGGACCAGAGAAGGCACTACCTGGGTGTATACTACATCCTTTTTGAGGGAAGAAGGGTGCCTCTGGAGTCATAAAGACTTGGAGACCTGTGTCTCACTTAACCTTCAGGAATAGTTGATGAATTACGATGAATTGAGGTAGAAATCAGTCATTTTCCACCTAAATGTTTTCTTCTTTGTGAGAAAGTTGAAGACAACTACAAGGTTCATCATGATGTCTCCTTTAACCTGAATTCTGAAAAGAGCACTTTCCTATGAACTCTAACTATAGGTATCTATTTAAGTGACATTTGAATATTACAGTAGTTTTATGTTCTGTTATTAAAATACTTTTGTTTTTCCCTTCTCTCATTGCTATATCTTTTGACATTTCCTTTAAAAATTATTGTTTGTAGAGGCAACAGATGGCGCTTAGTCTCACAAAGCACATATTCTGCCAAATTTGTTATTTAACACTTTAATGTTATTTTAATGTTAATATTTAATAGTTTCATGGTGAGGTGAGTAATTATAATTAATAACTCATTTATAGTGCCTCAACCAATAAACATCTTTTTATATTATTAACACTCTTAGACCTCGATGGGTGGTTCCAGTTTTGCCGAAAGGGGAATTAGAAGTGCTTTTAGAAGCTGCTATTGATCTTAGTAAAAAAGGTAAGTTTAAATGGTGTTACACTTTTCATAATGTATGCGTCTAGATACGATTTCACTTCATCCCTGAGGACTTCTGTATATTCCTAGTCTAGAACTACGCTTTCTTGCTATACTGTATGATTTGTACCTAGGACAAGGGTTAATATCCTGAGGACAACCTTCAGGGATGTTTGTAAACTCTTTCAAGTTATGCATAAAATTCTTATATATTCTTATTTAGACTGCCTAGCTTATGTGTTGATTATTTTTAATACACAGAAAAGGTTTGAATTTTTCTAAAAGAAAAAAACTTGAAAGATGAGGTCCTGTGTTTTTTAAAAAATAAGGCAGTAAAAAGGAATCATGTTTTTACTCTTGTCTAGAAGTCTAGCTTGGCATTGGAATTAATTTTTTCAGTGGCTTTGGTCTTCTTTAGGTGCAGTTGAACAAATGACAGTAACATTTCAATTTCTGAAATAGGGTAGCCATGGATGTGTTCTATCGGTAGGCATTATCACAATTATAAAAATTACTGTCTTTAGTACCTTGCTTAAAAGTCTGTCTCATTCCATGGCAAGGGTAAAATTTCCTTTGTCTTGGAATAATTACCCTCCTTCATTTAAAGAATTTGGCTTTATGCCTTATTAATCTTGTAAAAACAATCTAGTGAACTATGAAAATGCATTATCAGATTACAATTAGTTTCCATTACAAATTTATTTCTTTCATTTACACATTCATTAATTTAGCAAATTTTTGAAGACTTCTGTCCTAGGTGTGTTTTAGGTCCTGACTATACAATGATAGGTAAAAACACATAGTGGTATTTCCTGTAATATCATTGACATTCACTGGACATGCACTTTCTGACCTGCTCCCTTATTTCTCTGGGACTGTGGTTTATTTTAATTTTAGGCAAGGTTCAGATTTTTTTAAAGTACAGCCCTGGGTTTGAATGTCATCTCTTTTGTACAGTCAGAATCAGATAATGCTTTAAATACAAGTTAAATGGCTTTTCATTTTGTCATCAAGAGTTAAAGATTTTTTGTGTGTGTTTTGGGGACACGTGGCTCTGTTGCTTTTCTGAAATCAAATGAAATAAAGCGAAGATGTAAAAAGCATAGATTATGAGATTGTAAAAGAGACTAATAAAGAATATAATTTGTCTTATTTGATGAAATACTTCTGTAGACTAGTATAAAATTATTTGATGTTAAATAGATAATTTATAACCAAAATGAGATTTTAAAAATGGTTGTGAAACGTCATTTTATTAAGTTTTAAGGTTTGTTTTCAGAGTAAAATACTGTGAAGAAATTAGATTCCCTATCACGTGATACTCATAACTGCTTTGTGTTTAAGGTCCAGTATCATAATTTGAAAAAATTTCAATTCATCTTAATACTACATGCCTTAATGTACTTTTATACAGTTAAGTAATTTTGAAATTCATTGGAGATGATTTTTGTTTCTGAATCAGTTACCTTTTTGACCTCTTATAGATAATGCTGTGAGTTTTTTTTCAAAGCTAGTCTGCATTTGTTAGCTGTTCCTGAATATTTTACAATTGTTACCTTTTATCACATCATTGGACATTGTAAGACAATCAGAGAAATACTTTGTTTACATTAATTCTTCCCCCCTTTTCTTAGGCCTTGATGTTAAAAGTGAAGCATGTCAGCGATTTTTTCGAGATGGGCTAACAATATCATTCACTAAAATCCTTACAGACGAGGCAGTGAGTGGCTGGAAGTTTGAAATTCATGTGAGTCTAGCACTTGAATTTTAAAAATCAGGTTCACATAGTGATGACTGTGAGTGTTTTCTCATATATATATATATAGTATATTTGGTTATTTATTTGATCCATTAATTGAATTAAATTTTAAAATGAGAAATCTTTAAGATACTTCTTATAAATTATAATTTATGTTGAAGGAAGCATGATCATTTAGAATGAGTGTGAGGTTTAGAGTTAGAAAACATTGGTTTAATCTGCCTCCTTGGTTTTCAAGTGCCTTATGACTTTTGGCAAGTCACCATATTTATTTGAAAATATGACAGTGTCAGTTGTGAAATGCACCACTCACTTATTTTATGTACCACTAAGGAAAGGAAAACACCCAAGATGGGGAATCTGTTATCTGGGACACAAAGAGTCAATGCAGAAAAATAAACTTAACATATAGAAAGAGACACCAAATAAACCTCCATGTCTCAACCTTGGTACCTGGCAGCGGCGGGGGAGGGTGGGCGTTGGTGGTGGGAATCTCCTGAAAATTTAAACCACAAGCCAGATTTAAACAATTTTGAAGCCTGAATTCAAATTATGGTTGTGATACCAAAAAAATCTCATGGAGAATTTAAAGTGGCTTCAGGTTGGTGGTTTCCCCAAATTACTGTCAGAAGTCAACACAAATCTTCTCTACATATACCTAGTCTAGTACTGTGCATAGATTGTAAGATACAATAAGATTCCAGAGACCTTAAAAAGTAAAAAAAAAAAAAATGTGCATTTTAGATTGATGAAGGACGGTAATTACTGCAAGTCTGTTTCTTGTTTATAGTATGGAAATATGGTCATAAGTTGTGAAGTAGTTGTTTTTGTGCTCCATTAACTATTTCTAAAATATAACCATAGCATACATGTAAGTTTACAACTGCAGAATGGAAACTTTGGGAGTGGTATCAGACTTTAGCGTTGAGGCTTACCACACTTTCTCCATCTTGAATAATTGATGGATTGTTTAGATTTTAGAATTGTTCCTTCTAGTTCAAAAATTGCATAGAGAAATTTGCCTTTCATCTCTGGGCATAGAGGAGTGTTAACTTCATTTTGTAAGCCACTGCAAATGGCTTTTGAAAGTAGGTACTATATAAATTATAAAGTAAATGCTAATTTGTCTTTTTAATACATCAATTTGATCCCAGTATTATTAAAATTAAACATAGCTCTAATGATCAGTATAGAAAAATTGAGAGATCATTATTAAGATATAATTAATTGAGATTGGAAGATATTTCTCTTTGGAATTGCACTGTTTTGATGTCATTAATCACCTTTCTCCTTTTTATAACAGAGGTGTATTATCAATAATACTCATCGCCTGGTGGAGCTATGTGTGGCCAAGTTGTCCCAAGACTGGTTTCCACTTCTAGAACTTCTCTCCATGGCCTTAAATCCTCATTGCAAATTCCATATCTACAATGGTACACGTCCATGTGAATCAGTTTCCTCAAATGTTCAGTTGCCTGAAGATGAACTTTTTGCTCGTTCTCCAGATCCTCGATCACCAAAAGTGTGTTGGTTTATTATTTTCAAAGCTAAATATTACAGTTGTTTTACTGTGCTACAGAACTTTAAATCGTCTGAACCTCTTGTTAACATGGAGAAAAGTAGTTTCATATTGCTCTTAAAGGGGTTTTGCATTACTTTGTGTTTTGGGTTTGTTTTGTTTTTATTTTTAAATGTTTTTGGCTTTCTCCATGTAGTTAGTTCCCATGGTCTTCTGCCCAGCCTCTTGGGAGAAATACTCATAATTTGGGATAGTATAAAATAGAACATATTTTTCCTTTTAAATAAGATTACAGCAGAAGATTACTTCTTTGACCAGGACCTGTCTAGTATGTCATAAAAGTAAAACTATAAAAATTACAAATGAAAGCAAAATAGTAAAACTTAACAAATGTCAATGAAATATATATATATAGTAACATAAATTCTCCAGTGTAAATTTTCTCCAGTGTAAAATTTTCTGTACCAGCATAAATATAATGTACATTTAGAAAAATATATCCCTAAACTATACTTCTGCTAATAAATATTAATAATTAGCCGTATAAAGCTTTTAAATTTCAGAATTTAGGGAGACATTTTTAATCTTGATAGACTTGTTTTTAAAAAAATAGCCAGGAAAATTTGAATTTATATATACAGTGCTTGATTTATTCTGTTAAAAGTAGAAATCATCAAAATATATTGAACTTAAAGCTGAGATTTTCTGGTATTTCCCAGGCTTCATATTGTTGCCTTGACTGCAAGGCTTATTTTTGAGTAAATCAAATCATTATTTAAATAATGGCAGTCTCCAAAATATACCTGTTTATTTTTAATTTGATTTTAATTTTACATATAGGCATGCTGTTAACCATACAAGCAATTTCCAATTCCAGCTGTGTTGTACTTGCTATCCCTTAGGGAAGAGGTTGAAAGACAATTCATACTGTTGCATCGGGGTACCTCTAAGATGGGAACTGGGTATATTCACATGAGTCAGCAAAAAGCATCAACCAGCATGTTCTAATTAGAATCAACAAATAAATGCCAGGGATTAGTTTTTAATGGATAGGTCATTCTTGGGCTTTAAGATTATTTATTTATAGGGAAGTTTTAGTTATTTACAACTGCAACATAAATTCAAACACTATCTTAGGTTACCAAATACCTTTTTTTTTTTTTTTCATTTTAAAGAGTCTTTTTACCCTATTAAATTTTTAAAAATATATTTTCAGATAATAAGGTATTCTCATATGGTGGGATCTCTGAAATAGAACCATGGCTTCTAATTCTTGTTCACCAACTATATTGGTAAAAACAGCTATACTCTGGTGATCTAATCTGTATGGCTACTTATGCTTTTACAGACAGGATTACTGTGAACAATATGCAATATTTTGTGTTTTTTTTCTTTACATAATAATCTTTTATTGAATTTCCTGTTTCTAGAATGTTTCAATCAAGAAATTACTTCAGATAATACTTTGTTTCCCCACAAAAGCAGGAAGTTAACTTTTTTCATTAACTGTATTGCAGGGTTGGCTAGTGGATCTTCTCAACAAATTCGGCACTTTAAATGGGTTCCAGATTTTGCATGATCGTTTTATTAATGGATCAGCATTAAATGTTCAAATAATTGCAGCCCTTATTAAGTAAGTTATGTTTTAAAATGGATCTTTGGTGCATTATAGAAATTGCTACTTTATTGCTTGATTAAAAATGGAGTTTCCTTTTTCAAATATGGTTTCCTCTTATCTTTAGCTGGTAACTTGGACTTTCTAAAGTAATAGAAATAATCTGAGTTCAGTCCTAGTTTGAGTGTATGAAATTGGGTATTAAAAGAGATTTCTGTCTTGTTTATTTCAGACCATTTGGACAATGCTATGAATTTCTCACTCTTCATACAGTGAAAAAGTACTTTCTTCCAGTAATAGAAATGGTTCCACAGTTTTTGGAAAACTTAACTGATGAAGAACTGAAAAAAGAAGCAAAGAATGAAGCCAAAAACGATGCCCTTTCAATGATTATTAAATCTTTGAAAAATTTAGCTTCAAGGGTTCCAGGACAAGAAGAAACTGTAAAAAATTTAGAAATATTTAGGTTAAAAATGATACTTAGGTAAGATACTTACCTCTTGAAATAATTAATTATGTGAATGTTTAGAATCATACTTAACACTGAATTTCTTTTATAGATTATTGCAAATTTCTTCTTTCAATGGAAAGATGAATGCACTGAATGAAGTTAATAAGGTGATATCTAGTGTGTCATACTACACTCATCGGCATGGTAACCCTGAGGAAGAAGAATGGCTCACAGCTGAACGAATGGCAGTAAGTCCTTTGATTCTACTTTCATGAATAAGAATCTACCTAAGGCAAAAATGAGAATATCTCTACTTAAAGTTAATACTAACATTTTAAAGAAAATTCTGAAATTGGGAGGTATTTGGATTGACCTACAACTGTATTGGTCCTGAGAACTTTTGTGATGACATCGTTTATTATCTGATATATTTGGTGATATGAGTAGCTTAGCACGTCTTTAATAAACTTATTGCTGAATGCAGGTGTTCTGAAGTGATTCTTAGCTTGGGAGGGGGTTGGTTGAAATGGAGTAAATGAAGGTGATTTGGGGAACAGATTGGGTAGTATGGTACCTATTGAATGAAGTGGCTTATTCATTTGAATGATTCCATTTAAAGATTTAAAAATAGGAAATACTGAAATAAGATATGCATGAATTAGTGTTTTATCATCATTGTAAGAACTTCACTTGAGCACTTATTATTTCATTTTGATTTTGAAAGTTTAGGAAACTTTATTTACCATAGATACTTACCTTTATTGTAGTTTAAAAATGAGTAAGAATGTCACTTAAATATTGGTTGAATAACTTCAGCACATAATACTGTCTGACTGTACTGAGGAGACATCTATAAAAGAACTGTCCTTGACCTCAAGGAGGCCTCAGTTTAATAGGGAAGACAATGATTAGAATGTGATAAAAAGTTTGTGGAGGGTGACTAGACATTGGCCCTGTGTTAGGCGTTCAGGTGGTAGACATCTGATTTTGTTTATGTGATTTGTCTGTCCACCTTGTGGAAAGTCAAGCACAGAGCTACTCAGAGTGTGGACTGAGGTCTGGTTCTGGTCCTTGAGCTGTTGCCAGCCTTAGATGAGTACAGAAAATAGCATTAAGTGTTTAGAAACTTTTGTAGTAATTGCTACATTTTAGTTGTTTATCTGCCAGCAACAGATTGGAAATAAAAACAGACCTTTACTGGGGGAGGGTATGTATCGCTCAGTGGTAGAGCATGTGCTTAGCATGCCTTAAGGTCCTGGATTCAATCCCTAGTACTTCCATGAATAAAACAAACAAACAAAAACAACAACGAAAGGAAAAAAAGGACCTTTACCAGCTGAGAAGTGTGCTTCAATACTGTAAAATCATAGTGTGGACTATTACCTTTATACTGAATCATGAGTTAGTTTTCTTCTGTTGGTTTAAATATTAAATGGCTGTCAAGCAGCATAGCATAGTGTTAATAGAAACACAAACTTGAGAAGCTTGCAGCCTTGATTCAGATTCTGGTTCTAGCACTTCCAAGCCTGTTTACTTTTCTGTAATAAGATAATATAGCCCTAATTAGGATTGTTTGGAAAATTAAAGAGCTAATGGTAAGCAATACTAGTGCAATTGGTTAGTAAATAAAAGCAAAAAATTAAAAGAGTGACTTTTCATCCAAATCAAAACTGGTATAAGGAATCTAAAGATCCTAAAATGGGTCCTATATCTACTCCACCTAAACCATGGTGATCGAAACATTTAAAGAATAATTTTCTGAGTAAATGCTGGAGTAGAATCTTTTTTAATGATTTTATTATTTCTAATTCATGGAAACATTTCTGTATGTGCAAAGTTAAGTTCCATGAAATTATTGTGTCGGGTTTTTTTTTTTTCATAATTTTGTATCAAAAGAACATAAGCATGTTATATTAGTGCATTATATTCTATGAGTTTTTAAATTCCTACTAGCATTTGAAAGTGTGAACAATACTTTGTGTGTTTTTAAAAGCTTTGAAACAAGTTTTTGAATTCTGTTTAGGAATGGATACAGCAGAACAATATTTTATCCATAGTCTTGCGAGATAGTCTTCATCAACCACAGTATGTAGAAAAGCTAGAGAAGATTCTTCGTTTTGTCATCAAAGAAAAAGCCCTGACTTTACAAGATCTTGATAATATCTGGGCAGCACAGGTAAGGAATTTAAGATGGTGGGTATTTGGTTTGTAAAAAAAAATTACCAAAAACTAAAGAAATATAGTAGTTGTAATGAAATGGGATGAAGACTTGCATTGTTTGAATTATAGTATAGTTAAATGCTTATTGTTTACAGAAATCCTGTCAAGAATCTTTGTGAAATAACCAATAATATTTTTCAAATAAAAATATTACATCACCTACTGTATGTATTTGGTAAAAGTTGATAGTTTGTAGGTAGTTTTAAATAAGAGGCGAATAGTAAAATAATAAGGAATGTATTGAAAGAGTGTAAGACATCTGTAATTTGTTTCTTCATGAACTTAATACAGAGAAAACTCCAGTGTCAGGAGAATTAAATCACTAGATTATTTATAAAAGCCTGTAATAATTCAAAGGACTAATAGTTTATAGAAGAATAAGTAACCTTTTTGGTTTCAGAGCTAGAAACTATGTGATTCCTTTGATTATCTAAATGAAAAGTTTCTGTTCATGGATTACTTGGGAACTACTGGTGAGTTCTGGATTACAAAGCTTTGTTTTTTGAATCTGTAGAAACCAAGAAAACACTATTTTGCCTTTGAGTGCTTATGATTCCAGTTTTGAAACTATCACTAGTGTGCCTTATTCTGTCTGCAATGTTAAAATTGGCACGTTAAAGTCAGTAAACTATAATAAAAGTTTACATGAATTCCTAAAGTCTACACTAACCATATATCAGGAAATTAAGTTCTCAGGTTTTAGATGGCAGTTCTAAAACATTTTAAATGTTAGGAATTTTCTTAGATTACACAGTTAGATGAAGGTCATGGAAACACTTTATTAATAGTTGTCTACAGGCAGTATATGCTACTTATTGCTGTTCAGATTTTAGTATGCTGTGGTTTTCTTTGGTTTTTCAATAGGCAGGGAAGCATGAAGCCATTGTGAAGAACGTACATGATCTTCTGGCAAAGTTGGCATGGGATTTTTCTCCTGAACAACTTGATCATCTTTTTGATTGCTTTAAGGTAATAGTTAACATAGTGCAATTTCATTTGTCAATTTGGATTTCTTTCCCCTAGAAGTTTGTGTTTTTATTATAGCTTATGTGAACTGTAGGACTGCAGGGAAGGATAATTGGTTGCAATGAAAAATAAAAGAGTCAACAGCAGCAGATTACCAATACCTTGGTATCCTGGGGTGATACGCACAGGCAAATTGGAAGTGTAACTCATGGACTTAATAGAAATGTAATTCATAAGGTAGCCCGAGAGACCACAGTCTTATCTACATTGGTGCATCATGTACTTTTTAAGGCCATATTGTGTAGTGGTCTCTCTCCAGTTACTAGTATTGGTTTGTAAAAGCCAAATGATTGGTGAATTTGTGGATCAAGAACACAAGACCTTATGGCAGTGTTCACAAAGGGGCATTCTATTTAACAACTGGCGTTAGATCATGAAGGTGTCTTGTTAAAAATAACAATTTTACTGACTACTGGTGGGAACGTAAGTTCTCCATCCACTTAGGAAAATAGATGGGTGTTTCTGGAAAAGTGTAAGATTCTTATGACTCATTGTTTGACTTCTGAATATATGCTCTAGAGAAACTCATGCATATGGGCATTGGTGTACACGTTGAACATTTGTAGCTGAATTATTTGTAATAGCAAAAAATTGCCATGTAGGATGGATAAATTGTGAAATGTTCGTATAATGAAACACCTCACAACAATGAGAATGAGCAAATTTGAGCAACTCAGCCACAACGGTGAGTCTAGTGAACAGAAGATTGAAGAAAGGAACACCAAACTTCATATACCTTGATTGCATTAAATAAACTTCAGAAATAGACCCAGCTACCTTCTGCTGCTTAGCATGTGTTATTTTTGACCTGGGTAATAGTTATATAGGTGTTTACATTATGTACTGTAATGTGTATATTTGTACCTTTCTTGATGTGTATTTCACAATAGAAGAGAAAATACCAATCACTGGCTTCCACCCACGACTAAATCTGAGTTGGTAGGTATGGGACATGGGAAGTCTGTATTTTAAGCAAAATTCTCAGGTGATTCTCAAATACTTTAAAGTTGTGGATCACTGGCCTGTGGAAAAATTAAGTTTGAAGCACATCAAAGGCAGCTAAGGGAATTATATAATCAATGATCACGGGTACTATAAAGTTTATTGCCATTCATTTTTAATCTTGAGATGAGGGAAGAAAAGAGAGGTTAGTTGTTAATTACATTCTCTGGACCCCCGTCCCCTCTTCTAACAGTGAACTAAATACAATAATAGTCTGAATATAAAAGTAATTCCATTATTTATGCTTTCTCCCCCTCCTTTAGCTTAGTAGCTGCTTATTGAACACTTATTACTTGGTAACGAGCACTATTTTTTGAGGTGTTGGTAAAACTAGTATTCTTGTAGAGTGTCTTGATACTTCCTACTAAAGACGATTCAGAGGAAGCATGAAGTCCAGCTCACTGCAGTTCTTCATAGAGTACAACCAAATGATTCAAAACTTGTTGATTAAACTATGTACTTGCCTGGTACAGTTTTTAAATGTTTGAGTTCTAAGTAAGTCTTCATTCTTCAAAGTGATTATACCTATTTACAGTCCCATCAAAATTTTCATATCCTTACCAGCACTTGTTTTTGTCAGAATTTGGGATTTTTGACAGTCTGCTTGGTATGAAGTATTTACCTCATTGTGGTTATTGGTTTTTATATCCTTGGTCACTAATGAAATTGAGTATCTTTTCATGTTTCTATTCTCCTTTTGTGTATATATGAGAGGCCTGTTGTAGAGTTTCTCTAGAGCATATGTTCAGAAGTCTTTTTCTTTTTCTCTGTTGGGTTGTTTATACTTATTCATAGGAATTCTTGACATATTCTGAATGCTAGTCCTTATCAGTTCAAGTGTTGCAAATTGTGGTTGTCTTTTTTATTCGCCTTAAGGTGGCTTTGTATGAACAGATGTTCTTAATTAATTTCTCCTTTTCATATGTAATGATTTTAATATATATTCTTTAGAGATGAGTACATGAAGAAAAAATTTACAATATTGTTATCATACCTAAAAACTAATAATTCCTTAATATTGTCAAATAGTGCTAAAACCTCCAGTTGTATCAGGTCATACTTTACTTTTGAAGTTTGTTTGAATTAGGATCCATAGTTTGTAATCGGTTGCATACGTCTCTTTTTTTCAGTTTTTATTATTGGGGTGGGGGTAAGTAGGTTGGTTGGTTTGTTTATTTATTTAATGGAGGTACTGGAGATTGAACCCAGGACCTTGTGTATGCTAAGCATGTACTCCACTGAGCTATACCCTTCCCGCCACATATGTCTTTTTAGGTCTCTTTGAGTCTATAGTTTCCCCCTTTTGTCTTTTGTTTTTCCTTGCAAATTGTTGAAGAAACTGGATTATTACTTTGGTATTTATCAATAGTATGATACAGAGGCTTTATTGTTGTTCTTTTGCTAGAATACATCATAGGTGGTGATGTTCTCTTCCTTTGGGAGGCACTGCTGGTTTCTCTCTTTAAAATGTTCTCAATTGTAGTATGATCTAATATTTCAGTACTCTTAGCAGTTTTCCTATTCCTTTCATAATGTTGAAAGGTCTAGGAGGAATTAGAAGTATGCACTCCATTCTCCAGTAAACACTGCTTAGCAACTTTATACAGATACCTTTTCTCATGTTGTTTAGCAATATCTCTGGCCTCTACTCACTAGATGCCACCATCGCATGCATGCACATACACATCATTGTTATAAATTAGGCATTTAAAAAAATACCATTTTAGAGAGAGGTGGGTTTTTTTGTTTGGTTTTTGTTGTTGTTGTTTGCCATTTTAGAGTTTTTAAGTAAATATTCTCTCTTCTAAACTGAAATAGCATCGTATTGTTTCTGTGTAAGTTAGAAACTTTTTCTTGGTTAATAACAGACTTTTTATAGACTATTTTGTTTCTAAATGTGTGTAATGCACATTGCTCTATAGAAAGCTTTTCATTTATTATGAAAGTCTTTGTATATCAAGTTGTCTTTAACATCTTTTAATATAGTTTTAAAGGCACAAATGACAGACTGAATCTAAGGCAGCAGTTTTTATTAGGAGGCCCCCCTCCCCCCACTCCTGATATTTGGTAATTCCTGGAGATATTTTGGTTGTCACATCTAGGAGGAGGAGTTGCTACTGGCTTCTAGTGGGGTAGGGGCCAGGGATGCTGTTAAACATCCTGCAATGCACTTGACAGCCCCCCACAACAAAGAGTTTTCCAGTTGAAGATGGTAGTACCAAGGTTGAGAAACCCTGATTTAAGAAGTATTAAACTGTAAATAGAGGTTTTTGGTTTTTTCCTAGAGTTTAAATCTGCCCTATCTTACTGCTCAGATACCACTTAAATAATACTGTGCTCAGCTATGTTGTTTTCTGATGAATACAGTTTATCCAGTGACACTGTTTTAAGCAGTGATGAATAGATATGTGGTGTTTACATATCATTAAATTTTTTTTTCTAGGCCAGTTGGACAAATGCAAGTAAAAAGCAGCGAGAAAAGCTACTTGAACTGATACGTCGTCTTGCAGAAGATGACAAAGATGGTGTGATGGCACACAAAGTGTTGAACCTCCTGTGGAATCTGGCCCACAGTGATGATGTGCCTGTAGACATCATGGACCTGGCTCTCAGCGCCCACATAAAAATACTAGATTATAGTTGCTCCCAGGTAAGGAAGGGTTTGCTGCTTTGCTCACTTTTTCACAATGAGGGTGTCTTAGAGAATAGTTCCATGTTTTTCTGAGATTGTTATTTTTGATGTGATCTACAAGAGTGGAGTTACTTTCTTCATGTAAGTCTACCTTCCTTTTAGACCTCTGTGTCAGTTTTGTGTATCATCTGAAAGCATTTTAGTCTTCAAAGATAGCATAAACAAAACAGTTTATATAGTAGTATTGTCAAATGTATGGTGCTGAAATACCAGTTTCAGATAGATCATAAGATACTAAAGCTCATTTTGGTCTTTAGAGGTAAGAGGAGTTAGGTTTTCTTTGCTTATGGGGAAGTTAAGAAAACTTAATAGAATTTCCTAAACAGTAAAACATTTAGTGCCTTCCCTATGAGCAAATCACACAGTAGCTTCCCTGCATTCTGTCTTGTAGCATGCGTATCTTTTAACTCATGGTAAAGTGAACACTGCTAAATAACTAATTTCCCACTTGTTAAAAGTATTTGCTGCACTGATGAACTGAAACTTAGATAAGAACTAATAAAATAAGCTCAAGTAGATATGATTCAGATGCTACTCAGTTGTTGACTATACTTATAAACTTGTTCATTAAGTATTTATTTGGTATATCAAATAGTAGTAAGAACCTTGAGTTTAAATTATTTCATTAAACAGAGACACAAACACACAAAATAATCTGAACTTAAAATTTTTAGGTACACAAATCTGCATTTCTGATTACTATTGAGTTAAGGAAAAAGTAGAGTAAATAAAGTATGAGAAGTAAAATATATTTGAAATAATTTCTGTTTTAAAACATTAATTTTAACTGTTTATACATGTTTCTGTCCCTTTTTTTTCCTTGTGTGTATGTGAATATGTCCTTACTTTGATTTTTGGTGAATTTTTTAAACTTAGTTGCTGTACCGTTATGTCCTTGATAAAATATAAATTTTCAGTGTTCCATGTTATTGCTGGATTTTTATTACATGGTATATAATCTCTGAAAACATTGGATAAAGCTAAATGCCCACCTTCTGGCAACTTTTAAAATCAAACTTTCTGTTAGTGGGCCTAATACTTAAGGTCTATACCTTTGTGTAGATATTAGCTGAATCCATGTCATAGTGAGTTTTTGTAATAGTATTTTACTTTTGGGAGTTTTGGTAGTATATGTAAAATAACGTAGTTAAAGCTGCCTTTTATTGCTATTAAACTCTTTACTACAGTTACAGCATGATGTTTATGATACTAATCTTACAAGAAAAGCTCTATTTTGTAATTCTCAAACTAATTTGAAGGTGGAATTCTCCTGAGTATTGACCTATATAAAACATTGAAATTGTTTTTTAAGGACCGTGACACACAGAAAATACAGTGGATAGATCGCTTTATAGAAGAACTTCGTACAAATGACAAATGGGTAATACCCGCACTGAAACAAATTAGAGAAATTTGTAGTTTGTTTGGTGAAGCACCTCAAAATTTGAGGTAAGGCTTTTAACAGAAAATTTCAATATTTTTGTTTATGTATTTTATTGAAAAGCATTGTTAGTTGGTAAAAGCAGATTTTTAAAAAATTAGAGTGGGGTAATAGAAGGCTTATACATGGGTTAATTTCAAACAAAAGATTCCATTATCATAACCACCTCTTTGATTTTATCGATGAGGAGGTAAGGCACAGTTTAGTGATGAGAATCAAGATGGTAATACTGCCTTTAGTTTCTTGGTTCACAATTATCTCTTATTTCCAGCAAGTATGCTAGATAATTTCATGGCATGTGTTGTATCTATTAATCTAATTCCTTGTTTCATTTTATCCTTCCTGCTTTGTTTCCCTTTTTGCCCAGTGTCTACCCTTTATCCCATATTATATATTTCTTAAAGACATTATTATTTCCATAATTGGTTTACTCTGAAACATTTAACATTTTATTAACTTTGAAAGGTCATACTACAGCAGTTTCACAGTAAAATAAACCTGTTGATTTTTTAAATGGTTAATTTTTAAAGTTAATTTCAAAGATTAGATTGCAAGTATGTTTAAATGATGAATGATGACAAGGTATGGTTTAAAAATATTTTTTTCTGATTTATTGTAGCTTAAATTTCTGTTAAATAGCTGGGTTTAAGTATATATTTTCTTTCAAACCAAAGTTTGGTTACTGGAATAATTTGTCCTTATACATTCTGGTTATAAGAGTTGGAGAAGATAACATGAGAAGAAAAAATGAGAGAGAGAGCTAGGTGTAGTGCAAAGAATATTCACAGTGGAGTCAGGATTCCCGTGTGTGTGACATTTGTATCTAACCATTCACATCATCTTATGAAGATTTTCTATCTAAAGAAATCTGTTTTTCTTATATATAAAATTAGATGATTGCCAAGATCCTTTACAGCTCTAGGTTATGATTATGCCTAAGCAAAAGGAGAAAAGGCCATATATGTTTTGATTTTAGCAGTTGAATTTTGTCTCATTTTTTGCCCCAAGACTGGAAAAATAAGAAATTAGAAAAACTGTAAGGGATATAAAGTGGAGAAAATTTAGACATATATCTTATTATCATTTATTTGATTATTAAAATTATTTTTGATTATTTAGCCCACTGTACATAATGCCTTTTGGCCTTTCTCAAATGAATTCATTTGTTTGTTACAGATAGACACAGTAGTTTATATGCTCTCCCAAGGAACAGTGGCTTCATCTTCACTAGAATAGTAATGCTGTGAGAGGTTATTGGTTTCAGTTAAGCTGACAAAATACATTAGAAAGGAACTAGATGTCTTTCTGGTGATAACTGTGGACAAACTTAGCTACAAACTAAGTATCCCACAATGTACTTTAAATGGCTAACAAGTAAAATTTTAATGAAAGCACTTTATTTGATTAAATTCTTCACTACAATTGCAGCATAATCTTTGTGGTGCTAATCTTGCAAGAAATGTTTATATTTTATAATTCTGGAAATAATCATGTAAACTTACAAGTGCTTTGGTACTAGAATAGTGTAGGAGAAGAAATCAGCTACTGATTTTTCCATGGTGTGAAATTGGAGAATATTAATGCATAGTTTTTGTGTAAAATAAGAATAATGGAATGAATGTCTTATTTTTGAGGCATTGATTATTTTCTTTTAAATAGCTTGATATTGTCATCAAAGAAAATAGATGGCCGTTTAATTCTATTATGAAAGAAACCAGTTTAAGTTTTTTAATTAGTGGCTAAGAATTTAGATTGTTAAGCTCTTTTTATTAAAACAGAGTTTAATTGCCTAATTATATTGTTAAGTTCTTCTCGTTTCAGTCAAACTCAGCGAAGTCCCCATGTATTTTATCGCCATGATTTAATCAATCAACTTCAGCACAATCATGCCCTAGTTACTTTGGTAGCAGAAAACCTTGCAACTTACATGGAAAGCATGAGACTGTATGCTAGAGGTATGTATTGTAAGCTAACATGAACTGTGGGAAATAACAGCAGTTTTCCTTCTCAGCTTTTTTTTTTTTCATCAGTTACATTAGAAATGACAGCAAATGTATTTTAAAAGATGAGAGATAATTGGTTTTATCATTTATGTTCTTTATGAGCTTATGGTCCACTTTTACACCGAAATCTTACACACCTTAAACTCCAGGCCAGCATTTCAAGGCTCTTTACTAAGTGCTTGCCTTTCCCACTCTCCTTTGTCAAATTGATTTTTTTTCTTCCCTGCGTAAGAGCTCTGCCTGCCTGTACTACAGTTGGTTGTTACCTTCCTACGTATGTACCTGACTCATTTTCAACATTTGTTTCCTTACTACCACCACCTGTATCTTTTCAAGAAAACTTTTGTCTGAGTCTGTTCTTGCAAACATTTTTGTTCTCTTATAATCCTAAATCCATGTTTCATAAGTATTTCAGACTTCATGAATTAAAAATTTACAAGACTTATGTGAGGCTACTAGAATTCATGTGTTAATGTTGGTTTTCAAAATGTGAATTTGGTTTAACATGTTAGGGTAAAGTTTTCTGTGGTTTCAATAGTCGGTTTTAAGCATCTGCTGTATGTGGAGCTCTTTTTCAATGCACTTTTTTTGCCCTCTGACAGTTATTGTTTGAGTCTGTGTGCTAGAGTACAGATGGGTTCTTAGTACGTATTCCTGTCTTATGTCAAACTCATAGGCCCCCCCCCCAAAAAAATCTTGTTCTCATACTGTAGAAAGAAAGCTTTATATTACCAGAGTTAAACATAATGGTTACTAAACATACCACTCATTTAACATGTTACAGTAGAGTCTGTGGAAGCCTATATGTGTATATAATGAGGATAGCTTTAATAATCATTATTTGAAGAGTTAGACTCTTGGCATTGTTGAATAAAATCCCAACCAAGGTGCTTGTAAATCATGAGGTTTTTGCTTAACACTTAAGGTACATACATACATTCCCATATAAAATTCAGATAAAGACACCTGAAAAATTAAGCAGCTCTCAGATACCTGTATTATTTTTGTTGACTCTCTCTTCTTCTGTTTACCACTCTGGGCCAGCTGAGTCCTCCTAGGCAATAGATTGTAGAGCTAGAGAAGCAATCTTAAGCATCAAGCTGCTGATAGGCATGGGACACTAATCTTTTATCATTTCAGTCCTAAGTTCCTTCTAAGCATGATAGAATAATCAGGGCAACAAAGGCGTGCAGCCATATGATTTATGTTCTCTACGAAATACAAACAAAATCTGAGAGAGGCATAAGAGATTTGCATGTAGTATACCCAAGCACTCAAGCATCTGGGCTCAGTTTAATGTAACTCAGATTCTTTGTTATGATGTCACCTCTTTCTGGTACAAAGCCCTCACAGATGCCAATGCAAGCTTTCCCCCAAAATGGAGCCTTAATATAAATCTTAATGTGCTACAGTGCTAATTTTTAATTGCTTCATTTGCTTGTGGTGTTTTTTTTAATTTCATTGTCAAAGGTATTGTTAGAGAACCCTCCTGTCAAGGCTGTCAGAAGATGGTGTATGTGCAGTTCAGCCTCACTAGGGTTTTCTACTCCCTTGTAGCTAACTTCTATGTGAGTCATTGCTTCATCTCAATTTCATTGTCACAAGAGTGGTCTTCAGTCTTCAGTTTCCCCTCGTTATATTGTCTGTATCTTCACAAAGTAAGACATGAGAATCTGCATAGTCAGATTGCCTGGATTTGAAACATGACCCAACATGTTAGGTGTATGACCTTGAACAAGTTATTTATGCTAGGACAATTCCCTGCACATAGTAGTAAGCTCTTGAATTTTTGTTGCTGTTGATATGTTCCCCTGAATTTATTGACACCATACCTTCTGTTTGTCCTAACTAACTGATACCTTTTCCTCCTCTATTATAGTACTCTTCTGATTAACACTGATCAGTTTCCAAATACTTAAATATGGGAGAGAGTAATTTTTAAAGCTAGTAAAATTCTCCTATTAAAACAAACTTTTCACAGCATTTAAATCTCTTCTGTGGTAATATCATCCACTTGTTTCCAAATTTGCAATTCTAAAATAAATTACTTTTTTTTTTGCCTCTGTATAGTAAGTGTTGCATGAATCCCATTAGGTATGAGATACTACTTAGCAGGATAACATCAGACTCCCAGTTTACTGATACTCTCAATTTCTGATAACAGTTTCACCAATATTAAGTATTTGTCCCGCCCATATTTCATCTCTGCTAGTATTTTGAAACTTGGAGGTGGGAAGCATTTCCTCAGGTGTACGGTCAGCTGAGTTTACCTCATATTTTAACATTATTTAGATGAAGTAATGAACTTAGAAATTCTCTTCAATATTTACTCATGTGCTTTTAATAATAGTGCCTTCAAGCACTGATGCTTACCAAATCATTCTTTAAAAGTTTTTTATATGTGTGTAACAAAGTATAAAACCACCTTTCAGTTTTCACTTTTAAGTTTTACCTCATTGGTAGGATAGTCTTTGTACTGATTTGAACACTTAACGAAAGTTTTATTTATCATTTTTTGTGGTTTCTGAGTAGAGCTGGAGAACTTGTCTTTATTGTAGATTACATTTTTGCATCTGTCTTCTAAGGACTGCCACTTTCAGTTACCTCTCCCCTGCCTTTTGCGTCCAACATTGGCAGTTTTTAAGAACATTTTCCCCCATAAAAGATTTCTTCATGAGTGTCATTCACACCAATGGCGCTCTGTGTTAGGATGCAAATCCTAGGCTAGACTTTCCCAGTAGCTCTGACCCATTCCCATACATTAACCATGAAATCTTGTTAAGTCTGTGTGGGTTCTTTGTGATTTTTTAAAATTTACTCTAGTAGTATCTGGTGTATAGTTTATAACTCTCTGGAATAATGGCTGTGTCCAGTCCTGGTGCAGGGAAAGTACAACATTATCCTTGAACATCTTATTCCATAAAGTAAGAAAATGCTTAAAGAATTGTGTTGATATGTGTTTAAAAAAGTACAGGAGTTGGCTCCTACTGGCCAGAACTGGGTCAAAATAATGAAAATAACTAAACCCATTAAATAAAACACAAACTTAGAGTGAAAAGAAGGGAAAATACCAACTAATAAATGTAGAACATATGATGGTAATTTTTAGAAAACCAAGGGATGAGGGATTTAACTTCTAGAATGATGAGAGTTAAGATGTTCAGTAGACTTTCTCTTTGGGATATCATTGTTTTAAAATAGTCATTTAAAGTGTCTGGGAAATGTGCTAATAAGATAACAAATGAGGAAACATGTATTCAAGAAAATCTACCAAGTCTGGAAGAACAGCAAGTGAGAATCTGTAGCATTTGAACCACAACTGACTCCCTCCCCCCACAGCTGCCAGTTTAGGGCTTTGGTCCTATATCTATAGAGTACTCCACTCCAAAACAGCAGAATGTACATTCTTCTCATGTATATACAGGATATTCTGTGGGACAGATCATAAATTTTAAAAATTTGGGAATTTCACAAGTATGTGGAAAGTATACACTCCTTACTAACCAGTGTGTCAAAGAGGAAGTGACAAGTGAAATGAGGAAATGATAAGTGCAATGAGAATATGCTGGGATGAATGAAAAAGAATATGAAATGCCAAAATTTATGGAATGTTCCTCAATCAGTGCTTAGGAAATTTATACCACTGAATTCCTACCTACATTAAGAAAGGTAGCAAATCAGTAACTCACCTTTCACATTCAGAAAGTAGGCAAAAACTAAACTGAAAACAAGAAGGAAGAGATTAATAAAGATTAGAATGGAAATAAATGAAATAGAGAAGAGAAAACTAGATTAAATGAAAGTGAAAGTTGGTTCTTCAAAGAGATCAGCAAAATCGACAAACCTTTAGGCTCAGTTATGAAAGTCTAAATTGAGAGGGCATCACCACTAACCTTAAAAAAAAATTAAAATTGACTCACGGAGCAATTGAAAATCTAAATCGACCTATAACAAGTAAAAAGATTGAATTAGTAATCACAAAACTTCCCACAAAGAAAAGGCCAGAAACAGCTAACTTTATTAGTGAACTTTACTGAATATTTAAAGAAGAATTAACACGTGTCTTTCACATATTCTTCCAAAAAGATAGAGGAACACTTCTGGATTCATTCCATGAAGCCATTATTACCCTGATACCAAAATAATATAGACATTAGAAGAAAACTACAGAACAATATACCTTGTGAATATAGAGTCAGAAATTCTCAAAAAACAAAAATAAGTGAATGGAATTCAGCACCATATAAAAAGAATTATGCACCATGGCCAAATGGAATGTATTCCTAGAATACAACGTTGATTTGACACCCAAAAGTCAGTTGTAATACACCATATTAATAGACTAAAAGGTCAAAACCATGAAATCATCTCATTAGATGGAGTGAAAAAAGGCATTTGATAAAATCCAACACCTTTCATTGTAAAAAACATTTAACAGACTAGCCAGAGAAGGGGGAACTTCCTCAACCTGATGAAGGGTATCTGGAAAAACTGATGGGTAACGTTATACTTAATGGTGGAAGACTGGCTGCTTTCCCCTTAGGATCAGGAATGAGACAAGGATGTCCACTCTGGTCACTTCTGTTTGCTACTAGAGATGATAGCCAAATCACCTAGGCCCGAAAAAGAAAGAAAAAGCATCCAGATTGGAAAAGAAGTAGTAAACTATCTCTAATCACAGATGACACCATCTCATACACAGAAAACCCAAAAGAATCTGCTAAAATCTATTAAAACTAATAAATAAATTCCCCTAGATTGCAGGAATTAATATACAAAAATAAATTGTATTTCTACACACTGGCAACAAACAACCTGAAAGTGAAATTAAGAAATAATTCCATTTACAGTAGATAAAGTTAACTCTTGGAAGCTTGGGTTTGAACTGTGCAGGTCCACTTATACACAGATATTTTTCAATAGTAAACACTACAGGACTATACTACCCAATCCGTGGTTGGTTGAATCTGTGAATGTAGAGGAACTACAGATACGGAGAGCTGAATTTAAATTATTAAATTAATCCCTGTGTTGTTCAAGGGTCAACTGTAATTAGGAGTAAACTGAACAAAAGAAATACAAAACTTAGTCACTGAAAACTACAAAACAACATTGTTGAAAGAAAGTAAGGATCTAAATAAATGGAAAGACATCCTACTTTCATGGAATGAAAGACTTACTATTGTTAAGATGGCAGTACTCCACAATTTGATCTACAGATTCAATGCAATCTATAAATCCCAACTTCCTTTTTTTCCCTTTTTATAGAAATTGACAAGCTGATCCTAGAAATCATGGAAATGCAAGGGACCCTAATAGCCAAAACAATCTTGATGATAAATACCAAAGTTGGCCAACTCATGATTTCAAAGCTTATTACAAAGTAACAGTAATCAAAACAGTGTGGTACTGCCATAAGGATAGATGTATGCATCAATGGAATATAATCAACAGTCCAGAAGTAAATAATTGTGTTTATGGGCACTTTATTTTTGTAAAGGTGCCAGGAATATTTGATGGGAAGAAAGAGTCTCATAAATGTTTGGAATTCAGTGTGAGTTTGAGTTGGGCAAAGAAAAATTGTAAGGATAAAAAACAATGATATATTGGACTATATCAAAATTTAAACGTTAACTGCTGCAAAAGATACTATCAAGAAAGTAAAGTGACAACCCAAGAATGGGAGAAAATAATCTGCAAACCATGTATCTGACAAAAGTCTTGTGTCTTAACAGCTCAGTAATTAATAACCCAGTTAAGAAATGGGCAAGGTCTATATAGACATTCTCCAAAGTTATATAAATGTCCAGTAGACACATAAAAAGATGCTCAGTTTCATCAGTTATTAGGGAAATGCACATCAAAACCTCAATGAGATACTACTTTATACCTACTAGGATGACAAAAATAAAAAAGATGGGTGTTAGCAAGGGCGTGGAAAAATTAGAGCCTTTATCTGTTGCTTGTGCCAGTTGTAAAGTGGTTCAGCCACTTTACTAAACAGGTTAGTAGTTCCTGAAAATAGTAAACATAGACTGTCTTGTGACTCACTCCTAATTATATACCCAAGTGAAATGAAAACATAGATCCATGTAAAAACTTACTAAATATTCACAACAGCACTGTTCATAAAGGGGAGACAACCCAATGTCCATCATTTTAAAGAATGGATAAACGATGTCATATATCCCTACAATGGGATACTATTCACCAGTGAAAAGAATGTTACAGCATGGATGAACACTGAAAAAAAAATTATGCTAAGTGGAAAAAAGCCAGTCAGAAAAGACTACATAGTTAATGATTCCATTCATGTTACATGTCTCAAGTAGACTAAGGGTGGGGATGAGATGGGAAAGGGAGTGACTGTGGGGTTTCTTTTTTGAGGTGATGAAAAATTTTGTAAATGTAGATTGTAATGATTTCAGAGCTGTGACTATACAAAAGTCATTGAATTGTACATTTTAAGTGGGTGGGTTTTATGGGAGTTGGATTATGTCTCAAGAAAGATGCTTTTTAAAAAGTGAATTTCATCTTTAATGAGTTAGAAATCAATTCTAGACAACTTGCCAGTTGCAATAACAAAAACCAGTTTGTCTTAGCCTTAGTCATAGACACTTGAGTTAATTTAGTTTCATTTAATTTCTCCTGCTGTTTTCAGTGAAATATCTCCTGGGTAGGTAACATGAGTCAGAACTGGATCATCCATTTTATTTGACTGCTAACTAATCACATTATTTATTTGGAGCTGAATGTTTACAGGGAAAAGCACTAACCTTCTTTTTTTAAAAACCCAGAAGCTTCTCTGTAGCAAAGTGTAGGGCCTCTCCCTTCCTATTTAGCATAGAGGGATCTTCTTTTTTCTTGACTTTTTTTTTTATTATTATTATTGTTTGGCTTTCATTGAATATTTTCAAATCTCTTCCTTATGTCCAGGGTCCCAACTCTTGATAAAGTGCTACCACCTAAATAAAAAGGGAAATAGGGGAGGGGCGGGGAGGGTTCTAAAAACTAGTGGGTAAAATTTTGATAAGGTATTTACATAGTATCAAAGTATCTCCCCACTAATTACAAACGGAAAAACAGTAACTTTACAGTAGAGAAACCTGGCAGAAATCACATTGACCAAAGTTAACATGAATGCTGCCACGGAGTGACATGATGTTCCTCCTGATAAGGATTCTCTGAGGAGGATGTGGGGTCACCTCTGTGGTACTCTTTGGCAACATGCCTAGCCTGAATCTCATCATGAGGAGGCATCAGAGAGGCCCACATTAAGCAACACAACAAAATTGGCTCAGTTTTTTAAAAGGTCAAGAAATACAAAGGGTAATGAATTCTTGAGATTAAAGAATTGAAAAGCATGACAACTAAATGCAGTATGTATTTAATCTTGGATTTGGAGAAAAGAAAGCATAAATGGACATTGATAAAATTGGAGATATTTTTGGTTATCTTAACTGGGGGTGGGGGAGGAGTTGGACAAGGATGCTACTGGAATTTTGTAGGTATAGGGTTCTGGGATGCTGCTAGATACCCTACACTGCACAGGGCAATTCCACATTGCAAAGAATTATCCAGCCCTAAATGTCAGTAATGTGCTGTCGAGAAGCCTTGGATTAGATGATCCTGTCATATCAGTATTAATTTGATAACTGTATGTGGTTATGGAAGAGAATGTCTTTGTTATTCAGAAATATTCGTTTGCAGAATTTTCCCTAAAAAAATGACCTGCCAAGTAAACAAACCTGTATATAAACTCCTTGTTAAGGAAAAAAAAGTCCGTTGTTTATTCAGATACTTTAAGACTGGTGCTCTGAAAAAGAAAATTTCTACATAGTGGAATAGAATTTGATATTCTATCCAGTTTCTTGAGAAAACCTCTTGGGAAATAGTACTGCAAATCCTGAGCCCTGATGAAATGGACTTTTGTGGGAGTAGACAATATGCTTTTAGGACTTTGGGTAGATAGCAGTATATGTGGAAGTTGAAAGCAGTCAGTCATAATACATTGGGCTGCTTTTCTTCACCAAAGCATCAAAAAATGTTTCTAAATGTTGTAAATGTTCCACCTGTACAGCATGTTAAGATTTTGTTCAGAAAAGAAACCTCGCTGTTTTTGAAGTCTTTGATTGCCTTTACTGTTTCCAAAGGGTCTCAGGGTTAAAATTCTTTGGCATAGCACACTCATACCATAAGGTTCAGGATATGGAAATACCAGTGATTAATGCTAAAGGGAAATTACACAATTTCTTACTCCTCCATAATTTGCCTCAACTTTGGGGAAGAAATGTCAGTGATGCCTGAGTAGTTGACAGCACTTGTCAGAGCATTTGCTTCAGCTTCTGCTCTAAGTCACAAATCATCTTGACCATTTCCAGATCATGTGGTTTTTTCCAACAAAATAAAAACAAACACTGTCCAAAGTGTTTTTAGAACTTTTAGATGCTTTTAAAGATTTTTTTGCTGTGGTCTTTCATTGTGAACACTGAGACTTTTCACCCATCATATGCTGTAATGAAAGTATAACAAAAGGGTTTACTAGCTTTTTTATTAAAAAAAATTTTTTTGAAGGAATTTCCAAATTAAGCTAGGCCTAGTGACCAATATCTATCTATGGTCATGATGAAAGGTACGTTTTCTTAAACCTGAGACAGTTTTAAACTTTGGTAACATGCCAGTGGTGATAACTGTATAATTTCATTACGTAGAATAGCATCGTTTTTACTCTAACTTCCTAGATAGAGATTAGTAATATAATATATTTTTATAGCTATATGTTTTCCTCCACGAAGACAGATTTCAGTATAACAGGAAAGAAATGGAAGAAAAACCTTTGTTTTGGTGGATAGTTCATGTTCACAGACCACACAGATCAGTCTTAGGCTGTAATCAGAAGTTACTTCATTGTGTATGAAAATTGGGTAAAGGGGTTGTATGAAGAATTATTTCCGACCACACATTTAACAGATAATTTTCTTTTGGTTATGTAAAAGAAAAGCTGCTTTTTGTTGGGAAAATAGGAGATGGGTAGAAACCACCAATAATTGGTAAACTTCAGGTTGCCTTTTAGTGATAGAGGATTAATGACTTTTTAACTGACTTAATTTCCTTTGAAGTCAGCAATGATGTGGGTATCCATTGTGTATAATGCATGATTTTTCTTAATTTGCAGACCATGAAGACTATGACCCACAAACTGTGAGGCTGGGAAGTAGATATAGTCATGTTCAAGAAGTCCAAGAACGGCTTAACTTCCTTAGGTTTGTTTTAAACAATTAGTGTTGTTCTTTTTAAGACAGATAAAGAATGCCAAGTTAATATGCTGTACAGCTAGGTCTTTGTTGACCCTTGCCACCTTTTATTTTCCCATATGGAAGTCACAGGATATTTTCCTGTGTGTTCATTATTAAATATTTTTAAATTACTGGCTCAGTTTTAACTTTTCTCTTTACAATATTTAAAGAGAACATACTTGAAGCTTTTATATAGACTTCTGGTCTTCGTATTTATACTGGAAATATATTTATTTTTAAAGAACAGATTTCCATATTTTGACACAAACAGCTGGAAAACCATACTGCCCTTAATGATATCATAGACCCTAGGGAAATGGGGACAAAAAGAGTGCTTTGAGTTGTCTGGTGCCTTGTTTTATCCTAACAGTGGCTGATGAAGATAGTCCGGAGTCATCTGTTAATATTATTCTGATGGGGATAAAGAAAAGAGGTTTATTTCATTAAGCCAAAATTAAATGTAGCCCAAGGCTTGATTTGCTCAGTGATGGTTAGCTTTCGAGATTACACACTTACAGATTTGAAATTGTTAAAAATTTTTTGACAAGAGGTTTCATGTGAATTCAGAAACAACATCATATAGCAAAAGAGCTTATTCAGATCATAAGTGTGCTAAGGGAAACACCCAGATTGTCAGTGCTTCAGAAAATCTATTGCACTTATTTTGATACACTGGGGAATTTCCTTTTGGGCTACATTAATTATAGACTTAAATTTATTGAACTGTGTGCTTACTTGGAAACATTTATATAAGTAGTTACATTAAGATTTTAACTTGAGGGAAAACTCTAGACACCAGATTTTAAGAAATTTGGCATTTGTTTAAAGTGACGTGGTTTTGTGTATGTATGTGTTTCGTTTTTCAACCATCTGGATGGAAGGACTTGCCTCCCCAGATTGAGAATCACTGCCATGATGAGCCATTATTATTCATGAATGTGTGCTGTATTCAGATTGCCTAGAAAAGTGGTTTTGCGCTCTTTTGATTTAATAAGAAAACCAAGATTCACATGGTTTAAACTAGGTTGTTTGAAATCTCACAGCCAGACAGTATCTAATAGCATTGCACCACTCAGCTAGATGAACCTGGCTTCGGTCTATGCTCTTTCTTTTAGACTAGTGATTTTTTCAAACCTACCTTGGAGCCTTAGGGCTTCCGAGGACCTTCCTCCAAGATTTCTAAACAAGCAGTGGAGATCTTATCCCCATTTCTCCTTTATTTCTTCCTCTTCCCAAACTTTAGCAACTGTGCTTTTATTTTTATACATTGGCCTTCCAAATGGAATTTTTGCTTAAAGAAAGTTTTCTGCTTATGTTTTTTAAAAAACAAACCAAAGAAAGAAAACAAAAACAGCCACATTTTATCACATTGGACCTCAGTTTCCAGAGATGACAGTGTTTAGTTAGGTAGGACTAGGGTGCTATAAGCCCTCTTTAAGCTCAGCAGTCCTAATGAAAATATTAAAGGCACTAGAGTTAGTATCTCAAAATGCTTTGAAATGGAGAGGGAACCTAGTGACAT
Organism: Vicugna pacos; assembly: GCF_048564905.1. NCBI lineage: Eukaryota > Metazoa > Chordata > Mammalia > Artiodactyla > Camelidae > Vicugna > Vicugna pacos. Next base: position 31,814,425 of record NC_133023.1, read on the forward strand.
TAAATACATTCACTGTACTCTGTGATTGGTTACAAGTCACCATTATATTAGCTAAATATTAATGTGTTAAGTTTTTCAGAATAAAATGAAGTATTCTTTCTCTGTCACTCAGAGGTATAGTAGACAGAGTGGGTGGATGAATGCTTAAAGAAAAAGAAAGCTAACCAAAAGACTTGTTGTAACAGAATTCACCATTATTGTCTGTCTTTAATGAGTAAACCAATAGTCTCAAAACTAAAAAGACCCTAGAAAAGATCACTGAATAATTGATAAGCATCCTGTTGAATTCTGACATAAAAAGTTCAAGTCATATGTAGGTTATTGTTTAATATGACCAAGTACTAAGTGATGAATATTAGATCAGATCATCAGCAAATATTAAAATTTAAGCAGTTTTAACTCTCTACTGTCAGTGAGTTGGTTATCTGTGAAAGTCATGTGGTAGAATACCTCTTTCTCCAGTGATATCATATAAGCACAATGCTAAAACTCAACCTATTAAACATGCTTTCATAATGGCTGGTTTCAAAGACTAAATTGTTTGATAAGTTCAGGGAACAAATCTTTTATTCGGTTTTAGGTCAAATCACCTAGCAGAGTTCCTGGCATGTTGTAGGTGCTTAATTATGAGCTCATTGAATGAATTAATATCTAGTATTTTTTTTAGTAACAGATAAAAGTTGAGAAATAAGTTTTTTTAAGAAGATAAAGAATGGACATCTTTTTACCTGTAGTTAAGATATAATTGTGATAAATGGATTACTTCCCATATATGCAGATTGCCTTTCAAGATAAAAATTATATAGATCTAATTCTAATCGCTAATTTTTTGTTTTTCAAGATTTTTACTGAAGGATGGCCAGCTGTGGCTATGTGCTCCTCAGGCAAAACAAATATGGAAATGCTTAGCGGAGAATGCAGTTTACCTTTGTGATCGTGAAGCCTGTTTTAAGTGGTATTCCAAGTTGATGGGGGATGAACCAGACTTGGATCCTGATATTAATAAGGACTTCTTTGAAAGCAATGTACTTCAGCTTGATCCTTCTCTATTAACTGAAAATGGAATGAAATGTTTTGAGCGATTCTTCAAAGCTGTGAATTGTCGAGAAGGAAAACTAGTAGCAAAAAGGAGAGCATATATGATGGATGATTTGGAGTTGATAGGATTAGACTACCTTTGGAGGGTAAGTGAAAAGTGGGAACTTTGTAAGCATTGTATCTGATGTAGTTTTTCAAATAGGTAAGGAATCAGTTTTACATGTGAATTGTATGTATATATGCTGCTCTGATGCTTATCCCAGGAGGTAATGACACTTCATCTTTGTCCTATTGTGTCTTTTGTCACAGGGTTTTTTCATCTCTCTCTTTACTTCTTCCTTCTGCCACTGATGTTCTTTTTGTCTTGGCTTAGAATCTGTTTGTTCTGAATGTGCTTAGAAGTGCATTAAACATACAAATCTTTCATGCCTCTCCATGGAAGTTATTTTCTTCCCTTTTTTTATTCAGTGTAGATCTGTTTCAGTTTTAGCTTATTATACGTTTAATATTAAAATAAATAGAGGACAGAAGAGAAGGCTTCATTTAGAAAGGATAATGAATGTATTACTTTTATCAGCTCTGTTTAAATTGTGATATTAAATACCTGAGGGAGTAAAGTGTTACCTATTTTAAGGCTAATGTTTTCACCTTTAGTATTAATATATATCTATATTTTTTATTGAGATATAATTGACCTACAATGCTATATTAATTTCAGGTATAACAATATAATGATGTGTACATATTGCAAAATGATTACCACAATAAGTCATTAAAATCTTTCACCACACAATTTTTTTTCCTTGTGATGAGAATTTTTAAGATTTACTCTTTTAGCACTTACTCTCTTTCAAATAATGCAATATAGTGTCATTAAACTATAGTCACTATGTTGTCCATACGTCCCCAGGACTTAATTTATTTTATAGCTGGAAGTTTCTACCTTTTTGAACCCCTTCACCCATTTGGCAACCACCAATTTGTTCTCTGTATCTATGAGTTCAATTTTTTGTTTATGTTGCTTTTATTTTTTTAGATTCCACGTATAAGTGAGATCATACAGCATTCTGACTTATTTTACTTAGCATAATGCCCTCAAGTTCCATCCATGTTTTTGTAGTATAGTATTAATATATTATTCCTATCTTTAAAAAAAATCTGACCTGTTCACAGCAATTTATATTGTTTTTGGGATAAGAAATATTTTTCTGAAAATCATAGACAAAGATTCAGTATTTGATTATTCAAACTTTTCATTAAGTAAGTGGTTTTCAACATTTTTAAACAGGAGAAACCCTTTTGAAAAATCAGAATTTACACAGTATTCCAAAATGTAAAACTAGTTGAACTGGGAGCCTGTTTTTTCTTTTGACTTAGTCTCCCTGTGCTTCACCCCCTTCCCCTCCCAAGCCTATTATAGGGATCATCCCTAACTCTTTATCACTTCTGGAGTTATGCACATGGTTTGAAACTCACTGATATTAGATGAGTGATAAAGATCTATAGAAATGGCGTGGGTGGCCCTTTATGCTAAGATGTTTTTCATATAACCTTTTATTTCTTTTAACTAATTTGAATTCCTTCTTTAGTGTCTCACTACTTGATTACCAAGGTATTGAATTGCAGGGTTAAATAATACTGATCAAAGCATATTTTATTCTTAGTAAAATGTTTCTTCCATTCGTAAACAAATTGCTTTATTCAAAGACGAGTTTTGCTTTCATTGTATTTGTGGTCTGTTTTCTCACTTTAATTTTACTTGATTTACTTAATTATCAAAATCAATGTTCTTTTTAAATTATTGAATACTGTATTAAAAATAACTGAAAGTATAGTTTGAATTGAAATGCCCAACTGAAATATTTATTGAAAGTATTTACGCTTGAATCTTTTTGAACCTAGGTCGTGATTCAAAGCAATGACGATATTGCCAGCAGAGCTATAGATCTGCTTAAAGAGATATACACAAACCTTGGTCCAAGGCTACAGGTCAATCAGGTGAGGACTGACATGTATTAAAACTTCCACAAGTTTGAATTCTTATGAAGAACTCTTGTTTATAAAAATTTTTTTCTTGGGGGAAGTAATTAGGTTTATTTATTTTGATGGAAGTACTGGGGATTGAACCGAGGAAGAATTTCTTTCTTTAATTCAGACTTAACTAGAAATTGTTTTTGTTTCAACTCTCATTAAAAACATATCTAAAACATTCAGTCCATATTTCTCTTACACAAAATGCTATATGGAAGAGTCTTATTTTGATACTTATCTTGAAGTGATTAATTTGCATATAATTATGACAAGAGATTACAGCTGAATCTCTTGATTCTAATGCCTAATCCTGAAGTTCATTTTTTGTGTATCTAATTTATACTAATTTACGTAACTTTAGCTTCTTTTAATGATACATAGTGTCTTTCGTTATCAGTATAGACTCTAGTTAAATATGATCATGGTTAATTGAGATCTACATTTAAATTGTTGCCATCTTTAATTAGATTACTGTTACATGTGTATATTTAATTTTTACTTTGGAAAACAATTTGAACTGTCTTTCTTTGGCCCATTATTTGTAGGTGGTAATCCATGAAGACTTCATTCAGTCTTGCTTTGATCGTTTAAAAGCCTCCTATGACACATTGTGTGTTTTGGATGGTGACAAAGACAGTATTAATTGTGCAAGACAGGAAGCTGTTCGAATGGTTCGAGTATTAACTGTGTTAAGGGAGTATATAAATGAATGTGACAGCGATTATCATGAGGAAAGAACAATTCTACCTATGTCAAGGTTTGTGAGTAACTGATCTACTAGTGCTGCTTGATTATTTGTTATTTTCCTAGCCATTTGAGTTTTTTAAAGTGATGTATAGGAAGAAGAAGAGTTATGAAACATTTCATTTTTGCAAATATTGGTGTCTTGCCTATTAAAAACATTATTTATATCATACAGAATTTTTTGTTTTGTTTTCTAGGATCTGTCTTGTTTGTTTTTGTTTTTACGGTAGGGCATTCTCACTCATTAAGTCTAGTTTCTTTTTATTCTGGGTTTTTTTTCCCCATTGACTATATTACTTATTAAGTGTTTCCAGGGGTATTTTGCAGTTGAAGTGTTTTGGTACCATTCGTTTACACTGTTAAAGGAATAGCATAGTCAGACCGCAGAATAATTGGAAAGAACCCCTAAAAGGTGCTTTAACAGATAGCCAGTATAGCAAGAAATATTTTCAAATGGTCTACTAACATTTCTCTTTTTTCTTCCAGTTTTATTGAGATATAATTGACATAGAGCCTTTATAAGTTTAAGGTGTACAGAATAGTAATTTGACTTAGTACGACATGAAATGATTACCACAAAAAGTTTGAGCGACATCCATCATCTCATAGATACAAAAGAAAAGAAAAAGAAAATACACTCTTGTGACGAGAATGGGATGCCCTATTCCCTCCTACCCACCAAAACCACAAGTCTGATCTCTTTTTCTATGAATTTGTCGGATTTTAAAGTATAATTGATCTACAACACACACACAACATAATGATCCGATATTTCTGAACATTACATAACGATCACCATAAGTCTAGTTACCGTCTATCACCCCGTGACTCATTTGTTTTGTAACTGGAAGTTTGTGCCTCTTAAAATTGCCCTCAGCTAATTCACTAATCTCCTCATCTGCTAACCTTTCTCTTAAGGTCTCACCATTTAGTAAATTCAAATAGTATGTATACCTTAGAGATATTTATAGAATGAGAGCCATTAGTATTTTAAGAGTTCTCTTTCTAACCATGGAAATTATTAAAATTGCTCCTTGAATATTATTTTTATTTTTTATCTTACCTGCAAAAAGGTAATATGGTAACATCAATAGCATTTTGGGGGTGAATTTTGATATTAAGAATTTTCAGAAAAAAAGGTACATCTTGAAATTTTTGTTTATATTCTCAAGATAAATTTTATCTTCCACATTTTAAAAATAGTCTTAGTTGGGCTTTTATAGCATAAAAACAAATGAAATGTTGCTTATGTCTCTGTTTTAATGTCTTGTAGCTAGACACCTATAAACCATAGGTACAAGAGTAACAACAATGGAATATGATGGTTGTGTTTTGAAAATTACTTAAAATAATTGTAGTTAAAAGGAACAGTAAATATTTTCAAGATCCTGAAAATAATGTGTCCTTAACTCACTTTCTCTTGTTTAATAAGAAAATATTCAGTTAAATTCCTAGCTTTATTTTCTTTGCAAGAAGATTTGAAAGTCTGCTGAATATGATGATGTTTTCCCCTTTTTTCCCCCCAGAGCTTTCCGTGGTAAACACCTCTCTTTTATAGTTCGATTTCCAAACCAGGGCAGACAGGTTGATGACTTGGATGTATGGTCTCATACAAATGATACAATCGGTTCAGTACGACGATGTATTCTCAATCGTATCAAAGCCAATGTAGCCCATACAAAAATTGAGCTCTTTGTGGGCGGTGAACTGATAGATCCTGCAGATGATAGAAAGTTGATTGGACAATTAAACTTAAAAGATAAATCAGTAAGTATCTATAATAATCAAACTTTTCAAGAAAATCAAACCTGGGACTTTGATTTTTAGTAGTCAACATTTCATTCAATAAATGTTAACCTAGGATCTGTTATGTGTGAGGCTGTATATTAAGTGTTTGAATTATAACACTAAATAATACAGGCATTATGGTACCTACAGTACAGTAGAGGAAAAGTTTTCTAGACACAAAACTATTTAAATGATTGTGTTAAGCAACACATATTTCTAAAAGTGTAGCATGTAGTTTTTTGTTTTTGTTGATAGGTCACTACTTTTGTTTTGTGTATTTTTCATTGTCTTTGATGCTAAAATAATATATCATTTTCAGCTGATTACAGCCAAACTTACACAAATAAGTTCCAACATGCCTTCAAGTCCTGATAGCTCTTCTGATTCTTCAACTGGATCTCCTGGAAACCATGGTAATCATTACAGTGATGGTCCCAATCCAGAGGTGGAAAGCTGTTTGCCCGGAGTGGTGAGTAGATAGTTTTGAGTTACTATATGGAAGGCATTAGGCTAGATTCTTTGAGAGTAAAGTACACAGAATAGTTCTTTTTTCTTGAGCTTATAATTTATTGTAGCAAAATATCAAATAAATGTACAGTTAACCATTAACTTCAGAATGGATCCCTCTGAGAGGTGATTGTAACTTGGTTGAAATTTAAAGCCACATTTCTGTGTATAGTGTTATATTTACATAAAACTAGCCTATTACACAATTTAATTATAACTTTTTAATATATTGATAAAAATGCCACTGTATTTTGTATTTGTGCCACAAAAATGAATTCTTCAGAACTGTTTCTGTAGGTAAATATTACAGTCTTTTTCAGATTGTGAGTAACATACCGTATTTCTGAAGAAACATTGATTACTCCCTTCCCTGCCCTCTCCTTCCATCTCTCCCCACAAGAATTTTAATGGCTACAATAATATTAGCCACTCCAGTGTCAGAAGGATTGGCTCCTTACAATAGTTGATTCGGGAATTTTAACTATTAGTGGGCATGGCAGCCATTTGTATATACAGAGTCTAACTTGTATGTGTGAGAAGAATAGTTTAACAAAATAGTGAAAAGGCTGTCACACAGAAATTACCGGAGGTGGCTTGGATAATATATTCAGTCTGCATCATGAAAGATTTGTAAAGGTCAGAAGATAGAGCCATTTTAGGGTAGAAATGACAAAAGCAAAAGTGTGGAAATTAACAAACATTTATTTGGGAGTTTTTCTTTTGGGGTGGTGTAATATACAGGTGAATATTTTGTGTGTTCTGTATTCTAGATAATGTCGCTGCATCCCAGATACATCTCTTTCCTTTGGCAAGTTGCAGACTTGGGTAGCAGCCTAAATATGCCACCTCTTAGAGATGGAGCAAGAGTACTTATGAAACTTATGCCACCAGGTAAGAATTTTCTTTTTAAATAATGTTGATAAAGTACATGTTGGACTGTAACAGGGTATATTAGCAAAATCTGTTCCTAGATGGAAAGTGATAGGAGTTGGCAAACTATATAAGCTCACAGGCCAAATCTAGCCCACTGCCTGTTTTTGTACGGCCCAAGAACTAAGGATGGTTTTTATATTTTTAAGCTGCTGAAGGAAAAATCAAAAGAATAATATTTTGTGACTTAACGAAAATTAAATGAAATTTAAATTTTGGTGTCCATAAACAAAGTTTTATTGGTGTACAAGCCATACTCGTTCATTTACGTACTATCAATGGCTTCTTTTGTCTTAGCACAGCAGTAGTTGTGGCAGAGACAATATGGCTTGCAAAGCCTTAAATATTGACTATCTGGGCCTTTACAGAAACAGTTTACTGACCCCTGGACTGTGTTTTGGATTATATGTCATCTATAGCATTGTTCCTTTTTTTTAAAAAAAATTAGATTTGTTTATTTTAAACACACATGCTATGCATTCACTCTACCGCTGAGCTGTACCTCCCCTTGAGCATTGTTCCTTTTTTTATTCCTGGGAAACAGCTACTTTCAATTTGTAGCTTTTATTCTTACCATCTGTAAATAATACCTCATATAACTGTTTATGTCAGTTTTAGATACCTACTGGTTTTCTGTTGTGTAAATGAAAATTTATCTTAATCCCACATCCTTTGAACTTTTTCTTAAATTCATATTTAGCATTTACTTTTTCCAGAGTATGTGAAAAGTATTTTGCTGGATTAACGACAACTTTTTTTTTTTAGAACTTAATATTTCCCCCTTTTCATTTTCTTGATTTTCTATATACCTATCGCTGATTCTTCCCACATATTCTCTAATAACCTCTCAAAATAATTTTCTGTAATTATGTGTATTGTATAATCTTGGCTCCACTGTTGTCCTGGAACTTTTCTCCTTCCTCCTCTCTTCTGGTTGTTTACTACACAGCTACCATTTTTGGGCTTCTTTCCTCAACTTTCCTATGGCAGATCCCTATTCACTGGCTCCCACATCTCAAGCCTTTCTTGAGCTGCCATCTCATTTTGCTGAAGCACACCCTCCTGCATTTATTTCAGAAAGAGTACATGGAAGGTAGTTTTGGTTTTTGTTTTTGAAACATTACTTACCTGAATGGTTAACCCTCACATTTGATGAGTAGTTTGGGTATAGAATTGTAGGTAGAAAATTTACTCTTACCCAGCTGGTAACATTGGTATGAAGACCAAAGTGCTCCTGAGTTCTGTTCCTTTGCTTTTGATTTTTCTTTCTGGAAGTTTTGAAATTTGATGATGAGATAGATGCCTTTGAGCAGTCTGTTTTGTGATGGGTATTCAGTGGGCCTGGAGATTCCTAATTTGTGGGAGTTTTGTGTTCTTTGCTAATTTTTTTCCCAGTGTTTTGCTTTTTGTGGGTCTTTGAAATGCCTGGCTGTGGTGTTGAATCTACTAAATCTGATTTTATCTTTTCTTTTTCCTTTCTCTCATTAATTTTACTCCAGCTTTGGGGTGATACCTTTAACTTTTTCCAGCTCTTCTATTTACTTTTTGCCGCCCAGATATTCCACTGTTAAATTTTGAAGATCTTCCTCCAAGTGATCCTTTTCCATAAGATTTTGTTCCTTGAACACACGTTTCAGTGTTTCTGCTCTAATATATATATGTGTTTTCCTCTAAAACCTAACAGTCTACAAAATTATGCACTAAAAATAACAGAGCTTGTGGAAGAAGAGAGACTTGGACTGGATCATTCAATCCTATACAACTTAAAAAATTTTTTTTGTTTTAAAATTTTATTTGGAAACTTTTACAGCCTTACAGAAAAGTTGGAAGTACAATTCAAGGACTTGAAGGACCATTTGAGAGTAATTTGCTGGTCTGATGTCCCATCATCCTTAAATACTTCATTGTGTATTTCCAACAGACAAGCATGCTGGCATTCTACTATAATCTAGAGCTTTGCCTTCTCCTATATAAATTATATGTTACCGCTATTTATTCGTGGATTTTTATTTTATCCATTGGGTTATAGCCATTATAATCATTAGTTATTTTGATGCTCAGTTGTTCCTGGTATGGTCAGTGGATGGACCCACTGTTTTTTGTTTTTTGTTTTTTTTTACATGAATCCAGTGCCTTTTTATACAGCTTCATCATCTTTTGAATAGTTTTTACTTTCTGGCACAAGGTATTTAAAATTTATCTAGAACTTTCTTTATTCCAACCTTAGAATCAGGCATTTCTCCTTTTAGTGAAAGGATATTTAGAACCAGCATCTGAGGGCTAAATTGTGGTCATTGCTACTGGGATGTCCTTGTTTTCCAGGCCTTTTGAGTTTATACTGGTACTAATTAAAAAAACCAAACATGAGTTTATACTAGTACTAATCCATCTTCTTAGTCTTTCTGTATTTCATAGTTCTGTCTGATCTCTACATTAGTGAGAAATCTGCTTCTGAAGCTCATCAGTCTGTTGGGGAGGGAGGTGGGAAAGAAATTTGCTTGTGCAGATTTCAGCCACTCTATTTTCAGATCTTTAATTCATCTATACCTTCTCAAATATATTTTGTTTTCATATCCTTAGCCTTTCTAGGATTTCTTGGGGTGCTTATTTATAGGTACGGTTCCCCTTTTCTCTTACCCCATGAAAAGCACTTCTTGATTCAGCTCAGCCAGATATTTTCTATCCCCCCTACACCTTCGGTAATTTACTGGCATCTCTGATGTTCCTTTAACTCCTGTTTCTTTATCCTTTCGAGTTTTTTAATATTAATTCTCCTTTTAATGAGATTTGTTGATGCATTACTGATAAATGCAATTCAGTAATTGGCCCAGGTAATTCTTAAAACTGTAATGTATTTACATTATCTCCTTTCTCTAAAGTAGACACCATGTTGATCTTTCGCATCTTGCTTTCTGATTCATAAGATACGGAACCAGTTCAGATATTAATTAGATTCTTAAATTAGGCTTTTCTTAATGATTTGATTTTAATATAATCTATATCCTTTATCTGTATTGTTTGGAATTTGTGTTGTTTTATTTACTAGTATCTGAGTAACAATTGTAGTTGTTTTATGTATGCAAATTATAGTTTCACAACATATTTGAAAACAAATCCATCTCAGCATCCCTGATCTTGTGATTTGAGCATAATGCCACCAGGTGGCGAGAGGGATCTCCTGCCTGGCAGCTCAAGCAGGAAACTTGAGAGTGCTTTTATCATATTTTGTATAATCAAAGTATAAATTTGATACTAAATTTGAAATACCCAGCTTTGAAAATACCGGTAATGATTGTATGATAGTAAACAAATCATAGGCTTTGGACTCAAATGGGCTTGAGTTCAAATCCTGCTCCTTCAGGTTGCTACTCCATGGCTTTAGAATAAGTTTTCTTAGTTTCTCAGAGCTTCCTAATGTGTAAAACTGGGCTAATAATAACTATTTAATAGAATTACAGGGATTAAATGGGGTGATGTATGGAAAACCCCTAGCCTAGTGACTGGTATTTAATCAGTACCCAACAAATGTTAACCTACTCACTATGGTTACTACGTATGTGTGCCCGTGCCTGCACACACTCTTCTTTAAGAAAGGAAGCAGGGGCTCTAAGAAGAGGAGGTAGTTATAAATTCTGTTTCTAACATTTGGGTAATTATTTAGTGTTTGTGCACACATGCACTTATTTTAAAAAGAGGGAAAAACAAGACGGAATTAGTAGCTTTTTTGTAGTCATTGACTTTACCTCTATTCTGAATCTTTGTCTGAAGTCAAGTGCCTTCATTATGATTTGCTGTTAAACTTAGAACTTCTACAGTCATCTCTGTAGGTAATTTAATCTCTTGTAACCTAAACTGTGCTCAGGAGCTCCTGTGACCTTTATCTACGTGCATCAGAAAAACAGGTTCTTGCTTGGTACAGAGAAGTTAAAATGTATATTGCTTTACCAAGCAGAATGAGTTGCTTTTCTTCTTCAGACATTCCTTTTTCCTAGGATTTTGGTCTTACTAGTATCTTAAAATACGCCAAAATCTATTAAAAGCACTTGACACTTGTTAACTCATTTAAACCTCACAACATCCCTATGAGGAGATTATTATAGAATTTTTATTTGTATTTTAAAGATGGGAAAACTGAGGCACAGAGACATTAACTTACTTTTGACCAGGGACACACAAGTTAAATGGCAGTTCTGGGATAATACGTGCATTTGGGCTCCAAGGTTTGTACCGTTAACCTGTGTGTTACTGCTCATCCTTTTCTATACTTTTTAATAGTACATTGCTATAATCATATAATTGATTAGGCTTAAGTGTCTTTTCAGAGAAGACTAGAAAGAAGTAAACTAAAATCTTAACTGTATCTGGATGATAGGATTATGAGCAGTTTAAATTTTTCTGTTTTCCTTATTTTGTTAAATGAGTATGTTTATAATCGGAGACCTAAGATCATTTAGGTTCATGAATGCTAAAGCTAGAATGGCCACTAAGATGATTTTGTTCAAATCTCTCAAATGAATAAGCTATAATCCAACAACGATAAATTATTTACTTAAAATTCAGTGCTTCCTTTTCTTAGACCTCTTGTTTCTTTTCTCCTATTTTGCCTCCATTCTTTACTTAGAATATTTTTAAACTAAGTAAGATATTCTCAGATAGCACATATGAATTGGTTTCCTTTTAGAGAGTAATTTGGTGGTATATTTCAGAAGTCTTAGACTTTGCAGTTCCTTCTGCTTGCAGGATTATTGCCTGATGAAGTACTGCAAAGATTTAGCTGCTAGGATCTTTAATGTTGGGGGAAAAATTAGAGGAAAACCTAAACACCCACTGTTAAAGAGATTAAACTTATATACTAGTAAAGTGACATGTTATTTTAATTGTTAATTAAAAATAATATGGGAGAGGGTGTAGCTCAGTGGTAGAGTGCATGCTTAACATACATGAGGTCCTGGATTCAATCCCCAGTACCTCTGTATAAAAATTAAAAAGAAAAAAAGAAAGAAACCTAATTTACCCCTCCCCTCCACAGAAAAAGAAAAAATTCAAAAAAATTATATAGGGGATGAATATTTAATGACATGAGGAGATATTCACAAATGTTTCATTATTAAAACTTAATATTTCATTTAGTTATATGTCACTGTCCCTTCAGAATAGGTAGTACCAACAATTTTAACACAAATTGAAGATTTTTTGGTAAGATATTTCCAGGCCTGTAAAAATTAGCCTGCCCTTTGGATTGAGTGCCCCTGAGGAAACACAGCTGTTACCCAGATTTGGGTGATGGTGGTGATCAACGTGTTAAGGAAATTACAGTAATTTCCAGTTATCTTTATTCCCCCCCAAAAAAAAGTTTTCTTGAAAACATCTTATTTTTTAAAAAAAATTTTTAAGTGATATTTTAATCATCTGGCATTTACCTCAGAAATAATTTATTGAAATACTTTTTGAAGGTGATTGACTATTAAGTTTGAGTGGTAGCTAATGATAGGATTTGTTTTTTTTTTTAATCTTTTCACTGTGATTTAAATGAAATTCATCTTTTAATATTATGATCAAAAAAATCAAAGCTGCAGTTCCTCCCCCCTCCTTTTTTTTTTTTTTTTGGTTAGCTTTTTAAGATTGTTTCTAAGGGTACCACTAAGCTGCTTTCAGTATAACAAACCAGTTAGTGCATAGTGTCATGGAGGCCAACAATAGAGAAGTTAGAAGGAAGAGCTTGTCATGTTTTCTGTTTTGTTATTTTCATTAAGAACATCTTCCTTTTGAAGTGTATTTTTTTGGTCTCCAGTGCCTGAAGAGGACATGTCGATTTGAAGTCTGAGTAAGAGGCGACTGCTTCCTTTGTGTTTGGGTTGACTGATTAAACAGCCCTGGTTGATGGTGACTTTTTTTTTTAAATCAATCCAGATCTGGTTATATCTTGTGAAGTTTGAGCCTATAACTCAACTGAATTTATTGTTACTCCATACTAAAGTAGTCTTCAGAATATCAAAAGTGAAATACTATGACCACATGAATTATGTTTTGTTTTGGACTCTTTTTTTCTTACAGATAGCACAACAATAGAAAAATTAAGAGCTATTTGTTTGGACCATGCCAAACTTGGAGAAAGCAGCCTTAGTCCATCTCTTGACTCGCTTTTCTTTGGTCCTTCAGCCTCACAAGTGCTATACCTAACAGAGGTTGGTTTTTACTTTCTGAATTTATTTCATGCTCTTCAGATTTGACCTTTTAAATGGTAATGTAAAGAACATAGGTAAAATTGTAATGAAATATTTTTGAATTTCAAAATACAGGAAAATTTTAAATCATTGATGGTAAGGAAAATAGAAGTTATCTTTTAAAAACCATTGATACAGTTCTTCTTCTTTTTTCCAGGTAGTCTATGCCTTGTTAATGCCTGCTGGTGCACCTCTGGCTGATGATTCTTCAGATTTTCAATTTCACTTCTTAAAAAGTGGTGGCCTACCCCTTGTCCTGAGTATGCTAACCAGAAACAACTTTCTACCAAATGCAGATATGGAAACTCGAAGGGGTGCCTACCTCAATGCTCTTAAAATAGCGAAGCTGTTGCTTACTGCCATTGGCTACGGCCATGTTCGAGCTGTGGCAGAAGCTTGTCAGCCAGGTGTAGAAGGCGTGAATCCTATGGCATCGGTAATACAGACTTTTAAAAAGACTCTCTATAATAATAATAATAGATGGTGGTTTTTAAAGTTAAACTTCTTAGCAACTTAGCGAAAGTATAGAGTTTAAAGTTAATTCAGAATGTTCCTTTCCAGTGGTCCTTCATTTTAGAGGTTTCCTTCTATTAAAAGTACAAATGCTTTTCACTGACTATACTCTGATAGGACAGTTCTTCCCTGCTCCCTTAAATCCTGTTTGACTTTCAATTATTATTTATATGTTTATTTTTTTGTTGACTAGTAATTGATTTACAATGTTAGTTTCAGGTATGCAACATAGTGATTTGATATTTTGTAGATTATACTCCATATAAACTTACTATAAAATACTGACTATATCTTACATCCTGATAACATTTATTTTATACCTAGTGGTTTGTACCTCTTAATTCCTTTCACCTATCTTAACCCTCCCCCACCTCTATCCTTTCCTGGTAACCACTAGTTGTCTGTTTCTGTTTAGTTATATTTGTTTGTTTTATTTTTTAAATTCCACATATACATGAAAATGTACAGTATTTGTCTTTCTCGGTCTGACTTACTTCATTAAGCATAATACCCTCAGTGTCCATCCCTGTAGTCACAAATGGCAGCTTTCATTCTTTTTATGGCTGAGTAATATTTCATTGTGTGTGTGTATATACACATACACACCACGTTTTCTTTATCTGTTGATGGATACTTAAGTTTCTTCCGTATCTTGGCTATTGTAAATGATGCTGCTGTGAACATTGGGGTTTATATATTTCTTTTCGAATTAGTGTTTTCACTTTCTTTAGATTTATACTCAGGACTGGAATTGCTGGATCAATGTTTGCCAATGACATGATACTATATATAGAAAACCCTAAAGACTCCACCAAAAAAAACTATTAGAACTAATAAGTGAATTTAGTAAAGTTGCAGAATACAATATTAATATACAGAAATTGTTGCATTTTATATACTAATAATGAACAGAGAAGTCAAGAAAGCAATCATATCAAAAAAATAAAATACCTAGTAATAAATTTAACCAAGGAAGTGAAAGACCTATTTGAAAACAATAAGATGTTTAAAGGAAGTTGGAATACAAAGAAATGGAAAGATGTCCATGTTCATGGATTGAAAGAATTAATACTGTTAAAACGTTCATACCTACCCAAAGCAATCTACAGATTTAATACAATCCCTATCAAAATATCTCTGACATTTCTTCATGGAACTAGAACAAATAATCCTAAAATTGTATGGAACCACAAAAACCCCACATAGACTTTAGTTTATTTTAAACCTTATAAAAACTCCATAGGAATCTTCTTGGCCCAAATCTAGCAGATATATTGACATAGGTGGTAATTAAAAAAAAGATGTACAATTAACTATTGAACATTATGGGTTTGAACTACATGGGTCCACTTACACACAGGCTTTTCACTAAATACTACAGTACTACACAATCCTCGGTTGTATGGAATCACAGATACTCAAGGCCAGCTGTAAAGTTACATGCAGATTTTTGACTGCACAGAGGGTCTTATCTAACCCCCCCATGCTGTTTGGGCGTTAGCTGTAATTGATTTAGCCTATTGCCAGACTCCACACTTTGACAGGCTTAACCTCCAGTTCTGAGCTTATTTTGACTGTCTTTGCTTTGGTGGCATACTTGATCCATTAGATTCCCAAGACATGCTAGAATTTAGTGCCTATTAATGAGAGATCAAAGTATGCATTTGAGTTCCTTTTTATGCATTGTAAGTGATGGTTTACTAAGTTACCAACAGAAGATAAAAGCGTTAGGAATAGAAGCTTTTCTTTTTTAGAAACAGTTTAGGTCTTAGGGAGACTAGAATATTGATTAGATATGTGATATTATAATAATCATATAATTGTGGTAATAGCATTTAGAATTGTTTTAAGTGTGATGATACTGGGATTATGTTTAAAAGGACATAAATAATTTTTAAATAATTATTGAAATATTTACAGATGAAATTTTATGGTAGCTAAGATATGATTCAAAATAATCCTAGGGAGAGGATGGAAAGTGAGGGGGAGTGGTTAGACAAAATAATTCTGGTCCTTTGTTCATAATTGTTGGAGCTAAGCAATGGGTACACGTGAGTTTATAATACTATTCTCTCCACTTTCATATATGTTAGAAATTTGCACTAAAAAGGATAAAGGAAAAAATATCCTAAGTCTTAAATTGTTTTGTATTGAAGGTACCATGCTTGTTAGGGGATATATATGTATCTATATATATATAGTGTTCTTGTTAAGATAAAAACAGATTCTTATCATTATCCCTGACATGGGTGCTTCATGAAGTACACAGGAAACAACTACATGCTTCCCACTTTTAATTTTCTCTATTTATTCAGAAAATGTGCAGCTGCAGATACAAAGGTACATGATAGCCTCTAATCTCAAGGAGCTCACAGTCAGTGGGAGCTAAAGGCAATAACAGATTTGTTTTAAAAATACTGTTGTAGAAATATTTACAATATAGGGAACAGTAGTTAGAATTTGAAAGGCAGTCAAAATTGTGTGACTAATAACTATTTAAAAGTAATCTTCTTTATGGACTTAAAAACTTGGTTATAATATTAAACGAAACACTGGTACCTTTTATACATTAGTACTTTTATTCTGTTAGTGATATTCCTTAATTTTTCTCCTTTTCTAAGAAAGATTGGATGACCAGGGTGAATGGGAGCAGGGTCTGCCCAGGGGCATGCATGTTGGAGTACTTCACTGAGTTTCTAATTAGGGTTAGAACCAGTCAGTTCAGTTTATCATTTACCTCTACAAGTTAGGCTGAACCCACATGTAGAGACTCGTTTAACTGATTTAGAATGAGGGTTTGCGGAGGGATATGTGGCACTTGCCTGCAGAAGAAAAAGAAGAGGCCCACATTGTTGGCAATATGAAGAGCTTTTTGTGTAAGTTACCACAGGTTATATAGTGTATACACAGAAGAGGTCATCCTGAGGGAGTGGTGATAAATGAAGAGCAAACGATTTGATCTGGTTATGTACATGGTATTCAAGTAAAATGTTTTATCTTTTTTCAGGTCAACCAAGTTACTCATGATCAAGCAGTGGTGCTACAAAGTGCCCTTCAGAGCATTCCTAATCCCTCATCTGAATGCATGCTTAGAAATGTGTCAATTCGTCTTGCTCAGCAAATATCTGATGAGGTAAGTATTAAACTTTTAAAGGTCTGAAATTCTGAAAGGTTCATTTCTTTCACTTTTGACCCTCTGTTAATATAGAAACAACCCTTATCACAATTTGGAGCTTAATCTTCCTAGGCCCACTCACTTTAATTACTGAGTCTAGATAAAGTTCCTTTAACTTGAATTCTGTCTAATGTTAATATTAGTACTTTCTGGTTTAATCACCTTTATGCACAATGAATAGCATCCTTTTAAAGTATATAGTTTAGTGAATTTTGACAAATACATACATGTGTCAAACCTGTACCACGGACAAGACACAAAACATGTCCATCAGTCTTTTCCATATGCCCCTTTACAGTCTGTTCTTCCCTCTATCCCTGGCCTCAGATAACCATTAATCTTTTGTCACTATATAGTTTTCACTTTTTAGAATTTTATATAAATGGAATCATACACTGTTGTTTTATGTCTGGCTGCTTTTACTCAGAATAATGATTTTGAGAATTATCCTTTTCGTTTCTGAGTAATATCCCATTATGAATATTTCACATTGTATTTATCCATATACTTAGTGAAGGACATTTGAATTGTTTCTCTTTTGGCTGTGAATAAAGCTGCTGTGAACATTCTGTACAAATGCTTGTATGGGCATAGAGTTTTTCTCTTGGGTAAAAAACTAGGAGTGGAATGATTAGATCACATTTATAGTCTTTTTAAGATTCTTCTGAAAGTAGTACAGGGCCAGATAATAACTTGGAAAGCATACTTTGTGGTGTTGCTGTTAAGCAAAGTAATGGGATAAAGGCTACTTGGGAGCCTCAAGACACTGGTACTACTTGGGAGCCATTCCTGTGTCCTTTCAGAGAGAAACATTTTTGCTTTTCTAGTGGTTATTTCACTCTGATACTCTTACCAACAGTTTTATTTACTCATTATCTTGTAGGCTTCAAGATATATGCCTGATATTTGTGTAATTAGAGCTATACAAAAAATTATCTGGGCATCAGGATGTGGAGCATTACAGCTAGTGTTTAGCCCAAATGAAGAAATCACTAAAATTTATGAGAAGGTAAGAATTACCACAGAAATTTATTCTTTTAAAATAAATGTTGTTTAATTGTGCATAAGGCTGAATTACATCTGTCATCTTTAAAAGTCAAATCACATGTATCTTAGTGGTTAAAAATTAATTGGTAGCTATAGTTAAGATGAGTATACAGTAATATTTTACTTTGAAAATAGTTAATTAGTTAATTCAGAATCATGCCATGAGTCTGCTTTTTCTTAATATGCAACTGTCCTTTTCTACTTGTCACTGGGATCAGATATAATTGTTTCATACTGAATTTGCTTTCTCCCGTTCTCTATTCTTTCATCATCTTTCTGTCCTATGTAAATTTTGGTTTAGGTAGCTGTCAGTTGTAGTATCATGGTATTTGAGTATTTTTGACTCTCTTAAAGTAGTCAAAAGTAGAATGTCAGCCAGTTAAGTGTCATCATTGATGTATTAGATTAATCAAAGTACCTACAGAAGAGGGGCTATGTTTGACTCTGATTTTTTTATGTCCCTACCCCTGATAGCTGCTGCTGCATAAATTAAGTTATAGGAGCTTCCCTTTTATGGCCAACATAACCCTGATTTGCCTAGTATATATGCTGGTGTCCTGTAGTATGTCTGGTATAGTGCTGGGTTCAGCTAATATTTTAATTATAATATTCAGCTAATATTTTAATGCCTATTCTTTTTCAGACATGTACTGTAACTGTTACTTATTGATAAATTCAGGTTAGAATTTATTAGCTACTTACCCAGGTATATTTTAGGTTATAAAATCTTCCAACCCTTCATTGAATAATCATCTGAGATGATTGCTTTCAAATAAAATGACACTATGTAGGTAAGGTACATAATGGAACTGGTGAGAAGTAGATACTCTGACTGCAGTGCCAGAGTGATTCTTGAGGAAGGAATAATTGTTGGCGTGGAATTATACAATTCAGAAGGTCTTTAGGAGCCTGAGGGACAAAGAAGCAGGTGGTATCCTCAGTGTGCCCCTTTAGCCCTTCTTGGGATGTAGCAAAATAATAGAATTAGATTTCATCATCTATTAATAGTCATTTCCATACTCTTCCAAAGGAGCCTCAAGAGTTACAGGTAAAAAGGCTGAGGCCAAGTGGTCTAAGTGAGTAGGTAATGTTTTCAGGACAAACCTAAAGTTGTGTGAGATTTTTTTTCTTTACCTCTGGGTGATTTTTCCCTGACTATATTTTTACAGACCAATGCAGGCTGTGATCCAGACTTGGAAGATGAACAGGTTTGCTGTGAAGCATTGGAAGTGATGACGTTATGTTTTGCCTTGATTCCGACAGCCTTAGATGCTCTTAGTAAAGAAAAGGCTTGGCAGACATTCATTATTGACTTACTATTGCACTGTCACAGCAAGTAAGTATGTTTTTTAATTGTAAGAAATTTGATCTTACATTTGTAAGCAGAAATGAGTTCATTTATGCTGGCAAATTTTATCCCAGGAATCAAATATTTATTGTCGCCATAGCACATTAATGTTTAGAAAATTTTTAACTATGTTTTGCCTAGGCTTGAATTTGGTTTTAGTCTCTGCAGAATGCCAACGTTAATTCTCAAAATTAATTTTTCTCTAATTCCAGAATTTAGTTTCACCTAAGAGGTATGTATTTTAGCCCATTTTAAAAATCTAGTTTACAAGATTTAAGTTAAATAGGACATATTAGCTCCCTGTCTTCAATACCTAGAAGCTTAAGTGGTTTTTTTGGTGAAGTTTTTAAGTCAGTATGAAATTCACAAGGCATGATGATGGTAAAGAACTTTTGCATTTTACACTGAGAATGAAAACCGACTATGAAGTCCTCGTTTTTCATTTCAGAAGCATTTAATCAATGATATTAATCTTGTTTCGGGCTTGTTTTTGTGCAAGTCAATCGAATTTGTAGAAAATGTTCATTTCTATCCTCTTACGTCAATCTGATTTTGACCTTTAATAAGGTAACTTTTTAAACTCAAGCTCTAATTAGTGTCACTGTTACATGTAATTACATGCATCTTATGAAAAGACAGAAAATGTTCTCTTTGTTTATTCTGCCACATGCCATTCAACAATGACAGAAATCACTGATGAAAAGTTAGTGTAGGGAGGGTGAGGTATAGTTCAGCAGTAGAGCGTATGCTAAGGTTCAAAGCCCAGTACATCCAAAAAAAAAAAAAAAGTGTAGGGAACCTCACAAAAAAAAAAAAAGTTAGTGTAAAGTCACAGTAAGCAATTTGCCGAAATGAATCCTAGTGATAAAGTCTTTTGGGGTTTTGTTTTTGTTTTAAGTGCACATGATGTGAATGGAGTAGGTTCATCTCACTCCATGGAATGCTGTAGAATAATTTAGAGGTCTTAAGTGGGAATCTCTACTATTTTACAGGTTTCTTAGTAATTTCCTTGAAGGCATCTAATTCAGAAAGTCCTTTGATAGGATACCCCCAAATAAGATTGAGCTTACTCTCTCCTTGAGAAGAGTTTATCATCATTGGACAACTCTGTATGTTAATAAAGATAAATAGGTTGAGTAAGTCTGGTTCCACTTAATAACACATTGGATGGAGGGAGGAGAGGAAAGATGGTTAGCCATGAATTTTGATGAAGTCAAGCCTGAAGGTACAAGTTTCTTATTCTGTGATAATTTTTAAATATTAAACTAAATTAGGAACTTATTTCACTTCCTTGGCTACTAAGTATCCTCCTAAGCTTTTGAAAATCCCCATTATAGGAAGTTAGAATCATTTAACTCCTCTCCTCCTTGAAAAATTGTACACAATGAAGTAAAGTACCATATACAGCAATTCTTGTCATTGTGTCTCTGTTATCTTGTCTTTGACAACAAAGGGGGGTCTTCTAACACTAAGATCTTTTTGAGCTTTAGGTATCTGATTTTCTTCTCTAGTACTGATTCTTATCCTGCCCTGCAGTTTTAAGTCATTTTATAAATATCTGAGGTTCAGAATTCCTTGTGAAAATTTGACAGCAAATCTGACCTGAACATAATTGGTTGGCATTACCTTTCTAAATTCTGAATTCCCCAAACATATCTGGCCCCAAAGATTTCAGATAAGACATTGTGGACCTGCATACATGAGCTATCCTTGAGGTAGAGTTTATATTTGAGTGGTTATATTACTAACTAGTGTAGCTGTTTTCAATACATTTGCCATATATATTTACTCAATTTTATACCAACTCAGAAGTAGACTTTAAATGGCGATGTCATAATTCCTAAATTCAGACTTTTCTCTGTTACATAGTTTACTCTGTATAATTACAATTCACCAGCAAATTATGTGAGTTCCTACTATGTGCTTAACAATGAAAATCCAAAATCAAGTAAGATAGTTCTTGTACTTAAGGAACTTTGAGACAGAAGTTAGTGTCATAAAAGTTGAAGTACTTTGAGAATTGGAAGAGGAGTAAGTTACTTTCTACTTGGAACAAGTAAAAGTGAAGTTTCTTGTGCAGAATGTAGCATGTGTGCTCATGTTTGGGTAACATTTATATGTTCATAATAATGGAAAATGGAAATTGGCAGTGCCCTCCTTCTCTCTCACCCTCATTCCCCCTTATGCTTTTTCTGCTTCCTGTAGTTTTGAACTCCATACACTTTCCTCTCCATACTGCTTCTGCCTTCATCTAAGCAACCAGCATCCATTGTCTGGACAGTTGTAATATCCTTAATCTTCCCACCCCTAGTGCTGTCCGACTAAGGTATTGCTCTAATCTGTTGACCGTAGGGAGTGATCTTTGTAAAATATGATCGTGGTGTTTTCCTGCTTACAATCTTTCTGTGTCTTTCCATTGCCTTCGAATTAAGTGTAAACATTTAAATTTGATTTTAAACACTCCACAATTTAGCCTTTGCTTCTGTTCATATGTTTCAATTTCAGTGCCACATTTTCCAGGAGTTTTCCTTATCCCTAGACTTGGAAGGTCTTCCAGACCTCTGCTCCTATTAAAAGAGGTCTGCTTCCATGTAACATTGACCTTATTTTATTGTAATAACTCGCAATTAGATTTGAATTCCTTTAGGTGGATATGTTTATTCTAGCCCCTTTCTGCACCTGTTGCTTTGTACCCTTCCTGTTTAGTTCCTTTATGTTACCTCTCTGATCCATGGAGGCATTTGAGTTTGACATTCCTGACATAGTCCTTTCAGGGCACAGCTGAATAGTCCAGTAGAAGAGGAGAAAAGGATAATGCTGTAAAGGAGATTGCGGAGTCAGTTTACAGAAGGCCTTTGATGCTGAGAACTAAGTAGTGTTAGATTTTAATATAGTAGGCAGTCTCAATAGTAAATAATTTATCAAGTACCTATTATGCAGTGTTCTAGCTCCCAGAGATATAGCAGTAAACAAAACAGATAAAATGTCAGCCTTCTTGGAGTCTGTTTACTACAGGGGGTGGGGAGTAGGAAGGGGAGACATGGGAAAATATGTAATGTTGTAATAAATGCTATCAAGAGAGATAAAGCAGGAATTAGGGATAAGGGGTAGAGAGATCAGTGGAGTTCAGTATTATATAGGATATTCAGGGAAGGCTTCCCTAACAAGGTAACTTTAAACAAAAATTTTTTTGTTTTTTTGGTGGGGGGTAATTAGGTTTCTTTATGTATTTTAATTTATTTTTTATTTATTATTATTTTTTTAAGTGGAGGTACTGGGGATTGAACCCAGGACCTTGTGCATACTAAGCATGCACTCTACCGCTGAGCTATACCCTCCCCCTAGCAAGGTGACTTTTTTTTTAATAGACTATTTTTTTTAAAGCAGTTTCAGGTTCACAGCAGAATGGAGCAGAAAATACAGAATTCTCACATAGCCCTGCCCACCCACACATATATACTCCCCTACCCTTAACATCCCTCACCAGTGTGGCATATTTGGTACAATCGGTGAACCAACGTGGACACATTATTATCAACCACAGTCCATAGTTTACATTAGGATTCACTTTTGATGTTGTACATTCTGTGGGTTTTGACAAAATGCATAATGACATGTAGCCACCACTGTAGTATCATACAGAATAATTTCATTGTCCTAAGAATCTCTTGTGCTCCATCTATTCATTTCTCAAGGTAACCTTTTAAACAAAACTCTGAAAGAGTGATGAAGTGATCCATGCAGATAATGGGGGAAGTGTATTTTAAGCAGAAGGAACAGATGTAAATGTCCCAAGTCAGGAACATACTTCACATGTTAAAGAACAGCACTGAGGCTAGTGTGGCTGGAACAGCAGGGACTGGGGTGGGGTGGGGAGTTGTAGGAGATACGGTCAGTCAGGCAACCAGGAGCATGTAAAGGTTTTATAGATCATTGTAAAAATATTACTGAAGTCTGCGTGTGTGAGGGAGGATTCACCAAAAACTGATAAGCACCAACTCTTTATAGACCCTCACCCTATTTGGGCTGCATACCTAACTTTTTAAAAAATAAACGAGGGTAGCATGAATGACATATACCTTTGAAAATACAATAAAAGTTAAGGACCTTCTCCCCCAAAAGTAGGTACTCCTGACTTTAATTTATTTGAATTTCACCAAATTCAAACCACAAAACTTTTAAAGGTCTGGTTTCTAAGACTATGTGTGGGTTTCAGAAACCTAAAAATCATCCAGGAGGGAGGTTAATATATGGAATGTATACTATTCTTTACATCAAACTATAAATTTGGTTTTAAGTGCTCTGTCAGCTAGCACAGTGACTGAAACATGGCTATCCATGAAATGTAGTTTGTAATGTCTGTAATATACACAAATGCTGAAACAGCAGGTACTTACTGAGTATCTTCCATATGTCAGACGTTGTTCTAGGTGCCAGGAACTCATGCATCAACAAAGCAAAGCCCTGCCCTGAAAGAGCTTACTTCATA
Source organism: Vicugna pacos (assembly GCF_048564905.1). Taxonomy (NCBI): domain Eukaryota; kingdom Metazoa; phylum Chordata; class Mammalia; order Artiodactyla; family Camelidae; genus Vicugna; species Vicugna pacos. The sequence goes on from NC_133023.1 coordinate 31,838,259, forward strand.
ATGGAAATAGACCACCATCTTGTAAACAAACAGTATTTATACATCTAGTATCTGGTTCTTAGTACGTATTATATGCCAGACATCATTCTTCATTCTGGAAGCATAGTTATAAACTAAATAGATGATGTTTTTGCCCTCTTGGAGCACTTATTCTAATGAGATCTGTATAGTATACATATTTTTAAGATTTGGGGGGGTTGGGTTTTTTTTTATTTTGGGGAGGTTAATTAGGTTTATTTATTTATTTGTTTTTAATGGAAGTACTAGGGATTGAACCCAGGACCTCATGCATGCTAAGCACACACTCTACCACTGAGCTCTACCCTCCTCCAGTATACATATTTTTTTTAAAGATCTTTTTTTCCCAGTGCTGGGACCAGAGACAAGTTTTTCCCATGAGTAATCATAGAATATTGTATAATAACGGTGGTTCTCAATCTTTAGTGCACATTAAAGTCACCTAAAGGAGTTATAAAACAGGTTGCTGGGCCCCACTCCTAGTATTTCTGATCCAGCAGATCTGGGATGGGACCTGAGACAAGTTCTCTGGTGGTGCTGATATGGGTAACATGCTTTGGGAATCACTAGTATAATATAAGGGACATCTGCAGCAACATCCTTAACTGTGTAATTGCAGCAGAATTTTTAACAAATTGTTTGCTCCAGAGCACATTTGAATAAATATTTTATGGAATGCCAAAAAGATGTGTAAGGCTCACTGTACAACTATTATATCTAGAGGAACATTTCCAGCCTGTTCCAAGAAAAGGGTGTTAAATGGTATCCCTTGAACTCTTCAGTGATAACATGAGGTTCTAGTTCTTGACACACAGCCTAAGTTCATCTGTTATATGTTGCTGCTTAAGTGTGTGTTACATATTTTTGTATTTTTACTTTTAATTTACCTACCCCTTAACACACACCCCCAAAAGAGACAGTGTTGGAGTCTTTTTTTTTTTTTTCATGAAAATAATATATTAAATGTGAAATGTTTGTATTTCAGAACTGTTCGCCAGGTGGCACAGGAGCAGTTCTTTTTAATGTGCACCAGATGTTGCATGGGACACAGGCCCCTACTTTTCTTCATTACTCTGCTCTTCACTGTTTTGGGGGTAAGACATTTTGTAATATGCTTATCAATGTGATTCATTCTTTAAACAAGGAATATTCAGAAATTTTTGGTTTTAGCTTGTATTAAATTTAGATCAGTCTATATTTAATAAATAAAATAGTGATTTCCTATACTATTTTAATCATCTACTCTAGTTAACCCTTGGTTTTTAAAAAATGGATTCTAAGCATAGATATATAAATTCTTATTATTCTGTATTGTTTCAGAGCACAGCCAGAGAGAGAGCTAAACATTCAGGCGACTACTTCACTCTTTTAAGGCACCTTCTTAATTATGCTTACAATAGTAATATTAATATACCCAATGCTGAAGTTCTTCTCAATAATGAAATTGACTGGCTTAAAAGAATTAGGGTAAGTTGCATTTAACACTGTGTTTACCATATCAACAGTATTTTATTAATAGATAATTTATAGTTTTGAGCATTTTGATTAAATGAAAAACAAAGAGTAATAAAAAGGACCAAAGAATATACTGTTGATGGATATTAACTCATGATTCACAGGATGAATGCTTAACTAGTTTTGTCATATGCTTTTTCTTTTTACTTAAGACTTGGAATACTGATTTTCAGCTTCTATTTTAGAATCTTGAGGGGGCTTGTTTTGGGGGTTGGTTTTTTTTTTTTTTTTTTTTTTTACAAATTTTCATTTTTTAGAAAGTATTCTTGAACTGTTTTCATCAAAAAATGAGTCTCATAGACTAGCACTTAATTAATCACTCTTGATCTTAGCACATAATACTTTTTACTTAGAATTATATGAGAATTTATTTCCAAAGAGATTTGTAGCTTTTAGCCTTCAGATTAGCATTTCTTCTACTAGTTTGTAAAGCCTACTTCTAGAAGGTTCTGAAGAGAAAAACTTGCTTAGAATGGAAAGATTTGGAGCAATTACCTCTGTCTAGCCGTCTGTTGTTCTGGTTCCCCCCTCTCTCCCTCCCTTGTATAAGTTAGGCATTTGATTTTTTTCTTTGGCAGGATGATGTTAAAAGAACCGGTGAAACAGGTGTTGAAGAGACAATCTTGGAAGGCCACCTTGGGGTAACAAAAGAATTACTGGCTTTTCAAACCCCTGAGAAAAAGTATCATATTGGTTGTGAAAAAGGAGGTGCTAATCTGATTAAAGTAAGTTCTGTCGTCTTGGTCCTAAGCTAGATGTCATAACCTTCTAAATGCTTATTAGCAAATCTGTCTGATTACAGTATCATGTCTTTGGTGTATTGTCTTGACCTTGTTTTTCTTTTCTGCTTTTAAAGAAACTTTATAGAGGTTATAGTAATTTTTTAAATGTAATTTCTAAATTTTATATTTAAAGAAAATTTCAGTACTGTGTATTTTATGAAGTAAATAAGCAGTGTTTAATTTTTCTATTTAGCAAATATGAACTTTTCATTTCATGAGACTATTTAAAATGAGACAAATCTCTTACTGTATAAGACTGTACCTTATATTTCTTAAATGAGTTTCTTCACATGCAGTAACTCAAGGAAGCAAAAAGTATCATTTTAGGACATTTATTTTTATTCAAAATGAGTTTGGGTATACATGTGATTAAAAGAGTATACTTACTTAAAGGGTGAATTTTGTTAAGTGCTACAGTCAGCTCATTCTTGATAGTTAAATAGTTTGTAACCTGAGAAATTGGGTTGGTTTGTTTATTGTGTAAATATTGTTTTGAAGTGGAGTCTTTTTATTAGAAAATCCAAGTAAATTTTCTGAAGTGTAATGAGATCTTGAATTCTGATGAGTAATTTGACATTATTTTCTTCCCAAAGACATTTCTTTCTTTAAAAATATATACATATACACACATGCGCATATGTAACTTTACATACATGTTTTTATAAAAACATATCTATATCATTGCTAATACATAATCCTTTTTTCAACTTTGTAGGAATTAATTGATGATTTCATCTTCCCTGCATCCAATGTTTACCTGCAGTATATGAGAAATGGAGAACTGCCAGCTGAACAGGCTATTCCAGTCTGTAGTTCACCAGCTACCATTAATGCCGGCTTTGAGTTACTTGTAGCATTAGCTGTTGGCTGTGTAAGGAACCTCAAACAGATAGTAGATTCTTTGACTGAAATGTATTACATTGGCACAGCAATAACTAGTAAGTTTCAAAATACAACATTCTGATGACAGATAATTCTCTAATGTGTTCAGATTCTGTTTTCCTTTTTTTCTTTAGGAAACATCTTCAACTCATGTTTTCCTGTCAGTCAGCAACGAGTTTATCATTTAATACCATTACAAGCAAAGAGTTTTAAAGTAGAAAAATAATCAAATGTTTGTTAAATGTCTTCCTGTATGTAAGTGGTGCAAGTATTTAGCAACAAAATTAATTTCATCTCAGTCAAATCTGGACTGAAACCCAAACTCCAAAGTAGAATAGTCAAAATAAATGCCAGAGTTCAAACTTAAAACTCAAATTACATGCGTTGGGAAACCTTTCAGGCCCTCACTTAGAAGCTCTTTAATGTTATTTTCATATAAATTCAAAGAAAATCTTGTTTTAAAGATTGGATTATGAGAAGATAACATTTTAGTTCACTTTTATGTCCTCAGTTAGTGCTCACATGAAGCCCATGAAATAAACTGTATACTCCAGATCTTACTGATACAGAACTGAGGCTCACAAGGGATGAAGGCAGTATAGAATGGCCAAGACAGTAGAAATAAGAAGGCAAACACAACGGAGGCTGTTCTGTTTTAGGAGAAAACTACTGTTAGTTTACAAAGCTTAAAAGTATATTTGATTATAGTAAATCTTTAAGAATGTCGTTATTTTTTGATATGTTGTGTTTCAGAATATAAGGACTTTTAAAGTGATTTTATGAGATTCTGATTAAACTGAATGCTTGAAAGGTGAAACAGTTAGATATTCTACCAAATCTATAGACTGTAAAGTGGGATATTTTGTTCATTTTTTAAAAACAAATCCACACTTTGATCTAGTTAGTTTTGAATAAGTTTAAATTCTCAAGATACACAGCATCACACAGATTCTTTGTCCAACCACCTTAGCAGGAAGGTTGCTTTGGAATTCGGCGTGAACCAACGCGCTGTTTCCATGGGCAAGAGTTACCTTTCCCAAGATGCTTCTGGTATTCAGTTTGCCGCCAGGAGTCACTGTTGTTGTTTGCTCTGTACACATGAGCGCATCTTTTATCCAAATAGAATTCAGTTTCATCTTGGGCATAAACACCTTCAATTTTAAGAACTGTGTGCTACCTCTGCCTCCTCTTCAGAGGACCCTGCTTATAGCCAGCAAAAATAGAGCCTTGGACCACAGCCTTCCAGGCCTATTTGCTATTTTAAACCTCCTATTCCCAGCACGCCTCCACAAGCTCCACGATGGGAGAAAGAGAAAGGCTGCTTGTTTTTAAGTAGTACATTTGCATGGTGAAAATTTCAAATGCCAAAAGAGGATATATTCTAAAAAATATGTTTCCTGCCCATTCTAGTCCCCTGGTCCCCTTTGATAGCGTAACCATTATCTTCAGTCCATGTCTGTCCTCCCAGCATCTCTGTATGCAAAATCCACATAAAAAATCTTTTTTTCTTTAGTTTTTTAACCACGATTGGCATGTAGGACACACAGTGTTCTTCACTTTGTTTTTCCCTTAATATGTCTGCAATTGTTTCCTATTAACATATGAATATATACCTAACTCCCATTTATTAACTGTATACCTTTCAGCTCAATATAATATAGTTTATTTACAGTCTTACAGTGATGATATTTATGTTGTTTCCAGGTTTATACTAGATAGAGGGAGATGTGCAGTGATTTACAGTTCTCAAAGCACTCAAATCCACTATTTCGTTTGCTCCTCAAAATAGCATGATTATAGGCAGAGCAAGTGTTACTCTTATTACTATATTTATTAGAAAGGAAACAGGCTTACCTGAAGATGAAAGAGTTGGTAAGCATCAGAACCTGGATGTAAACTCAGGTGATACCTTAGGATTATTTAAAACTGACTAAGCTATAATATGTTGATGTATTTATATAACATTTCATTCCAGAATGAGTTTGAAGGCCTTTAAAAAAAAATACAAACAAATATACAAAAGTAGAAAAAGTTAAAGTTCATAATGGCTAAACTATTATACAGTTAAAAGTAAAGTTAACATGTAGGAATTAGCATTGTACTATCTTGTGAGAATCCTTATGAACTTAATAGATCCTAAGTGGACAGAATGGTTATATTCATGTTACAAGAATCTTTTATCTTCTTTCAGCTTGTGAAGCACTTACTGAGTGGGAGTATCTGCCACCTGTTGGACCCCGCCCTCCAAAAGGATTTGTGGGACTGAAAAATGCTGGTGCTACTTGTTACATGAATTCTGTGATTCAGCAACTCTACATGATACCCTCCATTAGGAATGGTATTCTTGCAATTGAAGGCACAGGTAGTGATGTAGATGATGATATGTCTGGGGATGAGAAGCAGGACAATGAGGTAAATTTTATTTAGCATTTTTGTTTTCTCTGTTTGAAGTTCTAATTCCAGATAACTATTGTTCTCTCTTCAAGAGTATTATACTTTCATTGGACCTATTGACATATATTTGAAAATAAAGCTGAATCTCCCAGCGGAGACTGCTACCTCAACATAGCACTCACTGTCTGTCTACCAGACTTTCACCTACAGTTAATATTTATAACAGTTTATATGTTTTAAAGCAGTAGTTAATGTATTCACTTTTAGGAGGGGAAGTGTTTGGTATAATTTAGAGTTTGTTAAATGATAAGAATCTTCATTTTTAATAGTAGTTTAACTTATATTTTCACTTTTCTATTTGATATTTTAATTATGTATTTCCATTAATTTGTGCCAAGTTATAAACTATGCCAGTTTCATTATCAGTGCTTACTATTAGATTACCTTTATATTTCCCCCAGATCATAACTCTTTTTGCTTAGGAACAAGCTTCTCTCTACTTGACAAAATTTAGGCTGCCTACCGCATATCCGATGCAGAATAAAGCTGTGGGAAAGTTAGATTGTAGTGGTAGATCAGAGTTAACATAACTATGGCATGGTCCTTTAAAGAAGAGAATATGGCAAGACTTAAGTTGTGATCATGTTTGTATCCACCCGGTATTTCTTTGCTTTTATTTTACCTTTTCCCATTCATGGTGTTGGAGAGAGCTGAAGAAAGAAGCCAGAGCATGCTCTAATTGTAGTAAACATCATAAATGGTTGTTTTCTCATTCCCTCTCTTTTAGTCACCAAACTATCAGCTCTGAGGTAGTTTATCGCTTACAGGACTTCTGAAACAACTCTAGCCTCAACTCTCCCCAGGTCTACTGAACTGCATCAGTAAGGGATTGGGATCTGAGCATTTTTGCTTTTTTAAAAAGTTTCGTAGGCGATGCTTATACCCACAGCTGGTTAAGAACCATTGCACTGGGTAAAAATTCTGATTCTGCAGTCTGTGTCATCTATGGGATGTTGAGTTAAGCTCAACATCAGTTAGGGATAGCTAACTGAAAACATGATATAGTTCAAATAATTTGTCTCACCTTTGCTCTCATGGTACCCTCTGCTTTGTGTTGTTCCAGCAACCCACTGCACTGTAGGGTGTATTTGGTTTGGTTTTTTGCCTGTGTGCTTTTTTTCCCTTCCCCAGACTAAGTTTCTCATGGGCAGTGCTGGACATTGTCTATTTCTATATCAAAGATCTCAAACATAGTTATGCAGCCACCATTTTCTTTCCATCTCTGAGTTTGACTATTCTAATTACCTCATATAAGTGGAATCATACTGTATTTGTCCTTTTGTGATTGGCTTATTTCACTTAACATAATGTCTTTGAGGTTTATCGATTTCATAGTACATGTCAGAATTTCCTTCCTTTTAAAGACTGAATAATATTCCTTTGAATGTATACCACATTAGTTTATCCATTTATTCATCAGTTAAACATTTGGGTTGCTTACACTTTTTGGCTATTGTGAATAATACTGCTGTGAACATGGATGTACAAATACCTCTTCGAGACCTTTCTTTCAGTTCTTTTGGGTGTTATACCCAGAAGTGGAATTGCTGGATTTGGTAGTTCTATGTTTCATTTTTTGAGGAACTGTTTTCTCCAGTGGCTGCACCATTTTACATCACCAACAGTGTGCAAGGGTTGCAGTTTCTTTGCACAAGTCTTTTCTTTCATGAGGTCCAGTATGTCTCTTCTTTCACTGCCTGTGTCTTTGGTGTTATATCCAAATCCAATCCAGTGTTGTGAAGCTTTTGCTCTATATTTCAGTAGTTTCATAGTTTTGGCTTTTACATTCAGATCTTTGATCTGTATTGAGTAGATTTTTGTATATGGTGTTAGGAGAAAGTCCAGCATCATTCCTTTGCATGTGGATGCACATCTAGTTTTTCCAGCACCATTTGTTGAAGAGTACTGCTATTCTTAATATGTATATTTTATTGAATGTATAGAGTTCTGGGCACTTTATATGCATTATGTCGTATAATCCTCATAACAGCTACATGAAGAATGTGTTTTCCCCACTTACACATGAGGAAGCTGAAGTTTACAAAGGTTAAGTAACTTACTTGCTCAAAGTTACTTAGCTTATAAGCGGCAGAACCTGCATTTGTGTCCAGTTTAGTCTTAAGTTAATCACTACACTCTATTCTGGTATATTACGTACTTCTCTGATACATAGAGTTATTCCTTTATGACAAGTCTTATGTGAAATGGTGGACATAAACACTGATACTGTAAATTAAAAGTTAAGTGCTTTGGAAATAAGAAATAGAAGTACAGATCATTTGTTCACAAACTGGCATTTGTCTCAACATATTTTACTATACTTTAATGTTAGATGAGCTCATTAATGATATCTTTTGGTTTCTAGAGCAATGTTGATCCCAGAGATGATGTATTTGGATACCCTCAACAGTTTGAAGACAAACCAGCATTAAGTAAAACAGAAGATAGGAAAGAGTACAATATTGGTGTCCTCAGACACCTTCAGGTCATCTTTGGTCATTTAGCTGCTTCTCGACTACAGTACTATGTGCCCAGAGGATTTTGGAAACAGTTCAGGTAAACTATGGATGGATAGTTATAGGGATACTGCTTAAACCTTTATGAGCATCTCAATACACCAATGTTAAATTTCTAAAACCTATGTTGGAAGACACCTTTATGTTTAACTTCGTAGTTAGGTTTGTCTTGTCTCCAAAGGAGGTAGAGTATCACAGTAAGAAGCAACATTCTTTAGTCTCTTAAGATGTTAAGTCTGTTAAGATGTTTAGTCTCTTAAGATGTTTTATTTTGAACACTTCTAATATATACATAGTAGGGAGGAAGAGTATTAGCCCTTATGTATTCATCACTCTATTTTAACAGTAGTCAATACATGACCAGTCTTAATCTACATTCCTATCTACTTCTTTCCCAATTGTTCTGAAGCAAATCTCAAATACATAGTTTCATCCATAAACATTTCACTATGTATCGCTAAATTTTTTTAACTTAAACATGATACTATTACATCTTTTTAAAATTCCTTAATATCCTTGTCAGTGTTAAAATTTACCCAGTTACCTCATGATTGTTTTTTACTGTGTATTTTTTGAAATCATGATCCAAATGAAGTCCATATATTGCAGATATTGATACAACTCTTTAGTCTCTTCTAATTTTTTTTCACTCTTGAAATTATTTGGGGGGGAGCTGGGAAAACGTGGTTAACCCTGTAAATTTTTCCATCTAGAGTTTATTGATGGGATCCTTAACGGTATTTTCTGTTTTCCTCAGTCCCCTGTATTTCCTTTGAATAAGTAGTGAGTTCTAGAGGCTTGATCAGATTTGGGTGTTAGTTTTCTGGAAATGGACAGGCAAGGCTACTTCATAGGTGGTAACTATTACCTCAGTGAGAAGTACATAATATGTCTCTCTTCTTATGGTAACAACCATTGATCGTCATTGCCTAAATGCAGCATTTCATTGGTGTTACAAAATGGCAACATTCTAATTTTATCATCCTTTAATTTATTAGCTAGAATAGATCTATAATGGAAAACTTCCCTATGCCAACTGTCTATTGTAATATATAATTTAATAGGAAAGGTGGGCTAAATACCTTGGGGCTTTTTTTTTTTTTTAATTAAAAAATCTTCAGTTATATCTTGATCTTGTTTCTCTGGCTTCATTTATTTCACCTTTTTAAAAAATCATTGCCTATTATGTCATGCACTGTGCTATAATACCATAGTACAACCACGTATCTACTGTGTATGAAAAGGCTGTAATCCTTCATAGCAGTGGGTTTTTTAAATAATACTTCTTAGAATCCCTTCAAGGTATCTCCCAGACAGCTGAGAGAGAGCAGGGGAAGCAAAGGGTCACCTGACACTGCCATTCTGGTCCACCTTCCCTGCTTCAATTAGAGCAGCTCCCCTTTTTCCCTGCAAGGATACTGCTTAGATTTCTTTTGAAACCACTGCTTTGTAGTACAATGACTTCCCTATGACTCACTATATAAATTCCTCCGATTCCTCTATCTAGGCCCCCTACTTAATCCATACTTACTGGCTTGCACACAGCACCCAGCTCTACTTTTGCTCTTTTCAATCCCATCACCTGGCACACCCCTTCTCTTCCTCTGTGACTATTCCAGTTCTCTTTCCTTCTCCAGCTTGTCCTGTCTCTGCCATAAGGCTTTTAGTATTTCTGTTCTTCCTCTTCCAAATTACTCTCAAGCTTTTTGAGCTTTTCTCTGAAAATTTGTCATTCAATTACATATAGTTTTCTCTTTTCTTATATTGCATTTTTGACTTCTCAGTTACTCTCTATGCTAGTGGAGCTCGCATAATCATCTAGACCAACACTTTTGGATTATCCACACTTTAGACATGTAATATACTCTTGATACCTGTGGGTTTAATATACTCTTGATACATGTGGGTTAGTTAACCACATTTCCTAGCTGCAGTTTTTAATGTTGAAAAATTTCAAACCAACAGAAAAGTTGAAGTAGTATAATTACCACTTTTGTTATATACTCTTTACCTAGGTTTACCAGTTGTTAACATTTTGCCATATTTGCTTGTTATACTTGGTTTTTGTTTTTTGTTTTTTCTAATCAAATTGATAGTAAATTGCAAATAAGACACTATACATGCTTGAACATGTATCCTCTAAGAATAAGTTTTCCTACTTAATATTTAATACAATTATCACATCTGTGAAATTTTAATATTGATTTAATAATTAATAATGTCTAATATTCTAATAATCATCAGTGTGTATTCCAATTTCCCCAAAATATTCTTTATAACTTTTTCCCCAATTCCAGACTGGTATCCTAGAAGGAATCACAAGAATTTGGTTGTTACTGCTTTAGTCATCTCTAAAATAATCTCCCTAACTTTTCATGTCCTTAATGGTAATGGCGTTTTTGAAGAATCTAGGCCAGTTGTCTTACAGCGTGTGTCTGACTTCCTTGATCTGTATGATTATCTCCCCATGATTAGATTCAGGTTAAACTTTCTGGCAAGGAAACTGTAGGTGATGTTACTATATGCTTCTCATTGCATTGCGTTGCGAGGCATATAGTATCAGTTTACCTGATTATTGGTGGTATTAGTTTTGATCCCTTGGTGTCTTAACAGATCTCTCCATTATAAAGGTACCTTTTAACAAATGATAATATATTTGATTTTAAACTTACTATATGCAAATTTAACAGCTGAAAAAGAAGTGAGATGAGATTTTTTGTTGCGTAGTAAAAGTTAACAGAAGGATTTATTAAAAGACCGTTTGTTCCTCTAGCATACTTAAAATACATTTGTCATATCTCACTTAAAATGAATTTACTTATATTCTCTATATGACTCTATAAATAAAAAACTGGATGTCATTGATAGTTTCTAGCAGTGCCTAGGTTTTATTAGTATCATTTCGCATATTGTGGTACACACAATTGATAGTTTGTTTTCTTGGGATTGATTTGCCTAATTTAAGTGTTTGTAACCTGAAATTTAGGCAAAATGAAAGAAATAGTAGTAATTACAACATCTACATAAAAGTGAGATCAACCACCCCATTTTAATTGCATCTTCAGTTGGATTCAAAATGCATGTGTATACCATATTACCTACAGCAACCATCCTTCTTGGAGCCAAACTGTCCATCAGCCACACCAGTCGTTTGATGGTATTTCTTCCTTACTGAACTACCACTTTGACTATGAGTCTCACTTTCTCTCCCTCAGCACCTGAAACATAAAGAGTGGTTGGTTTTTTTCTACTTCCTCACATAGCTGAAGAATAAAATTGCATTTTACATACTGTCATTTGCTGTTGTATTGCTTTTTTCCTGAAAATATATATTGTATATGTTGTTCTCAGAGTGTTGCACATTACATATTTTTACTCCATTCATTTCTTAGGCTTTGGGGTGAGCCTGTTAACCTGCGTGAACAACATGATGCTTTAGAATTTTTTAATTCATTGGTGGATAGTTTAGATGAAGCTTTGAAAGCCTTGGGACATCCAGCTATGCTAAGTAAAGTCTTAGGAGGTTCCTTTGCTGATCAGAAGATTTGCCAAGGCTGCCCACATAGGTAGGTGCTAACGTACTGTTTATTTTTACTAGTAGTTTTGTACAAAAGTGGAGTATGAGTATTCTACCGAAATTATTAAATACCTGAGACTGGATGAGTTACATACTGTGCATACCTTACTACTGTGGGGTTTTGTTTGTTTTTGTCAGATTACATTAGTAGATTCCTTTAACTCTACCTAAGCTCTTACTATTTCATACTTCTGCATGCTTTTATGTATGATCATGCCTAGGAAAATAAAATGGCATTTTGCATATAGCTACAGTGGTTAATTATAAATTTGCTCTCTTAGAATTAAAATATCTATAATGTTAAATACATTAAGTTTAGACGATAACAGACATGGAGCACTGTTTCCTATACAAATGAAATACTGACTTTTTGAAAATGCATTGATTGTCACCGTCTTTAAGGTATGTTTTCCACACAGAACATTTACAGCAAGAGTTGGCTAAACAAATTGGTTTTTGCTTAAAAGGGAAGTTGTTTGATTAAGGGCTGTTACTGAGAATACTTAAATAACTGTTAGAGTTCGTTACTGATAAATACTTGTTTATCTCTATTATATGGAAGTTTTACTTTGGAACGTCTCTTGTATGTTGTCAATGTTAGTTTGAAATCTCTTCTCACCAAAATATCATAAGATAGTATTTTCTACAAGTCCAAAACAGCATTATATATAGTCATAGGTTATGTGTGTATATGGTTGGTGGAGGTGCTTCATTTTTTAACATAGGGAAGTGATAGTGGGAAAAGCAATACTATATAAATGTTAAACCATTCAGTCCGAATGAGGCCATAAAATTATTCACATAGCTGGGACAACTTTTGATCCTTTTGAAAGACCTTTTGCATTAGGTGAACAATAAAACTGTCACTTTAACCTCTTGTTTTCAATTACTGGTAAAAAAAAAATTAGTATCATCTATTCTTGTCAGTCTTTCTAGGTTTGTTCTAGACAGTTTTCAAAATTATTTGGAAATTACTGGTTTTCTTTGCCAAGTGAAAATGTCCAGAGAACATGATCTTAAAGATCCCTAAAGTTCAAATACCTACTGCACAATTAAACTACTACTGTTATATGCCAGAAGGTTACATAAAGAGCCCTAAGACAGTCTGTTTTAGGGTATTTGTCCAGAACATGGGTTAACAAACTATGGACCATAGGTCAAATCCAGCCCTGCATCTGCTTTTATTAAGTTATATTGGCACATTCCCACTCTCTTACCTACTGTCTGACTGCTTTAGTTATAACAGCAGAGTTCAGTAGTTGCCACAGGAACCTCATGGCCCAAAAAGACCATGTAATATTTACTATCTAGCCTTTTATAGAAAAACTTTGCCAACTTTGCATCTTAGAATGTCCTAGTTTTTAACTGGAATCATAAAATCTAACTTTTCTGTGGGTTCCCCAGTTATAGTAGCAACTTGCTTAATACTTCATATTCAATTCATGTCACTTATAAATGCCTTTATTCCTTAAATTGAAAAGCCCTAAACATGAAGGACTGTCCTAAACATTGACTATCACATAGTGCTTTAAACAGGGTAGGTACTCAAGATATTTGTTGAATGAATGAATTTAGTGATTGAGAATGAATCCCCCACATCCCATGTTCTAAATTTATGAATATATCTCATCAGAAATCTGAAAATTCCTTCAGTAGAAAATTGCCACGAGTTGGGATTCTGGCCCCTATTCAGATTGCTTATCCCCTATTCATTTGTGTGTTCAAACTTGTACTTTAGTAAGGTTTCCATTACAGAAGAGGAGAAACATTTAAAAATTCAGCTCATTAATAATTTAAAATACCCTTTTCAGAACTTGATGAATTCATGCTTTGGCCTTGGCATGAATTACTATCTAAACAGATGACGGTGGAATCGGTATGGTACACCATGAAGCAGTTGCACTGTGAAACCAGACAGGCCTGGCTTCATAACACCATTTTCCTAGTAATCTTGACCAAATTAACATTCTGAACCCCACTTCTCTCATCTCTGACGTGGAGATGGTGGCATTTCTCTAGCAGGTTTGTTGTGAAGGTAAAGAACCTGTTTTATGTAGTGTGTAAACAATCTAATGTCATGGCCAGGAGAGGGTAAGTCACCCATAAATAACTGTCATTTATCGGTAACATTCTATGACTTACAAGTTATGGGTTATATTACAAATACTGCAAAAGTAGTTTTCATTGAGTCCATAACTAAATATGATGTTTAGAAAACTAAGGAATAAATTCTCTTTAATCATTTCTTAAATAATATCTTCAGATACGAGTGTGAAGAATCTTTTACGACTTTGAATGTAGACATTAGAAATCACCAAAATCTTCTTGATTCTTTGGAACAATATGTCAAAGGAGATTTATTAGAAGGTGCAAATGCTTATCATTGTGAAAAATGCAATAAAAAGGTATGGATTGCCCTATTTTGTTTAAAATAATTATGATTACATGTAATGGGTTTGGGAAAAGCTGATTGTTTTTCTTTGTTCTCAAAATTCACCCTCTTTATTCCCTACCCTGCTTTGTGTTACAGTGGTAGCGAAGAGGTAGTTAAGATAACTGACTTAAAGGTTTGTCAGTGAAAGATGATTAAGAGAAAGTGCCAGAAGGGCTGGGGAAAACAGGTGAAGATAAGAGTGAATCACTTTAGAAGTCATAATAGCTTAATACTACATTCTCTTATCTGAGTTACACAGACAGTTTTCCAACTAAACTGCTATTGAAATCCTCAAAGCTACAGAGCTGATGGAGGAATGCATTTCTCCTCTCATGTCCAGAGTTACTAGTCAAGACCAGGAGGTCTGAAACCATTCATTTATTTAGCCACAAAAGAGCTCTTCTACCACCTGTGTTTTTAAACTACTTGAATCAGATTTTTAGACTAACCTGGTTAGTTTTTTGTCTGCGGGCACTTAACTCTTTGGAAGAGACAATTTACATATACATGTGATAAATAATGTGTATTTTTTCTGGGCTCCCAAGCCCTCTGACCTCTGAGTCACCTGTGTTGTTTTGACCTTACATACCACTTAGAGAGGTATTAAAGTCTAGAGGTTGAGATCATGAGCTGTAAAGCCATACTGCCTGCCACTCACAGCTCCAAGAATTGAGGCAAGTTACTTAATCTCTCTGCTACTCGTAATTCCATCCTTAAGATTCAGTAGTAAACATGTTACTACTTGGGCAGCACTTAGCATATAACTTCCGTACCTAATTGCCCAGTAAGTATTAGTTGCTGTTACCTTTCTATAGTTTGCTCACAGCAAACCACACCTTCATTAAAATAACAGTAAATATCAAACAAGTAGTAATGGTTAGCTAATAGTGACAGTACAGAAACCAGGCAGTGAATGTCTGTGTCACTGATGGTTGCAATTTATAACAAATGGCATCAGCTATTTCCATATTAGATTTAGTTCACATTTTTTAAAATATCACCTGACAGAATTGCTCTGATTATGTTCATTATCATACATTTGTTTACACTTAAAATTTCAGATTAATCTTGAGAACTGAATAATAGAGTTTTAAAGTTTTGGGAGGTTTTGCAATAGATTGTAAGAGAACGTCTAGTAATTTGCTCTGTTTATTTTAGGTTGATACCGTAAAGCGCTTGCTTATTAAAAAATTACCTCCTGTGCTTGCTATCCAACTAAAACGATTTGACTACGACTGGGAAAGAGAATGTGCAATCAAGTTTAATGATTACTTTGAATTTCCTCGAGAGCTTGACATGGAACCTTACACAGTTGCAGGTGTTGCAAAGCTGGAAGGAGATAACGTAAACCCAGAGAGTCAGTTGATACAACAGAATGAGCAGTCTGACAGTGAGACAGCAGGAAGCACGAAATACAGACTCGTAGGGGTGCTTGTACACAGTGGACAAGCAAGCGGGGGACATTATTATTCTTATATCATTCAAAGGAATGGAGGCGATGGTGAGAGAAATCGCTGGTATAAATTTGATGATGGAGATGTAACAGAGTGTAAAATGGATGACGATGAAGAAATGAAAAACCAGTGTTTTGGTGGAGAGTACATGGGAGAAGTATTCGATCACATGATGAAGCGTATGTCATACAGGCGCCAGAAAAGGTGGTGGAATGCTTATATACTTTTTTATGAACGATTGGACACAATAGACCAAGGTGATGAGTTGATAAGATACATATCAGAGCTTGCTATCACCACAAGACCCCATCAGATTATTATGCCATCTGCCATTGAGAGAAGTGTACGGAAACAGAATGTACAATTCATGCATAACCGAATGCAGTACAGTATGGAATATTTTCAGTTTATGAAAAAACTGCTTACGTGTAATGGTGTCTACTTAAATCCTCCTCCAGGTAAGTGTCAGGAATTTAGCTTCTTAGTAATAAAGTGTACTTTTTAATAATACTTGCAGGATTTCTTAACAGGCATCAACATGTTTGTTTCTTTCTCCTTTTTGGTTGTTTTAAAGTCATATTTCAGATGATTTACCTTTGAGCGGTATATAGTGTCTTGCTGTTTAGAAACAGAGGAGCTTTTGTTTGATACAACAGTTCGTTTTTTACTCAAGCGTTAGTTTGAGGTGTGCTTTAGTGAATAAGAATTATTTCATAAGTAGCCTAAGAGGGATTTTAATAAAGTTACAACTTATGAAAATTAGTGGAAATGCAGACTTGTTTGAAAATGAAAGTGAGGCTTGAACTTAGAAATTTGTTTGACTTTTGGGTTTTTTTTTAAATATATGCATTTTATAAGGGGGAGGGTAGTTCTCAGTGGTGGAGTGTATGCTTAGCGTGCAAAAGGTACTGGGTTCAATCCCCAGTACCTCCATTTAAAAAGATAAAAATAAATAAATGTTAATATCTGCATTTTATTTATAGGGCAAGATCACCTGTTGCCTGAAGCAGAAGAAATCACTATGATTAGTATTCAGCTTGCTGCTAGGTTTCTCTTTACCACAGGATTTCACACCAAGAAAATAGTCCGTGGCTCTGCCAGTGATTGGTAAATTGCTTTGGATTTTCATTACAATTATACTAGCATTTAGTTTGGTTCTCGAATATGCCGCTTTATTTTTTTTTTCAAGCCATGATAGTCTTGTTTCATATTTGTAATGCAGAATAAAAAAACTCTTGGTAGCAATAGTGTGAGAAATCATACGTAAATAATTACTAAGACTTTAAACATGGCCCATGCTTCTGTTATTCTGGCTTGTTTCTCTTATTATATCGTATCTTTGATGTCTCTGTACAAAAGGGATTATTTAAAAGTCTGAGCTTATTTAATGAAGAAATTATTACATTTTAGCTTCCCTAGATTATATTCTACCATAGAT
The DNA here is from genome assembly GCF_048564905.1 of Vicugna pacos. Lineage (NCBI taxonomy): Eukaryota > Metazoa > Chordata > Mammalia > Artiodactyla > Camelidae > Vicugna > Vicugna pacos. The sequence goes on from NC_133023.1 coordinate 31,855,329, forward strand.
TAAAAAGGTGTAAAATTAAAATGAGTTTTCTAAGTTTCTAATTGTGAAAATATAGAGGCCATTTAATACCTTGTTTTAACAATTTTTACTTACTCATCTAGTAATAAGATGTTAAGGGAAAGGGGGATGATTTATTATTCTGTCATTGATAACCAGGAAGAGTTTGGTTATAGAGGACTATATAAGTTTTCATCTATTTTGTGACTCTGTAAGAATAGACCACATCATAGTATTCATCAGTCATTTTAATATTAGTACTGGAAGCTACCATTGCTGGTTCTCTCCCTCCAGTAGTAAAAGTTCTTTAGTTTTTATTTGGTTCATAGTGACCTAACCCTGTACTATAAGAAGCATGTTACTAAATTGATGTTCATAGATTTTTTTTTTTTTGGTTTCGTCTTAGGTATGATGCATTATGTATTCTCCTTCGTCACAGCAAGAATGTACGTTTTTGGTTTGCTCATAATGTCCTTTTTAATGTTTCAAATCGCTTCTCTGAATACCTTCTGGAGTGTCCTAGTGCAGAAGTGAGGGGTGCATTTGCAAAACTTATAGTTTTTATTGCACATTTTTCTTTGCAAGATGGACCATGTCCTTCACCTTTCGCATCTCCAGGACCTTCTAGTCAGGTAATTGCCCAGTTTTTTTTCTAATGATTAAATGCTTACAAATAAATTCTATATCTTGGAAGTTGAAGTCACAAATATATGTGCCTCTGTTTTGTATGTTTACCTAACAAATGTGTGTGTGCTCAAGCACACACACCATAGTCCAATACCTCTGAGTTCCATTAAAAGTACTTCACAGCAATGAGTAGTGATGATTGGCTCTTTAAAACATAATGGAATTGTCTGTTAATTCAGCTACATGCAGTAGCTTAATTATGCACTTACTATTATATAGATTATATATAAAGTTAGCCAGACTTCAGGTTTGTTTTTTTTTTTTAAACTTAGAACAGTATGAAGCCTCTATAATGAAATGTACGGCAGATCTTCGTCCCCTTTCCTAACAGGCAACCCCTTTCATTGTGGCTTGTGTGATCATTCCTTCCAGAAATTTCTGCCTGTATTTAACATACATGTGCATGCCCCATTTTTATGCAAATAGAATTTATGTTGTACCTGTACCTTGTTGCTGAAAAACAACCAATGTTTTATCCTTCACAGGCTTATGACAACTTAAGCTTGAGTGATCATTTACTAAGAGCAGTACTAAATCTCTTGAGAAGAGAAGTTTCAGAGCATGGGCGTCATTTACAGCAGTATTTCAACCTGTTTGTAATGTATGCTAATTTAGGTAAGAATTTAAGTTTTCATAATTGTTTTTAATGTGTTGCAGTAAGTGATGAAATCATTTAAGTCAAGTGATGAAATAAAACCTGGTCTAAAATAGAAACAATATTCCATAAAACCTATTGTGAATTTTATCTGAAACTTTTTTTCCTGCAGTTTTTACTTTGTACTTTATAGTTATTTATGCATGTGTCTTATCTCTGCAGTAGTCACAGGTCAGAATCTGTATCTTAATCATATTCTTATCTCCTAAAGTGGTGACATTAGACCTGTCTAGTTTTTGAAAATACTGATTCCTAGGCCACATCCCACACCAGCTGAATCCAAATTCTCAAAGCTATCACAAGGAATCCACATTTTCAAAAGGTCCTCAGATTATTGCAATACACAGCAGCTTTGGGTAAAGGACTTAATCTGTATGTAACTTTTGTCAAAGTAAACTAAACTAAAATTGGGAAAATATTCATTTAAATTACCCTATTATTTATGTTAAGTTCTATACCCAAACATCCTTGTCATTCCAGGTTTTTTTGTGTGTAAATCTACTAATCACTAATTGACCCATGGCCCTTTTAACATAAGCAACATTCTGCTTTGTTTTGTCATCTCTTCCCTTACCTTTCCATAAGGGAGAGGCTTGTATATTTGTAGTTGAGAAGGAAGAGAATTTTTTTTATACAAACAAGCATAAGTGGAATCCATATTTCACACTTATAAATGCCTGAAATATGGTATTTCTAAAAATCCTAATCTGTTCAGCTCCCTTTTTAGGTATTCCCTGTTCACAAAGCATGCATCATTGGTCCATAATGTCATCTAATTAAAATTTCCCTGGTAAAGCAAATACGGGTCTATAAACTTTAAAATGAAATCCTTAGGACCACATATTCTTTGAGGTTCAGAATTGTTTGGATTTAAGAAAGGTAAAGTAGTGCATATACAATACGTTATGTAACGTCCCTATAACAGGGTCCAAAATAGCACCTTAAAATCATACATGTTAATGTTTCTACAGTAAAACATGAATATTCACACTGAGAGGGGATGAATGAAGACTAAATAGTTCAGGCCAGATTTTCACACCAACTTTATGAAAGAACTTTATTTACACTTATGATAAGAGCTGTTTGACTCTCAGGATTTCAGATAAAGGATTGTGGACCTGTGTTTATTATACTTCTTGGAACATGATAATAAATAAGACATCTACTTTCTAATGGGGTATCAAAGCAAATTAATTATTTTACTAGCTGTAAAATATATTCATGGCTAAAATGGGGAAAATATGAAGTGCAATGGAAGTACATCATAGGGGTACCTGACCAGATTTGCAGAGTGTAGGGGACTTACTGGGAAAGTTGATGTGGGAATTGGTTGAGTTTTCCATCCAGAGTGAACAGCAGGTGCAAAGACTTGGAATAAACTCAGCATGGCTCATTGGAGGAAATGAAAGTTAGTCTGACTAGAATTGATGCAATATGGCAATGGCGGGAGTGGTAAGCAGGATTTTCTAATCATGCTATTCTGGCAAGTCTTGTGAGAGATTCTAGACTTTGTCCTGAGGGCACTGATGAGCCATTGTAGAGTTTTGAATAGACATGGCTTCTAGAAAGATCACCCTGGCTACAGTATGGAATGGATCACAGGAGAGTAAGACTAGAGATTGTTAAAATAACCTATAGGTAGAAAATTGTTGTGGCCTGTACTGGGGAACTGGCAGTGAGGGGGTTATGAGTAGACAGATTCTGGTCCTTTTTATTAGAGATAGGGCCAGTAGGATTTGGTGATTGGATATTCAAAAGAGGTGTTAAGAATTCCGGCTTGACAAAGAGCAGGTAGTGGTGCCATGTACTGAGAGGAGGGGGGAACTTAGGAGGAAGAACATGGACAGGGAATTTGAGTCTTTGTGACACCCAAATTAAGATGTGCGGTAGAACGGTGATCTGTTTGGAAATATTTGGGAATCAGCTAAATGAAGGTAGCTGGCACTTGAAGCCACTAGAGTGAGTTTTGATCATCCAGGGAAGGCCATACAGTGCAAAAAGACATTGGAAATTTGAGGAGCATCAATTTTTTGAGAGACGGGAAGGAGGACTCACAAAGAAGAGTAAGGAGAAGAGGCAAAAAGAAAATGAGAGGAATCCAAGGAGAAGGAAGTGGTTATGGCATGAAAACTGTTCCTTAGCTTTAAACCAGAAAAGGGGGCAGAAACCAAATAGGCATGGGTTGAGGAGTGGGAAAATGAGAAAGTAGAGAGAACAAATTGACAAGAAGCTTGGCTGAGGAAGAAAGAAAGGCAGTTTATAAAAGAATTCTCACTTAGTTTTCATTATTCACCTAATGATGGGGGTTGCAGTCTAGGCTAGGCCCCTCGACTCCCCAGGCTGTAGAATGTTTATCTTGTTTGTGCCCAGTATGATTGGAATGTCATGGGTCTTCGTTTAACCATTTTGATACTTAAATCCAATTACACTAACTCAGTAGATTTTCGGTTCTGGTTAAATAATACTCTGAATGCTAAGTAAAAGTGATCTTCTGATTATAAAATTACAGGAAAATATTTTAGATAACTATTATGAAGCTCTTCCATCCTAATTCTTCCCTCATAGAATTCTTTTTCTCTCTTCCTACTTCTCCATTCTTTATCATAGGTGTGGCGGAGAAGACACAGCTTCTGAAGTTGAGTGTACCTGCTACCTTTATGCTTGTGTCTTTAGATGAAGGTCCAGGCCCTCCAATCAAATATCAGTATGCTGAATTAGGCAAATTATACTCAGTAGTATCACAGCTAATCCGCTGTTGCAATGTCTCATCAAGAATGCAGTCTTCAATCAATGGTAAAGTCAGATGCTCCATTCTTTACATTGGTTTTAAAATACTGTTGGGCATAGATAGTACCTGATTAAAAGTAATTCTGAAGATGTTTAAATATAAAACAAGAGTCTGAAGGCCCATGCTTTGGAATATTTTATAATTTTTGAGTCCTGCACCTTTTATACATGTTTAAAGGAAATCTTTGTCTACTTGCTACTGAGGTTGGTACCTTGCTTATGAAATGATGTAAGAATTAACTTTACCATTAAAGAAAATGCCAGTGTTGGCATTTAAATTTTACATTTTATCACCTTGATATAACTGATCATTATAGTGCTTAATATTACTTTTTGTTGTACTCAGGAAACTTGATTTAAAATACTATTTTCATAAAAAAATCCATAAGCTATTTTCTATGGTGAAAGCTCTGTATTATTGTGGAGAAGCCTATTAGTTTTTCATTGATGACAAATCTGTATTCTAGGTAATCCTCCTCTTCCCAATCCTTTTGGTGATCCTAATTTATCACAACCTATAATGCCAATTCAGCAGAATGTGGCAGACATTTTATTTGTGAGGACAAGTTATGTGAAGAAAATCATTGAGGACTGCAGTAACTCAGAGGAAACCGTCAAATTACTTCGTTTTTGCTGCTGGGAGAATCCTCAGTTCTCATCTACTGTCCTCAGTGAACTTCTGTGGCAGGTTAAAGGAAAATAAATATTCATATGCTTTATAATTTGATTTGTTTTTTTTTATTTTTTTAAATAGAGGGGTTTTTTTAACATAATTAATTGGCTTTACAGTATTATATTAGTTTCAGGTGTGCAACATAGTGATTTTGATATTTTTATACATTACACATTACAAAATGATCACCACTGTTACGGCTTTAAATACATTATTCACCACGTCTTACCTGTTTTTAGGTTGCATACTCCTACACTTATGAACTCCGGCCCTATTTGGACCTGCTTTTGCAGATCTTACTAATTGAGGACTCTTGGCAGACTCACAGGTAGATATTCTTTTTCTCTTACTTGCCAAACTTTTAGAGTAACTGAAATTGCCAGTCAGCATATATTATTTGCCTCTTGGAAATCTAATAAATATTTTATCTTAAAAACTTAAGAATGAATAAAAGGGTCCCCTTCCCTCACAATTTTACTTCCATTTTTTTTTTTCCTCTCATTGCCCAAGTTGCATACTTAAATATACTAACTTTTGTCTTTCAGTTGGTGGTGTGTTTTTTGTTTGCGGAGGTGGGGTGGGGTGTTGGTAAATGTTTTAATTTTATTAATGATGCTGTAGGGTTACTTTAGGATTAGATTACATTAGTTTTAGAATTAATCACATGATAACATTTGGTTATCTAAAAATAGTCCTTTAGGTAAGTACAGTCAGTTCCCATTGTTCACGGTAGTCCCTGGGCTAAAAGCCACTGTGAACACTGAGCAAATACTAAGCCGTCGCTCCTGGGGAAAGTACACGGTTAGGTTCCTGCAGGCCTCTGGTTACATTTTTGTCAACCAGTCAATACATAACCTTCTTTTAATGTGTGTTTGTTTAAAGATACCTTATTTAATATATGTTGCTAACTCGTTAACATTGAATTCATGATAAATCATGTCCAAACAAAGCTTATCTAACATGTATTTTCTCTGCAAAGCACATCACAGCCTTCTTGGGCTTAAGAACACTAGGACAGCACTTTAGCACTACACATTTAAGGCCCTTTTTAAACAGTGAAATCAATTTTAAAAGTACAAAAATGTGGAAACAGTGTCACTAAGATAGTGAGGAAAAAGGATACTTGTTTACAGTATGAGCTAAAACAAGGCAGATAATCACTTTGTTCCACTGCAGATGGGAATGTGTTAGGCAACTCAGATTTTTTTTTTTTTTTTGCCACTCCACACATGACTGCAGAAGCACTGCAAGAGTTAATAAATGAAACACAAAATTTGGTAGTTTGGAAACTATAGCTGTTTATTTTGAACAAAGGATTTAAAACTTTTCTTAAAAGTTGGTTTTAGGGGAGGGTAGAGCTCAGTGGTAGAGTGCATGCTTAGCATGCATGAGGTCCTGGGTTCAATCCCCAGTACCCCCAATAAACCTAATTACCCCCCCGCCCCCAAAAAATTTAGTTTTAATAAAATCAAACTTTTCACTATTTTAAAAATATTATAAGCAGTTACAGCTTTAAACCAATTAGCCATATCTTAGCTCTCGTTTCATTAGAGCCAGTGATAATGGCAAAGGCACATGTGCTGGATTAAACGTGGGAATTTGACTTTTGTGTAATGATATTAGTAAGGTATTGCGGTTATGAGTCACTGGCCCCGGGCTTGAAAATAACTTTCTCATAGTGGGCTTTTAGTTCCTTCAGTAAACAGTGCAGGAATGTTTATGGAGCCTCTCCCATGTGCCTGGCACTGTTAGGCATTGGGAAACAAAGGAGGCAAAAATATATATTGACATTTTAAATTAAAAAGATTAAAAGTGGTGTTTGAAAGCAGTTAATACTAATGGGAAGAGAACGTGATGTGACAGAAATAATGGCTTAGCACCTTATTATCACTAGACAAAACTGAAGGTCAAAACAATATACACTACAGTGTTTGAGATTAAACAGCAGGAGGCCTGTACATGGTTGGTTGGTCTGAAATGATTAAACTTTGTAAAATTGCAAAGTCATGATTTCCAAAGAAGAGAGATTTTATGAATACGTATAATACTAAAAGCAAACTTGCATTTTGATTTTGGAACATTCTGTGAAGTAAAATATATGGCATATAAAAGATTTTTTAATTTTTATTTGGGGGGATGGGTAGTTAAGTTTATTTATTTTTAGAGGAGTACTGGGAATTGAACCCAGGACCTTGTGCATGCTAAGCATGTGCTCTAACACTTGAGCTGTACCCTGCCCCCCAAAAGATTTTTTTTAATTGCTGACTATACAGGTAATTTTCTTTATTGTGGTAAAAAAAAATCACTTAACGTAAGATTCACTATTTTAACCATTTTAAAGTGTACAGTTTCAGTGACTTCTAGTACATTCACAGTGTTCTGCAACCATTACCACTGTCTAATTCCAGAACATTTTCATCACCCTAAAGGAAAACCCCAAACCCAGTTAAGCAGTCACTGCCTATTTCCCCAACCCGCATCCCCTGGCAACCACTAATCTGCTTTCTGCTCTGTAGATTTGTCTGTTCCTAGTCAAAATGGCCAGGATTTGCCTGGACATTTCATATACATGGAATCATACCTTTTGTATCTGGCTTCTTCCACTTGGCATAATGTTTTCAAATTCATCCATGTTAGAGTACCTATCAGTACTTCATTCCTTTTTATGGCTTAATAATATTCCTTTGTCTGGCTAGATCGCATTTTGTTTATTCATTCATCTGTTGGTGGATATTTGTATTGTTTCCACCTTTTGGCTATTGTGAATAATGCTGTTGTGAACATTTCGTGTACAAGTTTTGTTTTTTTTTTTAACACCTGTTTTCAATTCTCTTGGATATCTACCTCGGAGTAGAACTGCAGGCAGGTAAATTTAAAAACAATTTTTTTTTTAGTTGTAAAATATTCATAACAAAATTTACCATTTTTAAGTGTACAATTTGGTGAAATTAAGTATATTCACAATGTTGTGTTACCATCACCTCTATCCATCTCCAGAACTTTTTCATCATTCCAAACTGAAGCTCTGTACCCATTATTCTTGCTTTCTCTGTGCCTATTGTAAGTACCCCATATAAGTGGAATTATACAATATTTGTCATTTTGGATTGGTAATAAGTTGGTAAGAGCATAGACTGATAGGTGGTTATATAACCTTGGACAAGCAAGCCATTTAACACTGCCTATTTTTGTCATCTGTTCAAGGGTTTAATAAGAGTACTTACTGTCTAGCTTTAGATTACATGACTACATCAAAGACATTTATTGAATGGCGCATAGTAGGCACTCAATAAATGTTAGCTGCTATTTGATTTTTGAAGTTTTTATTTTATATCTGGTTCTTTTTCAGAATTCATAATGCACTTAAAGGAATCCCAGATGACCGAGATGGGCTGTTTGACACAATCCAGCGCTCTAAGAATCATTATCAAAAAAGAGCATACCAGTGTATAAAATGTATGGTAGCTCTCTTTAGCAACTGTCCTGTTGCCTACCAGATTCTGCAGGTGAGGGAGGGTTTCTCATATATGTATATATAATTTTCTAGAAATCTGAATCAGAATTAAGTATTCTGTTTTAAAAGAAGAGAATTGTGAGAATTGGGAGTTTTCGTTTTAAGTTAATTTTGAAAAGCATTCTGAAACCTTTTACATGTGTAGTTTTATTTTGTTTTGAAGGGCAACGGAGATCTTAAAAGAAAATGGACCTGGGCAGTGGAATGGCTTGGAGATGAACTCGAAAGACGACCATACACTGGCAATCCTCAATACACTTACAACAATTGGTCTCCTCCAGTGCAAAGCAATGAAACATCAAATGGTTATTTCTTGGAGAGATCACATAGTGCTAGGATGACACTTGCAAAAGCTTGTGAACTCTGTCCAGAGGAGGTAAAAAAAGCCACCAGTGTGCAGCAGATAGAAATGGAAGAAAGCAAAGTAATTCTTTACTTTATAGGCCAGTGTTTATGTATTAATGATAATGAAAAGAAAATTACATTGACGTTTTGTTTGCTTTAATGTTTACTATATGTGGTCTTAAGTTAATGAGGAAAATCTTTTAGAGAAATTTCTGTGAAATTGTCTGAAATCTGGTATTTCTAAGAGAACCCAATTAGGTTTTTTTTCAGTTGCTTTGTTGATCTGCAGTAAAAGAAAGGTTGTTAGTGGGTCAGTTTTTTTAGATATTAAAGATTTTATTTCAAATAGAAAAAAATAAACTTGAATTTGCCTACATAAAATTCTTTATCTTTAAATATTTAAAATTAGGAGCCAGATGACCAGGATGCCCCAGACGAGCATGAGTCGCCTCCACCTGAAGATGCCCCATTATACCCCCATTCACCTGGATCTCAATATCAGCAGGTACATAGGAGTTGGTTAGTGTTTATTCGCCTAGAATCACTTTTCATGCTTTATTTAAAGGATGGCTATGTTTTTTCTTGGGACTGTAAAGTAATAGAGAGGTTATCTAGACTAGCTTTACAGAAATGATCAAAAGAGGAGTGGTTGGAAAGGGGTCACAATGTGGCATGCTGGAACTTGCCCCTATGGTGTTTTCTTGGTTCAGATATATGCCCCTGTTGTGCTAATAGATAAAGTTAATAAAACTGATAATTCATGTCAATATAAAATGATAATATTTAGTACAATGGATTATGACATTTCCTGTTAGGCTAAGTCTACAGATGGATTCTGAAGACATTAAAATTTGGTAATGAAGGACGAAGTTTTTGCTTCCTTAGCCTAACCAATACTTCAGTGACAGTAAAAGTTACTGGAAAAAATCAGGGACTTGACAGGTTTCTGTAAAATTTCCTATAAAATCAGTAACTAAATTTAGATGAAGAATCCTTCTAAATGAGTTCTCCTTCTAAAACCCAGATGTGACTAATAATTTAGATCTTTTGAGGCAGTGGGACTCAAACTTGAACAAACATCAGACTACCCCAGTGGGCTTGTTATATATAGCAAAGTGCTGGGCCACACCCAAGTTTCTGATTCACTAGGTCTGGGGTGGGGCCCAGAAAATGTACATTTCTAATGAGTTCCCAGGTGATGCCGCTGTGTTGGACTGGGAACCACTCTGTCAGAACCATTACTTAAGGCATTCTTTCTTACATTTCAAAGTAGAAATAGAAGCATGCTGAATAGTTAGAAAATGCATATTCAACATATTTGTTTTCATAATATAAAATATGAAAGTAAAGCCTAAAATCTTACTGGCTTGGTGGGAATGTACAGAAAAATGACAGCTCAGGAACCAAATCCACAAGGAGAAATGTTACTTTCCTCAGCCCTGAGAAAGCTCATAGATTAATCATGCCTAGTTAATAATCCATTATCTTCTACGTTGTTTTGTTTTCATTGACGCCATTCTGTATTCAGGGTTTGTTGCTCGTGTGGATCTCATATGATCATCAATCATATTTATCATATAGAAGTTTCACGGTGCTTAGAAGACTGAGAATAGATGTGTTCTAACTCACAAGTCAGTTTTTGTGAATTTTTTTCTTTTTTTTTTTACCATGAGCAGAAATGGTCTGTGTTATCCTTTATTTGTCAGACTTGGGTCTGAATAATTTGGGGCACTTAAAAATCACTTTGGCCAAAGAATCAAACAGACCTACACTGCTCTTACCTGGGGCTTTCGAGTTTGCATTTAGGCTACATTTTCTCTTTCAAACCAATTTTTTTCCCCAGCATTATTTACTCTTTGTCAGTTTCAGGAATAAAAGAAATGCTTATTTCCACAAACTTCAGCCTGTGATTTTAAAGTTGAAGTTGAACACATGAAAAGTTTTAACATGCAGATCTCTTCTCCCTTCCCAGAATAACCATGTGCACGGACAGCCGTATACAGGCCCCGCAGCGCATCACATGAACAACCCTCAGAGAACTGGCCAACGAGCACAAGACAATTATGAAGGCAGTGAAGAAGTAGCCCCACCTCAGACAAAGGATCAGTGAAATGCACATGATTAACTGGTTCCATCAAGACTGTGCACCCAGGCCTTACAGTCCAACCTTTTTCTGTGTCTGGCTAATATTTAAAACTAGAAAAACTATTCCTAATCAACATGGAGTGGAGAGTTTATTCACTGTCTTACCTGCAGAAATTTGCTGTCAATATATAACCCGCCTGCAGTGGAAAGTGTATAGTGTTTTGTAATAAATGGCCTGATGCTAATGTGTAAATGGCAAAGGTGTATATAGTATATTAATGTTTGACTGTTAATTCTTAAGCAAGAAACTTTTTTCTTGATGAGACTCACAGATCTACAAAAACTACAAAAGGTAATTCTCTTGTTATACCCATTGCACTCTGCAACCAGTGTTGCCTGCCTCACGGCAGTTGGATCAACTCCTTTACAAAAACAAAAAATAAGTCAACAGCGACAAAACAGAGCCCATCCATGTCAGCCACACCAATAGTTTCATGTTAATTCTTTGCCACTGGAGTCAGTTTTGTTATGAGCAATGTAAGGCTGGTGACCTTTAAATTATTTGGTTGATATGGAAAATTGGTGATGTAACATTGTTTCTAGAACTTTTTCATTGCCTTTTTATTCTGATGTTAGGTTAATCACTTTGAAGCTATAGTTATGCTGTAACATTTAGCATGGCTTCACACCAGGTTAGTGTAGCCAATGAGGAAAAAATTACCATAATGACAGCAGTTGTCCCAGTGTGACAGCTGTTATTGCTCAGAGCTTTTCCTTCTTACACCTAGAATATAAAATATAAAACAAGGGGAGAAATGTGATAAACAGGTGGTTTTCAGTTATACATATGTTGCTTACATTTAATGTTTGACAGTTCAATCTCTGGGTGGGATAAAGAAACTTAAGTATCAGTAACGGAAATTTTAAAAGATTTAAAAACAAATATGCAAAAATTTGCTATGCCAGGATGCTTGGAGCATAATAGAAGACTGTATTTGGTGTGCTTGTTTTGTTTCTTTGGTAGAGCTTCCTAGGTGAATCTTCTAAAACTTTCCTTCCGCTGGACCCCAGAGAAGTGGAAGTTGTCAGAACCCCACAAGTACTTGGAGTGCCGCTGCGCCGCCATGTCTGGCTGAGCTGCTTGGTCAGCTTTACTTGAAAGCAAGAATTGTCCTAGCTCCTTTTCCATTATTCCAAAACTTTTATCGTTTGAAAAGCAGGGTCTAATTAAAAAGGAAACTACTGGTTAGTTAATACAGTTGAGGTATCATAATTTCAGAATAAACATTGAATTAAAGATAAGGAATTCATCAGTTAATACTGTATTTAAAAGAGAATTGGTAACTTGAATGTGTGTAATTTTTTTTGGAAACTGTCTAAAAACCAAATATCCCTGCAAACAGATACAGTCCACCCTATTCTATTTAAATATTTTGCTGTTTTATTTTATAGAAATTATTTTGCTGAATTCACAAATAGAATTTGATTTAAGAAGAACTTTTTGTCCTGTGGTGTGTTTTGGGTTTTTTTGTTTCTTGGTTTTTTTGGTTACTTTTTTGTCCTTTTTTTTTTTTTTTTTAAGGACTGCATATTAAAATTAATTCTGTGCACAACATGCCTAGGCATGGCACTGAATTCAGGAGTTCAGTCACTTTGAGTTTTTGTGCACAGAAGGATTTGACCTTTGGCCCTTTACTAAAGATTTAGAGAAAAACAGGATGTTGACACTGTAAAAGTTTCCTAACATAATCAATCTTGTACTTTTTGTATGTTTTTTATATACATGTATATTTAATGAGCACAAGCTTGGTTGTATTTTTTACAATTCAGTTAACAGGAAAATGTTTTGTCAAAAAGGCTATAGTTGGAATTGAACAAAGCAGAAACAAAATTGGGAACTGAGTTATTTTGTGACTAAAAGGGGGCAGGTATTTAAGATAAAGCTTTGGGTGTCTTTATTTGCAGTACTCTGTAGTCAATCTGTGCTTCTAGGTTTTCTGTAATATTAGGAAATTTTGACACCAGATAGATCCTGTTTTTACCTTAAGTATATTACATCTGAATTTGTTAAGTGTTAGCGAAAGTCATACTGTCTGCAATTCCAATTGGTAATTTTGATTTAAAAGTTCCTCGATTCCAAGCTTCCTTAATGAGCAAAATAGATTAAATTTATTTGGACAAGTTGCTATTAAATATACCATCTCACCTTCTGAGGTGATTTTTGTATTTTCTGCTCCTTAACAAAAGTATGTAACATACTTAATTTAAAAACTAATGACTTCCTAGACATGAAAAACTTGACATTTTAAAAGGCTGTGAATTTTTCTCCTTGGAGGGAGATCCCACCTTGGTTGCTTTGAATTTACAAGTCCCCAGTGCCAGGTGAGGAGGGCTTGTGAATCCTTTCCCCCTCCGGTTGAGGAAGTGGTCTGATGTGACCAGGATCTAGGGAAAGTGAATGGAGAGAGTTATTTTTGTTTGTTTGTTTGTTTGTGCAAATTATTTTCTATATTTAACTCTTAAGCAAGCATTAATGTATAACCGAAAATTTTAAGATGCATGTTATTGTAAGAGCAACATAGTGGTGATTTTGAGGTCTTTTTCTGAACATAAATGGCACATTTTAAACTTCAAGTCTTCAAAGTGCCTAAAGATTATTTAATTCTCCCTCAACTGATTTCTTGAGCCATATATATATTTCCTACTTTAACTGTTTGTTGCAGAATCACTAGTCTTCCTTTCAAAGAGGAACCCCCCAGAATTCTAAATGGCATGATTTCTTTATAGAAGACAGTAGAATGTGTTAACATAAAGACTGAAGATATTTTTGTTGTTAATCTGTGTGAACAAGGGCTCTGCCCTATTGGATCTTAAGTATTTCAGTGCACAACTTGGTTCAAAAAAACAAACCACATTGCTGCTGTTTCAAAGCCCTCCGCCAACCAAATTTTCACTTTCAGCATTGTAGAGGCAGAAACAAGAACATAATCAGATTTGGGGTTTCTGTCTTTCGTTGATTTTCTCTCAATGATAACTTCCCAACTTGTCTCTCTTAGCTGTTATGTATACAAATTTAGAATTATTAAAATGTTTTATATTTTTTTCATGATTAACTTTTATTAGTGAGTGAGAACAACTTAATTATTTAATCCTAATAGTGATTTAAAAAGATGAGGAGCCTTTTTTATTTGAATTAACATTTGTAAATGAATGCAACGGTCTGTGAATATTCAGATGACCACCCCGAAACAGTTCCTTTCAGTTTTCTCTTAGTGTTTTTCCAGCACATGTTCCCCCATGAACTCTTCGCTGAATTTAGTAGTTAATTTGGTGGATATATCCTGCCTTATTTAGAATTATAACTGGATAAGAGAATTGCCTTTTCATTATAAGTGCCCAGTTTTGGTCTCTAGTTTGAAGGTACTACATACATACTGCCGAGAAAGGAAAACGCCACTCCCCTCCTCCCAGGTTTTATGTTACTGAGGAAAAAACCCATTCAGTACTGGTTTCTTTGTAGTGGGGCTCAACCAAACTTGGTCCTGCACCTATGTGAGTGTTTAGTGTTTGAAAATAAGGTTTTGGGTGTGATAAGTCACTACAGAAGTGCTAAATGTATTAAGAACTTGCTGCCGACTGTGTTTATGATGATTATTTTACGTTTGTAGAAATGTAGCCCTTTTCCTCCAAACTTAAAGGTGTAAGCAAACGGGGGGAAGGTGCACCATGTTTTAAATTTGGAAATGAATGAATTTTTTCATTTTGAAATTCAGATTCCCAAAAGGAAATTTCACCACCCAGATCATATATTTCTCAGCCTTTTACAAGCCAACAGACTGACTGAAGATTGTCCACAGTTCCTAAGATTTAGCACATATACAAAAATAAAACTTTATAAATTAAATTTCGGTTTTCCCTTTTATTTATTAAGATAAGGTTTCTAAACGGAAGGTAAAATAGAGGTGTAATAGATTTAAAGGAAACTTTAAAAGGGAAATGTTTACAAGTAGAGGAATTTGGCCCTCTTTTTGTATATTCACATCTGAGCCATTCAAAACTGGAATTGTGACCTAATTGCTGATTTGATGGTTCATTCTCAGACCAAGATTTGGCAAACAAACACTTTTGGTGTTTCAGAATTCATTTAAATCAGAAACAAAGCAGATCACATATCTGAGGCGAGTTCTAGAAGTGAAAATTTATTTAATTCTCTAGGAAATTCCATCTGTTCTGCTTTTTAAATCAGAAAAGTTTGTTGCCATGTTCCAAAGAAATGTGACTTCCTTAGAAACCTGTTGATGCTTCCCTGAAGTTCAGTTACTCCAAGGATTACTGCCTGAGAGACATATCCCTGATTTTCAGCAGATTGTTTTCTAAAAATAGAACCAGAAGATTAATAAACTCGTGTTCTGCAGTTTGGAAAACTCCAGTCACGTTAAACCTTTTGAATTTTAAAATCCAAAGTATTTTTACCTACTTCATGAACACACCTAACTGAATGAAAATATATATAGACACCAATATTTTGAAGTGCTTCATTGTAATTTACAGGTAGGTAAAAAACTGACAGGTTTTTGTCTCTACGTCAATGTTTAAAGTTGAGGTTACATAAAAGGTTTTAGTAACATTTTCTTTAGAATGTAAAGTCTCAAGGGAAATGTTCTTAAACCACACTAAAGCTTTGTTCCACAAAACAACAGACCCACAGAAAAATCAGTTGGTTATTTTGAAGGCATTCTACTTAAGTGTACAGAAGAATAAAATGGGAATACTTGCTGTCATCCGAAAACAGATGGGGTCATCTCATACTCCAGCAACATTAGGATATACTGCATTTCATCAAAGATGCAAGATCACTCACTTCCAGGGATGTCAAAATGTGGGGCATCCCATTTGGTAGTAATCCATGTCATGGCAAATGCCTTTTTTACATCTAGAAATAGAAGTTTTTCCTTTCAATGGGCTTTTCTCGAGTTGTTTATTTTTCTATTAACCTACTGAAACAGAAACCCTATTTTTATGTGTAATTCTTGGCAGAAGTGGCCAGTTTACAAGTTTATGAAGAAAATGCTTGATGGAGCTGAACCTTTTGAGGAGTCAACACTGCCTTGTATTAGCAGTCTTCTGAGACAGTTGTGTTGTGGCCTCCAGTTCCCTTTTCATGCACATGACAGTTGAGACGCCAGGCAGACTTTCTGGCTGCCCCCAATATCCATCAGCTGTCCTTCCTTGAATGCCTTCCCTTTGTTTCCCTCCCGCCCCAAAGGGAGCCTAGTGGGGGCCACCCTGCAAGGTAGAATTCTATTCATTTCTTTCTCTTCAATGGTATAGATGTAAAAGGAGTCAAAATGGATGCTTTGGACGCTGGGAGTTTTTCCTTGAGTCCCTTGGAGGGATTCACTTGCAGAAGGATTCAAAAGTGGATTCTTAACAGTTCTCATCTAATTCTTCCCCACCCATTAGTGCACCTTCTTTGGAATTCAGAAGTAAAGATAACTTGGGGTCTTAAATCTGGTGCTTTAGGTGGGACCAGGAGAAGGAAGTGTTCAGAATGAAGGTTCAGAACCTCCTTCCCCTCAGACCTGCCTGAATACTGCCTGCACCGCGGCTCTTAGCGAGGGACAGCATCTGCAGGGTGCCAAGGAAACAGGTCAGCGCTGCAGGCTCAGAGTGTGTTGAGCAAAAGCCCTTCACAATCCATTTTCCTAAGGTCTCTGCGTTTAGGAGGTGTCCCGGAAGGGTTCTTGGTGTGAATGACTGTGTTCTGTTGGGTGTATAGGAAAACAGATTTTAGAGGCTGTGTTTAAAATCAGAAAGCTAGATGGTGACTGCTTAAAGTTGGTGAGTATCTTCCCTTATTGAAAATATTAATCAGGAGTACCAGCAATTAGTTCTTTCAGCCATCTACTTTCAGACTGTCTTAAGCATTTAGTATAAAAACTTTCTTAGCAAAACAGGCCTCATGCAGATTCCCAAAAGGCTATGTTAAGCAGACCTTCCTTAGGATGTCTGACAAGGTCAAAGGCTAAGACCATGCATGTACTAAAGAGGTTTAAAAGCTAAAGCTATGAAGTCAGTTTTAAATACAAGCCCTATGGCCATCATTCAAAAGTCCCCAAATGATAAACGCTGGAGAGGGTGTGGAGAAAAGGGAACCCTCCTACACAGTTGTTAGGAATGTAGTTTGGTGCAGCCATTATGGAAAACAGTATAGAGATTCCTCAAAAGACTAAAAGTAGACTTACCATATGATCCAGCAAGCCTCCTACTGGCCATGTATCCAGAGGGAACCTTAATTCAAAAAGATACATGCACCCCAATGTTCATAGCAGCATTGTTTACAATAGCCAAGACATGAAAACAACCTACATGGCCATCGACAGATGACTGGGTAAAGAAGCTGTGGTATATTTATACAATGGAATACTACTCAGCCATAAAAAAGAATAAAACAATGCTATTTGCAGCAACATGGATGGACCTGGAGATTGTCATTCTAAGTGAAGTAAGCCAGAAAGAGAAAGAAAAATACCATATGATATCACTTATATGTGGAATCTTAAAAAAAAAAAAAAAGACAAATGAATTTATTTACAAAACAGAAACAGACTCACAGACATAGAAAACAAACTTATGGTTACCAGGGGGAGAAGGGGTGAGAAAGGATAAATTGGGAGTTCGAGATTTGCAGATACTAACTAATATATATATGTATAATAGATAAACAATACATTCAAAAACAAAAAAAAATACATTCATACTGTATAGCACAGGGAACTATTCAATGTTGTAACTTATGGTGAAAAAGAATATGAAAACGAATATATGTACGTTCATGTGTGACTAAAGCATTGTGCTGTACACCAGAAATTGACACAACATTGTAGACTGACTATACTTTAATAAAAATATACATATTAATTAATTAAGATAAAATTTGGGGGAAAAAAGCCCTTAGGTTGTAGGTAGACCTCTATTGCCCCAAGGTTTCAATTTTTAATTAAAAAGCAAAAACCAAAAATTCAGATTTGCAGTAAATATGAACAGATTTGCCTTTCTAATCTACGGAAGCTTGGTTTAGTAACTGTCACTAGTAATGTACGTGCTTGGATGCTGGGTTTCTGTTTAGCGCTTATCAACACAGCATTAGACACTGGAAATAGGCTTCTTACACTGAGGTTAGCAGATACTCCATCCTTTGAGGGAAAACAATCCAACATACTGTTTGGAAGGAGTGCCAGCTGGAGTAGGATGTAGTGTTGAAAATACCTTGCACTCATGATAAAATAGAAAAGGCTACAGGATGTCCCTCTCATTGTGTTTTTGTCTTTAGAAAAGCATGGTGCCAAGTAACCAAGAGCAACACTTATAGTGTAAGGTGTCTTTCAGTAATAATTTATCAGTATGAAATTCACACTTCAGTTGTCATTTACTGTGCTTCTGTGATGGGCAGTAATCTACAAAGTCATTTTGAGGCTGAAGAGTAATAGTTTACATCACAGAGAAGTGAGCTTAACTCTAGAATGTTGACACTGAAATGCCTTCCTTAAAGGCAAAGATGGTGGGGTGGGTATACCTAGGAAGCATAAGATCCTGGGTTCAATCCCCAGCACCTCCATTAAATAATAAATAAAAAGTATTTTTTTAAAAGTCGAGAATGAACTGAAAATATAAGGCTAGACCCAAAGGAGGCCATAAATAATGTCATATCTGAATCTCCTACAATATACTGAAGTTTGGTGTTAAGTTGGTTTAAAAGCAGTTGTTAAAACTTGACTTTCTAAATTTGGCTGGTGAATGAGGGAAAAAAAAAGTAAGGTTTTTTTCTGTTTGTTCTGAATTTGCTTACAGACGTATGCCGTGTTACATTTTGTGTCTAGATTAAAAGAGGAAATAATAACCCATATTTTAAATCACGCTGCACATCAGCTTCAGCAGCTCTCTGCCGGGCATGGCGTGTGAGCTCCCGGCAAGGAACAGCTTTAGTTAAGAAGGTGATGTGGGGTTACAGCTTTGAAAACCCAACTATACCTTTTACTTTTTTCTTGGCACCGATTTGAAAATAAGTACATTTTGAAAAGCTATACTGACACATTTCTGGTAGCTCAGGTGAGGAGTTTCTTGCAGCCACTGCTTGGAATTAGAAAAAAAGATGCTAACATGCTCTTCAAAACACACGGGCCCCTGGGGAAAAGAATGTGGCAACTCATATTTTCAGGAAACAGCAGGATGTCCCCTGACCCAGTGCCACCCCATGTTTCCTTGGCAGCTCCAAAGTAGGGATGTCACAGGCCCCGATGGTGACTTCAGTACAACACGAAACAGAAGAGGCGGCCTGTGAGCTGTGTTCTTGCCCAAATAGCAATGCCTACAACTAATAAAACAGTCTTACCCTGTGTATGGTTCTTAAGTTGGATCTCAACTTACAAATGTTTTCCCCTATTAAAAAAGAAAAAGCTTTTTTATTCATATGAAACGCTACCATCCATGGTCATTTTGACTAAAGATTTACCTCCTCATAATGCTTTCTGAAATGGTCTGAATTTCAACTTCACATGGGTAGCCTGGGGGCAGGGGTTTTTCTCATTTGCATCTCACTCTGGTCTTTGTTAAAATGAATTTTCATCAGAAGTTAATTTTGCTGTACCAGTCAGTCAGAAATAGTACTTAATACTTGAAACATGTTATGGGCCCTGCAGGAAGAAATATATGAATCTAAAGAAAGGAGGTGACGGTGGTCATTGGAAGCATAAGTTCTCGCGTGAAGTGCACTTCTCACTCAAACACAAACTTCTTTCCATAATGCCTTAAATTGCATTCTGTCCCAGTTGCTCTCTTGATTTGAATATGGGGGATTGAACCCCAACTGTGTCTCTGGAAAGCTCTGGTCTCTGGTCGCCAAGCGCACAGTCATTAACCCTGTGTAACGCCATTTGTATTCAGTCCAGAGAAACGCTAGGGCAGCACATCCTTGTGGGGGGGTTCCAGATGTACTCCTGTCTTTTGCAAGAAATTCCAACTTTCTTTACAGACAATCAATGCAGCCTTCATGTTTAAAGAAAGGCAATTAATCAAATCTTTCAGCTTAGAATTAAAGTTGAAAAATTGTAAGTTTACAAGATTGCCTGTAAATAAAATCTGACACTGAGCTTAGTTACCTGGTTAGATTGAAACAACCCAAAGTGGTTTGCTTGTGTTGTTGGCTTTTTAGTTGCTTGTTTCCATTTATTTTTTTCTTTAGTATTCAGATTTTGAACATATACACATTTAGGGAATATTGTTTTGTTTGCAAGATGACACGATACAATACATAGAAAATCCTGAAGACATGACCAGAAAAATACTAGAGCTCATCAATGAATTTGGTAAAGTTGCTGGATACAAAATTAATATACAGAAATCTGCTGCATTTCTATACACTAACAATGAAACATCAGGAAGAGAAATTAAGGAAACAATCCCACTTATCATCCCATCAAAAAGAATAAAATATCTAGGAATAAACCTACCCAAGGAGGCAAAAGACCTGTACTCCAAAAACTGTAAGACAATGATGAAAGAAACTGAAGACAACACAAAAAACAAATGGAAAGATATACCATGTTCTTGGATTGGAAGAATCAGTGTTGTTAAAATGACCACACTATCCAAGGCAATCTACAGAGTCAATGCAATCCCTATCAAATTACCAATGGTGTTTCTCCCTGAACTAGAACAAAAAGTGTTTTAAATGTGTATGGAAACACAAAAGACCCTAAATAGCCAAAACAATCTTGAGAAAGAAGAATGGAGCTGGGGGAATCATGCTCCCTGACTTCAGACTATAAGCAAAGCTACAGTAATCAAAAGAGTATGGTAGCAGCACAAAAACAGACATATAGATCAATGGAACAGAATAGAGAGCCCAGAACTAAACCCATACACTCATGGTCAATTAATCTTCGACAAAGGAGACAAAAATATATAATAGAGAAAAGACAGTCTCTTCAATAAGTGGTACTGGGAAAACTGGACAGCTACATGTAAAAGAATGAAATTAGAACATTCTCTAAAACTATATACAAAAATAAACTCAAAATGGATTAAAAACCTAAATCTAAAATTGGATACTCTGAAACTCTTAGAGGAAAAACATAGGCAGAACATTCGTTGACATAAACTGCAGCAATATTTTTTGGATCTATCTCCTAGAGTAATGAAAAGAAAAACCCAAAAATAAACAAATGGGACCTAATTAAACTTACAAGCTTTTGCAGAGCAAAGGAAACCATAAACAGAACAAAAAGACAACCTACGGAATGGAAGAAAATATTTGCAAACAATGCTACCAACAATTTGCAAAATATACAAACAGCTCATACATCTTAATATCAAAAAAACAAACAACCCAATCAAAAACTGGGCAGAATGCCTAAACAGACTTTTCTCCAAAGAAGACATACCAAAAAGAACATGAAAACACACTCAATATTGCTAATTATTAGAGAAATGCAAATGAAAACTAAAACGAGGTATCACACCAGTCAGAACGGCCATCGTCAAAAAGTCTACAAATAACAGATGCTGGAGAGGGTGTGGAGAAAAGGAACCCTCCTACACTGCTGGTGGGAATGTAGTTTGGTGCAACCTCTATGGAGGACAGTATAGAGGTTCCTTAAAAAACTAAAAATAGACTTACCATATGATCTAACAATCCCACTTCTGGGCATATATCTAGAGGAAACTAATTTGAAAAGATACATGCACACCAGTGTTCATAGCAGCACTATTTATGATAGCCAAGACATGGAAGTAACTTAAATGGCAACTGACAGATGACTGGATAGAGAAGCTGTGGTATATTTATACAATGGAATATTACTCAGCCATAGAAAATAATGAAATTATGCCATTTGCAGTAACATGGATGGACCTAGAGATTATCATACTATGTGAAGTCAGTCAGATAGAGAAAGACAAATGTACATCACTTATATGTGGAATCTAAAAAAATAATACAAATGAACTTATTTACAAAACAGAAATAACTCACAGACATTGAAAACAAAATTATGGTTACCAAAGGGGAAAGAGGGGGATAAATTAGGAGTTTGGTATTAGCAGATACAAACTACTGTATATAAAATAGATAAACAACAAGGTCCTACTGTGTAGCACAGGGAACTATATTCAATATCTTGTAATAACCTATAGTGGAAAAAACCTTAAAAAGAATATATATATAAATATATTTTTATATTTATATATTTATATATATATATTTTTTATATTTATATATATTTATATACAAAAATATATATTCAGATATATATATATGAATCACTTTCCTGACTAACTGAAACTAACACAACACTGTAAATCAAATCACTGTAAATCACTGTATTTCAATAAATATTTTTTAAATTTTAAAAAAGGATTAAATTTCCACATGGGCAGATACACACTTAAAAAAAAAAAACCCAGTGGTGTAAGTTAACAGTTTGGGGTGTTGTCCAGGATGAAATATAAAGTATACACAGAATGCCTTTTGCAAGGCAGTGGTGCTTCAAGGCTGGCCCAAGGGCTAACACTGGCCTGGCTGAACAAGGAACATCTGGGGAAAAATCCAGCTTCTGGGTCCCACGCCTAGAAACTGGGTTTAGGTGTGACATGCCCAGGAATCTATAACATTGTTTAAAGTTCCACATGTAACTTCAGTCAGGTTTGAAGACCATGTCCATAGTGCACTGCTGTTCTTTAAAAAAAAAAGCAGGGGAGGGTAGGTTGCCAAACTTCAAAACTACAGAGAAGCATACAGACAAATGCAACCCCCAGGTACCTATTACCCGGAATGGGCAATTTTCTACATATTTGCTTCAAGTATTATTTTCATTAAGAGAAATCAGGTATTATAATGAAGTCCTCATTTCTCCCCCGCCCATGCTCAGCCCCATCCCCTTCCCCGGCTTCAGAAGCCACCAGGGTCGTGACTCAGTATGTTTTTCAGGCGCAGTTTGTGCCGGTGCCAGGTGGTCAGCGCAGGCAGATCTTACTTAAGGAGCTCCAAGAAAAAAGAAAAGGATTTGGTAAATCCAGGAACACTGACAATGTAGTGTGTGAGCAAAACGACCACAGCGCAGTATTTTCTAGGCAAAGGTTCAAAGGAATGGATGGTGTTTTTCCAGACGCGGTCATGGGGTTCTGGGTCAGAAATGGTTTTCTCCTCCACGGACGTGGGATATGACATGACTACCGATGAAAGGAAGTTTCACAGGCAGAGGTCTGGGGACGTCATTCTGGCTTATGATTTAACTCCAATCTGATGCCAACTCAAACAGCCTGCTTGTGGCCTGTCAAACATATGCTGCACATCTGCTTTAGTTGTTAAAGGAAAGGGCGCACTGACCAGAAGAACGTCCTTGTTAAGAATACAGAAAAAAGACAAATGAACTTACTTATAAAACAGAAACAGACTCCCAGACATAGAAAACAAACTTATGGTGACCAGTGGGGTGAGGGGGTGGGAAGGGGTAAATTGGGAGTTGGAGATTTGCAGACGCTAATATATAGAAAATAGATAAACAAGTTTATACTGTACAGCACAGGGAACTATATTCAATATCATGTAGCAGCTTATGGTGAAAAAGAATATGAAAATGAATATATGTATGTTCATGTATGACTGAAGCACCGTGCTGTACACCAGAAATTGACACAACATTGTAAACTGACTATACTTCAATATAAATAAAAATAAAAAATAAAAAAATTAAAATAAAATAAAATAAAATAAAATAAAATACTAAAAGCCTCCCTTCCCGGGACGCCAGTGCTGGTCCCCCTTCAATGATAAAACTCCCTTCCCAGGTGCCAAGGCCACACTGACTCGCTATGTACGTGCTGACCTCACTTTTCTCTTAAACCTTGAAGGAATGTACCCCTGACTTGTTTGATGCCCTCTGTTCTGACATAATATAAAACTGTGCTAAAAACCATGCTTTACGAGAGCAGTTCCTCAGAGTGACCTGAGAGGCTGTCTCCTGGGCTGCTGTCCTCAGTTTGACTCAAATAAAACTCTTTTCTATTCCTACTATAGATTACTTATTGATTATTTTCATCAAAACTGCCCTCCTCCATTTGTAAAACAAAATTTCTAGTCAGCTGACTTTTCCCACCTGTGGGAAGGGTCCCAAGAGCAAGAAGAGGAAGGTTTCTTTGTCAAATGTTCCTCGTAGAAAAGGAATGTACTGAGACCCAGCTTTGCATCTCCAGGCTTTAGTTCTGCCCAAGAGAACCCCTCTAGCTGTAAGGCTGCGATCCTGGCAGCCTGACTCTGCAATATTCCCCAAATAATGACAAATAAAATAGCACTTTAGCCGTCTGTTCGAGTCGGTGCATTTGGCCTCTGGTGTTGATAAACCTGCTTCAATAAAAAGCAAAAACAAAGCCCAGAGTTTAGCAAAAAGCATGGTTGGGTGAGCAGCCAAAAGCAATCTCCATTTCGGAAAGAAACACAACTTCATTTATTTTTAGCCAAGATGTTTTGGGAACATGTGATCTGCTTTAGAGCAACAAATGCAGTGTGCTCTGGTGTCACTCAAGGGCCCCCTCCTTTTTGAAGAGAAGCAAAGACAACGTGAGGGTGTCACAACCTCAGGGGTGTATCTTTATGTTTACATTTGGCTTTGTGGTTGAAATTAGCAGTAAGAATCTTCTGGAACATCAGCCTAACTAGTTCACCACGGGATTCTTGGTAATGGTAATAGGAGACATTTTCACAGATGACCAATGGCAGTTAGCTTTGCTGTGTGTTGGCTTTGGCAAAATCCAGTGGAGGTTTTTTCCCGATTGATTTGTTTAATACTACCCCAAGATAGTATTATATTTATTGGCTCTTTCCTATAGAATAGGACAATATGAAAAAAATCGGATTACTTCCTTCTCCGCCAGCAGTAGGACAGCCTTAATCCTCTTCATAATCGTATAAGGGAGGTAAAATAGCCTCATTTTACACACAAAGAAATTTCAGCTCAAAGAGCTTAAATGACTTTTCTGGGGTTGCTCAGCAGGGAGAGAGAAAAACGAGAGATTGTTTTCTTTGTGTTAAACTATTGGCCAAATAAATAAAACAAACAGGAGGTAGCATTTTGAATGCGACTGTGTGGTTTATGAACAGTGCTGACAGCTGGGGCTCCTGTGTCATGTCTGTTGACTGTGTGATCTGTCAGCGTTTAATAATGAAATGTTCAATATCTTATCACAATCTATAATGAAAAGGAATAGGAAAAGGAGTCTCCGTATGTATATGGATGACTGAAACACGATGCTGTATACCAGAAATTGACACAACATTGTAAACTGACTATACTTCAATTTTTAAAAAAGATAAACAAAAAAAGAATGAAATGTTTCACCTGCAGCACTGGGGGCAGAAACAGACGGGTTAATTTCTTTGAAGAGATGGCTGGCATTTCACAGGCGTGCTCGGTACTCTTTGTTAATCAGTTCTACCCCCCGTAAGGTAACTGCCACATACCCAGAGGAGAGAATATTGAAGACATTTTTTGTCTAGAAACAGGTTATATGCTCTCTTCAAAGGGAACAAAGGAAAAATTGAGTTTTAAATTTACACAGTGTTGTATGTCAAATATATTTCAATGAAAACAACTGAGCTGCAGGGATTAAAGTTATTATTAATAGATGATATTGCCAAGTAGATTCTAGTAAGCGTTGTATTTTTAAATCTGTGATCTTTTTCCCTTCTGCTTTCTAAATTTACTACCAGAGCAGAAAAATCTAATGAAATTGCAGAAAATTGGAAATGCAGAAGAGAAGTACAACTTCTGTAGCTTCCATGGCCTCTAATAAGCGCCACAAATTCCAGAGAAAGCGCCGCTCAGGATTTTTTTAAAATCATTTTTTAACAGCAAAAACCCATTTGAGGCAAGGCCTGGCAGACAACTGTATTTAGTCTTGCTATTCTTGCCTGAAACAGCAAGCGCAAGGAAATGAATTGGAAGCATCTCCTAGATCATGTGATTTCTTCAAGATTTCTATACCCTGTGTCTGTTCCTCCTCTGCTGTATCATTAATAAGTTCGCATATTTGACACCTTGCTAACTCCCTTACCCTCTGATTCTGTTTACAAGTCCCTCTGCACTAGGAGCGAGAGCACATTGGTAACTAAATAGTTAACAGTGCTTTCTCAGGGATTCTGGCCCAGGCAGTTTGAGTCCAGATGCAAATTTAGGTGCCTCAGCATCAAATGAATCACATTCTTTGTATCATAGCTTTGGTCACCAAGGGCCGACTTAAATGATTCAGTAAATAGAAGTGTCACCACAGTAATCGGAGTTATGATCTGTATGTCAAAATCTGCCTGATAACACTTAAGCATTTATTTTTATCACATATTTTTTAAAAAGCCTCCAAAAAGAGTGACTCCAGTCGGTTTGCTCTGGGCTCCCTTGAGGACCTCTTGGGAAGCCCTCGCTCCCTGGGACAGCAGCTATTTTGAGCACTGGCCTTTATAGCTACACCTTAGAAAGCATCCGAGTTCTGACTGAAATGAACAGTTTGCAATATATTCACAACAAGCAGAATTCCTAATAAGCTGGTTTCCTGTAGTGGATCAAAACAAGCCTACTTGCTGGTAATAAATGATTTTAGGTGCTTCTATTTATCTAGACCTTCAGCCTGTCAACTAATTTTAGGATAGAAAATTAGAAAGCTGCCTCTGTGACTGGTTTTCAATTCTGCCGATATTAACATTTTAGTAACTGGCAAGCAGCACCCCCGGCTCATCAGCATAAATCTACTTGATTACACAGGCATGCTACCCTGGAAGAAAATATAAATACCCCCACAGGACTCAAAGCTATTTTCATTTGGAATGCAAATACATGCAGCCCATAAACATCATTTTTTTCCCCTAGATTGAATCTTGCAGTGGAAAATAAAGGTTGCTCACCACTAATGGAGAGATTTCTAGAAGCTACAAGAGGTTCTTATTCGAGCAGTATGATTTCGAATTAGCCAAAGACCTCATGAATGCCTAACAAAGAAAACTGGGGAAGGGGACTGGAGTGCTGTCGGTCAAAGGGCACAAATAATGCAGTTATAAGAAGAGTAAGCTCTGAGGATGTAATGTACAACATGGTGACTGTAGTTAATAATATGGTACCGGATACTTGAAAGTTGATGAGAGTAGATCATAAGCATTCTCACCACACACACAGCAAAAAGACTTAACTATGATAACTATGTGAGGTGATGGATGTGTTAATTACCTTGATCTTGGTAATCATTCTACAACGTATATGTATATCAGGTAATCATGTTGTATACTTTAAATATATACAATTATATTTGTCAGTTATTTCTCAGTAAAGGTTTTTTTTTCTTTTAAAGCAAACTGGAAACCATCTATACTTCAATTTTTAAAAAGTAAACTGGGAAGAATAATTGAAGAAGGAAACAAATAACCAGATGGGAAGATTCCAGGGGCCCTGGTGGGGGGAATCAGGAAGGGGGTTTCTAAACCCTGGGCTGGTCCCCAAAGCTCATACTCTGAGGATTTGTCTGCTCAAAATGAGGAAGAATGAGAGAAATTGGGACAACTTAGTAAGATTTTTATAAAACTGAATTTGCTCCATTTAAAAGACTGTCCTATGAGATTATAGGATCTTGGCATCTTTTGACATTTAAATCTCCATCTTTGTATGATGATCATAGTAGTGGTGCTTATGTGTGTGTGTGTGTTTGTTTTTAATTTTCTAACTTGGTACAACACAAAGTTGGAAAGCCCCTTCAAGACCACAGGAGATATCTATTTCTCCTAAATTCATACAGTCAGAGAAGTATTAGTAAAATGAAGAAGCAGAGGAACCACTCCCAATGAAAAGAACAAGAGAAATCCTCTGAAAGAACAATGAAATAAGACCTCCCCAGTATACTAGATAGTGCGTTTAAAAAGGAGATAATAAAAATACTGAAGGAATTAAGAAAGGAAAGCAATAGAAATGCAGATTACTGTAAAAGGAAATAGAAACTATAAAGAGGATCCAATTAAAATTAAAAAACTCATTTCCCAAGACAAAAGCCGAGCTAAAGGCAATAAATAGCAAACTAAATATTGCAGAAGAACAAATAAGGGATGTGGATGTTAGAATAATGGAAACCACCCAATCATTACAGCAGATGGAAAGACAAATTAAAAAAAATTACAGCAATACAGGGAACCTATGGGTTAATATAAAGTGACACAATCTATACATAATAGGGGCACTAGGAGAAGAAAGAGAAAAGGGGATCGAAAATGTACTTGAAGAAATTACAGTTGAAAATTTCCCAAACCTAAAGAAGGAAACAGACATTCAGGTACAGGAAACACAGAGGGTCCAAAACAAGATGAACCCAAACAGATCTACACTAAGACATGTTATAATTAAAATGGCCAAAGTTAAAGATGAAGAGAGGATTCTAAAGGCAACAAAAAACAAAGAATTAGTTACAAGAGAACTAAGGCTATCAGCTGATTTCTCTCCAGAAAGGTTGTAGGCCAGAAGGGAGTGGCAAGTTATATTCAAAGTCCTGAGAGGGAAAACCTACAACCTAGGATATTCTATGCAGCAAGATTATCTTTTAGAATAGAAGAAGAGATAAAGAATTTCTCAGATAAGCAAAAATTAAAAGTATATAGCAACACTAAACCAATCTTAAAAGAAATATTGAAAGATTCTCTTGAAATAGAGAAGCAGCAAGAATCTATAGGAGGAGCAGGGTATAGCTCAGTGGTAGAGTGCATGCCTCGCATGCACAAGGTCCTGGATTCAATCCCCAGTACCTCCATTAAAATAAATAAATAAAATGTAAATAACCTCCCCCCCAAAAAAAATTAAAAAAAAAAAAAAGAATCTATAGGAAAGAGAAAATCACAATTGGAAAGTAAATCACTTAACTAAGCCAGTACATAGATTTTTTTTTAAATTAAAAAAAACTTTGTGAAAGAGATCATAACTAAAATGAACAGCAAAAGGATAAACATGAAGATGTAAAAGATGACATCAAAATCATAAAATGTGGGGGACGATAGTAAAAATATAGATTTTTTTTTTTAGAATGTGTTTGAGCCTATATGACTATCAGTCTAAAGCAAGTAGATATAGAAATGGGTCAAAATATTTGAAAACCAAAGTAACCACAAATGAAAAACAGAGTAGATTCACAAAAATCAAAAAGAAGAGAACTGAAGCATAATACAAAAGAAAACCATCAAACCACAAAAGGAAAAGAAAAGAACAAAGGAGAAAAAAATCAACTGGAAAACAAGGTTTAAAATGGCAATAAATACATATCTATCACCTTAAATGTCACTGGAACTAAATGCTCTGATCAAAAGACAGAGTGAATAACTAGATAAGAAAACAAGAACCTACAATATGCTGCCTAAAAGAGACCCACTTTAGAGCAAAGGACACACAGACTGAAAGTGAGGAGAGGGCAAAAGATATTTCATGCAAGTGGAAATGACCAGAAAGCGAGGATAGCAATATTCATATTCATATTAGACAAAATAGACTTTAAAACAAAAGCCATAAAGAAAGATAAAGAAGGACACTACAAAATAATAAAAGAATCAATACAAGAAGAGGATATTATACTCATTAACATATCAGCACCCAATAAGAGCACCTAAATACTTTAAACAGATACTAGCAGACATAAAGGGAGAACCTGATGGGTATACAATAATAGTAGGAGACTTTAACACCCTACTGACATCATTGGACAGATCTTCCAGACAGAAAATCAATAAGGCAACAGAGATCCCAAATGACACAATAGAAGGGTTAGACTTAATTGATATTTTCAGGACATTACATCCCCAAAACCCAGAATACATATTCTTTTTAAGTCCACGTGGAACATTCTCTAAGATAGACCACATAATAGGAGACAAATAAGCCTCAACAAATTTTAAGAGGATAGAAATTATTTCAAGTATCTTTTCTGACCACAATAACATGAAACTAGAAATTAACCATAGAAAGAGAAATGGGGGGGGGGAATGATTACATGGAGACTAAACAACATGCTACTAAAAACCCCAATGCATCAACAATGAAATCAAAGAGGAAATTTAAAAATACCTTGAGAGCAATGACAATGAAAACACAACCATACAAAATCTATGGGATGCAGCAAAAGTAGTCCTAAGAGGGAAATTCAGGGCAATGCAGGCCTTCCTCAAAAAACAAGAAAAAATTAAAAACAACCCAACTTACCACCTAAAGGAATTAGAAAAAGAAGACCAAACAAAACCTAAAGTCAGCAGAAGGAAGGAAATAATAAAGATCAGAGAGGAAGTAAATAAAATAGAGATTTTATGCAGAATAGATAAACAAGATTATACTGTATAGCACAGGGAAATATTACAAGATCTTGTTGCAGCTCACAGCAAAAAAAAAATGTGACAATGAATATATGTATGTTCATGTATAACTGAAAAATTGTGCTCTACACTGGAATTTGACACAACATTGTAAAATGACTATAATTCAATAAAAAAATAAAATAAAATAGAGATTTTAAAAACAATAGAAAAAAAAGAGTAAACAAAATCAACAAACCTCTGGCCAGGCTCACCAAGAAGAAAAGAGAGAGGACACAAACAAAATAAGAAATGAAAATGGAGAAATTACAACCAACACCAAAGAAATACAAAAAGCCGTAAGAGAAGACTATGAACAATTATATGACAACAAATTGGACAATCTAGAAGAAATGGACAAGTTTCTAGAAACATACAGTCCACCAAAACTCAATCAAGAAGAAATAGATAATTTGAACAGACTGATCACTAGAAGTGAAATCAAATCAGCAATAAAAAGCCTCCCTTTAAACAAAAGTCCAGGACCAGATGGCTTCACTGGGGAATTCTATCAAACACACAAAGAAGAACTTATACTGATCTTTCTCAAACTCTTCCAAAAGAATAAAGAGGAGTGAACACTCCCAAACTCATTCTATGAAGCCACCATCACCCTGATACCAAAACCAGACAAAGACTACCAAAAAAGGGAATTACAGGCCAATATCTTTGATAAACATAGAAGCAAAAATTCTCAACAAAATATAAGCAAACCAGGGGGGAGGGTGTAGCTCAGTGGTAGAGTGCCTGCTTAGCATGCACAAGGTCCTGTGTTCAATCCCCAGTACCTACACTTAAATAAATAAATAAATAAATAAACTTAATTACCTCCCCCACCAAAAATATATATGTGTATATATATATATATATATATATATATATATATTAGCAAGCCGAATCCAACAACACATAAAAAAGATTATACACCATGATCAAGCAGGATTCATCCCAGGGTCACAAGGATGGTTCAACATATGCAAATCAATCAACATGATACACCACATCAACAAAAGGCAAAAACCACACGATCATCTCAATAATTGCAGAAAAAGCATCTGATAAAACTCAATACCCATTTATGATAAAAACTCTTACCAAAGTGGGTATAGAGGGAACAGATATTAGCATAATAAAAGCTATTTATAACAAACCCACAGCCAACATGATACTCATGGTGAAAAGCTGAAAGCCTTCCCGCTAAAATCTGGAACAAGACAAGGATGCCCACTCTCACCACTTCTATTCAACATAGTCTTGGAAGTCGGAGGGAGGGTATAGCTCAATGGTAGAATGCATGCTTAGCATGCACGAGGTCCTGGGTTTAATCCCCAGCACTGCCACTTAAAAAATAAACCTAATTACCTTCCTCACCAAAAAAAAAAATTTTTTTTAATGAATACCAACATAATATTGGAAGTCCTCACCACAGCAATCAGACAAGAAATAAAAGGTATCCAAATTGGAAGGGAAGAGGTAAAACTGTCATTATATACAGATGACATGATACTATTTGTAGAAAACCCTAAAGATGCCATACAAAATCTACTAGAACAGATAAACGAATTCAGCAAAGTAGCAGGATACAAGATTAACATACAGGAATCTGTTGCATTTATTTACACTGACAGTGAAATATCAGAAAGGGAAAGTAAAAAACATTCCCTTTAAAAATTGCAACAGAAAAAACCCCAAAAACTTAGTAATAAACCTGACCAAGGAGGTGAAAGATTTCCATGCTGGGAACTATAAAACACTGATAAAGGAAATTGAAGATGATACAAAGAAATGAAATGATATCCTTTGCTCTTGGACTGAAAGAATTAATATTGTTAAATGGCCATACTACCTAAAGCAATCTACAGAGTTAATGCAATCCCTATCAAATTACCTAGAACATTTTTCACAAAACTACAACAAATAATCCTAAAATTTATATGGAACCATAGAAGACCCAGAATTGCCAAAGCAATCCTGAGGAAAAAGAACAAAGCTGGAGGAATAACACCCCCAGACCTCAGAAAATACTACAGAGCTAGAGTAATCAAACAGCATGGTAATGGCACAAAAACAGACAAATGGATCAATGGAACAGAACAGAGAGCCCAGAAATAAAATCAACCCACCTACTGTCAATTTTTGACAAAGGAGGCAAGAACATACAATGGAGAAAAGACAGTCTCTTCAGCAAGTGGTGTTGGGAAAGCTGGACAGTTGCATGTAAAAATCAATGAAGTTAGAACACTCTCTCACACCACACACAAAAATAAACTCAAAATGGCTTAAAAACTTAAACATAAGACAGGACACCATAAATCTCCCAGAAGAGAACATAGGCAAAACATTGTCTGAGATAAATCGCAGCAATGTTTTCTTAGGCCAGCCTCCCAAGGCAACAGAAACAAAAACAAAATCAAACTTATAAGCTTTTGCAGAGCAAAAGAAACCATAAACAAAATGAAAAGATAACCTGTGAACTGGGAGAAAATATTTACAAATGATGCAACTGACCAGGGCTTAATTTTCAAAATATACAACAGCTCATGTAACCCAATAACAAAAAACAAACAACCCAATTAAAAAATGGGCAGAAGACTTAAACAGACATTTCTCCAAAGACGACATACGAACAGGCACATGAAAACATGTTCAATATTGTTAATTATTAGAAAAATGCAAATCAAAACTAAAATCAGGTATCACACCAGTCAGAATGGCTATCACCAAAAAGTCTACAAATAACAGATGCTGGAGAGAAGAAACCCTCCTACACTGTTGGTGGGAATGTAAGTTGGTGCAGTCACTATCGAAAACAATATGAAGGTTCCCCAAAAAACTAAAAATAGAGTTACTGTATGATCCAATAATCCCACTCTTGGGCATATATCCAGAGAAAACAATTCAAAAAGATGCATGCACCCCAATGTCCATAGCAGCACTAGTTACAATAGCCAAAACAGGGAAGCAACCTAAGTGTCCATTGATAGATGACTGGATAAAGAAGATGTGGTGTATGTATATATATGTATACACATACATATATACATGTGTATAGGAATATCACACAGCCATAAAAAATGAAATGTCATTTGCAGCAACATGGATGGATCTAGAGATTATCATACTAAGTGAAGTAAGTCAGAAAAAGATAAACAAATACCATATGATATCACTTATATATGGAATCTAAAAAAAAAAAGGACACAAATGAACCTATTAACAAAACAATCAGAGACATAGAAAACAAACTTATGGTTACCAGGGCATTGGGGAAGGGAGGTGAGGTAAATTGAGAGTTTGGGATTTGTAGATACTAATTACTATATATGAAATAGATAAACCACAAAGACCTACTGTACAGTATATGGAACTATATTTAATATTTTATAATAACCTATAATGGAAAAGAATTTGAGAAAGAGTATACATACATATGTATAACTGATTCGCTTTGCTGTACACCAGAACCTAACACAACATTGTAAATCAACTATACTTCAATTTAAAAAACAAAATAGGATCTAAAGAAAAAAAAAGTTGGCAAACCAATGTTGGTCCCTTTAAAATAAAAAAAAAAAGTGAAACCTGGAAATCTGAGAGCAGCTTATGCACAGCATCTGTGTAAACGCTGAACTCCAAAGGAGGTGAATTCGATGGGATTGCTTGTGTTCACTGCAACAGCTGATTTAGAGTCGAGCAAAGAGCATGTTGGAACAGAGAGGACAGTGGTGGGTTTATTTTCTTTAGCTAGGGGAGTGGCCAGATCAAAGGATCCCAGGCCATTAAAATCCTACCTTGACACCGTTTGAAGTATAGTTGATTTACAGTGCTGTGGTTAGTTTCTGGTGTACAGCACAGTGATTCAGTTATACATATACATACATATATATTTCTTCTTTTCAGATTCTTTTCCATTATAGGTTATTACAAGGTATTGAATATAGTTCCCTGTGCTCTACAGTAGGACCTTGTTGTTTATTTATTCTGTACATAGTAGTTTGTATCAGCCAATGCAAGGTCGTATTTTCAAACTGTCACATGTGTTCTCCCGTGTCCCCCACTTTCTAGCGTTTCCCACTGTTCCTGGCTGGTCCACCCTCTCATCATGGCAGTGACTAGACCAGTCTTATTCTTTGCCTTAGGGATGTATTAACCGAAAACAGAAAAAGGAGCAGATTCTGGTGTTTGAGTTGTAAAGGCCTACCCCTGAGAGAAAATAACTCTGGTGGACCCCCTCTGTTTGCCTGATGAGTCCAAGCAACCCCAGATCACACAAAGGTTCCCTGGGCTGGGGAGGGCGGGGAGAGGAGGTAGGTGCCACAAGACCCACTCACAGCCCAACAGCAGAGAGCACTGGACCCAGAGAGGCCCACAGATGATGGCAAGGCACAGACATAAAGGCACACGTGCTTCTGTTCATGATCACCAAAAGGTGAAAACAGCCCGAGTACTCATCAACAGCCAAACAGATAAAAAAATTCGGTCTATTCACACAATGGACTATTATTTGGCCATAAAAAGGAATGAAGGACTGATACGTGCTACAACATGGATGCACTTTGGAAACATTATGTTGAGTGAGAGAAGCCAGACACATTATATGATTCCATCTATGTGAAATGTCCAGAACAGGCAGATCCACAGGACAGAAAGTAGATAAATGGTTGCCTAGGGCTGAAGGACATAGGGAATGACTGCTAATGGGCACGGGTTTCCTTCTGGGGTGATGAAAATGTTCTGGAACTAGGTAATGCTGATGGTTGCACAACATTGTGAATATATTAAATGCTACTGAATTGTATAATTTAAAAATTGTCAAAATGGTGACTTTTACCCCAACACACACACACACACTATATATGCTTTTCCTCTGCGTGGCTACAAGGAACCTTTGCACACACCCCCACCCCCCCTGCTTGGCACACACTAGTTCCGAGCACAACCTGCAGTACTTCTCTGTTTGGCCAACCCTTCCTGACATCTATTTACTTCCCAGTCAGTCAGCAGCTCTTTAAATTGAGCATTGCACTAAGCCACAAAGGAATTCCACGTAGGGGCCCGTCTGCAAGGGCCAGGCCCAGCAGCCTCCCCACACCTGAAGCAGGGCTATCTCAGGGTTTGGCTGTGGGGGTTGATAACTGTCATGTTCATCAGAGTGACTTTCTCACCTAAGTCCTTTGCTTCTGCCTCCTCACCCCATCCCTTCTACCCAGACGTGAGAGGGGGGCTCTGCACAGTCTCCTAGAGACCCCTCTCACCCCTCAGGCCCAGGGATCAAAGACAAAAATCTCTTAAAAACAATGGCTATTCCCACTGCTCACTGACAGATGCCAGTCACCCTCTAAGAGGCCCACACAGCAGAACGGGCCCCTTTACCAGTGCATGGCCTGACCTCCAAATGGGAGCTCTGCGGACCCCATCAGATCCTGCCACCCAGCCCACAGTGGTGCCACCAACACAGGCCCTCCAGGACTGAAGCCCGGAAACGCAGCAGCCAGGGAGGCCCTGAGCCTTGTTCTCTAGCTGGTGGTCCTGCCCACCACAAGCACCCCAGGATCACCTACTGAGCACCCCCCTCCCCATCGCAGACACCCCAAATCAAGAGTAGGAGTGTCCCCTGCCCTTCAGGAGCCTTAGGGGTGGCAAAGTCCCCAGGGGAGGCCTAGTGGCACGGAGGGCCCCTCCCAGGCCGCAGCAGGGGTCATGGCCCCTTGCTCATCAATTGGAAACCGGCTGACTCTCTGGGCTCCTGCTCCATTGTGAGTGGTCGTTCCAAACCAAAAGGGGTCTGCGAGAGGCCCGGCCTGGTTTGTCGGTTTTCTGTCCTCGCCAACGTTTCGCAAGATCACTCCAAGTACAGGGCAGCCTGGCCCGCTACCGTTGCCTTGGCAACCCGCCCTGCGGCCGCCCAGGCACCAGGACGGGGGTGTGGTGCCCCCTAGAGGCCGCGGGCTGACACGGCGAGAACCAGGACCGGGTGGGCGCGTGGGAGGCTGGGAGTTGCGGGACCAAGGTAGACAGAGAGGTAAGCGATCGGTTCAAGGTCACGGGGAGACACCCATCCAAGCCTTCCGGAGTCGGTCCTTTGGTATCCCGCTGCTACTTGTCAATTTAAAGCAAGAAAATAAAAACCCCTCATATTCTGGTACCTACACCGAGCTGACGTAGCTTAAGCGGCAGGACCCCTCAGGCGCAAAAGACCCTTGCTGGGGCCCCAGAAATGGATCACATGGTCCTACATATTGGTCAGTTTGCAGAAGTGAATTGCAAATTGGTTAAGATCTGTATTGAACTGTAATTGGTTAAGATGGCTGTCTCCCGGCCCTGAATCTGTCACACTTCCTCTCCGGTCCTGAAGCACTGGGAGCTGGCTAAGGGGGTTGTTGAGTTGAGGATATACATTTTAGTGTGAACTTACTGGGATCTGTTTACATAGATAGTAATTACTGGCCATCCTCGGGTAGGAATGACTTCCAGGAATAATCCCACTGCCCACCTGGCATCATGACACTGAGCAGGAGAGCAGCTGGGATGTGGGAGGAGGCGGAGGAGAAACAAGGTTTGAAATGTACAGAGCCGGAAGCTGGTCTGTGGAAAATTCTTCCAATTACCTAATGCCTAAACTTACAAGCAGCTCAAAACGGAAGATTTTCCTGCCGAGTATCATTAATAATGCAGTGAATATAATTGCAAACTCCCTATAAAATGAAATTATTTTTCAATTATGTCCATATGTAACCAATAGAGACAATTCTGGCATGGAGAAGTAAATTGTAACAAAAATTTGTTTCAGATCACACCAAAAGAGAAAGAGAAATTTTGAATAGAGGTAATATGTGGGTTTCAGGACTGTTTAATAACCTACTAAATAAAAAGAAATGAAGTATATGAACACACTGGGAGAAACTTTAAATTTCTTGCTGATTTGACCAAAATAACATAAATCTCATAATAGATCTCTACAAGACACTGAGGTGAAGTGGCAGACTATTGTCATTTCAGTTATTTAAGATGGGTCTCTGAACATGAAACCTCCCTATGCCCTGAAAATGTACAGCTGTTATATGAAAGAAACTTGATAGAGGTTTCCCCAAATTTGGCAGCAGTCCTAAAAATGTACACAGCATTACTAATAACAAATCATGAAGCTGAAATAAGCTACCAATGATAAAAAACCAAATTTCCATCAGACATGCTGGAAGAAAATCAGAATGAATTATCTTTCTGTCCTCTGGCTAAAAAAAATGATATTACAAGAGCATTATCATACAAAAAGGCAAGCAAAGTTTGCCGCCAAAAACTGCAGGTGAAAAAAGTGTTATAGAGGTTTGTCAGGCAGTTAACAAAACCTTATGTCAGTTTTCTGAATTATGTGAGATTTGAGGTCTTTCTTAGCTTTTAAAATGTTATGTATTGTGTTTTTCCTTCTGATTCTAAATAACATTCCTTTTCTACTTACCTAATTCTGTATTCACAATTTTCTGGTTTTGTTTTAAAGGCCCCCCAAATTCTATAATCTTCGAAAACTCACAAAACTTGGAGCCACCTCACATGCACACCCAAGCATCACATAAAATCCAACAACTACAGGCTTATTAAATAAAAAGAGGCACAAGACCCCCTTCCTGGAGGCGTTTGTGGGCTTTAGAGTAGCTCTTTTTATCAGTAAAAAGGTGCTGGTGAACATACTTCTACTTCAGAAAATTCAGAGCATCACAAAATTACCACAGATTGATTAAAAGCTTGATCCACAAGAGTGACTTTTCCTCATTAAGCTACGTTTCCGACTGGTTCCCCTCAGTGCCTTCCATTCCTTTAGTGTCACCCCCCACCTCCCAAAAGAGATTGCAGGGCACAGCTTGGGGCCATGCTGTCACCATTGCCGCAGACAGAAGGGGTGGGGTTTCTTCCTTGTTAGTCTCTTGGGTATTTTAAGATTGTCATCATCTGTTATGCCAAAAAAAAAAAAATCAAACTTTCGTTTTTTTTTTTTACCTTAATGTTTCATGAGGTAAACTTCTTTTATTTTGTTCTCTCTCTTGACATTTGTAGAAAGAGGTTTTTCTGAAAGTCTGTTGCTCAGCGTTTAAGCGGCTACAACCTGCAGAGAGGTGCCTTGTCCATTTGAATGTGCGGTAATGTCCGCTTTGCTGGGGAGCAGCCTGTCCCACGATGGTTTTTTCCTGTCAGGCTGAACTAGAAGAAGAAACATTTAAGAGGCATAAGGGTGTGCCAGATGGCGAAAAATAGGTTTATGGCACCGAAATAGTGCTGTTTTTTCTTAAAATCTAGGCTAGCACTGAATGCCAGAAGGTGTGAAACCCAGCTCTGAGTAAGTCTCCACGTTTAGCAGTCATCTTGGCCTGTGTGAACCACCCCCCAGGTGAAGCAGGGGGGCCCACAAGCCTTCCCCCAGGGCACTGTTGCCACCGCCTGCACAAGATCCCGGAGGCCCATGCGGGAGCTGGTGGGCCTGCTTCTGGGAGGGCCAGCCTGGCTCCCCATCTCTTCCTACCCGCACACCTCACCACCTTCACATCGGAAGTCCTCAGCCAGGTGCTGGCTCACCTACATCTCCTTCATACTGGATTCTGATGACCAAGAACGGGTAAGGCTGGAAACTTTGACCGACAAGAAGTCCTAGGCTTCTTCGGCATTACTGAAGGTAACAGGCATCTCCGAAAGTTTTCCCCCAACCATTCGTGTTCCTGAACCAAACTTGGGTCTGCTTGCCCGCTTATCTACTGACACCAGGTTGTGGTGGAGGAAAAGTGCAGCGTTTACTGCGGGCACCAAGCAAGGAGTGCAGCAACTAATGCTCAAGAGGCCCGAACTCCTGATGGCTTTCAGGGAAAGGTTTTTAAAGACAGGATGAGGGAGAGCGTTGCAGGGTGTGTGATCAGCTCGTGGACATTCTTCTGATTGGTTGGTGGCGAGGTAATTGGGAGTCAACATCGTCAACCTTCTGGTTCCACCTGGTCTGGGGTCTGCGTGCTTGTGGGCAGCATGCAGTTAACTTTTCCCACCTGGTGGGGGTTTCAGTCTCTGCAAAACAGCTCAAGGATCTGGCTCAGAATATTATCTGTAGTTCCTCTTGAGGAGGAACTAAAGGTCCTTGACTTTGTTTAATGACTAAACTATTATTATTTTGTCTTGCTTGAGTGTTTTCCTTTGTTTCTGCATTTTCTCATTCCTCTAAGTTTATTCTCTGGAACTCGGGGAAGGACTAGGAGGCTAAAATTTTTCTACAAACAAGAGGCATGTGGAGGACATGGTCAGGGTGGGGCAGGGTGGGGGTGGGGAGTGGGGAGTCTGTCCTGGGAAGGCCCCATAGGGTCCTGCTCAGCTACATTACAAACCAGTGTCCCTCAGACTCTCCAACTTAATGGAAACCAGCATTTGAGAGGGTTAGGCTCATCAAGAAAGTCCTTATTAAAAAAATTAAAATTAAAAAAATAATAAAAAAAGAAAGTCCTTATTTAGGGGGGAGGTATCCCCTCATGCCTAGCATGCACAAGGTGCTGGGTTCAATCCTTAGTACCTCCTCTAAAAATGAACAAACCTAATTACTCCCTCCCCCCAACACATACAAAAAAGAAAGTCCTTATTTACCTCAATTGCCACACTCTGAGTCAATTAGCTTTTGCTACAAAACAACCAGCCACAAAGCTTAGTGCCTAAAGTCACCTGCTTTTTTTTTTTAATTGAGGTATAGTTGATTTACAATGTTGTGTTAATTTCTGGTGTACAGCATAGTGATTCAGTTATACATATATATAGTCTTTTCCATTACAGGTTATTACAAGGTACTGAATATAGTTCCCTGTGCTGTACAGTAGGACCTTGTTGTTTTTCTATTTTATATATAATAGTTTGTATCTTCTAATCCCAAGCTCCTAATTTATTCCTCCACACTTCCCTTTCACTTTTGGTAACCATAGTTTTTTTCCACATCTGTGAGTCTATTTCTGTTTTATAAATAAGTTCATTTGTGTCTTTTTTTAAGATTCCACATATGAGTGATACCATATGGTATTTTTCTTTCTTTTTCTGGCTCACTTCACTTAGAATGATGATCTCCAGGTCCATCAATGTTGCTACAAACGGCATTATTTTATTCTTTTTATGGCTGAGTAGTATTCCATTGTATAAATATACCACAACTTCTTTATCCAGTCATCTGTCGATGGACATTTAAGGTTGTTTCCGTGTCTTGGCTATTGTGCTGTTATGAACATTGGAGTGCATGTATCTTTTCAAATTAGAGTTCTCGCCATCCTCTATTTCTTCTTGATTGAGCTTTGGTAGCTTATGTCTTTCAAGGAATTCTTCCACTTCACATAAGTTGTCAAATTTGTTGGCATAAATTTCACAATTTTTTCCAACAGATATTAAAAATGCTATAAAGCCTCTAGAATGAAAACAGTACTGGAACAAGAATAGAAGAGAAACCAGTGAAATAGATCAGAGAAAGTCTAGAAAGAGACTCAGATACATTTGGCAATTTAGTATATGATAAAGTATATGGCATCTCAAATTACTGGAGTAAAGATGGACTTTTAAAAATGTTTACTGTTGGGGGAGGGTATATATAGCTCAGTGGTAGAGCACGTGCTTAGCATGCACAAGGTCCTGGGTTCAATCCCCAGTACCTCCATTTAAAAAACTGATAATAAAAATGTTTATTGTGGTAAAATATCCACAGCATAAAATTGCCAATTTTAACTATTTTTAGGTATACAGTTCCAGGTGGCATTAAATACATTCACATTGTTGTACAACCATCATCACCATCCATTTCCAGAACTGTTTTTTAATAGACTTTTTTTTTAAAGTCTACCTTTCATTCATTTAGCTCTTTTACAGGTAGTACAGGACCAATTTCTCTTCACTGCCTCTAAAATCCTCTGTGCTCCTCTTATTCATCCCTCCCTCTCCCCCAGCCCCTGGCAAACCCTGATCTTTTTACTGTGTCCATAGTTGTACCTTTTCCAGAATGTCATATAGTTGGAATTATATAGTATGTAGCCTTTTCAAATGGGCTTCTGTCACTTAGTAATATGCATTTAAGTCTCCTCCATGTCTTTTCGTGGCTTGACAGCTCACTTCTTTTTAGCACTGAATCATATTCCATTGTCAGGATGCGCTACAGTTTATTTATCTATTCACCTACTGAGGGATATCTTGGT
This sequence comes from Vicugna pacos, assembly GCF_048564905.1. Lineage (NCBI taxonomy): Eukaryota > Metazoa > Chordata > Mammalia > Artiodactyla > Camelidae > Vicugna > Vicugna pacos. The sequence continues at coordinate 31,896,669 of NC_133023.1, forward strand.
TGCTTCCAAGTTTTGGCAATTATGAATAAAGCTGCTATAAATATCCGTGTGCAGATTTCAGTGTGGATGTAAGTTTTCAATTCCTTTGGGTAAATACCAAGAAGCATAAGTCCTGGATCATATGGTAAGTGTAAGTTTAGTTTTCTAAGAAACTGCCAAACGATTTTCCAAACACCGGCAATGAATGGGAGTTCCTGTTGTTCCACACCTTTGCCAGCATTCGGTGTTGTTAACCCCAGAACTTTTTCATTATCCCAAACTGAAACTCTGAGCCCCCGAACAATAACTGTCCCCTTCCCCAGCCCCTGGTAGCCTCTATTCTACTTTCTGTCTCTATGAAGTTGAGTATTCTTGATACTTCACGTGAGTGGAATTGTGGCCATTTTTGCAAACACTGTTACCTACTCTTAAGATCAGGTGGTTTCTGGGACTCCAAGTTCTTCAGCATCCATTTCTATGCCACATCCTTCCCAGAGTCACATGTAATCTCCAAGATGCCTGGTCTCCTAGTGTGTGGTGGTGGAAGATCCTCTTCTGCCTAAAGTTCAGGGTTCAAGTTGGACTTGGGAGTGGTGATCATTGCCACAGGCAACTTAGCACAGACCTGTTCAGGCCCCTCTCTCTGTCCCTGTAGTGTCAGTTCCCTTACACTCTGGGAGCAGACATGATGCCTCTGATATGCCTCAGCTGACCAGGTTGTGGCAGGGGGATCAGGAGCCCCACTAGGTACCCAAGCCCACTGCACTCTCCAGTCACCTGCCACCTCTCTGGGCTTGCTTGGCAGGCAGCAATGTGGCTGGCCTCTGCCACACAGTGGCCTGGACACAAAGCTATGGAGACCTGGTGAGGGAACTACTGAGGTACTCCATCCCTTTCATTGACCTTCACACCCCCTACGATAACAGTGTGACCTCCCAGGCTAGGACACAGGAGAGGTGGAAGGGAAAGGGATGTGGAGAAAGGGAGAGAAAGAAAAAGCGGGATGAGGGTGTGTAATGAAGAATGAACCTTGCCCAAAGAAAGGTCTGGCCTTTGCCCTGGCTCCTAGGAGGTGACCTCTAAACCCTTGGAATGTCTTGTCGGATAAGAGTATCTTTGTTTACCTGGAGGCCTTAGGCCACACAAGATAGTTGAACAACGTGACTTACAGTAGGGGCTTTGGGTCACACAGTATCAGCTCAGCCTCTAGAGGATGGCCAACCAACCATGTCTAAGCCCCAGTAAAAACTCTGGACACTGAGGCTCAGGTGAGCTTCCCCGATCGGCAATTCGCCACATGTATTGTCACATATAACTGCTGGGAGGAGTTAGCACTGTCCACGACGCCACTAGGAGAGGACAACCAGAAGCTCCGTGCTTAGACTTCTCTGGACCCTGCCCGCTGTGTCTCTTCCCTTGACTGATCTTAACCAGTATCCTATCACTGTGATAAATTGTAACCATGAGTATAATAGCTTTCATGGAGTTCTGTCTTTCCAGCAAATAATCAAATCTGAGGGTGGTCTTGGGGACCCCCAAACTCTGCAGTTGGTGCCAGAAGTGAGACAAGTCTTGTAGACTGTTGCCACATTTTACAGGGGGGCACACAGATGGGGCATGCTATCATGTTAATAGTAAATGCAAGAATAATGGTGATAGTACCCTCGATCAGACGGAGCATGAGGATGCTTCTAGAAGAAACATGATGACTGCCCAAAGGGAATCACAAGCTCAGTTCAAACTTCCTGGTGAATTGGAGAAGTACGTACGTAGCCATATTGGGGGTTGAGGTCCATTTTTTGTGTTCCACACCAGCAGAGGACCTATTAAGTTCAATGTATGGGATCCTGCTGGTCAGGAGAAATTTGGTGGATGGAGAGATGGCTATTATATCCAAACCCAGGGTACCATTATCATGTTTGAGGTAACAACGAGAGCTTACAAGAATGTGCCTAACTGGCATAGAGATCTGGTACAAGTACGTCAAAACATCCCCATCATGTGTGGCAACAAGGTGGATATTAAGGGCTGGAAAGTTAAGGCAAAATCCATCATCTTCCAGCAAAAGAAGAATCTTAAGTACTATGACATTTCAGCTAAAAGTAACTACAGCTTTGGAAGGTCCTTCCTTTGGCTTGTTCAGGAGCCCCTAACTTGGAGTTCATGGCCATGCCTGCTCTTGTCCCACCGGAGGTTGTCATGGACCCAGCCTTGGCAGTGTAGTATGAGACTGGTAGAGCAGGGCCCCCACAGCATGCCCTGATACCTCATCTCCACATGTATCTGATTACCTCTATCCTTTTGTGGCTGATGTGTAATTTTACGGTGTCCAAACCAACTGCAGGTCTGCAGCTCTCATAATGCACGTGCCTCTGGCAAATAAGACCCTCATCTTCAAGTGCCTATAGGGAAAGATATGTTTGGAGTCAAAGATCCATTGGCATTACCACGAGAAATGGCAACATTTCATCTGTCCACTACAGGAAGAGCTGCCAGATTCTTTAAATATAATTTTAAGTGTTGCACAAATTTAAATGGATAATAAAAAAAAATGTCAGTTGCTTACCTGCGCTAACAGTTTCTCCTTGATGGTGACTATTGAGCATCTGAAGTAGTCATCATTAAAAAGTTTAGATCAGGAATTGTGTGTGGTCATTGCAAGCATAAAACCTCTTGTAAAAAGTTATGTTGATAAAAGTTAACTGTGTAGCTTGGCTAGAGGCTACCAATCCCTCCCATGCTAGTATTCACTTTGTAATGTGTTCCTGCCCTTCGTTCCTCCCATCTGGGGGTGGGTCTATGGCTCCACCCCCGTATCCCAAAGTCTGGGCTGGCCTTGTGACCTGCTTTAGCCAATAGAAGTGGGCGGAAGTGACTTGAGCCTCCTACAGCGCAGGAAGCTTGAGGCTTCTGCCTCGATTTTCTCGCAAGGTTCTGGTTGCCATATAAAGAAATCCACTTAGCCTACTAGGACACGAGAACCCATGGAAGAGAGGAGACCTGAGGGGTCCTAGTCCACAGTCAGACATGTGAGCGAGGCCATCTGGACCCTTCCAGCCCAGCTGATCCTCCCTCTTGGGTGAGTCCAGTTAAAACCGGCAAAAGGAAGTGCTCAGCCAACCACCACAATCATGACAAATCAGAAACTATTGTTGTTTTAGGCCACTATGCCTTGGGGTGGCTTATTACACAGCAAAGGCTAAAACCCCAGCTCAGCTTATCATTAAAAAAATGAAAAGCTCTAATAAGAAGGGGACGTGGGTGGGGGTAGGAGTGAAACAAAATTGGCTTTACCTTGGTAATTGTTGAAGCTGGGGATTCATTATCTACTCAACTATTTTTGTGCATGTTTGAAATTTTCCATAGTAAAAAGTAAAAAATAAAAGGAGGGTTGGAAAGATTTCATTAGAAGAAAAATATATACATCCTTGATAATCAACACATTTAACTTTTTTTTCCTAAAGAAAATCACGGATTTATTCCATTTGCAACCAGACGTGCCAGGTGTACCCACCATGTCGGCAAATATTTCACATTTCAGGAGGAAGACCAACACATTGAATTTTTTACATGATTGCATAATACACAGAATGAAATACATTTTTACCCCAGCAGGCCACATTTTGACTCTCCAAATACTCTCGAGTTCACCCCTGAATGTCACAGAGATGTTACATAAAATTTCTGGGTGTGTCAAGAGGTGAAGAAGGATAAGGGGCCTGATCCCACCTCCAAAACCGGATCCAAAGGCAGCTGGCGCCCCCACCAGGCAGAGTTCGGGCGGGACAGGACCCCACAGCCCCCTAGCCCGGGATGGGAGGGCTCCGCCTTCCTTACCCCCTTCCTGCCCTATCTGGTCGAGACCCTGCTCGGCGGCTCGGGCTGGGGTGGGTGCAAGGGTGCGGGGAGGGGGCCGGAAAAGGCGGGCCAGCCTGAATTATACCACCAGCTCCGAACTGTCCAGGGAGGGGCCAGAAGCTTCTTTCACAGATCGAGCCACCCTTGGACGCCCATGTCCATCCTTGGGGGTGGGGGGCGGGCAGGTGGCAAGCGCGCCGCCCTGGGGTCCCAAGCCTCACGGATCGCAGGACCTCTGCCCCTCTGAGTCACACTCTCCCGGAGCCCCGACCTCCCCGGGCTCCGATCCTCGACAGACTGTAAGCCCTGTGCTGTGGAATCCGAGCGGGCCCGCGTGCAGCCCTGAAGTGAAGGGTCGCCACGGCCAGTGCAGTCCCCAGAGGGGCGCCGGGCTGGCAAGGGAAGTGGGGCGGCTGGGGCCCCGTAGGGGGCGTCACCCGAGGATGCTTAGAATCCGGGTTTCAACCGCCTCGTTGATCCCGTCCCTGCTTCCTTGAAGACGTTTGAAAGGACTGACGCGAGTTCTCTGGCCTCGAAGCCACCCTCTTAGGAAGCCGTTTCCTTCCAAGGTCGCCAGAACCAGCGGTGGGGGGTGGGGAGCAGGGTGGGAGGGAGGAGGGAGAGGAGAGGGTGGGAGGAGAGAAAGGGATGGAGGAAGGCGCGGAGGGGGGTGGGGGGAGAGGGAGAGCAGGAGGGAGGAAGGGGAATGAATTGCATTGGCCCGTCGCCTCCGCAGCGGAAGACGCTGACACTCTCAGTCCAGCCCCCCTCCCCGGGGGCCCAGCGTTCCCGTTCCCCAAGCCAGGCTGCAGACAAATGAGCACACAGAACACGCAGATTAGAACATAAACAAGGATGTTTTATTACTTCCTTTTAATTTTTCTTTCCACACTAATTAATAAATAAACTACTGCAACGGAAAGAAAAAAAAAGCAAGCGGAATCCAAATATCCTTTCGGTTGCCATTTAGTTATATAAGAAGGACGAATTAAGGCTAGCTGGCGTAGAGTTCCTCCAATGCTACGCTCCAAATCCGAGCCCCTGCACCGGCCTTAAATCAAAAGCAGTCACCAGCCGCAAGCACAGAAAGTGGGGCAGAGTTCTGCCAGCAGCTAACATGATAGCCTGCTTCTGGGGGGACGACTGTCACAGGTCCCAGAACTAGGCCCGGCTAAAAGTCACCAGCCCTGAACGCCTCCTAGTACCCCGCCTCCCCCCTCAACTTGGCTTCTTTGCAGGGACGGGCTCCAGGCAGCTTCCTCTGTAAGGTGCCCCCATGCCCAACCTGCCACCAGAGTTGCTGGATCAGGGAGCAGATTTCTGCCCCAAGGTACCCGGCCACCAGCGTCCCCTTGCCCAGAAAAAGAAAACAGTGTTTATGAAGAGCCAGAAACCACTTTGTCTCAATAGGGGAGCTGTGGGAGGCTGCGGACCTGAGGAGGCAGAGGGAACAGCCTAGGGGAACAAAAGGCTGAGGGAAGGGGAGGGGGGAGGGAGAGAGAATAAAGAGATGCTAGCAAAGAGAGGGGCACGGCGCAGGAATTCAGCCTCTGCCTGTGCACCCTGCCGCCTTCCAGGCCTTTCTGAGGCCCACTGCAGCAGCATCCCGTCTTCCAGAACTATAATCCCTCGTCTTCTGATTCACCAGACACCTATGACCTATAACCTTCGGAGGTTCAGTAAGCTTGAAATTTCTGGTACTTAAACTCAATGGAGCTCTAAATAACATGCCCCTCAAATCGAAGCTTTCTCGTGTTACTTAAAAAAAAAACATTTTACTTTTTAGAGCAGTTTTAGGTTCACAGCAAAATTAAGAGGAAGGTGCAGAGATTTCCCATATAGCTCTTGCCCCCACATGTGCATAACCTCCTCTATTATCAACATCCCCTATGGAGAGGTATGTTTGTTACACTTGAACCTACATGAATACATCATCACTCAAAGTCCATAGGTTACATTACGGTTTGCTGTTACATGGGTTTGGACAAATATAAAGTGATGTGTATCCACCATTACAGATCATGTGAACTAGTTCCACTGCCCTAAAAATCCTCTGAGCTCCTGCTGCTCATCCCCCACCATCCCCTCTCCAGCAATCACTGATCCTTTAACTGTGTCCATAGTTTTGTGTTTTCCAGAATATTATATAGTTGGAATCAGGCAGGATGTAGCCTTTTCCGATTGGCTTCTTTCATTCAGTAATTCATTTTACTTTTATGGTAAAAGTATCCTGCTTACATTTTCCTAACCTTCTCTCTTTTAGTGTACACAGCCCATAATACCTTCCAGGTGAGGCAAAAAGCTTATTTCAGGCCTACAAATACATTGGAATCAAGTGTTTTTCCTTTAGGAAAAGGGAAAGTAACACTGCAGACTGGAAACTGGAAATCGCAGCGTTTCTCATTTCCGCCACAGTCCCATCTTTCTAAAGCATTGTTGACTTCATCTTCCAGAGCAGGGATGTTAAAACTTAGGGATGCATGCTCAGAAGAGTGGCTGCTTCACCCAGGGATGGGCATGACCTGGAGCCTGGCATCCATGGAACCATCCTGAGGGCTGCCTCTCCCCAGCCAAGCAGTGTGGTCCCACCTGCCATACACAGAGCCCAGCAATGCTCTGTATGGAGGCAAAACCATGGGGGCCTGTTTCAGGAGGCCTTGCCAAGACTCATCCCCTGCTTAATTCTCTGGAGGTCATGAGCATGGTGCTACTGGCAGGTGTCTCCCTTGCTTCATCCCCACACTGTCTGTGCAGCATCCTCCCATCAGCCAGAATCATAACAACAGAAATTGATATTTGCCGACTGCTAAGTACCTGCCAGGCACCGTACTAGGCCCTTTATGTGTATTTAATCCTCACAACCGTATGAGGTAGGTAATAGCAGTATCCTCCATTCTATAACTGAGGAAGCTGAGGCACCGAACAATTAGGTTATACGCTCAAGGCCACACAGCTTGGAAGCGGCCTAACCAGGATTTGAGTCCAGACAGTCTAGCTTCAGAGCTCAGCTGTTAGGCACTACATTGTGATGGGGCAGATACTGGTTATACGTTGCTGTGGAACTAATGACTCCATACCTTGGTGGCTTAAAACAATGGACAATAGTCATCACATTTAGTTTCTAAGGGTCAGGAATCTGGGTGCTCAGAGGGGCTGGTGGGGAAGGCTACAGTCAAGCTGTCGACCAGGACTGTGGTCTCCCAAGACTTGACTGGGCCTAAGAGATCTTCTTTGAAGCTCATTCATGTGGCTGTTGGCAAGAGGCCTCAGTGCCTTGCCATGTGGGTCTCCCTAGGGCTACTCTGGTCCAGCGTTCCCGCAGGGTGACTGAGAGATTGAGAGATGAGCCACCCGGCCTTTTATGACCTAGTCTCCTGGTCGCACATCATCACTTCTGCCTTATTCTATTCATTAAGTCCAGCCCACACCCAACAGGAGGGCATTACACAAAGACGTGAACACCAAGAAGCAGAGATCACAGGTATGAACAGGAGTGAAACAGAAAGGGATCTTGCCCTCAAAAAATCATAAAACCTGCTCTAGAAGGGACAACGAAGAGCTCCCCGGCCCTGTGCAGATGCTGGTTACCACTCAACAAGCCCTTGCCCTGTGTCTGACACATTTCACCGGACGCCACGGAGAGAGACTTGTCTAGAACATGAGCTCTGTGGGGACAGGTCCCACGTCTTAGATGCCATATGGTTTTTAGGCTTCTATGAATGTTTTTAATTGACACTAAAGAAGTAAAAGATGTACTCACTGCTCTTAGAAAGGGAACGACCTAGTTAAATATTCTTAATTACATTCTATTTGCATACTTCTGTGGTAAAATATACATACCATAAAAGTTATCGCTTTGACCATTTTTAAGTGTACCAGTTAGTGGCATTAAGCCCATTCGCATTGTTGTGCAACCATCACCACCATCTATCTCCAGAACTTTATGATCCCAAGTTGAAAAGCTATGCCCATAAAACAAGAACTCTCCATTCCCCCCTCCATCCAGCCCCTGGAAACCACCATTCAACTTTCTGTCTCTAAGGTACCTGATTAAGTGGAATCATCCAATATTTGTCTTATTTTTTTTTTGATAGATGTGGACTTTGTTTTTTTTTTTTTTACATTTTTTATTGATTCATAATCATTTTACAGTGTTGTGTCAAATTTCAGTGTTCAGCACAATTTTTCAGTCATTCATGGACATATACACACTCATTGTCACATTTTTTTCTCTGTGATTTATCATAACATTTTGTGTATATTTCCCTGTGCTATACAGTGTAATCTTGTTTATCTATTCTACAATTTTGAAACAATATTTGTCTTTTTGTGCCTGGCTTATTTCACCTAGCATAATGTCTCCAAGCATCATCCATGTTATAGCATGTGTCAGAATTTCCCCACTTTTTAAGGCTAAATAATATTCCATTGTATGAATATACCACATTTTGTTTATCCATTCATTCATCAATGGACATTTGGGTTCCTTCCACGGTTTGGCAATTGTGAATAACGCTGCTGTGAACATGGGTATGCAAATGTTTGAGCCCCTGCTTTCAATTCTTTTGGGTATATCCCCAGAAGTGGAATTTCTGGATCATATGGTAATTTGATGTTTAATTTTTTATGTTTAATTTTTTGAGGGACCACCATACTGTCTTCCTAACAAGCTAGTTAGAACAAGAATAAACGTCTCTGGTTTTGGACCCCTGTGCTCAGCCCTTTGCACGCTTTATCTCAAACTAACACTGCAAGGTCGTGTCACTATTCTCATTTTCAACAGATTAGTTTACTCAACATCATACAACCCGTTGGGAGACAAAGTCAACACAGGTGGGTCACTTAGCAAGGCAAATGGCTATGAGGTGAGTTTAATAAAGCACAAGTTTGGTCCAACAAACGAGGCCACACACTGTAGTTATCCACGGAAAGGTTCCTAAAAGGAGGAAGTGAACCAAATTTTGAAGGTGTCCCACAACAAGGCGTCTTGTGGGAAGCGAGAACACCTGACGGCGGAGGAGGCCACTCCCCACCTCAAACCCCGGGGGGGCTGTGTGTGATTTTCTTATTTGCTCGCCAGGGGCTCCACACAGCATCCGCATTTTTCGGAGACTTTTTGAGTAGCATCAGCCCACGCGGCAGAGCGGCCTGGTTCTGAAGCCTCGATCACAGCAGAGCCATCTCTTGCCCTGGCCCCCTCAGAGCTGGCTGCCTCTGCGGTCCTCAGCAGTTGGATCAGAGCAGCCCAAGGTGTTGTTACAACTTGTGTTTCACTTTGGAAGCAACATCCTGCTGGTTCCCTAGAAACTTCCTCAAGCTGGTAGAAATTTCTGTAAGTGGATAGTGACTCAAGTTGAGAAGAAGTGATCAGAAAGGTGAGTGGGAGGGAGAGAAGGCATTCTAGGCAGAGGAAGGGCAGAGACACGGGGACACAGACAAGCAAATGACAAAGGATTCGCGACTTGATGTATGAAGAGAGAGCAAAGATCATGGGAAGAGGAGACGGGGAGAGACGTGGCAGAGCAGGACTCAGTGAGCTTTCCTGCATGTTTTCTGTATGACCCCACAAGTCCTCTCCTGGGCACGTGTCAGGAGTCCCCAAGCCAACATGATTCACAGGGAGGGCTCACAGGCCTCATGGCTGAGATTTACCGCAGTGCAAGGACACAAAGCACAATCAGCACAGGGAAAAGACGCGTGCGACCAAGCCCAGGGGAGGCCAGGCGCAAGCTTCCAGGAGTCCCGTCCCTGTGCAGTCACACAGGACATGCTTAATTCCCCCCAGCAACTAGTTGTGACAACACATGTGAACTGTTGCCTACCAGGAAAGCCCATTAGAGACTCAGCACCCAGGGTTTTTATTGGGGGCTGGTCACGTGCCAGGCGCTGTCTGCCCGAACCTAAATTCCCAGGAGGCAAGCAGGTGTTCAGCACAAACCAGAGTGTTCGCAGACCGTCTAGGCACAGGGAGCCACCCTTATCACCTGGAAGGGAATCTTGCTAAAATGCAAGTTCCCAGACACCAGCCAATGGCTAACTTTGCAAGTAGGCCTTTCTAAGGCTAGGCCAGCGGCCTGCTGTGTTAACCCCTTCCTGCACGGCATGTATCCCATGGGACTGGTCGAGTGGGCCCATGAGGGGTACTCAGGAGGTACTTACACAGTGCTGCTTGTGGTGGCAGGGATTCCCAGGCAACCTGGGCGTCTGTGGTTCAGTGTGGTGGGGACACACCCCAGAAGAGCACACAGCAATTCGAAACAATGGATTACATGTATGTGTAGTATCAGGAATGGATCTGAAAAACTGACTCCTTAGTGAAAAAAAGTAAGAAACAGGATGAATTATATAACCCAATATCATCCATGTAAATTCAAAATATATGTATACGGGTACCAGTCATCTAAATTTCAAAAACAGGAAACATAATCTACGCTGTTAGAAGTCCACATCCAAATTACCCTTGGAGAGGTGGTGACTCGAAGGGGAACGAGATACTTCTGGAACATGGCTCATGTTCTCTTTCTTGGGCTGGGCGCTGGTTACACAGCTGTGTTCATTTTGGGAAAATTCACCCTGCTGTGCACTTATGATGTGTGCATTTTTCCATATGTATGTTACACGGCTGTACAATTTACAGTAAAACCAAAAACACATTCATGGAAAACAGCAATAACCAGTTTGCAAAAGCACATATGAAGGAAAAGATACAGCATATTGGTTTCCCCAACTGTTATCCATTGCTTCAAGTAGGAGTGACAAAAACATTTGCCTGTAAATGTTTTTGACCAAAACCCCCCAGCTAGTGGCTTTAGTGCTAGGTGAGTTCTGAATTAGGTCACATAAAACACATACACATGAGACAGGCCTTACAGGGATCAAAGTTCTTAATATGTCACAAACAGAGGCGTATCATTAATTTGACCCTCTGTACCTGAGGTTAAAAAAAAAAGATGCAGAAAAACTCTGCGTGTGATCTCACCATTCAGAGAGATCCACTGTAGAACTTGATTTCTTTCTGATGTTTAGGAGCCTGTCTCCATCTACCCCAGTTTCCTAAGGGATTAGGGACCCCCACTCCCTAACTCTCCTCAACCCGGAGGAAGAACTGATCCCAGAGGGCCCACCAGCCTCTTCCGGAACTGCGGAAGTGCGGAGGCTTCTCTGGTCAACATGCAGCCCTGCTGAGTGATTTAGTGGGGAAGAAAGATGAGCTCTAATCAAATCCCCGGAAAGACTTAAAAGAGCTTAGCAAGTGCTCACACTTGAGCTGCATCCCAATGCCCTGGAGAGCTCATTAAAGCTCTGTGTGCTGGGCCCCTCCCCCCAGAGTTTCTGATTCAACAGGTCTAGGGTGAAGCCAGAGAGTTTGCATTTTGAACAAATTCCCAGGTGCTGCTGCTGCTGCTGGTCCCAGAAGTTCACCTGGAGAACCACTGGTGCTACGAAGAAGTATGGTTACTGCTATTTCTGATTAGCAAGCTTTCCTCCCCCAGGGCTATCTCAGGTTCCAGAACAAACCTCAGCCCTGGCTGCTGTCTAAGCAGGTGGTGTGGCCTGAGAAGTGAAGCTAATCCCACAGACAATGGAGGAAAGTTGGAGGAGGGGAGCTACATGGGCTTGGAGACATCAACACACAGCTTCTGCAACCAGCCCTGCCCTCCATCCTGCGCAAGAGGTGATGCTCTGAGCTTTCAGCTGAGAAATCTGGACCATAGCCAAATTCACTAGGGTGATAGTCTCAGGGAAACATGAGCATAAAACTGAACAGGACCCTGAAGGGCCCTCCTGAGTACAAAAGCCCCTCCATGTTGCCTGTTTATTGTCCGTAGAGAAAACGCTTTAATCTCCTAGGCTTTCCCTGAGTTCCAAAGAATAGATCCAAGCAGTTACTAATTAGGAGAGTGAGGGAACTCAGAAACAAAGGAAAAGCAGTTAAGCAAGAAAAGAATAGTTTAAACAATAGTCAGCAATGAAACAGTCCTAGCTCCTCCTCTAGAGATATACATAACAATCTGACACTTATCTTTGAGTGGTTCTGCAGAAACTAAGACCTCCCTCACCTACCCAGGTGAAGGCTGACCACCAGTGCCTAGACCCCAGACGGGTTGGAACCAGGAGGTTGATGATTAAGATTCCTGAAACATCACTCTGTTACCCCACCACCAACTAATCAGAAGAAAGTCCACAAACTGCAACCCTCACCCCATATGTTGCCTTAAAAACCCTTCTCTGAAAGCCATTGGGGAGTTCAGGTCTTTGAGCATGAGCTGCCCACTTTCCTTGCTTGGCACCCTGTGGTGAATGCTGCACTCTCCTTCACCACATCCCAGTGTCAGTAGATTGGCTTTGCTGCGTGATGGGCAAGTGGACCCAAGTTTGGTTTGGTAACAAGTATGTGTCCAAGAAGGGGGTTCCCCTGGTAATTACATGATGATCCCTTCTGAAGAAAGAATGTGTTCCAGAAGAGCATGGTCAGTAGAGAGTCTAAACCAGGGCTTCCTAAATTTTCACACACCAAAAGTTATAACATTTGTATTATTTATTTGAGAGTGTCCATAAGAGCCTTGGTTTTAAAAAATGAAAAAAACTATTATATTTCCTTTATAGTATATAATTATGATAATAATAAATATGGAATGTGTGTAAAATTCAAATCAAATTACTATAAAATGTACAACCATCAGTTCTGGGGCAGGACTACAGCCCGTTCCCAGCACCTAAAGAGCCATGGCACTCTGGCTGGAAGGCTTTGCTTCAGAGCCCACTGGCCCACAGAGCAGGAATCTGGCAGTGTTCCACCTGCTGGAGGCAAGGGGCAATCTGGCTGAGAGGTTCCCATGTGGTAGTGTATTGGTTAGCTATGGCTGTGTAACAAAACTTAGCTTAAAACAACAGTGAGCATTTATCATTTTATGGTGTCTGTGGGTCAGGAGTATGGGACTGATTCTGACTCAGGGTCTCTTGTTAGGTTGCAGTCCAGCCCAGGCTGAAGTCTCTGCGGACTTGACTGGGGCTGGAGCATCTACTTCCAAAATGGCTGACTCAAATGGCTGGCTGTTGGCAGGCAACCCCAGTTCCTCAACACATCGGCCTCTCCAAAGGGCTGTGAGAGTGTCCTCACAAATGGCAGCTGGCTCCCCCCAAGGAGTGAATCAAGAGATAGCAAAGTGGAAGCTGCAGTGTCTCTTATGGCCCTCAGATGGCACACACTGTCACTTCTGTGGTATCTTATTGGCGAGACAGGCCAGCCCTGTTCATTATAGGAGGGATGTGCACAAGCCAAGGTGAGGCTCTTTGGGGCCATCTTTGAGGCTCCTGCCACAGGTGGCTTCTGCGGTGGACAGCTAGGGCTCTGCACTCAGACTCTGGCCTCCGTGAACTATTCATCTGGGCTATTCTCTTTCCTTAGCTCTGATTTTGTACTTGCTTTACCAGTTAGTATTGGGTGTGGCCAGTAAAACAGAAAATAAATAAGTGATTTAAACAAGAAAGTTTGTTTCTCTTTCATTTAAAAGAAGTCTAGAGGTAAGCAGATCAAGGCTGATATGGTGGCTCCACAGAAATCTGGGGCCCAGGATCTTTCTATCTGTCTACTTCTTCATCCTTAGGGCATGGCTTCCATCCCTCGGATTACAAAATGGCTGCTGGCAAGCTATCATCACACCCATATTCCAGGCAGGAAGTAGGGGAAGGGCAAAGGACAAAAGATATTTCCTAGAATCCTCACCTACCAACTTCCACTTACATCTCAATAGTCATCCCTAGATATAAGGGAGGCTCTGAACATCATTTTGTGTCTGGCACATTGCTATTCCAAATAATATCGGGTACTGTTGGTAAGAGGGGAAGGAAGGAAAGGGACTGGGTAGGCATGTCTACCACTTTTGCTAAACAAGCTTCCCACAAAATAATTTGGTTTCCTGGATTCCTTCCTTCAGAGCAGGAGGGCTCTTAATGGGGAACATGGATATTTCTGGTACATGTAAACTTATGTTCAGTGTAAAGAAACATGTCCCTCTTCAAGTCAACACAGTGGTACCCAGCCTACATGTCAGTTTGGGGCCCTTGGATATTCCAAGACAGTGCTTGAATTGATGATATGGGGCTAGGAATCTTTTTCAGGTTGGCAGTCCTGTTGCCTGGAGTCCAAGACCTCAGGCATGCCTGCCAGCCAGCTCTCATGAGTCGGGTCACGTTCCCGGGGCACTGCCACGGCTCACAGAGTTGCCAACCTCCGTCCCCGCCTCTGTCCGTGGGATTCTCTCCCACTTCCCGCCCACTCTGAGGGATGCCCTTCATCTCCCAATTCCTCCTTTGTCACCCAGTGGGGCCTCTTCAGTCAACCCAGACTTTCCCGAAAGACTGGAAAGAGGACTTGCCTTGAGCTGCTCAGTTTTGACCCTCCAGAGCCCCTGAGGCCACTACATAAGCCTGCTGGGTCTGCCCAGAGAGCGTATAAAAGAATCATTCAATAATTTATCCTGCCTCAAGTGATTGGTTGGGACCAACCTGGGAATGCTAAGAGCTTAAACTTTATTCTGTAGGCATCAGAAGCTACTGGAGGTTTCTCAAGAGGGGAAGTGACATGACCAGATTGTGCATTTTACAAAAATAATTCTGGAGGCAGTGGGGAGAGTGGACCGGAGTAGGGAGATGTAAAAGTAAGGACATCATTGGGAGGTGCCTGCCAGGTTCTCAAAGAGAAACAATGAGGCAGTCCAGATGGTATCTTTAAGGGAATTTGGTGATAGAATTGATAGAAAGCAGTGACATTGGAAATGGGAGATATAAAGAGAGGGAAAGGTGGGTCTGTGTTTTCTACCTTTAGTTGCTGGATAATGATTTCTAGCATTAACTGAGCACTTATTATATACCTGACACTGTTCTAAGTACCTTACATGCACTAATTCATTTAATCCTCCTGCACTAGGTATGATTATTATCCCTATTCCCATTTTACAGATAAGAAAACTGAGGCCTCCAAAAGTTAACTTGCTCAAGGACACATAACTGGTAAGTGGAGGAGCTGGGATGCAGATCAAAGCAGTTTAGCTTCAGACACTGTGCTGTTAATCATTATGTTCTGCCACAGCACGTGACAGTCCTAGAAATGTCATTCATGATGTCTGCCAATCCTCAGCATCTTCTGAGTGAGACTGTCCCACCCACAGCCCTGGAAGATGTTTTTCAATGGAACATCTGGCTCCACCCCCTTGGTGAAACCTGATCAGACCAAGGTGAGCATGTAACATGAGACAAATAAATCTATGGGCCCGACAAGATTTCCTCTCACTTGGGTGATTGAAACTAAGGCACACCGAGGGACTCGTCAGTTAACCGTGGGAGCAGAAGTTAAAAGGTCACAATGAATGTGGGCAGGCCTGAGTCAGCAGAGGTTATGAGGGAACAGAAAGGATGAATGAGTAAGCAGAAATGTGGTCATCAGGAAGAGAAAGCAGCAGATTGCCCAGGAGAGGTAGAGACGTGATGAGAGAGCAGCCTGGAGAGGTCTCAGGCTCTTGCTGCCCTGGCTCCTTTCTGCCTCTCGTGGCCTGATGAGGCCCTGAGGCCTGTCTCCCTGATTGCCACATGTGGGGCCTGCAGTTGACCTCCCTGAGGAGAAACTGTTTTCTATAACCTAAAAAGTCCCAATTAAACTGGAGATACTGTCAACAGAGAGAGGGACAACAAGAAGAGCTGAGGAAGGAGATGTCCATCGAGGGCTCTGAAAAGCTCTGACATATTCCTGGGGATCTTGAAGGCCACCTGCATACATAGGGCTGTGCACATGCCCAGGAGAGACCAGAGAAGGTCCCCATCTCTTAGCTCTGGCTGACCTGGAGGCTCCGTGCAAGCAGGAAGTGAAGGCGACGGCAGAGTTGTCAATTGCCTCACTGAGTGTTGAAGGTGTACCCCAACATAGCACAGAGCCCTCCAGCAATGACTGAAAGACTTATTAGTTCCAGACACTTGAGGAAATCTCTGTCCATTTATGAGCTGACCGCTAAGCTAATGAGCAGAGCCTTCAGTGGCTACTCATGACAAAGAATACACTGTACAGAATTAGTTCAGAAACAACCAACAAGAATAAATAGCAGTACAACTAACCCTGGAATGAAGGAGACTGTGATTTCCAGAGTTGTCACATTATATTATTTAAAGCATCCAATTTTCAACAAAGTTATGAAAATGAGAAGAACTCAGAGGGGTCATGGTTGCACATATCTGTGAATATAATAAAAAGCACTGAATTGTACACTTCAAATGGGTGAACTGTGTGATATGTAAGTTGTATCTTAATGAAACTGTTTAAAAAGGAAATGCTTCATACTTTACACTGAACTTTCTGATTTTAAAACATGTGCTCATTTGGAAAAATATTAATCAAGATTAAAAAATTATTTAAAAGAAATGTTGATGTTGACAGCCAGTAAAATTTACTGAAATTTATTAAATTGTCAATGGTTGGCTTAATGAAATTATTTCTGAGGTCAAAACAAAATCCTGTCCTCAAACATAATGGAGACATAATGATGGTGCAGTATGTGGAATTCTCAGTAGACTCTCTGCATAAAAAGAAATTAGATCTGAAGCAATTATGGCAAAATGTTAACATCTGACAAAGCTAGGTGCTGAGTACATGGGTATTTGTTATATTATTCTCTCTTAATAATTCAAGTGCTGAAAATATTTCATGATAAAAATATAAAAAAGAGTGCTACTATGCACCAATTAGAATGGCTAAAATTTAAAAGACTGACAATACCAAGTGCTGACAAGGATGTGGAGCAACCGGAACTCTCATACATGGCTGGTGGGAATGTCAAATATTACTGCAACTCTGGAAAATGATTTGGTACTTCCTTATCAACATAAACATAGAATTACCATATGACTAGTCATTTTACTCTTAGATATTTACCCAAAAGAAATACATACATATGTCCACACAAAGACTTATATACAAATATTCATGGCTGCTTTATTCATAATATCTTTAAAAAGATTGGAAATGGGGGGTGGGGTACTATTCAGTGGTAGAGTGCATGCTTAGCATGCATAAGGTCCTGGGTTCAATCCTCAGCATCTCCATTAAAATTAAGAAAAAAAAGATTGGAAATAGCATAAATATCCATCAACAGGAAAATGGATAAACAAATTGTGGTACATCCACACAATGGAACACTACTCATCAATAAAAAAGGAATTATTCCTGACACATGCAACAACATGGATGAATCTCAAAAAACATGCTGAGCAAAAAAAGAAAGACGCAAAAAGGTACATACTGTATGATTCCACTTATGTGAAAGTTCCAAAAGACAGATCTAATCTAGAGTGACAGAAAGAGGATTGGTGGTTGCCTGCAAAGGGACACAATGGAAATTTTGAGGGTAATAACATCTTTTATACCTTGATTGTGATAGTGGCTACGTGCATATATAGCTTTGTCAAAATTCATCAAAATATACACTTAATATTGGTTCTTTAACTGTATGTAAAGTATATTTTAATAAAACTGGTTTTTAAAAAAGAATACAGAATGCATGGGAGGTGTCCAGGGCCTATGCAGTGGCTTGCAGTGGTTGGGGGACAGGAAGGAGAGAGGAGAGATGTGGTGTGGCCTGGGACAGAGGCTGCACTAAGGCCTCGATTTGGGTTTTATTTTTTCACAGACGGGGAAATATGGATCCCGTGTACAGCCTGTGAGGATGAAGTCTGGGGGAAGAGAGAGAGAATACATGAGAGAGACTAGGGAAATGGTGAAAGGCCTCAGATATGAATGAGAAGGAGGAGTTAAAGGGCACAAGTGCTGCGTCAGCCGTGGGAGGAGGCAGGGCCACTCAGTCAGTGTCTGGACCACGAGGGACCTAACAGGCGAATGGAGAGACAGGAGCTGAGGGTTCAGCAGGCCGCGGTGGTGCAGGATGGAGTTATCTGCCTGGACGGTGTTGGGGGAGCCTGGGGCTGGGGGAAGATGCACAAGGCTTGGCATTTGCTGTTAAGAGGAGCAGGGAGCCACCTGGTTTGAGTCCAAGGATTGTCAGACATAAAGCTGGAGCTCATTAATCAGTAATGAAGCCAGTCAGTGTGTTTATGGATTTTACCCTAGCAACCTGGGAACAAAGCAGAGGAACAAACACTTCAAATTCCAGTTCCACCCCAGCCCCCTGGACTGTGCCAGCTTCTCCCACCAGGCAGGCTGGCCATACAGGATCTCTAGATGGGCCTGTCTCCGGTGGGTGGGGAGGCTGCTCTGCGGCCCCTGAGGCCTGGCCTGGGCCCTCCAGCCAGATGCCCAGGTCTCGAGGCCTCTGCTTGTATGCCTCTCGGCTGCTGCAAACTTGGCCACCTCAGACCCCTAGCCAAGCCCCAGGGTGGGGGTGTGCATTTGCTCTACTGACCTACTGCCAGCCTCCTTGTTCCCTCAGCTTAAGGAGGAGAATCATCAGAAACTCCTGGGGGTCAGCTGACTCGGAAGCCCTAACCTTTTGTCTGCTCACCTTCCTTCTCAGTCACCCCTAGGGCTTAAGTGAAAGCAGACCCTTCCCTCCTCCAAAGAAGGAAAACCCACCCATGAGGTGACTTTCAGCCAGAGCACATGCACTTTTCATGGTCATTCATCACATTACAGCCTCTGTTGGACTTTTTTCATCTTTAATGATCTGGTGATTACAAAATTATATGCTCCTTGGAAGACATTCAAACAAGGTAGAAATGTATAATGTAGAATATTCTGTTTCTGTACTTCTACCTTCCAGAACCAACCCATGCTCACCTTGGTCTATGTTCCTCAGGATGTTCTTATATATAAAGATGTATTGGGGGGCAGGGTAGAGCTCAGTGGTAGAGCACATGCTTAGCATGCACGAGGTCCTAGGTTTAATCATCAGTACCTCCATCAAAAAAAGCCAAAAAAAGTATTTGGGTGTATGCCCAGGAGTGGAATTACTGGGCCATATGGTGGTTCTGTTTTTGGGTTTTTGAGAAACCTCCAAACGGTCTTCTATAGTGGCTGCGCCAGTGTACATTCCCACCAACAGTGTACAGGGGTTCCCCTTTCTCCATATCCTTGCCAACATTTGTTATTTGTGTTCTTTTTGATGATGGCCACTCTGACAGGTGTGAGATGGTGTCTCATTGTGATTTTGATTTGCATTTCCCTCATATTGGTGATGTTGAGCAACTTTTCATGTCCCTGTTGGCCATCTGCATTTCCTCTTTTGGAAAAATGTCTATTCAGTTCTTCTGCCCATATTTTAAATGGGTTGTTTGTTTGCTTGCTTGCTTTTTAACTGAAGTACAGTTGATTTAAAATGTTGTATTAGTTTCTCATGTACAGCATGGAAGGACTTGGAGGGCATCATGCTAAGTGAAATAAGCCAGAGAAAGACAAGTTCTGTAAGATGTAATTTACATGTGGAATCTAAAAAAAACACAACAAACTAGTGAATGTAACAGAAAAGAAACAGACTCACAGCTGTAGAGAAGGAACTAGTGGTTACCAGTGGGGAGAGGGAAGGGGGAGGGGCAAGATGGAGGTGGAGGATTAAGAGGTACAAACTATCAGGTATAAATAAGCTACAAGGATGTACTGTACAACATGAGGAATATAGCCAATATTTTATAATAACTATAGATGGAGTATAACCTTTAAAAGTTGTGAATCTCTATATTGCATACCTGTAACATATAATATTGTACATCAACTATACTTCAATTTAAAATCTATGATATTGTAAAATAAATACATAAATGTAAAAAAAGAGACATTTGTACACCTATGTTCATAGCAGCATTATTCACAAAGTCCAAATGGTGGAAGCAACCCAAGTGTCGATCAACAGAAGAATGGATAAACAAAATGGAGTACATGCATATAATGGCATGTTATTTAGCCTTAAAAAGGAAGGAAATTCAGACACACGCTATATAATATGGATGAACCTTGAGGACAATATGCTAAGTAAATAAACTGGTCACAAAAAGACAAATACTCTATGATTCCAATTACACGAGGTACCTAGAGTTGTCAGACTCACAGAAGTAGAATGATGGTTGCCAGGGGCTAAGGGGAGGGGAGAATGAGGAGTTACTGTTTAATGGGTACAGAATTTCAGTTTTGCAAGATGGAAAGAATTCTGGAGATGGATGGCGGTGATGGTTACACAATAATGTAAATGCACTTAATAGCTCTGAATGGTACACATAAAAATGGTAAATTTTATGTCATGTGGGTTTTACCACAATTACAAAAACCATATGAACCATTACAAATATAATTGAATCCTCTTTGGTCCCACTGCCCTCTTATTCCCCCACACTCAAAGAATTTATCCTGTATTTGGTGTTTCTCATTTCCTTTGTGTATTTAGTATTGTTTCGTTTGATTTAAACCTATTTATTATCTTTTTACTTTTATTTTTTAATTTTTTTCGAAGGGGAGGAGGGAATCAGGCTTTTATTTATTTTTAATGGAGGTGCTGGTGACTGAACCCAGGACCTTGTGCATGCTAGGCACATGCTCTACCACTGAGCTATACCCTCCCCCTTTTTTAATTTATTTATTATCTTTTTAATTTTGGTGGGGGAAGGAAGTAATTAGATTTTTATTTATTTATTGTTAATGTGGTTTAAACTTGATACTTCTGAAACCTGGAAAAATAAGCCAAAAAAGTATTAATTTTGTTTTTATTTATTTTCTTTCTTGTGGTAAAACATACAAAACATTTAAAAAATTGTAATGTATAAAATATTAAAAATTTTTTATTTAAATTCATAAAATTTAAATTAAAATTTTTAATTTACCATTTTAATCATTTTAAATAGCATAGTTCAGTGGCATTAAGTATACTCATACTGTTGTGCAACCATCACCACCATCCATCTCCAGAACCTTTTCATCTCCCCAAACTGAAATTCTGTACCACTTAAACACTAACTCCCCATTTCCTCCTCCCCCTAGCCCCTAGAAACCACCATTCTACTTTCTGTCTTGAGTCTGGCTACTCTAAGGTACCTCACATAAGCGGAATCATACAATATTTGTCCTTTTCTGTCTGGCTTATTTCACTTAGTAGAATGTCTTCCAGTTTCATATGTGTTATAGCACGTGTCAGAATTCCCTTCCTTTATAAGGCTGAATGATATTCCATTGTATGGCTATACCACATTTTGTTTATCCATCCATCCATTGATGGACAATTTGGATTATTTCCACAAGAATGCATTCTTATATACAAGAATATATTCTTATATGAAAGAATATCAGTTAATCTGGTTGATTCTCTCTCTCACGCTAATCTAGTTTTCACACAGAAGAGATCAGCAGGCACGCCCCCCTCCTTCCATGTCCATAATCTATAATCATATGGCCCCTCTGACATTCTGTATCCTGTAGTGCTTTTTGCTTCTGTGCTTTTGTCCCACTGATCTGCCTTTCTTGTAGCAGTTTCTATTGCCTGAAAGTCTCTCTGTGCCCCACCCCCTGCCTAGCCAATCCCTTCTTGGCTTTCTGAACTAGTCCAGCGCTCCACCCATCCCATGGCTCCTGCTGTTTTTCTCCACAGCAGCACTTTACAGATTAGCACATAATTTACCTCTTGTTGGTGTTATTATGACTTCCCAACTAATTGTAGGCACCCCTTGAAGATGTGGTTGTTGTCTCTATATTCTCCCTGGCCCTAAGTTCAATACTGGGCACAGTGACTTATGGAGGGCTGACTCCATAGGATCCTGAGAGCCTGTTAGACTCAGTGTTAGTGGGGCATTCTCAAACACAGCAGTGACAAAACCAAGCAGTATTTTACGTAGATCTGTGTTTCCTATGGGAGGAAAACCTAGACTAAACTAAACGCACTTTGCAAGCCCTAAGAACTGCGGCTTTCTCACCACATCTAGTTAACACCTCCTGTCTCATTGAATATGGACGATATATTGCACATTTGGGGTTGGCATTCAGAATCATGACTACAAGGTCACTATGTGGGCCCTGTGGCACAGAACTGGACAGGATTCAGTAGGATGAAGAGATTTGAAAATCACACGCAATCACTATGAACAAACTTGTGCCCCAAAATTTGGAAAATTAGATGAAAGAGACAATCTTGTTTATGTAAAATAACAAAATCAATTACATAAGAAATAGAATATCAGTATAAACTAATAACCTTTTATAAAATGAAACAGAAAGTTAAAAAAAAAGTTAAAAAATCTCTCCCAAAGTCCCTATTCTACCCTCCACAAAAAAAAAAGAAAAGAAAGGAACAAAGAAAAAAGAAAGCAAGGAAGGAAAGACGAGAACAGAATAGCACATAATTTACCAGGTTTAGACACTTTGATGGATGTGCTTTACCCAACCTTAAAAAAATAAACTGTTACATGAAGTAAAAAAGAGAGAAGGCTGCCCAGTTTATTTTATGGGGCTATTAGAAGCTTGATATCCAAACCAGATGAGTACATTAACAAGATAAGAAAGAAGTTAACTAAATTTACTTATGAACAAAAATTCAAAATCTTGAATAAAATGTTAGTAAGTTGAATCCAGGGGTGTATAGCATGCTAAAACACATGGCCAACCAGAGTTACTGAAGAAATGCAAGGATGATTTAACATCAGCAAATCTATTATGGAATTCACAGTGTTGACAGAAGAAAGAAGAAAGAACACTTGGGGTGGGCATCAAGAGACAGGCTTAAGTTCAGTCTCTGCTCTGCCATTAAGTAGGTGTGTAACATTTTGCCTCCCTCCCTCCCATTTCCAAAAGGGATCTCAGGAGTGGTTCTTCACTGAGGAGGGGAGCACAACTTTGAGAAGCAGCCTACTCCTCTCCCTGCTCCATTTTTGTCACCTATAAAATGAAGAAATATTCTAATTCCATGATTTTATAAGCTTTGTGAAAGAAACATGATTGAGTCAAACAAAACAGGAAGGGAAAAACTGCTGTACTGTAGCTGGGTCATGGATAACTGTGTCCATGGTGCTGGTGGGCTCCTCAGAAGAGATCAGACCCACGGTGCCACCCTGCGGCCTGTTGGGAAATGCATAAAAAGCTTAGATACCCCCAGGGTAGGCTGATCACAGACAAGAAGAAACAAATTTGGACTGAATACAGTGGTGGATGATGGAAGTACCCAGAGTCGTTTTGATAACAAAACAAAACTGAATCTGATCAAGTCTCTAGATCTGCATTGTCCAATACAATAGTCACTAGCTACATGTGGCTATTTATATTTAAATGAATTAAAATTACATAAAACTAAAAATCCAGTTCCTCAGTCACACTGGCCACATCTCAAGTGCTCAATACACACATGTGGCTAGTGGCTACCATATTGGGCAGTGCAGGTATAATTTTCTGTCACTGCAGAACATCCTATTGGACAGTGCTGGCCTAGCTCTACCTACCAATTTACAGGGAATTCAGAGGACAGAGGAACATGTCAAATCACACCATGAGGATGCACTAAGCAGTATTCAGACTATGGGAAACTCTTATGGCCAAATTATCCAGTTCTTTCAACAAAGACAAAAAACTGCAAGAGAAAAAATGAGTGGAGGGTAAACCTATAGATAAACAGACTTAAGAAACATATCAGCCAAATGCAGTATATGGATCTATTTGCACCTTGATTCAAATGAACTATTGGAATCATATAAGAAAATTGGGGAAATGTGAATATTAACTAGATAATTGGTAATATGGAGTAATTATTTGTTATGGGGGGTATTAGTGGTATTTTAGTTATTATGTCCTTTTTTAAATTTATTTAGGGGGAGAGGTATTTGGTTTATTTATTTATAGAGGAGGTACTGGGGATTGAACCCAGGACCTCGTGCATGCTAAGCGTACACTCTACCACTTAACTTATACCCTCCCTGCCCCTGTAGTTATGTTCTTTTATAGAAGTCCTTAACTCTTAGAGATACACATTGAAAAATCTATACATAAAATGATATGATGTCTGGGATTTGCCTCAAAGCATTCTGGGGGTGGGGAAGTGGGCAAAGATATAGAGGATATAAGATTGGCTGTTAGTTGATAATTTTTGAAACTGGGTGATGAGTACAAAGGATTTTATTTGAGTGTTTTCTCTGCTTTGGGTCTATGTTGAAATTTTTCACAAACTTTTTTCATTAAAAATTTTAAGCGTTTGAAAAGAAAAATGTATGCATAGATATGTCCAGCTGCCTTCCTTCTTGTACTACATTTAACCTGGGACAGAATCCAGGGAACCCACAAGGGAGAGAATAGGAGATGGATCAAGGACGGTCCCAGGACAGCAAGCCCACTGTAGGTCGGTTGTCAGCCACTGGGGAAAGGAGAGAAAAGAGAAGCTGGGATGATGAGAAGAGAAGAGAGGAGAGGCTGTGGGAAGGGAATTCGACAGACTAAGTAGGGAGAGGAGAGGAGAGACGAGCCGAGAGGAGGCACAAGGAAGACTGGGAGTCTGGCAGGCTCTTGGCTACTGAAGAGCCACTGTTTCTAGGAGGTACTGGCCTGTCCCTTCTCCCTCCGGGTGGCCTCACCAGCACACGGTCCAATCCTTGGCAACGGAGTCGAGACACAGCATGCATTTCCAGGCTTCTCGCCATCCCAGGCACACTCCACCCATTCTAGTTTGCCTCTGTCTCTCATAATGGAGCCCACGTTCCTCAGCGCGGCATTCAAGGCTCAGACAACCTGCCTCTCTCCTCCTGCACACACACATACCTCTCCCACTGCCCCTTCCACCTGCTTTGTACCCTTCTTCAACCTAGGCTGCCACATCCTGTCTCTGAGCCTTTGCACAATCCTGGAACACTCTCTCCTCTAGCCTCTCTGCCCCCCTAAATTCCATCTGCTTCTTGAAAACCCAACTCAGACCGTCTGCCCACCGGGAAGCTGCAGCAGACCCTCCAAGAGCCCCACTCAGATTCCCTGTGATCTCTGAAACTAGTTCCTCAGGCCGGTTCCCTAACGGCTCCAAGGTGCTGCTGCTAATGGTCCACACCTGCAGCCTCCACCTGCCGGCCCTCAGGTGACTGGAGCCACTTACGCCAGAAGTTCCTCAGAGTTAGGCATCTTCAAGGACTGACTAGCATAGAGGCATAAAAGCTCCTTTTTCTTACCTCGGGGCGGAACCGATTCGGAGGTACCATGTATGCTCCGGGACTGCCCGCGGGATCAGGCTGAGGCGAGGCTTCTGAAAGCGCGTCCTTACCGGGCTTCTCCTCTGCTCGCCCGCTTCCGTCCCTCCCCGCCAATGCGCGCACGCATGCGCACACACGGTTTGTTCCTCTCCATTATCAGCCTCAGAGCAGTGTAGTAATTGTGGGTTTCTTCCTCCCCCAGGCAGAGACCACATCTGGTAAATATTTGTTTCCTCCACCGGACCTGAAATGCCTGAAACCAAAATGATTACAGCTTAAAGGATACCCTGGAGAGGGTTTGCAAGTGCCAGAGCAACTAGGTTACAAAGGAAGCCACTTGACACCTTGGTCTGAGCTGTGTAAGAAAAGTAAAAAAAAAAAAAAAAAAAAAAAGACGTGGTTTCTGGCTGACAACTGCCGGCATGTGAAAGTAATCAACAGCCTGTTTTGGAAGAGGGTGTTTCATCTCTCAGTAAGTTGGGGAGAATCGTCTCTTGGATGATTCTGAGACCACGTCTAACAGCGAGTTCATTAGGGTTATGACTGTGGGGATGTTGCCTGCATTTCAGAGGATGGAGCCCAAAACTGAGAGCCATGTGTCAAGGCGGAGGAGGAAGGGAGAAGGGGACAGGGTAGCCAATGGTCAGGGTCAGGTTCAGCCAGCTCCACAGGAAGTCCTGAGCTAGGTCTAAGAATGTAACTGGAATGCTGTCTACACTTGACTTGTACATAATGAAAACACTACTTTAATTGAGTGTCCTTTAAACTCCATTCAGTGACATCACCTGGATATGATGATTTATTTTATGCATCAACTTGACTAGGACACGGGGGCCAAGATATTTGGTCAATGTTCTGTCTGTGAGGCTGTTTCTGGATGAGGTTAACACGTGAATCTGTAGACTGAGGAAAGCAGATTGCCCTCCCCAAGGTTGGTCTCTAACTTGAAAACTGCAGATCTCGGGACTTGTCAGCCTCCACAACTGCAAGAGCTGAGTCCTTATAATAAATCTCTATCTCTCTATATATACATGCACATCCTATTGCTTCGGTTTCTCTGGGGAATCTTAACAAACACACTGGATAAATAAAAGTCATTACTAGATAAATACTCCAACAGGCCCCCTGACTTTTCAGCTCAGTCTTAGGTAATGTAGAGCCTTCTAATCCCTCAAAGTAAAAATTACAGCCTCTCTTCCATAATTAGAATATCCAGCCCAAGATAATAATCTTCATAACTTCTTCCCTCCCCCAGCTAAGGCCTGCTTCCGGTTGAAACCCTTCAGCAGTGAGTCTGCACGGCTGGCTTCCTGTCTGTTTCTCCACCTTGCACTTCCCCTTACCTCCCCCACCTCCAGCCCCTCAAGGGGAGGGTGGAGTGGAGGGAGAAATGTGTCTCTCTTGACCTGGTTCTCTGGGTCTGGCAGGTGTCTAAAGCTGATTCTCTCTCCCTTGGGAGGGTTCATGGGCTCTCCAGAGATTCTCACTGCTGGGGTCCTCTCCTGAGGTCAAGGATACAGAGGCCTGAGCATCACCTACCTCAGCCCTGGGCACTGGGCCGTACCCTCCAGCTTCTTTAAGCAGAGGTCTCCTCACTCTCCACCCTGGAAGTCCTCTTGGGCAGTCTCTAAGACAACCCTAAGGAGTCTGTCTCCTTTCAGGGCCAAGGAAAAGCCCCGACAACCTTTCTTCCAACACGTTCTGGAAGGGTAGGTTGATCCAACGTGGCAGAGTTCCCCTGTCTTGGCCACCATTGCAGTGAGCCTGCCATTTGCCCTTCAGACATCTTGGGTGCCCTTCAGACAGACCCCAGTCTACAGATCGCTTTAGCATTCTCAGATATGGAGCTGACAGGGTCCTCGGGGGCCCCGGGCAGCAGCGTGTCCCTCTGCTGCACTGGCATCTCTCACCTGGGCCCTGGGCTTCTCTGTGGCTGGGTGGAAGTTGGGGGAACCCACTATAGCATTCTGACACGTGTGCAAACACCCTAAGGGGAACCCTTGACCTATTTGGGCTTGGAGCCAGGTGTAAATACTGTCTTCTTCCACTCCCCCGGGCAGACAATCCTGAGGCACCTTTTACGTGGATCCTCAGAAACTTGCCAGTGATCTGAGGCCCCAGTTCCCTACAATAATGATGAGCTCAGATTGGTGTTCCCTCCTTCCCTGTTTCACTCTTCCCTGTCCCTCATTCCTGTTCCTTGGGATAATTCTGTAAAATAAACTACACAAAGAAGCCCTTTTCTCAGGCTCTGCTTTTGAGGGGCAGTGAGGATATAGGCTCAGACGGATGCCTCATTAGGCTTTGGGTTAAATGGTATCACCTCCTTACATACATCCTTCCCCATAATACCTCTCATTTTGGGGGATTAACAGATACGCACTGCTATGCATAAAACAGACAAATAACAAGGGCCTACTGTATAGCACAGGGAACTATATTCAGTAGCTTGTAATAAGCTATAATGAAAAGAATTTGAAAAAAATATATATATGTATGTGTATGTATAGCTGAATCACTTTGCTATACACCTGAAACTAACATTGTAAGTCAACTACACCAAAAAAATTTTTTTTTAAAACCTCTTATTTTTAGGGGGTGGATGGGGTCTCAGACACAGCAACTGCTACCCTCCTCCACCTCAAAGCTCTTCATCTATTTCCCCCTTCCCATTCTCGGACCTTTCCTATCCTTGCCCCCCAGAGTCACTGAACAGATCTGGGAACCATTTCTTTTATAAATCTGTATATGGTGATATATGCCAATTTGACACCTCACTCTGTAAGTTCATACCTACTGTCGCTTGGTGTCTCTATAGAAGCTTTCATTTTCATAGCCTATTACACACTAATCATTCAACTCAAAGTTCCTTTTCTGGAAAACAATTAAGTCTGGGTTTTTGTTTTTTTTTTTAGTGTGTATACCATGATTTCCAGTTCTCCTATCATCCTGGTCGCCCTCTCCCCTCAGCCCCCACCACACCCAGACCTGTTCTAAGCTGGATTACCAACGTCAGTCTGAAACTATGCCCACTCCCTCCCCACTGCTAAGTGGCACAAATGAGGTGCGCTCCACCTAAGATCTCACTGGCAAACAGCCGATCGTTACTTCTGCCTAAATACTATGCGGCTATAAATACAGCCTAATGTTGTGTTTGTTTTAGCAGCCACGTCACCTGGCTACTTAGTAGCTCCCGTTCCCTATTTCCTAATGCCTGCTGGTCATTTCCACTTGGATGCATGCCGGTCCCTCAGATGAACAAGTCCACAGCAGTTCATCACGCTCTCCCACGTAGCTCTGCCTCAGGCATTTGTGGTCTCAGTGGATGGAATCATCTGAACCATGTCCCAGGCTAGCCACCTCAGAGACTTTCCTAAGGGCTCTGACTCCTCCTCCCGTCTGCATCTGATCCCACCTATCCCAGATCCTCAGTGTTCTAGGCCCCAAGCATCTCTCCATCCCTGCTGCCTCCTCTGACCTCCCATCTCTACTTATCTTTCTCCAAATTGACTCAGGTCTTATCACTTTTTGGGTTAGAAACTTTTGCGGCCTTTTCGTTGCCCAGATGATCAGCAAGTTTTTGATTCATGAGCAAGAGAGACAAGTCTTCATGGCCCAAACTTAACAGACTTCCTCAGACTCAGCCTGTGCCTGTGTATGAGGACCACGTTCCTCCAAAGTCCAGCGAGATCGTGGTTTGAAGCTCTGTGTCCCTCTTCACTTCCGCCACCAAGTCCCTGAATCCTAGTCTCTGACAGTAACCCAGTAACTGTGGTTTTCCAGTCCTCAGTCATTAACTTTCTGCTCTCATTTTATTCCTGTATGGAGTCAGGTTTCTCAATGATGACTCCTTGCTATTAATTTCCAGAGTCTCCGGATCATGCTGGCTACATCCAAATAACAGTCATCTGAGTACATCCTCCCCAACCCCTGGGAACATCAAGTGGCCAAGGCTCATTAGGAAGCTACACAAGTGGCCTGCGTGCTCCACTCTGAGCACCCTGGCTTCGCGGGTGGGATTCCGGAACACTGTGATCTTCTCCACCCACACCTCTTGGTTGTTGATGTCATCCTGAGAGGCTATCCTGGGGTGCTTTCAAAGTACCTGCTTGAGTCCATGAATCCACAGAGGCTGATAGACAGGCCCAGCCTGCTCTTGGAGTGACTGAGGGGACCCTGGCACCACTGGAGTGACTGAATCTACGGGGTAGAAGCCTCTCAGACTGTGGGTGGACGGTTCTTAACTTGGGACCTATGAACTCACAAGTGGTGAATCCCAGACATTTTTGGTAAAATTTGATGATGAGTATTTGTACTTCTGGGAGAAAATTTACAGTTTTCTTTAGATTCTCCAAGGGATCTGTGACACAAATGAGGTTCAGAAAAGGGGCTTACAGAATCACTATTTTGTTAGAATGTTTCTTCCTGATTATATAAATAATCCATATTCACTGTAAAATAGGAAAATAAGAAGACCACAAAGAAGACTCTAAAATCACCCTTGATTCCAGCATCCAGAGGTAACCATGTTGACATTTTGGTGTGCAAACTTTTAACCCTTTCTTTGTACAAACGTAAATGCACATTATCCCTCCAAATCTGGGCAAGATGCTCCTTCGTGACCTGCTTCTTTCCACTTAAAGCAACATGGATATTTTCCCAGCTCATTAAAGACTTTTCTAGAACTTTGATGACTTAACAGACTTCATAGTATTCAAGCATTTGGGTGCCTTATTTATACTTTACATTGCTTTCTAGGCTTTTTTTTTTTTGCTATTATAAATAATATTGTGATAAACATCATTTTATACACACTTTAAAAATATGTCTTTGCTTTCTTTTAATGCAGTTCTAGACATGGAATTTTTTTAACTTGTTTTTATTGAGTTATAGTCATTTTACAGTGCTGTGTCAAATTCCAGTGTAGAGCACAATTTTTCAGTTATACATGAACATACATATATTCATTGTCACATTTTTTTCGCTGTGAGCTACCACAAGATCTTGTATATATTTCCCTGTGCTATGCAGTATAATCTTGTTTATCTATTCTACATATGCCTGTCAGTATCTACAAATTTTGAACTCCCATGCTATCCTTAGACATGGAATTTTTAAACTAAAGGGTATAAATGCTTTTATGCAAAGATTCTTGTATTGACAAATTATTGTCCATATGGGTTGATTGCAATTTGTTCTTCCACAGTAGCTTATAAGAATAATTATTCCCTTGCATCCTCTTAGATTTTTTTCCCCTTAATTTTTTTGGGGGAAGGGAAGTAATTAGGTATTTTTTAAAAAAAATTTAATGGAGGTGCTGAGAATTGAACCCAGCACCTCATGCATGCTAAGGATGCACTCTACCACTAAGCTGTATATACTCCCCCTCCCCCACATTCTCTTGTGATCAATAGTCATTGTCTATCATCTTTGTGGGGAACTGGGAGGGTCCAGTTGCAATTTGATAGGTGAAATATTGCATCTCAGGTTGTCATGAAGTCTTGTGTGGAAGCTGGTCTATGCTCTAGCTGTGGATTGCAGTTAACATTGCCTGAGAATTTTCTCCAGAGTTTTGGCAACCCTCTGACAGGTGCTACTCAGTAGAGGATGACTGTTTTTCTTTGCCTGTTTATGGGACCTGAGACGTGGTGACAGCTTAATTTCCAGGCAGTGATTACTTTTAGAGTCCATGAGACTGAGTGGCAGCAAATAAATATTTGGTGGCTCTTTAAAAAGATTCTCTCCTCTCACCCCCAGCTTAAGTCAAAATTTCTATGTCCTGTGAAAGTTTGAGAATTGTGGCTCATCCAGAAATAAACCTACATACTTATGGTCAGTTAGTCTATGACAAAGGAGGCAAGAATATACAATAAGGAAAAGACAGTGTCTTCAATAAGTGGTAAGCGGAAAACTGGACACGTACATGCAAAAGAATGAAATTAGAACATTTTCTCACACCATATACAAAAATGAACTCAAAATAGATTAAAGATCTAAATGTAAGACCTGAAACCATAAAACTCCTAGAAGAAAACATAGGCAGTATACTCTTTGACGTTGGTCTTAGCAATATGTTTTGGGATCTGTCTCCTCAGACAAAAGAAACAAAAGCAAAACAAAAAACAAACAAACAAAAAAACCCAAATGGGACCTAAGCAAACATTAAAGTTTTTGCACAGTGAAGGAAACCACTAACAAAATAAAAAGGCAACCTACTGAATGGGAGAAGATATTTGCATACAATATGTCTGATAAGGGGTAAACATCAAAAATATACAAAGAATGCATACAACTCAATATCAAAAAAAAGTTTAAAAAATGGGCAGAGGAGATGGAGAGGCATACAGAGAAGAAGTCATGAAACTACTTGTACAAAAACCAAAGAATCCAATCAACAGTGAGAACCAATGCCCTATACAGATGGTTTCAGTCAAGCTGGTCCAGCTAACCCCCACCACTGGAGCCATCCTAACTGAGGTGCCAGACATGAGAGTGAAGAAGCTCTCTGGGATATTTCAGCCCCAGCAGACATCACCCAGAGATGAGATGAGCCATTCCCTTTGTGTCCTATCCAGATCCCTGACCCATAGAATCATGAAATATAATCAAATGATGGTAGTTTAAAGTTAAAAAAAAATGGGCAGAGGAGTTGAATAGGCATTTTTCTAAAGAAGACAAACAGATGGCCAACAGGCACAAGAAAAGATGCTCAACATCACTAGTCGTTAGGGAAATGAAATCAAAACCACAATGAGATATCTCCTCATGCCTGTCAGAATGGCTCTATGTCAAAAAGACAAGAAATAATATGTTGGCGAGGATGTTGAGAAAAAGGAACCCTAGCACACTATGGGGATGTAAATTAGTGCAGCCATTATGGAAAACAGTATGGAGACTCCTCAAAAAATTAAAAATAGAACCAATATATGATCCAGAAATCCACTCATGGATATTTATCTGAAGAAAATGAAAACACTAATTCAAAAGGATATATGCACCCCTAATGTTCATAGCAACATTACTTATACTAGCCAAGACATGGAAGCAACATAAGTGTCCATCAACGGATGAATGAGTTAAGAAGATGTAATATGTACATACAGTGGAATACGACTCAGCTACAAAAAAGAATGAAATCTTGCCATTTGTGACAACATGGATGGACCTGGAGGCTATTATGCTAAGTGAAATAAGTCAGAGAAAGACAAATACTATATGTTTTCACTTGTATGTGTAATCTAGAAATAAAACAAACAAATAAAACAGAAACAGACTCACAGATACAGAGAACGAAGTGGTTACTGGTGGGGAGAGCAGTGGGGGGAGGGACAAAATAGGCGAAGTAAGTATAAAATAAATGTTATACTAAGTAACACTAAGTATAAAAAATGTTACAAGGATATAATGTGCAGTACAGAGAATATAGCCAATATTTCATAACTTTGTGTGGAGTATGATTAAAAAAATATCAAATTACTATGTTGTGCACCTGAAACTAATATAATATTGTGAGTCAATAACACTTCAATTAAAAATAAATTTAAAAAAAAGAATTGTGGCTCATCTCAAAGCCCTCTGTTGCACCCCAATTTTTGAGTAATTCAAGGAAAAATGAGCATGTCTAAATAAAAAACATCCATAATTAACGAACATCTGCCAAAAGGCATCTCTTCTTTTGTATAACAGACATGTTGGGGTTCCAGAAAGTCGTGTGTAACTGAAATCCTGTTTCTAGTTTCTCTAGGATTGCCCAGGGTGATTGTCTTTGTAAAGTAAATAATAACATTTGTTGCAAATCCACATTTTTGTCTAGCTGGAGGGCTGCAAGTCACTTAGTTGGCTTACCAGGAGCCTAATATGTGAAGAACATTGTGCCAGGAGCTGGAGGAAGGATTTTGCTTTTAGTTTTGGGTCTCAGTCCTGTGCCTCCGGTTATTTACTTATTTATTTATTTTTATTATTGTTATTTTTAAAATTGAAGTACAGTCAATTACAATGCGTCAATTTCTAGTGTACAGCACAATGTCCCAGTCATGCATATACATACATATATTCCTTTTCATATTTTTTGCCTCCAGTTTTATTGAGAAGTGTGGCAGGGTCCCTGACGGGCTGGGTCTACTACTGTCCCTCTTTCCTGCTGGGGGCACTGTTGCTGCCACAACTGTTCCCACTGTCTTCTTAGCCTTTGGGTACCAGCAGCTGGAAGGGCACCAGCTGAGGGAAAGCAGATAAATGTGGAAAATGACCACGTAAGTCACCAGCCCAGACGGTACCGTCCTACAACTGGCCAGCAACATTCATTGGCAGTTTCTGTTTAAATGGAAAATTGTTCCTAAAGGGAAATTCTGACCCTTCTCTGGTTTAGAGTAAGCCTAAACGTTTCGAGGAATGGAGAAAGCATGGCATGAAGATAAGCAACTTGGTCCTGAACCAACGCAGAATATTTTACAAATTCATCATCAACTTTATTTTTCAATATTTTAATGTATTACAACCAAATCCAAGTTCACCATACAACTCCGTGGAAAGAAGCAAATGAGCAGGCAGGAGTCAGATACAAATGGGGCATGCCCACAAAATGCCAATTTGAAGTTTGTGGTTTGGAGCTTGGAAGGCTCTTTCCTAGAGGAAAACAGAGCAATGTTTAAAGTGGTCATTAGATTTCTTGGCTAGACCTCAAAATTCTATGTAAGTCACATTATGGCTGAAATGCCCATCTCTTATAATTAAAAATTAGTAGAAAACAAAATTTTTGCAATAATAATTTTAAAAAAAACAATGTCAGAACAGAATAAGACAGATTTTATTCATCTGAACCACTAGTGCTTAAAAAAAACAGACTTAATAGAAAGTAGGAGAGAAGCTGTTAACTTTTGGGAAGATTTTAATAGGTATTTCTGGGAACTCTCAAAAGGTTTAAGGACTTGAAGTCACTGGTTCCTTTTGTCTAATTTTAGTTCATAATTTATGGCTTTTCTTTTTTCAATACAATCATAGCCCTAAAACCACTCTGGTTTAACATGAGCCATGGTTGGGTGGGGTTTGGGCTGGAACATGGAATTAAAAAGAGGGAGAGATTTTACTGAACTATGTTACATACTAGCAGAAGCAGCTCTAGGAGATACAGGTGAAAGGGGACCTAAGTGAAAAAAGATCGTCTTTGGTGGAATTACTTTGCCTGGCATAGTGACACATGGTGGTGAGAAAAAAAACGGTGAGGGTAAAGAAAGCTTGGGTTGACCAGTGCCCTGGCCTGCAGAATGGCTCCTCAGCACCTGAGTGTTTGGGTGCTCTACCTAGTGTTGGGAAAGAGATGGAAGGCACCACGTGTATCCCACCACTCACATACAAGACCTGCTCCAATACTGGTGTTTGAAACTGAGAGCATGCCTGCTTTGCAGTGCCAGACTGTCAGAGCTCATCTCTCCAAAGATGGACCCTGCAATGGACTGGTATTCACGCTCTTGGATCCTGGCTGACCCTGGGACTTGCTTTTTTGGCTAACAGAGTGTGTGACTTCTGAGGCTAGGTCCTAAGAAGTCTTGCAGCTGCCACCTGGGTCTCTTGGAACATGCGCTCTAGGAAAAGCCAGTCACCATGCTGGCTTTGGTAAGCTCAAGTACTCTGAGGCCACCATGCTGTAAGGAAGCCCAGAGCTGCTTTCCAGCTCCTCCGGCCCAGGTGCCAGATGTCAGTGAAGAAGATTCAGAGAGGTCCAGCCTTATCCACTGTCTGACTGCAACCAGACTCAGAACCTCAAGGAAGAACCGCACAGCTGAGCCTGTTATCATCCCCCAGAACTGCAAGGAATATTAAATAAATGGTTGTTTTAAGCCACAAAATGTTGGGGTGTCTTTACACAGCTTAGATAGCCAGCACCCAGATTAAGCCCAAAACTTGCTTTCCTACAAAGGGCACCAACATTTCAGTTCTAGACCACTATCCACTCCCATGAGGATGGGTTGACCCATCCCTTCACATGCTGAGCACAAGGGAACATCAAGAATCTCCCCAGCACTTATTCCTCAGCTTTTAGGTCTCGATTCATTTCTCCTTAAATCTCACTTGTGGGCCCTTTGCTAGATTGGAAGTCTAGAGATAACAATTAAGGAAAATATATTAAGTAACAACAACCATGAACCTCTTGAATGAATAAAGGTACCGGTAGCTTTCCGGTGAGGCAGCCTTGGTGGAACACCAGAAATAACTCAGCACCAATGTTCCAAAGCTGACTGAAAAAACAACTTCCTGTTGCTACAATTGCACCGCTATTAGTTAAAATTGTGTTTGTCCAGGATCTCTTTCTAAGAACTGGATCCTTCTGGAGATACGGAGCGGTACAGGTGTTTTTGAGAGACCGGCTTAAGGAACTGAGTAAAGAAAGACCATCTGGGCACACGGTCTGAGAGCCCCTGAGCTGCGGAAATGACTTGAGCAGGGCAGTCATTTTCTTGCTGAGTTTTCACTAGGTTGTTGTTGTTTTTGATGACGAGGCTGGTAGACTCATCGCTGAACAATTACACAGATGAAGACAGTCAGGACAGTACAGTCATCGAGCTGACCAAGAGATCTCAGTTTCACCAATTCCCTCCTCTCAGAAGAATGAAACATGTGATTACGTGAGTGGAGCTGATAAGACACAAAGAATTTGTCCCCAGGTCAGTGTCCCCTACAAGGCTGATAATCGACCAGAGTTGCTTTCTGCCTTCTACCTGGAATGCTGGCATGACACGCAGATGGTACTCAAAAATGTCTGCCTCATGAATGAATCTATGACTTACAAGTCCTGAAACTGAGGAGCTTGGAGTCAGGTAACCCACAGGGATACTATAAATAGCCAGACTGAAAACAGCTCCATTCATGCTGTAATTGAGTCACACCCTAGCTAACTATACAGGGTATTCATCCAGGCAAAAATATAGAATGTCATCAGGACATCGTCAGAAAAAAATAAAAGCAGATCTTGTGGTAGCTCACAGTGGAAAAAAATGTGACAATGAATATATGTATGTTCATGTATAACTGAAAAATTGTGCTCTACACTGGAATTTGACACAACATTGTAAAATGACTATAACTCAACAAAAAAATGTTAAAAAAAAAAGAAAAAAGTAAACCATCTACGTTTCCAGACTTTATGGATGCCCTGAATATTAACATCAAACATTTCTGATCTTTTACTGGTTTGATCTCAGAGGATGGAACAAATCTTCTTTCTGTGTGGCATAAACCCTATTGTCAGCACCACCAAGGGGCCTCGTACAGTGGAGAGACTCAGAGGTGACAAAGGTGCTTGTGAGCCAGGCTGTGACAGCTAGTTTCTCTTGGGCTCCCGAAGGGCATGGTGAGGGTACAAGCAGGCAGCCAGAGAAGCCAGCAGACAACAGCCCACTAGGAAGGGTTTACTGGCTCCAGTCCTTTCCTAGCAGTGCCGGGCTGGAGACCCACCTGCTGGCCGGTCTTTCAGAAGCAATGATGGTGACAGTGCTGGCAGGGAAGGCAGCAACAGAACAAGAAGGGGCCTGTTCCCACCCCCACAGTCACAGACAGACTCCCAGGTCTTTCTCAAGAAACATTTCCCGTAAGGGGACTTGCCTTTCTTTTCTCTCTGCTTCCTCATCCAACCGCTGCTGGGTCCCCTTAACTGGAGGACCTAGGAGAAATGTTCCTCCTAATGTTGAAATCCTAACTCCCAAGGTGATGAAATCAGGAGGTGGGGGCCTCTGGGCGGTGATTAGGTCATGAGGGCAGAGCCTTCATGAATGGGATTAGTGCCCTTGTAAAAGAGACCCCACAGAGCTCCCTAGCCCCTTGTGACAAGTGAGGACAAGCAAGATGATCATCTAGGAACTAGGAAGTGGGTTCTCACGAGACACTGAATCTGCCAGCGCCTTCATCTTGGACTTCTGGCCTCCAGAACTGTGAGAAATAAATGTCTGTTGTTTATAACCCAGCCCGTCTGTGGTATTTTGTTATAGCAGTCCGAATGGACTGAGACAGTTCTCCAGTTGTCCTTGTGATGAGGTCAAGAAATAATACGAGGAGGTTGTGATGGTTAATTAACTACTAAGTAAGGAGCCCAGCCTGGTATTGAAGTTAGGTTAATTGAAGAGCATGATTGTCCAATAAACCTTTGGGGGAAACTACAAAAGGAAAGTTCAGCACGTATGTTACTGACTAGTTTGCATTTCTGGACACTCTCTATGAATCTTCCAGGATCCTCAGAAAACACGTCACCCAACATTTGTCAGTAGAGTTTACCGAGGAGGAAGGCGATGATGATTACACTAACCAGGAAGGAAGGAAAGGACAGGGAATCGGTACTGGGCCTTTAAAAGAAATCAGCTCCCACTGTTACCACCACAAAACAATAACAAAAGGATAACAACTTTAAAGGCACCTTTGAAGCGTCTAGATATATTTTAATTGCCTCAAGTTTCTCACAATCATGATGGAAGAAGCAGTATTTAAAAGAGAAGGCATGCATAAAGAAAAAAAAGTTGCAAGTCAGAAAAGCTAACTGGTTTCTTTCCTTCAAACTTAATTTTTTTAATTAAAAATTTTTAAATTGAAGTACAGTTTGATTTACAATATTATATTAGTTTCAGGTGTACAAAAACTTTTAATTTTGAGACATTGATAGATTCCCAGGAAGTTGCATAACTTAGTACAAAATGAAAATGAGGAAATGTACAATCCACAGACCTTATTCAGATTTCACCAGTTCTACATGCACACATTTGTGTGTGCGCGTGCGTGTGCAGCTCCATGCAAAGTTATCCATGTGTAGCTTTGTGCAACCGCCACTGTGATCAAAACACAGCTCTACCATCTCCACAAGGCTCCATCAGGTTACCCCTTTATAACCACACCCACTCCTCTCACCTCCCCCATCCCCAACCCCTGGCAATACTAAGCTATTTTCCATCTCTAGAATTATGTTATTCCATGAAAGTTATATAAATGGAACCATGCAGGAGGCATCCTTTTGAGATTGGCTTTTTTATTTTCATGCAACATAACTCCCTGAATATATGTCCATCTTGTTGTATGTATCAATATGTCTTTGCTCAGGCTACTGTAACAAAATGCCACAGACTGGGTGGCTTATTTCTCACAGTTCTGGAGGCTGGAAGTCCAAGATCAAAGTGTGGCAGATTTGGTTCTTGGTGAAGGCCCTCTCCTGGCTTGCAGACAGCTGCCTTCTTGCTGTGTCCTCACATGGCCTTTCCTCTGCGTGCAGGATGGCAGAGGAGGGAGGGAGAGAGAGGGAGAGCAAGGGAATGCAAGCACCTTCTGGTGTCTCTTCCTTTTAGTATAAGGGCACTAACCCCAACATGATGGTCCCACACTCCAAACCTCATCCACACCTAATGACCTCCCAGTGGCCCTATCTCCAAATACCTTCATATTTGGAGGGGGTTAAGGCTTCAACACATCAACTTTGGGGGACACACTGAGTCCACAATACAAAGGCTCATTCTTTTTACTGCTGAGTGGTCCTTCCTGGTATAGATGTACCACAGTTTAACATTGGAGGACATCTGGGTAGCTTTCAGTCTTTGGCTATTACAAATAAAGCTGCTATGAATGTTTGTGTAGAAGTTTCTGTGTGACAATAAGTTTTCATTTCTCTGGGGAAAATGCCTGAGGGCAAAGGCTGGGTTGTATGGTCACTCCAACTGGTTTCCAGAGTGGCTGCATCATTTGACATTCCCACCAGCAACATATGAGAGATCCATTTCTCTGCGTCCTCTCCAGCATTTGGTGTTGGCACTATTTCTTTATTGTAGCCATTCTGATCATGTCTGGTGCTATCTCATTGTGGTTTTAATGTGTATTTCTGTCATGGCTCACGATGCTGCACAACTTTTCATGTGCTCGTGTGCCATCTGTATACCCTCTTCAATGAAATATCTGTTCATATCTTCTACCTATTTTCTAATTGGATTGTTTATTACCATGAAACTTTGAGTGTTCTTTATATAATCCAGATACAAGTCCGTTATCAGATGCATGATTTGCACGTATTTTCTCCCAGTTGTTAACTTGTCTTTTCTTCTTCTTAACAGGGTCTTTGACAGAGCAAAGTTTGACATTTTGACGTGGTTTCATTTTAAAGTTAAAAAAATAATAATGATCTCCTGGCTTGTCCTATATTCCGTGCTAAATAAGGGCATGTACATATTTCATCCATCTGTCTGTCCGTCCATCTGTCCAGCTACTCAATGCGTATTGAGCACCTACTATGTTCCAGGTTCAGGGCGAAGTACTAGTGATCTGAAAAGGATAAAATACAGTTGCCTTCAAGTGTTCACAGTCTAGCGGGGACAGGGACGTGGAGACATGCCTTCCATTGGAGTGTGGTATGGGATGCAAGGCAGGCTATGGGGGCCCAAGACGGAGCACCTGTGCTGGCTGGGGGAAGGTGGAGAAAGCTGCCCCTCACTTGTGTCTTTCACACAACTTTTGAGGGACTATCAGTTATGGACCAGTTGAAATCCTAGTGCTATTCTAGCTATATACAGGTCATAGTGTATCATGTAAAAACATCCATCCATTCTTTTCATCAAAATGACCACTGGTTCATTTTCTAGAATATTCTGTCCACATCCCCAAAGAACTAATACCAAAACTGAGATCTTATGAGATTCATGGCGAATTCACCCCTGGATGTGATCATTTTTCAAAAATAAAGTGACACCTGTTCGTTCAACAGGTGGTCTTCACTGAGAAGTACAGGCATCAAGGAAAGGTGTAGCTGGGTCTTGTTGTATAACAGTCCTTGGTCTTAATATAGCAACGTTCATCTGAGAAGCTTAAAGGACTTGACTCACATGACAAGCTGCCTCATTTTGCACTGACTCTTTGAAGAAGGCAAGACAAGATTTATTATGCAATGGTCTATATTCTGAGTATGATGTTCCCTACCCAGGTACCTAGAAGAGTATGGCCAGTGACATATCTGGGAGGAACCTAGAGATTCTTAAGTGAGAAGAGAAAATTGAACCATTGGTTTGGGCCACAGTTCTCCCCTCATGAATTTTTTAAGTGTAAGGCCTGATCTTGACTGATCAAATTATCATGATAACAAATACTTGAGGCTCAAAACCTGAGAATGCTTTCTGTTCTTATGTCTGGTCAATACTTCACCCTGTCAATTCTCCCTGGGTGATGTGCCCCCTTATAGCCTCCTTTCCCTCCTATTCCTACTGCAGTTTGGTCTGGGGACACTTGACATCCAGCTGTCTAACTTCAGCTTCTTTCTGCCCCAACCCACCCAGTACACAGCTGCTCTAGACTGAATGTTTGTGGTCTTGTCCCCCTAGATTCATATGTTGAAGCCTAATTCCCAATGTGATGGCATTAGGAGGTGGGGCCTCTGGGAAGTGATTAGGTCCTGGGGGTGGAGCTCTCATGAATGGGATCAGTGCCCTTATAAAGCCCTAAGAGCTCCCTTGTCTCTTCCATCATGTGAAGACACAGCAAGAAGGCCTCTTCTATGAACCAGAAAGTGGATCCTTACCAGACACCAAATCTGCTGGTGCCTTGATCTTGAATTTCTAGCCTCCAGCACTATGAGAAGTAAATATCTGTTGTTTATAAGACACCTAGTCTGTGACATTCCGTGATAGCGGCCCTAGCTAAGATAGCAGTGAGGATAGATCTACATCCCAAATGCAGCATATCGTTCTGTCACTCCCCTGCTCAGAAATCTTTAACTGCTCCCCACTGCTTACAAAATAAAGTCCAAATGCTTCATTCTCCACGATCAGCCTCAATCTGCCTTTTTTTTTTGTCTTATCTTTTTTCCTACTTACTTTTCAATCTCCCACTATTTTTCTAAACACCCATTTAAACACCATCGTCAACAGATGGTCAGCTCCATGACATCAAGGACTGGAGTCTTCCTCATTTACCACTATATTCCAGCTTTGTGGGTTTTGTTGAGTGAGTGAATAAATCGTGCTCTCCAACCATTGTTTATAAAACTCACTGTTTCCAAAACTCACTGTTTCCAAAAATTCCCTGGCCATTCCTAGGCCCCAGCCCACAGGTTTCCACATACTAGTGTCTTCTCTCTCATCCCCATAGCTAGTCCCACCAGAAACAGTCTTTCCCTTCCCCTCTGATTATGTGAATCCTGCCCATGTCTCCAAGTTTGACTCAAGCTCTAACTTTGAAGTCTTCTGGAACTTTCTAGCCCATGGTATCTTCCTCCTTAGAAGAGCTATTGCATTTTTGGCACCACTCATTCATTTGCTCCATGTTTAGTAAGATGAACAGGATGCAGGCCCTGTGGTAGAGGAGCTCATGGTCAAATGGCATTTACTGTTACGTGGGCTGCTGCCCCGGAATCATACACCTGCCCCTCCCTTAAATAGAAACCAATTACTCTTATCTAAGTTTCAGGAGGAAGCTGCAAAGGGGAAAAAAACAAGATCTGGTTAGAATCAACTGGGCCCAAGATGGTGGAGGATTTGACTTCCATTAGAGCTTGAGCCTCATTATATGCTCACTGTAATACATTAGCATGCTAAATGAATGGCATACCCATCAGCACCATGACAGTTGAGGATTGCCATGACAACAGCTGGAAAAGCCCATACAAGGACTGAAAAGGAGACTTGTATCAGTTCTGGGTCTAAACCACACACCTTTTCTTGGATAATTCATGAGTATTCTTTTTCCAATTCTTTTTCCAGTTCCCTCCCTTTTACCTCAACCCTCCTAAATATTTGGTGTCTCCACCCAAATTGGGTTGAAAAGTTGACTTGCAAACTAGGTTCCTGCTTCTCCATTCTTTGGCCATTGAATAAAATCCATGCTGTACCAGTCACAGCATCAGTTTCATTATTGGCTGCATGAATCCAATCAAAAAAAGAACCTTCCAGGCTGGGACAGGTGGTCTCGGACCAGGCTAAGACCTGACCAATTCAATAATATTATCACATATTGCCTCATGTTGGGTCAGTAACCTTTTGTGTGTACGTTTTGTCTCCCCAGTTCCGTGATGGCAGAGGCCATGTTTTCAACTGGTTTCTCCCTCACCCCAGCTCTTAGCATGGTGTTCAATAAGCATTTTTTGAATGATTAAAATAATAATTCGATTTGACATTTTCCCCTCTTCATGGTTTTCTTCCTCCGCCCAGATAAAATAATTTCCCATCACCCGTACAAGGTACATAGGGGATGGCTCTCATTATCCTTATTTTATCAATGAGGAAACTGAGGCGCAGAATGGTGAAGCAAATTGTTCCCGACTGCAAGTGAGTCATGGTTGCTTCATTCAAAATAGAGGTTGAACAGTTTTGGAATCAAAGACAGCTCTATCTCCATGGTGCCAGTATTTAGCTATCTCCCTTAGACGCTGAGTACAAATTGTGCCCTATTACATACACATACTGACTTCATCAAAATTGCA
Organism: Vicugna pacos; assembly: GCF_048564905.1. Classification (NCBI taxonomy): domain Eukaryota; kingdom Metazoa; phylum Chordata; class Mammalia; order Artiodactyla; family Camelidae; genus Vicugna; species Vicugna pacos. The sequence continues at coordinate 31,939,066 of NC_133023.1, forward strand.
GAGAGGAACACATATATGCTTGAAGTCAGAGTGTGGTTGGTGCAGTATAATTAATTTCCTTATATTCAAGATCAAGTTGTGTGAAAGGTAACATATGATAGATTCAAAAACATTCCCGAGAGGAAAGAGTGGGTGGCAGTTGGTGAGCTGCAACATTTTTCCTTTCATAGAACAATTCTCCTGGAAGAAACAGCATTGCTGCCTTTTTCTATTTTCAGCACAAAGTAACACTTAACTAATCCAATTATTATTCAAGTGAAGGTGTATAGCCACAAACCCTCACTTAATCTGCCAGTTTTGCAAAACAACAAGCTAACCTATAACAGAGGATGCAGATTGGGGGGTCTGCTGGCACAAATGAACTCACATAAAGGGTCTACAGATTTTTCACTTTAATTTGGAATGCATATAAAGGGATATTTATAACATCTATGAGGCAAGAAGAATCAAGAAAAACAAACCTTCATGTACCCATCAACCCAGCTTAACAAATAGAACAGTACCAATAGCCCTGAAACCTTTGAGGCACACACAGTACATGAAACAATCTGAATGAGCTGCCAGAGACAAAAATCAATTGGGACATTTCACACAAAAATCTGGATGGCCAGCCTCTCTTGAAAACCTGGCACCACTGGGCCTTCATTCCCAGAGGGAAATCATGGGTGGGCCCTGCGTGGGGTCGCCACTCCAGTTCACCCCACCCCACCCCGTGTCTGCTATCTGACTGCCTTTCTTCATCCACATGGCCTGTCTGGCCCTGAGACATCTGAGTTCATAACCCCTGGCACGTGTGTTTCCTTTCTGAGTTGGCTTTCTCCCCTTTGACGCTGTTCAAACTTTCTATTTCCCTAGTTCTCCTGCTTCTGCTTTAGGGGATTTCTTTTCTGGGTGAAGCAGGACCTTTAAGAGGCACTGGGCTCTCTGGAGATGCGCAGATGAGAAGAAACTGTCTCTGCCCTCAGTGGACATGTACCCACGGAGGAACTGACCTGTGTACAATTGCATATAATACAAGACAGGCAGCAACAGAAATGGAGAAAGGGTTGCAGGAACACAGAGCAGGGGGAAACTGTGTGTTAGCCAGGGTTCTCCAGAGAAACAGAACCAACAGGATGTGTGTGTGTGTGTGTGTGTGTGTGTGTGTGTGTGTGTGTGTGTGTGTGTGTCTTTCTATCTATCTAGAGATGGATTTCAAGGATTCGCCTCATGTGATGTGGGGGCTGGCAAGTCTGAAATCTGCAGGGTGGGCTGAGAGGCTGGAGACCCAGGGAGGAGCTGATGTTACAGCTTGTCTGCTAGCAGAATTCCCTCTTCCTTGGGGGACCTCTGCCTTTTTCTCCAAAGGTCTTCAACCAATTGGATGTGACCCACATACATTATGGAAGTTTACACTTTTACTGACTTAAAAGTTAGTCTCATCTGAAAAACACCTTCACAGCAACATCTAGACTGGGTTTGACCAAATATCGGGTACTGTGGCCTAAGTCGACACATTAAAAGTAACCATCTCAGGCTGCACGAGTGTATGTGTGTGTGCATGTGGAGGTTCAGGTAGGAATTTGAGAGGCAGGAACACAGGGGAAGAACATTTTGTGTAGAGGGAACACTGGGAACAGAAAGAACAGAGGTGGAGAAAACTGATTCTGTTCAGAGTAATGAGCACTGCAGCAGAGGGGTAAAAAGTGCCAGGATGGTGCTGGGGGGCGTGGCACAGTGCAGCGTGGACAAGGTGGGTGGGGAATTGCGGGCAGGAGAAAATGCGATTGGAGAGAGCTCAATGGAGCTAGGTCGGGAATGACCTAGGATGCAGTGGGAGGTGTCAAAGATTCTGAGTAGAGAAGTGGCACACTAGGACTGTGTGTTGTAAGAACTTTTAAGAAAACTGGCAGACATGTAAAGGGTGGGGTGGGGGGGAAAAGGGAAGCAGGAAATGCAGCGAGGAAGCTTCTAGGATAATAAAGAGCAGGCTTGAGCTATGTTCAAACTATCTGGGAAAAATATCCTGTTTTTTTTTTTCTATGTAGGAAAAGATAGCTGATAAACAGGTATATTGTTCTTAAATTGGCACTTGAGGGGGGAGTATAACTCAGGGGTAGAGTGTGTGCTTAGCATGCACGAGGTCCTGGGTTCGATCCACGGTACCTCCACTGAAAAAAAAATCACAGCTTAAATTGGCACTCATGCCAAAAAAAAGAAGATTGCTCACTACAGGTGTGGGGGTAAAAAAAAAGGCCTGAACTTGGCAGTTAGTCAATAAACCAATTTGAGTGGCATCAGGTGGGAAGGAGGGCCTGTTTATGGATAGCAGGGAGGTTATTTATTTTTAACTGTTTTTCTCTTTTGTCTTTTTTTGGGGGGCGGTAATTAGGTTTATTTGTTTACCTTTATTTATTAATGGAGGCACTGGGGATTGAACCCAGGACCTCAGGCATGCTAAGCATGCGCTCTACCACTGAGCTATGCCTACCCACCTCCCCTCTGAGGTTTTAAGTCTGAGTGTGAGAAATGATACTATTACCTGAGATAAAGGCCAGAGGAGGGAGTTGTTTGGGGAGATGATGAATCCTGTTTGGGACTGGCTGAGTTTGAGGGGTATGAGATACCCTGGTTAACTGTGTGGCCCTGGCTTCACTTGGCGTGGCGTGCATTGCACTCCTAGCCCCACCGCTCACTAGCCTCACCAGCCGTGGGAGCCACAGCCTAGTATTTCTGTGCACTGGGGGGAACGGGACCTTTCTTCTAGGGCTGCTGTGAGGATTAGATGAGCTAATAATACATGTGAAGCACTGAGAACATTGCTGCTCAACAGACACAGAAACAGTTAAGGATGTGGCTCTTAATCTTCGCAGAGAACGTCAGGAAGACTTCCAAAGCACCTTCCGGTCTCCACATCCCACTCACAGACTGATTGTAATTAAACTATATCTCCAGGATGAATCTTCCCTGTCTTTTGCTTCATAAGATTAGAACGGCCAACATGAAGGGAGAATTCGCAAAAGAAAGTCTGGGATTCTACCTAAGAACACAATTCTGTATTTCTTAATAGAGAACGCTGGTTTGGACAGTATCATTCTGGCTCCAGTGAAAATGTATGTTTTTTTCCACACCACAGAGCAATTCTCTGACACCAGCTGGGTATCCTCCAATTCAACTCAATTCTGACATTATCTATCTGGAGATAAGATTAGGTCCCACAGGCTAAGGGCTCAGTCCCATGAGACTGCCCCGCCTCCTCTACCGTGGAAGCCAATCGCAAATCCACGTTTCACCTGTCCTTCTGACCAACCGGCCAGAGAATGGAGATTCCAACATCCGACCCCCGCTCCGCCTTGGGTTCATTTAATTTACTAGAGCAGCTCACAGAATTCAGACAAGTATTTTACTTTCTAGAGTACCGATTTATTATAAAAGGACATAACTCAGGAACAGCCAGATGGAAGAGATGCATAGGGTAAGGGATGAGAAAAGGGCGCCAGCTTCCACGTGAACCTGGAAGCTCTGCGAATCACGTCTTCTTGGGTATTTATGGAGGCTTCGTCACGTAGGCACGATGGATTAAACCATCGGCTGTTCGTGATTGAACTCAATCTCCAGCCTCTCTCCCCCCACCAGAGGTGAGGATGTGGGATTGAATATTCCAAGTTCCAACCCTCTAATCACGTGGTTGGCTCCTCTGGCAACCAGCCCCCATCCTTAGATGCAGTCCAAAGTCGTTTCATTAGCATAACAAAAGACCTTTAATCACTCTCGTCGCGGGAAATTCCTAGAGTTTTAGGAGCTGTGTGCCAGGAACAAGGTCAAAGACCAAATATATATTTCTCATTTAAAAATCACAATATTACAGTCAAAACAAGATGTCTTTGAAGAAATAAAAATTAAACGATTGAAAAGGTTTAAAAAAATTTTTAATGTAGCTATCAAGGTCTATAGGACAATGACAGCAATAATCACTAAGTAGGAAGGTGTAGGGGGAAAAGTGAATTCGTTTTAGGAAGCTCAGTGTATGTTTGGTCGTCCCTCCATACGTGCCGGTTCTGCATCCGAGGATCGAAATATTTGGGGGAAAACAAGTCCCGTAAAGTTCCTCAAAGCAAAACTTGAATTTACCCTGCGCCAGTAACTATTTACATAGTATTTACAATCATTTACATACTATTTATATTGGATTAGGTTTTATAAGTAATCTAGAGATGGTTTAAAGTACAGGTAATATGTATATATATATGACGGCAACATTGTGCTGTACACCAGAAATGGAGACATTGTAACCGACTATACTTCAGTTAAAAAAAAAAAAGGACAGGCATACCTCTTTTTAATGTGCTTCAAAGATACCGCGTTTTTTTACAAATTGAAGGTTTGTGGCAATCTTGCATCGAGCAAGTCTTATGAGCGCCATTTTTCCAACAGCATTTGCTCACTTCGTGTCTCTGTGTCACATTTTGGGGATTCTCACAATATTTCAAACTTTTTCATTATTATATTTGTTATGGCGATCTGTGATCAGTGATCTTTGATGTTACTATTGCAAAAAGATTATGATTCACTGAAGGCTCAGATGATGGTTAACATTTTAATTAATTATTTGTTTTGTTTTGTTTTGTTTTGAGGGGGGAAGAGGTAATTAGTTTGATTTATTTTTAATGGAGATAATTGGGGATTGAACCCAGGACCTTGTGCATGCTAAGCATGCACTCTACCACTGAGCTATAACCTCCCCTCTGAAGTATTTTTAAATTAGGATATATCCATTTTTTTAGACATTACACACATAACAGACTACAGTATAGTGTAAATATCTATATACACTGGGAAAGAAAAAATTTTGTGTGATTATTGCAATATTCGCTTTATTTTGGTTGACCGGAACCAAACCTGCAATATATCTGAAGTCTGCCTATATGCGGGAGGATGTACCTGGGTTACACGTAAATACTACACCATTTTATATAAGGGACTTGAGCATCGGAGGATTTTGGTATTTGAGCGAGGTCCTGGAACCAATCCCCTGTGGATACAGAGGGATGAGTGTAATTTCAACACAGGACTGCTACTCAGCCCTATCTATGAGGTCATGGCCAAGTTCTACATCACCTGAGAGAGAAACTGCTAAAAATGCCCCTATTACCTAAGCTGCAGCGTGGAATCTTGAAAGTATGTGACCCCCTTTGCAGTATTTCCAAGACTCCTCATCTTCTCTTCCAAAGCAAGGCATCCCCCTTGCCCTGTTCCCTCTGGTTCAGAGCCTCTACCCTAGGCTTCCCTGTTATTTATTCCTTGTACTGCCCAGTCACTTTGCATGAATGAAAGCAGAATTACACTGGATTTTTCTGTTTGAAAATATTTTTAGCAAAGTTAGTGGCAGAGAAGATGCCCTCTGATACAAGTTTGTTTTACCTTTTTTTAAAATTATTTTTTATTTTTTGAAGACTGACTTTGTTCATTGAGGGTTTTTGTTGTTGTTTTTTGTTTTCTGTTGTTTTGTTTTGGGGAGTAATTAGGTTTATTTATTTCTTTTTATTTTTAGAGGAGGTACTGGGGATTGAATCCAGGACCTTGTGCATGCTGAGCATGTGCTTTACCACTTGAGATATATCCTCCCCCCAATTTTGTTTTTCATCTTGCCATCTCTGTGAGAGGAAAGCGGATTCCAGGCCAGATCTGCTATTTGGGAGTGTAATAATTGCCTAAAACAAACCTGGTTTTGTATGTACCAGCTCCCACCCTTGGAGAATAAAAGTGTACAGCAATATCCTAGAGTCTAAGACTCCTCTTTTCCATTCAGAAATTTTATCAGCCTTCATAGCAAGATTTTTCCTAATTACTATAAATTACCTCGCATTGGAAACTGAACCTGCTGTATCTGAAGCCACAAATACTCAAAAAGGTGATTACACTTTAAAACATAAAAGAAGACAGTAGGCAACTGCTTTTACCTCCACACCTACAATCATCTGTTCCCATTACAGGGGAGTTCCACCCTCCTTGAACTTTATTCCCTATCCACACTAAAGGGAAGTGTGGGTCACTTGGACCCAGAAGGCCCCCTGGACCTTGCAGAAAAACAGCGGGCAATCATGAAGCTGATTAAAGGCTCTGAGGTTTCTGTCTCTTGGAATTCCTCTTATTACTGCTTTTCTTCGAGCTGCAGACTAGTATAATGATCTTTCTGCAAGGTTTTAGGCTACTTGGACACATTATTTATTTGCATCATGATAATGTGATTTCAGTCTATCTCAGTCTCAGAAAGTGGTGATGAAATTGCTTAAAGCCATGTGTAGAAGCGAATAATGGATCTAGACCCCTTAACATGCCCACATTACAACTTGCAGAGGCAGGGCATTTGTACTGTTCACCCATCTTCAGCAACTATCGGGCTTCTATGTGCCATACCTTGTGCAGTCCGAGGTGGTGAGACAGGTTCCCTCCGCTCCGTGTGCTCACACACAACTACAGTAGGACACAGTGAGTGTTATAGTGGAGACTCGAACAGTGAGGACTCTGGGAGCACAATGCCAGAGCAAACCACTCTGCTGGGAAGGTTGAGACAATGGGGAGATGGACGTGTATCCACCGTGTACTAAGGTCTTACTCCTTTCACCCGTGAGCCCTTGAATCCCAACCATATTTTTATTCTAACTTTATAGACAAGGAAACTGAGGCCCGGAGATGTCAGGTGAGTTGCCTCTAGTCCACAGCTTGTAAGCAGTAGAGCAGGGATCTGAACTGCCAGTTCAAGGACCTCCAGTTGCTAGGCAGCCTCCAGTGATGGGGGGTGGGGTGGGGATGGGAGTGGGGGTGGTGCAAATAGTATACTTGCTTCAGTATGGGCACTCAACAATGCCTGGGAATGAAAGAAAGGGAGCATGCGAAAAATCTCCCTATTTCAGCTTTTCCTAACCCTTTTTAGGTCACTTCAAGGCAAATTTGCAAATAAGGGCCATGTGAAAAAGATATGCAAATGACGACTTAGTGGAAAAGCCATTCCGAGTGCTTGTGAAAGTTGGTTCATTTAGCCACCTCAAGCGCACACATCATTCTTTTTCAGAATGAATGTGTTTGAAGACAAAGCTTTATGTTTCCCTGCTTTTTTTCCAAATTTATATTCCAATTATAACGTATTGATTAACAAAACACCCTGGTGGTTTGAACTGAGTATGCCTATGAGCAAGGGTTAATTGAAAATAGGAAATGGCAATATATTTTTAATCCTTTTAGGTACTCCCATGGTAGTACCCTGTAGAGTGGCTCTACTCAAAAGTAAAATAAAGCCCAGACCTAGGGTATTCAGCACATCCCATTGTTACTACATGCAGTTTGAATTGTCAGAACTCACAGCTTTTGAATCTGTTTACCCTGGTCTACATGAAAAGGAAACTGAAGCAAAACCAAGCAAAAACACACCTCACCAATGCTCTGTGAGACTTTGTGAATCTCAGGGCTGAAAGGAACTCTAATGATCATTAATCGTAATGGTTTTCGAAGGGGCAAAAATCTGTATTTTTGGTTGTCACAATGACTGGCAAGGGCAACTGGCAGTTAGTGGGCAGAGACCAGGCATGCTAGAAATTCTACAACGCCGGTCAGTCCCATACAGTGAAGAATTGATCCTCTGGATACTCACATAAGTGAAAAACTAGTTCATCATGATGTAAGCCTAGAACTAACACATTTTACATACAAACAAAAGTATTTTTTGCCCAGTTTCCATATACACTGAATTCTCTAGGAATGTAACTACTGTATCAATTGAGGCAACACTGTACTGTTTTGTTTCAAACATTACCAAGCGTTCACCATTTTGGGAAAATAAGGTCATCAATGGCAATGCTGCTCATGGTAGTTGTGAAAACACACTTTTTTGTTTGCATCTGTGACTGCACTGAGCAGGTATCATCATTTAGTGTCCTTGTGTGGGAGCGTTCACATATTAAAATACATTGTTTTATTATAATTACTTTGCTTTTATTCTAAAGTTAGGTCTTGGGTGGTTTTTTTTTTTTGAGATTGTGTGTTGTTAGATCTAGGTTATATTATCTACGACTTTTTTTCAGTATGGTTAACGGGGGCATGACAAAATACTCGTTATAAAACGGAGTTGGGTCTTTCATAGGGTCAAGTCGTCCAGCTCCTCTTACAGATAAGGAAATTGAGACCCAGAGCAGTTAAGCAACTTGCCCAGGACACAAGTGTTATATTATCTCCCTATCTCGTTAGAATTTCGGTTTGAATTTTAAAAATTGGAATAGGAGAGAAGCTAAGTGGTAAATTATGTGATGAGAACAAGCTATCTGAATTCTGGCAGCAGAAGGTAACCTGGGGGATGGTGGAAAACTCTGTACATTATATTTAATTCTGTCAGGCTGAGGGTCAGAAGAGGGGGGTGGGAAACGTTTATAAGGACCCCTCTATGCGGCGCTCGCTTAAAGCCAGCTCAACACATTTTCTTCTATTTAAGGTTATGCGGCACTGAGGCTGGGACTAGGGGTAGCCTGCTTAGGAGAGGGCCACAAGGGATTCCTCCGACGGCATAAACCCATTTCCTCTCGGGATTCCCTATCTACTGTGTGGGCCGAGGGTCACCCCGACCCCAGGCCGATAATGCTTTAGACTTCTTTGGCAGGCCCAGACTGCGCCCAGCCACAAACAGCTGCGACTCCCTTGGAGAGCCGTTCTCCATCCTTAGGGTCCTCTGGCTTTGAGGGCGACAGCATCGAGCCGGTGGCCACCGGCCCTGAGCCGCAGGATACCATGCAGGAGGAAACTAGGGGTGTAAAGGACCGGTCTTGCTGGCGGAGGGCAGGGGTCCAAGAAGGGTGCGCTACCACCAGCTCAAGTTCAGCGCGTGATTGTCTCATTGTCTCCTGACCGCGGGGGGCGGGGATGCGCGCCAAGGCGCGCTCACGCCGGGGAGCCGTGTGTGTGTAACTTGAGGGGCTGTCGCGTTCCTAGGCGGCGCCCCCGCTGCCTAGGCAACGGCGCGGTAAAGGTTCCCACCACCACTGCGTTCGACCAGCTCCCCTCCACCTCCTCCCTCCATTCCCAATCATCCCGCCCTCTTCCCTCCTTTTACCCCTCCTCCTCTCCCCTGCCTCCCTCCCTCTCCCCTCTCTTCTTCCCTCCTCCTCTCTCCTCTTCTCCCCCGATTCCGAACACTACTTAAAACCACGGTTTCCTGCTCCACAAAATGGCCTCCGTGTTCGACACCTGCGGTCACGTGACCCGTCGTCCCCTCGGCTTGGGGCCTCTTTTTCCCCAACTCCGATTTCGGGGAGGCTGCCCGCGAAACAGCGAGGGCTGATTAGTTTGGAACAATCTAACAATATCTGCAAGTCTAGGGGACTGAGGAAGAAAGGGGGGAGAGAGAGAGCGAGCGCGCGCCCTAGAAAGAAACAGCGAAACCTGGGGATATTGGGGGAAAAAAGGGGAAAAAGGCCTAGGTTAGATTTTAAGATCTCCTAGCTGGCGAAAAGCGGGAATGACGAGATCTCGCGAGATCTCGAGACCTCCTAGACTTAGGGTAACAGCGGAGGACTGGGGAAGTGGAACTCAAGTGAACTAGGACAGCATTTGGTGCTGGGAGTTCCAGGGCAGGACGATGAGCCGGGGACGCGACTGACTAGGAAATCTCGCGAGGTTAGGACTAAAGGAGCGCGCAGTAGCTAGGCAGAAGTCGTAGCGGCGAGAGGAGTGCGGGTGTGAGAGGGAGGGCATACGTCTTACGTGCTGACGTAGCAGTCGTTCAAGCGGGTATATTAGGTCCGTGGCCGCGCCGTGCGCCTCAGAGCCGCAGTTCTCCCGTGAGAGAGCCTTCGCGGTGAACCAAACACAGTAGCTCAGCAGCGGAAGACTCCGAGTTCTCGGTACTCTTCAGGGATGAGTCATGTGGCGGTGGAAAATGCGCTCGGGCTGGACCAGCAGGTGAGCCGCAAAGAGCCTATCTGGGCTGTTGCTTCATGAATTTCTCCCCTGACCTAACTTGGGCTTGTGGCGCAGCGCTACCTAGCACCCTCAGTTCCCATTTTTCTGGGTCCTTCTAGCTGGCGAGCGTCAATACCCCGGGGCTGTGGAGGAACGGGGAGGTGACAGGAATGTTGGTTGTGCATGTCGCTGGGGCCGAGGCCCGCGCTTGGCCCCGCGGTATTGTCCCCGGGCCGAGCACAATGGCGGCTTTTGTGTGTGTGCGCGCAGGCGGGCGGAGGGGGAGGGGGAGGGGCGCGCGCTCTCGCGGAGGCGCGCACGCGCGAACCTCGACTGACTAGTGACCCATGGGTGTGTGGAGGGGGCGGGGCGCGGCGCGGGGGTTCACGAATGGGGACCTTTTTGGCCCTGAGGGCTCAGGCTTTGGCGGCGTGCATGGCCCGGATTCCCGTCAGAGACACCCGAGCAGCGTCAGTCTGTGTGTGCGCGCGCGCGTGAACGATAGGTGGAACGCGGCCCTGGAATGTGGGAGGGGGCGGCGCGGGGGGGGTGGCCTTCGCTCGGGGTAATGGCGGCGGCCTCCTTTGTGTGGTGGTGGGTGGCTGGGCGGCGCTGCGGTCCACGACCGGGTAAGGCTTGGCCGCCGAGGGCCCGGAAACGAGGATGGAACGGGCATCTCGTTCCTCCCGGGCTTCCTTCCGCAGGCCTTTTCGCTCCAGCCCGGTTTCCGCAGGGCCATCGCAGGCCCGGCGCCACTGCCCCCGAGGCCGCGTTTCCGGTGGAAAGTTTTGTGACGCAGAAGATTCGGGGAGGAGTGGGGGGGGGGAGGGAAGGGAAGGGGAGGGAGGAATGGGCCGCTGCATGCGCGGTGGCGCCGGGCTCTAGAGATGGAGATGGAACGCGGCGGGGAGACGTCAGGGAGGTGGGGGACCCAGCTCGGCTCTTTCCTCCTCGCTTGCTCCCGCTAGTCACTGTGTGGCGATTTAGCCCAGGGCCACGCATTGTTTTGGGGGGTAGCGCGGGTTGTGTGAGTGTCCTCAGGTTAGTGACGTTTGATTAGGGAATCGAGCAGAGTGAAAAAACCTGGAGTGTGGCTTGGGGAGAAATAACAAAATAAAAATTTTGTTATTGACTTGTTGCTGTCTGTGGAGTGGTATTTTGAAATCGGTCAGAGGCTCCTTGTCTGTCGCCTTAACAGGAACCCCCTCTTAAAGGGTTTAGGGGTAGAGGAGAGGACGCGTGATCTGAAGAGGAGGGAGGGGCTCTGGGCTGAGGGAGCAGGAAGTCTGCATCCCTCAGCAGCAGTGGCACCACGCTTCAGAGAAGCTCTTAAGTGGGATGTTTGTTGCCTTTAAACTTCTGCCTAACACGAACTCCAGAATTCTGAAACGAAGTTGTGTGACACATATGAATTGATAATGGCCTTTCATGTACTCGTGTGTGATCTCTTTTTAGGGATCTAACGATCAGTTTCTTTGGGAGCATTTTTTCCCATTAATGAATCAATTATATTAAATCCACCAAATTACTGACACTTCATATGTTAAATGGAGCACAGACATAAAAAATCTGGTATCAAGAGCATAGGTATCCCCAGTTTTAACATTTTCCATATAGGTGGTGCCGTTTTTAAGAGTCTAGGCAGGAATGAAATTTGTAACCGATGTAATTGGAAAAAAATACGCAGTTAGAATTAAGCAGCAAGCAAATTCGCAACTGAGAAAATTGCAATAATGTGATCCTAACAGTTTACAGTAGCATTTAAAGTGCCTTTTTAGTTTTGCCAAGTGTAACATTAATAACAATCTATTGCAACAAGTGCCAAGAGAAAGTTTTTGTTCCTATTGTGCCTTAAAGTATCAGTCTTGAGATAACTAATGCAGAGAAAGCACGACAGCGTATTTGCTACTAGAAAGTAGGAAATAAGGTACCTAAAAGTCTTAGCATACTTTTTTTTTAAAGATTCAGCATCTGCCTCCAATTTTCAGTGATTCCTTTAATGATATTTGCAACTTGACAGTATCACCTTGAGCTTTTAACAGGATTTATGTTATGGTATAGCATATCATCTTTGCAAACGGGTGGCAATAATGCTGTGTGACTGGGCACATTAAAAAGAAATACTGTTTTTGGCACAGTTTTCCCCCTATTGCTTGTAAATAGTTTTTTTAGTCATTACAGAATGGGATGAAGATAAGTTTTTTGGAGAATGTTGAGACTTTAAGCTCCCAGTGTAAAGGGATGGGTAGAAATGGAGATAAAAGGCAATAAAATGTGTCCTACTCTTTAAGGGTACTGAATGCCAGTTGTGCCATTTACGTCCCAAGTCTTCTGAACTTCAGTTGTGAAAATGGGAGAATAGATAGGTACCCACTTCACAGGGTTGTGCTTGACATAGTAGTGCTCAGTAAGTGGTGGTTATATTGGTTATATTGTTAACTTTCGTTCTGAAGAGTGCTATCCTAATTTAAAATACAATACTTGTGCAATATTTAGGGATAAAGGGATAAAATTTTGTTTTGACAGTTTTCAGGTGTGCTTTGTAGGTTTAAAATAATTCCACGTAGAAAGTTGGTGACATTGGAAACATTTGTCTCCAAATGTTTGGAGCTAAAATAAGTCCATTGACTATTTGACATTTTAAAATAATAACTTCTTGAGGTTTTACATATGGAAAATGTTACAGAGAAAATTCTCTTTGAATGAATGACTTAAATTTGGACCCAGTTTCTCCTGGATAGCACCACCACCACCTTGGTGTGGTAACTTCTGCAGTGTATTCAGTAGTACTGTAGTATTTTGCTTTTCCTTAGAACTTTACTGTTTTCAAAGCACATTCTTAGTCACATAAAGAGTTTCATATCAGCCCCCTGTGAGGCAGACAGGGCAACTAGTGCTAGTAAATGCTAGAGGGCAGGACTAGTTATCTAATATTTTGTAATATTTCTGGACGAGGACTGCTAACCAAAATTTAACTCTCTTCTAGTTTGCTGGCCTAGACCTGAACTCTTCAGATAATCAGAGTGGAGGAAGTACAGCCAGCAGTAAGTAAAAAACATTTTATGGATTTATTGAACATTAGAGCTTTAGTATCTTAACATTTCGTTGGATTTAAATTTAAAATTTAAGAATTTCCCTTCCAATTTTTATTGTGTTAAGAATTACGTGGGTAGCGTTAATGTAGTATTATTTAGTGATCAATTTAAAGCATTGTGGCCTTTTAGTAATAAAAGGGACTAGTTTTCTCTAGTGAAAAGAATTTAAGAACCTTATACAACTCATACATTATCTTCTAAGAGTTTGGTTGTGTCTATGAATCCTGAGCCCAGGTTAAAGGTGGTGGGAATGTGTTTCTCCCTACTAGAGTGAATCTACCAGTATTAAACTGAATAAAGGGAGCATTGACATTCATGAGCTACCCCCTTTCCAATGAGGATCATGAGACTTACTAATAGAACAAGGAAATGATGAATTTTGGGGTGCTGGTTAGGATTTTCCCCCCTTTTTTTTTTACTGAGGTATAATCAGTTTACAGTGTTGTATAGGACTTTTTAATTGCTGAATTGTGGTTATTCTTTTTGAAAAGATGTTAGATACAGAAGTTATATTTCGTATTTTTTTCCCCTTAAAAGGGTTTTTTTTTTTTTTTTTTTGGAGACTTGTTACAGATTAGTGTTAAGGTATAGGAGATCTTATCTTTGGTTTTTTTATTGGCAATAGACCTGCTTCGACTCAGGTCTCTTCCTACCCTATTAACCAAAAAAAAAAAAAATGTATGGGCTGTAGGGTCTGAAAGCACTATTTCTTCAAGCTCTGTGTGTTACATAGTAAAGGGCATGTCTTCAGTTTTAGGCAAAGATGGCCTCACTGGGCACACTGCTTGGTGTTTGTTGTAAATTTCACTTTATTTGGCATGCTAAGAATCTTTTAGGAATTGATCGTTCTGATAGAGATCTTTAATATTTAATTCAACCCAAGTGAAAAAGAAAGTTAAATTGCAGATTGACTACTAATAAGGCAAGTTGGCTTTCCTTGGTGGATATACATTATTTGCTTTTGTTTCTCATCTGTTGTCTAGGCTGTATTCTTACATGCAGAATAACAGTTGAGTTTGCTTAAACTCCACAAGGCTCAAGTTAAGATTCACAGTTCCTCGAAATCATTTCCTTTTTGCAGCTTTCCCATATACACATGTATTCTGTTTTGGAACTTACCCAGAATAGAAACAGAAAAGCCTCTTAGTGGCTGATTACATGATTTATTACTTTTAGGTTGTTATAGTAATACTTAAGTTACATGTTAAATGATTTATTAATACTTATGTTACATGGTTTTTTAGGTTGTTGTAGTAGTACTTATGTTGTAACTTTTGTTAGTTTGATAATTCTCTGAAATCACAGCAGGCCTTTAATAATACTGTGTTAAATTAGCCACTTGTGGCAAGGTAAATTTATTTGGATTTCAACTATTAGGTTCCAAGTCAAATTTGTCCTCCTTCCCTTTTTAAATTTCTCCTTATTAAAGCAATAACCCATTCAAAATAAAAGTAGATTCATTTCCCCCCTCACCTCTCAGTTTCCAATTAAGTAGTCAGACTGGAAGACTAGAGATGGAAAATTTTTCTTTCCAGGTCTGTTTTTTAACAGCATAAATGTTGGTAAAAGCTTTAACTTGAAAGTTTTTGGTATATGACATTTAACTTTGTTACTTTTTTTAGAAGGGCGCTATATTCCTCCTCACTTACGGAACAGAGAAGCTACTAAAGGTAAGTCCTTTGAGCAACTTTGTAGACTTAATTCTTGCTGCACTTTGAAATTGGAGCCTAGGTGGGGAAAATGAGATGCCTTGAGAAGTCTAAATGTTGTGGTCTCCTCTGCTACTATCAGAATTCTTTCAGATATTAGTGCTTACTTGCTTTGAGAAAACTTACCTAATGTCAGTGGAAAACTGCATTTCCTATGTCAGACTCTTCTGTGGCCAACGGCTTAGTTTTGTGCAGTTTCGCTAGTGTTGTACTTAACCTGTGTTTGTAATCATTAACAGCATGATTTCAATTTGAAAAAGGTGAGTGGGCACCCTGCTACGTAAACCAAACTGCTGCATGGTGATAACAGCCCAGTTATTTTTTTTTTAACTTTTTTAAATTGAGTTATAGTCATTTTACAATGTTGTGTCAAATAGCCCAGTTATTTCTATCATGTGGAGGTGCCAAAACAAAGATGGGATCACTAGGGGATAGTTAACAAGTTATGGCATTGGGCACACTCCCAGTAAGATGGGAATGATACTCTGGCTTCATCTCCTTGCCTTAATTACTTTGATTTGAAAGGTCTTGTGTAAAATTCAACACCTTATCTTTTCTCATTAATTTTGTAATCTAGTGATACAGAACTAGTTGATGTCTCATATTAAGGGACAACTGTTTAGGGACTGTATATTCTATAAAATAGGTGATCTGAGATTTAGAGGGAAAGGAAAGGTCAGGAAAATTATTTAAAGGTCAAAAAGAGGAAT
The DNA here is from genome assembly GCF_048564905.1 of Vicugna pacos. Taxonomy (NCBI): domain Eukaryota; kingdom Metazoa; phylum Chordata; class Mammalia; order Artiodactyla; family Camelidae; genus Vicugna; species Vicugna pacos. Next base: position 31,954,504 of record NC_133023.1, read on the forward strand.
TAGCTTCACTGTCCCTGGCAATACATAGAATATAAAATCTGTATTATAATTCCTTAGCTATTATATCATTCTCTTTAGATACTATAGAGTCTTTATCATCATGGATTCTCTCATTATTCCATAGAGTGTGCTAGCTGACCCCATGTATATTTAGTGCTTTTTCCCCCTTCATTTCAGTGACAAGAATCAAAGAAGAGAGGGGCAGTATCATACAGGTTTTATAGCTGAAAGAGATCTTAGAAATCTAACTCAACTCTATTGGTAGCTAAGGCTGTTGATCACCTGGCTGGTAGAGGCATAAGGCAGAATGAAATTAACTTAATTAACTTGTAAACCATCTCTGGCTATTTAAAAAAGTGTCAATTGAAGCTAGTTAAACCCTCTACTTGTCTTAAAACCATCTGCCTGTTAGGTTAATTTATACCTTTGTCATTCCCTCTCAGTGAATGTTCATAGCTGTATCCTAGGAACCTGTCCACACTGAGTGTGTAGGTATAAGGCTTCCCTTTTTCTAGGTAGTCCTAATTCTCATCTGATGGTATGTATTTCATGTGAACAGAGCACTGTTCCTTATACTTTTTACTATTGGAACTAAACAATACTGTATTAATCTAGCTAATTCTGATGGTCATAAAATGATACCATAGTCATTGTGTTACAGGCAAAGCTATTGACTTTTTAGAAGTGGTATTCATTCAGAACATTTTCAGACTGTCAGATTGTTTGGTTTAGTGTACAGTATATTATAGTGCTAGTATAAACCAGCTCTAAATCTTGCTTTTCTTCTAGTGCCATTGTAGGAATATTTCCATTGTCCCTCTGATCAGGAGATAAAATAGTCAGTGGAGGGCTTCAAATTCAGAAACATAGGAATCATATTAAAGTGTTAATTTTCTAATTAATACAATAAAAATGTTTTTTTTTTAATTGAAGGATTCTATGATAAAGACAGTTCAGGGTGGAGTTCTAGTAAAGATAAGGATGCATACAGCAGTTTTGGATCCCGTGGTGATTCAAGAGGAAAGTCTAGTTTCTTCAGTGATCGTGGAGGTGGATCAAGGGGAAGGTAAGTGATTTCTAATTTTCTTGCGTTTGTTATGTGTAAGATACAGCAGTTAAGAAATTGGTCTTTAATTTGTACTCTGACTATTAAGCATGATTTTTTTTCCCCTTAGACCACTTATTGGATGTTAAGTATTATATCTGTTTAATCTTTTTTTTTTTAAACTGTAAGAGGTCTTTACTAAATTGAACTTGTTACAGGGAAATTAGATGAGAATAAGAATGCCGTTTGGCATAATGAAATCAGTTATTTTTATATTTCTCTAGTTTTATGTATTCTACTTAAGAGTAAGTTTAGTGAATGGCCTAATTTGGTTGACATTTTTGTGGATATTCTACATGACAATTTTTAAACACCTTATATTTTTGATTACACAAGTGTGGTGAACTGACCTCATGCGCCTAATAGCTGTGGTTAGTCCTGTGTGTCCTGATTTTTCGAAAACAGGCCTAAAACTCTAAAAACATCTTAATTCAGGTAAGGATTATTTTCTACCTTTTATCCAAAGTCTGTCACACAGGTGAATTGTCCTTTAAGTAGCATCCTAGTATAACCGGGACAATTGATATTTGGTGTGATACTTTCTTTTCCCTACCGCTAAATATATTTGGATGAGAACTTTAAAGGTGTTATGTGCTGATTTTACATAAATAAGACTGATTCCCCCCCAGGGTTTTTATTAATTTTTTTGAAGTATAATTAACATTATATTAGTTTCAGGTATAAGGCTTGATTTTTGATTTCAGCATGTATGAGGCCTGTGTATGTAGGCTCTATAATTTTATAAGAATAAAGGAGGAGACTGAATTTCTAAAATAAAGTTATGTAACTGATACAGTCTGGTTAGAGGGTCTTATTTGTCAAATAAGAGTAAACCTGAATTGGACTGCTGACATCCTTGAGATTAGCAGTAATGAATAATTTGACTTTTGTTCAGGTACAGTAGTGGTAGTGGTAGGAATCTGATAGTGGTTAAATGATATGATTCTGATTAATCGATTGTGCTGTTCAGGTTTGATGATCGTGGACGAAGTGACTACGACGGCATTGGCAGCCGTGGTGACAGAGGTGGCTTTGGCAAATATGAACGTGGTGGAAATAGTCGCTGGTGTGACAAATCAGATGAAGATGATTGGTCAAAACCACTCCCACCAAGTGAACGCTTGGAACAGTAAGTGTTTGAAATGTATGTTAATTGTGATAAAGCCTTATTAGCTAATATAAGAAACTTACCAATCCTCTGATTTTAGGGAACTCTTTTCTGGAGGCAACACTGGGATTAACTTTGAAAAATATGATGACATTCCAGTTGAGGCAACAGGCAACAACTGTCCTCCACACATTGAAAGTGTAAGTTTTTTTGCTTGACTTTTTAAGACAGGGAAATGTAAGTGTTTTTACAGCACATCAAAATGAGATGGGCTTCCTAAAGGCATATATAAACCATACCTGCTTTAATTTAACAGTCTTTTAAAGTTACTCTAAAAACCTGCCTCACTGGTTTGTGGAAAGGGAGAGGTTGGGTTCGGTGTTACTATTACTAATAATTGGAAATAGAAAATGAATCAGATACAGGAAGAACCCAAAACTTCACTGTAGTTTAAGCTAGGGGGTTGATTTTTCTCAATGTAACATAAGTTTTACCATAAACTAACGTACAAATTGGCTGTTGGTTCTTTTTTTTCCTTCATTATTGTATTTATGTAAAACAAAATAGCTCCAGATAGCATTTCTGGCTATTTAATTTAACCCTGATTAATTTCTTAACAGTTCAGTGATGTTGAAATGGGAGAAATTATTATGGGAAACATTGAGCTTACTCGTTATACTCGCCCGACTCCAGTACAAAAGCATGCTATTCCTATTATCAAAGAGAAGAGAGACTTGATGGCTTGTGCCCAAACAGGTAAGCTCACTAGATAAAACTAAAGAGTTGTCAAGAATGCCTTAACTCAGCTTCCTCTCATAAAACCAGTACAAAAAACATAGACTCCTTAAGTTCCGTGGGGAAGCTTGAGTCCTATATGTAGCCTGACTGGTATGCTTTGATATAGGTAAGGAGTAGCTGGGTAGTATCTCTTTTAGTCTTAGCCCTTTGGATCCAGTGTTTCCATTGAGGAATCCTGGGTGTTAGCCTCTAAGAAAGTCATCAATCAGTCTGTTACTACTGTGTCAGGGATAGGTCACTGTGTTTGCAGTGGTGGGAAAATTTGCAGTGTAACATCATGGTATCTGGAATAAGAAGGGTAAGCGTTAGAGAATAACCTGTGATCCATAGGAATGTGGCCAAGGGAAGGTTCCTCCATGGGTAAAGTAGTACCTCTCATCTCTTGGGAATGGGGGTAGTTATGGCCTTTGAATTGAGAACAGACTTTATTATATCTTTGTGGGTTTGACAAGTTTGGAAGAGAGTGACAAGAGTCTCAATAAAAATACATGGCCCTTGAATAATTTAGTGTCTTTCCTTCCCTATGGAAGAGTGAGAATGTCATCCTTTATACACTATCAGTATATATAGAACCTAGAAGGAAGTGTTAGGAATTGGAATTAACACCAGTTCTGAGACAAAATCCCTGCTCTTTTTACCAACACAACTGTGAAGAAGTGAATAATGCTACATTGTTAGTGATCAGTTTGGTATACTTTTTCTGTAAAGGAACAAAATAAACTTTTGGATTATGGGCCATGTGGTCTCTTGCAACTACTCACTCAGCTCTGCTGTTGTGTGAAAGCAGCCATAGATGATATATAAATTATTGGTCATGGCTCTATTCTGATAAAGCTTTATTTACAAAGATAAATAGGCTGGACCTTACTTTGCTGACTCCTGTTAGAGATTGATCAAAATCATCACTTCATGGTATTTTTAAATAAGCTGTTTATTTTTAGAAAATTAATTTGGGAATAAAGTAAAAATTGCTAATTCATTGTTTAGTAATAGGGAAGTTAAACACTATCTACCAGTATATTTAGAAGTAATAAACAGGTTTTTCTGTGGTTAAATGACTGCTTTCTCTTAAACAGGGTCTGGCAAAACTGCAGCATTTCTCTTGCCCATCTTGAGTCAGATTTATTCAGATGGTCCAGGCGAGGCTTTGAGGGCCATGAAGGTAAGTATTTGTATATAAAATGAGAAGTTACTGTAGACCCTTATAGATAGCTGTTGAGAAAAGGCTTTCTAAATGACAATAAGACTTTATATTCCAGTCTATATAATTAAAAACAGTTTTCAAATGTAATCTGTAAATTACAGAAGGAAGTTACGTTGTAATGAACCTTTAAAGAACGATGTTAATAATTTAAATTATTTCTTAGGAAAATGGAAGGTATGGGCGCCGCAAACAATACCCAATCTCCTTGGTATTAGCACCAACTAGAGAATTGGCAGTACAGATCTATGAGGAAGCCAGGAAAGTAAGTATGCATTTCAGAAATTATTGGCTTTCTCATTGATTCTAAATGAAATATTTTGCGACCATGTAAAAAAATCTTGGCCTTGAAGCTGATAGAATTTCTTTGCTTATAGTTTTCATACCGATCTAGAGTTCGTCCTTGTGTGGTTTATGGTGGTGCTGATATTGGTCAGCAGATTCGAGACTTAGAACGTGGATGTCACTTGTTAGTAGCCACCCCAGGACGTCTTGTGGATATGATGGAAAGAGGGAAGATTGGATTAGACTTCTGCAAGTATGTTCATTTTTAAATGTGTGGAATGCAACATTTTTAAAATTACTGGCAAATGGTTTTGTGGAACTTCTCCATAAATTTTAAGATTGAGAAGCGATTTATGAGTCTTCCAACTTGTACAAAATGTTTGCTTATTGTAATTTTGATGTTAAAATCAGTGACATAAATTTTAGTAGAGGCTGAGAATAACCAGACTGTGGGACAAAGTCAAGTATAAGCTAATTAGGCTGTATGATCTTGGATGATTTATTGGCAGAGGTCCTGTGCTGAGTCATGTACATGGGTCAAATTGTGTGGTGTGAGAAATTTAAGTACCTAAATGAGTAATTAATGGCACTTACAGATACAGCTGTATTAAAGCTATCGTTTTTATCTCCTCAAATTCTAAACTGGATTTTTTTCTACAGATACTTGGTCTTAGATGAAGCTGATCGGATGTTGGATATGGGGTTTGAACCTCAAATACGTAGAATTGTTGAACAAGATACTATGCCACCAAAGGGAGTTCGCCACACTATGATGTTTAGTGCTACTTTCCCTAAGGAAATACAGGTATTGTTTGATGCTGTAAATCTTATTTTCTTAGGAATTTGTTTATCTCGGTAGATAATTTTTTTTTTTCTTTCAGATGCTTGCTCGTGATTTCTTGGATGAATACATCTTTCTGGCTGTAGGAAGAGTTGGCTCTACCTCTGAGAACATCACACAGAAAGTAGTTTGGGTGGAAGAGTCAGACAAACGATCATTTCTGCTTGACCTTCTAAACGCAACAGGTATAAATTTAGTGTCACTTGTTGCTTAGGTAATGGAAAATCCATTTGGATCGCCTTTATTGCTTTTCCTCCCCATTCAGACATTGTATTAAAACGGTCTATTTTAATTGCTTCTATTTGCAAGTTTGCTAAGTGCAAAGAGAACTAAGCCACTGTTAGTGACAGAAACCTTGTAATATTTTGACTTTAGGCAAAGATTCACTGACCTTAGTGTTTGTGGAGACCAAAAAGGGTGCAGATTCTCTAGAGGATTTCTTATACCATGAAGGATATGCTTGTACCAGTATCCATGGAGACCGATCTCAGAGAGATAGAGAAGAGGCCCTTCACCAGTTCCGCTCAGGAAAAAGCCCAATTCTAGTGGCTACAGCAGTATGTATAATATAATCTTGAAACATGTTCAACTGTTCGCTTTCTTTTAAGTGGACCATACGTAACAAGTTATTTTTTAGGTAGCAGCAAGAGGACTGGACATTTCAAATGTGAAACATGTTATCAATTTTGACTTGCCAAGTGATATTGAAGAATATGTGCATCGCATTGGCCGTACAGGACGTGTAGGAAACCTTGGTAAATGTTTGATTACTCGATGGTCTGGTGGTTACTGATTTTTCAGGGTAATGCTTACAGCAAAGAACTTTCTAGGATCTTAATAGAAGTCCTATTTCCAAGGAATGCAGTTAAAAATACATCTCAGGAGTGGCAGAAAAGTCAGGGTTTGTTCAAAGAACTTTGAGTTGGTTAAATAGCAAATTGTATATATATATATATTTTTTTAGTATTCAACTTAATATTCTAATATTGTAATAAGGTAAGAATACTGTGCTACTTTATGGAAGACCTTAATTTATGTACTTTTTGGGGACTGTTTTAGGCCTTGCCACCTCATTCTTTAATGAGAGGAACATAAACATTACCAAGGATTTGTTGGATCTTCTTGTTGAAGCTAAACAAGAAGTGCCATCTTGGTTAGAAAACATGGCTTATGAACACCACTACAAGGGTAGCAGTCGTGGACGATCCAAGAGGTGAGTTACAGATGGTGTATAATGAGGGGGATGGGTGCTATGTCCATGGTTAACTTTTCAAGGTTATTTAGTTTAAAGAAGCTTAATTTTCTTAGGTGCCTCATCTTTTGGGTAAGGGGTATAATTAGAAATGGTGATATTGTTAGTGTCAGCCTTCCACAGATAAAACCTTTTAAAGTCACTCTTAGGGAAAATAGGGCTGCTGGATAGAATTGTTTGAATTGGAAAATCAGAAATTTGTCATTGGAAAGTTTTAACAAAAATTGGGTTTTTTGTCAAATTTCATCTTTACGTGAACTAAACACATACTTGTCCTTGTAGTAGTAGATTCAGTGGAGGATTCGGTGCCAGAGACTATCGGCAAAGTAGCGGTGCCAGCAGTTCCAGCTTCAGCAGCAGCCGCGCCAGCAGCAGCCGCAGTGGTGGCGGTGGCCATGGCAGTAGCAGAGGGTTTGGTGGAGGTAATGTTAATTTTTAACCTCATGTCTTTGGGAAGGTTTTTTGTTTTCGTTTTTCGTCATTTTCAAAGTATGACTTAAAATATTGGGAAGTTTGGCCCTGTAGATTGCTTTTTGTAATTTTGCATCAAAATACTTAAAGAAGGGAAAGATTGTATTAAACGATGGATGACTTAATTAATTTTTCTTTTTTTAATCTCTCACTAGGTGGCTATGGAGGCTTTTACAACAGTGATGGATATGGAGGAAATTATAACTCCCAGGGGGTTGACTGGTGGGGTAACTGAACCTGCTTTGCAGTAGGTCACCCTGCCAAACAAGCTAATATGGAAACCACATGTAACTTAGCCAGACTATACCTTGTGTAGCTTCAAGAACTCGCAGTACATTACCAGCTGTGATTCTCCACTGAAATTTTTTTTTTAAGGGAGCTCAAGGTCATATGAAGAGATGAAAGGAACAATCAGCAGCCCTGTTCAGAAGGTGATTTGAAGACTTCATTGCTGTAGTTTGGATTAACTCCCCTCCCGCCAACCCCCATCCCAAACTGCATTTATAATTTTGTGACTGAGGATCATTTGTTTGTTAATGTACTGTGCCTTTAACTTTAGACAACTTTTTATTTTGATGTCCTGTTGGCTCAGTAATGCTCAAGATATCAATTGTTTTGACAAAATAAATTTACTGAACTTGGGCTAAAATCAAACCTTGGCACACAGGTGTGATACAACTTAACAGGAATCATCGATTCATCCATAAATATTATAAGGAAAAAAACTTATGCGGTAGCCTGCATTAGGGCTTTTTGATACTTGCAGATTGGGGGAAAACAAACAACAAACGTCTTGAAGCATATTAATGGAATTAGTTTCTAATGTGGCAAACTGTATTAAGTTAAAGTTCTGATTTGCTCACTCTATCCTGGATAGGTATTTAGAACCTGATAGTCTTTAAACAAGCCATTCCAGTCATGATGAGGTGATGTATGAATACATGCATACATTCAAAGCACTGTTTTCAAAGTTAATGCAAGTAAATACAGCAATTCCTCTTTCAGTGTTTAGGCAGATCATTAATTATGAGCTAGCCAAATGTGGGCATACTATTACAGGGAAAGTTTAAAGGTCTGATAACTTGAAATAGGTTTTTAGAAGAATTCATCTACTTAGACTTTTTAAATGCCTGCCATAAATGAAATTGAAATGGTAGAATGGCTGACCACAGCAATGACCAGCCCTCATTAGGGCCCTGGATGATTTTTGGTCTAATAACGCATGCTAGTGTTGATGTTTTTTGGTCAAGAGGGTATGAACAGGAAGAATTAATGGCAGCAGGCTTTATTTTAAATGCCGATTCACATTACTCTGTTCAAGCTGCGTTGAGATGTTAAACTGGCTTACTATAGACTTTGTAAAAATGGCTCCAGAAGAGTAACAAACTGAAATCTTTGAGATCACACAGGTTGGAAATATGTACATAACTGCACAAGGTGTCAATTCTGCTATACAGTGCAGTTTTAGTCAGTTTTAGTTGCATAGGTTTCCATTGTATTTATAGTCTGTTTATGCTAAATCTGGCCAAAGATGAGCATTGTCCACCACTAAAATGCCTCTGCCACTTTGAATTCTGTGCTAATTTTGTGGCCAGAATGCGGTGATCAAAACGCTCAATCTTTATACAGTGGCATAGGAAGATGGCAAAAATTTCCTAAAGTGCAATAGATTTTCAAGTGTATTGTGCCTTGTTCTAAAACTTTTATTAAGTAGGTGCACTTGACAGTATTGAGGTCATTTGTTATGGTGCTATTTCAATTAGTCTAGGTTTAGGCCCTTGTACATTTTGCCCATAACTTTTTACAAAGTACTTCTTTTATTGCACATTCAGAGAATTTTATATATATGTCTTGTGTGCGTGTCCTTAAACTTCCAATCTTATTTTGTCTCTTGGAGATTGTTGAACGCAGCTTGTCTAGGAAGGGGATGGGACTAGATTCTAAAATTTATTTGGGACCATGGGAATGATAGTTGGGAAGAAAACTTTGCACACGACAGATTTCTAGATACTTTTTGCTGCTAGTTTTATGTAATATTTATTGAACATTTTGACAAATATTTATTTTTGTAAGCCTAAAAGTGATTCTTTGAAAGTTTAAAGAAACTTGACCAAAAGACAGTACAAAAACACTGGCACTTGAATGTTGAATGTCACCGTATGCGTGAAATTATATATTTCGGGGTAGTGTGAGCTTTTAATGTTAAGTCATATTAAACTCTTAAGTCAAATTAAGCAGACCCGGCATTGGCAGTGTAGCCATAACTTTCTGATGTTAGTAAAAACAAAATTGGCGACTTTAAATTAAATCATGCCAAGGTTTTGATACACTTGTCTTAAGATATTAATGAAACACTTCAAAACACTGATATGAAGTGTCCAGATTCTCAGATGTTTGTTGTGTGAGTTTTGTTTAGTTGTGTGTATTTTTTTTTCAGTGAATGTCTGGCACATTGCAATCCTCAAACATGTGGTTATCTTTGTTGTATTGGCATAATCAGTGACTTGTACATTCAGCGATAGCATTTGAGCAAGTTTTATCAGCAAGCAATATTTTCAGTTAATAAATAAGGTTTCAAAAATCACGTAAGAATGGATTTAAACTTGCTGAATGTAAAGATTGAACCTCAAGTCACTGTAGCTTTAGTAATTGCTTATTGTATTAGTTTAGATGCTAGCACTGCATGTGCTGTGCATATTCTGATTTTATTAAAATAAAAAAATGAACTGCACAGTCTCTTTTGTGTTGTCAATTGTGGTTTATTATTAGAGGTGAAAATAAAGTTGTGCTATTGCCTGAAGAGTTGTAAGACGTAATTTTTTGGGTTGCCTTCCAGTGCTGATTTTGAGATGCCTCTTGGAGAGAGAATTATTCTGGTACAGTTTCAGTAAAAGATGAAGATGGTGGTTGGACTGCAGTGAAAAAAGGATTTTTGTAATAGACGGAAACCCAAAAGGTCCTTGTTGATGTACATCTTACTGATAAAAGTTTAATTTATGGAAGGGAGTATCTTCTTGGAATGAGTTGGGTAAAAGTCAAATGTATTAGAATCTAACAAGTGTGGAAAGTACTTAGGGATCAAGAATATATTCACAGGGTGATAGCACAGCTGTACCCTTGTGCATAGAGAACCCTTAGTTTATTTGCTGATAATCCAGTTTTAACACATTGCTGCAGACAGCTGCTATTAACTGGAGATTGTATGAGGGCCATAATATGAAATGGCTATTCTGGTTTTGGGGTGTCAAATATTGGGGATTTGATATGGCTCCACCTAATGAAAATACACCTTTGCACTTCTGAATTAGAGTTTCACAGTGATTAAATGCATTGTAGGAAAATTGATTGTGGATAGTTATATTCAGTGTCATGATTTCAATCCAGCAAGCTTAAGTTTTTAAGGCAGAGTTTTGGAGCATAATATGACATTGATTTTGGAGATAGGAAAGAGGAAGGTAGTTGAGTCAGCTTAATTGAAATTGTGGGGAGATTGTGTTGGAACTGATAGATTGAAAAAGAACTGAACGTGATTCAACTAGAGTGAAATTGGATTCCATGGGTGGTTCAAGATCCCCTGTATGTAAATTATTAGGAGTGAACACTGAAGATACCTGCTGTGGAGAAAGTGCCTAAATTCTTGGAATTATTTCTACTCTGTCACCCCCCAGCCCCCACCCTGTCTCCACTGGAATGAAGAGGTTTCTTCACTCGCTGCAGTCACAGGACTGAAAGTTTTAAGAATACCTTTGGTTTGGGGAGCTTATTCCTCAACATTCTGCTCTCTGGATATGTTTAAAACTGCTTTGCTTCTTGTTCTGTCAGTTTATAATCAGCATGTTTGTTTCTAACGTGCGTTTCCTCTATAGTGACTATTTTCCATTTCTCCTCATTTTTATCACTGATTCTTTATTCCTCATTTTCCCTGCCTACACTTGACTGGGTTGTCTTTAGAATAATTCCAGAAACAAGGTTATGACACAGTCCACTATATTTAAATTATACTGTGGAAGACTATTTCATAATATGAAAATGTTTATTATGGGAGAAAAAAACAGGTCAACGCATCTACTTTAAGAGGAGATGTCTCAAAACAAGAGTTACAACATTGAATTATATGACTAAGCAATTTTACTTGTAGGAGAATTCTGCCCAGCAGAAAGGAAAACCATAACTTGGGTTTGCATGCAAACGTTCATAGCATTCACAGTAACCTAAAACGAGACAACCCAAATGCTGGTTAACTGATGGGTGGATAATGAAGTACCGATGCTACCTCTATCTGGGCACCCAATTGCATCCCTAATTTCCTTTTCAAAGGATCCTTAGGTGGGCCCATTAGCACTGTGGCACTAAGGTTTTCTGTGGATGAATGTCCAGTTTCAGTTCTGATTTTACTGTATCTCGATATAGTCATGGTTTATAATTGGGGTTCCCCTATTTTCCTTGTTAAACTGAAGATGACTTTTTTTTAAAGAAATAAGTAGAATGAAACTGCTTCTTGCATCTTTGGTTGGAAATCCTCATTCTTTACTTTCGTTTCCGCTCTTTAGCCTAGTGTAGGTGCACTCCACACCTAGATTTTCAGCAGCTCATCTCATTTACCTGACATCAGTTGATTAGTGGTATGCCAAAGGGTCTCTGAACCTCCACTTCTGACCTAGTCATCTGATGAGCTCTAGTAGGTTATTTAGTAGACGTTTGCAGGGCAAAGGTTGATTTAAGTTTCACTCAAAAACTGATTTGGGGTCTGAGTATTGGACAATGGGGAATGTAGCAATGAATTTGGGTGTAGTCCTTGTTCCCTTGGAACACAGTTTTTCTTTTGTGGTTTCCCTGCTGGGTTGCAGCAGGAGTACCTGGGAAATGATTCTAGGGCAACTGTCCTAATAAAATCTCTGGGGTTCCCTTAGGGATCTTGTGTTTTGCTTTTGCTTTTGTTTTTGTTCCTAAAGCTCCCTAGGTAATGCTGATGCAGCAAAATTAGGTATGGAGTCCACTGTTCTCTCTACCCTTAACTGCTCCAAAACTTCCAATTACCATTATCATGCTTCAGGTACTTCATGGCAGAAGCATCTCTATATTCCAAATTATAATACAACTAAATTAATGGCATTCTGTTAAGTGGCCCCTATGGTGTGGTACTAGTCTACCTTTGCAGCTTTTAACTTATTTCTCATGCCTTAAATAGAAGCTGAATGTGCTATATTGTCTAGACACGTCCTGCACTGTTTCTGCCTTAGATTTTGTTCACCCTGTTCCTTCTAACTGGAATTGGAGCTATATTAACATTTTTTAAAAAGTCTTTCATTGTTTTTTTTAGACATATGCATTTACTGGTTTTGTTGTTTGTGGTGGAGGGGCTAATTAGGTTTGTTTATTTGTTTATTTATTTAATGGGGGTACTGGGGATTGAACCCAGGACCTTGTGCATGCTTAGTACACACTACCACTGACGTATACCCTACCCGCTGTTAGCATTTAAAATAGTTTTGTATATTGTACTCAGAATATTAAGCTGTCATTTACAATTACTAGGGATGTGGAGAAAATTGCTCTAATGGGTGGAAGAAAGAGTAGGTTACGATTTGAGTGCAGAATGATCTCCACTATTTTGAAAATACATAGGAGACTGGAAGGAAATCTGCTTAAGTGACAGTACTTGCTTCTGGTTGAAATTAATTTTCTACTGCTTATTTTCCTGTACCAAACAAATTTTATACAACTAGAATATATGTTCTAATAAAACTTAGTATTTAAAATTTTTTTTTAGTTTGAAATGATTATAGTTTCACAGGAAGTTTCGAAAATAGTACAGAGAAGTCCGGTGTACTCTTCACCCAGTTTCCTTTCCCCCCGTGAAACATCTGGCATATTCGTAGTATAACACCAAGAAATTGATTGGTACAATCCACAGACTTTATTCAGATTTCACCAGTTTTACATGGACTTGTGTATGTGTAATTCTATGCAGTTTTATCACATGTTGATTTGTGTGACTGCCTCCCCACTGTTCCATCATCACCAGTATCTCCCTCATACTACCTCTTTATAGCCACAACTGTCTCCCTTCTTGCCTCCCTACCCTGTCACTAACCTCGGGCAACCACTCATCTGTTTTCTACCTCTAAAATGACATTTCAAAGTTGTTACATAAATGGAATTGTTCTATATGTGACCTCTTGAGATTGGCCTTTTGTCACTCAGCGTAAGACCCTTGAGAGTCATCCAAGTTGTTGCAAATAATTTGTTCCTTTTTATTGCTGAGTAATATGGATGTTCCATGGTTTGTTTATCCATTCAGCCATTGAAGGACATTTGGCTTCTTCCCCATGTTTGACTATTACAAATTAAAGCTGCTGTGAACATTTGCATACAGGTTTTTGTGTGGACAGAAATTTTCACTTTTCTGGCATAAGTGCCCAGGCGTACAATTTTGCTAGATCATATAGTAAGTTATGTTTAGTTTAAGGACCTGCCAAACCATTTTCCATAGTGGCTTTATCATTTGACATTTCCACCAGTAGTGCATATGAGAGATCCAGTTTCTCGGCGTCCTCACCAGCATTTGGTTTTTTCACATTGTACTTTGGCTATTTTGCTTGGTGTGAAGTGAGATCTCATTGTGGTCTTAATCTGCATTTCTCTAATGGCTAGTGATGTTAAACATCTTTTTTTTTTCTGTGAAAGAACACCTTTTCATATTCTTATTTGCCATCCTTATATTATATTTGGTAAAATACATGTTTGTGTTTTTTGCCCATTTTTAAATTAATTGATTGTTTTTTACTGCTGAGTTTTGAGAGTTTTTATATATCCTAGGTACAAGTCGTTTGTCAGATATGTGATTTGCAAGGATTTTCTCCCAGTCTATAGCTTGTCTTTTCATCTTCTTACCAGGGTCTTTTGGAGAACAAACACTTAATTTTTTTCAGACATTTAAAATTTTTGATACAGTCCAAATTATCAATATTTCCTTTTGTGGGTCTTGCTTTTGGTGTTATGTCTATGAACTCTTCACTTAGCCCTAGGTCCTAAAGATTTCTCCCATTTTTTTCTAATAAATTTATTGTTTTACATTTAAATCTATGATCTATTTTGACTCAGTGTTTGAGGTGTGAGGTTCATACTGAAGTTTACTTTTTTATCTATGGATGGTCCACTTGTTCTAGCACCATTTGTTGAAAAGACTATCCTTCCTCCATTGAATTGCTTTTGCAACTTTGTCAGAAATCAGTTGACCATGCTTGTGTGGGTCTATTTCTGGGCACTCTATTCTGTTTCATTGATCAATGTGTCTATTCTTCCACAAATTCCGCACTTTCAATTATTTCTAGCTATATAGTAAGACTGAAAATTGAGTAAAGGGATTCCTCCCACTTGGTTCTTTTTCAGAATTGTTTTAGCTATTTTAGTTTCTGTGCCCTTCCATACAAATTTTAGAATAAGTTTTCCTATATACACAAAACATCTTGCTGGGATTTTGATGGTAATTACGCTAAACCTATAGATCAATTTGGGAGAGAATTAACATCTTTACTATGTTGACTCTAAAACACATATATATTTTTCTAATTGTACAATTGATGGGTAATGTATGTTTCAGGTGTACAATAGTGATTCACAATTTTTAACGGTTGTATACCATTTATAGTTATTTTAAAACATTGGCTATATTTCTTGTGTTATACAATATATCCTTGTAGCTTACTTATTTTGTACATAGTAGTTTGTACCTCTTACTCCCCTATCCCTGCATTGCCCCTCCTGCCTTCTGTCTCCCCACTGGTAACCATTAGTTGGCTCTATCTATCTGTGAGTCTCTTTCTTTTTTGTTATATTCACGTTTCTGTTTTTTTTTTTTTTGGCTCCACATATAAGTGATATCATGCAGTATTTATCTTTCTCTGTCTGACTTATTTCACTTAGCATATTATCCTCCAGGTCCATCCACATTGTTGCAAATGGTAAAATTTCATTCTTTTTTATGGCTGAGTAGTAATCCACACCACATCTTTATCCATTCATCTGTTGATGGACACTTTCATATCTTGATTCCATATCTTGGCAATTGTATATAATGCTGCTATGAACATTGGGGTGCACGTATCTTTTCGAATTAGTGCTAATACTTATCTTCAAATTGTGAATTCACAATTTGGTACTTTCTATATAGAACACTCCTATTTATTCATCCTAGGATCATGCTCTTCTTTTAGAGCATGTCCATATGCAAGTGTCTTCATGACATGTCACATTTTGCAAAGAAAATTCATTTAGGAATATTGAGTCCAGCTTCTAGTTATGGAAGCCTAGGTATTTCAGACCAACCATCCTGCTGAAGAAAAGCATAAAACACAAGCGTAAATTTCATACAAGCATTCCTATTTGAGCCAATAAGCACCTTCTGGAAGAGTTCCTGTTAGGGAGAGAGACAGAGGTCTCTCAATGGCCAATTAAGTAAGTTAGTAACTGCCTATGCAGAAATTGCGATATTCAGCTAATCCCAAACTTGGAAGAAACCTTAACACCTTTTCAGTTTCATCTTCTTAAAACTCATTATTTTGAAAGTACTTTGGAGTCTTACTTGAATATTAATTCTCAGCATGCTTCGAACTTAATTACCGTAATGTTCCAGAATTTTAATAACACTTAAAGCTTTAATGTTAGTTTTCATCAAGGAACTGTGTCCTAGGATTGCACCATGGTGACTTCCTGTAGACGTTCTTTAATTGGCATACACTTAGGCAGAGCCTTCTCGTTCACAAGGGGCTCAGAAGCTGCCATGTGCAATTTGCTCTCCTGTTTATTCTGTGGATTTCGAAGAGATCTGCAGTGTTAACAGTATACCTTGTAAGAGGCCCTGTGGGATAAATTTATCTTGGTTATCAGTGTAACAAATAGGCTTTGCTTCTAAGAAGCATGTTTTTCTCTTATGAACACTGTGAAAACTGCATGATTTCAGTCTACCACCCCCTCCCTTCATGAGGAGGTCTATGGCATTTACTGATTATACCCCTGGTTGAATCTTCATCTACTCACTCTTTCTTTTCCAACTTTTTTCATTGTCTTGCATGGACAGCTGTAAATTTTGGAGTGAGATAAGGTATAAATGTATGAAATGAAACCTATTGCTATTTTTTTTTAGCATGTTGTTTTGGTTTTTTACCAAACAAGAAGGAATATCTTGAGATGGGAATTTAGATTTAACAATGATAATAAGCGTTATTTTTTTTAAGTTTTTAAATTTAAGAAATGTATTTTTTAGGTTTGGCAGCAGAGCAACCCAAGTAGTCCTATTCATTTCCTGCTTAGGACTTGGGCGGGATACAGCTCTTAAGGTTTTGTTTCATTCTGTAGGGAAATTGGGTTTATCTTCCCGTCTTGTGGCTTTCCAGAAGCTCGTCATGACTGGATGGTTCCTATGATTATGTTCTCTACTAGGGGAGATCAAACAGCTAATGAGATTTGTTTTGAAACGTAGTGTCGGTAAGGTGAACATAGCTATAGGCTTACAATGTCTTAGTGATCAAGCAGCCAAAATAAAGGTGTTTGGTACCAGAAGATAAGGATATGTTTCAGTGATATCTGTGTTTAAAAGCTTAATGAAGGACCTGGCATCACCTCTGGCCATATTGTGCTTTTTCTCCTCTCAGATGCTTTCCGTTACTTCCTAGTGGAGCAAGTAAGGAGTATTCAGGTTTAAGGCCCAATCTTCTATTTGTGCCTTGCTCAAGAACCGAGTGCTGTGGAGGTCTCTCATCTATTAATGCATCATCCATATTCCTCTCTCTCTGGATCACTCCCTTAATATTTATCATTTCAAAGACCTCTCATTAAAAAAAAGGAAGGAAGGAAGGAAGAAAATAATTTTTTTAAAAGGAAAAAAATGAAAAAGAAGAAAAAACAAAAAAAGAAAAAAGTATTTAAAAAAACAAACAAAAAAGAAAAAACAACAACAAAACCAAAGCCATCTCATGATCTCTTGTCCCTCTCCAGCTTGCTACTCCATTTTTCTCCACACCCGTCCAAATTCAGTGTCTACTTCCTTACCTCTTATATTTCTTTTACTGTAATCAGCTTTTTATTTTTTAATTTTTTGTTTGTTTTTTTCCTTTTTGGGGGGAGGGTAATTAGGTTTATTTATTTATTTTTAGAGGAAGTACTGGGGATTGAACCCAGGACCTCATGCATGCTAAGCATGCACTTTACCACTTGAGCTATACCCTCCCCCTGTAATCAGCTTTTTTTCTCCATCATTCCACTGAAGTGGCTCTTAGTACTAAGTCACAGTCACCTATCCTTTCTCATCTCACTAGGCCTTTCAGCAGCCAGCGCTTGACACTGACCACTGCCTCATGACCCTTTTGTCGTAAAGTTTCCAAGAGCTCACACTTACCTAGTTTTGCTCCTCCTTCAGTCTCTCTTGCTGAGTCTTCCTTCTCCTTCCCAACTCTTTAATATTGGAGGGCCCCAGGGTTCAGTCATTAACCAGCCTCTTTATCTCCAGTCTCCCCCTAAATGCTTTCCTCCATCTCCATGGCTCGGGATATCATCTCTTTTAAATATTTAATATTTTATGTAGAAAAGACATCCGCTTATTTCATGTGATATATGAAGTTATACAGTGAAATCTTATTCCCACTTGTCACCCCCATCCCAACCACATATTAATTCCTTGTATATCCTTCCAGAGTGTCATTATGCAAATGTAGCATTAGATGAATTATACTTTCTCCTCATTTTACACAAAAGATAGCACACTATAAACATTGTTCCATACCTTTTTCCTACTAAACAATATATCCTGGAGATTTTTGCATAGTGATACACAGAAAGAATCCATTCTTCTTTACAGTTGTATAATGAGATTATTCTATCTGGTGGCTATACCATAATTATGCAACTAACCTCCTGTCGATGACTATATAGGTAGTTTCCCATCATTTGCTATTACCAATGATTAACTTTGTACACATAAGTATATCCATTCAAATTAGGGTACATGTGATCAAGTTGTTCCCTGCAGGAGCTGTATCAATTTACACTTCCAGGGCGGAAGGGCAGAGCTCAGTGGTAGAGCCCATGCTTAGCATGCACGAGATCCTGGTTAGTTCAATCCCCAGTACCTCCATTAAAAAAAAAATAAATTTCCACTCCACCAGCAACTCACCAGAGTGCTTCTTTCCCTGTAGCTTTGCCTGTGAGCATATTGTCAAACTTGTATTTTGGCCAGTGTGACTGAGATTCTATTTTTTCTTAACCTGTGTAGTTTTAATTTATAGTTGTCTTCTGAGTGAGCTTAAATACCTTCCCATATGTTTAAGGGCTACTTGCATTTCTTTTTCTGTGAATTATCCACAAATATCTTATGCCTATTTTTCTTTTGTGTTGTTGGTCTATTTCTCATGGATTTGTAGAAGCTCTCTCTGTATTAGGAAGACTAGCTCTTTGTTATGTGAGTAGCCAATTTTTTTTTAACACTTTGTCATTTGTATTTTCACTTTGCTTATGATGCTTTGTTTTTCAGCTATTCAGAGAGCTTTTTATTCCCATGTAACTTCAGCTATCTTTTCTTGTAGGGCTTCTGAATATTGAGCCCTAGTTTTTTTTTCCTACTCCAACAAGTTATCAAAGAATTCCTCCATGTTTTCTTCTTTTATAGTAGTTTTATTTCTACTTTAATGATTATATTTTATGGTTATCATATATTTCATATATTTATTTTTTTACCCATTTAAGCTTATCTTGGTGTATGATAATGGTGTATGGATACAACATTTTTGTCCCTTTGACCCAACCACCCTCTATTGAAATATCCATCTTCTCTACGCTGTATTAGTTAGAGTAGGGTTAAAGTGTTGTAATGGAAAGGCTGTGAAATACAGTGGCTTAAATAAGATAGTAATGATTTCTCTTACCTACCAGTTCACAATTCGTGTTCATAGGTCAGTGGGTGACTCTGTTGCCCTCAGTTATCCAGGATTGAGGTTCCTTCCATTTTATTTCTCTACCCTGAGGGCAGTAGTTCTCAAAATATGGTCCGTACACCAGCAGCAGCACCTGGTAACTTGTTAGAAAGACAAATTCTTGGGCCCCACCCCAGACCTGCTGACTGACTGTGTGTTTACCAAGCCATCCAGAGGATTCTGATGCCCCCTCACATTTGAGAACCGCTCATCTAGGGCACTGTCCTCATCTGTGTGGCTCAAATAAGACTTCATTTCAGCTAGCTGAGAAAAGAAAAAGAGCTCAGAGGAGGAATATCAGCTATTTTCATGTGTCAGTACAGAAGTGGCACACATCATTTCACTCATATACCATTTGGGCACAGTCTTGGTCACATGGCCACATCTAACCGCAAGGGAGGCTGGGAAGTGTAATCTAGTTGGGCACTTTCTGCTACTGTCAAAGAAGGGGAGACTGTGTTTGGGAGGATAGCTAACAGTCTAGAGTGCAGCTAACAGTTATCAGATACAAAACTCCCATTATATAAATGGATTTACTTCTGGAATTTCTGTTGTGTTAACCCTAGCCTTTTCTGTCGTGTGCTAGAACCACATACTTTTAATTATTAAGGCTTTGTGATACGTTTTAATACCTTCAATATCTAGTCCTCCCTTCAGTGATTTTTAAAGTTTTATTTTTGTTCTTGCATGTTTATTTTTAAAAAAAACAATCAACAGTTTGTCAAGTTCTAAAGATCTGTTAGGGTTTTGTTTTGGTTTTTTTTTAAATGAAAATCTTGCACACATGCAAGATCATGTGAAGTTTATTCCTGGATATTTTATGTTATTTGTCCCTATGAGAGGTCCCCGGGAGAAGTGTCCCTTCCCAAACAAAATCTCATAAGAAGACTTTTGGCTCTACTATTTTTTCTCTCCTAGAACTTGGAACATAACACCCAGAGGTGCAGGAGCCCACCTGCAACCACAAGGACAAATACTCTACACTGACAAGGGTGGAGTAGAAAATGAGTGAGCCTATATTCTAGACAATCCGGTGAGTCCAGTGCCCCAGCCAGAGCTGTCTTTCTCTGAACCTCTTTTTACATAAGAAAAATAAACCCCCGTGTATCTCAGTCTCCATCCTTGGGGCTGCTGTTCTTGCAACTCTTCAGCTGGTTTAATTTTTTTTCTAAACAAAAACTGAGATGTAAAAGAACCTATAAGCTAGTGGGAAAGGGCAGATCCAAGCATCTGTCATGACATAAATATTTTCACATCTATCTTCCATCATATGAGAGATTATTTGTATGATCCTTTTGCAAATATTATGAGATTTCTTGCTTTAAAACTTTAGCTGTATATTTTGATTTTTACTGTTAAAAAAGACCACACACACTCCTCTCAGGAAATGGATAGCATCTGGCTGTGGTGACAATGTGTCATAGTGCCACAATGACAGAGCTGAGCCCATTACATGGCAAGACCAGTAACAACCGATCAAGAGCCAATGGCTGTGATAATGGCCACCACGATTTTTTAAAATAATTAATTAATATTTTCATATTCTTTTTCACCATAAGTCACTACAAGATATTGAATATAGTTCCCTGTACTATACAGTAAGAACTTGTTATTTATCTATTTTATATATACTAGTTGGTATCTGCAAATCTCGAACTCCCAGTCTATCTCTTCCCATCCCCTTTCCCCCATAGCCATCACTCTTGATTTAAATTTCTCTCTCTGACTCAGACACTGCACTTGCTAGTTCTTGCAAGCACCCTGATGTTAGGAATTATGGTAGTTTTTCAAAGTGTGATAATGGTAGTGCAGTTACTTTTTTGAGGGAGCTCCTTACCTTTTAGAGATACATATTTGCCAGTGAAATGATGTCTGCAATTTGCTTCAAAATAATTGAAGGGGGCAGTGGGTCAGGGTATAGATGAAAGAAGATTGGCCATGAGCTGACCGTTGTTGAAGTTGGGTGACAGGTAAGACTTTAACAAAATGTTCCCTTAGGGTAAATTCCCAGGACCGGGCTTATGAGTTGGAGAATGGGAACATTTGTGAGTTTTACATCATGTTACGGTATTAATTCCTCTCTATGCTGCTAATAGTGGGGAATGGCCGTGGGTGGTCCCTGAAGCACATTTGTCTTCTGCTGATGTAAACTATTCGAAAAAGAGGCAAAGGGCATGCTCGTTCCAGCCCCCTGTGTGGGCTGAAGAGGCACTACAGGAGAACGTGGATGTTAGTAAACTAAGGACTTTGCAGCCCAAAACATTGCTTGGGGCCAGCCCGGGCCCCCTGACTCCCTACATCACAGGGATAATGACTCCCTTCCTCAACACCCCAAAACACTAAGTCCAGTTGACTTCGTTGCCCAAGCATTCCTCACATCCACCCACTTCTCCCTAACCCAGCCACCTTGCTGGGGCCACCCATCTCTGCCCCTCCCCGCAGCTGCTGCAGCAGCTTCAGAACTGGTCCACCTGGCCTGACTTATCTCACCCTCAAATCCATTCCCTACTCAGAAGTCAGGATGATCTTTCTCAAGGGCAAATTGGTTGTATTATTCTCCTGCTTAGATAAACTCTACAGTGCTGGTGTAAAAAAAAAATACAGAAAAGTGCGTATCATATGGTCATATGATTTAATAAATAGTTATAGCACAAGTACTAATCTAATTATCTCCCAGGGCAAGAATAGAGCTGTGCAAGCATCCCCGAAGCCCATCATATAGTTGTTCCCAATCTCAACCCCTCTTCCTGGCGGTAACCACCATCCTTTCCTTTGCTTTATGGTTTTGTCACCCAGATATGCCATCTTAAATATTAGTCTTGCCTGTTTTTGAGCTTTCTTTGCTGTATAATATTTCATTTCATGAATACCACAATGTATTTAGTCCATTCTCTCATTGCTGGACATTTGGATTATTTTCTAGTATTTTACTATTGAGAACAATTGCAAAGCAAGATTTGGGGTTACAGAATTTAAAAAAAAAAAAACCCACAAGAGTAGAGAAGGAAGGGTATAATGATCCTCCATGGAGCTGCACACAGCTTCAGTGATTGTCAGCATTGCAACACAAGTGTTTTTAACACCACATCAGAATCGCTGGGGGTGCCTTTGTCGAACATACAGGTTCCAGCTCAATCTCTGGAGGCTGATTTACTGGCATGACATGCGTGGTGGGAATGTGTAATTGGAAAACACTGCCACGTGACTTTGGAGCACACCCCTGGGTAGGAACCACTGCTTCAGTGGCTCCCCAGTTGCTCTCAGAAAAGCTTAGATTCCTAATGTGGTGATGTGGTGTGGCTCCTGCTTTATCTTTCCCACCTCTTTTTTCTTTTTTTTTGTCATTTCCCTCCTTCATACTCTGACTCAGGCCACACTGAACCACTCCCCCCACCCCCCGCCCTGATCCCCCTTCTTTCTCACTTACTAGCTTTTGTACATGCTGTTCTCTCTGTCAAAAACACTTTTCCCCTTCCTCTGGTTAATTTACATTCTCCAAATTTCTTTAGTGATTGGATCTATGAGGGGGCTGAAAAAATAAAACAGAAGCACACTTGGAAAGATTTTTAAAAAATTTACGTACAGTAAAATTGACTTTTTGGGGGATGTACAGTTCTGAGTTCTAACACGTGTATAGATCTTTGTAACCACCATCACAATCAGGATACGGAACGGTCCCATCACCTCTAAACACTCCCAAGGGATATTATTTTATAAGTCATACCCTCCCTTCACCCTTAACCCCTGGCAACCCCTGATCTGTTCTCCAATACTATTGTTTTGATTTTCCTAGAATATCATATAAATGGAACCATATAGTATATAACCTTTTTAGACTGGCTCCTTTCACTCAGCGTGCCTTAGAGATTCAGTCACGTTGTTGCATGCGTTAACAGATCCTTCCTTTTCTTTTATTGCTGAGCAAATATTTCATTGTATGGATGTACCACAGTTTAGTTCCTTCTTTTGGTGATTATGAATAGTGCTGCTGTAAACATTCGTGTACAAGTTCTTCTGTGAAAGTAAGTTTTATATCTCTAGGGGTAAATATCTACAAGTAGGATTGATGGATCATATGATAAGTATATGTTTAACTTTATGAGACTGCCAAACTGTTTTCCACAGTGGCTGTACCATTGTCAACTTAACTCCCATCAGCCACGTCTGAGAGTCCCAGTTATTCCACGTCCTCACTAGCACTTGGTGTTGTCTTTTTATGTTTTTTTATTTTAGCCATTCTAAAACTGTGTTTGCATCTCACAATGATTTTGTTTTGCTTTCTTCTAATTGCTAATGATGTTAAACATCGATTCATGTGCCTGTTTACCATCTATATGTCTTCTTTGGTGGAGTGTCTGTTCAAATCTTTTGCCCATTTCAAAAACTGGTTTGTTTCCTTATTGTTGAGTATTGAGAGTTACTAATTTATTCTGGATAGAAGTCCTTTGCTGAACGTATAATTTACAGATATTTTCTCCGCAGTCTGTAACTTATTTTTCATTCTCTAAACTGGACCTTTAAAAAATTTTAATAACACTTTTTTTATTGTGGTAAAATACACATAAACATAAAATTTTTCATCTTAATTGTTTTTAGGTGGGTTCAGTGGCATTTAAGTACATTTATGTTGTGCAACCATCGCCACCATACATCTCCTTTCCCTTCCAACCACCATTTTACTTTCTGTCTCTATGAATTTCGCTATTCTAGGGACCTTTTATACGTGGAGTCATACTGTATTTGGCTTTTTGTGGCTGGTTTATTTATAATCACCACTACTCTCTTTGGTTACTGTTTTCATGGAATATCTTTCTCCATCCTTCCACTTTCAATCTATTTGTGTGCCTGGATCTAAAGTGAGTCTCTTGTAGATAGCATAGAGTTGGATCATTTTTGAAAATCTATCCTGCAAATCCCTGTCTTTTTATTGTAGAGTTTAATCCATATACACTTATTTAAATCATTTACATATAGTATAATTACTGATACATTTAGATTTAGAACTACCATGTTGTTATTTGCTTTCTGTTTGTCCCCTATACCTTTTTGTTCCTCTGCTTCTCCTTTTCTGCCTTCTTTTGGATTATTTGAATACTGTAAAATATTTCTGTTTAATTTATTGATTGTTTTTTAATTATATTTCATTGTATAGTTTTTTAAATGGTTGCTCTAGGGATTATTACACATGTACATAAATTTTCACAGTCTACTTGGAACTAAAATGTTACCACTTCAAAAGGAATGTAGAAACCTTACCATCATATGAGACCATTTACCCTCTTTCTTATGTTGTAGTTATCATTGTGTGTCACATCTATGTACATGAAAAACTCCCCAGGAAGTGTTAGAATTTTTGCATTCAACAGTCATATGTATTTTAAAGAAGGCTTAAGAAGAGAAAAAAAGACTCTCATATTTACTCAGAGATACTTACCATTTCTTTGTCCTTTCCTTCATTTCTAAAGTTTTGTATTTCCCTCTGGTATCATTTCTCATCTGTCTGAAGACCTTCCTTTTAGAGCAGGCCTGGCAGTGGTATATTCTCTAGCTTTCCCGCATCTAAGAATGTCTTTATTTTGCCTACATTCCTGAAGGATGTTTTCATTGGATATAGAATTCTGGTTGACAGTTTTTCTCTTTCAGCATTTAAAGAATGTTATTTTTAAACCTTCTGGCCTTTCGGTTTCTGGTGAGAGATCTTCAGTCATTTGAATCATTCTTCCCCTGTATGCAATGCATTGTTTTTCTTTGCTTTCAATATTTTTTTTCTTTGTCTTTGCTTTTCAGATGTTTGATTATGAAGTGGATTTCTTTGAGTTTATAACGTTGTGGTTTTTCCAAACTTTCTGAATCTTCCTGCTCATGTCTTCCTTCAAATTGGGAAAGTCTCAGATATTATTTCTTCAAATATATTTTCTGTATCATGCGCCTCCTTTCCTCCTAAGACTCCAATGACATGAATCTTAGATCTTTGGTCTAATTTTGAGGTTTGTTTACTTTTAAAAGCATCTTTTTCCCTCTGCTGTTCAGATCAGATCATTTCTGTTCATTTGTCTTTAAGTTCACTGACTCTTTTCTGTTATCTCCATTTTTATTGGGCCCATCCAGCAACCTTTTATTTCTTATTTCAGTTATTCTAATTTTTAGTTCTAAAATTTCTCCCACTTGGTTTATTTTTATAGCTTCTATTTCTCTGCTGACACTTTCTATCATTCCCAGAATGTTTGCCTATATTCCTTGGAGTGTGGTTGTAACACCTGCTTTAAAGTGTTTTCTGATACTTCCAACATCTGGGTTGGCATCTATGGACTGTCTTTTCCCTTATGAATTATTGAGCTTTTCTTGGCTTTTGATATGCCAAGACATTTTGTATTACATCCTAGACATTTGGATATTATGTTATCAGACTCTGAGTCTTGCTTGGACCTTATGGAAAATGATTGTTTGTTTGTTTGTTTGATTGTTTTAGCAGATAATCAGTTCAGGTGGGTTTAGGCTCCAAGTTCTGACCTATCTTCCATAGACTGTGGTTCCAACGTTAGTTTGGTTTTCAGACACCTTGCTATTCAGATCTGTTCCTTATGTGCCACCCACAGGCCAGTGTGGATGCCAGGCAGCCCCACAGTTCAATTGTCAAAACCTTTGGTATACTCCTTAGAGCCATACATTTGGAGCTTGGGGGGTGAGTCCAGGACTTCATGCACAACTTTCTGCGATCCTTTTCTCAAGTTCCCTTCTCTTTGCAATTGCTTCATATCCCTTGGCTCCAAGAGAGTCCCAATCCTGTCTGGTGGTTAGAAAGCCTGGACCTAGGCTCCCTGCTCTGCCAAATAACTCCCGTGACTGGGTCTGCTTTCAAAGTCAAGCTGCAGAAGGATATATAGAAGAACAAAAAAAGCAACAGTGATTTCCCCCAGGCTCTTTGTACCACGGTTCCTCTGGTCAGAGGAAAGAATTCCTCTGGTTAGAGAGAAATGTGAGGTACCTGCTCAGCCACTGCTGCCATTGCTGCTGCCACAGGACGGTAGCTTTGGAAGTGGTGCTTGTTTGAAGCTTGAGCTTGGAGGAAGAGACTGTTTCCACCTTCTCTGTCCTATAGGGCTCCCCGTCCCATTCCAGGGACCAGAAAGAGAATGCTTACATGAAGAGTTTTCGTTCCACATCTGGTGCACAATTCTGAGATTTGTACTGCCTTAATCCAGGCCCGGAGATATGAGAGATAAAAAGAAAAAAGCCCAGGAATCTTACCACTGGGTTGGTCATACTTTGAGTGCTGGTCTACCTTCCCATCTGCCTGCCACCATTTTCTTTTCAGAGTCCTCAGACAAGCTGCTCCATGCACTCTGCCCAGGAATTTTTGTTGCATTTAGTGAGAGAAACAGAATAGAAAGTAAGTACTCCATCTTAACCAGAATCAGAAACGAAATTTTTATTCTGAATTCAGATTTGCAAAAATTTTGCAATAAGAGTACAGAGGCTTCACTCAGCTTCCCCTTCTTTTAACATCTTAAGGAACCATAGTACAATGATCAAAACCAGGAATTTAATCTTGGCATAATGTTATTTATTAAACTATGGACCTTAATAACAAAACATCAAACAACCTGGCTAAAAATTGGGCAGGGAAGTTGAATAGACATTTTTCCAAGGAAGACATACAGATGGCCAACAGGCCTATGAAAAGATGTTCAACATCACTAATCATTAGGGAAATGCAAATCAAAACTACTGTATGGTTTCACATGTATGTGGAATCTAAAAACAAAACAAATGAACTTAACAAAATAGAAACACAGTTATAGATACAGAGAACAAACAGGTGGTTGCCAAAGGGGGAGGGGGTTGGGAGAAGGAAAGAATTAGGTGAGGGAGATTAAGAGGTACAAACTTCCAGTTACAAAAGAAATGAGTCACGGGTATGAAATGTGCAGTGTAGGGAATATGGTCAATAAGTATGTAATTCTTTTGTATGGTGACATATTGTAACTAGACTTATCCTGGTGATCATTATTTTGAAATGTATAGAAATACGAAATCACTATGTTGTGTAACAGAAACTAACATAGTGCTGTAGGTCGATTATACTTCAAAAACAAACAAACTCAGAGAAAAAGAGAGCAGGTTTGTGGTTCCCAGAGGCTGGGGGTGGGAGAAGGGGGAATTGGATGAAGGCAGTCAAAAGGTAAAAACTTCCAGTTATAAGTAACTACAAGGGATGGAATGTACAGCATGATTGAAATAATTAACACTGCTGCATGCTATATATGAAAGTTGTTAAGAGAGTAAATCCTGAGTCTCATTACAAGGAAAAAAAATTTTTTCTATCTCTTTAATTTTGTATCTATATGATGCGAGGATGTGGAGAAAAGGGAACCCTCATACACTGTTGGTGCAAATGTAAATTGGTGTAGCCACTATGGAAAACAGTATGGAGATTTCTCAAAAACTTAAGACAAGAACTACCATATGATCCAGCAATTCCATTCCTGTTATGTCAGGGCTGGATATCTCTGCCGGGCCAAGGGTGATCAAGCCTTTCCCGGGCTCCGAGCATCTCCAGCCTGACAAATCTGGGGATCCTAAAAAAACCTGTCAGGTACCTTGTTTCCTGAGGACCACCGTGCGCGTGGATTCTCTGGACGTTGTGTCCCCTGTTGCTTGTGTGCAGAGTGAAGGAAGAGCCGAGATCCAAGAGTTCAGGTGCAGCCAGACAGGCTCAGGATGGGAGGGGACCCGGGCAAGCACTTCTACCAGCTGCTTTGAGGCTAGGAGTGTATTGGACCCAGATCACCCCCCGACCCCAGCAACGCTGGCATTTTATTGAATTATCAACCAATCAAACAAAAAGGGCTAGGGTGGGAGGTCACAGGGATGGGAGGAGAGGAGTGATGGTTAGTTTCAATTGGTGACCTTTAAAGCATTAGGGGACATTTAGTGCCTAGAAGGTGTGGGGTGACTGTCCATTTGCTCACCTACCTAGCCTGTAGTTACTGTGGCTATTGTGGTCAGCCAGGTGTTGCTTTTTGCAAGCAAGCCGCTGCTATTTTTGCTGGCCTGTTCCTACAGCGAAGCCGTACTTTTGGTTTGCCTTGCAATTCTAGTTTCATTTCAGAGCTAACTCGCCTGTTTAAGCCTTACATTGGTATATATCCAAAGAACCTCAAAAAACTAATTCGAAAAGATATCCGCACCCCATGTTCATTGCAGCATTAGTCACAATAGCCAAGATATGGAAACAACCTAAGTGCCCACCAATGGATAAACAGATAAAGATGTGGTTTATATATACAATGGAATACTATTCAGCCATATTAAAGATGGACTTGACATTGTGTCAACATGGATAGATATTGAGGGTATTATGCTAAGCGAAATAATTAAGATGGAGAAAGACAGATACCATGTGATTTCACTTATATGTAGAGTCTAGAAAACAAACAAACAAAGAAAAAAAGAAATGAACAAACCAAACCAAACCAAAACAAACATGCAGATACAGAGAACAGAGTAGTGATTACTAGAGGGGAAGGGGCAGGGTGGGGGGAGGGCGAAATAAGTTTAGGGGATCAACCATATGGTGACGGATAGAAACTAAAGTTTTGGTAGTGAGCAGACTGCAGTGTATACAGAAGTAGAAATGTCATGTTGCACACAAGAAACTTATATAATGTTAGAAACCAATGTTACCTCAATAAACATAAATTAAAATCAACAACAAAACAAAAACCAATGGATCCAATTCAAATTTCCCCATTTTTTAAAAACAAATATTCTTTTTCTGTTTCGGGATCCAATCCAGGATTCCTCATTGCATTGAGTCATTATGTCTTAGTCTCCTCCTATCTCTGGCGGTTCTTCTGTGTTCTCTTACCTTCCTTTGATACTCCTGAAGTGTACTGGTTATGTATTTTGTGGAGTGTCTCTCCATTTGGATTTGTCTGATGTTTTCTCACAATTAGATTGAGGTTATGCATTTTTAGCAAGAATCCCACACAAGTCATGTTGTGTTCCTCTCATTGTATCTGGGGTTCCAGGATGCCAATATGTCTTATTACTGGTGATGTTAACCCTGATCATTGGTTAAGGTGGTTCTGCTGTGTTTCTCCACTGCAAAATTACTATTTCCTTCTTTGTTATTAGCAAATACCTTGGAGAAGATACTTTGAGACTATGAGTATATCCTGTTTCTCCTCAAACTTTTGCTCACTGATTTTAGCATCCATCAGCACATCTTGCCTATGACCGTTATTACAGTGTTCTTTGTATTTCCTTCATTCCTTTTACATTTATTAGTTGGAATTCTCCTGCAAGGAAGAGCTGTCCCTTCTCCCTCATTTATTTATTTATTCAGTTATTTATTACTATCAATCAGTGTGGACTCCTGGATGTTTATTTTATTCTATGGAATATAATTCAAAACTGTTGTTATTTTGTTGTTCAAATTGTTCTAACTTTGACCATTAAGAGCTCTTACAGGTGGGCTCCAGTGCCCTTTCAACATGCTCCCATCCTTTTGCGAGTACTTGCTTATTTTCCTTATGCAGAATTTGAGGGGTGGATTTTTTATTGAAGGGACCATTTACAAAGGTTTTGGCAGGATGAAGGGAATTAACAGGGAACCTGAGGCACTCAAGAACTAGCAGTAGCAGGAAGCCATTAACACCCGTAGGTCTGAAGGGATAGGTGGAGGAAATGAAGTTACTCGAGCATGGCAAGAGCTGAAGTCATGAAAAGGGGCCACTTGACAGGAGCTGTGGCCTTGGAAGTTTCCAGCACTGCCAGAACCACAGTGGGGCAGAAAGCAAGAGGAATGAAGACTCTAATTTTTTTTTTCTTCCCACCTGATGGGCTGGACCCACCTGGAAGCCAGAGAGACAAGGGAGCATGGTTGCCAAAGTCTGTTAAAGGTCAACTTCCAAGGGCACAGAAAGACAGAGAATGGCTTTGCGGGGGGCAAATGGAGAATAACCATCACAAGAAATCACTTCCTCCAAGAGTCCTTTCCTGATCCCCAAGCCTGGCCAGGTGCCCACAGCCTGCTTGTCAGAGTCCTGTCATGTCATATTGCTTGTTCACGTATCAGTCTCTCTGCTTAGACAGTCAGCTCCATGAGAAGTGAGCCTGCATCTCATCCATCCTATGACCCCTCTCAGGGATGGCCCATGGTAGGCTCTCAGTACACGTTGTGGGAGAAGATGAAATCAGGGTGATGCAGGCCAGAGCAGGAATAGTCACAGGGGCTGTCACTCCCCCAGGATTCTATTCCTGAATCTGGTCACACTTCAGCCCTTCAGAGGCTGAACACACACACCACGCAGCCTTCATGCCTCTGTGCCTTTTACACGCTGTTCCCTCTCCTCAGAATTCCAACTCTGACAGGTGGTAGGTGAAATTAGATGGGCAAGATGTTGATGATGGTTAAAACTGGGTGATGAGAGTATGGGAGCTCATTGCACCAGTCTCCAGTTTTTGTATGCCTGAGAATTCCCATGAAAATAGATTTTAAAAGCAGTATTTATGGAGCACACATGGCATGCCAGAGCCTTTGCTGACAGATGCCCCCTTCCACCTGTTTCCTCCACGACTCTGACCCAGCATTGAAATGGACAGGGTTTTCCTGCTCCTTGCTATGGACTAAACTGTGTCTCCCCCCAACCAGATTCATATGCTGAAGCCCTAACACCCCAGCATGATGGCATGTGGAGATGGGGCTTTTGAAAGGTAATTAGGTTAGATGAGGTCATGAGGGTGGGGCCCTAATGACAGGATTAGTGTCCTTAAAAGAAGAGACACCAGAGAGCTCGTGCTCTCTCTCTCTACCATGTGAGGACACCACCAGAAGGCTGCAAGCCAGGAAGGAGACCCCTCCACCAGAACCTGCCCATGCTGGCACCCTGATCTCAGACTTGCAGCCCCTAGAGCTATGCAAAATGTTTGTTAAGTCACCCAGTTTATAGTATTTTGTAATGACACCCCAAACAGACTAATACACCCCTTGAGATGACAACTGCCCCATGCCTTGCCCCAGTTCTAGGGGTTTGGTCCATCACCCTTGGCTTCAGAGGTGCTGAAAGGTCAGGGGTTCTGGGAACCATGGTGAAGGCTCCAGATTCATGGGTCTTGGTGGTGAATTGCCCAACTCATAGAACTGGGCCGGATAGAAAAAGTTCTCATTCTTGTTGAACAAGCTCCACTGGTGTCTGACTGCAGCAGTAGGGATGCAGGCTAGACGAGGAAGTCCACGCCACTGGCAAAAGTACTGAGCTCTGGAATGGTGCTGGGGTGGGATGTGACCATTTCCTATGGGAAATCGGCTTAAGGGCTCATTTAGAGTTTTATATGTTTAATTATTTTGGTGATGAGAATTCTGTGGGGTTGTCCTTTAGTAATCAACTGTAAGTAGCCACACTGAACGCACATTCCCTGACCTACCAGTTCCACTCCTAGGTATATGCAAATATATGCAAATATATGTCTACCTGAAGACAAAAATGTTCGCAGAGGCACTCTTTGGAACAGCCTCAAACTGGAAACTACACAAATGCCTGCCAACAACATGGGACGGAGAAAGGGCTAGTGTCTTCACACAACTGAATACTGTACAGCAATGAGAATGGACAAGCTATTGGTATGAATCAAATGACTCTCACGTTGACTGAAAAAGCAAAACATTATAAGGGTCTGTACTGTACGATTCCATTTATATGAAGTTCAAAAACAGGCAAAACTAGTCCATGATATTAGAAGTCACAATAGTGGTTATACTTCACTAAAAGTTTTTTGTTTGTTTTTGGCTTTGTGTGTGTGTGTGTGTGTGTGTGTGTGTGTGTGTGTGTGTGTGTGTGTGTGTGTTGGGGGGTAATTAGGCTTATTTACTTATTTATTTATTTATTTTTAGAGGAGGTACTGGGGATTGAACCCAGGACCTTGTGTACACCAAGCATGCGCTCTACCACTTGAGCTATATACCCTCTCTCCACTAAAAGTTTTTTAAATCCACAAAATAAATGGTTTACAGGGTACAAAGTGCCTTTATACATCTGTTATCTCATTTTTCACCTTGTCACTCCAACAGGACTTTTTGGAAATACATTATTTATATGCAGCAGAGTGTGTAAATCCTAAGTGACCAGCTCAATGAATTTCTACGTGTCTACACCTGGGTAGATGAAGGTATAGAACATTCCAGCACTCCTGAGAGTTCCCCCACATTATCTCCTTTTATCTTCATGATAACCTCAGGCTAGCAGAGCTGTTATTGGCCCCTGTCACCACTGAGGGACATCAGCCTGAGAGACAGACCTGGCCAGGTGCCACTGCCTCTTCAGAGGCAGGATGGCACGGCCCTCATGGCAGAGGGATGGCTGCGAGGCCCTCCATCTTGAGCTTGCCGTCATTAACCAATGAGGTGAGTTCCTGGAAAATGAGGCTCTGTCCCCCTTTCCAAAGAGCCAGGCAGGGAGTGGGGTGGTGGGGTAGGAGGCACTGGTTAGTTACTTTTTTAACTCTAGTTATT
Source organism: Vicugna pacos (assembly GCF_048564905.1). Lineage (NCBI taxonomy): Eukaryota > Metazoa > Chordata > Mammalia > Artiodactyla > Camelidae > Vicugna > Vicugna pacos. Next base: position 31,987,047 of record NC_133023.1, read on the forward strand.
TTCCAGAGCCATCGCCCAACCATCAACGTTCTGGACAATGCCCTGGAGTCAGAGGGTTGTTCGTGCCAGGTGCAGGGACGCTAGTGCCAGGCTAGAAACTGCCCTCTCCCCGGGGAGGGAGTGGCCCCCAACCTGTCAAAGTTGGTGCCTCCGATATACTGATGCAGCAATGGAGTGCGGCCTGGAACGCGACTCTAGCCAAAGCTTCTGGAAGGTCAGTGTGGGTGCATTCGGAGTCCAATTCTTACCATCCCCCAGTCCTGGCCTGGGGCTGGATGAGGTAGGAGGGCTGACCCTAAGCAAGAGAGAGCGAATAGAAGGGGCGCCACGAGCTCTCCTGTGGACTTCTCTCTCCAGTTCAAAACTCTTTCTCAATCAGGCTCTATCCCTGGGGCACAGCCCTGGGGACACAGCCTGAGCACCTGCGTGGCCTCTGTTCCTCAGGGGTCACCCAGTAGGTTCAACTGGGGCGAGGACATCCTGGCTCGCTGTTCCTCAGAGTTCTGGGAAGTTTCTTGGCCCTCTTAGGAGAACAACTCTTCCAGTCCTGAAAAGAGTTCCCCTCACCCGCTCCTGCTACTGGAACTCCGTTCTTGAAAAAGCCAGAAGACTGAGCAGGCTGGCGGCAGCGAAGACCTCACCTGCTTTTCCCTCAGGGCAGAGTCCCCTAGCTCTGCTCTCACTGGCTTCTGCAAGTGGGAGGCTGAGGAGCTGGGTGACTCATCCAATTTCTGGGAAGGAAAGGGTCAGAAATTCCGATGGGTTTATTTATTTATGACTGAGATCTGGCTGAGGAGGCGACATGAGAAACATACAAGGGCTTGACAAAATGTAGCAAAGACTTGGGCAGCAGCCCTTGAGGAATCCATTTGGTTTTCTATTTTAAAAGGAAAAAAAAAAGGCTTCATTCCAAAGCCGCAAATGAACTTAACACCATCTGCTCATCTCCCAGCCAAGGAATACAATTCCAGGAAGCTGAAGAAGGGGCCTGGCGGGGCTGATATGTGAACAGCTGTTTATCCTCAGTGACTATTTCCATGTAGACCCATTGCAGGGATCTGCTGTTCTTTCCAGGGCAGAAAGGAGACAAAAGCCCAGTTCCCGGGTACAGCAGTCACACCGCACCCCCCTCCCCCGACCTTCTTCCACCCACTGACTGACATGCGGTGGCCCTCCCTCACTCCCCCTTGGGACTCGATGACAGGGACAAAGAAAAGCCGGGTCTCGACTCTGACCTACCCCACAGGGAGCCTGTGCGGGGTGAGGCCAGAAAACAGCCTCCAGTTGTTCAAGGGACTAAGGTTTCAGTTGATTCAAAGAAACACTTTTCCTGTTCCTGGGAAGCGAGCTTTTCTGAGTTACAAGTAACGTCTGGATTTTGCCATAAGATCAGGGTGGTGGGCTTTGCTCTGAATTCTAACCCTGTGACTTTGGCACATGTCCTCTCGATGTTGTAAAAGCGTGTGTGTGGAGGGGGAGGGGAGGGTGGGGACTGGATCACTGCTGGACAGGAAATCATATAGGTAAAAAAAAAAAACAAAAAACACCAACAAACAAAAACGATGACTGACGCTTTGCTTGGGAGTACAAACCCAGCCACACCTCGGCCTGAAAGGTCCTTCAGGGAGATAAGGAACCTGACGGCAGAAGTCACATGCCGCCCAAGCCTCAGTGAGATCGGGGTGAAATGGAAACTTCCTGTTTATTTTAGGCCTTTAAAGCCGCGGGGGCGGGGATTTAAAGCGCGGCTGCAGCACTGGAAGGAATCAGAACTGCTGGATCAGTCTGGAAAATTGTGGCGTTGCCTGCCCCGTCAACCACGCCCTCCCGTCCCCACCGGGGCCAAGACAGAGATAATAGCATAATAACGTAAAGGAGTTGCCCAGAACTTGCACCAGATCCTTTCAATTAGCTAATTTTAACCTCCCAGCATCCTTCTGGGGGTGGGGGTGGGGAGCAGATGCCATCCTCTTTTTTTTTTTTTTAACACAACAGTGGCCTCCCAGGGAAGAGAAATGACCCAATCACACACAAGCAGCAACTCAAAGGTTGAGTCAGAACCTGGCTTGGTCTCAGAACCTACCCCCTAGCCCAGCTACTTCCTTCTAAATATTTTTAAGCCTTCAGTTTTGGGGGCCTTTAGTTTGAGCACCTGGGCTGTGAACCTCACGCTCATAGGCACGCATTTCCACTATCTCTTCCTGGGGAATCTCTGTGGGAGGTGGTCCTACCTAGTGCCACCCAACACCTCAGAGTAGTCCCAGGTAATTCTCCAGATGGTAGACAAGAAGGTCTTCCAGAATTTAGCACAAGGATGCTGCAACTTTGTCATGCCTTTGGAGCGTGTTAAAAACGCATACAACAAGGATGTGGAGAAACTGGAACCCTCATTCATTGCTGGTGGGATTGTTCGCTGGTGTAGCTGCTGTGGGAAACAGTTTCGCAGTTCCTCAAAAGGTTAGAGTTCTCCTATGACACAGCAGTTCGACTCCTAGGTATCTACCCAAGAGAAGTGAGAACTTTGGTCCTCATAAAAACTTGTACATCAATGTTCACAGCCACATTATTCATAATAGCCAAAAAGCGGAAACAGCTCAAATATCCAGCAAAGGATGAATGGATAAACAAAACATGGTCTATCTGTGCAGTTGAGTGTCATTCAGCAATTAGAAGGAATGAAGTACTGACACCTGTTACTACATGGATGAACCTGAAAAACATTATGCTGAGTGAAGAAGCCAGACACAAAGGACCATGTATGGTCAGGCTACTCAAGATGGCTGTTGTCTTGCTCTCTGTACATCCTCTGCTCGACCAGTGCCTGCTTCACTTGCAACCCTACTCACCTGACTGACCTTCGTACATACTTGCCCCAGGCCCCAGCTAGTGACTATTCTTATCAAAGAGGTGGTAAGGGGCCTGCCCCTCTGCTGGTTTCCCTGGTAACCAGAGCCCACCTGAGGTCAATTCCCCCAATAACTGGTAATCTCCCCTCCCCCCCAGCCCTGGAGCGAAGCCTGCTGCCCTGTCCTGCTCCAGGACCTTGCTTGAGACACGGAAGATGGATGTCTCTGTCGCAGACTCCGGGGGGCTTTCTTCAGTCTTGAAGCTGGGTGAGTACAGGTCTTGTGGGCCGGCCACATAGTGTGTGATTTTATTTAAAGGAAATTTCCAGAATAGGCAAATCCATAGAGACAGAAAGTGGATTAGTGGTTGCCAGGGGCTGGAGGAAAGAGGGGGATGGGGTGACTGTTAATGGGTATGGAATTTCCTTTGGGGGTGATGAAAATGTTCTAAAATTAGCTAGTGGTGATGGTTGCAAAACTCTGGGAATATACTAAAAACCACTGACTTGCACATTTTAAAAGGGTGAATTTTCTCTTCACACGGAAAAAGTATTTTTTCTTTTTCTTTTGTATCTCCATGAGATGATGGATATTCATTAAACTTGTGATAATCATTTCATGATGTATGTAAGTCATATCTTTATGCTGTCCACTTTAAACTTGCATAATGCTGTATGTCAACCATACCTCCATAAAACCGGAAGTAGCAAAAAACCGGAAGTGAGTTTTACGGTATGTGCAATATATCTCAATTAAGCTATTACCAAAAAAAAAATACAGATATCTGGCCTACCTGCAGAGTTCTGGTTTAGCAAGTCTGAGATGGGACCTGAGCACCTACCTTTTTTAGTAAAGTGCCATCAATGTTGGGGAGAGAGCGGTTTACAAGGAAATGTATGACATCACTCATGTCTCTGAGCTCACAGTCACCCTGAGGAAACACAGGAATCTCCTAGAGGACAATTCAGGCTCAGACTGTGTGGTCCTAGAGAAGGGTACCTAAGTTCAGGAGAGCGAGGACAGTTGTGGGTCAAGGTGGCTTGGGACGGGTGGGGGAGCTGAGGTGAGCCTTGGGGGCAGACGGGAGTATGGGATTATGCAGACAGAAGGGATGCATTCCAGTGGGAGATCAGGCCTGGGAATGTGCATGGCAGGTGTTGGGAGTGGTTGGGGGTCCGCTCAGACTGACCCGGAAGGTGAAATTGGGGAAGTTGGGGAAGACGGGTTTGGAGGCGTGGGCTGAGGTCCTCTGTGAACGCCAGGACGCGTTGCGGCTGGAGACGGGGAGCCAAAGATGCTTCCAATGACATGAAGAAAGCAGGGCTTTAGGAGGAATAGGCTGGCACTTGTGTAAAAATGGACTGTAAGCAAGGACTGGCAGTAAAAGGGCAACTGAGAAGCTTGGGCAGGAATCGAGAAATGAAATGGTGTGGGTCTAGGCTTGGGGCTTGACGGGGGACTGGAGAGGAGAGAGCAAGCTCGGAGTTTAAAGGGGAAATTGGCACGAGATTGGCAAATGGAGAATGAAGAAGGAGAAAAATCAGAGTGAAGCCTCCACCATTGTGGGCACAGAAAGAGGAAACACAGCAGATTCCCGAGTGAGACCAGGACCGGGTTTCAATCCCAGCTCTACCGCTATTGGCTGTGTGACGTGGGCAAGTTATGTGACCTCTCTGTGCTTTAATCTTCCCAATGGTAAAATGCAAATAACCATAGCGACGGCCTCATAGGTTGTCAGGAGGTATAACTGAGAAAAATCCACTTGAAAGAGGGAACCCTGGAGAATATGAGATGGGCTTTTCTCTCTTGTATTTCTGCAAGCCACCTTCTCCTTGGGCAGCCTGAGGAGCCATTTGCTTGGGAGTGAGGAAGGCTTTCCTAAATTTCTTGAGAGAATTTCTTGGAGAATTCAGATCACAGTATTTCTTCCACGTTGGAGAGACAGTACCCCTTCCACCATCACTGGGGCCCCAGCACTTCTCTGTGAGGAGGATGTGATCTAGAGGAAGTAAAGCCCAGCCTTTGTCCTTTCTGGTCCCCAAGAATTATAGGAAGACACATGGAGGCAGGGCCAGGAGAGGTGTGGCTGTGGGTCCCAAGGTCACTTTTCTGGGCTTCTGGCCAGGAGAGGATGGAAAGTTGAAGAAGTTAAAAGGGAAGCCAAAAGCAGGAGGCCATTGACTAGATTCACCTTCGGGGCCCTGAGAGGAGTGTGTCTCACACTATTCCCCCGCCTCCACATACACACACATAGACACACACTCGGAGGCCACATGGGAAAGTCTTGGCAGTGCAGCACGGTGAGATAGAGGGGCAGGGGTGTGGCTGTCCAGGACCGTCCCCTGGTGCTGCATGGCCTGGGCAGAAATGTCTGTTTTGGCTGGATTCAGGCCAGTGGACTGAGGAATGCACAATCCATTGAGCCCCTAGACAGTTCTGCCCTGGGAAATAGAGAGAGTGGTACAGAGGTCCACTACATTTTGAGCTCTCCAAAGATCATCCTTGAAGCCAAGCTTGGTGAGCTCACTGACGAACAGGGTGGGGAGACCCATAAATGAGGGCAGATGAGGACAGAGGCCTGGGAGCACCCCCAGCCAAGAGAAGGACGAAAGACAGTCACTAAAGAGGCCGGAAGTGTAGCAGGAAAGCTGGAAAAGTGCTGTGTCAAAGAGGCCGGGCCAGAGCTTCAGTTCCATGAGTGCTCGGGGTCCACCCACTGCACTGGGCGCCCAGTGAGGCTAACCCCTGGGGAAAGAGTTGCATTCCTTGTACGCTGCTGAGCCTGGAGGTCGCCTTACATCTCAGGATGGGCACACAGAATTCTCCAGACCTTGAGTGTACTTTTCTGCAGGGACTGGAGCACTCCTGTGGGATCCAGGCTGACAGGACAGCAGGTCCCCATCCCGGAGGCCACCCAGGCCCTTATGGGTAGAGTCCCCGCTGAGGCCACACCTGTCAGAGCTGTGACAGGTGAGTCAGGCCTTCCACAGCCCAGGGGCGTGCTCCCTGTCGGTGGGCAGCCCCGGTCCTGGCTCTGGGCCAGAGGGCAGGGGAGCAGCTCAGTTCCTGTCCACTTCCATGGCAACCTGGGCAGGGCGGCCCCAGCCAGGTGCCAGCGTGGCAGAGGCTGTGGGAGTGCCCAAGGGCAGGTGGGCAGGTGACTTTCGTGGCCAGGCCTGCCCGGTCCAGATCCCTGAACTGGGCCAGGAGGGCGTGGCGGGCAGTTCCCGGAGGACGGCAGTGGCTGTGCAGACAACCCCCGATTTCATCACGACTTGCCCCTTCTTGTTCTTCCTGGCTGGGGTGATTTCAGTTGTGCCTTGCGTTACTTTCCATAGCCCCTGAACTGAAAAAGGAAGCTAAAAAGAAATGGCCCCTCTAGACTCTGAGGAAAGCTGGGGGATGAATTTTCAGACCCCTGGCTGAGAAGAGAAGAGGAGGGGACGTCACTTTCTGATGCTTTGAGAAATTACAGTAACGACAAACCGTTTTCCATGTGATATATTCATCCTTGTGACACAATGTGGATACGGCACAGCCCCATTTACCAAACCATTTTGAGATTTTTATGATTTGAAACCCCTGTGTTTTCTGCCACTTTTTATGTGTAAAAGCTGTTCCCTCAAATGATTAAAGTAGACAAGTCATTCTGGCTTTTAAAGCCACTGTGGATTGATCCTAGCGCCACAAAAATCAGTCTTCTCCCTCAGTACTCAGTCATACAAACTCCAAGCTTGTTCATTCATTTATTCATTCATCCATTCGTTCATCTATTCATCCATCCATCCATCTATTCATTCAGTAAACAGTTTTTGAGCATGAAATGTGTGCCAATATATTGCTTGAAGCGGGGGATGCAGACATGAAAGACAGTCAATGGGGGCAGGGAGGGAGAAAATAAAAACTAATGTCCCATTCCATTCCGTGTGAGCGTGATGCTAGGTGCTACAGATGTTGCCTCCCCGGGGCCCGAGTTCACCTGTAGCTGTGCTAGGCAGGTGACCACTTTCAACCTCAGGGCCTGCCGCTCTCAGCTTCTCAATTTGAGAAGCTGGAGGGGCAACTGGGAATTGTAAGTGGGGAGTGATTACCAACAGGGGATGGGAGTTGGCGGAGAGATGCCCCAGCCTCCTGTCTCCAGTGGGACAGTTTCTAGGGGATGGTCCCCCTCCTCCCAACTCAGAGCATCCCCAGTGGGATTCAGCCCCCGTGCCCACGGTGATAATCAGCTCATAAATGTATCATTTATTGGTTTCCCTCTCTGTCTCACTTTTTCCATTCTTTCACTGGTGATTCCGGGGGTTTATCTCTCAAACGACCCGCACCCAAAGTCCTTGTCTCAGTGTCTCTTGGTTTGCTTTTTAGGGGAGCATAAACAAAGACAGGAGGGCTGTGAATGCTGTGGGAGGGGCTTATGGGAGCACAGAGGAGGGGCCCTGAAGCCAGACAGGGTGGGCCATGAGAGTTTCACCAATCAGAAGACGCTGAACCAAGGCTTTGATGAGAAGCCGACTTGGTCAGGCAAAGAGGGAGAAGGGTTCCAGGTGGAAGGATCAGTAATTGGAAAAGGATGCGTGTGAGAAACCGTGGAGAAGGGCAAAGAGTTCAGAACGACCAGACTGTAGGGTACGCACGCATGAGAGCTGCCACGTGAGCAGCAGGATGCTCTTTGCAGCCAGGGCTGGGGTGAGCTCCGAGCCTGCGGGGTCCCTTTAAGCCCTCTTCCATTTGCCATCAAGTCCTTTCTCAGTTTCAAAATCCGTTCACTGTGAGCAACCCCCCCCCACCTCATCGAGCCTTCTTCCCCAACTGGCTCCCGCTGGAAAAAAAGAGACACAGCTGATACTAAAATGACAACTTTTTAGCAAAAATTTAGAATTTTTCACAAACATAAGAACAAAACCACATTTCCACCCTAACTACCGTTTCTTTTCACCCTACTGTTTTGAGGGAAAGAATGCGGCTAAAGCAGCCATCAGTGCATCATCGCTTTTTCCCACAGTAAACATTTATGGGGCAGTGACTGGGAGCCAGGTGGGTGCAGAACCAGCGCGAGGAAACAGCAGGTGCTGTTTTCACAGGGGAGGGCTGGGTGCCCACTTGTAAGGGGACCTTTGCCTGAAGATGAGCCGTTGCATTGATAACCAAATAGAAGTCACCAGCTGAACAGAGGGGAAGTTTCTCCTTCCATTTCTCCTTTCCTCCCTCCCTCCCCCTCTCTCCCTCCCTTCTTTCCTTTTCCTTCCTCCCTTTAAAGAAACGTAGTTTCATTCTCTTCTAAGTACCCACAAGGGCAGAGCTAATCTTGTTCTTTTGTTTGTATTTATTTTTCTAAACAGATAATACACACACCTTTGTTCTCAAAAGAGAAGCAAAGGTAACCTGGGAACAATCTTTCTCCTTCCTCTGTCTCCTTCTCTGTCACCAGATCCCCTCCCCAAAGGGTTCTTGGGACTGGTTTCTTGTGTAACTTCCCAAAATACACTGTGCACTTACCAACATATCGGATTGTATATATATATATATATAGGCCCCATGTAAATAGCATTCTACACGCCACCTAAACCTTACATTTTTACCTAAAAATAATTCCTGGAGATGTTTCTGCATCAGCATCTCTGGAGTGGTCTCATGTGGGAGCCATACCGTCATGCACTTGGCTAGCCTGCCCCTCGATGGGTGTTTAGGTTGCACGCAGACTGTTACAAGCAATGCTGCAGTGTATGTTGTTGTCTCTGGATCATCTTGCACACGTGTGAGCATATCCTTAGGATGAGTCCTTAAAGGCGGAGTTGCTGCGTCAAAGGGATGAGCACCTTTAATTTTCATAGGTATTGCGAACTTGCCCTCCATAGAGGTTATGCCTATTTACATGCCGGTGAGGAATACATGAATAAGCCAGTTTCTCCACGCCCTTCTAAACATAGCATATTTGTTTTCTATGGCTGCATAGCCTTAACTCAGTGGCTTAAAACCCCACCCATTTATCAGCTCACAGTTCTGTAGGTCAGAAGTCTGGCACAACATGGCTGGGTTCTCTGCTCAGGATCTCACAAGGTTAAAATTAAGGTGTTTGCTGGGTTGAGTTCTTGTCTGGAGGCTCTGGTGAAATATCTGCTTCCAAGCTTGTTTCTGTTGTTGGCGGAATTCACTTCCTCATGGTTGTAGGACTGAGATCTGCCTCTCCTTGCTGGCTGTCAGCTGGGGGCCACTCTCAGCTCCTAAAGACTGCCGAAATTCTGTGCCACATGGCCCCCTCCATCTTCAAAGGAACAAATCCTTGTGCTTTGAATCTCTGCCTTCCCTGTCCTAACCTCTAGGTCTAGATTTAAAGGCTCGTGTGATTAGGTCAGGCCCATCCAGGTCATCCTAAGGTCATCTGACTTGGGAACTTAATCACATCTGCAAAATCCCCCCACAGCAACACCTAAATTAGTGTATGAATGAAGAACTGGGAGAAGGTGCTGGTATACCATGGGTGGAAGTTTAGGAGCCTACCTTAGAATTCTGCTGCCACACACTGAATTATCAAACTTTTTGATCATTGTTAATGTAAGAGATGAAAATGGAATTTATTGGATATCTCTCTTTCTATGCCTAGGAATCTTCATATATTTAATATTTGTGTTTCTTTGTTTTTCTTGCTGAATAATATCTGCTTATATCCTTTGCCCCATTTTCTACTGGGTTCCTGGTCTTTTTCTTTACTTTTTTTTAATTTTTTTTATTTTTATTTATTTTATTTTTTTTTTTTTACTTTTTTTTTTAATTAGAAGAGCTCTTTATATGTTAAGGATCTTTCCTATCTTAATGACTTTGTTTGTCTTATTTATTTTACCTGGAACCCCACCCTCCTTCTTGCTGCCTTCTGAAATACCATTCATTCTTTACAGCCCAGGTCAAAGACATGTTGCCCAGAGGGCCATGCCTGACCATACCAATGCTTACTTATCAACACCTCTTGACTCTTTTCTTATGCAGTTCTATGCTTTATTGGTTACTCTTGGCTCCCTAGTTGGGATGTTGAGCATCTTTATTGCAGGGATCCAAAGAGATTCAGGTATAAGACTGAGCACATGATCTACACAAAACTAGCAACTGTGAACTGATAAATGGATGCCTTGAACTGGAAGTTAAAATTGCAGGCTTTGTCTTCACATTTCCTATGTTCATTACAAACACACATCAGCATACACCCTTAACAGCCTTGTCTTTGTGGCGTCCATCCATTTGTATAATTATTAAATGATATTAGAGTGTATTATGAGTAATCTCTCATGTAGTCACTCTTTTTTGTTTGTTTCTCTTTAGCATGGTTTAATTAGTGAAATTTGCCTCCAAATCTGTAACATTTTTGATATTATTTGATTTGAAATTAATTTAAGATTTTATTAGAGAATATATGTTGATTTTTTAAAGAGTCAATTGGAACTGAAAGACTCATAATAAATCAGGGCAATCACCCTGCCCCAGCCATCCTTATCTCCTTCACTTTTCTTCCAAAGCAGGTATTTTTAGCCCTTTTCTCTCTTTCTCCTGATATATGTCTCCATACTTCTCATTAGTACACTTTAACCACTATGTTTTATTTTTTAAGTTTAGATGTTATCTCTGACTTCCTATCATGGTGATGAAGACTGGACCTTTTTACACACCCTGATCCCATTTTTCCCCTCCTGCTCCCTACAACAGGGCTATTTTACCATTTTTGGTTAGAACAAGTCACTATTTATATTATTATGACCATGCAAACACTCATTGCTGAGCTAGATTGTGCTCCATAGCCATACTTCCTTTCTGACCCAACAGCTCTATAAACGTGGATGTATCAGTTAGGATGTGCTAAGCTGCAAGGAACAGAAAACCCATCTCACCAACAATGGCTTAAAGCATAAGGCTCCTTCTTACTTTCTTAGATTGTGTAAAGTAGAAGGGCCAAGGGTTGGTTCAGAGGCTTGGCAGTGTCATCAAAACCCAATTTCTTCCTTCCTTCCACCCTGCCATGCTGTGTCCTGGTTTTCATATTCAGTTTTGCTCCTGATAGTCACAAGATGGTTGACATAGCTCCAAGAGTCACATTTTTACACTGCACCATTCGGGAAGAAAAAGAAAATTCTCTTCCCATGCCGCTCTCTTTTATTTCGATTGGAGGGGGAGATAATTCCTTTCCCAAAGATCCAAGTGGACTTCCCTTTATAGCTCATGGGCCAGAACCAGGTCACATGAGCTCCCAGCTGCAAGGGAAGCTGGGAAAGCAAGTATCTGGCATTTTCACTTGCTACAATGAGAAGGGAGGTGGGGAATGAGCAGCCAACCAATAGCATAAGCCTGTTAGGTTGTTTTTTTTCCACAAGTGGCCAAAGATCCAACTTTAAATGGCTTAAACAATAATGGGGTTTGTCATCTCTTAAAAGAAGAAGTCCAGAGCTAGGGAATTTCAGGGTTAATTTAGTGATGCAACAGTATGAGCAGAGATCCAAGCTTTTTCCATCTTTCTGCCATGTTATCCTCCATTATTGGCTTTAGTCCTCTGGCTTGTCTCCTTATGGTCACAGCAGGGCTGCAGCAGCTGCAAGGATCACAGAGCATCAGGTGGATTGAAGAGAGAATGTCTTGTCTTCTTGTCCTTTTCTTTTCTTTTTTTCTTGTCCTTTTCTTAAGTGTGAAAACTTTCTTGGAAACTTCACAGCAGGCTTCTTTACAGGTCTCATTGACCAGTATTGTGTCACTTGTTTATTTGTAAACCAGTCACCATCAAAGGGAATGAATTACCATAATTGACTTTAACTAATCAGGATTCTCTCTCAGGGGGACAAAGAGGAGTCCTAACACTCCTGGAGTAGATGAAACTGACCTATACTTAAACAAAATCAGAGTTCCATTAGCAAAGAAGAAGGGAGGATGGCTATTGGGGAAGCAGCAAATAATGTCTGCACACCTTCATTTTTTCCTGGAGTTTATAATTGCCTTGATTTTTTTATTCACCTATTTTTTTTAATTCCATAAATATTTATTGAGGCTCTACCAAATTCTAGGCACTATTCTAGGTATTGGGTATTTCTCTTAAACAAGAAAAACTTAGTACTTGACTTTATGGACTTTAGGACAAGATCATACAGGTTGGGAAATTTGATTGGTGGATAGTTTCCTAAGCCATTATTAGTAATTGTCTCCTGTAATTCATGTGGGTCTACATGTACTTGTTTGAGGAACTCAGCCTGCTCAACAATTATTTATTCTTCTTTGAAATTTCAAACATTTCTTGACTTGTCTCTGAATAATTAATTTGAATTCTTAGGAGGTTTTACAGTTTCAATGGTCAATTACTTTTCAGATCCCTCAAACTGGATAATCAACAAAACAGTCTCACTTCCCTACAAGCAAAAGGACCAATACTTTTGTTTTCTTGTGATGAATGCCTTTAGGAACATTCAAGCATTCCTGATAATGTTTCTTTTAACTACTGTTCTCATTGAGAAATAATAGAAGGATGAGGCCACATTACGATACAGAAGGAAGAGGGATTTTTAAAAGATTTCATGCGTCTTTCAGACTGTCCTATTCAGGGCTCTTTTTTCCCCTATTGAATTCAAATAATCAATAGGTGCTCTCAAGATTTGCCTCTGCTGTCGTTAGCAATCGTCTCCTACAAGTTTGTTTCTAGGAGCTACAAAATTTCAGAAGTTTTTCTTCTTCTAAACTCTGCCACCACTTTGTAAGTTTTGCGCCTCCAAAGTCAGGATTTATATTTTTGAGGGGACACGCCAGCAGTCTTAGCAGCATGTCCTTTATGACTCATAAAAATAAAAATATATAATCAATAGTTAACTACCATCATAGACTGTAAAGTTCAGGAGCTTTCACATTAACTATAGTGTTTTCATAAAATATTTTATAATGAAAGGGAAAACTTCTTATGTTTGAATTTAGATAAATCTTTCTAAGAGATAAATTTTCACTCAATACCCTTGGCTAATTCTTCTGAGGCTTTAGAACCAAACTTTTCCACAATTGCTCCCCTTTATCTGCTGATAAAGAACACAGGTTTTACACATGTGAAAATTGATGTTTGGTACAATCTGAAATCATGGCTGCCTTAGGTAATGGGGTGATTCATTTAAAAGACAATTGTTTATTTGACAATAAAATGACTCTTCCATTTTAATAGAAAGATTTCATGAAAACTTTCTTCACAGACACAGTAGAAGCTGCAGACCCGGCAGGGTTCTGAGGGTTCTTCGGTTGTGCTGGTGAAGTCAGACTTCACACCGTAAAAAACATTTGTCACTTTCCCACTGTGTACAAATGGCATGAGGTCTACTTTGTAAAATGACATGTTCTTCTAATGCCTCTTGCACTCGTTTGGACACCAAAACTAAAAATTGCATTTAAACGTTTCCTCAGACTCTTCAGACAGCCTGGAACTGTTGACAAAGTTAGTCCAACTGATTCAGACACAGCCCACCGGGGACAGCCAAGGAGCCTCCCCGCACGCCCAGCGCCCAGGCCTTCAGTTGCTCGCGAGTTGCCCAATTCTTCCCAGCCTCCCTCTGGGCTGTGCTCCTCCAGCTCCTGATGCTGCGTTTTCCCTCTCAGGTCCAGGCCTGCTCTTACCCTTTGGTCTCCTGCAATGATCTCAGCTCCCTCAGGCCAGGTGCTCACTGGGCTTATCTTGCTTGGCTTTGCCCCCGGCTCTTCCTGTTCTAGCTGCTCAGGGAGGTGTTCCCTGGTTTACCCTGGCCCCTCGTCCGCAGGCATTCGTCCAGAATGTGCTGCACATACAATCCGCCCTCAATAGACTGTGGGTCACTGTGAGCCCAACTTGGTGAATAATTGTGAGGTGGTGTTTTTGTTTTTGTTTTTGTTTTTGTTTTTGTTTTTGTTTTTGTTTTTGTTTTCAGCCGTACCGTCTCAAAAAGTGCTTAATGATTTGGTTCATTTAGATATAATCCATCAAGATCCTGGAATCTAGGGGGAAATGATGATTTGCAATGACATGCAGATAGACTATGTCAAATCAAGGCTGCCCCAGAATAGCCAGAGCTTATGATCAACATCTGGAAAGCATCTGCATGAATGATGTGGCCGCAACAGATACCAAAGAATTGGAAATTTTAAGAACTATCTTGAGGGTTTCTGGGTCCTAAGAACAGGAAAGCAAAGTCCTTGCAAATTATATAGCAAACTGATATAGCAAACTTTTTTTTTAAACAAAACAAAACCCTCTTTATTACAAAATAAAACATAGACAGGAGCAAAACAAACGTATGACTTAATGAATTATTTTAAGCCGAACATCCTTTTAACTACCGCGTCAAGAAATAGAGCTTTGCCAGGTACCTTAGAAACCACTTCGTGTTTCCCATCCAAATCACAGCCCCCTCCCGTGCCCAGAAGTAACCATGATCCTGCTAATCACACAAGCACACAAATAGTTTTATCACCCAATTTTGCATCCCTACATAAGTTTTGCTTGCCTTTTAATTTGCAATTCTCTATTTATTTATATTTAATGAGGCACTGGGGATTGAATCCAGAACCTCATGCATGCTAAGCATGCACTCTACCACTGAGCTATACCTACCCACTAGCTTACCTTTTGAAAACTTTTCTTTAAATGTCTTCTAAGTCATTTTTAACCTATTTCCCCTCTTCCATCCCTTTCTTTTCCTTACAATTTATCTGCTGAAGGTTCCTGAACCATTTTGTCCTGTAGGATTTCCAATAGTCTGGACGTTGCCCATTCATATTCATGGCCTGGTTCCGCCATGTTCCTCTGCCTTCCATCAGAGGAGAGTTGGTCTACGAAAAGGAGAAATGGCAGTTGTGACCACCTCACCAGCTCATCCATGGTCTTTCCCCCAGACAGCCTGTGGAGGGGCTGGTGCATATTTAGCTCTCCATAGCTGTGGTGGCGCCTGCTTCTTCGATCTGGTCCACTGGGCTCCAAGCAAGCCTGGCTGCTCTCATGGAACTCCCTCCTGGTGCCCCCCACTCCATCCCAGGGCCAGGGGACCTTGCACATAGCCACAGTCCCCTGGCTTCATTCATATCTCAGGCTGGCTTCCATGAGGCTGTAGCGGGGAGCACCCAGGCCTCTCTACAAAAGATGCTGTAGAGCCTGACTGGGTTGGGGCCTGTCTTCCCACAAAACAGCTTTGCAGTAGGTCAGGCTATCTCTGCCTGCGGTAATGCCTCTGGCGAGCTGCTTCAAAAGTGAGCTTGTATGTGGGCAGGGGCAAAATAGGAGTATGGGATTAAGAGGGACAAAGTACCATTATATAATAAATAAGCAACAAGGATATATTGTACAACACAAGGAAATATAGCCATCATTTTGTAATAACTTTATTTAAAAAATTTTTTTGGTGGGGGAGGTAATTAGGTTTGTTTATTTATTTATTTATTTATTTACTTAATGGAGGTACTGGGGATTGAACCCAGGACCTTGCGCATGCTAGGCACACACTCTACAACTGAGCTATACCTTCCCCCCTTATAATAACTTTAAATGGAGTATAATCTATAAAAATATCGAATCACACGCATGCACACAAGAAGTGAGCCTGTATCCCATGAAACACAACAGATTGCCTAGAGGTATTTTTTTGTCACAGTCTTTTACAGCCCTGTCCCGGGTAGCCTTTCAGCTTGAGCTGGGCTGCCCCAGGCAGCAAAGGGTGGTCCTAACCTAAAATATTGGCAATAGCCCTGGGCCCTGGGCAAGAGGACCTTGCCCCGGGCTCCATGCTTTGGAGGGTGCCAGCTGCCACGGGAACACGCAAAAGACGCCTGAAAGAGACTGCGTGGACATCTCCGCCTTGGGATCCAGTGGCCAGTGCCTGCAGAGCCCTGAGCTGTGCCCTTCTTGGGACAGCCACTGGCGTGACTAACAACTGTTCAGGCCCTAGGGAAATATTTCTGTACAGCGATCACACTGTGTTTTCAAAACAAAAGGCACTGTTTATGGATGCCATGGAGGTTTGTGGGCTGTGCCTCCTCTGATCTTGGAGATGGCCAGGGCTTCAGAGGGCAGGGAAGATGTGAGCTGCAGAAAGTTTCAGTGAAAGAAAAGACAAATTAACTTGTCAAGCCCTTCCTTCCAGAGAGCGTGCATGCAAGCGATTGGCACATAACTAAGTATAATTTCCCACGGGTGCTGTGTGTCCATCCATATTCTCGTTTCCCTTAGCGTTCCAAATTGTGGAGGCTAGGAACACCCTGAGACGTCAAAAAATTCATATTACTCCTGCATCTGTAATATGCATGATATCTGTGCACACACTCACTCATAATGTGCAGGAGGCATGATGCTAGCTGGCTCTGCAGTGCAGCCTGGCTGGACATGGAACACTAATCATTAACGTTATACATTTATGAAGGCGTTTAACAAGATTTCATTAAAATTTCATATTAATAAAAATTTCAGCAGGATTTAAATCACTTTCAATTCTAATGTATATATTTTAAGTAGATTTGTGCTATGAGGGTCAGTGGCTGGCGTCTTACAAATGTGGTGGCTGGACCAGCCCTCATCCTGGCCCCACATTGTCAGGCAGCTCAGAATAACGTCGCAGCAGCCCTGGCTGACTGCAAACTGCTTTCTTTAAAGCTCAATGCCTGAGCCATTCTCCTTGGAGAAGGCCACTGTTTCCTCCCTTTTTCCTTTTTGCTTCTATCTCTAATATTTCAATTTTGAACACAGATTACTCAATTAATTATAGTCCTAAAAACCTTCAACTGTTTCGTGGTAGCCCAGAGTAGTAAAATGTCAGGATTTCTCCTTTTATAACTTTGCTGCTGCTTCCAAATGCTCTACTTTTTTAAGTTTAACTTTTCCAAATGACTTTTATCATCTGAAAAAAAATTATAAACGAAAAAAACCCCAACAAACTTCTGTTGTTGAGCGGGAGGTAACTCTTCTTGATCAGGAATCTGGTTCGTTTAAACCCCAATACATTTTCAGACAATCGATTCAGTCATTCAGTGACTATTGGCTGAGCGCCTACTACATGGCGGGCACCATTCTGAAAGCTGGGGGTAGAGCAGCAAATCTTTTTTCTTTGGGAAAAAAAAAAGCCACAGGAAGATGCCAAATGGATGATGGTTGGGGATGAGGAAAGGCAGGCACAGGACGGAGACTTAACTCTGAATCGATTTGGGATTAGTTTATTTTGTCCTCCATCTAAGTCCTCCTACCTATGAAATGATTTCAGTCTTCTGTACACAAGCTTATGCAACAAACACTATTTTATTTTATTTTTTTCATTAATGATTTTTATTCCGGAAGCTTACTCAGGTTTTACATGTTTTACTTAAGCCAGAATTTTTAAATAAAATTTATTGTAAGAAAAAAAAATACTTACCCTAGAAGCAATAGAAATCTTGATTACTTTTATAACTTTTTAAACATTATAATTTAATTTTATTTTCTTCCAGTTTTATTGAGATATGATTGACATACAGCACTGGATAAGTTTAAGGTGTACAGCATAATGATTTGACTTACATATATCACGAAAGGATTACCACGATAAGTTTAGTGAACAGCCATCATCTCATACAGATACAAAAGAAAAAAATGCTTTTCCTTATGATGAGAAGTCTTAGGATTTACTTTCTTAACAACTTTCATGTATAAATACAGCATGCCAATTGTATTAATCATGTTGTGTTACATCCCTAGTACTTACTTATCTTATAACTGGAAATTTGTACCTTTTGACCACCTTCATCCAATCCCCCTCTCCCCATAAACTACAAATCTGATCATTTTTCCTATGAGTTTGTTTAGCTTTAAAGTCTACTTGACCTAGAACACTATGTTAGTTCCTGGCACACAACATACTGATTTGATATTTGTACACATTACAAAATGATCACCATGGTAAGTCTACTTACCATCTGTCACCATTCAGAGATATTACATAATGGGGACAGGGTGTAGCTCAGTGGTAGAGTGTGTGCTTAGTATGTATGAGGTCCTGGGTTTAATTCCCAGTATCTCCATTAAAAAAAAAGATACTACATAGTTATTGACTATATTCTCCTCAGTGTACATTTCATACACATGACTCATTTATTAACAAATTCTATTTTAAATGGATAGTTAATAATCTTTCCAATGAAATGGAATAATTTTTATAGGTTAAACATTCATTTACATATTTCTTAATTCTCTAGGTTAGAGCCATTGCACACTAACCCCTTTGGAAAGATAAGATGGGGACACCAACTGCCACCCATTGGATTCACAAGATAGCTGGGACCAGAATTTGGGGAGACAGAATTGAGTCACTGACAATCTAAGGGGTTGCTAAGTGATCTGGGACAATTCCTCTAACCTTTTGAGGAGATTTTGCTCAATTGTCTTTAGTGTTCTGCCTTATCTCAAATCCCTCATTGTCCTCCAGTTTCCTCTGGCTAAACCTGCGGTTGGCAAACCCGAGGTCGGGTTCTGTCCCAGGTCGCTATTTTCGGCCCCTTCAAAGAACTACTCTTCTCAACTACTCTGCTTCTCTTTTGTGACATCACATAAATCCTAGGAGTTGTTTCCCTCCCAGTTACTGGAGGGCTGTGCTATCTGTGGGGTAATAAAGTTCTGAGAATGTTTCGGCCCCAAATTTTATCTAATGGGTAGGCACGGATGACATACACATTTCTATCCTAGACTTCCTAGAGGTTCAGCTTTAAGGATCCAACTGCCCACTGGCCATTTCACTCTCCCTTCTACGTTTATTTTTTTACCCTGTGTTCTCTTAGATGATGGCACTTCCTCCATTTAAGTAACCTAGGGAGCTCTAAAATGAAATAATTTTTGAGATGGGTTTTTCTGAATATGAATCCTTCAGTTTAAAAATCATTTTGAGTAGGAAGGTAGAGCTCAGTGGTAGAGAGGGTGTTCAGCATGCACGATGTCCTGGGTTCAATCCCCAGTACTTCTGCCAAAAGAAAGAAAGAAAGAAAGAAACCCAATTCCCAACTGTCACCCTCAAAAAAGACAAAGCAAAAAATCCATTGCAAAAAGGCTCGACGAGAATGCATAATAACCCAAATCAGCCTCTTTCATGGAGTCATGGGGCAGGGAGAAGTCCAGCAGCTACTCCCCAGGTGAGAAATCCTCTGTGGATTTTGCATTAGTCGAAGATTTCAGTTTCTTTTCTTTTCTTTTTTTAAACATTTTTTATTGATTTGTAATCATTTTACAATGTTGTGTCAAATTCCAGTGTAGAGCACAATTTTTCAGTTATACATGAACATATATATATTCATTGTCATATTTTTTTTCTCTGTGAGCTACCATAAGATCTTGTATATATTTCCCTGTGCTATAATCTTGTTTATCTATTATACAATTTTGAAATCCCAGTCTATGCCTTCCCACCCCATATCCCCTTGGCAACCACAAGTTTGTAATCTATGTCTATGAATCTATTTCTGTTTTGTATTTTGCTTTGTTTGTGTGGTGTTTTTTTTTTTAGATTCCACATATGAGCGATCTCAGATGGTATTTTTCTTTCTCTTTCTGGCTTACTTCACTTAGAATGACATTCTCCAGGAGCATCCATGTTGCTGCAAATGGCATTATTTTATTCTTTTTTATGGCTGAGTAGTATTCCATTGTATAAATATACCACTTCTTCTTTATCCAGTCATCTGTTGATGGACATTTAGGCTGTTTCCATGTCTTGGCTATTGTAAATAGTGCTGCTATGAACATTGGGGTGCAGGTGTCATTTTGAAGTAGGGTTCCTGAAGATTTCAGCTTCTTGCTCAAAGGAATAGCCGAGAGGGTTCTATAATCCACCCCTACCCCACCTGCCGTGTAGGGGTGGGGACCCCAGTGTGATGGGCACACCCTTGATGAAACCTAGATCTTGCCAGCTGCTGAGAAAAAGGCAGGCAGTGTCGGGGCACTCAGCCAGAAGGGCAAAGTTCAGTCCAGGCCTCCTGCCCCTTCCTGACCAGCTGCGAAGCCCCAAGCTTGGCATTTGAAACTTGCATATTTTGTAAATTGACCCCAAATTGAAGAGAGAAGGTCACTTCCACTGGAGGGGGTGGAAATGGCATCGCTGCGGTTAGGGACCGCAGAAGGAGCAGCCCCCACTCTGTCCCTACCTGGTGGAGGGAAGGAAACAGGGAAGACCTCAGTGAGGGGCTCTCCTGTTACCTCTCTTCAGGCTTTGGGTGCAGTGTGGCCAAACTCACAGTAGCTGAAGCCTGGTTGACATTCAACTTTAGTCGTGATGGAACTTCCTGCAAAAGCATGGTTGTTACCTCATGTTTGTAGAGCTGGAGGAAAGCCTGTCACAATTCCCCTTGCCAAGGGTCTGGGCGATTACTTCCTTCTTGAATTCATTTGGATCTGATCCCACCCCCAGTACCATACTTAGATCTGGGCTACATAAGCGGTTCCCCCAGTGGTTCTGAGTATCCATTTTCTTCCTTCTCTTAGAATCTCGATTTATGGTTCTGGAGAAACTCATGGCATTAAAGTGATTTTCCCAACATGGCAGCTTAGGAACAGCGGCCAAATATTGAATGACATTTAAAAACATATAAATCATATAAACAATATTTTAAAACATACAACAATGTAAGAAAATTTTATATTACTCTTAATTTGTGAAATGTGATACCAGATTTTTATACTATTTTGCTGTTATAAAATATTTAATAAGAATTAAAGTTTCAAGAACTTAAAATATCATTATTTAAATAATTCAGATAAAAAGTTGATATCTGTTGATTATATTTACCATTTAGTTAAAAATGTTTTTATTATGGTAAAATACATATAAAATTTACCACCTTAACTATTTTTAAGTGTACAGTTCAGCAGTATTAAATATATTTATATTGTTTTGCAATCATCATCTCTGTCCCTCTCCAGAACTCTTTTCATCTTGCAAAACTGAAACTCTGTACCCATTAAATACTAACTCCCCAGACCCTCCACCCCCAGCCCTTGGCAACCACTGCCATTTACTTTTAATACACAATTTGGAATATTTGATAAGAAAAGTATTTTTTAAATATATGAAAATGTTTAAATATTTTGATTTTTACTACCCACTTTAATTTAAAAATTTGATATAAACATATTAAAAATGTATACAATTTTAATGCAATACATCTTGTGAGATAATAGAATATATATATATATTGGTCTCTGTCCCTGGTTTCTGGCACAAAGCTCCCCAAACCGTTGTAATTTTCTAAGCAATAAGAACACTAGTAGCATCTTTTGTTCCGGTATTTGATCTTTCGCCCCTGTTCCTGACACAGAGCTCTTAAGTCCCTTGGAATTTCCTGGGTGATAGCAGTGTCTTTTGTTCTAATGAGGTGACTCTTGGTGGGGTCCTTCATGTGGGGCCCATCACCAGAAGGACCCAGCCATGATTAGAAGCTTGGAATTTTCTGCCTCATCCTCCATTCTCCAAAGATGGGAGAGGGGTTGGAAATGGAGTTAATGATCAACCATGCGTCCACAAAATTCCCAAAAGTACCAGGTTTGGAGAGCTTCTGGGTTGGTGTGGAGATCTGGGGAGAGTGACGCATCCTGAGAAGGCTGGAAGCTCCACCCCCTTCCCACATACTTTGTCCTATGCAGCTCCTCCATCTGCCTGTTCATCTGTATCTTTGATCATATCCTTAATTTTTTAAAAAAAATTTTGTGGGGGGAGGTAGTTAGCTTTGTTTACTTATTTTTAGAGGAGGTACATAGGGATTGAACTCGGGACCTTGTGTATGCTAAGCATGTGCTTTACCACTTGAGCCACACCCTCCCCCATCATATCCTTTTATAATCAATTGGTAAACAGTGTGTAAACTGTTTCTCTGAGTTCTGTGAATTGCTCTAGTAAATTAATCAAACCTGAGGAAGGGGTCATGGGAACCTCTGATTTATAGCCAGCTGGTCAGAAGTACAGGTGATAACCTGGGCTTGTGGTTGGCATCTGAAGTGGTAGGGAGGGGCAGTCTTCTGGGACTGAGCCCTGAATCTGTGGGATCTGATGCTGTCTCGAGGTAGGTAGTATCAGAATTGAGCTGCATTGTAGGACACCCAGCTGGAGTCACAGAGAATTGCTTGGTGGGGAAACCCCCGCACATCTGGTGTGTTTGATAATAGAGTAAGTCAAAGGGGATATATAGGAGGGAGACTAAATTTTTTAACATCTTATGTTAAAATCCTTTAGATAATTACTATCAATTTTTAATTATAGGAGCATAATTTGTGACTTTGTAAACTAAAGGCAATAAAATGAAATTTCTGCAACATATATATGCTAATATGTGAATTAGGTACGTTTTTATTTGATTACTCATCCAAACTCACAAAATACATGCACAGACATAACTGATTTCTGTTGTCTTTGATATTTTACTGACTTCAGTCATATTAAAAAAATCATAGCTCCACATACATATTTATCAATTGTGTCATTGTGAAGGGTATATTTGTCAAGATAGGAGAATAGAACATATTTTATTGAACAGTTTGGTGTTTAATTTAGTCTTTAGATATATTGTATAGGGGCCTTCTTTTGTACTCTTGTCCTGGATTGTATGCTTGTGGCCAGATTAAGCAAACAAAAAAACAAAAGCCAAGTTAAATCTGAATTTCAAATAAACAATGAATACATTGTTTAAGATAAGCACATTCCATGAAATATTTGAAATATACTAAAAAACTATGCACTGTTTATCTGAAATTTAAAATTCCTGGGTAGCTGTTGTCTACTTTATCTGGCAACCCTACCCAAATTCCTCAAATGTAAGGAGGAGACTAGCCAACAACCCACTCTAATCTTCTGTGAGTTTTTACTGTAAGTCAACCTTGCATAACCCGCTATGGTCTGAAAAAACAAAACAAAACAAAAGAGAAGAAGTGCCTTAAACTTACATGTATGATTTAACAAATATTTCTAAAGTGAACACCCATGTCACCAACACCCAAATCAAGAAATAGGACGTCACTCCTACCTTCCAAGTCCCCAGGTAACCCCCTCCTTCCTGATCACTATCTTCTTCTGTCCTCAAGAAATATTCCCTCTCCTGACTTTTACAGTAATAATTTCTATGCTTTTCCTTATATAAAAATTTTTTTTCATTGAACTATAGTCGATTTACCATATTGTGTTCATTCCTTATATTTTGACCTCTCATGTGTGCATTTTAGCTTTGCCTTTGCTTGAATTTATAGACATCAATTATACTGTGTATATTTTTGAGGGGGAGGTAAACACTCTCGCTTACTCCCACTGCTGTATAGTTTTCCATGGTATGAATATTACATAACTGATTTATTCTTTCTGCTGTTGAACACTCGGGGTGTTTCTAGCTTGGTGCACTTATAAACAATGCTACCAAGACTATTTTTGCACACGTATCCTTGTGCACGTACACAAGGATTTTGCTAGGGACACTCTAGGTTTTAAATTCCCCAAATATGGAGAGGAAACAAACATCCAAATAGGATTCATTGTACATCTTGGAAGTCTGTGCTTAAGAGACACATGAATGAAAACAAAAATGAAGACTCTTACCTAATTCAATGAGCCAACTATTGTTCAAGTTTAAGCCAGAAAGTGGTGTTATTTTTGTGTACATGTGAGAATATACAGTCCCACCCACTCTTGCTTCTTTTACCTAAATTTAGATATCATAGGCATTTAGTTTGTGGATTTCTGACGTTCCCAGTCCAAAGGAAAAAGGGACCACAGAGTAGCCACCCTCATTTTTCTTGATCGTTCTTTTATCTTGCCAGTTTTGTGGTTGTTCCATCAGCTCAGCTCAGTCCTATAATTATGGTGTCTGTGTGCAGGAAACAAGACTTGGAAAAGAAATAGAAACAGTTCCTGCTGACCCAGATCAATTTTTTCCAAGTGAAATATCTGTAACTAGGCCAGTCATGATATTTTCTTGGAGAAAGAATTGAGTGAATTTACTTTTTTTTTTTTTAAATGGAGGTACTGGGGTTTGAACCCAGGACCTCCTGCATGCTAAGCACGTGATCTACCACTGAGCTGTGAATTTGAGAAAAGAATTTTAAAGCCAAACATGCATATGTGTTTGGGGAGGGGCAGGGCAGCTGAAATGCAACGTAAGAGTTCAAGATTTATCCACCTCCTTTCTGCAAAAAAGGGAGTTTTAGTAACACCAACCCTGTCCTTTGAAGAGAGGGAACTCATCTTCATGAGTAAAGGAATATAAAGTTTTAGAAAGAAACATGAGTGATCAAAAAAAATATTTTTGTGGGGAAAAGCCTTTTAAAACAAGTTCCCAAACTCAGCATCCACAAACTGGTAGCTCTGATCAATATAAAATTTTAAATGTCTGTGCAAACAAAAATACCATAACTAAAGACAAAAACTAAGTACAGACCAAAAAACAAATCTTTGAAATACCCACGGCAGACTATATAGGCTGATTTCCTGAAAATACAAAGAACTCTTACTAATCAATGAGAACAAAGACCAGTAACCCAACAGAAAATGGGCAAAGGTCAGGAACAGATAGTTTACAGAAAAAGAAATATAGGGAGCTAATAGGCATGTGATAAGATGCTCAATGTAATTCCCAATTAAAGAAACATATTAAAACAATATTAGCCTATCTAATCAAAGATTTAAAAGTCAGCACCAGGACATGGTGAAAATAGAAATTCTCATTCTTCTCTTGATCTGTGTGCAAACTGGCAACTCCTTCAGGAGACAATCTAACAAGACCTAGCAATTTGGCAAGATTTAGTACAGTTTCAAGATACACAAACTCTTTGACTCAGCAATTCTACTTCAAGGAATGTATTCTACAAATATAATGAAACAAGTGGGTAAAGATAAATGTGAAAGAGCTTTCGTTGTCATGGCTTGTACTGTTGGAGGAGCGACACTGGATAAGTCATTTGCAGTACATCTTTACCCGTGGTGCAATTATGGGTCTTGCTGTGAAAAGATCTCGGGGGTGGGGGAGGCAGTCACTAATGATGTTCCCCAATGCTCTGCCTCTCCTTCTCCCTCCCCACACAGGGTAGGATTGCACTTTCCTACCCTCTTTGAAGATAGGTGGGGCCACAAGGCCAGTGAGAGCTGAGCAAAAACAACCTACATTCCCTTCTGGGGGAACACTTTAAGAGCTGGTGTGTGACATCCCCTTCTCCCTGCCCCGCTGATTGTGGACACACATGCTGAGATGGGACTTGGGTCTCTGAGTGACTGTGATGAGTGTGAATTTCTTCTCTGCCCGGCTTAGACATGTAGTAGGAGCAGGAAATAAACCTTTATACCACTGAGATTGTGACTCCTTTTCATTACCTCAGCATATTCTAGCCTATCATGATTAATACAATCTCCAAGGTAAATTTTTTTTAAGTGGGGGAAAAAAAACCCCCTAAGTGCCGAAGAGTGATCTCATTTATATGTATGTGTGTTTAGATGCTTAAGACATTTCTGGAAGGAGATAATAGGGCTTCCAACAAATGGGATGAAAGGAGGCAGAGATGAGGAAGGCAGTTTCTGCTTTTCACGTTGTAATCTGTACTGTTGGGTTGGGAAAAAGAAAAAAGAATAACAAGGTAAATTGAAATTTAAAACTAGCTAATGTTTCCATAAAAAGATTCCTACAGGACTGTTCACGGCTGCCTTATTCATAGGAGCCCCAGACCGGAGCTAGCCCAGATGTCCAGGGAGGGGGGGGCAAACAATTGCTGCATAGTCATAGGATGGAACACTCTCCCGCGGGGAGGATGAATGAACGACACTGAATGTAATAATACGGATATTCATACAGATAAGGCCTTGAGCAAAAGAAGCCGCACACCAAAGAATATGTACAGTTGATTCCGTTTA
This sequence comes from Vicugna pacos, assembly GCF_048564905.1. NCBI lineage: Eukaryota > Metazoa > Chordata > Mammalia > Artiodactyla > Camelidae > Vicugna > Vicugna pacos. The sequence goes on from NC_133023.1 coordinate 32,012,743, forward strand.
TGTATAGAAACTGGCAAAACGAACTTACGGTGTTAGACGGCAGGAGAGCGGTTATCTAACGGGGTGCATGAGTTTTGCCTGGGGATGGGCGGCATGGGGGCGTTTCTGGGGTAAGGGCTGCACGGCTGGGCTTAGTTTGTGGAAATTCATGGAGCTGTATCTTCTCATAGGTGCACTTTTCCGTATCCAGGCTGTACTTCAATAGAAAGTGCAAAACCACATCTAGTTGATACAAAGAATAAACAAATAGGAAGGAGGCAGCGGGGGTGGGGCGGTGCTGGCAGCGCTGGGCAGAGCTGGGACCTGCGGTCCTGGCCGGCGGTGCCCCGTTGCAGAGGCTCCCGGTGGCCTGCAGGTCTGGGCACGTTCGGGCACCGAAGCCCCGGGAGGCCGGGCCCCTGATGTAAGCCACCCCCACTTCACCCCCGAGATAACCCCGAGCGAGCTGCACCCCGCTCCCTCCCATGCATGACCTCGACGCCAGCCGCTTAGCATGGCATTAAAAAAAAACCCTGCATGGACATCCCCTGGAACCTCGGTGGTGACCAGGGCTTTCCAGCGGGGACAGCGCGTCCTTGGCAACCCAAGCAGGAGCCTCGTTTCTACTGCAGGAGAGACGCAGCAACACAAGCTCGAACAGGAGCTGCTGGCCTCTTGGCAGAGAAGCTTAATTAGCTTTCTGCAGGAGACTTCGGTTTGTTTTCAACATCAAAAAGATGATCAAACCGAAACCATTTTACTGAACAAGGAATCGAATGAAAAACAATCTTCCTGTTTAAGCCATTCCTATAGAATGTAGTTCAGGGGTCCCACCAGTTTAAAACTACTTTCATAATAATACTAAGCATTGTTTGCATTTGTCGCCGTCACCATCACTCTCTCCCCAGTGTAGTAGCGTTTTCCAAGGGCGATACGTTTGCTAACACAAAAGATTGAAGGAAGAAGCACTTGGAGAATGCAGCTGTCTTTTTTTAAACAATCGCTGAGAGATTTGCAAAAATGTAAAATAATACTGTTCTTCCGGCTAATTTTTTGTTTGTTTTGGAAAATAGAGCTATTTTTCATAAAAGAATATGATTTACGTTAATATGTAATGAGTTTCTTATTTTAAATTAATCCATGAGTACATATTTTAACATTTTCTGTTTTGATTTCTAATATAGTAAATATTGATAGATGTAACCCACACAAACGACAGCTCTTTGGGGTTCTCAGTAATTTTAAGAGTGTAAAGTGGTCCTGAGACCAAAACATTTTTTTAAATTGAAGTATAGTTGGTTTACAATGTTGTGTTACTTTCTGGTGTACAGCATAATGATTCAGTTATACATATATATTCGTTTTCATATTCTATTTCATTATAGGTTATTACAAACTATTGAATACAGTTTCCTTTGCTATACAGTAGGACCTTGTTGTTTATCTATTTTATATATAGTAGTTTGTATCTGCTAAAGCGAAACTCCTAACTTAACCCTCCCCACCCTTTCCCCTTTGGTAACCACAAGTTTGTTTTCTATGTGAGTCTGTTTCTGTTTTGTAAATAAGTACATTTGTGCTGAGCCCAAAACATTTTGTGAACCTCTGCTAGCTCTATAGTTTTTTCAAAAACGACTTTTTCTTTTGGAGAAAATTGAGATTTACAGAAGAGTTGTGAAGCTGGTACAGAGTTCCCATGCACCCCTCACCAAGCTTCCCCTAATGTTAGCATTTTGCATAATGTACATGGTATGTTCGTCAGAATGCAGGAACCAATGTTGGTACATTATTATTAACCAAACTACAGACTTTGTTTGGATTTCCCGTCTTTCCACTGACGTCATTTTTTGTCCCAGGATCCAATCTGAGATAGTACATTTAGTGCATGTAGTTTTTTCTAATTTTTCAATTAGAAAATAGCATTAGAACACTTTGATATAATAACAAAGACCCCAATTTATAATCATTTGAATTTATCAACTCCAAAGATTAACAATAAGATGTTAAACTGGTATGATCATCAAAATTAAAATTCAGTGAAATTTAAATAAAATAAATTTAAGCCATTGCTAAAAACAATTGTCTTTTTTGTAATAGTCTTTTTAGACTTAAAATTTATACATTATGGTGAATGCATAACGTTCACCCAGCTCTGTAGTGATGTGATATGAAAAGCTCATAGATCATAAGTGCAGAGCTGGATAAATATCACAAACAACCTCCAGAACAAGGAACAGAATGTGATGTTTGCCCCAGAAGCCCCCCTCATGCCGTATTTCAGACACTTCCTCCCAAAGGTAACCACCATCCTGATTTCTAATAGCGTAGAAGAGTTTTGCCTGGTTTTGTACTTCATGTAAATAGAATCATACAACGTGTGCTCTTTTGGGTTAGGCTTTTTTTTTTTTTTTTTTGCTCAACAATCTGTGAGAGTCATTCATTTGTCGCGTGTACTTGCAGTTCATTCTCGTTGCTATAGAGCCAACTTTTTCTGTACAGGGCCAGAGAGTAAAGGTTTGAAATTTCTGGGTCATATGGTCTCTTGCAACTACTCAACTCTGCTGATGCAGGTGAAAGCAGCCTTAAACAGAATGTGGACAAATGAGCATGGCTGTGTCCCAATAAAACTTTTTTTACAAAAACAGGAAGCAGGCTGGATTTCGTCTGTAGGTTATAGCTTGCAGACCCTGACGTACAGTATCCCATTGTGTGACTATCCACAATTTATGGCTCCATGCTATTGCTGAGGCATGTTCTAGGAGTTTTCAGCTTGGGGCTGTTAGGAATGGTGCTGCTCTGAACATTCTAGTACATGAATTTCTCTTGGGTGTACACCCAGGAGCAGAATAGATACTACCAAATGGTTTTCCAATTTGACTATACCAATTTACACTCCCAGCAACAGTGTATGAGAGTTCAATTATTCTACATCCTTATCAACACTTGGGATTGTCTTTTGAGCCATCCTGGTAGGTGTGAAGTGGTATCACATGGTTTGCATTTATAATTCCCTGGTAATTAATGAAGTTGAGCAACTTTACACGGACTTTTGTGAAGTGTGTGTTCAAGTCTTTCATCCTTTCCTGTCAATGTTTGCCTGCTATTTCGATTACTTTTTCATATGAACATTTTCATGTTTTTACAGGGTCCACATATGTCATTAAGATTTTGCTTAGTTGTCACCCATATTGCTGTGTATCATGTTGTTTTCATTATTCACTGTTATCAATAGCCTGAATGCTTTTGTTCAATATAGGTTGGGGGTGTGTGTGTGTAGGGGGGGGGGAGTTCTTTGTGAGTTATACTCCCTAGAGTAAAATTACTGTGCCAAAGAATATGAATACTTTTATAGTTCTTGTTATATGTAATAATTGTATATTTTATATTATGTTTTCATTGTTTAAAAAATATTCTTTTACAGAGTTGTATTAGTTCACTCTTTTGATTAAAGGGTACAGAAATTGAACTCAAAACCGTTAAAACCTCAGAGGGAGTTTCTTGGGGGCAGAAGGGGAGGGGAGTTGTTATCTAATGGGTACAGAATTTCAGTTTGGGATGATGGAAAAGTTCTGGAGAAGGATAGTGGTGATGTTGCCTAACAATGTGTGCCTACTTAATGCCACTGAATTGTACTCTTAAAAAGGCTTAAAATGGTAAATTTTATGTTCTATATATTTTATCACAATTTTTTTAGGAAGGGGGGAGTTTTTTTGGCTCTTGCAACTGGACTTGCTTCAGGCATGGCTGGATCCAGGGGTCCAAACAATATCATTAGGACTCTGGTCCTCTCACTCCTATGTCTTCATTCTTTTCTTTGTGTAGATTTCAGTCTCAGGTAGACTGTCTCCACAGGGCAGTTGAGATGGTCACCAGCCTCATGAGATTTACGTCCTCCTTAACTCTCAGAATCCTGGAGAATCTACCATGACTTTCTCCCCCAGTGTCCATATCAGTCTTTGAAAAGGGCTTTTGATTGTCCTGTGTGGACCACATGCCCATTCTAGGACAATCACTATCTCCAGGAGAATGAGTTACTCTGGCCACCTGGGTCACCTCCTCACCACAGAACCAGGGCATTGACAGTTCCACCAAAGTCGCACAGAGTGGGAGATAGGAAGTTCCCCTGAGAAAGACATGATCTCTGTTACCAGAAGGGAGTAGAAATGAGGCAGGGCAAAAAGAACAGATGTCCACTACGTATGTTCTGGATTTCCTGTGTAACCCAAGCACTTCCAAAGAGAGCATTTAAATGTGTCAAAACATTCCTATGTGACTGGCATTTTGTTTTCTTTATTTCTAAAAATTTTAATGCCTTGTGGTTTGACCATTTGGTGGACAGTACTTCTGCCTTTCTGTGAATACCAAACCTAATAAGTTGAATAAACTTGTTAATGTGTGCTGAATGAATGAAAGAATGGGTCTTTGTGTTCCAATAAAAGATCATAGTTTTTCATGTGTTCATTTGCGAATGATATGATCTATGTACATTTTGGAAAAGACTATATGAACTTGTCCCATTTTTAGTTTCTCCACATGTCTGTTAAACTCATACTGTTTATGGAATTGTTTTCTGGCATGTAGCACAGAAATTCTGGAACATAGTGAGCCCCCTTCCCCCAAATATTTGTTGAATGAGTTATTCAATCATATAGTATTTCCCAGTATATTCTTTGTCTATTATTTCCCAAATGGAATGTTGAGGGTTCCAAGTAAAATAATACTTTTTAAAAATTTCTTCTTGCCTTTCTGTCTATTTTCTTTTCCAGGCTTGTTGCAATGGTTTCTGTAACACACACATTCAGTATTTTTCAATTTTCATAATTTAATGTACATTTGGCCATTATGTAACGACCTCATTTATTGTACTGCCTTTTGCTATTGCATCTGCTTTATCTGCTACCAAAACAGTAATCCCAGCTTTTCTTCTGTGGAATAGAAGGAATATCCTCTTACACTGCCTTTCCGTTGATTTTTTTGCTTTGTGTGTCTCTTCTAAGCAACAAATTGTTAGATTTTGTTCTTTTAACAGTCAATGAGCTGCCTTTTTTTTTTAATAGGAGAGTTCAGCCTATTCACATTTAATACTTTAATTGGTGAAATTTTACCATATCCCATTTCCTTTTAAATTGATTTAAATTTTCATTTGTTCTCTCTCTTTCAATTTATGGACTTTATGGGGGGTACTTTCACCTTTTCATTTCCTTTTGAATTCTATTGGAAGGTAACCTTCACCAATCGGTTTTTTCTAACGTTTTTGATTTATCAGCCTTTTACACAACTGTTTAGTTCTAGTATTTACTTCTATTATTGACCCGGGATACTCTGAATTCTCCTATAGGAATGTTAAAAGCCTAGTTTTAAAAATTTTATTCTCTGTTCTCTGCCCTCCCACCTTCAAGCATCTATGGTAGTGAGATATTCTTATTAAAATTCAAACTGTACCATTATTTCTCAAAATATTTACAGATTTATTTTTTCTCTTCAAAGCTGTCTTTTGGTGAGGTTAGAATGTACTAATCTCTCATTGCATCTTGCTGTGTGCGGACCTCTGTTGTCTCTAAATTTTCTTTTGGGGTTAAACCAGATCCTCAAGGATCTGTGTACCTGTTCCCCACTTTGTAGGCATTTGTAGCATGATGTTTATGGAAATTTGCTTTGACATTATGCCCTCCGCCTATGTTCAAGACTATAATGAGAAGTATCCGTATTTAATTCTTTCCTATATTTATTGTAGAGATGGTTTTGAAATCTTGTTTTGCTTGTTTGTTTGTTTCACTATCCCAATGCCCGTCGTATGTATATATGTGGACCTGGGGAGAATATTTTCCATAGTAACAGTGGAATTGTGTAATTGATTGCATTTCTGTCTTTTTAAAAATAGAAGTACAGTCAATTACAAAGTGTCAATTTCTGATGTACAGCACAATGTCCCAGTCATGCATATATATATATATTCATTTTCATATTCATTTCTGTCTTTGATGGGGCTGCTGACAGTTGTGTCAACTTTGAAAGTCAACTCTAAAAACAGTATATAATCTTATGTCATAAATTTTAGGCGTTAACCTTAGCTTTATCTTATTTTTCCTGTCCTGTTTTTGTTCCTGTTCAGTTTCTTCATTTTGGTTAGAAAACATTGAGGGAGAAAAATTCTTGTTGTAGAGATCCAGTTTATTTTATTTTGCTTGTGTGCGTGTGTTGTATGCTACTAGAATCCCTTTTGGAAAGAGATAAGTTTCAAAGAAAAACAAATAATAAGATTTTTTTTTTATTCCAAGTCTGCTCAATGGATATTTCCCAAAAGATTGGCTGAGCATCTCCAAATCTGTGGCTCATCGCCTGTGGACATCCACCCACTAGAATTATGTGGGGCTGAAGCTTTGCTTGATAATCTACTTAAGTGAAAGAATACTCTTCAATCTTTATGATGATCTTCCGTGTGGAGTTCTGTTCTTTCCACAAAAATCTTACATCCAAGGAAACCACAAGCGAACTCATTTCTGATAGATATTTATAAAATGAACTTAGAGATGGCTTCTGGGATCTATATGATGGATTTTCATGTTCAATTTAATTCATCTTGATGTTGGAAAAATAACAATGCTTTTCTGCACACTCACCCAATTTGGTGGCACAAGCTGACCAGAGATTCCCATGAGACTATTTTTACTATAAATCCAAGCCTTGTAGTTGAGTCTCTGCCAATAGTATTAGGTCAGTTGCATATTTTGCTTCCTTATTATGGATAAAGGTGTGGTAGGAGAAATGCTTATTAGTTTAAGAGCCGGTGGTAGCACTGTTTGTTGCTTATCATGCAGCTAATCCCCCACCTACATTGCTAACAGAACCCTGATTTTGTTTGGACCACCATGTGGTTAGCCTCAGGGGACAAGGAGCCTTAAGTTTAGCTTATCATAGCCCTCTTGTTCCTTATGTCCAGAGACTTGCTTTCCCATCTTCCTTTGCAGTTAAGAGTAGCCATGTGACCTGTCAAGGCCAATAAGACTGAAGGAGAAGTCTGCTGGGGGCTTTATGGAAAAAATTTTCTCTTGCTGCTAAGAAGCAGAGAGATGAGGAGAAGGTGGTGGCTTCCCTGGATGCGTCTCTCTGCCTCCTTCCTTTGAATGTGCAGGAAGTCAGTGTCTGGAGCTGCGGCTGTCATCTTGCAACAAGCCTGAAGGCAAGAAGCCAACACGCAATGGTGGCAGAATGGAAGGCAGGTAAGCACCAGGGTCTTCAGTGGCGACACCTGCAGAACCAACCCTGAGCCCACCTACCTCAGACCTCTTACTAAGTAAACAATAAGTGTCTTTATGTGTTAAGATAGTGGCTCTCAGAGTGTGTTCTGGGGATCTCTGCGGATCCCTGGGACCCTTTAAGAGGCCCCACAAGAACAAAATTTTCATAATATTGTAGCCAAGCAGGACCCTATGGAGCCTTCCTGGTACAGACCCCTCCAAGTCCTCCACCTGCCTCTTGTTTGTAGAAAAAAATTAGCCTTCTAGTCCTTCCCCGAGTTCCAAGGAGTAAATTTAATCAGAGGAGTAAGAAACTATAGAAACAGAGGAAAACATTCAAGCAAGACAAAATAATAATAGTTTAGCCATTAAACAAAGTCAAGGACTTTTAGTCCCTCCTCAAGGGCTACTGATAATATTCTGAGCCAAATCCTTGAGCTGTTTTGCAGAGACTGAAACCCCCACCAGGTGGAAAAAGTTAACTGCATGCTGCCCACAAGCACGCAGACCCCAGACCAGGTGGAATCAGAAGGTTGACGATGTTGACTCCCAATTACCTCGCCACCAACCAATCAAAAGAAAGTCCACCAGCTTATCACACATCCTGCAACGCTCTCCCTCATCTTGTCTTTAAAAACCTTTCCCTGAAAGCCATCGGGAAGTTCAGGACTTTTGCTGGACCCCTTGCTCGGTGCCTGCAATAAATGCTGCACTTTCCTTCTCTATGAGCCGCTGTCCGTAGATTGGCGAGCAGATCCCAGTTTGGTTCCGTAACAGTGGTACTTAAGCTGCTATTTGCCCTTTCACCCTTATTCTTTCAGGAGCATACAGTGGGGTTTTCCAGAGGCTGCATGTTGTTTAATATCATAACAGATTGATGGGAGAAGCAGCTAGAAAATCCAGCTGTCTTCTATTAAGTCAGACATGAAAGCTTTGCAAAAATGTGTCATTCTCACTCAGTTTTTTGGTTTTGTCTTGGAAAATAGAGCTATTTTTCATAAAAATGTACTCCCTTTGTTAACTGGCAGTGGCCTTGTTATTTTCAAATGAATACAAATTTTAAAGTTTCTCAGTTTTAACATTTTATACAGTAAATCTTGATAGATATAACCCACATAAAGGCTTTTGGGGATCCTCAATAATTTTGAAGAATGTAGAGGAGTCCTATAAACCAAACAAACCTGAGAGCTGCTGATCAAAGGCATAATTAGGTGGATTTTTCTGTTAATTGCTGCAGAAATCGTTAATTTCTGAAAAGCATTCCTGAGTAATTTGGAACAAAATTCTTCTTGGGTGAGCACTGTCTTTGTTTAGAAAAGCAAGCTGATGGGCCATTGTGGTTGCAGAAAGATAGCAGGGCTGGGGCCACCTGGGAATGAGACAAAGAGAGAGCCAGGCTGCTCAGCATAAGAAAAGAAATGAGAATCTGGGGTGAGTTAGCTCGGAGAGGAACAAAGGAGAGGGAGGTGGCCGGCAAAGTAGCTGGAGGTGGAGCTAAGTGGGAGAGATGCTCTGGGAAGGGGAAGGGACCTCTGGGGGGAAAGGGGCGTGGAGTGAGGGGGGGATGTACGGCTGAAGGCTGCCGACATTCTGTCTTAAACTGTCCAAGCCCTCAGCCAAAGTCTGCTACAATTTACAACAGCCTTGGTGAGTGGAGCTTTGGAGAGATCGAGGAAAAGGGACTTTATTACATGTTATAGGACGGGGAGAGAAAACAAGAGCTGACGTGTGGGTGACGGAGAATTCTGAGCAAGCCGGAAATTAGAACCGGAAGTCACTAGGTCAAAAGGACCCTTCTGTTCCACCCCTCTATCCCATGATTCCTTGTAGATATTGGGAAAGGACACAAGGTTTCCCATCACAAGGGGATTTGAAACCATTGTATTAGAATTTCAAAGAGCAGCGTCACTGTAGCTGGTGCCTGCATTAGCAATGCGCCGGTCAGCTATTTCCCAGCGGGGTTGGCATTTAACGGCTGAAAAATTGCCCTCATCCCTTTCTAGGTGCCAGGAGACAGGAATCTTGCAGCTCCTCACTTCCTGGTGAGGACTTAAAAAGCAGGCTTAGGTCTCTGGGGATCTTTTTGGAGGCAGTCACGTTGATTTTTCCAAACATGCAATCTCAGCATTTGATTTTATTACTGCTGCCCTCTGGGTTTTGGCAAGCTTACCTAAAAGATGGCTACTTTTAATGTTCATTTACTGTGTTTACAAAGAAAAAGGTTTCTCTTGCCAGCATGCTTTCACTCAGATTTGGGGACTCAGTACTTATTTAATATGTTTTTAAAGTCTAATGAGGAGTTAGTAAGCATTTGGAAACTGCAGCTTGCAGGATGAAAGCAGCCATCTGTGGCTATGACATCATCGCTGTTAATTACCCCTTTGCAAAAATCTGCCTGAATGGAGAAAAGGTGGGTGTGTCTATGTGGGTATTTAACGTGATGATTAAAATATATTAATGATAGTTTTCACTTCTCAAGCATCATACATCTTAGGATCTTTAAAAGTGCTTCCACAGGCTTTAATTAGCTCTTGTAATTCTACTAGGAAGAAGTAAAAACAGCCCCATTTTACAAAAGAGGAAAGTGAAACACAAGGAGAAGGGTTCTGTTTGGGGGTAGGATAAAGCTGCCTCCCCACTGCTCAGCAATGAACTCAACCTTTCGCCTTTGCTTGACCAAGAATTGACATTCATGAGCTTTTAATGAGAAGCACAAATTGGTTCCTATCTTAATACGCTAGACGCCTGAGCTAAAATAGAATATTCTGGGGTTCATGAGATTATTACTTATTATAAGCCACCTATAGGCTATAAGCCACCTCTAGGTCCTAAGGTTATCTAAACAAACAAAAAAACAAGAAAACCAAAATAATAAATCAAGTGGACTATAAGGCTCAGGAGTTCTGATTTTCAGCTTCTTCTTTAGTTTAACCATTTTGAATTCTGGGTTATTTATGAAACTGTTCTAGATCAGAAAAGGAAAGCATAATTACCAATTATTCCACTGTTATAGGTTGTTTTCATTTTCAGTGAAGGAAATATTGGAAAGTTGATAGGAATGCATGGAAGGAAATGCAGAGAAAAACACAAAATTTTCTCCCCACCAAATATATTTAGCTATAGATCTGAAAGGGGCCAAATGAGGGACATACTATTTAAAGGCTATTATGAAAGGATTTCAGACACACACAAAAGTAGAGACACCCCCATGTATTCATCACTCAGTTTCCACACTTACCAACTTTATGCTATTTTTATTTCAGTTCTCCCCTGCCACTTGTTTTGTGGTAGTATTTCAAAGCAAATCCCAGATATCATTTCACCATAAATACTTCTGTATTTTTTCCTAATGCATAAGAATTTTAAAAATAGAGCCATGATACCATTAGCACACCCAACAGAAAACCAGTTCTTTAATATTATCTAATAATCAGTCTGTATTTCATTTGTGTTGATTCAAAATTGTCCAAAAATTGCATTGACTGATATCTCTTAAGTCTCTTTTACTTAACAGATCTCCTTTCTTCCCTGCCCTGTTCCATTAATTTGTTGGGAAAACTGGATCATTTGTCCTGCTGAACTTTCCACAGTCTATATCTAGCTTACTGTATCTTTGGTGTCTTTTAACATATTTCTCCATCCTTCATATTTCTTTAAATGGTAGCTAGATCTGGAGGCTTGATTAGCTTCAGGTTCCTTTTCTGTTTCTGCCCCAAATACTTAAACGCTAGCGCTGCGAACTTTCTATTATGTTGTCACATCAGGAGGCACCTAATGTCTGGTTGTGCCATTTCAGGAGCATGTTTAAGAATGATCCATAGGATCCATAATTTCATTGCAGTGTAGTGATTTCCTCATTCTAGCACTTCTGCGTTTATTAGCCATGAGTCTTTTATAAAGAAAAACTTTCCCTCATCAACTAGTGTATTTAGTTACCCTGAAATACAGCCCATAAAGGAAAGGCAAGATAAATGCTTGATTCTTTTCCTTTAGTTATCACCTTTCAGAATAATGCCCTAGTAACCTGCAAAATCTACTGCCGAGCTTTACCAAGTACCATTATAAGCTCATGGATTTAACAAGTATATTTCATTTGATGCGTTTCAGTTCATTACAGTCAATTCTTACTGATGCTTCTCCCTCCCACCTTGGCCAGTGGAACCACTCAATTTTTCTTCTACCCAAGTATCGTTGACAGCATGTCTTCTGAAATAATAAGATGTCCCAGGATCATGTTATACTTTGCCTGTCCCAAACCTGGAAACAACTTCTTCAAGGAGCTCTGGTTCCCTTTACTGGGAAATGAAGAGACCTACTTTTGATGCAATGTAAAAAGCAATGATTTCAAAAGAGGCTCCAAGGTGTCTCTTTGGGCGGCAGGCTGCGTTTGTTGAGTGATATGGCAGGAAGGGACCCTGAGCCAGCTCTTCATTTAGAGATGAGCAAACAGGGTATCAGCCACCATTAGAGCTACACAGCCGGGTCAGGAGAGCAAGCCTCTGCGAGACCCTCCCCAGGGTGTGACCTTTGGCAAGTCAGGCCCTCGCCCTGGCATCCCTTTCAGCTGGATATTCTGCGGCTCCAGGTGCGTGACTAACGTTTCCGGCACAGACGCGCCCTGGGACTTTCCCGGGCCCCCGTCCCGCCCCGCCCCGCCCCGCCCCGCCCCGCCGAGCTGGTGAGAGTGGCGCGCGGGGGCGGGGAGCCACTGCTCGGGGGTTCCGGAGCCTCAGCGCCTCCTGGCGGCCCCGCCGGCCGGGGCGGGGCGGGGCGGGGCGGGGCTCAGCGCCCGGCGGCTCCGCCTCTTCACCTTCGAGGGGTGGGAGCCGGGCAGGTGGACACCCCCGGAAGCTGCAGAGGTTTCGCAAGGACGTGATTTTAAGGGGCAAAAACCCCCACTGTGTCATGCGTGGTTGCCGACCGGGGTTAGCGAGCTGAACTAGTTCTCCAACGCCCAGGGAGGGAGGGAGGAGCTGGGCCGAAAGATCCAGGCCTGCGGCTCGCTGCCTCGCTGCCCCTCCATTAGCTCGGTAGCGCGCCCTGCGCCCCGGGCGGGGCTGCTACGGAAGGGGGCGCAAGCCCGCACGCCTACTGTGTCCGGTCTTGCAGTGGGGGCGACGGCACTCCATCAGGGGTCAGCGGAATGAAAGCACTGTTTTTTCTGCCCCTCCCCTCCCCCCAATTCCAGAAATGAGGCCCATGAGCTCAGCCAGATCTAAGCAGGCTCCACGGAGCTGCATTTCCATTGGAAGGTTGGAAGTGAAAGGGCTGGGAAAGCAAAATGGTTTGCTAATGGAGAACAAAGGAGTTGGAGTTAGGTGCTGTAGCCACAGAATGGGTTCCGCCACGGTAGTTTAGCGATGCCTGGCAGCAAGTGGAGTGGTTCCCTCCCCTTCCCCATTCTCTGCGTGCAGGATGGGGATCGATTGTGTCCCGCAATAACCGAGGGACTGAGTCCTTGCTTCACCTCACCTGTCACCATGGGGATCAGGTCACTTAACCTTTGTGGGCTTCAGTTTCCCTACCCGAAGAATGATGGTCTGGACTAAGTCGTGGGATAGTTTCAAGTACTATAAGGCTCAGAAAGTGAGGGTATCTCTCCTGAGGCCAGCAAGTAAGTCAGAGAAAAAGACTCGGCCAGAGGCCAAGGCTGTCACTCACCCCAGTCGTCTTTCTAAAGTCCCCCCACCCTATTCTCACGTGGGCTTCATGAGCAAATATTTGTGTACTACTGCCTGCGTGCGAAACATCCGCTCACCCCTGGTGTTTGTGGGACTTGGAATAAGAGTACACACAGAGGACCACATACCATATGTCTAAATATTTAAAAGTTATAAATCAAGCTAACAAACGATTAACTAAAATGTGTTCCAGTCTCCTACCTTGACAGATATACTGCTATAAATAACAATCTGGAAGGCTAGGTTCAAGTTTGAAATTCTTGTATTCCTCAGTGTTCTGAGCTGGAATGTGGTAGCCGAGAGTGGCTTCCCTCTCTTCCCAGTCTGCGTCCATCCCACATGGTTAGCTGATAGTGAGACCCCCCTAATTTGGAGACCCACCAAAGTGTGGGTCCTTGCCTGCCACCTAGAAAGAATTTACAGCTGAGGCAGAGGGACAGAGTGAAAACTGCTTTTATTTCTCAAAAGAGGAAAGGAAGGAAAGTGCTTGAGCAGGGAGAAGGAAAGAAAAGCAATCGAGTGGGAAAAGGAAGCACTTGAGTGAGGAGCCCTCAGCCAAGATGGCCGGAGAGACAGCTCTGGCCCGGGTTGGCCCACGTGAACTTTCATGTGAGGCTTCTGCCATCATGTCCTTCTGGGTGTGATGGAGCCAATCAGTCCTTGTAGGGGCTTTTCCGGTGGTTGTCATGGCAATCGTCAACTGTCATGGTGTTGGTGGGTGGGTTATTTAGCATGATAATACATTAAGGTGAGCGAATAATGAGGTTCAAGGTCCACTGGAAGTCAAATCCTACACCATCTTGGGCGTTGGTTCTAATTGAGTTCTTGTTTCTTCTCCTTGCAACTGCTTCCTGAGACTTAGATAATTGGTTTCTATTCGAGGGAGGGGCAGGAGTATGATCCTGGGGGCAACAGCCTTGGTAAGAAAAAGGAAAGTTGCTTTTAAGCAGAATGCCTGCATGCCTGGAATCTGGTGGACCCAGCATCCCCCCTGTCCAAAAAAATTTCCAAAGATTCTGTTCAGCCATGAAAGTTTTAAAGGGAAATGAAGAATCATCTCAATCGTTGAGCTAGGTGGTCAGAGTCGTGGCCATCCCCCAGTGCCTGGAGGCTTGTCCTAATCAACTGTCTGAGCCTGCTCTTCTGTGACTCAGGGAGGCCTGGAAGTCTCCAGCTCCTCTATAAACAAGAGGCAGGAGTTCAGGAGGGGGGTGCCACAGGGTGCTGCTCCCTTTCACCGCCACCAGGACCATTTCCCACACATGTCCTCAAGTGCAAACAGCTGTCCTTTAAGGGGCCACTTCTCAAATGTGCACAGTGGTGGCACAGTCTACCCTCAGGAGGATGGGCTAAGAAAAGCAGGTTCAGAATCTGTTGGGCAGGGAATCCTGAGGTCCCAGGTACCTGAAACTTGGTGGGCATGTCCTTGGTCCCCTGACTCCTCGCCTTCCATCTTGCCCAGTCTGAAGGTGGTACCTCAGGCTTTATGGGGCTGCAGACTTGGACCAAGTACAGCCCTGGACCATCCAAACACTATAAAGGGCAAGCTGGATGCCTGTGAGTGAGGATGGAGGGTGCCAAGAAGGGGCTCATTTCTTACATGAGGTAGCACTTGTGCTAAACCTACAGAGGTGGATGGGGTTTCAGCAGGTGGAGAAGTGGGAAAAGAAAGGAGCAAAGGCCTGAGGGCCAGCCATCCAGGGTTGGTTGTCTGTGAATTGTGACCGCAGTAGAAAGGCTGGAGGCGAATCTGTGTCCTCCTGTTAACAGGCTGTACTTCCAGTATCGCTGTACCACCACGTAGGGTGGGGCTGCCAGCTGTGGAGCCCCTGTGGGGCAGCCTCACCCATCAGAGCAGGATGAGAGACCCTACAGCCCATCCCAGGGGAGCTCCGCATTGAGCAAAAGTCCCCACCATACCTCCTTGGTAATCAGCAATTCTTTACCAATTCAAAATTGGGGAAGCTTAGCGACTCCCAGCTTTCATAAGGAATTTAGCCGCCCAGATTTGCTGTAAGAAATGAGCCCGGAAAGAAGTCTTCTTTAGGAATCATTGCGTCTACATCATTTTGTCTGCCAGCCAGAGGCTGCTGGAGGAGGAAGGCCCCTCATCTCCTCTGAGAGCAGCCTCTACCCAAGGGTGGGAGTTGGTGGACAAGTGCCCCAGCTCCCTGCCCTGCAGGGGGGATAATTCTGAGGTATGTGCTCTGTCCTACAGTTTGCCTCGGGATTACGCTCTGTTGCCCCCAGCACCAACTTATTTGATAAAACCATTGATGTCTGCCTTCTCCACTCTCCTGCTGGTGTGTGCGCAATCGTTTCACAAATCAAGTACTTCCCTTTGTATCTCAGGATCTGCCTCTGGGGGAATCTGAACTCAGCATAAGGACATTTCATGTTGCTGTAGGGCTCGAGGTACCTCATCTGCAAATAAAAGCATTGAATGAAGCCCTCCTTCCTGGGCTCTGCTGGGAGTTTGCCTCATTTACCTGCCTTGTATCAAATGAGACAGGGCACCTTGCTTTGTTTCACTCGGTGCCAGGCTGAACATGCCAGCAGGCGCTGCCTTGGCGAAATGGTCTTGTCTCCATGTGGGGTGTGTGTGTGTGTGTGTGTGCACGTGTGCAAGCAGGAGGCATAGGGAGGGGAGAAATGGAAAGAATCTGGTATCCAAGCCCCCTCTGAGGGTGCCCATCAGAGGCAGTTGAAATCTGAATCCCTGAACTCAGGAGGAATTTTGTCTTTTCCTTTCATTAGAGGCCCCATGCTGAGTCCCTGCTGGCTGCCTCCAAACCAGTGCAGCAGGAATTACAAAGAAACACTAGGGCTTCCCGTCTGCCCCGCCCCTGCGCCCCCCCACCCCCGGAAGCTTTTCTATAAAGCCACCTGCAAAGGCAAAGCGTTGCATCCTGGGCCACCTCTATATCACGCACTCACTTAGCATACCCCTCCTCCCTTTTCTTGCCCCTCTAATCAGCCACCAACTGCATCATGACAGAGAGTGCTAACTGCCCTGGTAGCCTCCGGGTGGCTGGGGGCCCCCTTCTTGATCTTTGGATGACAGGTTCCAGTCTGAAATTTCTCCTTAGGGGCTCGCCAGTCAATTGCACTTCCTGTGACCACCCCTCCTCCCTTGCTTTTTTCCCCTGGGGCACAAAGCTTTGAGACAAGGCTGCTGGTTCCCCAGTTGTTGTCAGTGGTACTAGCTGACCTGATGGATGGGCCCTTGCTCTCCCCCACCCCCACCCCCTGATCCAGAGGCTTCTGATTGCTCCTTTGCACTGGGAAGAAATGTCTGATTTCACGGGCAGAGGCCGTCTTTCTCAAGGAGATGCTTGGCTCAAAGCCCACTAGCCTGGAGAGGACTGAAGGCAAGGTCGACCCAATAAGCGCAGACCAGGGTTGTCGATGCAATCAGGCTGCTCTCACAACCACGTTTCTGTCTTTGGCTTGTTGCTGGGGGAGCGGAGGCTTCATGGGGCCAAGGTTTGGAATGAAGTCTGTGAGGACACCCCCAACACAAGGGGAGTGCTGCCTACCGCTCCCATCTGGGCAGGGTATGCCCATCCCTGGGGACAGGGACTTCATTTGGGGGGCTTCCTCCACCCACATCCCTACCCCATCTGCAGTATGGTTTCCTTCCTAGCAGAGGTTATGACAAGTTCAGCCATATTTTGGCTTTCCAGGCCCAAATGAAAGAAAACAAAAATTCCCCAGGGCACAGCAGCCTCAGAAGCTCAGCTTCACATCCCGAGACCTTGTTGTGGGATGGGACGTCTGGCCCCTCAGCGCTGGCACACCAAGGCCAGGGTAGCCGGGACGTGTGAGGTTGCCACGGATACCTGGGAGCCAGCTCCAGCAGAGCAGAGGGCCAGACCCTAAGGCCTGGCCTGGTGAATCTCCTGGGGCCAGAAGGATATGGGAATGTCCAAACTGCCACCGCCACCTTGAACAGACCCCCTCCACTACTCTCCTAAACCAGGGCTTTCCACTTTAGGGAGCCTAAGCACCTTGTTAAAATGCAGGTGCTGACTCAAGGGGTATGGGGAAGGGGGGGAGGTGCTGAGACTCCCCATTCCTAACCAGCTCCCAGATGCTGCTGCTGCTGCTGCCATTCGGGTGGGAGCCACACTCTGAGTTCTGATGGGTTTGAGAAATCTCAGCCAGGTCCTGAAAACGGCCCACTGGCCTTTTCTTTTAGGAGGTGGCAAGCAGAGCCTTGACCCCAAACCGGTTCTCTAGCCTTGTTGTAGTGAAAGGCCCTCCCCACAATCTGTTTTTGGACCATCCGCCATCAACCACTCCACAGAGAAAGGGACGAACACAGCAGCCTGCATTTTGGGAAAACATTATTTTAAGCTGTTCTGTCCCTTCCCCACCTCTGCAAATTATATGGCATGTCCTTGTTGAAAATGCTGATGATGCTGTTTGGGTGGCAGGAAGCCAATTTCTGGCTGGAAATTGCTTGGGGCTGGGGCTGGGGTCAGGGCAAGAGGCGGGGTTTGCAGAAGGTTTAAGGAGAGAAAGGGGCCAGGCAGATGGAGAAGCCAAGGCCTGCGGATAAAGCTGATTGGTGTGTCAGCAAAATCTGTCACTGGCTTTGGTGATTCGAAAGGCAGACACATTCTTTCGTCTCTGTTAATCCTCATCTGATACAGGATTTTCCTGCCATTAAATCTGGAGAAAGAAAAATAAGCACTCGAACCTGTACAAGCAACTATTTCTCCTGGTCCCCTGCTCACCATCGCCCCCACCCCCACTTTACTTGTCAGTCGGACCATTTTTAGCATCTGTGGCTGCCTGATTTGGGAGATGGATGGGCTCGGGGAGCCAAAGGGCACCTCGGAGGAGGAGCGGGACCAGGCAGACCCCCAGGATGGTAAGCGACATTTGGGGACTATTCGCTAATGCATCTCTGCAGAGGATTCCTCTTTGTCCATTTCCTTGCTGGGTTGTCAGGGAGTCCGTCTGAGTTGCTGTGAGGGTTTTAGCCTGATGAAGGGTTTCCAAGCAGATCCAGGCTGTCTGTTTGGGGGACTGTCTGATTGGCTGTTGTTACTGATTTCTCTTAACCCAACACCAAGATGGTGGGGAGAAATGCATGTGGAGAAAGGGGAAAGGCAGGGCATTCAGGAGGAAGTGGAGGTGTAGGGACGGGTCTGAGTGACCTGGTTCTCAAGGGACCCCTCCTGGGCACCCGGTGACCTGTGCTCTCTCCCCTCAGGTAGGGATCCCACAGCTGGGTGGTTCTAAGCCACCAGGTGCGTGAAAGGCTGCAGGATGCTGGTCCTGCTGCTGCTGCATGGTGAGTTCTGAGGCCCCCTCCTTCCGTCCCCTATCAGAGAGCTGCCAGTGGGTGCAGGGGTTGGGAAGCCGGTAGAAGATGCTAGAAGATGTGTGGAAACCACAGGGCTTCTACCCAAGAAGCATGGGCTTCAGGTGGCTTCCATGAAAGCGTACCTGGACACCAATTCTTTGATTAGGATTCACTGAGTGTGTGATAACGGGGGAGGGGATGGAGAATGAGAGAAAGCAGGTGATGGGGTTGTTTAAAAACAACTCCTGAGCCAAATATATGGAATAACCTCTTGGTGGTTTTCGTACTCTAATTTCAGATATGAATTCATTGGTGTAATCACCAAAAACTACAGTGGTTTTTCTAATCACATTATTTTAAGCTCATATACTAAAGTTAAAAAGAATTTCTTAAAGAAATCATCTTCCTAAAGGAAGAAGATGACACGAAAAATATAATGTTGGACTTGTGTGATTATGATGTTTAGAAATTTTTTCCAAGCTTTTTTTTGTCCTATTGTTATATGGGTTTTAACAGAAGGAGAAGACATCACAAATTTTTTCCACACCTGTACAGCTCCAGCTGTTCCAACCTAACCGAGATAGCCCAAGGGGAAAAAAAAATCCCTTGTTAAGTTCTGCAGTAAGCAATTCTGCACAAAGAATCGGTTTTTCTGACCCACGGTTGAATGTAATTACTTGAGGTTCTAACTACCCATAACTCTCTCTGCAGTGCTGGTAGAGAAAATGTTACCAGATAATTCTAAAAATGGTAGTAGTCTTCAACGAAACATAAAAATAAATAGTGACTAAAAATGGTAGTAATAGAATTTTATTCTTTATTCTATCTGTTCAAAAAGTAGAACTTGCTCTACTCACTAAATCAACAGGTACACACTGTACCTGTAATACACTCGGGGATCTCACGAGAGAGATAATTGCGTATCTTTTGTCCTTGAGAAACTTACATTCTTTAATGGCAGACTCAATAAGTAAATGAGAAAAAAAAATTGGAACAAGGTGCAGGGAACAGTTTGATAAATAGGACATGACTTCCTAGCTGGGGGAGCCTCCAAAGGACAGAGGGTGACATTTATATAATTACAAACAGCCACCTCCTTGCTGTTTCTCCTACCTAGAAAGAATATGAAATTCGATTGAGTCATCGGGACAGAATGTTTGCTTCTAAGAGCTAATATTATTTTAAATATGTACCCAAAGCTCTCTCGTTCCTCACAGAATGCAGACAGTATTCCTAGCCTGCGTGCTGCAAAACAGGAACTGTCCCTGCTGCAGAAACCCGAAATACATCCAGACTTCTTGTGACAAGCTGGAGAGCTGAGCGGTGACATCATTTGCTAACAATAGATGCACTTAAAATTAATGACTGTCTCCACATCCCCTGGCGCTTTCATTTAAACGCACTGGGTGATGTTACTCTGACTACAAGTCACAAGGATTCTGGACGACATGTTCCCGAGAAGCAGGCAGGGACAGGACTCTCCCTCTCCAGCTAGAGAAAAATGACTAAATCCGCCTGACAAAACAAGGTCGTGGTGGAATCAGAAGTGGCTCATAGCTGGGTCAGGCAGAGGCAAAACGGAAACAGAAATTATCTTGACACGAGGGGCTCCTGGAAGGGCCTCTCCTCTCCCCTGACCCCCAGGACGACCCCATCGGGGCCTTCCAGCTGTCCACAGCACAATATCCCACTTTTTCATCTTGCTTTACAGGGTTCTTCGCCACCAGCTTGCTCTAAACCGTGAGTCTTTCAAAAGGGCCAGGGTTTGTGTTTTATTCACCTCGCTGTCTCTAGAGTCTTAGAGCAAGATTTGCTTGTTAAATGGGGGAAGCTGTCCAGATGAGAGCCATTACAATATCTGATAAAGGTCTTGCATTAAAAAAATGTATTTTAAACCCTTCAAACCCAATAATAAGACAGCCCAATTTTTGAAAATTGGCAACAATTTTTGAATAGCTGTTTCATCAAGGAAGATATACAAAATGCTAATAAAGCATATGAGACGATGCTCAATATCAGTAGTCATTAGGGAAAGGCAAGTCCAAACCACAATGAGAGGCCACTTCCCACTCACTAGGACAGCTAGAATCAAAGACAGTAGCAAGTGGTGGTGAGGATGTGGAGCAACTGGGAGCATATCCACGGCTGTTGGGAATGCAAAATGGTGTGGCCACTGTGGAGAACGGTTTGGTGGTTTCTTCTGTAGTTAACATATCCTTACCATATGAGCCAGCCATCCCACGCCTCGATAAATGAGAAATGAAAACACAGGTCCACAAAAAGACTTGCACCCAATTCCTTACATCAGCTTTAGTCACAATAGGTGAAAACTGGAAACAATCCAAATGTCCAGCAGCAGGTGACTGAATACACAAATGATGGTACATCCGTACAATGGAACGCGGCTCAGCAGTAGCAGGGAATCCCCAGCTGATACTCAGAATGACATCGATGAATCTCACAAACATAATGTTGACTGAAAGAACCATTTGATTTCATTTACATGAAGTTCTAGAACAGACAAGACTAATCTATAGTTCAGAAAGAGGAGGATAGGGAGGGGGCTGCTGTCAAGGGGCCTGAGGAAACTCTCTAGGTAGTAGGAACATTCTCAGTTGTGACTGGGGTGGTGGTTACACGGGTGTATACGTTTGTTATACTTGCTGAACTACATACACTTTAAATGGATACATATTATTGTGAGTAAATGATACCTGAATCGACCTGACTTCAAAGAAAAAAGGAAGGCTGTAAGGAGAGAGCAGCTGCCCTCAAGGAGAACAAATCCCTCGTTATGGAGGGTCAGGTGCTGTTGGAGAGCTGGGCTGAATGTGTGTGAGATTCATCCATGTCATCACATAGATAAGTAGCTCGTTCCTTTTTTTAAAATAATTTATTCCATTTATTTATTTCTTAAATAAGCAGTTTTCCTGTATTTTTGTTATTTTGGTCATAGTTTCCATAAGTTAGCTTTATTTTTAATTGCATTTTTTTTAGTAACTTGATAATCAGCTTTATTTTGGGGGGGAGGTAACTAGGTTTATTTATTTATTTGTTTGTTTTTTGATGGCAGTACTGGGGATTGAACCCAGGACCTCGTGCATGCTGAGTGTTTGCTCTACCACTGAGCCATACCCTTCCCCGTAGCTCGTTCCTTTTGATGGCTGAGTAGTTTTGCCTCATCTGGGTGTATTGGTTTCTTTATCCATTCCCCAATTGTTGAGCATTTCAGTGGTTTCTAGTTTATGGCAATTATATTTAGGCCTGGAGGCCTTTCTGGGGCCTTGTACCCTCCTCCTCAGATGGGACAGCTCTCCACCTTGAGATCCACAGGGCCTGCGAGGCCATCAGCAGACCACCCGTCCGCACAGGAACTGGTTTCTCCATCCCCATGACTCACACTGTCCAGCAAAGCTGCAGCATGAATCCATGATCCTTTCTTTCCTGTCACAAAAGGTACCATCGTGATGTGAGAAGCAAGTTCGGGGGTCACTGTGAGGTCGGAGGGGATGGGGTGGTCTCCCCTACTACATTTCTGTTTCCCTCAGCCCATTTGGTCCTGAAAATCCAGCACTGGGGGTTGTTCTGAGGATGCAGTTGGGATAGCATTTGCCGGGAGTGGGAGGGAAATGGCTTCTAGAGCCAAAGTGGCTGAAGAGATTTTGCTGAAACCAGAAAATTGACCATATTTTCCCTTGCTATTTTGGTTTCATGAGGCACAAGTTCTTTGAAAACAATGAGAATGAAGAAATGCTTCAAAATCAGTCTGTGGTTGGAAATTCCATGAGTAACTGTTTTCCTAGCAAACCTCAAGGGGGAAAAGCACATATTCAAAAGCCAGGACCGACGAAGGAGAAATCCCTCAGCTGGTCTGCATTAAGACATCATTCTGCGGGCGTCTGAGCCTGGACCGTTGCCGCCTCCCTGAAGCTCGGGGGGCCGGCCTGTACCCTGGACCAGGACACAAAGGCAGGGACCCATTTCTGGTATTTGCCTCAATTCAGGGACATCTTGTAACATTTTTTTTGTTTGAAGGAAAAGTCACATAACAAAAGATTAACCATTAACCATTTTAAAGTGTACAATTCGGCAGCATTTAGGACATTCACAGTGTTATGCAACCAACCCTCTATCCAGTTCCAAGACATTTCCATCACCCTGAAAGGAAACTTTGTGCCTTAATAGCAATCACTCCCCACTCTCTCCTCCCCTCAGCCTCTGACAACCACTAATCTACTTTCTGTCTCTATGGATTTTCCTGTTCTGGACATTTCACATAAATGAAATGGAATCCTATGACATGTGGCCTTGTGTGTCTGCCTGTTGTCACCTAGCATAGTGTTTTAGAGGGTCATCCACCTGGCAGCAGGTGTCAGCACTTCATTCCTTTTTCTGGTAGATTAATATTCCACTGGGTGGCTATACTTTGCTTTTGTTTATCTGTTTATCTGTTGAGGAACATTTGCTGTTTCCGTCTTTGGGCTGTTGTGACTAGCGCTGTATGGATGTCCACGTGCAAGTATTTGCTACAACACCTGTTCTCACCTAGGAGTGGAATTGCTGGGGCATATGGTAACTTTATGTTACACTTTGTAACATTCTATACCACATGGATGAATCCCATCTTTATAAAGTTGGTCCCTTAGAACCTTGGTTTTTGACTTGGGCTGTATATTGGAACTCCTTGTGAGATTTAACAGTACCGATGCCTGGTTCCACCCCCCTGAAGATTCTGACGTAACTGGCCTGATGAATTGTGAGTTGGTTAAAAGCTCCTTAGGTGATTCTAATGCACAGCCCGGGGAGAGAATCATTCTAGATTCTTCCTTGCAGTCTACTTGTAGTAATAACTTCAACATTCTGACACTCGGTATCTTGCTTTCCACTCTGGGGCAGATTGTCACATGATCCTTGAAATACTGGTCCCTCATTGAGATTTAATCTTGTGACAGCAGTGGCTCATGGAACCTCCTGTTAGCTTGGCCCAGTTCTTTCACGGCTCTTTCAAGCATTACAAGTCGTCTGTTCCTCATAATTGTCCACTTGTTACAGATAAGGAAAGTGAGAAACAAAACAAAAAACAAAAAAAGCAACGTGAGAGAGCAGGAATGAAAAGGCAGTGTCATCAGAGTTTATGAGAGATCAGAGTGAGAGGCCGTGCCCTCAGGATGAGTGTTTCCAGACTGAAGGCTCTGGAAAGCCCCACATGTGAATCCGGGAGCTGTGACAGAGGCAGGCTGAACCGAGGCCAGTCCTGCTGAATTTCTCATCTTCCCCTCCCTACCTCAGACTGGGAATAAAAGCGCTGAAACCTTTTCAGATTTCCACATGGATCCTTCCCAGAAATACTAACGTGAGAAAAGAAATTGCTAAGCAACTGCCAATGAGTTTGACCTTCTCTTCTCACAAACTGTCATCTTTGTTTTAATTTGGTAAATGTTTTCTTGGCCAAGACATTCCCATGGAACTCAGCTCTGGAAAGCCAAGGAGATTTGTTTTTGGAATGATCACTTCTGATTCCAGGAGAGGCCACTTTTCATTTGGATTTGGAAAAATCAAGGATGGTGGCCTAAACCCTTTGTGATTCCATTTTCTGTGTTTCCTGGCAATGAATGACAAGGAGCTTCGTTTTGGTTGAGGAACACTGCCTCCTCTTGAATTTGAGTCGTTTTCTCTTTCACGGTGAAAGAATCCACGAGGTTCTTGGGGAAAGGGGGCGGGGCCAGAAGGAGGAGATGGTACTGGAGGGATTAAGGGAACCTGCCTTACTCAGGATGCTGCTCAGGAATCTCATTGCAAACCATAGAACCCCCTCCAGGTCATTCAAGACTAGAAGGAGTTTATTCAGGGATGCTAAGGTGTTCTCAAGCTTTCTGGCTGGAGATCCACCACATGGGGCAATGCCTAAATAGTGGAACAGTTTCAGCAAAGACCCTGCGATCATCACCCCTGGTGGACACACCTGGCAGTTCACCAGCATCGCGCTGGGTTCCAGAAATTCCACCATGGGAGCCTGGAAGCCAGATGCTCTCTGCCACCATCCTGGTCAGAAAATGGTTTCTGCCTGGAGCCTACTTTCTTGTTTGTTTGGGTTATTTTGGTGTGTGGAGGATTAGGTTTGTTTGTTTGTTTAATGGAGGTACTGGGGATTGATTGCTAAGCATGCACTCTACCAGGAGCCTACTTTTGAAGCCAAGCCTGGCTGGATGTGTCTGAAGGACAAAGCTAGGTTATGTGCCTAGGCCCTAACGGCAAGGGAAGTTGGGAAAAGAACAATGTCTGGTTTCTATCTTGAGGAGGCAGGACTTATAATGTAGGAAATTCCCTAAATGTAGAAAGAGTGTTTAAAAGGTGCTGGGTAGCTAGAAAAGGTATCAAATGTCCACTACAATCAGAGGTGGTTTGGTTGCAAGAAACAGAAATCCACTCGGCCGTGGCAGATGGTGTGAGTGGGTTTCTGAAATGGAAACAGGGAAATGTCACAGAAATAGCTATAGCATGGTCTTGTGGGAACCCAGGGGCTGGCCAGCAGCTTCCCACTCTCCCTGAGCACCAGTTCTGTGATTCTCACGGCAGATCTAGTCCTCTCTCTGCACCAGTTGCCTCACCTCGCCCTCAGCTCCTGCTCCCCCAGAACTGTGACCTGCACATGGCTTTGGTACAAACCCAAGCCCCGATGCTATACAGGTTGGTGTTCACACGATCTCAGCTGCTGTTCCATGTTCACAGGGAAGGAATGAATCTGATTGGGTCTGCTTAGGTCAAATGTTCACCCGTGGTCCAAGCAGCTGTGGCTGGGAGGAGGTTGCAGAGACACATGGGGCTCTGAGTCGGGTATTTTTTCTTCCAGGCAGTGCTTGGCAACAGCTGCTGTCCAACCGTGGAAAATGACAGCCAGATTGGCCCTCAAAGGTCAGGAGGTGCAGGCTCTTCAGTTTACAGTTAAAGAAATGGAAGCTTAGAAAGGCTAAGTGTGTGGGGTGGGGGATAGTACAGTACAGTGGAAAGATAGAAATCAAAGATCGGTCTTGTTTAACCACTCCCAACCTCAGTTTCCTCTTTTGTGAGGAGAAGAGAATAGTACCTTGCAGGGTTGTCATATAAAATGAAATAATATATGTAGGAAGATTAGCCCTGAGCAAAAGCTTATTAAAAGTTGGTGTTACAAGAGCAAAAGAAACCCATAAACTATGATTAATTTGACTAGCATTAGACATGCTTGTATCACCTGGATAACATATGGTACCACACTTCCCAGGCTGTCCTGGGCATCTTTGCTGTCTTTTGGGTGGGGTCCATCTGCAGGCCTTGCTCTGTTGAGCTCCCAGAGCCCCTCCCAGTAGCTCTGTTTTAGGACTGCATGTACATGTAATCATATAGGACATACTCTTTCCTGTCAAGTCTCTTTTGCTCAACATAATTTTTTTGCTGTGTCAGTAGTTTGTTCCTTTTCATTTCTGAGTGGTATTCTGCTGTATGAATATCTTGTAATTTATTTCTCTACTGTTGGGTAATTTCCTGTTTTTGTCTATTATGAATAAGCCACTATGAACATTCTTGTCTAGTCTTTATGTGGACATTTTTTTCCCCTTTCATTTCTCTTGGGTAAATACGTAGGAATGGAATTGCTGAGTCATAGTCGTATGTTATCTTTAATGGATACTGTGAAAGTTTTCCAAAGTTATTGCACTATTTTCCACTCCCATCAACAATGTCCAGTTGTGCTACAGCCTCACCAGTATTTAGGGTTGTCAGCCGTTCTGGTGTGTGCGTAGGGAACTTCCATTTGTAGCTTTAATTTGCACTTCCCTAATGGCTAATTATGTAGAGCACCTTTTCATGTGCTTAATGGCTACTTAATATATTCTTTTTGTAAAGTGTTCACATCTTTTACCCATTTTTATTTAGCTGTTTATCTTTTCATTATTCTTCATTCATAGGAATATGAAAGTATATTCTGTATACAAATCATACGCACACACATACTAATGGTACCTTTTTCTTGAACAGCTTTATTGAGGTATAACTGACATGTAACAAATTAAGTGTATTTAAAGTATACCCTTGTGAAACCTCGTCAAACTAATTGAGATAATGAACATATCCCATATCCATCACCCCTAAGATTCATGCCCCTTTCTAGTCCCTCCCTTCTGCCTTTCCTTGCCTCCCTACCCATCCCCAGGTAACCACGGGTCTTCCTGTTACTGTAGACGAATCTGTAGTTTCCAGAATGTTTTGTAAGTGGAATCATATAGTATGTACTCTTTTTTGTCTAGGTTCTTTTACTCAGCAGAATTATCTTAAGATTCATATATGTTGCATTTATCAATAGTCCATATCACTGAGTAGTATTCCATTGTATGTGTATATCATAATTTGTTTACCCATTCAACTTTTTTTAAAAAATTATAGTTGATTTACAATGTTGTGATAGTTCCTGATGTACAGTATACTGATCATTCACACACAGACACATACATATATAAAATACATATTCTTTTTCATTATAGGTTATTATAAGCTATTGAATATAGTTCCCTGTGCTATACAGTAAGACCTTGTTGTTTATCTATTTTATATATAGTAGTTTGTATCTGCTAATACCAAACTCCTAATTTATCCCTCCCCACCCCTCTCCCCTTTGGTAGCCATAAGTTTGTTTTCTATGTTTGTGAATCTGTTTCTGTTTTGTAAATAAATTCATTTGTCTCATTTTTTTAGCTTCCACATGTAAATGATATCTGATATTTGTCTTTCTTTGACTTACTTCACTTTGTGTGATAATCTCTAGGTCTATCCATGTTGCTACAAGTGGCATTATTTCATTCATTTTTTATGGCTGAATAGTATTCCGTGTGTGTGTGTGTGTGTGTGTGTGTGTGTGTGTGTGTGTGTGTGTGTGTGTATCACAACTTCTTTATCCAGTCATCTGTCAGTGGACATTTAGGTTGCTTCCATGTCTTGGCTATTTTAAATAGTGCTGCTATAGAACACTGGGGTGCATGTAACTTTTTGAATTAGAATTTTCTCCAGATATATGCCCAGAAGTAGGATTGCTGGATCAAATGGTAACTCTATTTTTAGTTTTTAAAGGAACCTCCATACTGTTTTCCATAGTGGCTGCACCAAATTACATTCCCACTAGCAATATAGGAGGGTTCCCTTTTCTCCACACTCTCTCCAACATTTATCATTTGTGGACTTTTTAATGATGGCCATTCTGATTGGTGTGAGGTGATACCTCATTGTAGTTCTGATTTGTATTTGTCTGATAATTAGTGATACTGAACATCTTTTCATGTGCCTGTTGGCCATCTGTATGTCTTCATTGGAGAAATGTCTTTTTAGGTCTTCTGCCCATTTTTTGACTGGGTTGTCTGTCTGTTTGTTTTGTTTTTGAGTTATATGAACTGTTTGTATATTTTGGAAGTTAAGCCCTAGTCAGTTGTCAGTCACATCATTTGCAAATATTTTCTTCCAGTCCATAGGCTGTCTACCCATTCGATTCTTGATGGGTGTTTGTGTTGTTTCCAGTTTTAAGTTATTATTAATAAGGCTGCCATGAACATTCATGCCAAAGCCTTTTGTATGAACATGTACTTTTATTTCCTTAAGAGTAGAATGGATGGATCATGAGGCAGGTGTATGTTTAACTTTTAAAGAAACTGCTACATTGTTTCCAACGTGGTTGCACCATTTTACATTCCCACCAGCAGTGTATGAGAGTCCCAGTTGTTCCATATGCTCTCCAACACTTAGTATAGTCAGTGTTTCTAATTTTAGTCATTCTAATAGGTGGCTATTTTAATTTGCATTTCCCTAACAACTAAAGTTATTGACTATCTTTTCACATGTTTATTTTCATCCCATATATCTTTTTGGGTAGTGTTTCTTCTAATACTTTGTGCATTTATTAATTGGGTGACTTATTTATAATTTATTATTCAATATTATTCAATAATTTTATTTATAAAAATTATACTTATTAGGATATTATTATTTAATAAGTTATTTATAATTTATTGCCTACTTTCTTACTATTGAGTTTTGAGGGTTCTTTATAAATTTTGAATACAATCATTTGTGGAAAATATATGGAGAAAATATACAGATATTTTCTCACAGTCCATGGCTTGTTTTTTCATTCTCTTAACAGGGTCTTTCAAAGAGCAGAAATTTAAAATTTTGATGAATCTAATTTATTACTTTTTTCTTTTATAGTTGGTGCTTTTTTTTTTGTCCTAAAAAATCTTTGCCTACCACTAGGTCACAAAGATATTCTCCTATATTATCTTCAAGAAGCTTTATAGTTTTAGCTCTTACACTTAGGTCTATGGTCCATCTAAAAGTTTTTATATATGATGTGAGGTAGGGGTTGAGATTCTTTATTTTCTAGGGATTGCAATATGCATCTTTAATTTATCATGGTCTATCCTGAATTAATCTTGTATGGCTTTGTATATAACTTAAGATCCTTATAAGAGTACAATTCAGTTTAATTCCTTTCTCATTCTTTATGCTATTGTTGTCATGTTTTTCATTTACATATGTTATAAACTCCACAATACATTGTTATTTTTGTTTTCAACAGTCATTTGTCTGTTAAGCAATTAAGGTGAGAAAAGAGTAGTCTTTTATACTTAGTGGCTTATTTTCTATTTCCATTGCTCTTCATTCCTTCCTGTAGATCTGATTTCCATCTATTGTCATTTTCCTTCAAGTTAAAGAATGTCTTCATTTCTTCTTGTGTAGAAGATCTGCTGGAGATGCATTTTCTCAGATTTTGTTAACCTGAAAGTATCTCTATTTTACTTCATTTCTGAAGATATTTCCATTGGATACAGAATTCTAGGTTGCTAGATTTTGCTTTTCTTCCAGCAGTTTAAAAGATAAAATTCTGTCATCTTATGGCCTCTATTGTTTCTGATAAGCAGTCATCATTTTTAAATTGATGTTTACTGTATGTAATGTGTCTTTTTTCTTTGGATGCCTTAAAGAATTTTCTACTTTGGTTTTCAGCATTTTGACTGTAATGTGCCCAAATGTGTGTGTGTGCACATGTGTGTGTGTGATATTAGTTGGGGTTTGCTGAGCTTTATGTTTTTAATCAAATTGTCTTCAATTATTTTTCTGCCATATGCTCTCTTTTCTCTCCTCTGGGACTCCAGATACATGCATGTTAGTCTAATTGCTTGATATTGTCTGACAGGTCATTGAAGCTCTGATCATACTTTTTCTAATCTTTTTTTCTCTCTGAGCTTCATTTTGGGTAATTTCTATTGACTTCTTTCAAATTCATGAATATTTATTCTGCTGTGCGTAGTCTGATATTTTTCTTATTCAATTATGTTTTTAAAAATTTCAGATATAATATTTCAGTACTAAGACTTCTATTGGGTTCATTTTCAGAGTTTCTATGCCTCCTTTTTTTATTTTTAATTGTTTTTAGTTTATTTTTGGGGGAGAGGGTTTAATTATTTTTTTTTAAGTGAAAAATTTTATATTTAGATTTAGCCAGCTGGACTCAGCTTAGATGATCCCAATTTTGTGGGTAACATCCAAAACATCATAGTCAGGAGCCATATGCCTTCTTCTTTCCATCAGGCCTGATCAGGGTGTTGACCTTAGCCACGTCAATGTCATGGAGCTTCTTCACACCCTGTTCATACCTCCTTTTTTTAAAAAATTGATCCATGCCTATTCTGAAATTCACTTTCCCCATATCTTCATCCATTATATCCATCTCTTCCTGTAAGTTCCTTAACATATTTATAATGAATCCTTGTTTTGTAATTCCAACACCTGAGCTGTCTCTGTGTCTGCTTCTGTTAACTATCTTTTTCCTCTTGAGAAATGTCACTTTGCTGCTTTGTCACATATCTAGTATTATTTGATTGTATAGCAGATATTGTAGATAGTGGTTATAGAAACTCTAGATTCTCTTATCTTCCTTTGAAGAGTGTTGAATTTCCTTCTGGCATTCGGTTAAACTAGTGGCAGATCACCTTGATACATGGGAGGCTTGCTTTCAGTCTTTGTTAGGGAAGGCCTAGTTCGGTTTTGCCCTTCGCCCTGGGAAATGGTCTTTACTCCTAAGGTGTGGCCCTCTGGGGTTTCAATGTAAAGCTCAAGGTATTTTACAAGCCCTTCTAACTTCGTAGACCTTGAACTCTTAATCTGTTTCCCATTGATGGGAAACTGCTGAAATCTCCGTTTAGTTCTTTTAGCCTTCAGTTGTTGGCTCCTTGGAGTCACCCTATACATATGACTATAGGATTCAAACAAGGATCTAAGGGAAGCCCGTGTGCCAATTTTGTGGCTCCTCATTTGTGGCTCCCTTTTTTTTTAAACTGAAGTATAGTCAATTTACAATGTTGTGTGTGGCTCCCTCTTTTTCATGGTTTCCCTCCTCAATTTCCAGCCATTGTGGCCACTATACACTCTGACCTCTAACTTTTCTGCTCAGTAAGATTCTTGCTTTCTGCCTGAGCTCTACTCCCCATGTGTAGTTTGGCTTTAAAATGCCCTGAGAGGAAAAGACAGTTAAATGTGGTTCTCATCTAGATTCCTTTTCTTCATTTAAGGGTCGTATCTTCTCTGGTTACCTGTTTAGGTTTCTCTCTAGTGCCTTCAAATGATTTTTTTTATTCAAGTATACTTGATTTACAATGTTGTGTTCAGATGATTTTTTCACTGAAGTACAGTCAGTTATAATGTGTCAATTTCCGATGGACAGCACAATGTCCCAGTCATGCATATATACATATATTTATTTTCATATTCTTTTTCATTAAAGGCTATTATAAGATATTGAATATAATTCTCTGTGCATATGATTTTTAAAAAATATTTTTCCAGAGTTTACACTAGCAATCACCAGGAGTGTTGGCCTGATACAAGCTACTCTGCCATTATTGCAAGCAGAACTCACCCAAATATGTTATTTAAGAATTTTTTGTTTTGGTACCCCGTTTTTCTGGATCACCTCGTATATACTTGGTCTTCATGTTGGGTAAAACAATACTGGAGTTTGGTTGTCTATTCTGAGAATTGCTTGATTTAACTTAAATTTCACTTAACAATCCAGTAAATTATTTATTGTTCCTAATGGCTATCAAAGTTTCAGAGGCTGGAAATAGGTCTCTAACAGTGACAACATCTTGAGTCTTTAAAGTTAAAAAAAAACACTTTAATCTGTTTTGTGAAATAGGTAATACAGTCACATCACTCAAAATTAATAAGGTAAAAAGGCTATATAATAAAAAGCTTCACCCTCACCTTTCTTGCGTGTTTTTTTTAAGCTGGCAGCCAAAAATTTGATCTCTTGCATTATGCAAGCAAACTGGTTGTATCCTGTCTGTCATAATCCCATGAGTTCCTTGACAAAGTTTTCAAAATGAATGACATTCCCCAGCAGGGATTATTACAGAGGAAGGCATCAATTCCATTTAATTCTGCAAACATTTACTGAGCCCTACAGTGTGCCTGGAACAATATTAGCTATTGTAGAGTAGAAACATGAATCATATGGTGGAGGGTGCACTTCTCTTAATTAGAAAGGAGAAGAGACTAGAATGAAGGACCATTTGTAAGGAAATCTGATGCCTCTTCTTGACCCAGTTGGAAGAGATAATAGAAAAAGGTTCAGCCTCTGTCCAGCTGACGCCTGGAGTTAGGGTTATATTCTTGGCGCTGTCTCTCTAACAGGGTGTCTCTCCCACCCAGCAGCTGCCCTCTTTACAGCCAAGCTCAGCACAGGGTCCAAGAACCTTGCTGGATGCTTGGTGTCTAATTCACAGTTCTTAGGGAGAGGGAAAAGCTTTGTCTCTGGAACGTCAGAACGTTGAACTAGCTACAGTTTACAACTGAAGGGTGGCTCAAGTTGCTGAGTGTCCTCCAGCCAAGTCTGAAAGGGCTGAATCACCGTCCTAGCAGCTGAAAAAAGCACGTGTGTCCATAAAAGTTGGACTGAAAAGACACTGGAAGCTGAGCATACCTACAGAGGCAGCAGCAAACATAACTATACAGTCCTCGTGTGGCCACACCTTGAAGTTCCCACAAGGGCTTGGATAGGCAAGGCAAGGCAGCGTGAACACAGTAGGAGGGGCTGCATGGTAGGCCCAGGTGTTTGCTAGGAATTTGGGAGTATTGCTGAGGAGAGGAAGAAATTGCGAATAGCAGTGGTCAGGTTTTACAGCTGGGTACCTTTGCTCCTCTGCAAGAATGTCAGATGGAGCACACTCCACCTGCCAGCTGTTCCTGGCCAGAAAATAAAACTTGTGCATCTTCCATGCTGTTTTTTTTTTCATTGGAACTCAAGATGGGGCTTGGGCCCTCTGGCTACCACAGAGGAGCAGGTCATGCCATTCTGCTTTTGGCATTTGCTTTTGGAAATTTTTATTTGATCCTCCATTCCAATGCTCAGAACAAAAGTAACTTATAAGCACCAGTCCCTCCTGTGATGATGTAAAAAAGGCTCCAGAAAGCAAGGGCTGGTGAATGTAAATTAACCACAGTGTCCACAGTTATTCTTTTGAGGTGTGTAAGAAGGTTGCTGGTAGTTTATTTAGTATGCTGTCCTTAGGGCTTAATTAGAGTGACTGTTAAGGAAAGAAAAGAAAGATTGATAGGCTTTACTTTCATTCCCAACCTGTTTCCTAATTCTCCCTTCTTCATGAGGCTTAATTTACTAGGTGGGGATTTTCAGAAATTGAATTCTTAAGAGTGGGAGGGACTAGAGCAGCACCAATAGAAATACAATGCAAGCCACAGACGTTTAAATTCTTTAAGTAGCCCAATAAAAAAGGTAAAGAGAAACAACTGAATTGATTTTAATATTTTCCCTAACCCAGTAATCTAAAATATCATTTTGACATGTAATCAACATATTATTGATGAGCTATTTTACCTTTTTTTGGTACTGTCTTTGGGATCTCGTGTGTATTTTACACTTACAGCACATTTCAATTTGGGCTAGCTACATTTCAAATGCTCAGTAGCCACATGTGGCTAGGGGCCACGGTATTGGGCAGCACAGAACTAAACCATAGGCCACACTGATGCCCTCCAGGTCCCTTAACGCATGCAGACAACAAGCCCTCTAGGCTGCATTCTAGGAGAGCACAAGCGAGGGTATAGCTCAGCGGTAGAGCGCCTGCTCAGCATGCACAAGGTCCTGGGTTCAATTTCCAGGACCTGCAGTAAATAGAGACAGGCAGGAGAGGGGTTAGGATGGGATCAAGTTCTGGGATTCCAGCTGAGTGTTGCTGATGAAGAAAACTGGAAAGCAAAGGGAAACTGGAAAGCAAAGGGGGAGGGCGTGGTGGGTGGGGACACCTGAGTAAGGTCTCGGCGGCGGAAAGAGGCCCTTTTGGAGGGCAGGGTTCTGTGGGACGTCTGAGAACTTGGTGGACAGTCACATCCTGCCACTCGGACAGGGAGGAGCGAACTTGGTGCGACCCTCTGGCTGACAGTTGCTCCTGTTTTGTCTTTTCTTCCCCCTCCCCGGCCACCCTCCCACCCCCGCCAGCCGTGGTCCTCGGCCTGCCCAGCGCCCGGGCCGCCGAGGACGCCTGCGCCAGCGCCTGCCCGGCAGCCTGCGCCTGCAGCAGTGTGGAGCGCGGCTGCTCCGTGCGCTGCGACCGCGCGGGCCTCCTGCGGGTGCCGGCCGAGTTCCCGTGCGAGGCGGCCTCCATCGACCTGGACCGCAACGGCCTGCGCTTCCTGGGCGAGCGGGCCTTCGGCACGCTGCCGTCGCTGCGCCGCCTGTCGCTGCGCCACAACAACCTGTCCTTCATCACGCCCGGCGCCTTCAAGGGCCTGCCGCGCCTGGCCGAGCTGCGCCTGGCGCACAACGGCGACCTGCGCTACCTGCACGCGCGCACCTTCGCCGCGCTCGGCCGCCTGCGCCGCCTCGACCTGGCCGCCTGCCGCCTCTTCACCGTGCCCGAGCGCCTCCTGGCCGAGCTGCCCGCCCTGCGCGAGCTCGCCGCCTTCGACAACCTGTTCCGCCGTGTGCCGGGCGCGCTGCGCGGCCTGGCCAACCTGACGCATGCGCACCTGGAGCGCAGCCGTATCGAGGCCGTGGCCTCCAGCTCGCTGCTGGGCCTGCGTCGCCTGCGCTCGCTCAGCCTGCAGGCCAACCGCGTCCGCGCAGTGCACGGCGGCGCCTTCCGCGACTGCGGCGCCCTGGAGCACCTGCTGCTCAACGACAACCTGTTGGCCGTGCTGCCGGCCGATGCCTTCCGCGGCCTGCGCCGCCTGCGCACGCTCAACCTGGGCGGCAACGCGCTGGGCCTCGTGGCGCGTGCCTGGTTCGCGGACCTGGCCGAGCTTGAGCTGCTCTACCTGGACCGCAACAGCATCGCCTTCGTGGAGGAGGGCGCCTTCCAGAACCTCTCGGGCCTCCTGGCCCTGCATCTCAACGGCAACCGCCTCACCGTGCTCGCCTGGGCCGCCTTCCAGCCGGGTTTCTTCCTGGGCCGCCTCTTCCTCTTCCGCAACCCGTGGCGCTGTGACTGCCACCTGGAGTGGCTGCGGGACTGGATGGAGAGCTTCGGGCGCGCCGCCGACGTGCCGTGCGCCTCCCCGGGCTCTGTGGCCGGCCTGGACCTCCGCCAGGTGGCCTTTGGGCGCTCCTCTGACGGCCTCTGCGTGGACCCCGAGGAGCTGAACCTCACCGCGTCCAGTCCAGGCCCGCCCCCAGAGCCAGTGGCCACCACAGTGAGCAGGTTCAGCAGCCTCCTCTCCAAGCTGCTAGCCCCGAGGGCCCCGCTGGGGGAGGCGGCCAACACCACCGAGGGGCCGGGCAACGCCTCGCTGTCTGACAGCCTTCCCTCCCGGGGTGTGGGCCGCTCGGGCCGCAAGACCCCGTTTCTCCTGGGCTCTGGTCTTCTGCTCAGCCTGGCTCAGCACGTTTTTGTCCTTCAGATGGACTGACCCTTCCGCACTGGGGTGGCCCACACTGCGACTGCCTTGGCCATGGTGGGGGCGGAAATGAGGAAGGGAGAGTTTAGTTAACTGGGCTTGAAGGTGTTGGGTGTGGGGGAGGGGAACAGGATGGGGACGGGGGCGAACATTCCAGGCGAGAGGGGAAGGAACAGTTTGCCTCCGGAGATGGTCCTGGGAAATGCCATGTGAGAGAGGGGGGAGGCTATGGACTTTGCTCCTGTCACATGGGCATTAATTGGAAAAGAGAAGCAAGAATGAACATGCCCCCTCTGGTGAGAAGACTAGGGATTGGAAGTTTCTAGGGCTACAGGGCTCCACCCGTATCCTTCCACCCCCCACCCCCCACAACCCCTTCCTGGAAACTCGGCCTGCATGCCTGAATTAGAGTTAATCCATAGGCAAAGAAGTAATAAAAACTGTGCAAGTTCTCCGGGGGGGGGCAACCATTAAATGCCCAATCCCTTTTTTTTCTACTACAATCCTCATCCCCCTCCCCCAGGGGCCTGGGGATACCAGGGTCCAGAAAGTGGATAGGACAGGAGGCAAGTGTGATGGGAGAAGGACTTGGACCCACGGGGGTGGCAGTGGTTCCTGCCGTCTGAGATGTGTTAGGAGGCGTTTAAAACAAAGATTAATTTCATTTACTCCACAGTTATTCCCAGGGGTGGCCTTAGCTGCAAAGGGACTTTTAAGGCAGAATAGGGGAAAAAAAGAAGAGGAGTGTTTGTGGCCAAATAAATTTGTGAAATCCTAAGATTAAAAAAAAAAAGTTAAACAGGTTTTTTTTCTGCAGGACTTTCCAGAGTCTTTTGTACGCAAACATGGATTGTGACTTTCCCATGGAGGCCACAAAATCCTCTTAGTGTTTTGTGGGAAGAGTGTCCGAAAGACACAGAGATGCTGTGTTAGCGGGGCAGGGAGTCTCTGGCTTGGAGAATCCCATTGGGTGTGGAAATTATTATGGGCTGCTTCGGGGCTGACTGACGGGCCAAGAGGAAAGGAGGCAGCCCCCGAAGAGGGGCTGAGAGATTTCCCGGGGTGAGAGGTGGCCAACTGTAAGCCCCCAGGCCTGAATGCCAGAGCAGAGGCTCTTGTATTCGCTAAGTAGGTGCTCAAGCTGTCCTCCACAGAGATGTAATGATGACTGCTTTTGTCAATATTCTGAAAGTCTCTAATCTTAAATGTCCTCTCTCTGTATTTGAAGAGGTGGGTTTTCAAAGCCCACATGGATTCAGGATGTGCTGAGCTGTCAGGTCTTTAAGGCTTCTGCTATGTCTCTAGGTAATACTAAATATTAGAAATGCTGCAGAAAGCACCACTGAGGGCAGGAATGTTCAAATGGGTTGTGACCATTAGTGAGTCATCATCAACTCATTTAATGGGTCACAACCGGCATTTAAAAAAACAAGATTGAACAGGAAGTCACAGAGCATCACATGTAATATAAGAGTAAGTACTCTTTTGTGAAACTTTTTATTTAATTTGTATGCATTTGTTCAGATTATGTGTGTGTCTGGATTGCTGCATCCAATTTATATTTTATTGTGGCTTATTGTTTTAAAAGTTTGAAAGTCACTAATCTGGAACATGCATGATTTTTTCTAAACATTTTTTTTATTGAGTTATAGTCATTTTACAATGT
This sequence comes from Vicugna pacos, assembly GCF_048564905.1. NCBI lineage: Eukaryota > Metazoa > Chordata > Mammalia > Artiodactyla > Camelidae > Vicugna > Vicugna pacos. The sequence continues at coordinate 32,049,553 of NC_133023.1, forward strand.
TGTGTCAAATTCCAGTGTTGAGCAATGATTCTTTTTTGAATTGAGGTATAGTCAGTTTACAATGTTGTGTCTGGTGTACAGCACAGTTCTTCAGTCATACATAAATATACGTATATTCATTTTCATATTCTTTTTCACCATGAGCTACAAGATATTGAATATATTTCCCTGTGCTATACAGTATAAACTTGTTTATCTATTTTATATATACCAGTCAGTAATGCATGATTCTTTTTAAACTTTTTATTTTGAAAAATCTCAAATCTACAGAAGAGTTGCGAGAATAGTAGAATGAACACTTTGGCCATTTACCTAGGTTTCCCAGTTGTTAACATTTTACTATATTTGTTTTCTCTCTCCCTCCATATTATCATTTCTTACTAACAGTTTGAGTTAGTTGTAAGCGTCATGACCCTTCACCCCTACATACCTCAGTGTATATTTCCTAAGAATGAGGACATTCTCTTATCCATGATGTCATTATCACAATCAGGAACTTTATCATTGATAGAATACTATTATTTAAAATATATTCTATATTGAAATTTCAGTAGTTGTCAAAATGATTTTTTAGGCAGTCATTCATTTTCCTATGGGTGGAGAATGAGGTTCCTAGGTTGTGGCTTGTATTCATTTGATCACAGTACTCAAAATGCTTAATTCGTCGGTTGATTTTAACCTTTCAAAATGAATTTGTTCTCCAAATGGCTTACTTTTCAAATGTGAGAACCAGATGAGGTCAGAAATGTTGTTTGTTCAAACCGTGTGTTGTGGCCATGGTAACAGTGAGGATCACGAGAACCCTGGAGGCGAGATCTCTGTGTTGGGTAACCATGGGAGTCCACAGCAGACACGCAGCCCGTGTTACTGAGGAACAAGGTGCCGCCTTCGGAGGAATGTCCTTCCTTTCATTCGGAGTGGGTTCCTGAGAGTCAGCTTCAAAATGCTGCTCCAGTTTTGCCTGGGTGGTTAGTTGGTGAGCTTTTTAATGAACATTTGTTTCGCTGAATGTTTCTGAACAAGTATCAACGCTGAAATAGCCTCTGGGGAGACAGATTTTTATAGAGCTACCCAGCCCAGTAGAATTCTGGGAACGTGGGAGTTACTTACTGCCAAACAGATCCAGAGTTGCCTGGAACAAGTTCCCAGTGAATTGTGGCCATTATGAGCTCTCGTGAGAGAACGGGGAGTGGAGAGTTCCCAGTTTTGAGGTCGTTAAGTTTCTTACCCTGTCACTGGCTAATTACCTGGGGAAAGGTTAAGGTACTATGGATTCTGCTAAGCAAATCTGTGTACCCGTCAGGGTGGACCACGTTATGCTCTGGTAACAAACAAGCCCCAAACTTCAGTGGCTGACTGAGGGTTATTTCTTGTTCATGCTACATGTCCACCATGGCCTTCTTAGGGGGTGCTCTGCGCATTGTAGCCACTCAGGGACCCAAGATGATGAGGAATCTGCCATTTTAGGACATTGTTACCCAAACACAGGTTTTCAGGTTTGCTGCAACAGAAAAGGAAAGCTTGCAGGAATCATTACTCAAATGCTTCCAGCCAGATGTGACACATGTTGCTTCTCATATTTTCTTGGCCCAAAAGGTGACACGGCCACATTTAACTTCACCAAGGCAGGGAAGTATGGCCCTTTCATGTGCTCAGAAGGAGAAGAGAACTGGGAATATTGGTGAACACTCCAGAGGCTCCAGGTGGCTCACCTGATAGAATCAAGTCTGGACTGCTGAGAACTGTCCGGTGAAATAGAGGCTGGAGGGGGCAATCTGGTGAGCCAGCCACTAGCCCCCCTCTTTTGCTCCTCCCAGCAGCCAGCTAGGCTTTGAACACGATATTGGCTTTAGCCAGTAGGAGTGCTGCAGCCTCACTGTATTGGTTGTTTCAAGAAAGGAGAGAGAAAATGTCAAGACAAAGTTTATATTTTTCCCTTAAAAAAATGTTTTCCACACAGAGACTCAACTTACAGTATTAAAATCCCCAGAAGCTTGATCTGTGGAAAAGACCCTTTCAGAACTCTCCCTGGTTGTTTGGAAGAGGTCTCCCTGTGGTGGTTTCACAAAGGTGGTCAACAGCCTTCTGGTCCACCCACCTTTGTCAGGCCACCACAGTGCTGCCCTCTGGAGGATGCTGTCTGCCGGGCCCAGCTGTCCTTGGCTGTTGGTTCCCTCTGCCATTTTTACCCCAACCTCCAGGGAGGGGACCCTACTCCCTTTGATCCTCTGGCCCAAGGACAGCTTAGGCCCTCCCCTAAGTCCCTCACAGCACAGATCACACCAGTGAGAAGTGAAGGAGACTTCCCCGAAAGGCTGGGTATAATGGAAGAGAAGCAAGTAGCCCATCTGACTACTGTTGGATGTGGTTGTTGGCAGAACCCCCATTCCCCAATCCAGGGGCCTCTATGGCTGGGCCGGCTTAGCTCCCTCCTCGACCCACATGTACTGGGGATGCTCAGGCCTCACTGTGTGTCTGAGACCAAACTCCCAGGGAGGTTTTTTCTTGTCCCTCTGTCTAAGGCCCACCTCCCCAGCCCCACACTGGCAATTCTACTCTAGACAGTGGCCAGTCTTGCCCTCTGCAGCATTCTCCAGAAGATGTCACACCCAGCCCACGGTGGGGTCCATTAGAGCCAAAGGGGCAGTCAAGTCCCGGTCCTTAGTCTGCCCACCTGCTTGCCTGCCAGTCCCTTCTTAACTCCAGCTCCATGGGGCCTGAAAACTGCTGCTCAGAGTTCTGGGAGAACAAACAGTTCTGGGAACGCCAATTAGCCTGAAGTTGCACAAAATGAAGTAACATTTCTCTCCAAAGAGCACCAATGTCTGGGAGACACAGCCCTGAAAAAAGAAAAAAACCATCCATCTCCCTTCTTTTAAAGTGTTACATGGTATGACCAAAGTTTTTTTTTTTTTTTAATCTTGAAAGATACTCCCTTTTTCTCTTACACAGGACTCTGCACTTCCTCCTGTGAGACTGTGTTCAGATCTCCCCCAAGAGCGAGGGGTGGGCCCTTGCCCGTGTATTTGCACTGAGCCCCATGGCTTCACAGAGCAGAGGATGGGCTTTCCCAGAGGCCCACCCAAGTTTCCATCTGAGGGAGCAGAGACTGCTTGTAACAGTACATGAATTTTCCAGATCCCAGAAGTCTGAGAGTTCCATCTCTGTCCTGTTCACTGTGTTGGCCAGGGAGTGTCTCTGTACCTACTGGTTCTCCTGGGTGGTGAGTGGGGGCAGCTTTCACACGGCCTTGCTCCCGGTGTGGTCAGGAAAAGCCAAAGGGGACAGGAGTCAGACCGGGGAGGTGGTATTTTCATGTTTTAAGCAGCAGTAACAGCTAGATCTCTGCTCCCTGCCCCCTAAACACACGCACACGCACACACACACACACACACACACACACACACACACACACACACTCTCTCTCTCTCTCTCTCTCTCTCTCTCAGAGGCTGAGCTGACTGGAGGAGTCATGGGCAGCTGCTGGTCTTAGGGCACTTGGGTGTCTGTCCCCCTGTGGCCTGGGGTGCAAGCCTGGAATGAAACACGGCCCCTCCACGGTGAGCCTGGCCAGCTTACGTTGCTGAATGAATGTTAACTTATGTTCCTTCTACTTCTGTTCTAGGCACAGAAAATTTAGAAGCGCTTAGACAAACATTTGCACTTTTCAAGGGAGTTCCCTTGAAATGTTGCTGACTTTTACTACTGTGCTCCTGAGAGGAGAAAGAGAGTTTTTGTTCACTGCCAGACTGAGTGAAACACCAGCCTGCAGGGAGGCCTTGTGGAGGACACACCACTGTGGTTCGCAGCGGCCTAGCGGGAGTTCTCTCTGCCATACGTGACCTCGTGGCGGAGGCCCACTCATGTCTCACTCATGGTTCACTCATGATCCATTAGTGGGTCATGGCGTTGGTAGTGGCAACCAGCATTAAGAAATAATAGTGACAAAGTAGATGGGGAAACTTCAGCATGCGTCATAGAGAGTAAGAAAAGTAATATTTCACTGAACTTTTGCTTCAGTTACATGTGTTTGTGTGTACTGGAGCCCAGTATAAAAACGTATCTCTCACTGGGGGGTCACGATCATGAATATTTGAAAGCCAGTGTCATAGATCACTTTGATTTCATGTTTGTTTTCAAAAAGCATGGGGTTGAAAGTAAAGCACAGGACTCCATTTCATTTGTTGATTATTCTTGTCAAAGCCAATTTATTTTCTTCCATCACCACTAAAAAGTGGACTAGCCTTATTTATTCCCTGTTTAAAGATCTAGTTAGATCAAAAGAAGCAAGATTGGGTGTTTTGAAGAGCACCTGGGCAGTTAGGAGTTGGGATGGAGGTGCTCTTTGATGGCCCCGAAGAGGCCGGGTGAGATGGTGTGTGCAGACCAGATGGCTGATGGGTGTGGGGTTCCAACAGGGAGGTTCTGTAGAGGCCCATAGAGCACTGATGGCTGTTTCATTTAATAAGTTAATAACTAATAATGAGAATGTCTTTGAAGGAGCCTCTTGGTGTCTTGCAGTGATATCTATTATTAAAGCATCCAATAACATGAAAAGAAACCCAAGGGTAAATGATTACAGAGATTGTGATCATTTAGGTAAATCCTGCTGTGTCATCTTGGTGCCCTGTTCCTGATATTATATATAACAGCCTTTGTAAAGTGCTTCTAATTCTACCCCAAAGTGCTTGTTTCTCTGGAATTCAAATGAGTAACTTTATGTGTCAGAGTCAATGTCTAATCACCAAATTCTCTCATTTAGGCATTGTTTTCCCCAATTTACAGATGTGGAGACTGAGGTGTAGATAATTAAGTGACTTGCCAAAGTTCCAGCGCTGGTAGATGACAAACTTGAGATTTGAATCCAGGTCTCTAAGCTCCAGACCCAGAGTTATCTCCCCTGCCTCTAGATGGTGACGTGACATTTTTCACCTCTGGAAACTTTTCTGGAGCTAATAGTTGAAGTTCAGAGGAAATGACTTGAAAAAAGATTCCAAAAGAACTATATACCATGACCAAGTGGGATTTATTCCAGGTATGCAAGACTGTTTGAACATTTGAAAAAATGTAATCTATCATATCAACAACCTAAAGAAAAAAAAATCATATAACCATGCCAGTTGGTGCAGAAAAAAGCATGTGACAGAATCCAGTATTCATTTATGATTAAAAAAAACACTCAGCAAGTTAGAAATAGAGGGGAGTGATCTGAACTTGATAAAGAAGCATTTACAGGAAATCTGTAGCTAATATCATACTTACTAGTGACGGACTGAATGCTTTCCTCTAAAATCCTCTGGGGTGAGGATGTCCACTCTCATTACTTCTGTTCAACATAGAACTGAAAATTCTAGCTAGACCAGTAAGTCAAGAAAAAGAAATAAAAGACATATATATTTGAAAGGAAGAAATAAAACTGCCCTTATTTGCAAATGACATAATTTTCTACATAGGAAATTCCAAATAATACACCAAAAATTCCTAGAAGTGATAGGCATATTCAGCAAGATCACAGGGAGGGGACCAGGAAAAGCACAGTAAATATAGGTAAGGTTGTTATGCAAGTTTATTTTTTAAATTTTTTAAATATGCAAGTTTACTTTTTAAATTTTTTAAATATTTATTTATTTGGTTTATTTATTTATTTATTTACTGTTATGCAAGTTTAAATCCTGCCCTTCTCTTTTTATAAGAGTTTCTTGAGATAAGGTCACCCCCCTCTTCCCAGTACTGTGTGGGAGACACCCTTACAAAAGAAATTTTCCTTATACGTGTAAATGTCTCTTACAAAAAGGTAACTTCTACTTGGTTTCCAGAGTTCCTCCCATGTCTGCTATTTCTTAAAAAATAACCATCCTAAAATAATCCTTATGCCAAACAGACACATTTTGGGGTGGCAAAATTCTGCCCTCCTGCAGAGTAATGCAATTTCTATCACAATCTCAGCAAAGGTCTTTGTAAGAACAAAGAAGACATAAGACAAGCGTCTTTATACAAGGCCATAGAGTAGTTAAACCGATCTTGACAAAGAAGGGTCAAGTGGGAGGAATCACTCTATGTGATATTGTCGTACCATATAGCTACAGCAATCACGACAGCACGGTATTGTCAGAGACAGGAACATAGAGACATAGATCAAGGAACAGAATACAGAACCCAGAAATATGCCCAGGCAAATAGGCTCAGCTGGTTTTTGGCAAAAGCGCAAAGGCACTTGAAAACGGAGGAAGGATAACCTTGTCCACAAATGTTACTGGGGCAGTTGAACATCTGCAGACAAAAAACTGAACCTCGACCTAAACCTCACACCTTAAACAAAAGCGAACTCAGACTGAATTTACATTAAAATGTAAAATATAAAATTAGAAAACTTTTAGAAAAAAAAATCTTTGGGATATAGGACTAGCCCAAGAGTTCTTAGACCTGACACTGTCAGGGAGGAAGAAAGTCAAAAGAGGATGTTGGGGGTAGTGGTTTGGGACTTCAGGGGTATTGGATGGGGGAGCAATTCACAGGAGATGGAAGAGCAAATGTTTGGTAAATAAATGTTTGCAGAGACAGTGGGACCCAGGGAGGAATTTTAACCCAGAGACGTTCCTCCCTGTCTACTCACCTAGTTCACACTATAGTTATCTATGGTGATGGCTCCCTTCCTGGAACAGTTCCTCTGTTTACATTCTTTTAGGCAGATAGGGGGAAGGTCAAAGCTTCTTTCTGAGTCTTTGGGGCCTTAAAAATAATCAGCCAACATTAAGCTTCATGCCAGAGAGACACAATTCAGGATGTCGTATTTTCTCCCCTACGACATGGTTGCAGTTTTTGGCTTTTCCCAGCTCCCCACTAGTCATTTTCTTTGCTTGACATTTTTTGCTTTCTGTAGTTTTAAAATTCGTTCATCAGCAAAACAGAACAGTCTATTATGCAGAGCATCATTGAAAGCTCCCTCTGGGGCTTTGAGACGTTTCTCTGCGAAGCCGAGAAGTGGCATTGCGTGTTTCCCTGGCATGCGTTTTGGTCTTGTAAACTAGCATCCTCGGGTCAGGAGCTGGCCTCCAGATGGGCCAGCCCACCACAGCACTTCACTAATTTCAGGTTCGGGCTGACCAAGAATGACTCGTGCTTTCTGGTTTCCCTGGCACATGGCTGACATCACAGGGCTGACTCATTGTGATTAACACAGGGACTGCAGGCGCAGCCTTCTGCAAAGACAAAGCCAGCATCACTTGTCTCACTGCACCGCCGAGTGCCGAAGCTTCCATTTCCTCATCGGGAAAATGCTTTTTGCCTCAAAGAGCTATTGTGAGGAACAGAGGGTAGAAATAGCTGTGAAGCACTTGCGCCAGCCAAGGAAATGTGAGTCATCACCCGAGTCTCAAGTAGGATTGGGCTCGGCCACGAGTAACAGAAACCTCCAAATACCTGTGGCTTAAACAGGGTAGTTTATTTCTCTCTCATGATCAAGTCCCAGGGAAGTTATAGGGGAGGAAAAAATTTTTTCCTTCTACCCCTCTGAATTCTTAGCTGAGACCCCTGTAATAAAAGACAGAAAAAAAAGACAGATTAACAGAGAAAAACAACTAGAAGTTTATTAACATGTGTATGTCCTGTATGCCTGGGAGAGACCCAGGGAAACAGAGTGACTCCCTGAGGTGGCCTGACCAGTTTCAGTATCATCTACAGCTAAAGACAAAAGAAAGAAGGGTGTTGAAGGGGGTAGCTCTAGGGGGTAACCAGGAAGAGCATGGCAAACAAGGCCAAGGTTGTTATGCAGATTGAAGTTGGTGCCTTTTTTACTCACTGATGAGAGTCGCTTGTGATTTACTCATCCTCCTCTTCCTGGTACAGAGAGGGAGACCCTTACAAATGGAGATTTTCCTTATAAATGTGACGTCTTTTGCAAAAGGGTAGCTTCTGTTTTCAGAGCTTCTCCTTTGTCTCACTTCTCAAAGTAATCAGCTCTAAATAATCCTTATAGCTGTTAAAAAAAAAAAGACAGTGGGCTCAAAATGGAGTCATCTGTGCTAAACCCAAGTCACCAAACGGAGACTTAATACCTCATTTAAATACAGTTTTAACCACTCCCAGGAAAAGAATCTTAAACCAATCAGACCAGCACTAGTGAGATAATCTGTCTGACGGACCCCTACGGTTCCCCACAGGAACGTGACCTTGCCACAATCCACTCTTTGCTAGTAACTTCCTTGTTCTACCCATAAAAGCCTTTTATTTTGTACAGCTCCTCAGAGCACCTTTCAGTCTGCTAGATGGGATGCTGCTTGATTCATGAATCATTGAATAAAGCCAGTAAGATCTTCACAATTTACTTAGTTGGGTTTTGTTTTTTAACATGGCCAAGAGGCATATTTTGGGGTGGCGTATTATGCTACTCTTCAAAGTCTGGAGCACGTGTGGCTCCACAAAGCTCCTAAGGACCCAGATTCTGCCTGTATTATTGGTCCTCTGGGTGGTTTCTCTTCTCACAGTCATCTCATGACCCAAGAGGGCTGCCGGAGCACCAGCCAACTCTGAGGGAAAATACATTCCTGTGTGTTTCTCCTCTACTAAATACTTCACTCCTGGTGCTTCTGGTCACCAAATGAATGGTAATGTTTCTCACACCAGGCAATTCTGTGACATCAGCTGGGTGTCCTACAATTCAACTCAGTTCTGACACTATCTGCCTGGAGACAGCATCAGATCCTACAGTCTAAGGGTTCAGTCCCACAAGACAGCCCTTCCCCCTGCCCCTACTTCAGATGCCAGTCACAAATCCAGGTTGTCACCTGTGCTTCTGTCTGATAGGCTGTAGATTGGAGTTTCCACTGACCCCCCTCCTTGAGTTTGATTAATTTGCTAGAATGGCTCATGGAACTCAGGAAAACAGTTTACTTACTAGATCATCCATTTACTAGGAAGGATATTAAAAAATGCAAATGAACAGCCAGATGGACAAGATACATAGGGCAAGGTCTGGAAGGGCCCCAGTACAGGAGTTTCTGTCCGCATGTAGTTTGGAGTGTGGATGTGAATGCATTTTTGTTCACCAACCAGGCAGCTCTCCAAACACTGTCCTTTTGGGTTTTTGCGGAGGTGTGATTGATTAAATCCGTGACATTGCTGATGAATTCAACTTCCAGCTGCTCCCAGGAAGTTGGGGGGTGGGGCTGAAATTTCCAACCCTCTGTTCAAGAGGTTGGTTCCCTTGGCAACCAGTCTCTATCCTGAGGCTAATCAAGGAGATTTCCCGAAATCACCTAATTAAACAGAGGGGCTTGAAAAGGGCTTGTTAAGAGTAACAAAAGGCATCTTCATGGCTCTGATCACTTAGGAAGTTCCAGAGGTTGTAGGAGCTCTCTGCTAGAAACAAGATGAAAACCAAAACCATATTTCTTATTATAAATCACATTATCACGCAGGCATATCCACATTCTAGCCAGGAGGGAGGAAGAGAGTGAGGAAAAACACATCTTCTATCAAGAATGCTCTCTAACAACAAAGACCTACTGTAGAGCACAGGGAACTATATTCAGTATCTTATAATAAACGATATTGAAAAAGAATATGAAAAGGAATATATATATGTACAACTGAATCACTATGCTGTACACCAGAAACTAATACAACATTGTGAATCAACTATCCCTCAATTTAAAAAACAGAATGCTCTCTGGCAGTTGTACAAAACCCTCTGTTCCCATCCTGTTGGCCAAACCTTAGTCACATGACCAAACCAAAATGCAGAGGGGGCTAGGAAATGTCATTTTTTTCCCACTTGGTTATGCACTAAACAATGAAGGTTCTATTATTACAGAAGAAGGGAAATTACATAAAAAGGTTGGCACCCTAGGAAAGTAGAGGTGACTTTCATCAGTTACCTGTGGGAAGGTTGTGCCATCTGTCAGCAGACTTTAATCAGGGTAACCAAAATATGCACAAGTGAAGTTTCACATCCAGACAAACTTCTCCAGGGTCACATTTGGCCTAAAAGTTACAGCCCCTAACACCCACCCCCATCCTCACCCCTGAGCGAACTCACCAACTTCCCAACCTTGTAAACTGTTGTATAGTCAGGCCACACAAGATGGATGTTGTCTTGCTCTCTGTACATCCTCTGCTCGACCAGTGCCTGCTTCACCTGCAATCCTACTCACCTGACTGACCTTCCTACATACTTGCCCCAGGCCCCAGCTAGTGATTGTTCTAACCTTTAGATTAGAACATCTCCACCTGTTAGCATATCAAAGGGGCAAGGAGGAGCACGCCCCTCTACTGGTTTCCCTGGTAACCGATGAGCCCACCTGATGTCAATTCCCCTGTATAAGTGGTAACCTCCCCCTGCCCCCGGAAGTGAAACCTGCCGCCAGGTCCAGCTCACAGTCTGCCGCACACGGTGGGGCGGCGCTCCAGGACCTTGCTTCGAACAGGTAAGTCCCCCGTCCGTTAAACTGTTGCAAGAGAGGGAAATGCTGGAGTTCTTAGGATGGACCACCACGTGAGGGTCCTTGGTTTTGTGGAGGAAATTAAGAGTGCGCCAAAGAAAAGGGAAAATGAGTTTCTTTCGAGAGATACTCCATAGGCAGAATGTGAACTGTCTCACAGTGCGGGCGGCCCCGGGGTGTGGGTCGCTGGTTTTTTTGAGCTGAGTAATTTCACAGGCCAATGAGTGGGAGGAATATTCTTGCTGTTTTGGGGAGGGGTGGGGATTTCCCAGGAATTGGGCCACTGTCCGCTTTTTGGCCTTTTATGGTCTGCCTCGGAACTGTCGTGGTGTAAGGGGGAGTGATTTTTAGTATTACAGTGAAGCTATAATGAGCTGAAAGGTCAATGACCAGACTATTCTCAAAGCCACCTTGGTTTCAGCTGGTTCCAGCTGGCTTTAATCGCATCCCAACGGCTGCGTGCCTTCTTTTTTGTTGATCTAGTGGTTGTGTTCTGCCCCTTTCCCTCCTGTCTCATTGCCCCTCAGATTTTACTCCCACATTCTTATGGGAAGCAGAAGGGTGATGGTCCGTCTGTAGATGCTTCAGGGCTGGGCAGGCGTGTTGACCCTGCCTGTCAGGGATTAAAAAAATCTCTGGATGGCTGGTCTAGGGGTCCCATGGGCAGGACGGCTTCTTGTTTAAGTCAGAGGGCGATATGGGCTGGAATTCTCGCATAGCCACCATTTTGATGTGGAACTGTTGTGACCTGGAAGATGTGAACTTTACCAAGAGGTTAAAGAGGCAGGTTCCAAAGAGGAGGAGGAGGAGTATGACCATTCCTGGGCCCAGGAGGGGCAGGAACCAAATGAGGCTAGGGAGGGTGCTCTTAATGGTAACCAGATAGCATTAAGGTTTGACCCCTGGTTGTAGCGGTGTGATCATGATGCCTGTTTATAAATCTTTTTGATGTCTATCTTGATTTGGACTGAATTATTGATATAGGTACAACAGGTTTTGTTTATAACCACATAAACGCCACCCTGCTTGGCCAGCAAGTAATCTAAGGCCAATCTGTTGTCCTTGACCATATTGGCCAGTGAGTTCAAAACAGGTGGAAGTCTATTTAGGGCATTTCCAGTGGTCAGGGCTGGGCTCTCTAAAGTGTTGGTTAGATTTTCTAGGGTTACCTCTTGGCAGGCAAAGCCTCCCCGTGGAGCTCCCCACCCCCTTGCCAGTGCTATCGCTGCCAATATTAATCCGATGGCCTTTCCAAGACGGTATTGGATATTATTATTTATTGTGACTGTGAATGGGACCAAATGTCATAATGTATAGGCTCATGCCGCATATTATTGATATAAGGATAAGTGTTTACACAGAGGTCATTATTTTCCCTGGGGTGCCCTTGTCATTGGGCCCTTGTTCTGGGAAGTGCCACATATCCAGACATATCCTGAAGGTGCAATAAGAGATCTGGGAATAGGAGAATTTAACAAGCAGCCATTCAGATCCACAGAAGGGACAATTTATGAACACAATGTGTGGACAAGGGCCCATTAATATGTACAAAATAGTTAAGTCCAGGAGTATTCCATGCCCTCGGCTTAGATAAGATGCTGAAGCAAGAGGGTTCTACTCATCGCTTCCACAGAGCCTGACAATTTTTTGTCTGTTCTATCGCTATCCCAAAGGCAACTTTGTCTGGTGTTCATTATACACATACGGAGTGGACAGAAACTGGGAATGTAGTTCAGTTCCAGGTTCCAAAACACTGTAATAATATTACGATCTGGTGGCCAAGGATTGTTCCAAAGAGGCTCACCACAGCCAAGACAACCATTAGAGGTATAGTGGCTTGGGAAGCATGACTGGTTTTCTGGATAACAAAAGTAGCCATGATTAACGGAAAAGTTACAAGTCACCTTTTTAAAAAGAGTTAAATGTAGGCAAGGCATGGTTTTGCCCATGGCACTCGTATGGGGAGTGGGGTTTCCATGTGTTTGAATTTGTGGAGCTCTTGTTGTGTGTGCCTATTTGTGCATGTAACAATTACTGTAAGCCAGGATTTTTGTGGCAGACCCAACAATTAACTAGTTTTTCTCCCCTGCCGACTATTTTAGCTGTGTTTACATTATTTTCCCCTTCCCCCTGAGCCGTGACTACCGTCAGAAGTCCTACTAGGAGTATTATGGCTTTTGACATCATATTACTAAATTTGTTCAGACCCCACAGGGGCAAAGAAGATATTTGCCAGGAGGAGAGGGTTCTGAAAAAACGGCCGAATATGAGCATGATAGTCAGAAACACGAGGATTATTAGACCAACCCATCAGGGCTGCATGAAGTCACTTATCTGTTCTGTTGAACAGGTATCTGAGGTCTCCCCTGGCTCGCAAGAGTAGATCTCTCTGGTTCCTGTTGGGACTTAGAAGATACAGGATTTATTCCAGACAGATGTACCCAATTAGTAACTCCCTGTAGCTTGACAACGGTAGGGGTACTTAGTAACACTTGGTACGATCCCTTCCATTTTGGTTGTTGCTGGTCCTCAGGGGACCTTTCTTTCCAAGTTTTTAGTAGGACAGGGTCCCCTGACTGGACAGAGACTTCGATCTTTTCTTTTGAGGGGATGGGTAGCACTTTGTTTCCGTATTCTTGGAGGAGCTCAAGCTAACGATGTAGGAGACCAATTTGTTGGTTTCCTCATTAAATAAGAGATCGGAAGTCAAAAGGGGCTTCCCGTAGGTCGTTGCAAACGGGCTAAGTTTTAAAATTCCCTTTGGGGTCATCCTGGTCTGTAGAAGGGCTACAGGGAGGAGGGAGGCCCAAGTTTCCGAAGTCTCTTGGCACAGCTTAGCAAGCGTTCTTTGTAGAATATGATTGGCTTTTTCCACCTTGCCTGAGGATCGGGGCCTCCAGGAAGAGCGGAGGCGGTAGTTAATACCCAGGGCTGAGGAAACCTGTTGGTTCACCTTGGCAGTGAAGGAAGGTCTGTTACCACTCTGTAGCCTCTTGGGTAACCTGAGTCTTGGAATTATCTCTTTAAGCAGAAACTTGGATACTTCTGTTGCCTTTTCAGTCCTAGCAGGGAAAACTTATGTTCATCCTGTAAATGTGTCTATGAATACCGGTACTTAGCTCCATCCCCTACATTGGGGGCATTTGGGTCAAGTCCATTTGCCAGTCTCCCCCAGATAGGTTCCCTGAAGTTGTATAGGCCAAGTTAAGGGTGGAGGTATAGGGTGGCTTCTTGGGTCATTGCAGGCACAAAGTCTGCAAGCCCTGGTGACATTTAACAGTTTGGGACAGTCTCTCACCCAGGAACACCAGAGTAACCAGTTTGAATAGGGAGTCCCGCCCTAAGTGGGAGGATTTGTGGAAGTGCTTAATTTTCCATTCCTCGGCCCCAGGAGTGAGAAGCTTGTTATCTTTTGTCAGTCACCCTGAGTGGTCTCCTTCCAGCCCCCTACACGAGCCCACTCGAGTTCTCCAGGCGTACAGCCTGGCATTGTTGGAAAGGGGGAAAGGGGACTGAGGGGTATGAGAGCTGCATCTTGTTGGACCAGTTGTTCTTTGACTGCAGTCTTAGCGGCCTTATCAGCCAGGGTGTTCCCCCCTATAAGGGAGGTGTTGCCTTTAGTGACCTCTGCAGTGAATGACTGTAACCTCCTTTGGAGGCTGGACGGCTTCCAGGAGTTCTAGGATTTCTGCCTGGTGTTTTATAGGGGACCTTTTGGCTGTTAGTAGTCTCCTTTCTTTCCACATGGCAGCGTGGGCACGGAGCCCTGGGGATCCATACCTGGAATCAGGATATATATTAGTTCTCAATCCCCTTCCCAGCTGGAGTGCTCTGGTCAAGGCAATCGACTCGGCCTTTCGGGTGGAAGCGTGAGCTGGCAGAACTCCAGACTCAACAGTTGTCTGCAGGCTGAGTGTGGCAGAGCCGGCCTTTCTCACCCCTTCGTATATAAAACTGCTTCCATCAGTAAACCGTTCTGCGTCGGGATTGGTCAGGGGCTCATCCTTGAATTTGGATGGTCAAGCTCAAAACCACAGGCAAATCCGGGCTGTGGAGGGAAGGAAATAGCTCCCGTCGATGTCGGATAAACTTTGTTCACTCTTCAACCAGTTCCCACTTATGAAGCGCTTATTCTGGGCTGGGCACTGAGCTAAGTTGCTATTGGGAGTGAAAAGTAAGACACAGCGGCCTAGTATGGGAGGAGGACATGTACACAAAGCGTGGCAGTTCGGGGAGACTGAATTCATGAATTCAGCACAGTGGGAATGTTGGAGAAGGGTGTACAGAGGAAACGGTTCCTGAACTGGGTTCTGAAGTGAGCAGGAGCCCTTAGCTGGAGAAGAGGAAAGGCATTCCCAGCTAACGGAACAGCACCAGCAAAGCCACGGAAGCTTAGAAGAACGTGGCCCAGTGCAGGTGACCACAAGATGACTGTGTGATGAGGAATGATGGGAAATGAGGCTGGTGAGGATGCAGAAGAAGATTGGCAACATGTAGTAAGCATCTAATATGCCCCTGGTACTGTGCTAAGTACTTGATGGACACTGAATTTTTACAACAGCATGGTATTATTATCCCCATTTCACAGATGAGCAAACGGAGACTCAGAGGTTAGGCATGTTAACAGAGACCACACAAGGACTCGGTAGGGCTGATACTTGAATTAAATCTGACTGCAGGAGCTATTCTCTCAAACAGTTAAGACTTTTTTCCTGGCAGTGTTGGAGGATGCCATGGAAGTTTGCTCTTACCTATCTTTCATCTATTTATTTATTTCTGGCTTCATTGAGATATAATTCACACACCATACAATTCTTCCATTTAAACCATTCAGTGGTTTTTAGTATACTCACAGGGTTGTGCAACCATCACCATGATCAATTTAGAACATTTTTATCACCCCCAAAACAAACCCTGTATCCATTAACAGTCACTCCCCATTTCCCCCAGCTCTTGGCAAACACCAGTCTACTTTCAGTCTCTCTAGATTTGCCTGTTTTTGACATTTCATACAAATAGAATAATACGTATGTGGTTCTTTGTGTCTGGCATCTTTCACTTAGTATGTTTTCAAGGTTCATCCATGTTGTAGTGTGTGTTAGAATTTTGATCCTTTTTATGGCTGGATCATATTCCATTGTATGGATCAACCATAATGCATAAACCATTATTTATCTATTCATCAGTTGATGGTCCTTAGAAGCTTTTTTTTTTAAGTTGAAGTATAGTCAGTTACAACGTGTCAATTTCTGGTGTACAACATAACGTCCCAGTCATACATATACATAACATTCTTTTTCATTATAGGTTACTACAAGATATTGAATATCGTTCCCTGTGCCATACAGAAGAAATTTTGTTTCTTATCTATTTTATATATAGTAGTTAGTACTTGCAAATCTCGAACCCCAAATTTCTTATAAGCTTTTAGGCTAAGGTGAAACAGGAAGTGTTGTGATTTAGAAATCTTATTTTGGTGAGTCTGGAAGTGAGATGAGGTGAGGCTAGAGGCAGGGAAACAGGGTGTCATTTCAGTGGCCACTGAAAGAAAGAATGAAGGCTTCCTGAGTAAGGATCAGGCTTGGCCTCTCCCTCATCTTGGAATGCCCCCACATAGGAAGAGGGGAGTAAAGCAATGCTAAATGACCGCCGTAGAGCACTAAAAAACACATTGTCCTCCTTTCACCCCCTCCCCCCAAAGGTGAGAGGATCAAGGACTGGTGGTAGAGATGAGGAGACACATTGGAGAGAGGCTTAGAAGGTGAAAATATGACAAGAAACTAGAAACTTCATACAGGATTCCTATTTGCTTTTGCTAATCCACGCCCTTTGGGTTTCATCTTCCATCCTGAGATGCTTATCAGAGATTTTTCTTGCAATATTCTCATACAAGTGTGTGCGTTTCCATTGTATATACACCTAGGAGTGGAATAACTGGGTCATGGGGCATTCATATCTTCGGCTTTAGTTGATAATGCCAAGTTTGCCAATTTACATTCCCTTCCTCGGTGTATGAAGTCGCTATTGCTCCACACTGTTACCAATACTTGCTACTGACACCACCAGTGTATTGAATGTATAGTGATATCTGGATGTTTTAATGTATACTTCCCTGATTACTACTGAGGCTGAGAATATTTTCACATGTTTATTGGTTAGTTAGATGTCTGCTTTTGTGAAGTACCTGTTCAAGTTCCATACATCTTTCCACTGGGTTGTGTGTCTTATTGATTTGTAGGAAATCACCCATTGACATATATATATTTTTGCCTTTTCATCTTCTTAATCATGTATTTTGAAAATAGTCTTAATTCATTAGTAAGATCCTAAATTTAGTAGTTTAACTTATCAGTCTATGATTTGTGCTTTTTGTGTCCTATTTAAATCATCTTTTCCTGCCTTACATTATGAGAATATTCTAGAACACTATTTTGTAGAAGCTTTGTTTCACGTTTCCCATTTGATTCTATATTCTGTCCAGAGTTGATTTGTGTGTATGATGTAAAGTAGGAATCAATAATTATTTTTTCCACATGGTTAACCAATTGTGCTCGCATTATTTACTGAAAAGACTGCACTTTCCCCTCTGCCCACTGCTCTGCCAGTGTCCAAATATACTGGGACTGTTTCTGGGGCTATTTTATTCCACTGGTTTATATACCTATCCTCGTGCTAAAACCACACCGTTTACTTACTGTAGCTTTATGGTAAATCTTAAGTCTTTAGACTCACAGATATAGAATACAAACTTACAGTTACCAAATGTGAAAGGGAGGCTGGGAGGGACAAATTAGGAGTATGAGATTAACAGAACTACTATACATAAAATAGATAAGCAACAAGGATTTACTATATAGCACAGGGAATTACACACAATATCTTATAATAACCTACAATAGAATATAAATAGCAAAAAAACCCCCAAAAACCCAAACACCAAAACTGAATCACTGTGCTGTACACCTGAGACTAACATAATATTGTAAATCAACTATACTTCTATTAAAAAAATCTTTAGAGGAAGTTTTCCCACCTTGTTTTTCTCTGTCGGATTGTCTTGACTATTCTTTGGAATTTTCAGGTAAATTTTATAATCAGTTTGTCAGTTTCCACAAATAAAACAGAACAAACCAAAAAAATCTTGTTAGAATGTTGAATTCGATTGCATTGAACCCATAGATGAATCTGGGGAGAATTGACATCTTCATGATGTTGCGTCTTCCCATCCATTTCTCCCTTTATTTAGGTCTTTTGAGCTTTCCAATAACGTTTTATAAACTATAACCTACATAGGAGTCTTGCGTGTCTTTCGTTAGACTTATTCCTAGGTGGTTGATGTTGTTCAAATCTTCTACATCCCTACTAATTTTTTTGTCTTCTTGTCTTTCATTACTGAGAGAGGTATACTAAAATAGCCCACTATTACGTTGATTTGTCTATTATTCCTTGAAATTCTGTCATTTCTTCCCCTTTACTTTGAGGCTAGATTGTTAGGTGATTACCAGTATAGAATTGTTATATCTTCCTAGTGGACTGAACTTTTTTATTTTACGATGAAATGATCTCTAATAATGCCTTTTGCCTTCAAGTCTCTTTTCTTTAAAATTAACATAGCTACAGTGGCTTCTTTTGGTTAGTATTTTCATAATACATCTTTTCAGTCCTTTTATTTTAAACCTTTCTTTGCCCAATGCTTAAAATGTGTCTCATAAGTCTAGAGATTAAAATTTTAAAAAGTACAGTCTGACTATCTTTTTCTTTTAATTGGAGCACTTAGTCTAGTTCCATTTAATGAAATTTAAAAAATACATTTGACTCTACACTTTCTTGCTAAGGTCCTCCTGTTGTATTATTATTTTTTCTCTTTTTTGCCTTCTGTTGGAATGATTATTTTTAATTTTTCCAAGTTTTATTAGTTTGGAAGTTATACACTTTTTTAAAAAAATTTTTGGGGGGATGTGATTAGGTTTACTTACTTATTTTTAGAGGAGGTAGTAGGGATTGAACCCAGGACCTCATGCATGCTAGGCTTGTGCTCTACCACTTGAGCGCTACCCTCCCCCTGGAAGTTATACACTCTTATTCTTCCTTTAGTGGTTACTCTAAACTTACATCCTTGAACCACAAAAGTTTAACATTAATTAATGCTCATACTGTCTCCCTTGACAATGTAAAGACCTCAAGACATAGTAACTCTCTTTATGTTCTTCCCAACTTATCTGTCAGAGTTAGCACATATTTTAATTCTTTGTGTGTTTAAAACCCAACCCAACATTATTGTTACTCATTTGTACAGATGTATCCATCTATTTACCTATTCCTCATGTGCCTAGTTATCTTTTGTTGTCTGTCAGATGGTGTAGCTGCTGAATTATTTGTGGAAAATATTCGAGGCCTAGGGTGCTGTTAATTTCCTCCAGAGATGAATGACATTTTCTTCTGCGAGGCGCCTGGGCACAGGCAATCTGGGATCACCTCCATCAGATGTCAGGGCTTGAAGGTTTGAAGCTGAGCAGTCACTGTGAGGCTCTGTCTAATCCTGGAAGGCCAACTTCCAGGGTCCACACTGAGAGTGAGGGAAGTTCATTAGCCCCTCCTCCTTCTCCCCCCGCCCCCACCCCACAGACATGCTCGTCCCTTCCCCCTACCCCTGGGAAGCTGTCACAAGTGCTTCTGGGCCTCCTCCTCTGGAATGGGCACATGTCCCCAGGGGAAAGGGCCTTAAATGCTCACTTACTCCCTTGGGCATCAGTTTCCTCCCAGATCCTGGCCCTGTAATTCTTCACTATCTTGTTGGTTTGCTAACTTCTCCAAACAGATGTTTTAAATATTTCAGTCAACCGTTTCATTTGTCTGAAGTATGAGGCTTGGTACAGATCACATAGTCTGCTATTCGTGGAGTGCAAAACCCCTTATTTAGACTTTAATTTCTAATTTTCCTGATTATTTGTGAGTTTCTAGAAAGGTCATACAGATTTTATCTTTGGTGAGTTGCCTGTTTATATACATGCTCATTTTTTCCCTTTTGAAATAGATTTTTAGGAATTTTTATGAATTATGGATAATTCTTTGTTAGTCACATGTGCCACTAGCATCATCTTCAGGTGTGTAGTTTATCTCTTCAATTTGTTTATGGCGCCTTCTGAAAACAACTTTTTTTAAAAAAAAAACCTTTATTGTGGTATCGTTCTTGTACAGTCAACTACACATATTTCAGATGTACCATTTGATTTTTGATAGATGTATACACCAGTGAAACCACCACCACAGTCAAGATAGCTATTTCCATCACTCCCCAGAAGGTGCAATTTTTGAACTCCCAATTTAACCCTTCCTATCCCCTTTACTCCCTGGTAACCATAAGTTTATTCTCTGTGCCTGTGAGTCTGTTTCTGTTTTGTAGATAAGTTCATTTGTGTCCTATTTTTTTTTAAGATTCCACCTATAAGTGATACCATATGGCATTTTTCTTTTTCTTTCTGGCTTATTTCACTTAGAATGACGATCTCCAGCTTCATTCATATTGCTGCAAATGGCATTATTTTATTCCTTTTTATGGCTGAGTAGTATTCCATTGTATAAATATACCACATCTTCTTTATCCAGTCATCTGTTGATGGACATTTGGGTTGTTTCCATGTCTTGACTATTGTAAATAGTGCTGCTGTGAACATTGGGCTTCTGTGAACATTGGGGGTGCATGTGTCTTTTTGAATTATATTTTTCTCCAGGTATATGCCCAGGAATGGGATTGCTGGATCATATAATAAGTCTATTTTTAGTTTTTTAAGAAACCTCCATATACTGTCCTCCATAGTGGCTGCACCAATTTGCATTCCCACCAACAGCATAGGAGGGTTCCTTTTCCTCCACACCCTCTCCAGCATTTATTGTTTGGAGACTTTTTAATGATTACCATTCTGACTGGTGTGAGGTGATACCACATTGTAGTTTTGATTTGCATTTCTCTAACAGTGATGTTGAGCATCTTTTCATGTGCTTGTTGGCCATCTGTATGTCTTCTTTGAAGAGATGTCTATTTAGGTCTTCTGCCCATTTTTTGATTGGATTGCCTTTTTTTTATATTAATTGTATGAGCTGTTTGTACATTTTGGAAATTAGTCCCTTGTTGGTCACATCATTTGCAAATATTTTCTCCCATTCTGTAGGTTGTCTATTCGTTTTGTTGATGGTATCCTTAGCTGTGCAAAAGCTTTTAAGTTTAATTAGATCCCATTTGTTTATTTTTGCTTTTTTTCACATTACTGCAGGAGCTGGTTCAAAAAATATATTGCTGTGATTTATGTCCAAGAGTGTTCTGCCTATGTTTTCCTCTAGGAGTTTTATAGTATCTGGTCTTACATTTAAGTCTTTAATCCATTTTGAGTTTATTTTTGTATGTGGTGTTAGAGAATGTTCTAATTTTAGTCTTTTTCAGGTAGCTGTCTAGTTTTCCCAGCATCGCTTATTGAAGAGACTGTCTTTTCTCCATTGTATATTCTTGCCTCCTTTGTTGTAGAGTAATTGAGCATAAGTGCATGGGTTTATTTCTGGACTTTATATTCTGTTCAACTGATCTGTTTTTGTGCCAGTACTGGATTATTTTGATTACTGTAGCTTTGTAGTGTAGTCAGAAGCTGGGGAGCCTTATTCCCCCAGCTCCATTCTTCTTTTTCAAGATTGTTTTGGCCATTTGGGGTTTTTTGTGCTTCTGTACAAATTGGAACACTTTTTTGTTCCAGCTCTGTGAAGAATGTTGCTGGTAATTTGATAGGGATTGCATTGAATCTGCATATTGCTTTGGGTAGTATGGCCATTTTAACAGTATTGGTTCTTCCAATCCAAGAACATGGTATATCTTTCCATTTGTTTATGTTGTCTTCAATTTTCTTCATTAGCATCTTAGAGTTTCTGGAGTACAGGTCCTTTGCCTCCTTGGGTAGGTTTATTCCTAGGTATTTTATTATTTTTGGTGTGATGGTGAATGGTATTGTTTCCTTAATTTCTTTTTCTGCTCTTTCATTGTTAGTGTATAGAAATGCAACTGATTTCTTTATATTAATTTTGTGTTCTGCAACTTTACCAAGTTCATCGATGAGTTCTAGTTTTATGGTTGCTTCTTTAGGGTTTTCCATGTATAGTATGTCATCTGCAGTGACAATTTTACTTGTTTGTTTCCAATTTGGATTCCTTTTATTTCTTTTGCTTCTCTGATCGTTATGGCTGGGACTTCCAAAATTATGTTGAATAAAAGTGATGAGAGTGGGCATCCTTGTCGTGATCCTAATCTTAGAGGAAATGCTTTCAGCTTTTCCCCATTAAACAGAACTTTTTAGTTTTTAATTATATTAACTTTATCAGTCTTTTTCTTTTATGGCTTATACATTTTGGGTTTTAAGAAATTAGTCCCTTAGCCCGAGGTCGTAAAAATATTTTACACACACATATACATGTATGTGTGAAATATTACATTTATATGTGTTTTAGGTTTAAAGGTTGCTTTCAGTTAGGTCTTTTAGGCATCAAAAATTTTATGTATGGTGAGGTAGGGATGCAATTTTAATTTTTTCTGTATAGATAATTCAATAGAATCGTCCTTGATTTCACCACTGCACTGAAGTCCCACTTTGTCATATCGAGTCTCCCGTACTTGTGGCTCTGTCTCCGAGATCTCCACTCAATTCTTTGGGCCTCCTTGCCTTTTCCTGCACACTGCTTTTATTATGTCAACTAAGCCCTCTAACATGCTTTATTTTCTGTTTGGGCAACCCTCCCCTTAAGATGTTTAGTCTTTTCAACCTCAGACAATCCTCCATTGTAGTTTGTTTAGAAAAGTGACCGGTGTAGTTCAGCCAGCTGAAGTGGACAGCTCGAGTTCTCGTACAGGGATCCAGAGTGCTTCTTAGGGGAATAAACTGTTTTGACCACATTTCATGACTTGGCATGAGGTGTCCTTGGACTTCATGCTGCCTCTTTCCCCCTCTCTGCCACTATCTGATCCTCCCTGTCCAGGGCTATGCGGCTGGAGGAGGCTGTCATCACAGGGGAATGGGAGGCACTCAGGCTGTCGAGAGATCAGGGCCTGAGGGTGACACCAGGCCAAGTCACAGGACTGGCTTTCCTGTCTTCAGCCACTGCTACGCCTCTGATATGGGCCACCAGACAGCCAGCTGCGAAGGGCTCAGGTTTTGCTCGCGTTAACTCATTTTAAAAACTGTCAATAGGCAGTCCCTTAGAGCTATCTGAGAGGCTGTCTCCTGGGTTTGAAGTCCTCAGAAAATCCACCAAATAAGTCATGACTCTCAAAAAAACAAAACAAAACTGTAAATAGCTTCCATCTACCTTAGCGTCACTGGAGCAATGATGGCTGTAATCATGTATAAAGTAATGTAAACTCCCCAAACAGTCACCCGGGCTCCACTAACAGGGCCGGGTACCACCTTGTGCAGAGAAGGAGGGCGAGGAAGAGGGCTTTCAGGGAGGAGGGAGAAGGCCGAGGAAGTTCCCAGCAGGTGC
Source organism: Vicugna pacos (assembly GCF_048564905.1). Taxonomy (NCBI): domain Eukaryota; kingdom Metazoa; phylum Chordata; class Mammalia; order Artiodactyla; family Camelidae; genus Vicugna; species Vicugna pacos. The sequence goes on from NC_133023.1 coordinate 32,072,508, forward strand.
GGGTCCTCCTCACTTAATGCTCACGAGCAGCCTATCAGGTGGACGTGCTTCTCTGTATTTCATCCATGGGAAAACTCAGCTGGGGGTGGGGGAGCTAAGCCAGGTGCCCAAGACACGCAGGTGAAAGCTGCGGGAGTCCGCAGCCTGGACTTGCTCGGCCACCCGCCCCCAGGCCCCCAGCTGTGAGTCAGGGAGGGGAGCACAGTGAACAGACATGGAGACTGAACCACAGAATTGTCCCTGCCGTGTTGTCCCAATGTCCCCTGACCTAAGGGAGCAAGGGAATGAGTTTGAGAGCCATTAAAAAACACCTTAAATATTATAAGTAAAATTGTAAGATAAAGAAATTTCACTTATTATCCTACCTTCATAACACCACCGCTGTTTGAAATTAGGGATATTTCTTTGTGGTTAAGAGCTCTCGGCCAGAAGACTGAGGAAGCAGGTACATACACCAAGGTGTGCGAAGCACTCGGTGCCTAGAACATCAGAGTGACTGCTCAGTCAGTGTCACTGGTTGCCTTTATTATTTTTAGATTCTCTTGTTAAAGTGGGTTCAGAGAAACAATTACCATGTGAAAAATATGAACTTTAATTTTTGTAGTAGATGTCACCGTGTTACTTGCAGTGCTATACGTAGTGGTTGAAAATGCCAGTTTCATTGACACACACACACTAGCTTTGAGTATCATAATTTTTAAAATACGCTAAGTAATGGGTCAGTAGAAGACCAAGTTTTTTTACTTTAACTTACTTCCTTGATCATTGAGACACTTTTCAATGTTTTTTAATAGTAGCTCTATTTATAAATCTGTTAAACATTCATGTCCTCTGTTCATATATTGTGATGTTAGTATTTTTAACCAGTTTATATAAGTTCATTGTATAATAAATATATCCACTCTTTGTATATCGTATTTGCTGCAAAATGTCTTTGTGAGTTTGTGGTCTACAACTTTTTCATATAAAGGTTTTTATTTTTATGGGATCAAATCTTTGAGTTGCTTCGTGACTTCTGAGTAAACTTAAAAAAGTTACTCTCTTCCAGAGTTTCACTGACTATTTAATTCTGTATTCTTTTCATTTTCTATCACTTCATCAAAGAATTCTTTGTCGAAAACTAGTTTTGGTGTATGGGGTCTTAATTGTTTTAGCTTTGGAACATTACAATCTGGAAGGGCTACTGACACCTCTTCTTTCCCTAGCATTTCCTTTAATTAAAATTAAAATGAGACAAAAAATCACTGTTTATTCTTCTTGATGAATAATCATCTTACAAAAGTCCAACATTTCTGCTTAGATTTTGATTTGGTATTAAACCTACACATCGATTTGGAAAACATTGATGCCATTAAAATACTTAGTTTTTTCCATCCAGGAACATTTCTCTGTTTATTCCGGTCTTTTACATTCTCAGTGCAGCTTTGTCTTCTTTTTATATAAATGGATTTTGTTGGTTTTTAAAAACTTGTTGCAATTGAGAATGGCATTCTTTTACCATTAAAATTTTCTAACTTTATTGTCAATATGTAAGAATACCATTGAGTTCTGAGTGTTTTTGTACCTGCTTTTTATTAACTTGAATGGATCTCCAGTTGTTCTCTTTGACATTTTAAGGTATGTGCTATTAGTAGCAAATCTGGACAATTTTGTCTCATCTTTTCCAATGCTTATACTTTGTTTTGTTTCTGGGTGGTGCTTTAAAAGTAGTATTAAACAATTATGGTAGGAAGAAGATATTTTAGTATGTGTTTTAATATGCCCCCCTCACTGCATTAAAAAATAGATACATATATTTTCATGGAAAAATACTAGCCTTACAGAGGTGCACAGAAGTGTTTATAGCAGTTGTCTCTGAGTAACGCAATCTGGTTGAAGTCTTTTTGTTTATCCTAATCATACTATGAAGATCACTGTTACTTAGATAATTTAAAAGATAATGGCAGTTGTAATGCCTTTAGTGTGTCACTTTTAGGTGGCTGATGTATGGTGAGGATATTTTCTATCCTTTACTTAAGTTTTTGTTTCTTTTCAAATTAGAAGTGGGTGTTGAATTTTGTGAATTTTTTTTGGCAGCTGCAAAGATGATCATGATCTTTCTTTTTTCTTATATGTAACTGAGGTAGATTTTACCTACAATAAAACGCACAGGTCTTAGGTGTTCACTTCAATGTGTTTGACATATACCCACGTGACTACCACCCCAAATAAGAAATAGAACATTTCCACCACCGCAGAAAGTTCTAGGGGAAATTCTGTGGTAAGCTGTTGATTGGTGTGGCTGAGCCTTCACCACCAGCCTGTGAACAGGCTTGATTTCTCCATCTCCAGCCTCGGTTTCGCGTCTTGAGGACCTGGAGCCACACGGAGGTCCCCACAGGCTGTCCCTGCTCCGGTCGTTCGGCTGACCACTCTGGGGACAGAAAGGAGCCCGATTCTCTGGCGGGCAAGTGGCCATGGGGTGGGGGGAGACAAAGCTGCCTTCTGACAGGCGATGAGGGGATAGTGGCAGCTCAGAGCTTTCAGTGATCTAAGAGCATGTCTGTCTATGGCCAAACCATCTTTGGGCACCTGTCCCTGAGATGTGAACCTCAGGAACGGCGTAGAAAGGATGTGCAGTGACCCCATGCAGCCTTGACCTTGACCATGGGGTTTCACCGGAGGCCCCATGGCTTGTGTGCTCATTCCTTGATTGAGAAAGTCAGACGCCACCTTCTGGGGCTTTCTCTCCTGGAGCACCTTGTCTCTTTGGCTGGGTTGCCAGCTGCCCTACTACATTGTCTTTCAAAGGGGCTTGGTACTAATTCTTGGTGACCTTGAACTCATGGTCACTGTCTACTACCCTGCACCAATCTCTTGTGTTCTTTTTGTGGATTCCCAGTCTCTGCTGCAGGGGGCCATGGAATGGCACCCAGTGTCATTTATTCAGCTTATCATATTACTGCCAACTGGGGAAGATACATGTTTCTGTTCATGTCTGCCCACTTAATACTGACATGTTGGGCGTGTTTTCAATGCCATGAAGTGCAGAAAATAAGGTCAATGGGAGCATTGTGCTTTTGATCCTCTGTATGTCTAGGGTAAGAAGTCTGCAGGGAGACAACTTGGGAGTTCGCGTCAAAAGGCCAGGGGCTCAGTTTCTTGGGTCTGAATGTGATCTAGGCACTTCTATATATTTTTGGTAGGGTGAGGTTTACTTGAGTAAAGCAAATAATTGCTCCTATTTGTTTCCTTAATACGAGTCCTCTTAAAGTGACCAGGAAAAAAAAAAAAAGAGCGCTGCGAGCACGTTCGGGCCAGGCTATTTCTGGGGCTGAGAGCACTGGACACGTGCAAGTGTGGGTGTCTGAAGCCACCATGGTTCTGTGCTTGGGCAGAGGCCAGGGCCAGGCCTGGGAAGGAAGGGTGGCAAGTAGGTCATTGAGGCATAAGAGGGGTGGCATCTCAGACCAAAGACCAGAGGCCGAAGCCAACCACCCAACACCGAGGGCAGCAGGCTTCCTCCTGGGCTTTCTATGCAAATGTTTAACAAAGGACAGCCTTTCCCTGCTGGGCGCCTACACCACTCAGATCAATTTAGACGGCTATTCTTAAGAGCTGTCACAACTTGGAATTTTTTCCCTATTTTTAAAGAAAATCTGAAGCTATTTTAGATCTGCATCCAAATGCAAGCAACTGAGTTTGAACTGCTCTCGGGATGCAGCTTGGACCAGCCAGGCTGCCAGGATGGGCGCCGGGAGTCGGGGGCATGCTCCTCCAGGAGAGGGAAGGCCTTTGTGGGAAGGTCTGTGAGGCCTAACCCTCTCCCTCTGACCGTCGGGTGGTTTGTCCTCAAGCTGTTTGGCCTGCAATCTGAGGAGACAACTGCCTTTTCATGTTTTATACATTTTATTCATACATTTCTCCAACTTTGAAATGACAAAAGCCCAATTCTATGGTTTCCCATTACACAGCATCCTACAGGTATGTATAGTCTACAAAGAATACTATGGAGTTTCTCTTCCTCCCCTGTCACACAAGAGATAACTGATGAGGGTTCCATCCGCTTGTCCCGGACTGGCAGTGCACCAGCGTTCTGGCCGTTCTGAGGACAGGGCAAAGGGATCGGGGCGGGGGGCGGGTGCGTGTGCTAAGGCATGTAAATAGATACACACAGAAAGAAAAGCGGGACATTTACAAAGAATCCGAACCTTTCCTATCCCCTCACCTCCTGGGTGTTGGAGGACACCTCCTGCACAAACGCTCTTGCACGCTAAGGCTTCGCTGTACCCTGCAAATACGTACAATGGGATACGGTGAAATATACAACAACCGTTAACATCGCTCTCTTTTTAATCACTGAGACAATACTTCAAAACCTTTTATAAAAAGGCAATTATACATACAGAAGAAAAGAACACGTTGGCAAAACTTTATGCGGAACAACCCCAGAACTGAGTTTGAATGGCGACGCGCCTGCCTTGCAGTGAAAACACGACGCTGTGGTCTCCGCACACGAGGGTGGTGCGGCGTTCCCGGCGGCCCCCGGGCCTGCTGTCCCCGCACCTGCGTGGGTGCCACCCCGGGACACAGCGGAGACCGGAGATCAGTTCCCCCAATTCTTGGTCTCTTCAAAATGAAAATAGGTGGGGCCACTCACCGTGGAGGAACGCCTATTTCTACTCCCAAGCAGAACTCCTTGAAAAGAGATTGCCCATCCTCTGGGTCCCAAGATGGTCACCCCCAGGGCTCTCTTGGTGAGACCACTGGCACGTTCCTTTGGTCATGTGCTGGAGAGAACGGAACCAACACATAAGTGGCAGCGAAGTTCCAAGTTTCTGTACATACGCAAATAGGGAGTTGTGCTTGGGGCCAGAAACGAGATCTCCTGTGTGGTGCCAAACATCTCTTTCCATTTTCTTTTGCTCGGTCCATTTGCACAGGTTCAAGATTTGATGGTCAGGTGAGAGGTGGCGGGAACTCTGGATTTTCTACCCCCTCCCCTCCAAGAGCTAAGACTTGGCGGTGCCTGTCCTAGAAATGGCGTGGCCCCCCTCCTCCTCCTCTCTCTGCAGCTGGGTCTGCCCACCTGCTGCAGCCCAAGAGTAGCAGAGAAAAGACCAGACAAAAGGGATGTGGACTGGTGAATATACTCTTTTTTTTCTCCCTTTCTCCCACTTCTGGATGCATGTCACATCTAAACTTCGCTCACTAAGCTGGAAGACCTGGGACTTCCAGTAGCTCCAAGTTTAAGGCAAACTGATAAGTGGGTGTGGGCAAAACCAATCAAGCATTGAGCCTAGACGTAACATCCTGTAACTGAAGACACCAAACGGAGAGGAAGACCTTACTTCTAAAGGGGTAAGAAGAGGAAAATTCTACCAATTGAAATGATTCATAGTTAAATCTTGTAGCCCTTCTGTTAGCTGCAGTGAGAAGCAAATTATCTTTCTTAGAGGAGAATTAATTAGAGGCGCAGACCAAGAGAAAGAGCGCTCAGGGACCTTTACACTATTCCATGTCGTGATCAGCCTCGGTATCATAAGCCCTTGTAAAGAGGATGGAATTAGGAGGCTGTGTTCAGTTCTGGAGAAACCCCTCCCCCCCACCACACACACACACACAGACGCACACACACACAGACACATACAAAACACAGCCTGATGAGAGGAAAATAAGCAGGAGGGATGAGGACCCGAAGGGGGCTTGTTTGGAATGCTGATTGCAAGGTGCCTTCTCCTCTTTCCAAGGAGACAGCGTGGGAGGCATTATAACTCAGAATTTATTAATCAAGAAATGTTCTTGCTAGCTTAGCGCCCTGTTCTCTTTGCCCCAAGTTAAGAGACTGACTGAAATGAAGAAAAGGACATCACAACAGTGGGAGACAAGACTTTGCTGTGGGCTGCCTGTCCTTAAAGGGACAGTATCCACGCCAGGCGCGTCCACTGTCCAATTTCTTCAAGGGTGGCTCAACTGAGTACACTTTTTCAAGGAATGAACTCAAAGCCTTAATGAACAGATTAACTACAAGTGACTTAAAAACAAATCCCCAAACCTCCTCTGCAGTAATGAGAGCAAAGGCTTTAAAAAAACATCATCGTCGCATGGAGCCCAGGTCTGGCGGGCTGGCATCAGCAGTGGGAGATGGAACGGCCCCGGGAAGGGCAGGACGCGCCGATCCCTCCGACCCCTCACACGGTGAGGGCCTCGAAGTATCTAGACACCCCACCAGCCGTGGGACAGGCGCCGAAGATGCCTCCCGAATGCAAATTGCAGGAAGTAGGTCACCCATTTCTTTTCCTGTCTGAGTGAATATTTTAAACCATCTCACCTGCCAGGAGAGACATTTGATTGCATTTGAGAAGGCTACCATATTATCCTGACACTGGGAAACTTGAGATGAATTGAGTGACGTTTTCTTTTTTAGCGTTCCAATTGAATATGGTGCGTGTGCAAAGGAAGTACTGCTTTATGATTAGAAAATCAGGACTTTTTTTTAACAACTAACTCGACATCTTAAAAAACACCCCCTTTTTTTGCTGTGGAGAGGGGGTTTGGGGTGTGGGAGAGAGCCCTCAGAACATGGCTCAATTGACCAGTGAAAGATTGAATATAATCATTTGCTCTGTTCTTTTAAAGAAAAAAATGATTTGGTTGATGGAATGGAAGCACTAAAGCAGCTTTTTAGTTGTTTTCTCTGATTGCTCAGTGGACAGCTGTAATGGAGTGGCAGCAGCAATGAGTTGAAATTACTCTGGATTCAGAAATATTTTCTGCCAGGTCACAAAGACAGTGCTTGAGAGAAGACGTGTATTAGTGGAATGGAACAGATGACCTCTGAGAAGTCACACGGAATGAGTTCTGGGTGCACGAGTTTTGCCATCTGCACAATGGCGAGAGTAGGGCCTGCCTGTGCGCTTCTCCCAGGACGCATCAGTGGCGGCGAAGGGAGGACCAGCGCTACAACGCTTCTCAGTTCTGGGGCTACAGACATTTCGGTTGGCATTGCTCTGCTCTCCTCTGCCTGGCCCACCTTTATCAGCTTGGTGGGTGCCTAAAGACAGAGGCACTGTCAGCATCTCTGGAGATAACTGGTCTCAGAGGGCAAGAGGGACTGGGGGGGTTTCTACCAGAGGGAGGGAGCGAGCCTCTGTTCCCCAGGTGTTGTGTTCTTCTTTGTGCTTCATTGGAAAAGAGGTAGAGTGGACACTTTCACACTGAGAAGAGCCCGGATTGTGGCCAGTAGCATCACGGAATGAATGTCTGGCCTTGGCATCAGTTAAATTTAAATCAATCCTAACTCAGCCCTAAACAGCTCTAGGGGTTTCTCTCTCCATCCAGAGTGTCTCTGGTTTGGTGGTTTGGTCACCCTGCTATGGGGCCCCAACAGAAAGCAGCTCACTCAACACTTTGTAAGCTGTATACTCATCTGGTCACCGACCAAGGACGACATCAGAGGAAAAATCAACATCATTTAATAAGAGTAGGTGGGAGGGGAGGGTGACACCCTAAAAGGAGTATACAAATGCCTTCTCTTTGTGGTCCTTCAAGAGGAGCTCTTCTGCTCAGAACACATCCTGCATATCCTGCCAAGGCACACATCAATGAGGCCATCTAACCGACAAGAAGCAAACACGATGGTATTTTTTTCAAAGATCACAGGATAACAGAACCACTTCACACCCTGACAATCTAATGAAAAACCTTTCACCGATCTCTGGCAAACAAGTCAGAAAACCCCCAGCCTGAGTCTCCTGTATTGGGAGAATGTGACCTCGTGGAAGGGTGATGAGATGGTTAATGTCTCTAAAGCAACAAGGACAGAAAATTCTCCTGTGCCAAGGGATACAGCAAGAGGAAGGAGAAACCACAGGTGGCCTCCAGCACATTGGTGGCCCTCGGGTGCACTGCACTCTGGGAGCCAGACGAGGTCCCAGCTGTGCTCTGGCAGAGTATTTTGTTGTCCTGTCAACTGATAGTCACTCCTGGGCCTTCGATGGTTCAATGAGCATCTAAATGGATTATAAAATCTCAAAGATTATCAGCTTGTAAACCTGAACAAATCTATAATGAAATGAAGGACCCAAAGGCATTTAATTATTGAACACATAAAAGGAAGTATATTTAAAAAAAAATTGGTCAAACTGTCCTGTTAGTTTATCATTTTAAAGGAATTTACAGGGCTGTTATAGATTATTCTTTTGGAATAATTCAGTTTATAGCAAATGCCTAAACTGGTTTCTTCATTGCACAGTATATTCTCTTAAAATGGGTGCTTTAAAACAATTACATACATATTAAAAATCCTCATTTCTTTGCTTAATTAAAACGTTAATACTCTCCGACAACACAGATCTGAAATGGTGAAACCAGCGATTCCCCCTCCCACCTTACAACAAAGTAAATTGAGACAAAATTACAAACACATTTCACTACGTGATTATTATTAATAAAAATCAGTTTGTTTTTGTTTTATAAAGTTGCCCGAAATGCAAGGGATGTGCATAGGTTTACAACTTAGTCATAATAGCATTTTATTCTTATTCCCCTGGGTGTGCCCCGTGAACGGAATGTACTTTGCTGTAGATTACAGATTGTTTTGTCCAACACAGACACACCGACAGCATAAACGCTCGCGACTGTCCACATGCATTAAGAGTCAAGACCCAACTTCAAATCTCTAAAAGGTTTACAGGGTGCTTCAAAGAGACAGTATCACATTATCTGGATGTTACATAAAGGACTTAAAAAAAATACTATTCTAAAAAAAAAAAAGGAAAAAGAAAAGGCCTTTAAAAATTTATGAGTTTTGTAATCACTAGACTGATTTCAAATAAATAAAGGAAAGAAAGATATTCCAATCCATAAAATCAGACTCTAAAAAGAATGTAGTGTTCCACCCCCAGTCAAGGTAACAGAATCATTGTTTATTATTATTAAAATAGATTATAGAAAGCAGCATCTATTTTGTGCAGTTTTTAGGGGCCTTGGAAATAAAAAGCTATGATTTCCAAAAATATAACATTCCAAAGGATTGAATAATACATACATTTAAAGATACATTTTATTAAAGTTTAGGAGAACTGATTAAAAAAGATACTGTCTCTTTAAATTAGTGTGTAATTGTTTTTCTCCTCCTATCTATTCGGACATGACAATAATTATAAATGTAGGTCACACTACAACTAGGTAGTCTCTAGGGACCACGACCTGCTGACACAGGGCCGAGAACAAAGAGGCTTTTCCATGTACGAGGTGGTGCCAGATATCTGGGGGGGGCCTAATAGACCCAGGAGACGGGGACCCACTGCGGGGCTGTGCACACGAGCTCCACGGCTTCCTCCAGATGTCTGATTGTCTCATCGATTTCATTGTTGATAATTGTGAGATCGAAGTAGTGTGCGTATGTTCTCTGTAAGATGTCAGACTCCTTCTGTAGACGCTGAAGAGATTCATCCTAAATGGCGGTGGGATGGAGGCGGGGGTGGGGTGGGAGGAGGGAGAAGCAGAGAGGAGAGAGAAGTCAGCCGAGTCTTTCTCTGCCTCCATTTCTCTTCGTCCCCATGTCAGAAACAGTCAGGGCCAGACCGCGATGTGCCGTATCCCGGCCTGAGGCCAAGTCTGCTTCGTGACAGAGGAGACGACGTCCCACGGCAGGGTCACAGAACTACCGCTTGCAACCGCCACTGCTCACCATGCGACAGGGGGCTCCACGCCAAACTGGACGGACCCGAGGAAACAGACACCCTGCAGCCAGTGCACGGCCTCGCCCCTGCCTAGCGGTCCGGTTCCAGGGTCAGTTGGGGGCTGATTGTTGGGGCTGTAGCCCGAGTCAAGCGGCTCTGCCCTCGTTCCTCTGCCCCAGGCTGCTCATCTGTCTGGAGCCTGGCGGGCTGGGGGGCTTCGGGGGCGAGGTCAGAGCTGCCCCCCTGCCCCTGGCCCTCGTCTCTCGCTTGCAACGGGCCCCGGGGCCGAGCTGCGTTTGCACCCGGAAGCTCCTGCCTCTGGACAACAAATTAAGTTGTATTTTTCTCTCTTCTACTTAGAGGTTCACTGTGTTCCTGGAATTCAATTACATATAATGGCCCTCACGCAATAGCGGTGGATGCCAGAGGCAAAAGCTTTTTGGCTGTTACAAATAATGGATGAAATAAGGCCATTTCCCATATACAACGGCAATTGGCTTCTGATGAATCCCCTCAAATTGGTCTGCGTTGGAAATGGCCAAATATCACTGTTCGTAAGTACTCACATCTCTTATGGAAAAAACTCGGCAAAGCAGTTACTGAACTCTCTGCTGCAGTCAAGACGCTCCCTCAGCTCCCACAGTGGCCACAGGGAGCCTCAGGAGCTCTAAAGGGTCACCAGAAAGTCTGCCTTTGTGTCTCTGCGGGTCAGATCCTAGGCTGAACTTTTAATGGACAAATTCAAATTTGAAACCAGGAAACTTTGTAAGTCAAATGAACCAACCTCCGCCTTCCTCAACACCAGGTAGGTGAGCTGTTGGGTTGAGTCTTAAATATCTGTACAGACACAATCAAATAGCCATTCGATTAGTATCTCTCTCCCCAACTAGAGCTCAAGCCTGCCCTGCTGTGCCCAGCACTTGGCGTTGTGCCTTGTACACAGTAAGTGCTTAATAAATGATACTGAAAGAACAAGCACTTGGCTGACCGAGACTGGCCACTACAGGATTTGGTGAGCGTTAACGCTATCATCTAGAGACGGAGAAAGCCTACTAGGAAATGGGGGCCCCTGATGACAGAGCGCCAGAAAAACTGAAAGAGGCGCGCACTGCCAGCCCAGGACCCCGCTCCTTCTCTGAGGCCCGCCTGTCATTCATAAGAGATGCTTCCTGACGAGCCTTGGCCTGTGGGTGCCACCGTCTCGCAAGGGGATTTGAGATGAAATAAGGACACTCGAGTCCATCACGACACCACAGTGGGGATGGACACACGCCAGAAAAGTTGAGAACTCAATCTTTTCTATCAGGACACTCTGAAATGAGACTGTCCTACCTCTTTCGTCCTCTTCTACCGGAATTTCAAAGCAGGACATGGCATGCTTTGGATGTTAGGTGCTGACTACTTCAGTGTGGATAAGACCTCAGTTAATCTCACCTTCTAAGGCCATATCGACACACTTTCTGCTTGCACTTAAAAAGCATAATATTTTCACTGTGGCTTTACTTTACAATAAACACAAAGCAAAAGCCGCATTTTAGGAAACATGGATTCACCCAAAGATAGGAGTGCTTCCTACCAGTACGAGAAGGAACAGTTACTACCACATCACTCTGGGCTGGGGGATTCTATTGGAATACACAGTCCTGGGCTTTGAACCACTAGCAGAGCTTATAATTTGCTCACAAAGCTGGGCTGATGAAAACGTTCAAGAAAACTTATGGCTGAAAGCATAAGATTTTTAATGTGGTTCTCTTCCCCAAATAATAAAGCTCCCTCTTAAGGATCTCCTAAGATGAAGCTGTCATTTGCTAGTCTCTTCCTCTACAACAGCTAGTCTGCAGGCCTGACTTATGCATGAGCAGAGTTTTTAACTCAGTGAAAACAAAATGCCTTTATTCTAACAGCAAAAGCAAGGATTTGTGGGAACAAAATGTCTACATTCTAAATCTATGAGAGGAAACAAGGCTGTGTTTCATCACCTAGCTGGTACTTACAGGCAATTTTCTGCACCATTTTGGCAGCTATGGAAAATTAGTAAGAGGGCAGGAAAACAGGCAAAAACAAAAACAAAGCAAAGATGATAATTCAAGAAAAATACATGGTAACCAAAGGTAAGAGCTAACCACAATGTGGCGTTTCAAACATGTTTGTGTATTCAATAAGATGGAAAAGCAGAATTTACCAAGGAATACATCTTTTGCAAATGAAATGACAAAAAATGATGACCGGAAATATGAGTGACGTATGAGTCTAAATATTTAATCTTCCTTAAAGGGACACAAAGCAAACATTTCCAAGCCTCGATTTTACTGTCATCAACTTGGGTGAGTCTGGGCCAAGAGCTTCCTGGGGGTTTCTGGGCCCCGTAGGGGTGACGCTCTTCAGGATAACTGTGTGTAGCGCTTCGGCTGCAGGATTACCCCGCAGCAGATAAGCAGCAAAATACTTACCAGGCAAGCTGTAATGACCTTCTTATCTGCCCAGCAACAGAAGGCTGTCGAAACCAGCCTGGCGCTAGAGGGTGCTGCCGACTGAGGGGACAGAGCTCACATCTAGGTTTGGTGTAGTCTCCAGGGGTCTGGGCAGAAATTCTGCATGGGTTCCACTCCACAGATTGCCCAGGGGCACCTGGGCAGCCCCACCGAGGTTGTAGATTGCTTACAGTTCTCCTCGGGCAAAGCCATGGTTGGCCCAGAGCTGGCCTGGGGCCCACTGCTCTCAGCACAGCCCCGTGGGGCGGGGGCCTCCTGGACAGAGCAGACTTAACGGATAAGGCTGCAGGTTGACTTCTGGAGACTAAAGCCTGAACTTGCCTCGACTCTGATCACAGAAGAACCACACTTCTCCACGTTGTTTAATTCCTAAACCTCAAGCTCGGGAAATCTTAATGGCTGGCATCAAGAACAAAGCGGAGCTTTGTTTAGCTGGCTTAATGAGATGGGGCTTTGGTCCTAAATGCACAATGCAGATGCATCCTTACTCTGGGGTGTGCTGATTAGGGGAAAGACGGATTCATTCTTACCTCATTCAAACCTGGAGTGATAGTTGGTGCGGCAATAAAAACAACAAAAGGAGCAAACTCTGCAGTTCTCAGGACCTTCAGTGCCTGTGCAAACAAAGAAATTGAGACTTAAAAGAAGAAATAACTAACGCACAACGTTCAAGTGGGTCCATAGAAAATGACACACCTGGAAAAGCCCTCAATTCAAATTTCTAGCAAGGTATTATTAAATTGACCAACTTTGTAAACAACTTATCAGCCAAAGGATGGACAAGAGCCATCAACAAATAAAAGTTGACAAACTGGACATTCTTATGAATCTCACAAATCCATCCAACTTATTTTTCTTTAGGAAAGTGAACACTGATTATGCTGGTTAATGTTCATTTAAACCTGACTGTGAACTGTAACCTGAATTTTAACCTCTAGGTAATGCATTGTGGTGCGGGCTCAGACCGGCAGGCTGGCTTCAGCACCCATCGGGAGCCCACGACACCGCACTTCACATTTCAGATTGCTAACGTGCAGAGCAGACCCTGGCCACAGTGACCACGAGGCCAGTGTTCACGCTGACACAGGCCTTCTGAGGTACCCTGATGGAAGCCCGCCCCTTCTGGGACCCACAGGGAAGGGAGACCTGTCCGGGATGGAGCCTGGAGCCGCTGGAGAAGCCATGAGGCTGTGGGGAACTTGCAGGCCCAAGAGAAGATGCTGCAATAAAGGGAGAGGGACCTCTGAGGTTCCCTGCCAAGGCACCAGAAACCTCTAACCGTGCGAGCTCCTAGTCTGTATAGACAGAAGGCAAAGCAGACACCCACCACTGCGGGAGATGATTCTGTAAGGGTTACTGCTTTTGCTCCTCCCCTGTGAGGACAGGACACTCCCAGGGGTTACAGCCACCCCCCAGCCCTGCCACAAAAGCCAGCGTATCCAGGCACACAGTTCACAAGGGACTGATGTGTAATTAGTCTGCATCAGGGGTGACTATCTTACTCTCCTTTAGACAAGAATTTAACAAGTCTATTCTGCTATCCACATCGTTTGCTTTCTAAGTGGCCTTTCAGTGGTTTGCTTCGCCCTGTTCCTCCTCCCTCCTCCTGTGCCTGGTTTGCAGTAGCAGCATGTGGACTGGTTGCTTTGCCTGCAATCATACTGAACCGTGTCACTAGAATGAGCTTTCGGAAATGCAAGTCCCATAGTGCCGCTCCTCCACTCCGACCCCTTCCCTCTTGGCCTTGGGATAAAATGTACCCTTTTTAGCATGAATGTCAGTTCCCTCCCTCATGAGCTGGTCCATGTTTACCCCGTCAGCCTCTCTCTGCCGCTTCCCCTCCACAGACTGGCCTTGCTGAACCACTTTTAGTTCCAGGAAGGGCCCGCCTGTTCCTGCTCCTCGCTGCCTGGATGCTCTGTCCCTGTCCTCACTCTCCCTTTTGCTTGGCTGCATGTTCTGTCTCCTGAAAGGCCTCTGGGAGCTCTGAGCCGAGGTCAGGTGTCCCTCTCGTGTGCTCCGACATCATTTGGGCATCTGTGGTGCCCATCACCCTGGAAACGTAAGTGCCCGGATACTGGTGGGTAAGCATCTTGAGGGCAGGGGCTGCGTCTTGTTCAGCGCTCACCCCCATCCCCCAAATGGCACCTGGCAGAAGTTGTCCTATGATCAAACAAAAATGTAAAAGCGGTACAGGTACCTACAATTTTCACAAAATGTTTTGAGGCAGGTTTGACTAGAAGGCACTGTGCTTTTGTGGCTGAAGGGAATCTCTTGGCCTCTATGAATATAAGGGCATGAATTAGTAAAGGTTTTGACTTTTCCGTTTAGTGCAAGGTTCACCTTCACGAGGCTTATGCTTCCGAATTTCAGCCGCAGTGTCTCGTCGGTAAGGGAGCTGGGCCTCCTGTTTTCCCCACCCACCCAAGTGCTTTACCTGTGACAGTCACAGCCTTGGATCCCCCTTGGGAGAAAGCTTGTCAAACTCGCATATGTTTATTTCTGAACGAGGTCATTGGCATCTCTGCAAATCCTTTTGTGACTGAAGACTAGCAAGAAACAAACAACGTGAAATAGTCCACGTTGAGCTCAATTGAGCTTAATAGGAATCTTCACTTAGAGATGTCCTTTTTCCCTATCCTTCCTGTGCTATGAATCAGGTGACTCTAGGGTCAGTTGAGACAAGTTTTCGTCATCACCTGACACCCACCCAGAGCCACCTTCTGGGTGACTTAGATGGGGAAAGAATCCTAAGGCACAGTCCCTACCTTTGCTTCCATCCCTGAAGCTCCTCCGAGTGCCAGGTGGCAGGCCACGCAGCCTAGATGCTGAGTGGGACCCAGGGATTAAGTCGAGAATGCCACCCCAGGTGTAGAATGTCCTTTTCTCCACTCAGTGACCCCAGCCTGAGAGCCTCCCAATTTTCTGAACATTTTAAGTTCTAGACTGCTGGTATATTACACTAGAAAACCCATCACGTGGAAGCCATCAGCTCGCTGCAGACTCCCCTTCTCTGCACTGCCTTCACGCCCTTAGTCTCCATCCCCAGAGACAGGAACTGTCAATGACGACTATACTTATCATGCTGCCAAATGCCTCCTATGTCTACAAATCAGGTTATGAATATAGCAATTCCAAGGAAAGAACAGGCATACTTCTATTAGATGAAAATTATGTGATCCATGACATTCTCCTTTTCGGCCTGGTTGCCAGGAAGTTCAGAGCTACATTTCACGTTTATCACATTAACTTCAGTAGCCTCTATGGTTCGTATATTTGTTTCCTCCTTCTTTTCATGGCTTTAACTTTCTAGCCTGTATTACTGTCTTTGCAAAAGTTTTAAGGTGCGTCGAATACTGCCTGAGATTTTCTTGCCTAGTTGCCCTTAAATCTTCAGCAGAGTCACCACACATGTCCCCAGCTGTTCTCTGCTCTACTGATGGGTCTGAGGGGGGTGCCATTTTGTGTGTGGCCTCAGCTGGCCTAATGTTCAGGAACAGAAATGGAATTGCTTCACAAGATACCCCTCCCTCAGGCCATTAATAGGTGGCTTTAAGATGTGCTCTAAACCCTTTTCCTTTTTAGCTTTTAAGATGAGACACAAATTTGTTAATATTTATAGGCAAATATCTCTTTCTGAATCTCAGAGAGGGGAGAAAGACTCTAGAAAGATCACTGAAAATACGTTGGATTCAAACAGCCAAAGAAGCATTAATTGAACATTTAAAGCTAATTCTTTAGTTCTCCTTAGTGGAGAGACATTGATTTAATGGCTCATCTATGGCCAATAATTAATCTCAGGTTACTACCCTCAAGGAATAAAAACTCACTGGACCAAGTATCTAAGTAGATTTCCTTAAAACTTAACCTGGTTTGCAAAATTAAAAAGTACTTAAGGGCAAGCATCTGAGTCATTCTGTACAAAAATCTAAGGGTTTAAGGAAGAGCACAGTGTCCCCAGAAACACTCTTAAGAGAGCCAGCTGATTTAATAAAACAGCCCTTAGTCAGAACCTGGCTCTTGTTTCCAAGCCCAGATTCCTAACAACACTGTACCTACCCTCGATGACAACCTTTCCCTCCGGGACCAAAAGCAAACCCACAAAAGTTCTGCTACTGTCAACTCTTCAATGCAGCAAATGGACAAATCAGAATAAAACTAAAATCTGAAAGTGTTTTCATTACACACTGGACCTATTTCAGTTTTGTTATTGTCCAAGCCATGGCTTTGTTTCCGTGAGAAATTAGCTCTATAGCTTTCATCAGGTTTGCCTGCCTTACAGATTTTTCTAACTGCTAACACAAAGATTTAAATTGTACTGCCACACACAAGGTGGACCAGTTTAGGGACTCTTGGGGTTAACTCTTCTAGGATGGCACAGTGAAAGGAGGCTGGGATTTACTAAAAAAAAAAAAAAAACCCAAATACAAACCAAGACTGTTGGTCACAATTACATTAAGCCTTGGTTTCTTCATCTCCAAAAGGAGATACTGATATCTGTCTCAGGGTTACAAGGATCAGGGGAGGAGTACGAATGCTTGGGAAAATACAGAGCACTGTAGAAACAAACACAATCTATTTCTTACTATTTTAAAAGAAGCCAGGTTACTCATTTTCTCCTAGTTCAGTGTCTCTACATGGTCCTTGGGGTTTAAAGTTGGACAGTATCTTATTTAGTATTGTCAGACATGTGTTGAATTTGGCCCAAATTGTCTAAAATCAGTTACGATGGCACAACCTAAATGAGCCGACCACCGGCGGCATGCAGGCTCTCTGGTTCCCCCAGAGTGAAGTCGTGTCAGCAGTGGCACAAGTGAGAGGGTTTTAAAAATGCCACATGGCACTCCTCCCGTTATGGAGAGCTTCCAATGAACACTGAGGAAGGAATTTCATCCTCACCAGCTTGCCATCTTATTTGTGTTCTTAGCTCCTGGCACAAAACTAAAACTACCTAAGACAAGCTGGTTGAGGCAAGCCGTCTCAAACTGTCCGTGAGACACAGCGGCGTGGGCAGTCACCCAGGCCGGCGGGAAAGGGCACGGAGAAGAGAGCGCCCGGAGCCGTGAGCCTCTGCCTGACAGCAGGTGGTCATGGCCACGGGCGTCCTGAAGGCAGGGTGTGGGCCTCGCCTCCCCCAGGGGGAGAGTGGGCTGAAGGCAGAGAGAGGCCTGGAGGCAAAGCCCAGGCAGTGTGGACCCTGGGCGGGAGAGCCTGGGACCAGAGTGGTCAACCAGACCAATGAGAGGAGCGGGACTTGGGTGATTCCTGGCCTGAGGGCCACAGGCCCTAAGAGGCTCAGGCAGCGTCCCGGGAGCACAGTTCCGAGAGGAGGGGACACGGGAGGGAAGAATGCAGTGAGCTCATCCAGCGGACGGGGCAGGGAAGATGCCCAGCCCGGGCCGAGGGCCACCCGTGAAAGTCACTGCTGTGGGCATCCTGCAAAGGCCGAGAGAAGTGCCTCCCGTTCAGCAGTGCAGAGCAGCGCATGACCGGGCGAGGGCGAGGGGAGAGCTGGATGACGGGAGTGGATGGAGCAGCGGTGGCAGCAATGGTGGCGGTGGCAGCAGCAGGTGAGGCAGAAAGCCCTGGAAAGTGGACGGAGGTAATGCAGAGGGGGTCTGAGGAGGCCTGCAGCCAGCATACTGCTAGAGACATTACTACCAGCAGAAAACGACGTTCAGGTGAAGACCAGTGTGGAACCCAAGGAGAGGACGGCGAAGACCAGGACCAGGATTGAGACTTTGCCTCTAGCCACCCCTGGCCAGAAGGTTTTTCCAATCCCTAGTAAGGAGGGATTAGTAGTTAAACAAAAATCAGTCTGCGTTACACGTCACATATTTAGTTCTATAAAGGTCCAAGTTAACTGTTAAGTAAACTGTATCATGTTCACCTTCTGTTGCTTTCCTCCCCAGCCCCTTAACCAGATTCCAAGTTCAAGAATCCCATCAGGTGCTGTGACACAGAAACGGATGAACCCACTGGCCACGATGCTAGGATCTTGGAGCCGAGTAACTAAGCCGTCAGGCCGCAGGTCACAGAGACCCTGGCCATGCTGGTTCCAGCCTCCCTTTGGGGATGGCTAGTGGACCCCAAGTCTCATACAGTGGTCCTTGAACAGGGACCGTCCCCGTCTGGGATAGCCAGGTAAGCCTTGTGACAAAACGAGCCTGCTTGAGGGGAGCTGGTCTACTGTTGCACCAGGTTGTATTCTGCTTCCATTTATGAGTGATGAGGGATTTTTGGTGCAGGTCGGTCTGGGAGTCACACGGGCACCCACAAGCCTCCTATAACCTGCCCTGATGTCTACAACACCCAAATCCTTCCTACTGGGCTGAGTGCCACTTCTGCTGAGTTTTTCCTCAGACGTGAGAAACAGCTTGTCAGCGTTGCTGGTGTAAGGCCTTTGGCTTTCTCCTTTTCAGGTGTAGTGACCCCTGTTGCTTCCAGCATGGGGGGCATCTGCAAATCATCTGCTGTCTCTGCGTCTAGCTCTGAGTCCTCTCCAAGTGCTCCGTGCCCTCCCTCGTTTTAGCTCAGGGTCAGGCATCGTCCTTCAGGAGAGAGCTGGCAGAGGCTGAGACCCTGCTCCGTCTGACAGCCCCTGGGCTCCCTCGTGTTTGCATTCATAAAGCTACTGCTGTGTTTCAGACCCAGGCCCCAGGATCAGCGTTTCTCGCTGGCGATTAACATAGGATGCTGGCAGAGGCTCTGATGGTCCAGTGTGAGCTGTACCAAGACAGGAAAGGTGGCTGTCGTGTTAACAAAGTGCCAGATACATCCTGAGGTCAGACCAGTGTAGGATTTCTGGCAGGCACAGACCTAATCAGGCACTTTATGGAGCTTCTAAGTATAATGACACTTTCCTGTAGCTTACTATGAGATTACTATGTGACCTGTGATGTTCTGATGGCATTTCTGATTTCAGAACCTGAGCTGAGCATGCAGCAGGCTGACAGGGACTGGTGGGGGGGGTGGGGGGCGGGGCGGGCAGTACCTGAGGCTCCACGTCCAGTATCGCGATCAGCCCCTGCTCATGGATCTTCCGGATGGTCTCCAGTTTTGTCCCGTACATCGCATCCTCGTGGCTGCCATACTCCAGGTACTCGTTATTAGAGATGTCTTGCATCATTTGGTCATGAGATACAAAGTAATAGTTCTTTCCATTTTCTTCATCTTTCTTTGGAGGTCTGGTTGTATCTACAAAGTTACATATCCAGAGAGGTTTAAAGGGCTGAGCTTAGGAGCTGATGCTCCCAATGGACTTACTGAAACTCAGTCTCTTCCTAAAACCTGTGACTTCTGTAGTATGTCTCATGCCTTGCTCCAAGTACCTTTGTAGAAGTAAATTCTAGAAGTTGTATTTATGTCATATTGGACCACAGTAGCTGGCTAGTTGTTTGGTTTGGTGAATCTTTCAGTGTTTAGATGGGATCTATTTCATCCCTTCATGGATCACCACAGGGGAAAGACACTAAATGACCCAAGATTAATGGAACTCGCTGTATGCCTTAATGCAGTTAGGTCTTAAACAGAAGGAAAAAGGAATTAAAAAAAATGAATACCACATATAGTTATTTAAATTTTTCAGTTCTTCCTTCTCACTAGCCACATTTCAAGGGTCCGATAGCCACATGTGACTACTGGACTGGACACTGCAGCTACTGAATGCTGTCATGGTCAGAGAACGTTCTATTGGACAGTGCTGGTCTACAGCAGCGTGCAAAAGAATGTTAGAATACAGCAAATGGCATGCCATATTGAAAACACAGTGACTGAAGCCATATGTGGCCATACTAGCTAGGAAAGACCTAGACCAGGAATTGGCAAACTATGGCCTGTGGGCCAGATTGGCCCACTGTCTGTTTTTGTAAATAAAGTTTTACTGGGACACAGCCACGCTCATGTGTTTACATACTGTCTATGGCTGCTTTCATGCCACAGTGGCAGTGGATTAGTTGTGACAGAGACCATATGGCCTTCAAAGCTTCAAATAGTTATTACCTGGTCCTTCATAGAAGAGGTTTGTGGACCCCTGACCTGAGTGAGTGTATACTAAAATATCTGCCAATAAGGTCTAGTTCTGTGGGATACCAAGAGGATCAGTATTCTGCAAAACACAGTCTAGGAAATGTTTTTCTAGACAAGCCAGGAACATGAGTTTTAATTTTCTTTCTCCCTTTGCTTCTTTTCTTCCTTCAGCAAGAAGAAATTTATACCACTCTTGGTTGTACATGGGTCCAAACCCATGTGGAGTCCCCCCTCTCCTGCCCCAGCCAGGCTGTCAGAACTGCCACATGCTTATGGACGTCAAAATGTGGATGTTTAAAAGAAAAGAAGAACCCTTTCTCCAGACACAAAAAACGCTGAAGCAGCAGCATACTATGTTTTTTTTTACCCTGTTTTTTGTTTGTTTGGGTGAGGGAGGTAATTAGCTTTAGCTTTATTTATCTATAGAGGAGGTACTGGGGATTGAACCCAGGACCTTGTGCATGCTAAGCATATGCTGTACTTCTGTGAGCTGTTCACTCCCCTACAGTGTTTTTCTTTTGGGTGGGGAATTGGTTTTTTTTCAAAAAATTTATTTTAGAGGTGGTACCGGGGATTGAACCCAGGACCTCGTGCATGCTAAGCACACACTCTACCACTGAGCTACACCCTCCCCCAGCAGCATACTAGGTTGATGCTGTCCTACCTTCAGTCATCCTGGCAGGTAAACCTGTTACAGACATATCCGGGCTCAAATATGACAGCAAGGAGACAGGACTGGGGTCTGCAGCAGCATGCTTTAAAACCAAGCTAGTTAATTGGCCACTTAATAACATGCCAGTTCCATTGCTTATGTGGTCAAGAGGAAACCAGATGTTACTTAAGCTTGCTCTACCCATGATCTAGACGTAAGGAGAATTAAAAGGACATTTCTAAGTGTTTTACTAGAAAACGCCAGTGGTACCAACTGAAACGATATTTGATGAATTTCTTTTGTTGTGTCAGTCAGACAGGGTTCTGGGATGAGGGTGTTCTTATGAAGCCTCACAGCTCTCTGGGGCGTAGAGAAAACAGTAAGTGGTGTTGACCTGGCATCGGAGGGCCCTACAGGACGGACGGAGTCACTCTTCACATTTTCTCCTGTTGCTCTTAAAAATCATTCTCCTTCAGCTCTTCCCACTCTGAACAAAGCTCTAACTGCTAGAAAGCTTTTGGGATTCAAATTTTAAACTTTGGAATAATAATGATGATAATTAATAATAATAATAATAAAATAAATGATACTGGCAAGATGGCTACTATTGATCCAGTATCTGCTAAGTGCTTCACATGATCTCAAATCCTTTTTACTTTCCTGGGACTACTTCATTTTATACTTGAGGAAACAAAGAGGGCAAGAGATTAAGGATAAGATACAGAAAATAAGGATAATAAAATGTTACAGATTTAAAATTCTTTATAATAAACAATGAAAAGCACACTGACTGGGTTCTAAAAGCCATCAATTTAGGTACTAAGGAAAATATTGCTGTATCACAGAAGACTAGATTATCATTCAAATCTATTTTTTTTAAGAATAATTTATCAGGGTCATGCTTATATTAGGTTACAAACAGACTGTATGAGCCCAGTTTTGTTAAACAACAACACACTAAGAAGCCTGTAAGGATAGACAACAAAATATTGCTAGCACTATTATTGGGATTATTGTTAACTCATTTTCTTCTTTTTCTTTTTTGGATTTTCCAAACTTCCTATAATGAACAGTTATTACTTATGTAATCAGAAAAAATACGTATATTACACGATTAAAAAAGTACTAGGAATGAATGGACCTGGAGATGGTTATTCCAAATGAAGTGAGCCAGAAAGAGAAAGAAAAATACCATATGATATCACTCATATGTGGAATCTAAAAAAATGACAAATGAACTTATTTACAAAACAGAAATAGACTCACAGACATAGAAAACAAACTTATGGTTACCAGCAGGGGAAGGGCCAGGAAGGGATAAATTGGGAGTTCGAGAATTGCAGATACTAACTACTATATATAAAATAAACAAGTTTATACTGTACAGCACAGGGAACTGTACTCAGTATCTTGTAGTAACCTATAATGAAAAAGAATATGAGAACGAATATTCATATGTACATGTTTGACTGAAGCATTATGCTGTACACCAGGAATTGACCAACACTGTTAACTGACTACTTCAATTAAGAAAAAAGTACTAGGCAAAATAAAGGAGAGGGAAACGTTGCTTACGTGGAATAGGGTACGCAAACCGGTCTGGGTGCTTTGTGATGAGGGTGTTTTTTATGTGTCTTCTCCCAACACCATGCGCACCTATGTCATTTTTCAAAAAGGAAATTGACAATTGTTAATAACGTTCATAAAATGTTTTGAAGATGAGAATAAGAAAGCCACTCATGCATGCAAACTTACCTAATAAGACTAGTGTTTTCCTTTTGAATGCTGGCAGTTTTACTACTTCTTCATATGTAACAAGATCTAATTGATCAAACACTAAAATGTAAAGATTTAGAAGGAAGGTAAATTTATGGAAGGAATATTTCACGTATATAAATTTTAATTTTACTGGCAAAACTAAAGTTACTGTAAAGCCACATCTTAAAAAATATGAATCCAATTTATGATATATAGCTTACATGTAACATAAGTCCTATAACCTTTCGGGAGAATTTCATTTTTAAGCCCATGAAAATGCACTTTAGAACCAGGGGCATCCAAAGATATGTTGAGCACATGCATAAAATTCCACTGGTAAAAGATACTGCATCTCTTCATGCAGTATCCAACAAATCATATGAATTCATTCAAAACCACATGCTGTTCATATTTTTGCAATTCTAGGAAATCAGCAATACTGAAAAGAAAGTCTGCAGACAGTGACCAACATGAATATAGCATGAGTGCAACTAAAGTTAACCAAGAAAGAGACCAGCTAGATTATTTCTAGGGATGGATGAGAGATGCATGGACCGCTGGTCTTTTAACTTGACGGTTCTTTCTTTCAACAGAATGTGGAAGGTAGCATGCCAGATTCTTTCAAAGTCAAGTTCCGTGACTATGATTTCACAAGCTTTGGAAATGAGCATCTCACAAGTGGTACTGTCACCCAGCTATCCACTCATTGGAAAGTCTTGGGCAAGTAAGTAGGGCAACGTGCTTCCCCTGCCCCAAACTTCGTCAGCCCGTGTGCGGTAAATCAGGACGGATGGAATGGAGAGAGGCACGAAGCAGAGTCTGAGCTTGGAAACCTCTGCAAAAGGGGAGTTCTCTAACCATTACAGACTGAGAAGGAATACTTTAAAAAAAACTTTTTGGAAGCCTGCTTCTTAACAAAACTCTTACAAAAAATTTCCTGAGACAACGACTGTTCCTGCTGAAGTTTAAAAGGGAATCCAATTCTCATGTACATGTATTTGAAAATTCTCACAAGAAGGCTAAGATCATGCGTCTGTCCTTCCTGTAATGTTTTTCCTTGTCGCACTACCCAAATCCTGCCACAGGCGCACACTGAAATTTCTTATTTTTAAAGGACTATTCAATAAGCTCTGGATTTTAAAGGATTTGAAGTAAATTCCATGAAACTGATTCCATGGTGTAATAGAGGAATCTAGGATGCTCCTGTCAACCATTAAGAGAAGCTTCTGCTCCCTGAAACAATACGGCCAAATGCTTTTGAATATCAGCTCAGTCCTTAACACTTGTGATCTTCCCGGTAGCAAAGAACCTTAAAATGCAGAATAGGATATTCTGGAATGCAATAGACCAGAAATAAACAAACAAAGTATCATTCTCGAAACTACTTAAAAAAAAAAAAGAAAAAAGAAACACAATATGTTACAATAAGGGTTAGTGCATGTTAATGGGTATTTGTGCATTTGTTTTCGTTTGATAACCTGATTCCAAGGTTGACTAAAAGACTTTAAAGCATATTCTCTAGCAACAGCTAAAAACCCAGAAATGCTTTCTGTGTTTAGAATGGCAGACTCACAAAATCAAAATGAACATGAGGTTCTCCGGGTGGCAGAGCTCGCTAGTCATGCTGCAGTGGTAATGGAGTGACGGGTTGCAAAGATAAAAGCAGGAGAGCTTACGGCACTGCTTTTTATAACTATTGCCCTCTGAGTGACATTTCCATTAAGAAAAGTAAGCTTATGAAAGGTCCATCAACAAGCTGATATGTTTTAATATATAAAAATAAGCATCTCACACAAGAGCCAGATGATGACACAGCTTTCTGAGTGATACACACATCCCTTTCCCTCTACACAGCCCCGACTCCAGTCCTACTGAGTTAAGTCATTTTTTCCAAACACATGAGTTAGAGATCAACAATCAACACGACAAACGGATGAACAGATATGTTACACACCAGTATCTTAACCATAAACGAGTAGCATGAAGAGGTTATTCTGGTCTAAGTGAAATCACCACATGGTCACAGGATTGAGAAACAATAAAAAGGGATATTTTAAATACAACACACAAAGAATGTAAGGAGAATACTCAAAGACAACGTTTAAAGGTTTTAAGCTGTTTGCTGATTAAAGAAAAAGGACTTAATGAGAGGAAACCACCAAAAACAAAGAGGCATAGTCACTCAACAGGTTACTTACATGCACAGAGGCCATTGGGAGTAAGACAGCATGAAAAATGTACAGGGGTCATTGAAATATGACTTTTAATATATTAGTAAAATAAAAGTATAATATGCACAAAAGAAACTTTACCATGCAATATTCTAAACACGAGGCAAATAAATCACATTAAGAAACAAACTCAGTTTAATAAAAATTCAACAATACCCTTATATAAAAGCCAGTGGGTTTGATATACTAGCATATGTATACACCTTGTGTCTGGGAATAGTTATAAGAAACCTTCAGGGAGTGTAGGTGTAGAAGACCTCCTTTTGGACCTTTTCTAATCACGTGTGCCTATCACTTTTACTATTAAAAAGATGTCAACAGGGCAGTGAGATTATGGGCCACTTCTGGTCGTCTTTAGAGTTCTCTGTATTAAAGAAAAAATGGTAGTAGCTTTTTAAAGTCAACAGTACTAATCCGTGGTATTAGGCATAAACACACCTATGAGTTGGTACTGTAGAAATCCTCTGTTCCTATGTGTGCATGTACATGGGGAATCTCAGGATATTTAAATACCACTGTGTTCAGGGCTCTAACATTTAAAAAAGTGAATTAATGAAGGCTTTAAAAAAAGTTTCCATTAGTAACTTGATCTTAAACTGATTTTGGAAGTCCTAGGGCTGAGGAATCTCAATGCCTCAAGAATTCAGTTCCTCCAGCAGCATGACTGCTTTCTGCAACAAATTTATGTGGCTAAAAATCTTTCATGTGTTGCAGAAAAGGTATTTGCTGTAAACATTACACACACCATAACCAAATCCATTCCCAAGGCTTCAGAAATACTGTCTGACATACTTTGCTGACATCATCCTGATTTCCTGGTAAGCTACTCAATGTTCATGACATTTAAAGTATTTAGGTAACTACTTTCCAGTAGAATATTTTCCGTAAATAAGCCTTTAACATCGATTCATTGTCTCAGTCAGAAAGGCTACAAGTATCTTTAAATACTGTACAAACCTACACTTACAAAAGGCACTGCACGCTGGTAACCCTGGGCCGAGTGCACACTCCAATGCCCACAGTGTGTTAACAGCTGTGTTTGCAGCTAATGCATCTGAATGAGGGGGCCAGGTTCAAGAATGGAGCCCTGGGGACGATGGGTCCTAGAGAATGAGTGTCCATCCAAAAGGGATGTTGACAGCTTAGAGTCACTACGGGAGAAAGTGGGCCTAATATTTCCACACCCTCCGGTCTTTCAAAGGAAGGTAGAAACCCAGATTTTATGTTAAATATCTGGTTTTCAAATGTGGTAACTAAAGTTATTTTAAACATGTGTATGGGGAAAACAAAACTTATTTATGGGTCACAATCAGCTAATAGACTGCCACTTTATAATGTGAGGTGCAGGCAACATAGTTTGAACAGAATTCTGCTTTAGGGGGAGGGTAGAGCTCAGTGGTAGAGCGCATGCTTAGCATGCACGAGGTCCTGGGTTCAACCCCCAGTACCTCCATTAAATAAATAAACCCAATTAAAAAAAATTCTGGTTTAACTAGACATGTGGAATTTCCTGGTGACAGAAATAGAAATAATTCTAGTATTTTTCATTTCCATCAGTTCTAGATATTGACAAAGTTCTCATCCTTCATTTTTACTACAAATATAAACAACTTCAAAATTTAATGATAAGGTTTGGATCTTGCCATCAGTACGCGCTGAATTCTCAAAGATTTGAAGCAGAAAACAAAACATATGGCCCTTGTTTTAACTTATCGAGGACTAAGGGAAGAACCCCCACTGTATTTCACAATCAACTTTTGAATAAGCCAGAAAACATCCTCCCGAAATATAGTTTGATTTGTGGCCTATAAGCCCATTTGACTAGTTCTTGGTATTAAAGACTATGATATTTTAACGTTCTCAAAGCATCCGCCTTCCCAACAGAGGTCAACAGTACGTGTTCCTTTTAGAGCAATTCTTTATATAGGCAACACCACATATTGGGATAAACTTTCATCATAGCTAAAAGCAGAACAGCTGATAAAATACTTAAGCTTCCTGATGGTTTCATTTCAAAAGTCAAGGTAATTAGTAAGCAAATGGTCCTTCTGAACTTTATAATGAACAAAATGTAAGAGTGGTCTGGTGAAGGGGAAGAGGGCTGCGGAGACAGTGACAGAAGGGACACGCCAGGCACCATACTCTAGAGAGTGCAGGAAAAAAGCGGGGCATCTTCTCCCACCAGGAAAACTAATAGGAGAGCTCCTGAGCCATGATTTTGTGGGGGCGGGAACCCTAACGATGACATCTGACGAGATAATCGCAAATAAGCCTAAATAGAAGTTCTGTAAAGAAAGTTGAATGGCTCTGCAAGGACCTTGTAAACAGCTCAGACTTTCCATCAAAGGAGGGTCTCGGGCAGGGACACACACTGACACGCAGAAGGAACTGTAAGCAAGACGAGGAAGGCTGAGGCCAGAAGACCAGTGCTTAGGAAAGTGCCCATGGTAACAAAAGTGGTAGTGCTGAGTCTCCCCTACTTCTCCCTCTCCTTTCTTAGTTCTGTGTTTACAGGCACTTACACAGGTCCATGGTTTTGGATAGGAGGTGTGTTTAAAGACAACAGAGAAAAGGCAATTCTATTCCATCTCTGTGAGGTTCCTGCCTTTTCCATCAAGGGTGATACACCCTTCAAAATAGGCAACGTCTACCAGAGCTAAATAAGGGACAGCAAATGAATACTTGGCTTCATGAAATGATAGTCATTTGTCAGGGCCAGAGATGAAGGAACCTGAGATCCACTGAATTTTAGAAAAGATATCCTTGACTTTGACTAAGCCAATTCACTCATTCTGAGGCCATAGGAGCCAAGTGATTTGCCAGAGTTGCACGGTTACGCAGGTGTGCTAATTCCTGGTCCTGGCTCAGGGTGCCTATTAAGCTAACAGGTGTGTTTGCAGGACCACTGAGCACCACCTGTGATGAATCAGAGAGAACAGGAACAATGGAAGATCAGTGATGCCCCGGTGGTCAAAGAATGGAAAAAGTGAACTGTGAAAACACTGGCCACCAGATGCGATGCTGATTCTCTAGCAAAGTTCTGAAGTGAATGGTTCAATGGATTCTTTGTTAGAATTTAGAGATTCCAGTTTTTCAATCAATTGGCTTCTTACTCTTCCTCAGAGCTGAATTAAAGAATATTGGCAAATTGAATACTCATGTCTACATGCCCTCTGTTAGTGGAATATAAGATAAATTGACAGCCTTAATTGGCCATTTCTTTGCTTTTCTAGGCTAAAATTAATTCTAATGCCATCTATATACCATTTAAAATTATTGTAAAAATTACAAGGTGATACATAGATTTGTAATGTCAACAGACCTTGTGACCCTGTTAGAAGCTGATAAATGATAAAGGTGATTATGGAGACTTGGCAATAACCACTGACATTTTGTGTAAAACAACATTCTGCCGATACTGCAGTAAATTTCTTCAAATAGTACTACTCAAGCATTTACAATTAGTTTTAACTAATTATATTTAACTAATCTACTTTGAATATTTCTTCCCTTTATAAAACAACAACAAAAAGCCATTATCAGACTAGTGTTCTGTAGTGGTACATAATCAGAAATGACACATTTTATTGGAAATAAAAATGTGGCACAATGCAGCTGTTGTGATGAGAAAGACTCCTTACTTAACTGAACTATTTAAAATTAAGCCATGTGGTCACTCATTTCCATTCCACATTATACAGTACTTCCAAGCATTCACTTTTACTCTCTGATCAAGAAATGAATAATTCAGAGTTGCAAAATAATTTTTCCTAGTGAATGCTAATAAAATATAATATTCTACAGAGGGAAATGCATTTCATATTTGTCAGAAACATACTGTCAAATTGGGCATGCATGGTTGCAGTCACCTCATTTTTTTTTCCTTTCTGGCTACATGTTTGAATTTTGGAGTGATTTCTGAAACCTTGGGAACTAATCTAATGTCACTGTTGGGCCTTGTAATTCCTCAGAAAAAGCTCCTTATAAAAGGAGTCCTATTAAGAAGTTCTTGAAAATAAGTGAATCCCACTCTATATCATCATGCATTTTCTTGAACTTAAGTTACATCCTGTGAGTCTTCTGGGAATTCTACTGCAATGACAGAGCATGCTTTGTTGGTATTCATTTCAGTTTTTAGCAAATAAGTAAATATTTTGACTTAAATTGAATGCAAGCTTCCATACAGACAAACATACCATGAAGGGAAGGCCAAGATAATGTTCTTGGTCTTTTAGGATCTAGGAAATACCATGAAGGAAGAAGACTAGTTACAGAAACTGACCAAACCAAGTTAGTATCTAACGTTACTGCCATCTGCAGTACAGCTCTCTGTTAAGAACGCACCTTCACCCTTAGAATGTGTCACAGGGCAAGGTCCAAGGGCCAGAGAGAAGCCAGGAGTGAAGGTATTTGCTCAAGACCAATCTCAGCCAGGAGGCAACAATCCTGGTGACTCAGCACACTCTCAATCTCTCATTTCTCAGGGGAGGACTTAATGTACTGGGTTCTTTGAGTTCCAGGGAGTACTATTTCTAAACAGCATTTTCATCCTATAAAGTATAGCTCTGTAAAATATCTGGCAAATAACCAACAGAATAATTGAAGGGAGAGGTTTCTTAAAGTTTTTGCAAGCTGATGAAGATCTCATATGGTGGAATTTTTGGATAGAGAACTCTGAAGACGGAATTGAGATGTTACATCTACTTGGGTCTTTGAGATGTTTACCCGGTCTCAGTAAGTCGTACTTTTCCCTACCTGCATTGTGCTTTGCCAAATATTTATCTTTGTACTGCTTCTTCTTCTTGCCAAACCAAGTACAGCTGGCCTGCTGCTCCTGTTTGGTCTTCTCCATGGCGATGCAAGCGACTCGCCTAGCACACAAAAGAAAAGAAAACACTAATGTATAGTTTTATGCTGATAAAAGACAAAAGCCATTCATTTGAAGAGTTTACATGAATCTGCATGAACATACTCCTCACAAACTTATAAAATCATTCAGATAAAGGTTGCTCCTTGGCTTTCATGACAATTTCCTAGAAATGTTTTAAAACGCAGGCTTATGACAAAATAACACATACTAACTGATAACAGAGACGAGAAGTCTAAATATATAGTCATTAAATGCAGTGGAACAGGTGTGGGATTTTGAGTTGAGACAGGCTTGGTTTGAATCTTGGCTCTATCACTTACTCGCTTTTATCAATTTAGTGTTGCTTTTCTAGAAAATTTACATACATTAACTCATTTAATCTTTCTAACAACGCATGAAATTGTGTCAGTGCTTTACAGATGAGGGGATCAAAGGACTGAGAGGTTAATTAATTTGTCCTAATCACACAGCTCATATGTAGGAGAGTGAGGACAGAATGGCACCAGAGCCCATATGCTCTTAGCCAGTACATTCTATCGGCAAGTTCCTTAATCTCTTGGAGCCTCTTGCATAGCTGTGTAAAGAACGAGGACAAAAAATGTAAACAATATCCCTTGCACAGTGGCAGGCACAGAAGATGCCTAATAAATGGTACTGCTACTACATGTAGATTCTAGGTAGGGGAAAAAAACACAATTAAATCTACAGTTAGAATTATAATCAGAAAATCATAATTTTGTTCAATGTGATTACAGTTTTCAGCATTGGTAACATATGCATAAATGCTGTTAAAAGGTTGCTTTCTTAGGTTTAGTCTAAAAAAATACTTGCCTTTCTGAATATTGCCAGGAGGTTTTGCTTACTTAATTATTTTGCCTGTGGGCCAGTGTGGGGTCCCTGAGTGAGCCACACATAAGAACCCCAAATCACTATCAGAATGCCATACAATGCTACTGAAAATGACAAGTAATTTTCCAATGAGGTTGTCACTGATTTACACTCCCAACAGTGTACAATTCCCATTGTTCCACTTTCTTGTCTACACTTGGTATTATCAGTCTTTAATTTTAGCCATCATGGTGAACAAGTAATGAAATAACACTGTGTTTTGAATTTGCAATTCACTGATCGTTAATGAGACTGAGTACCTTTTCATACGTTTACTGGCTATTGGATTTCCTCTTTTGCTAAGTGCCTGCTGAAGTTTTTTGACCACTTTCCTATCCAGTTGTCTTTTTCCCATTGATTTGTAGGGATTTTTTATATGGCCTGAATATTATACCTTTGTTAGTTATATGTGTTGCAGGTATCTTCTTCCACTCTGTGGCTTGCCTTTGTACTCTTTGAATGGTATTTGATGAACATAACCTATTTTAATTTAGTTAAATCTAGCAATGTTTTCTTTTATGGGGAATATTTCTGATATCTTGTTTAAGAAATCCTTCCCTGTCCCTGAAGATATTCTCCAATATTATGTTCTCAAGGATTTATAGTTTTGTCTTTCATGTTTTGGTTTTTAATACATTGAAACTGATTTTTGTATATGCTGTGAAGTTAGGGGTCCAATTTCTCGTTTTTTTTCCCCCTCAATGGATACCCAATTGTCCCAGCATGACTTATGGAACCATATGTCATTCAGTCCTCACTAGTGACTATGAGTGAGAGTGTTTAGGGGTTCTCTTTGGTCTATTTTGTAGCCCCCCACCCCAACTGTGGGAACAAAGGAACAAGCCTTGGGCTGGAGTGGTAAACAAGTTAGAGAAAGCTGCAGACTCAGAGGTGAGAAGGCTGGTTAGCCAAGGATGGGTAAGATCCCCAGAGGGGGGCAACCTAAGACAGGCACAGCCGCCTGAGGCCAAGAAGAATGTTTGAAGCAGCCGTTTCTCATACATTCCGCCCTGATAAGCTGTAAGGCTCACTGGTGCCAACATGAACATGATTTACCAAAACATAAAGGGTCTTCTGACCTTGAGCCAGACACTGCCTGTTAACCATTTCCCTTATCATTCTTCTTTGCTATATAAGACTATGTAACTTAATAAAGCTTTAGGGTAGCCATCAGCTCTCTCTGCATACAGTGTGTATGTGTAGATGATACTGCGACACTGACGTATTTGAGCATCTCTAAGCCCTACCTTATTATCTTAATTACTACAGCTTGACAATAAGTCTTGGTGTCGGTGGAGCAAGGCTCTAGAAGAGCATCTTGACTATTCCTGGTTCTGTGTATTGCCATGAAAACTTTAAAATTAGCTTGTTAATTTCAAAAGGGTTGGGATCAAATTGAATCTATGAATCAATCTGGGAGAAAGAGACATCTTTACAATATTGAGTCTTCTAATCTCTGAATACAGTATGTCTCTCCATTTACTTAGGGCTTCTTTAATGTCTCAATAAGTTTTATAATTTATCCTCTAAATGTCTTGAACATCTTTGTTTCATTAGTTCCTAGGTTGTTGATTAAAAAAGAAAATTTTATAAATGGTATTTTAAAAAATTTGTAAAATTCAAACATATACAAGAGTAGAGAATAGTGTAACAAACCCAAAATACCTACAACCCAGCTTCTTCAACATCTTCAACATTTATTAATGGCTTTGCTATATCATGGCTTGCTTTGTTTTTACAACCTACCCATTCGAAGATTATTTTGAAAAAAATCCAAGTTTGTATCATATCCTCTTTAAATATCCTTAAATTCCCTTTAAATCTCTAGGTTCCCCTCCTCCCCTTCTCCCTTTTCTTCTTGCAATTTATTTGTTGCAGAAACTGGTTGTTTGTCTTGTAGTTTCTGAGTCTGGATATTTCTGATTTTACCCCTATCACGTCTTTAGTAAGCCACTCTGTCTTTTGCATTTCCTGCAAATGGCTAATTAGATATAGAGGCCTGATCAAACTTAAGTTCTATTTTTCTTTGCAAGAGTACTTTATAGTATTACGGTGCTGCAGGTTATATAGGGTATTAAAAATTATTTTCTGCTTGTGGCTGATAAATAGAAACATAATTGAATTTTGTATATTGATTTTATATCAGTCATCTTGCTAAACTCTTATGTTAGTTCTAATTGTTTATCTATAGATTCCTTTGAATTTCTACACAGAATCATATTACCTGCAATATTTTTTTCCTTTCCAATGTTTGCTGTAGGTTGATTGTAGATGCTCTCAATCAAGGTAAGGAAATTCCCTTCACAGTTTGTGAGAGTTTTAATCATGAATGGCTGTTGAATTTTAACAAATGCTTTTCCCATATCTACTGATATGATCACATGGACTTTTCTTCTTTAGTCTGTGCATATGGGTTGATTGGTTCTCAAATGTTGAACCAGCTGTGCATTCCCAGTACAAATTCTACTGGGTCAAGATGAATGAATTTTTTTTTATATATTGCTGGAGTAAATCTGCTAACATTTTTCTGAGGATTTTTGCATCTGTGTTCATTAGGGATACTGGCCTGCAGTTTTCTTTTCTTGAATGGCCTTTATTGAACTCTGGTATCAGGATGCTGCTGCCATCATGAAATGAGTTGGGAAGTGTTCTCTTCTATTCTCCTGAAGAGATTTTCCTCCATGTCTCTTACTCTCTCTTCATTGAGAACTTTATTTTTAATTTACTTATTTATTTTTGGTTAGGAGAAAGACATTTATCGGGAAACACTGTGAACTCTTAGCAACAGTATCAAAGTCAATCTCCATATATGATCTAAGCGGCATACAGAGGCGGCTGATGAAGCCTTCGCTTTGGGAAGCATTTCAGTCCCAGCCAATATGTACTGTCAGTCATAACTACAGCTTCTGTGAGGCACAGTATCTTCGGAAACATAAACAGAACTGAGGAATTTTTGACAGGTTAAAAGAGTCAAAATCCTGACCTTGTGAAGCTTATGTTACAGTGTATAGAGTATCTTAAATGTTCATAAACTTAAAAAATTAGGGGGGAGGGTATCGCTCAGTGGTAGAGTGTATGCCCAGTATGAACAAGGTCCTGGGTTCAATCCCCAGTAGCTCTGTTAAATGAATAAATAAACCTAATTACCTTCCCCCACCAAAAAAAAAAACTAAGCAGTTCTTAGTAGGAACTTGTGGTGTGGCCATATGTGGTGTAATGATCGAGGAATGAAACAGATTTTTACCAGCCACTCAGGAAATGAATGTTATTTCTTTTAGCTCAGTAAGTGCAAGGAAACCGTGTTAGAATTTAGGTCAACCTGGAGGGAAATTTCAAACACATGTTTAACATTTTATCGCTGACTTGGATGAGGATCTAGTAGGCAAGGGAAAGGATGACAGATTCAGGGACTCAAATCATATCAAAGGACCAGACTGATGGGCCTTGTCAAACAAGATGAAATTTATCAAGAATAAGGTAAGGCATTTGGGTCCAAAAAATATGATTTTTCACCTAAAGGACATGAACAATGTGACTTGATAGCAACATCTGAACAGAGCTTCCGGATCTGGCTGATGGTACTGTTTCAAATCTTTCTCATTAGTATTGCATGTCCACTGACATTCTAGAGACCAATGCACTTTTCCAACAAGGGACTCTGCTCTTTCCCCTCAGCTGGGAATGCCTTCCTATACCTTCAAAGTCCGACTCAGGTCTTAAGGAACATACTGCACAGTGGGCCTCTTCCTCATCATCCCAGTTAGAATTTCGTTCTCTCTCTACAGCTTTTGCAGTTTTACTGAGTTCAGTTTTTCTGCAATAAACTGAACATAATATATCAAGTGTACAATTTCATCAGTTTTGACATACTATACATCCCATGAAACCATCACTACAATCAAGATAACATTTTCATCACTCCAGGAATTTTCTTATGCCCCTCTGTAATCCCTCCCTCCTCCAGTCCCCACAAAACTGTCACTATAGATTAGTTTTGCATTTTCTAGAATTTTATATAAATGGAATTATACAGAATATTCTTTTTTGCCTAAAGACTCAGCCTAATGATTTTGAGTTTCACCCGTGTTGTTGTATCAATAGTTCATTCCTTTTTATTGCTTCACAGCATCCCATTGGATGCACATGCCATCATTTGTTTAATCATTTACCAGTTGATTAAAACTTAAAACAATTTTAGCTATTCTAGTAGGTGTGTGGCCACTGAGTTTTTATTACTCCATTTTTTTGTTGTTCTTGGAAATTCCTTTTGGTCCTTTTACAAACCTGCTATGCCATTCAATTGTTTTTCCTGTTTTCTGAAGATTTTTTAAAAGACTGTTACTGAATTTTAGAAGTCTGCTAATAAGCACAGTTGTTTAAAACCTTTGGTCTCCTACTTGCAGTATCTGAAGTGGGCTTGAGTTTCTTCCTGGCACCTGTTATTTCTGTCTGGGCTCCCTGGTTTCTGTGTGTGCCTGCTTATTTTGACCTGCTGGTTGCTGCCGTTGAGAAAGTTTATGTGGGGGGTTAGGACGAACTTGAGGATGTGGTCTAGGATAGAAGTGTTCTCCTTCAGAGACGTTCATTTGTCCATAAAAGATATTTGAAACTATTAGTAAAGGGGAAGCCGCATATCAAGTGCATAGCTGGAGTTTCCCTGGCTGTCCCAGGCTCCGTGTACCTGGGTGCAAATCCATTCAAGGTAGACCGGCGGCCACAGTGTTTTCAGGGGACCT
Organism: Vicugna pacos; assembly: GCF_048564905.1. Classification (NCBI taxonomy): domain Eukaryota; kingdom Metazoa; phylum Chordata; class Mammalia; order Artiodactyla; family Camelidae; genus Vicugna; species Vicugna pacos. The sequence continues at coordinate 32,107,828 of NC_133023.1, forward strand.
TTGTTCTCCTTTTGCCCCGCTCACAGACAAGGCACCTTCTGTGCAGTCCCCAGTGCTGAGGGGCAGTAAGGGCACGCATATCTGTTTGCCCTGAACCTGGAGGGATAGCCTTTTGCAGTGCTGACAATGTGGGCTGTGTCTCCTAACAGATTCTTCTACTTGTACAGGCCTTATTAGGTCTTAACCCTGGTCCTCTGGCAGAGAAGGTTTCTGTAATAATGCCCTCCTGGCAAAATGGGCCAGTTTGGTACTCAAGGTTTTACTGCTCAGATTAATGGCTTTCATATAAAAATTGGTCACTGAGTCTCCCAATACCTTTTCAGTTTCCTCAGTGCTTTTAAGGTAATTTTCAAAAACATATTTTCTGTAGCACTTTTCATTTTCTTCAGCGGGAGGACTGATCCAAGTAACCTAGTCTACCATTACAGGAAACGGGAAGCAAATCTGCTTTTTCCACGGCCATTTCTCAGGCTTCCTCCACGGGACACAGCATTTTAGGTATCGATGAGACGTGACTTACACAAATGATCTGACTAGGGAGCAGAGGTCTGGAATCTACATCATTATTTTCTACAAATTAATATATGGTAACATACAAGAACACATTTTTGTAAAATGTAAATATCAGTAATAACATGATAACATCACTATCAAAATGACGTTTCCTCCCACTAATGCTTAAACTGTTTCTAGAAGATCAGGCTGAAAGACAATGCCAGATGGAAGACTGCTGCGTCCTCTATCCAGGCCTATGTGTCCCCGTGTAAAGTGATGGCATCTGAAGTTGTTCCCAGCTCCAACATTCTAAATTTAAGAATATTTTTGGGAAACATGGGATAGTTGAAAGAAGTGATCAGGCAAAAGAGATTAACTGAGAAATCCCTTTAATTAGTGAAAAAAATGGGTGACAAAACAGCTCTAAATGTCAATGAACTTAATGCCTTTGGTCTCTTTAAGCCAAATTCAAGTATTTTAGAAGGAACTGGCACAGTGCCCTAATGGTTGTTATTTATTGTCAAGTGAAACAAAACTTGGACATAAAGTTATCTTTTTTGCTCTAGATTTCTGATATATTGCCAAAGTACCAACAAAGGTAAACCTGTCAACATTTTTCAAAAAATAGTTAAACTAAGCAAATTGTAACAATAATAGCAGAAATAGATTTTACCAAATATATAGTAATCCATGACCCCTCTCAGGTAAAAACATGTCTAAAAACTGTCTGATGTGTCTAAATACTGTCTTGGGGTTTTCACTGGTGGTGGAGTGGAATGGGGCTGGTGGGAGCAGGTGGAGGGGCAAGGAGAGGGGACACTTAAAAAATGCAATTCCAAAAGGATGGGAACAGCATACAGGAGTAGAGAGCTTTGATTATAGACCATGATGTGACCGTGACGCGAGGCTAGTCACCCAGCCTCTCTGCAAACCTTCCTCTCCTGTGTGAAACAAAGACCTGACGCTCTACGCAGGTGCTCACTCGGTGCTGATAAGTTAGAATTCTTGGATGACTAACTTGAATTGCGTTTGGCTCACAGAGCAAGGAATATAGCAGACAGGTTTTACCGTATAAAACAATAAAATATCAACGTGAAAACTGGATGGCCCAGCTTCATTTTTATCATAAACCAAACCAAAACAACAAAAACATACCATTCCTGAAGTTCTGGAGAAGGAATGAGACCCGCAGTTCCATTTTTGGAGTTTTCCAGTTTACCCTGCCACCAATTGTGATCATCCTTACTAATAATCTGGATAATGTCACCAACTCTGAATCGAATGCCAGCTTCTTTGCAGGGGATGAGGTCATCCTTGGCTGGATCATATTCAAATTGTGCTCTTACATAGATCTATAAAACAGGAGTTCGTAAGAAAAAATGCCAGGCTGATGTGAAAGAAAATAGTTCGCTCTAACTTAATAACCACACACTAACACTTACTACAATACAGACAGGACACTAGATGGTGAAAGCAAATGTGACGCATGGAAATACAACATAAAAAACTGCTACCACTAGAAACAATGCACTACCTTTGATGTGCACAGGATCAAATCTTGGCTGTTTTTATTTGGAGGGAACACTTAAGATGCTTGCTTAATAAAAATGAAGACTTAATTTGTGCTTCTACTAGAACAGAATAGGCTTATAATTACAGAGGCGTATGCTTACCATTTTAAAATCTGCATACGTTTAGTTGATATTATGGATACGTTGTCATGATCATGGGGCAGCCTTTAAGCCACAAGCACAAGCACTCAGGGTAGGTTTTAACCCTAAAGCAGCACATGATCTAAAACTAGCAAGAAGTCTGTGTTAGGATCTTGTTGTAAAATGCCTGCATGACAACTGGCAGTGTGCCTATGCACTGCTGATAAATTGAAATGTACTTCGAAGAAACTTTTAAAGCATTTAAAAACAGTTTTATTTTTTAGACAGGATTTAGGCTTTATATTTGTATTTCACTCTTCTTAGAGAAGAAAAACGAACTGGAATCCTGGCTTTGCCAATGCAACACTTGAAATCAGCACAGAGCTTCAAGATATGCATAGTTCAAGGCTCTGAGTTTTATCCTCTATAAATGTAATCAGTAAATACTATAAAAGGAAACAGATTAGCACATAAGGGGTTATCATATGGCAGCATTTTATGAATTACTGGATTTCTAAATGCTTTCAAAGAAGGTGCTACATATTCACTGTTGTATCACTTATGGGTGATTTCTGTCAGGTGCTAGCTTATGGAAATCTTAACTTCAGATCTGATTATTTTATTTAATAGCACATTTCAAGAAAAATCCCATAAAAAGTCTACTCTTAAAATTTCACTTGAATATTAATGTTTCAGTCACTGTAAAACCAACCTGAAGGCTTTGGAACTATTGTGTTAAATTACTCTGTTTAAGTTTCTTTTCAGAAATCCAGCCTATAATATTAATGAGTCTCTGCAGTTGCACCTCAAATCCACACTCAAAGTGCCACCAAACTGAAAGTTACTCGCTAGTGTCAAGCAGCACTTCACTTTTCACGTCTGAACTAACACAGGCAGATTAGGACGTAAAGCCAGGATTTTTATGTTCTTATTGTTCATTGTAAATGGCTTTTAGAAATACATATGCAGATACAAATTAAGGAAAAGCCTTTAACTTTCAGATAACTATTGCTTAAGAATGTTCATCGGCATGCATGTACATTTTACTTATTCTTAGAATTCTAAGAATTTTGCAACCTTAAAAAAATTTTTTCTACCCCAGAGGCAGGCCCATAAGATCCCCAAAGGCTGAATTCTTAACCATCAGCACAAAATGATCAGGTTGAAATTACAATAACCATCATAGCTACAAAGATGTTAGGAAAAAAAATCTTTATAGAGAATTAGTCATGTGTAATGTGTTAAAATGAAATGGTACAAGCTCTCAATGCTCAAATGTTATGGTCCAAAATGCAGACATTATGGGATGGAAAGGGTTAATAAAGGATTGGCTATTAGCAGCTCAGTTTAGAGAAGTTTCTATAGAGGGTATCTATTCACCTGTCGTCCTTTTGGTTGGGTAGTTGATGGCAAGTCCTGTAGAATAAAGCCAACCCAGGAGAAAAATTTTCATTTACTTTTCAAAGAGTACAAGTAATTTGTGTGTTCTGTTACAGTATGATTAAAAAATGAGCTAGATTTAAGTTGTAAAAGAGATAATATACATTATTCCATTTCTCAGAAATGTTGAGTTATCAAAAAAAAAAAAAATCAAACCCAGGCCATTTAGCAGCAAGCTGAAGAAAGCAGGTAAGTTTAAGCAGAGAGAAAATGTGTTCTTAACAACTCAGCATCTTCAACACAAAAGCCACTGCGAGTGAAATAGCCTATTAAAAACCACCCAAACTAAAAAGAGCTGTTGCCCTTTTCAACTTAGTCACTGCGACCATTTAGATTTTGAAAAATTCAACGGTTATGTGGGTTTTCACCATCTTAAAATTATTAAATGTTAACTGTTATAAATGAATTCCTTTGGTAGCCTACTTTGAAGTTGCAAATAAAAGTCATAGGAAATTTTCTTCATAGGAAATCTTACTTATATCATTCCATTTGAGGTGATCTCTAAATTATATAAAATTTTACCTGATAAAAAAGTTGATACATTTTCAAAGGGCAAATTAATAGTCAGGGGAAGAAAAGTGATACTGCTGCCTCGTTAGAATTCTCATTATTTTTAACAGCAATATCAGCAACTTGGAGAAGATTTTGTTACCCCAAAATATTGCACACCTGCACCTATAAGTGCTTCCGTTTGTTTAAATAAATTAAACACAACTCTCTTTACATTCCCAAATGGATAGTTCTGGGAAAAAAAAGTGTAGAATTCCAAGTTCAAGTCAAAATTTGACGTACTTTGTGTTAAAGATGTGATAATAGCGTGGCTTAAGTGCAGTTTGAAGCCAGTTCCTTTTGCTTTTCATATCCAGGCAAGGCTTATAATTCACAAAAATATGTGCACGTACCACAATAACAGAGGGCACACCAATTCGTAAACTTAGATAGCGGAAACTAAAACAGGTTGCTGGTATCACTCAGAACAGACAACTACAAAGCCCGAGAAAACCCAAATGCCTACTCTGCAGAATGCTAACATTTCTTTACCTTTCCCAAATTACAAAAAAAAAAATGCTTAGAAATTTCAAGAAGTTTCCATTTACATACTTTGCATAACTTTGAGCAAAGTTCATAAATGGTAGTTGGGTGACACAGAAATATTTTGAGAATGACCAGAGTAGTCTTGAACTACATTTCTTCAAATTTAACTAATGAAAGGGATTTTTAATGAGAAGAAAATGAACAAGATTTTCCAGGAGTAAACTGCATTGTAGCTGTAGTAGCCTTGTATATTGGCAGAAGACAATTTCCACTGAACACATGTAACTAGAACACTCATGGCAGGTGGCACCAACAAAATTGTCACACTTTGCTGTGTGGAGCTAGAGTTCTTACCGAAACAGAATTGTTAGTGCTGCTATGACCATTAGCTGGGGACTGTCTGGAAGTGGAGGGGGAATCTCTCTGAAATAAGACACAAGGTTCATTAACACAGAACACCAGCACAGAAACAGATATTCACATCAACAGTTACAACCACAGTCTGACAACCATTTCCTTTGAGGTTTTAGCTGTAAAGGTGCCATGCTGACTTACTTGCATGATTTCACAGAAGTATGAAAAGACTTCTGCAGTTTGAAGACTCACATATTGTAACTGATGACCGTGTCATTCATTAATCTTTTCTTTCCAGTCTCCAGCATTCCATATAACCTTTGCTTTCTTTAAATGACACCCCAAAGAGTGACGATATTAAAACCCTATCAAGTACTGTAAAATGATGTATTACTATAAAATTATTGTGTTGAAGACCCCGACTGCCTAATTTTTATTAAAAATTAGGTTTGAAAAGTATTTAACAATCTTGAGGTACCTCAGTGTCAATAATTACTGAATGACACAATCTGAAGGGAAGTGAGCCTCAAAAAAAAGACTTCTCATGTTGTAGTCACCTTAGAATCTTCCCAGGATAGACATAACTAATAGGGGTGAAAGAGAAGATATATGCCAGAAGAGAAATCTGTATTCTTTAGATTATTTTAGCAGATTAATTAAAAGAATAATCTTGAGCCTCTGAAACATCACGCTTCTGGCAAAGATCCCAACAGCCACAGCCACGCTCCTCCCTAGATCTGCGCTCCTTGAGCCCACTGCTCTCTATACTATCTGACACGCTCAGAATCCGTTCCAGATTCCACTCTCTTATTGTCCAAACCAACTTTAATGTTAGAACAAGGAGAGGGTGAAAATAAGGCTTTAAAAATTTCTGGTTTACTAGAGTTCTTTGAAACCTTTGAAATGTGCATGACTGCTTAAAAGCCAGTTGCCTTTTCTAGAAGATTTAAGGAAAACTTCTGGAATTTGTTACCTTTTAAATAATGAGATCCCTTAGGTGAGTATTCTCTGATGTTAGTGAGCAGAAGGACCCTGAGGGTGCCATCCCCAGAGATGCATATCAGTAGGGCCAGGGGGATGTAGGTGGCCAGAGAACCTTTTTTTGGGAAGTATTATTGTAGCTGGGAAGAGTCCAACCCTAGGCTTGGATTCTGCCAGAGCACAGGAGAGTCAAACAGATCAGAGGTGGGGCTAGGAGGGGAGTATCCTCTTTCCTACCATCCAGAGGCAAAGAAGGTAAGAGGAGCTCTTCTTACTCAAGAGCACAGAATTTATAGGTGTAATACTGGTTCCACCCCAAAACTAGCTCAACCACTTAAAAACACAAGAGAAACTTATGTTATATTAATAACCAACAGTATCTTCTAGCTAGCCAAAAAAGACAAAAATCAATTGTATTTACTAAATTTCCTCCATGATGAGAAATGATATGAGGATCACCTGTGATTTTAGAATATCAAAATGCTTTATGTAAAACGTGCGCGTGACAGTCTCCCTTTTCCAGCAAGGTTTCTGTTCCAGGTAACAAATTTCAAAACTATAAATCCTGGAGCAGAAGTAGTTCTGTATTTTCTTTTGAAATATGGTATTAATTGAAGTTCCATAAAAAGCCACCAAGAGGAGCTCAAGACCCGATAGAACAGAAACCCCAATTGTCATGGCTCACTAAATATATTTGACAAAACTCTAAATTCTTATACACATCTTCAATTCGTTTATGAAAAAACATGAAGCCTCTGATTTTTCTTGTGCAATTTATATCACTAGTAGAGACTGGCAGAAACATAATTTTTCCCTCAACTTCTCCTAAGTACAATATCAATTTTTTAGATGAGTTCCAGTAAGTTGCCTGCCAGTCTTAAATATTAACTGGAGGAAATGTGTACTTCATATTGATGTACACATACTTGGAAGATACACACGAAAGAACAAGCTTCAAAGAATAATACTCAAACTGAATGTGCAATGACTGAAGGATGACGCCATTGATGCCAGTTCATATTTCCAAATATAAAAAGAATAGATTTTTGAATCTCACTTGATAACCAACATCAAACTGAATAATACAGCTTGGAAAAGGTACAATTTCTATAGGATAAGCCTATTGCAAGAACGGAACTTTGGGTTTGTATTACTTGAGAGAAGTTACCTGTTTATGAATCATATAACATTCCAAATTTAAACAAATTCACAGAAGGTTGCAAAAGCCTATATTCCTCCAATAAAGTCAGTAATCAATTCCTCATAGACTTAACACCCATCTACCTGTCACAATTATTTGAACAACTACTATCTTAACCGAAATAGACCACTTCTCAGATTCTTAGAAAGAAGAACTATCCATGCAATTTCTCAATAAGGGAAGTGAATGTACTTCCTGGAAATATTATTGTAATTATGATCTTTTCTTTTCCCCTCAGAGACTCCACTTGTTCTTTACTAAGTCTTTGTCATTGTTTGGAGCTTCTCTATATTTTGCTTCGATTCCAGCCTGCAGAAAGTTAAAGTGCTGAGGAGATCCCCAAGGAAGCAGGGCTGAGTAGGTGGATGGGACCTACTCTGTTCCGTTATCTTTGTTGTAAAATTGGTGTGCAGTGATCAACAGCACAGGCAGAAACAATTTCCCAGAAAGCCAAAACATTCAGCCATCAGCAGACAGTTAGTTAAGAACCCAGAGGATATGGGGTGTTTCGTTAGAGCTATTACCTCACAGGACGAGGACTGAGTGCGGTAACTTGGCACGATCTTGAAGGTGATACTCCCCCGCATTTCCCGCTGCAGAAAGAGAAAAAGAGAGCACTTTTAACAAACAGATGTTGCACACAAAAACACATAAGAAACCACTGAAAACGTGTGGGGCCAATTAATGCAAGCCAGCTGAGAGTGCATGGGCTTAAAGCGAAACCGAGTTATAAAGCGGGGGTGTTCACAGTAACGGTGGGGGTTGTTTCTGGGAAAAGCCCTGCAAAGTCAAGGCTGAATGCGTTGTTCACGGAACAATGGTACAACAGACCTCCGATGGTTACCTTTTCATGGACATGAATACGGAAATCTCTTAAGTGACATGCCTTTCAAAAATGAATATAAATTGAACCAGACAGTAGAACAAGGAATTACACAAGAATTAGGGGGGAAGGTATGGCTCAGTGGTAGGGTGCGTGCCTACCATGGCACAAGGTCCTGAGTTCAATCCCCAGTACCTCCATTAAAAATAAATAAAAACCTAATCACTGCCTCAAAAAATAAAAAAATAAAAATAAAAATGTGAAATTGTAAAAAAAAAAAAAGTTAAAAAAATAATAATTAAAAGCCTTTAAAAAAAGAATTATACTTGGTAGGCTACATTAGGATGGTGTACTCCATAAAATATGGTTTTTATTTCATAATTTTGCCCTTATTTTTGACTACAGTGAGTCTGTGGTGCTTGTTTGACCTTTAATAGCATTCATAACATGGGAGGCTGCGACAGTGCGGTGCCATTCTGTCCACCCGCCTCCCTTAAATCCAAAACCTAATCTGAACACAGATTTTAGATATATATGGTCAAAAATGGCCTGGTCTACTACAGTTCTCCTTTCCTCCGTGCTGTAGAGAAATTTAGTACAGCTGGCTATGACTCAGCTGAGCAGGAAAGAGGCTCCTGACACCGCTGATGTCAGCAGAGGTCAGTGAGAAAGTAGTTCACGGGTATGCACAACTGGGAAGGCTTTCTTTAAACATCTGCTTGATAAGAAACAGGAGACAAAGGATTGAAAGGGGAATGTACAAGCCCACACTGCTAAAGATGGGCAAAATGTTTCTCAACTTGGCTGCATGTAAACATTTTCCTAGTTGTCAGTTTTTATGAATGTTGCATAAGTTCAAGTCTACACAAATGATGGTACCAGACGTACTCTGATTACAAAAGAATGCCCCTTATTTGTGCATTAATAAACAAGCTAACGAACTGAAAGTCAATCTTAGAAAAAGAGACTTTCATTTACTCACAAGCATTTTTTGCAGCTGTTCCACTGTTTGGTTAGCCACGCTGATGCCATTAATTTCTCGAATTTCATCACCGACATGAAGTGTACCTGAAGGAATTTCACAAAATTATAAACATGAAATGATATATACTTTTATAACAATAAAATCCAAAGGCAGCTATATATGTAATTTTTAAAAATTAGGCTGAATATTAAGGGCAAAGATTTCAGAACCAGGTACAAGTTAGGCTTACACAGTAAACTCACCAAAACAGATACATCTACTTATGAAAGACACAGTTTGGAAAGACAGCTGTGAAATTCTGCTTGTTTTTCTGACAGAGGCAGTGTGTATATGGTGGTTTAAAAGTACGACTTCTAGATGTAGCCTGTCTGGGTTCAAATCTCTGCTTCATCACTTACTAGCTTTAAGATCTTGGGCAAGTTATTGAAACTCTCCATGTCTCTGTTTTCACATTTGTAAAATGGAGATGAAAACAGTACCTATCTCATAGGACTGTTGTGAGGATTAAATCAGTTCAGTACATGCAGAGGGCTCAGAACTGTTCTTGGCACATGCTCAGTACAACTGAGGTGTTTGTTGTCATTCTTATTATCATCATTATCTACCAAATAGGATACAAAGAATGGTGATTTTCAAAGAATAATAATACCAATGTAACAGTAAACTTATATTAGCTATATCACAATCTTTTAATAATTTGGTAGGCGTTTCAGAGTCCTGTAATACATCAGCTAGAGAAAGTGACTGAGAACCAATGGATAAATAGTGTTATGTAAAATTCTGCTTCTTTATAGATTGTGCACATGTTTACTTACTGATCTGACTTCATTAGGAAAAGCTCACGGTATCTTAAAGAGGTACACACTAAAATGCATATAAATAAAATAGGACACCTGGTATTTGCTTCAAAATAATCCAAGGGGGTGGGCAGTAGGGCAAATACAGATGAAACCAGTGTGGCCATGAATTAACAACACTTCTAGCTGGGTTATGGGTATGTGGGTGACCACTGCATTATCCCTTCCACTTTTCTCTACTTGAACTCACTACTCTGTTCTCTCTACTCACGTGTGGAAATTAATATAATAAAACATAAAACAAAAATTTGGGGACTTCTGCTTCCAATATGGCTGATCAGACACTCACAGACTTTCTCCCAACTATATTCTGTCTAGGACACACCTCTTGAAGAGTTACTGGTCTCACAAAAGGAATGCATATCCCCAAGAACACTTCCCACTTCCATCCCCTCTCTCCCTCCACATGAAAGGACCCTGTGAGCTGGATCCAGAGTGGTGGCAAACTCAGGGTGGAATGCAATAGTGGGAAGGGGGAATGCCGTAGCAGCAATGCCTGCTGGCTGGATTCTGAGCCTTGGGCCAACAGTGAGTTAGAGAAGTTGAGTCTAGGATTCCGGAGGGAGCCAAGACCCAGATCAGCGGCACTCCATGGCAACTGGGAGAACAAGGAACAAACCCTTTCTGGAGGAAAGGGTTCCCAGTTTAGGCTCACGAGACCTCCAATAAGTTTACCATCAAAGGTTAACAAACAGTACAGTAAGGTAAACTGCTCTGCAAGTCATCAGAAAGAGAAAAAACAAATTTAGATCCTCAAGGAGGATAGATATTGGAATGGTTAGATACAAAATACAGGAGTACGTCATTTTCTTGTGCCTTGCTTTACTGTATCTCAAAGACACTGCATTTTTAACAAATTGAAGGTGGCAATCCTGCGTTGAGCAGGTTTTTCTGTGCCGTTTTTCCAACAGCATTTGCTCATTTCATGTCTCTGCATCACAATTTGGTAATTCTTGCAATATTTCAAACTTTTTCATTATTATTGTATTTGTTATGGTGATCTGTGATGAGTGATCTTTGATGTTAACTACTGTAATCGTTTTGGGGGTGCCATGAACTGCACCCATTTTAGATGGCAGACTTAACTGATTATTGAAATGCCAACAAAGGATTTAGAATATTACATAAAGCAGTGGCAGGGTTTGAGAGGGTTGACTCCAATTTTGAAAGAGGTTCTATTGTAGGTAAAACATGAAACAAACACTGCATGCTACAGAGAAATCATTCGTGAAAGGAAGAGTCAACTGATGAGGCAAACTTCATTGTTGTCTTATTTTAAGACACTGCCACAGCCACCTCAACCTTCAGCAACCACTACCCTGATCAACATCTAGACAAGACTTTCCACTAGCAAAAAGGATTATGATTTGCAGAAGGCTCAAATGATGGCTAGCACTTTTCTTTAGCAATAAGTATTTTTAAATTAAGGTATGTACATTTTTTTAGACATAATGGCATCGCACACTTTATAGATGATAGTATAGTGCAAACATAACTCTTACGTGCACTGGGAAACAAAAAAATTCATGTCACTCACTTTATTGTAATATTTGCTTTATTGCAGTGGCCTGAAACCAAACCTGTAATATCTCCAAGGTGTGCTTGTATAAAAGAGCTATGTGTTAAATATTAGGGAAAAATAAGAGGATGAGTGTGCAACAAGAGATTATCAGGTGTGAACAGACAGATTTAAAAATAAAAATAAGAACAAGTGACTAGTACTTTCAGAAGAGAAAAACATAATTGATGGTATAAGCCAATGAATAGATGAGTTGAATGGGAGTTCAGATATGGCTGAAGAGAGTGTCAGGGAACTGGAAGATACAACCAAATAAATTGTCGTGAATGGAGGTCAGAGAAATAAGTAGATAAGGAAAAGTAGGAAATAAGAAATAACAAACATATGAAAAAAGATATTACAGGCACAGAATGGTTAGAAATAAAAGGATGGAAGAAGACATGCTAGGAAATACTAAAATAAAGCTGGAATAACTACATTAATATAAAATAGGTTCTAAGTCAAAAGTATAATTAAGGATGGAAATGGTTACCAGGCACTTCTATGCTCCTAATAAAACAGCTTTGAATATATAAAGCCAAAATTGAGAGATCTATAGGTAGAAATTGAAAATCTCTACCACAATAATTGGGATATTTCAACAATTATTGATAGGTCAAACAGACAAAAAATTAGTCAAGATACAGAATATTTGAATAAAAAATTAACCTCAAGTAATCATCATTTGGAGAACTCTGCATGCAACAATTCGAAAATAAATATTTTTCTTAAGTACACATGGACCATTTACAAAAACGGTTACAGTGCTAAAGCCATAAAGCAAGTCTCAACAAACCTCAAAGAAATGGTGTCATACAGACGACATTCTGTGACCCCAATATAATTAGGTTAGAAGTAAAACATAAAAAGATATAGACAATACTCTTAAATGTGGTACATAAAAAACACTTCTAAATAACTTGTGGGTCAATGAAAAATATAATGATAAATATTTAATAAGAGTACTTAGAACAGAATTACAATAAAAATGCTTCATATCAAAACTGGTGGGATATAGATAAAATAATATTTAGAGGTAGTTTAGTCTTAAATGTATATATTAGAGATGAAGGAAGACTGGAATAAATAAATTAAATGTCTAATTTTAAAAGTTAGATAAAACCAATAGAAAGTAGAAGGAAGGAGAAAATAAAAATTAGGTCATAAAACAATGAAATAGAAAATAAATATACAATGGAGTGAATTAACAGAACCGAAAGTGGGTTTTTGAACAAACCTCTGGTAAGTTGAAAAAAGACAAGGCACAAGGAAATGATATTAGGAATAAACAAGGGTACCTAATTACAGAGACAGCAGAAAACAGAAAGATAACAGAACACTAAGAAGAAGCTTACTGCATTAATTTTAAAAACTTGAAGATTTTTCAGGAAAATGTAATTTACCAAAACTCACTCAAGATGTAGAAAGCCTGAATAGCCTTCTAAAGGTTAAAGAAATTGTAAAAACAAACAAACCAACCAACCAACAAACAAAACTTTCTTAAAAAGAAACCGAAACCAAAACACCAGGGCCTGGTAGTTTTATAGGCAAGTTCTACTACACTTTCAAGGTACAAATCACTCCAATATTACACAGTCTTTCAGAGAACTCATGAAGAGAGGTTCTCCACGTCATTCTATGTGGCTATCTCACTTGGAAACTGAAATCAAATAGAGAAACACAAGAAATGAAAATGAACTACAGGTCAGTCTCACTCATAATTGCAAGTACAAAAGTCCTAAACAAAATAATAGCACGACGAATCAAGCAGTACATACAAAGAATGATACACAATGACTAAGCTGGGTTTATTTGAGAAATGCAAGGCAGGGGGTGGTTATCATTAGGAAATCTTTAAAAGTCATTCACCACATTAATAGGTGAAAAAAAGAAAATAACAAATCATCTCAGCAGATGCTGAAGCAGTATGTGATAAAATTCAAAATCTAATCATAATTAAAATGTCCAGCAATGAAGAATATAAGAGAACTTCAGCTCTAATAAAAGACAACCTACTGAAAATCTACACAGTCAACATTCTTCTTCACAGGGAAACATTCTTTTAAACTACCTTTTAAAAACAAGAACAGGACAAGGATGTTCACTATACCACTTCTATTAAAGATGGCAGGTCCTAGCCAGTGCAGAAATGTAAGAAAAAGAGATGAAAGAAATAATGATGCTGTGACTTTACTAAATTTATAGAAAATTTTATTATAAATAATAAACAAAAAAATTCATACTGGAATCTAACAGCAAACATCCTCCTGCGTGAGTGCTACCCACTCATGAAATCTACAGATTTCCCTGAAGGCAGCAGTAACGCCAGATACCAACTGTGTCCACCGTGGTCATCTCTAAAGAGGAAGGAAGGCACTGAAGGGCTTATGGTGTTATCTCTCGCTCTCCATGGTTAAGGAAAGAGGTGTTAAGTACAAAACTAACCCGATCTCAAAGAAAGGAAATAACCCGATCTCTAATTTTTGGACAGGAGAATCATTTTTGGATCAGGCTGTAAATACTAATGCATATAACTCAGCTCTTTCAAAGAGGAGCCTAAACCTACTCGTCCAAATCCTGCTTACCTGAGGGTTAACAAAAGTTCCACTTTCTCAAAAAATCATTCTTCATCTACTTCAGTCTTTAGTGAATTCCTTTCACAGAATGACTACACTTACTGTAGCAGGCATTAAGAACTTAATCACAGATTTGATCTCTTATTTTACCATTTAGCTTTATATATATATCAAACTCTACTAATATATAAATAGCATATCTCATTCCTGAATGAATGAGAGAGCAATTCTTTTTAACATTTTTTTATTGATTTATAATCATTTTACAATGTTGTGTCAAATTCCAGTGTAGAGCACAATTTTTCAGTTATACATGAACATATATATATTCATTGTCACATTTTTTTCTCTGTCAGCTACCATAAGATCTTGTATATATTTCCCTGTGCTATACAGTATAATCTTGTTTATCTATTCTACAATTTTGAAATCCCAGTCTATCTCTTCCCACCCCCCGCCCCCTTGGCAACCACAAGTTTGTATTCTATGTCTGTGAGGCTATTTCTGTTTTGTATTTATGCTTTGTTTTGAGAGAGCAATTCTTAAACTGTTATTTAACTTTGCGTGCGCGCGCGCACACACACACACACACACACACACACATATCTTATATTCCAGTACAGATGTCTTCCATATATCCTGGGGCCCAATATGATACTTTATTTCCCATGGTATCTAATAGGTCAGGATCTAAACAGAGATTCAGAGATGCTCCGGCAGCAGAACTGGATCATACCCTCCCCGTTATCTACAGGCTGGAGCATGTGCAGATGAGTAAGAACAAATGGAGGCCAACAGTGATTAAAACCAAAGATCGATAACTTAAATAGATCATTTATATAAACCACAGATTAAGCTGATCTTTTATATGACTCATAAAACACTTTCTCTACGAGGCTACAGGAAAAAAAGCTAAGGAAGGAAACGAAGAGTTATATACAGAACTTACCTTGCCTGTGAATCATGCCCCCATGCATGATTCTTGCAACAATACAGTGATTTAGCTCATTCATTTTTAAAGTGATTCCCTATAAAAAGTTAAGCAAAAACAGAATTATTATGAGAGGGCACTTCTTTTTATATTTGTAATTTTGCTGTAGATAATCACAAAAGGTAGGAAAATATTATAGAAAATATGGAAAATGAAGGCAAAACTCCACTATACCATGACAGAAATAATAGTACTGCTGGTATTCTGATTGCTGTGATAGTATACATTTTGTATAATGTTTTTAATCTTCTAATTGTAATTATTTTCCATGTTGCTAATTTGAGAAGTTTTTATTGATGTACAATTGACATGCACTTATGTAAAGCGTATAATTTGATAAACATGTACACATGTGAGACCATCATGACAGTCAGGATAGTGAATACATGCATCACCTCCAAAAGTTCCTCACGCCCACTGGTAATCTACTCCCACCCCTCCATGCCCTGCTCCCCCACCCCCAACAGCCCCAAGCAAGCACTGCTGGGCTTCCAATGGCTATAGATTAGTTTGCACTTTCTATAAATGCAACTCATACAGTATGTATTCTTTTTGTTGCTTTTTTTTTTCCACTAAGAACGTGAGATTCAACCATGGCACTGCAGGTATCAATAGTTCATTCTTTGTTCTTGTTGAATATTCCACTGTATGGATAAAACTGTTTTATCTATTCACCCACTGAATTGTTTCTAGCTTTTGGCTATTATAAATAAAGCCGTATTCATGGAATAGTCTCCACTTAGTCATGACATATTTTTCTTTTTTCTTTTTTTTAGACAGGGATTTGTTTAGAACTTTTGCATTTAGATTTATGAAGGTTACTAGTATGTAGTTCTCTTTCTTTGCAACGTCTTTATCTGGTTTGGGTATCAGGCTAATGCTAGCTACCTCTTCCTCCTCTTCCTCATTATCAAAAATAGTAAGTTGGAAAGAATTCCTTCCTTTTCAATGTTTTGGGAAGAGTTTGTGTATAACTGTTTTTTCTTTTTAATTATATGTTTGGTAGAATTTACCAGTAAAGCCATCTTGACATGGAGTTTTCTTTGAGGGATTTTTTTAAAACTATAAGTTCAATTTTTAAATATAGGGCAATTCAGTTTATTTGTTTTTAAATGAGCTTTGGTAGTTTCTGTCTCCCAGTGAATTTGTCTACTTCATTTGCATTGTTGAATTTATTGACATAAAGTTGTTTACCACATTTCCTTATTAGTCTTTTTGTATCTGAAGAATCTGTAGTAATGTCACTTCTCTTATACACGATATTGGTAATTAGTGTCCTCCTTTTTTCCCTGATTGATCTGATCTTCTCTAAGAAAAAATTTGTTTCATTGATTTTTTTCTGTTGTTTTTGTTTTCTATTTCATTGATTTCCACTTTGATCTTTGTTATTTCTTTTCTTTTACTCATTTAGGCTTTAATTTGCTCTTTTTGTTCTAGTTTCTTAAGGTAGAAGCTAAGGTTATTGATTTAAGATATTTCTTCCTTTTGATATTGGTGTTTGGTGCTACACATTTCTCCCTATGCATTGCTTTAGCAGCACCCCACAAGTTTGGTATGTTGTGGTTTCATTTTCATTCAGTTCAAAATACTTTTAAAATTTCCCTTTTGATTTCTTCTTTGATCCATGGGGTTACTTAGAATTGTGTAATTTTGTTTTCAAGTGCTTAGGGATTTTACCAGACTTATTTCTGTTATTCATTTTCTAATTTAATTCCATTGTGGTCTAAGAATATACTTTGATGTTAATACAGTCACTCCAGCTTCCTTTTGATTAATGTCATCATCATGATGTATCTTTTCCCATCCTTTCCTTTGAAACGATCTGTCTTTATGTATAAAGCATTTCTTGCAGGCGATATATAATTGGGTCTTGCTCTGCCCCTATCTAAAAATATCTTTTTAATTTGGGGAATTAAAAGATAATTTAATATGATTATTGATACAGTCAGGTATAAATATACCTTCTTGCTATTTGATTTCTCTTTGTTCCATCTGTTCTGTTCCTTTCCCCCCTCTTTTTCTACCTTCTTTTGCATTAATTTATTTTTACTCTATTTTCTCTCCTATTATCTTATTAGCTATAACTGTTTTGTTTTAGTGGTTGCTTTAGGGTTTACAGTGTACGTCTTTAACCTATCACAGTCTACCTCCAAGTGACATTATATCATGTCACATATAGTATAAGAACTTTATAAGAGTATACTTCCACTTCCTTCTGACTTTTGTGCTACTGTTGTCAAACACTTTACTCTTAGATGTTAAAACCCCCCAAACACATTGCTACAATTTTTGTTTAGACTTCCGTTTATCTTTTAAAGAGATTTAAATGATAAGGATGTCCTTTAACATTTCTTATACTGCAAGTCTACTGAATTCTTTCAGCTTTGGTATGTCCGAAAACGTTTTTATTTTGCCTTTATTTTTTGATAGATACTTCTGCTGGGTTTAGAATTCTAAGTTGAGAGGTTTTTTTTTTAATTTCAGTACTTTAAAGACATTGTTTTTCTTAACTGTACTGTTTCTGATAAGAAGTCTGATACCATCCTTATCTTCGTTGCCCTGTATGTAACATTTCTTTTTTCAATCTGTTTTTAAGATCTTCAGTTTATCACAGGTTCTAAGCAGTTTCATCACGATGTACCTTGGTATTGTTTTCTTCTTGTTTCTTGTGCTTGGAGTTCATTATGGTTCTTGCAGCTGCAGATTTATAGCTTTTGTCAAGTTTGGAATGTTTTCAGCTATTATTTCTTCATATATATTTTCTATCTCTTTTCCACACTCTTCTTCTTCATAGACTCCAATTAATCATATATTAGGCTGCTTAAAGCTGTCCCACAACTCAGTGATATTCTTCTCATTTTTTAAAATTCTTTTCTTTCTGTGTCTTGTTTTGGATAGTTTTTATGTCATCGTGTTCACTAATGTATTCTTCTGAAATGTTTAACCTGCCATTAATCCCACAGTGCAGTTTTTTGGCTAATTCTAGTATCTTTGTCAGTTCTGTGTCAGTTTTGATTATTCTCCACATTACAGGTCACATTTCACATTCCTCCTGCCTCTTTACATGCCTAGTAATGTCTGAGGAGATGCCAGACATTGTGAATTTTATCTTATTGCATGTTAGATTTTTTTTTTATTCCTATGTTCTTAAGCTTTGTCCTAGGATGTAGTTCAGTTACTTGGAAATAAGTTTGATCCTTTGGGTCTTGCTTTCATGATTTATCAAGGCAGGTCTGGAGCAATTCTCTGTCTAAGGCTAAGTGTTCCTCATTACTGAGGCAAGACCTTCCTGAGCAGTGTACACAACGTCCCGTGAGCTGGTTTTTCTAGTCTGCCTAGTGGGAACAGACAGTGAGTGTTGGGCACTGCTCTCTCTAATCTTTTTGGTCTTTCCTTGGCTCCAGATAGGTTACTCTCATAAATGTGCTGATCATTATTCACATGAATACTTGAGGGGGGCCCTCTATAGATCTCTGGGGTTCTCTGTGCAGCTCTCTCCTCTTTAGTACTCTGTCCTATGAACTTTAGTTGCTTTGGTCTCCCCAGACTCTCAGCTCCGTCTCCGTAATTCAAGGAGTCTGTGTGCTTTGCCTTAGTTCCCTCTCACTGTGCCGTGGCCTGGAAACTCTCATGTCAGTAAGGTGGGGCAATCACAGGGCTTGCCTTGTTTGCTTCCTGTCTCTTACGGGTCACTGTCATTTGCTGCCTGATGTCCAATGTCTTGAAAACTGTTCTTTCATTTGTGTGTGTGTGTGTGTGTGTGTGTGTGTGTGTGTGTGTGTGTGTGTGTGAGAGAGAGAGAGAGAGAGAGAGTTAAAAATTTTTCTGTGGAATAGATTACTTTTTGTTTTCTAATTATTCACCATTCTAAGACAAGCTTTCAAAAACATATTTTTACACTAGACCTGGTTGATTCCAAGAATCACACAGGGACATTTTAAATAATATTGACTTTTAAACCCAGTCTTTGGATTCAGATTCAGGAAGTCTGGGAATGGAGCCCAGATCTGTATTTTTAACAAGCTCCCTTCGTGAAAACTGGTCTTAAATTTGGCAAGATTAGGGGCAGGGGGACTCTTACTTTCTTTACTGGAAAATAACATTCTGTTAGAAAGTTTCATGAAAATCTTTGAGACTTTATAATCTAGACCCTGTCTGAATTTGTACAATTCTACAAAACATAATTTTGCATGATTCCTATTTTGTGGTTCTTAGAAGTGGTAGGTAATGTAAAAAAACTGGTTTACCAAGTGTTTCTAGTCCCAGTATTCAACTGTGATGTTCAAGTTTCATGTTCAGCTTGTACATTCAATCAGCATGTATGGTTACCAAGAGAGGTGTTCCTGGGAAAATGTTGTAAATTACTGTGTTCTAATTCTAATTATGAAATTAGTTCTCTAATTTTATAAGAGAAATGATAGTATGATGGGGGTTCCATCCTTGAAATTAATAAATTAATGTATTCATTCAACCAATATTACTGTGAACCTGTTACCTGGCAAACACTCTGCTAGGTACAGTAGTCAACAAGACAGACAAGGTCTCTCATGGCTAGAGAAAGCTCACCTGAAACCTACTGGAGTTGATATTTATTATTTTGTCTGCTTCAAACATTGATCTGCAGAGAGGAATTGACTCATGTTTCCTCTCTTCTCAAGCTCTCAATTCTAGGGAAAGGACTGGCCTAGCTTGGGTTGGGTACCTACTCCTGATCCTATCCCAGCTTGGGGTAAACTCCTGGCCTTTCCTTGTTTACATAAGCCTTTCCTCTATTGCCTAAGCTATTTTAAGTTTGGTATTTATCACTTGCAACTAAAGGAGTGACAATCAATAGAGAAATAATTATAAGTAAGATGCTAGAAATGGTAAAACAAGGGTGTAATGGGAGTACATCACCCTTGGGGTATGGACTGAGCATAGCTGGATAAGTTGTAGAAGGTCCAAAAAGCACAAGAGATCATACAGGTATACCCTGCGTGGTAATATAATGCTTTTAATAGGACAAATAAGCAAGCAAATGAAGCTATATAAAATGTAATAGAGAACTATATTATTGAAAATATGTATTTCCCATGAAGTAATTCCTGCTTTTATGGCAACCAGTTAAAAGAAGAAGAAATACACACCTTCACTAGGATCACAGAAGACAGAGAAGAGAGAAGGGCTTCTTTAAGACGACTTTTAGGGAAGACTATGAACTTTAGGTCATTTTGGGCTTTCTGAAAAATCTAACTCAGGCAGGCACTTCTACGTTTTTACTCAGTCTACATTTCTATGTGATTGGCCTTCATACAGAAGATCAAGCAACTGTCACTGGGCTGCTTCAGAACATTATGATCACAAGACACTTTTGGGTCTCCTTCTTGTGACCCCTTCCACTTTCCGGTCTGCTCTGCTTGGCTGAACATCATCCCTTCTCCTGCTTCTAACACAGCCTTCTCTCCTCTATAGCTTTGTCGTAACTGTACCTGTGAGACGAACCGTGCGTAAGTGCACGTGTACTTGTTTAATGTCGGTAGCCTGTGGAAGAGAGCTCCAGAAAGGGAGCATGTCTTACTTGCCACTACGTCCCTGGTATACAGTGATCTGCACATAGCAGGCACTTAACAAACATTTGCTAAATGAGTGAGTGAATACATAAAATGAATGAGTGGACTATCAGACTTTCAGAGCCGGGTGGGCTCTTGGGGATCATGTCGTAAAGTATGCTTTTGGTAACAGTTGCTAAGCAAAGTACGAGCAAACTGAGGCCCACGGACATGAAGTGATTTGCCTCAGGCACCGACAAGCTGCTACTGCTCGTGCTCTTAACCCAAAGAGTTGGCAGGAGTGCACTGGAGGGAGGAGGTCATTTGCATGTCCCCTGCCTGCTGTAAGTGCTGGGATAATACAGTACAGCTGGCACAGTAAGAATTACAACCTCAATGTCCAGAGTTGAGGACTTTCCGGAAATCACAGTCATAGGATCAATGGTCTGTAACTCTTCCTTTAATTTGGAAAGCAACTGGGCAACTTTCTAAAGTAATTTGTTTTTCTATTTCCCAATATCCCTTTTCTATGCTCTGAGGGAAAGATACGAATGCATAAGTTTGAATGTTTTCTTTCTCCCTACAGTGTCTCAGTGGGTAGCATCATTGTCCAACTGGTTGTGAAAACCTAAAGCTTAGGGTCATCCTCAATACTTGCTTCTCCCTCAGTCCTCATTGTCAACTCATTATCAAGGTCTGTGAAATTACTCTTTTGTTAAATCTATTCATTTTTTCCCATTGGACAACCATCCCTCCAGTTCAGTGCCATCATCTCTCCCCTGCATTACTGCAGTAACAATCTCTTACCTGGTCTCCCTCTATCCACTCTTGTCCCCCTCTAATCCACTCTCCAGAGTAGTTATTTCTAAGATGAAAATCTGATCTTTTCTCCCTGCTTAAAATTCTTCAATAGCCTCCCACTGTTTTTAAGATAAAAAACGGAATCAACACTTGTCTGGTCCTGTTCCTGCCATTCACCTTGTTTCCTAGTCCAGTTCTGGTGCCTTCTTTCCATTTCAAACCTACGCTAAGAGCCTTTTCACTAGCAGGTTTCTGCATATGCTACTTGGTTTGTCTGGATGTTCTCCACTCCCCTTCTCCCCTCTGTTCAGTTAACAGCAGGGAGCCTTTCCTTGATCTTCCCAGTCTATGAGAATTGTATGAGAATGAGGGAGGGTTCAGCCTCGATTGTACACCAACGCTACTCCTATGTGCTGAGAAAATGAATTCACATTAAATAGGTAGATGTGAATGGAAGGAATTATATTTTAGCAATGTTACTCAGGTCTTTAAATACCTTCCAAATTAGTTTTCCTCTAATTTTGTTGAAGGAAAAAGATCTGGAAACCACCAGACTTATACAAGGAACTTCAGATATTCATTTTTTCAACATCAGTTCCAATAGTTTAAGTTGTCCCTTTCTTCGCTGCTCCAGAGGTTGTTACACGCTACTGTAATGTACCAGGTGTGTCTATTTTTTTGTTGTTGAAGAGCAATTAGGAAAGGAGAGGTGGGAAGGAGAATCAACATGCCTTAGGCAGGGTGTCAGGCAGAACAATTTTAGGTAAAGGTAGGGGTGGTGGGGGATGGCGGTGGCCCTGAAATGAGGATCTGGAAACGGATTTCTTTCAAACTACCCATGCCCTCCTTCCCTCCCCACCTCCTATAGTATAGGTTGAAGGTAGCTGCTGTAATTCATGCTGGGATTTTATGAGAGTGCAGAAAACTTTCTTTTCCTACTTACCATTGGTTCATCTGTGTTCTTTTGGAACTGGACCAGACGAACTCTGGTCACGTTCTCCATATCCATGTCTCCGTTGGCGCTTTCTGGAGAGTCACCATTTAAATAGGGAGAAGTGGGAGGAGGTGTAACCCTCAATGCTTCATCACTGTAAACTTCATGTGCCACTACATCGTGAGTCTGAAGTAAGGCCTGGTATTTTACAAAGGAAATAAAATGTTAATAGTGGTACCATTCCAGCACTGTGTAAATATATATAAAGTCATTCTTTGCTTCTCAAAGGCATCTCTCATTTAAAGAAAACTCAAAGCACATTACACCTAGATACAGCCATACCATAATTTTTTTGTGACAATCATGACAGATGGATTTTTTTTAAATGAAGGAACAAATGAAAGAATGAGTGAGCGTATCAACGAATGAATGTGTTTTGTTGATTATCTGGGTTAGAGGTGTTGTCTGATGCTATGAAAAAGTGCCCAAATAACTTGTTCAAAGAAAGGCCAACATAATGCAATCTCAAATAATTTAGCAGAAAGAATCATCTGTACATAGAGGTGGCAAAGTTGTGCTGGGGCTTAAAACAGAAACAAAATTTAAAAAGAAATAGTGCAATAATTGGTGTGTTGAGCAAATTATCTTTCATCAGTGGTATTAACAATAACTCCTTTATACAAAGCAGAGGATAATTTTAACATATGACTTAGTAAAAGAAACAAAAACACAAACTAGTGTACCTGAAGAAATGTAATTTTCCCAAAATATCACATGATGTGAAGCTCAAAATCTAGACCTACTTATGTTTTTGTTTGCTTCTACTTTTTGGAACACTTGCCTAAATAAAAAATAAGTTAACAATTATTACTATGACTTCTTTTTGCAAAGCCCATTAACAAAGAAAAAGTGGTTTCTTTCTATTGATATCTCCCTATGTCATCTTGGTGAAACTGGGTAATAAATATCCTGTTTCTCCTAAAAGAGGCTTACTGTACTTTTCCTGCCATTATAAGAAAGTTTTTCATAAGCATGAATATTTGAATATTTCTACTTCAAAGAGAATTTTACAGCTGAGTACCAGTATGTTTGGTGCTTTCCACAGATTATGTTTTTTTTGTGTGCTAACTATAAATTCAGTTCTATTGTAATCTGTGATCTGTGTGGCAATGAAATATCTGGAGATAATGAAACATAATTAAAACTGCCTTAAAGGTATAAGCTTTTAGCATCTCAAATTAAGTTAGTCAATTAAAAAGTTTACCAAAGTCATGACTTGGCTATTTGCATTTTAAAGGTATGCATATGAGGTAAAAATAAAGTAAAAATGTGGTCAAATCATGAAGAAGACTATGTTTATAGAGCATATGCTTGGAGCAACATATGTACTTGAATTTCTAAACGAAACGGCAGATGTTCCCAAGATGTAAGAGGGCTGGGCTGATCCGGGGTCTGGGTCAGGGCACCGAGGGGCACTAAGCAGCGCAGCTTGAAAGCAGGGCTCCACAATGACCCTGGCTTCCTGATCGGTGCCCTGCCTGCACCGGTACCCCAGGTCCAAGGGTGTTGGTTGTGCTATTGGGGAAATCCCTCTTTTCCCGGTTTAATTGTGGCCACTCAAGAGAGGAAGATTTAGGGCAGAAAGCAAAAATCAGTAACAGACAAACTGAAAAACTTCATCTGTTAAAATTACATTCATTGTATTAATTACAGATGTATCTTTTATAAACAGTGCATTTTTAAAAAACACGCTTTGTATGACTGCAGGATGTCATACAACCAGGCACAAAGAGAACCAAGCTTCATCAGGATAATGGCAGTTACATGGGTTGGAGAAAGTGTTTATACTGCTTTTTGCAAATGATTTCTACCCATCCTTTTAAATTATATAAGCCAACACTTGTATTTAATGTATTATATGTAAGGAAGGATAAGCCCACAGTCACAAAATAATACCAAAATTGAACTTTAAGAGAGAAATCCTTAAATTATGTCACCAAATGAGGTCATACTTGATATTAACCACTATCTGCCACTGTAGAAGGCTGCTACACAAAATGAAACTTAATCTAATGCATATGCAAACAGAAAAAAAGGGGCCACTTACAGACTGCTAAAAAAAGTCATTAAAAAAGAGAATGTCAAATAAAAAATAGGGAAATCAGAGTTTGAATATTTTTCAAGTATGTTATGACATGATTGAGCAATTGTTACTAAGCTGAAACAGTTATTTTTAATTATATAAGAATCATATAATAGGAAAAAACACTTTTTTGTACTATAATAAGGACATGGACAAGATAAGTAACAACTTCAGACTAGAGTGGAAAAATTCATTAAAAATTTATAGGAAAAAATATGAATTTTAGATTTGAAAGTAGTTCCCCTAGCTTCTTAATTACAAATCATAAAATTTACCACTTAATAATGAAACCATATCAGCCTAAGGTGATTTTACATCATCTTTTTTTTTGAAATTAGGATATAAATTTCCTTTTAAAATTTCCTGTTCTAGATCCTATTTTTCAAAGGAAAAAATGAAAGCATTGACTTTCTATTCTATTAGTATTGTTTTTATCTTCAATGTTTTATATTTTACAAGTGCAACTATCTGTTCTTTTAAAAAAATAAGTCTTTCAAAGGGAATAACTGAAAAAGGGTAGTGTGATAGTATTTTTTATCATGATCTCTAAAGATAGATTACAGATTTAAGAAAATCATTTAAATCTATACTTTTTACTCTTCTTTTAGTTACTGGAAGTATTTATAAGTATCTGTATTTTTAAGTGTAAGCAATCTGATATTAAACCCTCATGTTTTAATGATCAGAAAGCAAAGAAACCAGGAATCCCACTCCTGGGCTTGTATCCAGAAGGAAATCTACTTCAGGATGACACCTGCACTCCAATGTTCATAGCAGCACTATTTACAATAGCCAAAACATGGAAACAGCCTAAATGTCCATCAATAGGTGACTGGATAAAGAAGATGTGGTATATTTATACAATGGAATACTACTCAGCCATAAAAACCGACAACATAACGCCATTTGCAGCAACATGGATGCTCCTAGAGAATGTCATTCTAAGTGAAGTAAGCCAGAAAGAGAAAGAAAAATACCATATGAGATCGCTCATATGTGGAATCTAAAAAACAAAAACAAACAAACAAACAAAAACAAAGCATAAATACAGGACAGAAATAGACTCATGGACAGAGAATACAGACTTGTGGTTACCGGGGGGGGGGGGGGGGCGGGGTAGAGGGTGGGAAGGGATAGAATGGAATTTCAAAATTGTAGAATAGATAAACAAGATTACACTGTATAGCATAGGGAAATATACACAAAATGTTATGATAAATCACAGAGAAAAAAATGTGACAATGAGTGTGTATATGTCCATGAATGACTGAAAAATTGTGCTGAACACTGGAATTTGACACAACACTGTAAAATGATTATGAATCAATAAAAAATGTAAAAAAAAAAAAGCAAAGAAAAAGCCAGATAATTGAACAAATAAGTGTGAAGTTATAAATATGCTAATAATAACTTCTAAATCTTGGTATAATAAAAATATAAGCATTACAATATTTCCCTTTAACAATTAATAATTGTTTTTTTAAAATACCAAGATTTTAAAACCATGATCTTAAAATGCTTGTAAGATAGAAAGCTCCAGCATTTAAGTTTATCTAACATAGTATATATAGCTCGGAATATTTCCCACGTGGAACATTATCCAAACATATGTTTATTTGGGAATAACTAATGAGTTCAAGTTAAGTTTATGGGAAAATCAATCCTCATTACAAGTCAACCCACTTTTAAGAGCATGGGCTTTGGAGCCGGCAAGATCTGGGTTTTAAATCTCAGTGAGGCCACTTAGTAGGTCAGTGACCTCAAGCAAGCCTCTTTGCCTTTCTTGGGTGTAGTTTTCTCTCTGAACTGTAAGATGGAGTTAACCACATCACCTCACATCCCAACCACCAGCAGGTCCTGTCATGTCCAACCATCTCCAATGCAGAACCCCAGCCTGCTCATTCTCCACCAGCCCTGTCCTTCCCCAAGCCTCTACCACCTTGCAACAGCCTCCTAATTGGTCCCCCTCTTTTCACTCTTACTCCCACTATAGTCCATTCCCTACACAACAGCCCCAGGAATCTCTAAAGCACAGTTCTAATAATACTTTCTTGCTTGTAATCGCTCAGTGTCATCCAGGAGAAAATCAGACTCCATACTGTGGAAGGCCCTACGTGGTCTGGCCTCTACCACTGTCTCCCAGCAATTCTTGTACTGCTCTCTCCCTTGTTTACTGTATCCCAGCCATGGTGGCCTTTCTTCTGTACTCTGACCCTACAAAACTCCTTCCTGCCTCTGGGCCTTTGCATTTGCCCTTCCCCATGCTTGGACATTCAGTAGGCTGGTTCTTTCACATAACAATTCAGCCCACATATTAATTCCTCAGAGGACCTTTCCTGACTATCTAAAGTAGCTCCCACTTTCCTATCATCCCTGCCGCATTATCTTTTTTTTTTTTTAATGGAAATACTGGGGATTGAACCCAGGACCTCACGCATGCTAAGCACGCGCTCTACCACTGAGCTACATACGCTCTTCCCGTCTTTTTTTTTTTTTAATAGTTATTATTACTATATGAAGTTACCTTGTTTTGTTTACTTGCTCATTGTCTCTAGCTCACCTACCCATGCCCCTTCTAGAATGGAAGTTCCATGAGGGCAGGGACCTTGTTTGTCCTATTCACCATTATCCTTAGTGCCCAGCACAGTGCCTGGCACAAAGTAAGCATTTACATATTTGGTGAATGTATGAAAATGTCTTTTAAGTACCTAGCTGGGTGTTCATAAATAATAAGAACTATTTATTATTTCTGAAAATGTTTACTAATAGCAATGCACACATCAATTTCCCTCTGATGTTGGAAAAGCAAAATAAACCAAGGCTTTGAAGGTAGGTAAGTTGTGAGACATGCAGTGATCTGAGCTTTAATGGTTTTGAAAAGAATCTTAACCTTAAAAAAGGATTTTATTTGGGTATGTGTTAATTTCTTTATGCAGCTTACTTCCAATCTGAAAGACCGATTGGTCTTAAAAGGTCCAACATCCTTCTTGGAATTGATCTACGGTTACTTATCAATTTATAGACAGGCATGTCTGTCCAAAATATACAGGTTTCTATCTACAGAAAACCGCACAGAATAGTCCGTTGAGGTGAGGCTTACCTATCTTCAAATGGGCAAGTTCCTAATCTATTCAATGTTTTGCTGAGAATTTACTATGTGTCCTACACATGACGGACCCTCTGGAATAACTGATAATATTCATTGGCTAACATTTATTAGGCAACAAGCGTGTATCAGGCACTGTGCTGAGCACGGTAGATGCGTCATCTACTTAATTCTTATTTCAACTCCATGAGGTTGGCTAAGAGAATCAGAATCACAGAGCTAGGGCAGCAAGGCTGGAGTTGAATCCCAGGTCCATCTGAATCCACAGCTTTAACCACGTTTACACTATATAAGACATGATGTCTACAGGGGACTTAATTGTAATCTGGGGAAACGTGGCCTACACATATGAAACAACCAGGGAACAAGATAGTATTAAAGGTAATTAACTCCGGGTACTTGTGATTTCTCAAACTTGAGGATACTACTAAGACATGGAGTTTCTTCATTTTCCTGGTCTGTGAAACAGGAATAATAACAACGATTAAATGAGAGCAGAAGTTCAGTAAGAACAACAAAGCCGAGCCGAGCTGTGCCCATTCACTGGTGAAGGGACCTGCTCCGGCAGGCCAGCAAGTATTAGAATGATATGCCGGTGACTATAAATAAGTGCAGAAAGAGTTAAAGAAGTGTGGATTTTAGAGGCGTTAGGAGACATCTGGACAGCACAGCTGGGCTTTGAGACGAGTCCTGTGTCGATACCCCTAAGTTGTACAAATGCACTCACCCACAGGCCAGAACCCGATTCCTACTGTAACTCACTGGAGAATGCTGCTGTCATGTGGAATCAAGTTAAATACTCTCAAGGATTACACTTGAGTTCAGCCTTTAGTGCTTGGGTGGGAGAGTTAGGGTGAGTATGGCTAATCGCTTCTTTCTAGGTAGGCACTTTGAGAAAAAAAATAATACTTCAATGACTGGGTTAAAATTTTAAAAACACTGCACCATAAAATACCATGTATGTGAAAACTCACAGGTAACTGATACGATACACCTATTATACTGCTACTGTTACTTAAAAATCATTACCTCAAGAGTAGTAATACGAATATAGCTTTGCATCAGATTTTCTCCCAAAGGGCAGTCACCTGAATTTTCCATTTTCCACGTATGTTCCACGTGTACTGATGTGGGTAACAATTTTAAAATGTTGTATTTGACATGAATTTCCATCTGTAATCATGCTTTTGAACTGCAGTTGAGTAGAGAACTATGGACCTTCTTCTACAGAAAGGGATCTCATCTATTTTGAGTTCTGTTTAACCATCTAGCTTTATACTAATTGGTTAAATACAGGTGGTACCCCCATTTTCCATATGGTAGAAATGAGTGAAGAGAGTGTAAGAGGTCTGCATTGAAAGGAGATGTAATTCTTCCAATATCACCTAGGTTCAGAAAATCATTAGTGAAAATTTTCTCCAATTTGAGCTCTCTGTGGTTTAAGTAACATAAACAGTTCCATTGACTAAAGAACTGTCCTATCAGGAAGCAAATCCCTTGTCTGATGACTACACAGTCCTTGAAGACCACTTTGCAAACAGCATCTTTACAATTGTGACACGAAGTGACACAAACAACAAAAACTTAGTGTATCTGGTATTACCCAGTATTGTAATCTTAACAGTCTGATATTACATGGCTAAAAGTATGTTTGATGAAGATGGTTGTATTTCATAAGGATTAGTAAAATCTTCTTCTGAAAGTGAGGTTTTATTTCTGTGGAAGTTTAATTGCTACTTACCATGAAATGAGGTTGTGTTAAAATACGCTTTAGTTCCTTTGCATCGTTATTCTCAGGGTAACATGAAATTTCTTCCAATACCTAAAAAGTAAGCAAGATATGTAATAGTATAAACAAGATGCTAGCTTTAGAAAATAGAGAATTCTTTTAACTTCAAAATTATGAATGGATTTTTATGGCAGGCAAAACAATCATTTTGGAACAAAATGCATCATTTTATTCAAAGGTTATTAATATATAAAAGAACTACATTGGTGGTAATAAAAAAAAAACAAATTGCTGTAACAGTCTCAGTCTTCATTACCCAACTATGACCCAAAAGATTATCGAAAAATACAAAACAAAATGACAAGTCTGTAATACATATTTATTACAGGTATAAGTAGCTTAATTAACTTAATAGGAAAATACTTAGGCAAATGTTTTCCCAAACTCACCATCGAGATGAATCTGTAATAAAAGTTAATAACAGCTTTTTCTTATGTTAACAAAACTGTCAATTCCTTTCATAAAGATTAAAATGACAAAGGCTCAAATAAAAACAATTTAAAGAAGAGAAACACTTAAGTAATTTTCCTTGCAGCCTGGCAGAATCAATGTTATTCTCCACACTTATCTCCTCACAAAGGGAAAACCACATCTCCGCCAGTGGTTCCTAGGATTAATTGCCAGGGAACCCAAGAGAATAATTAGGGAAAAAAAATTAGGAAAAAAACCCCAATCAAAACCTTTTCTCTTTCTACTCACATTTTCTTCACTAATTAGTTGTTAACATTTTCTCTGTACAGGTTAAAATGGTTATTTTCAAATGAAATTGTTCTTCAAAAGTTATCCCTTACCACCAGGATGGCGTTTACCCATTTAAAATTTGATTATGTGACATGAGCCCAGGGGAAGGTCTCTGTTCCTTTTCAGAGTAAACATACTACTGCAGTTCTAACTGTATATAGCTGGACTCAGTGTGGTCATGCACATTGCACTCAATTCTAAAAGACGAGCCAATTGAGGATTGCTTCGGCGAGACTAGATATCAGGGGCACACAAGTAATGTACCCAGTAGGAATCTCTTGCCTCGTCTTCAAGAATCTTAATACTGGGGCAGGAAGGGATGTATTGAGGTCACTTAGCCTAAGGCTTAGATCTCACCTCCTCAAAAGAACAAACAAACAAAAACTATAGGGTTTCTTACTTATCTAAATGTACCCTTAAAAAGTGCTGATTATGCTGTTAATTCATATTGTTTAAAGCTGACAGGCCAATTCTCCTTTGGTGTATTTTTTGCTTTGAGTTTCTCTACCAGTGAAACAAAGGATGAAATAATATACTCTCTCTGGTCCCCTGGTGGTCTCATAGCCTATGATTTTAAACACTGGGGTGTGGTTTCCTCATTCAGAGAGAACCTCTCTTGGCTGGTGCCCTGGCCACGTGGGCAGGCCTCCACAACCTCAGGCTTGCTTCTCAGTGAATGTATAATATTTTCCAGTATAGGTCTTGTGTTTAAAGTCTGGTAGGGAAGGAGTTATGTCTTTCATACTCTTTCATTTAGTAATTTCACTTTATAAGACATTTTTTTCCCAGAGGGAAATGTTTATTTGTATAAACACTTTTGTTACATCAAAAAGTAAAAAGAAAAGAAAAAAACTACTAGGTGTCTAATACTGAAGGCATTGCTAATTCATTATAATTTAGTAACAGTGAAGAAAAATTATGCTATCATTGGAACTTATTTATGAAGACTAAGTAAAAACATGGAAAAATGCTTATTAAATTATGTTAGGTTAAAAGAAAGAACCATTTTGATCATACCTACATAAAATTTATATGTAAGTAGCTAGCGATTAGAAAAGGACATGAAAAAGTGAAAATGATTGTGTTAAGGTGATGGGATTATAGATGACTTTTTATTTTCCAAACTTTCTGCAATGTCATGTTTCTATAATAAAAGAAGTTACGAGTCTGTGGAAGATGTATAGTAACTAGCAATTTATAAAAATGACTTCTCTCTGAACTTGATTACTATAAATATTTAGATACCTTCCAAACATTACCACCTTAAAAAAGCAACTCAAATTTTCATAGCACGTCTATTTTCACCAAGTTCGGTAAAATAACTTTTTCTTAAAAAAAAAAAGGAGAAGTAAAATCAATATGTTAACGTGTTCAAGTTTACACAGCAGAACCAGAACTAGAAATCTAGGTAATGCCGCGGCTGACACTTTTCTTTTCCCCTTTTCTGTATGCAAATGCTCAGTGAGAAGCTTAGAAATAGTAAATTTGAATATAATGGTCCAAGTGTGACTGCAAGGAAACTGCCTGTTACTGTGCAGCAGAAAATGTTTTCATTAAAGGCAGCAAATACGACATTTACAAAATATATCACTTACCTCTTTGGCTCTCTGTACTGCATCACTCGGAGGATTCCTGATTTGCGGCGAAGACTTGGTGTTAATTTTGTCATACAGCTAGAGGCAAAGGAGAAAATCCGATCAACATTCACAATTCTTGGCTAAAATTCAGAGCTTCATATTCATTATTTCACTAAGCAATGTTTTCCTCTGAAAAAGACAGGCTGACGATTTTAGTGGGATCTTCTTGTTAATAATCTCTTATTCATTCAATGAAATTTGTCAGGATATGAGTTCTATGCATATCTTTTAAAAAATCATCAGTATCTCAGCAATCAGCATTTTTTCCCTCTGATAGAAGTAACATTTAATGAGATGAATACAGAGTAAAATGAAAGAATGCTTTCTGGCCAAGACGCGTCCGAAAGAATTTTCACAGAAATCTAAATCTTGGGAAAGGGCAAACCCAACTCCTTCTAGGAAGGAATGTTCTCACAAAAGGTTTATACTTGTTTTACTAGGGCTGTTCATTAACAGTATCAGTGCTGGCATCCTTCAGCAAGAGGTCAAGGATATTAACTTTCTTCCTTTTGAATTCGCAAATCCACGAGTATGAGAAGACACTGAAAAGAATCTAAATATGTTTAAAAAACACCATAAATCTACATGATCCAAAATTTAAACTTTGTGAAGAAAATTAGTTCCTTGGAGAAAAACCTCTGTAGTGTAGAAATCTAATTAAAATATTAGTTTCTACCTCAGATGAAACGTCTCATTCAACAGTCTTCTTTGAAAAGTGAAGAGTTTAAAATGATCTTGGCTAGCTTGCCACTTCTAGGTCCTAACTTCTCTAAAATAGGTGGGGATTTTGGGGGGTTGGTTTTGGTTTTGTTCTTTTTTTCCTAGCGCTAGTGGAGAGTTCAAATACCATAAACATTCTTCAGATTATAATTAGACGTGTTTATACTGATGCAAGATAAAGCTTTACGATTTGTAAATATTTGGGCCACATCATACATAAAAATTCCTAATGCTGATAGGCAAACAGACAGACATAAATAAGGAAGGCCTGAGGATAGTGCTGTGAAGAGCGAGCAGGGACTATCTTCAAATGGTGGCATTAAGAAAGTAATAAATAGTATAAGTAGGCTAGTAAAATACTGCTCTGTTTAAAACGTTATTTTAACATTTAGGAACTAGCAATATGTAGCTGGTTTACAAAAGTTTGCCCAAATCCCTGTAGAATACACATGGGCAGTCTCCATCCTCTGAATGGTTTCTATCTCTGAAGATTGTGAATTCTGAAGTTTGGAACTAGGGAATAGATTTTTCCATAGAAATAATGTTATATATATCGT
Source organism: Vicugna pacos (assembly GCF_048564905.1). Taxonomy (NCBI): domain Eukaryota; kingdom Metazoa; phylum Chordata; class Mammalia; order Artiodactyla; family Camelidae; genus Vicugna; species Vicugna pacos. Next base: position 32,140,732 of record NC_133023.1, read on the forward strand.
GTAGGTTCCCAGACTAGTCTATAGAGATAAATGGAATACTATACATATGTGGTAAAAAAAAAAAGAAAGAAAAAAACCCCAAAGTAAGGAACTATAATTAAAAAACCAGATTTAAAATACTTAACACTTAAACATTAGACATAGTCATCACTTGATATGTCACAATAGTAATAATCAAATAAAGTAAAAAACCTACATGAATAAAAAGATCTTTAAAACTCTGGAATGCTCTTTAAAAAAAAAGCAATTTTAATTTGAGGCCTTGCAAGTTGACAGTAATATCATTTATAATGCCTTTATAGAACCCTCCTATACTGTTGGTGGGAATGAAGTTTGGTGCAGCTACTGTGGAAAATAGTAAGGAGATTTCTCAAAAGACTAAAAATAGACTTACCATCTGACCCAAGAATCCCACTCCTGGGCATATATCCAGAAGGAACCCTACTTCAAAAAGACACCTGCACCCCTATGTTCATAGCAGCACTACTTACAATAGCCAAGACATGGAAACAGCCTAAATGTCCATCAACAGATGACTAGATAAAGAAGTGGTGGTATATTTATACAATGGAATACTATTCAGCCATAAAAAGACAATATAATGCCATTTACAGCAACATGGATGTCCCTGGAGAATGTCATTCTAAGTGAAATAAGCCAAAAAGAGAAAGAAAAATACCATATAATATCACTCATATGCAGAATCTAAAATAAAAAAAGAAGAAAGAAGACAAATGAACTTAAATATAAAATAGAAACAGACTCACAGACATAGAATACAGACTTGTGGTTGCCAGGGGGGAGAGGGGTGGGAAGGGACAGACTGGTAGTTCAAGATTTGTAGATACTGACAGGTATATATAGAATAGATAAACAAGTTTGTACTGTGTGTACAGCACAGGGAAATATATTCAGTATTTTGTAGTAGCTTACAGTGAAAAAGAATATGAAAATGAATATATGTATATTCATGTATGACTGAAAAACTGCTGTACACCAGAAACTGACACATTGTAAACTGACTATAGCTCAATAAAATGAAAAAAATATATAATGCTTTTATAATGCCTGATTTCAGCACAAAAAAGTTTTGCCTTTTTCTTTCTTTTTTTTTCTCTGTTTTAAATTTTTTTTATAGTTTTTTTTAATTGCAGTACAGTCAGTTACAATGTGTCAATTTCTGGTGTACAACACATTGTTCCAGTCATGCATATATATATGTTTCATATTCGTTTTTATATTCTTTTTCATTAAAGGTTATTACAAGATATTGAACATAGTTCTATACAGAAGAAACTTTTTTAAAATCTATTTTTACATATAGCCTTTTTCTTGATCAAGGAATATTACTAACACTACTTTCAAAGATTTCAACTATGATTAGGGTTAGTTTGTACTTACACATTTAATAAATGCATATTAGTTTTTACTCACAAAGCAACAAAAATTCCACACCTCCCAGAATTGCTCTCAGTCTATCACTGGAGGCTTTTTATTTCTGTCTCATTCTGACGATGCCAAGTACGGTTCTCTAGGTCTTATATCAGTGTGATTTCTTGAGGACTTGTAGCAGAATCAGCTGGAGTGGTTATTAAACGTACATATTTCTAAGCCCTACTGCAGATCTACTGAATCAGAATTTGAAAAGGGGGTCCAGAAATCTGTGCTTTAATAAATTCCTTAGATATCTGTAAATCTCATGCCCAGCGCTAACTTTTGAGAGTAGTTAAAAAGTACTAATAATAACTAATAATTGTCATTTTTATTGAGCACTTACTAGATGCTAGTTACTAGTCAAAATTCTTCATATATATATTCTCTCTAATCTCAAACAGTCTTATAAGGTTGTTACCCCCGCTACTCCCATTTTACAGATGAGGCAACTGAGGCACAGAACAGTAAAGCAAGAATCATCATTCTAGCCTTACAACTTCACAGGTGGCAGGCAGATATCATCCTGATCCAATTCACCACACATTCACCCAAAGTGGATGAGGGAGAGGTGAGATGCTTAATATCAAACACAGATATAATAGGAAGGAATTAAATGAAAGGACCATCCTCTAGAGGTTGGGGCACTGGCCTCTGCACCCTAGCTCCCAGGAAAGCACAGTCAAGGCAGGTATTGGATGGAATGGATGGTGTCTATGTGGCTAAGAATAGATGGTGAATTTCAACTTCCTGCTCATTAACTAAAAGGCACGTAAGAACTGAGGTAGGGACAGGAAAGGGGCTCACTTTGTCACCATCAGTGGAAAGAAGTGACCCCTTGTTGATCCACCCATCCACCTATCCATACAATATTTACTGAGGTCCTACTGTGTACCAGACAGTGGTGTTCTATTTGCTGGGGTTATGGAGAGGAAAAAGGTGAAAGTTCTGGTCCTCAAAGAACTCACAAATTCCAAAGACTGGGAATAACCAAAGGTCCAGAAACATATGCCAGCTTAATCTATTTGAGGACCTGAGATACCATGGTCCCCAGCAACATCAACTGGAAAGGATCTCACTGAGCAGTCCCGAGGTGGGGACCATCTGGATGTGTGTGCATGACATGCCAATCTTCATTTCCCCCTGGCCATTGCTGTGACTTTGTTTGCCTTAGGGATGGATTCAAAATGTTTTAGGTATATCCATAACAAATACAAACTATTTGAGAAACATGGCAAAGCAGGTAAATAAAAAGTCATCAACGGAGAAAAGTTTGAATGCAATGTGATGTTAAAGTGCTCTACAACAGTATAGAGAAGTATGCAGCTCTTCAACTTCTCAGTCTTATTGGTCATCTTCATATTGTATGCTGCCTATGAGATGATATTTAGGACTCAAAGATCAAATTCAGGTGGAGTCTCACCAAGGTCTGGGAGCAAGTGAGAGGTGGTTGGGTTTTGAGAACAAAGGAAGGCTGCAGGTTCTCTTTATCACTCTTTAACACTGCCCCCTCTCAGTTCCATCGTATACAAAGGATATTTAGAATGATGTGATTTCTTGCCTTCTCCTGCTGTCTTGGACGTTCAGCTAAAGCCCAGAGCTAAGGCCAATAGGAAGTAAGTGGCACCAAGTCTGCAAGGAAGCTGCCAGAACATCCTTCCAGGGTTTGCTGAAAGGTGGCTTAAATGGCCTTTCCACATTCACCCCAGCACCTCATTTTAGCCTGTAGAGGCAGATGCTTGGAACCTGTAGAAGTTACAGGACTGAGGAGAGCCAGCATTTGATTTTCCCTTCTCCTTGCTGGGGAGGAAAGGGGAGGGAGTTGCCTCCTCCCTCATGCAAAGTGAAGGATGGTATGTGTTCCAAAAGAACCACGTACGCAAATTGGAGGCGCAGCAAGGAGAGTTCACTGTCTCATGCTCTGCAGGGATGCTCGCTGAGTTACAGCAACTTACAAGGCCCATCTTGGCGTACCCGGAAGAGCACTGCGAAAGAGTCAGTCCTCGGGGCAGCCTGATGTGTGGTGTTTGGGGTCCCAAGTGAAAAGAGCCTCTTTCTTGGCTGCAGGCTGCCTGGGGCAGCCTTTGATGGCAGGGTGAGAGGCCAATGGCATGGCAGCCCACATCTGCAGTGTATGCTGCAACAAGAATGTATTTCCTGTGAATCAAGGAGCTGCCTCAGAATGTAATCTGGCTGGAGCCATCTTGATGGAACCCTGCCCAAGAGGGCTGTCTGTACTGAGCAATGGGACTCAGAAATGACTGTGGGGTGACACCTGGAGGCAGGAGCCAAGAGGGAGCTGCTGAGGCCAGTTGCCGGGTACACTAACGATGCAGAAGTGACCCTGGACAGAGACGACATCTGGAAGCCTGTCACTCTCAGGGCATTAACAGCCAAGGGCACTGGCTACCTGAGGGGTATGATTACTGAACATGTTTTTTCTCTTTTCCATGCCCCGAACTCAAGTTCTTTGACATTCAGTAACAGCACTTAGCATGTAGCTGAGTACCTAAGTAGATGTTTAATAAATGTTTCTTCAAAAGATAAATGAGTATTTAACTGGAGCATAGGAACTGTAAATAGTTTTTTTTTAAAAAAACTGAGTGATATAAAAATAGAGTAGGAATACTTATTTTAGCTTGTTTCTTTAGGATCCAGCTATCATTTCTGTCCTGCTTGTGTGGTTAAAAACCTTCCCTCAAAATTAAGAAATACATGTTGACCACATTTAATTCTCTTTTTAAAACTACGTTTCAAGTCTGACTTCTTCTTATTTTCAAGGCAGGAGAGCTCTTCAAGATAAACATGATTCAGCTCCTCCATTTTAAGAAGGGGAGAGCTGACGTCCGGTGAGGTGAAGTCACGCGCTCAGGGTCAGGCAGCCAGAGCAGCAGGGACTAGACTGGCCTCCTGCTGCCCCTTGTCTCATACCAGACTTCCTTGGCTTGTGTCAGAATTCAGTAACACACAGTCTCATGCCAGGGAGATACCTTCAGCAAATATTTGGGTAAAGAGCTGTAGAAAATGCCATTTATAGGCTGTAGGAAAAAAAAAGTAACTAAAGATAATTTAAAAGATATTAGGCAATCAACTACACGCCTTGCCCTGTTAAAGAATGTTACAATCCCCATCCTTTCCTGGCTGGATGATAAACATTTCAGGCTTTGTGTGCCACAAGGACTCCGCACAACCACTCAACCCTGCTGCGGATGTGAAGGCAGCCATTGATAGTCCATAAATGAATGGGCATGGCTGTGTTCCAATAAAACTTTATTTACAAAAATAGGTGGCTGGCTGAATCTGGCCTGACAGCTGGAGTTGCCAACACTTGCTCTAGAAGCTGAAACTCAAGGTGGTTTGAAATGATAAAATATATCTCGTTTGCTATTTGCTTTCCTGCCACCTGAAGATTTCAAGTGTATTTGTAAAGCTGAGGTGTACAAAGTGAGACAGAGGGCGAGAAGAATGTTAATAAATTACCCCCAGAGAGAAAACAAGAACAAATCTATTACTGTTTGTTTTTTTTTCCTAAGGAAATTATAGTTACGCAAGTTCAGCACTTTTTCTCACACACACAACCCCCCACAAGGCAAAACGAGGAAATGTGAGCAGCTGTCTCACTCACAGACAGGCACGCTCACTGCCAGTCTCTGGCGCTGGGTTAGATAATGACCCCACACAGCTACACGGACACGCTTCATCTTTCTGTCTTAAGGAGGATAAAAGCACAGTTCTGTTAAGAGGCCACATTCTATATTTGAGATGGGTTGTTTTAAGCAAAGCAGAATAAAAGTTGGTGGTAATATTGAATTCAACTAGTCTGAGACTGTACTTTCAAACATAAAGACGATGGAATCCGTTAATGTGTCGTTTCTTATTTACATTTAAAACACTAAATCAAGTTTTTTTAAACCATACTCCATTATATTGCACTCTCTTCTGACTTCTAGTCCTCCTATAGAAGTCTTTGTCCAGCTCAGAGTTTATATGCAGCATTTAACAATATCAACCTTTAAAATGGAATGGTTGGCAGAGAACCTACTAGCACTGGGTTATGTGTCCCACTAACTTTCTTGCACAGAGAAAATCAAATCTAAGGACCAGAATGTACATTAGCTGAGAAAGATTGTAACTTTTGCAACTAGGCTATAGACACGAGACAAATAATGAGTGGGTTTGTTGTCGAGTTGCTCGGAACACGGAACTAAATTAGCAACCACCATCCTACCATTTAAATATGCCAAAGATACCAAAGAAGCTCCCTGCTGGAAAAGAATTAAAGTTTCCAAGAATCAAATATTTAGCTGCAAAGTACGTAATGTAATGTATCTGTAAATAATAGGGACTGAAATGACTTGCCATGGGAACATAGATTATCTTACTAAGAACTAACTTTATAGTTTCTGTGAAGAAGCTGGGTTATTAGGAATAAAGTTCCAATGTCATATCTTCTCAGTGAACCCAGAAGGTCAGCCACCGATATCCTACAGTATTTTTAAAAATACATTTGAAATCTGGAAAAATACGAAGGAAAGGTGATTTAATACTAAAATATAAGGAACTGATATTCAGCTACTGCACTGGAGCAGATTTTCTGGAGTAAAGATTAGAGAAAATCTTTTGAGATCTAAAAATCAATTTTTTCCTGCTCAAGTTTACATATAAACTCACTATCTTTAGGTTAAAAATATGAAAAGTCCTTTCAAAGATCTTTGGTGTCATTAAACATGACACAGTACAAACATGGAGAAGAGCAATATAACAGTGGTCCAAAGATTGTGTGATGGGAAACGTTAAGTGTGAAAGAAATAAGTCCCAAAATTTAAAATGGCATTTTCAAAGATGTAAGAAGGTGCAATTAAACTTTGGGAAGAACTTATATAATCTGTCCATCTTACAAATCTGAGAATGATTATGCATCATTGGGATTTTGATTTACACCGAAGGCATTATTCTTCTATGGGATTAAAAATTGCCTATTCTGTCAGCACTAAAATTTGTCTTCTCTAAAAATTTACATTCTATAAAACTTTAAAAAAATCAATTCAATTAAAAAAAATAATTAAAGAGAGCACTCAAAGATTAGTCACGCAGATAATCCTCCATCTGCACAGAGATAATGTACTTCATTCATTTGAAGAGTATGCTTTCATTATTTGTAACTTATCCTTCACAATTTGTACTGTGTGCTAACTTTCCCTCTAAAAGTTCAGAAAACATGTAAATAGCTAAACTGTATAAATCTTAAACTAAACTTGTTTCTTACCTAAAAAAAAAAAGTATCAAATCCACAAATCTAGTGACGGTAATAAAGTAGCAGAAGTCCCAGCCTGGAATTTAGATTTTCCCTAGAGAGAGGTTCTGGGCTGCTACCAATACTATGGCCCAGTTTTTGCTTGGTAACTCAAGTTACAAAAAGGACATCAGATGGACTGTATACTCAGTGGCCAGTAAGAATGTTGCTGGAAGCCCTTGAGTTAGATGTCCCAGGAAAGCTTGAGTCGAATAGTATAGTAGTGAAATTTAGCTTAGATCATGTTCTAGAAAATCACGATGGGGTATATATCTTTACAAGTCTTAAGAAGGGGCCCAGATGGCCTAGTAACATGCTTCTTTAACTAAATCCATTATGAAGGTTTTCTTCTGACGGCAAACAGGAAATTGAAAAATAAGTGTATCTGGGCCATTTCAAGATTTCCTGAAAGGTTTGCAAATATGTTGGATCCTGACAGCAAAAGTATCCCTAAGAAGGCTCTGGTTTGGTTTAGGTTTGATTTGTCTGTATACAGAGCTGCTTTTGTTTCAGTCTCATTAGAACATCACTCTTACAGGGATTTATTTTTGAATCCAAGAAATTTAGACTTGCTTGACCTCCTAGTTCAATCTAAAAAGCCTGTCGGTGGCCTAACAATATAGGCCACTGTGGTTGATTTCTGGTCAGTTGGCAGCTCTTTCTGAGAAACTCAAACGCTGGCCTCACATGACCTAACTTGACTGTTCTCTAGGCCTTTTTCGGTTGGCAAATGACTCTAAAATTAAGCCTTGTAAGAAACAAATCATGTCTATTCTTGAGTAAGCAAGAAGAAAGCATGAGGAAAAACAACCAGTCAGATGGTACAGGCAGGCTGTATTCTGCTTTTAATTAAACCTTCTGAAATAGGGCACTTTTTAATACTAGATCCAAGAGTTTGCTCAAACGTGAGACCTTTCACTATGATATGAGTTTCTTTTCCATAAAACTCCACTAAAAACATTTTTAAAAGTGTTAAAACCGCATTTTCTAATGTGCTCTTCTGAAGCAGCTATGGTAATAATTAAATGATCTTTACATTAAATGAATATCCTATTATTAATCTGCTGCTTTAAACCATTTTTTATTAGGAGTGTCATATAATCGTCTATTTAATTACTGAGGCAATACACTAAATTTTGACTTATGATGTGACTGATTTTGTATAGGTAAACACCAAAGATTTGTACAAGTGGTGGCAGCAAAAACGAATTTCTATTGTGGAAAGGTAAAAAAGAACAAAGCAAAGACACTGACAGAAGTGGTTTTATGAGATAATGTTTGAAGGACCATAGAGAGAAGAAAGCGGCTATGTTCTTGGATTGTGAGTGTTGCAAGCCAGCCCATCGAATATTCTTCAGCTGAGCGTATCACATTCCTTCCTGGGGGAAACCTCCCCCCCTTTCCTTGAGAATAGCATGAAGAAGAATCAGTGCTTGTTGCACTTGGAAGGCTTTTAGAACATTCCTTTGCCTTCTGGTGAAGTTGGCCATGGTGCTATAAAAAGAGAAGGGCACGCAGTGGGAAACACTGATACTGGGGACAAGCTGATTCTTGATATTTTAGAGTAAATTCCAGCCCCTGTTTTCAGAAGTAATTCATCTGAACAAATAAGGGAATGTGAGGGACTCCTGTAGTTAATCATACTTTCAGTGACAGTCACATATTCTTTTCACAAAGATGTACGCTGCAGGACCTAACTTGGAGACAGGATGGAGCAACTGGGGACTGAACTAAGGGGATGGAACTAAGGCTGAATTCCCTACTACTAGACAGCTGCATTTGGAGAATTTAGCTTTTCCTAGTATATAACTGTCCACAAATAATTGATACTGGATGAATGGGTAAGCAAAATGTGGTATATATATAACATAAACTATTTTCCGGTCTTTGAAAGGAAGGAAATTCTGACACATACTACAACATGGCTGAACCTTGAGGACATTACATTAGGTGAAACAAGCTAGTCACAAAAGAACAAATACAGTATGAGTCTACTTATATGAAGTGCCTACAGTAGTCAAATTCATTGAGACAGAAAGTAGAATGGTGGCTGCCAGGGGCTAGGGAGAGGGGAAAATGGTAAGTGGCTGTTTAATGGGTACAGAGTTTCAGTGGGAGAAGCTGGAAAAAGTTCTGGATCTCTGGATAGTGGTGAATATACTTAATTCTACCAAATAGTGCACTTAAAAATGCTTCAAGTGGTAAATTTTATGTTATGTATACTTTACCACAGTAAAGAGACCAAAAATTGACATTATGTCACATAAAATCTGCCAAAAAGCTGTGAAGTTTGGGAAATGGCCATGTATTTGAATACAGAAAAAAATGAACTAAAAGAATAAACTAAAACATGATACTCTGAGAAGGCGCCCCTCCCTTATTGAAAAATACATAAAATTATGTAATTCATAATGTTTTTAAAAAAGACAATGTGGACTACTTTCCCAAGTCACAACTACACACTGGTTAATAAAACAGTTCTTGGGAGAGAAAAACAAATTCAGCATTTTAAAGTCAAGAAATGGTACATTCTTAGCCATAAAGCTAAATGTTGAGATGCGGAAATCCGAGTCATGACCCAGCGAAACCTACTGGGATGATCTCTTCGGTGGGCTTTGGGCACTGCAGAGGGTGGGCGGCTTGGCTTTGCTGGATTGGTGTTAGGACACAGGGACAATGCCAGGAGACACTAGAAAGTGCTGTCACAGTAGGAACAATGGATTACAAATGACATTTTGGGACCTGTAGTACACTATAGTCCTTACACGTGGAAGGACCTTCCAATAGTGCTTTACCTTAAAACATGTCAAAAGGGTAACATAGATTTTTTTTAAAATAAAAGAGATATATTCTCATTTTTTTCATTTTTAAAAGCTTTACTGAGGTATCATTTAAAAACTGCACAATTTGCCCATTGTAAGTGTACAGTTGGATGACTTTCGGTAAATTCATACAGCTGTACAACCATCATCTCAATCCAGTTTTAGACCATTTCCTTTATCCTCAAATGCTCTCTTGTATTGTATCTTAGAATTCTTTGCCTAAACCAAGGTAGTGAAGATTTACTCCTGTATTTCCTTTTAAAAGTTTTAATCATACAGCGGATCTGTAATCCATCTTGAGGAAATTTCTGTGCATGGTATGAGGTAAGGGTCTAAGTTTACCTCTTTGCATATGGAGATTTAATTGCTCCAGCACCACGTTTAAAAAAAAGCACTATCCTTTCCCCATTGAATGAATCGCCCTTGTACCTTTGCTGAAAAGCAAATGGCAATGAATGTGAGGGTTTATTTCTGAACTCTGTCCTGTTCTGTTCCACTCATTCTTATATCTATCCTTACACCAATACCAGATATTTTCATTACAACAAGCTTTGAAATCAGTTTTCCAGCTTTGTTCTTTTTACAAAATTGTTTTGGCATTTGCATATAAATTTTAGGATCAGCTTGTCAACTTCTATTAAAAAATTCTGCTGGGATGTTGATTAAGGATTGCACTGAATCTAAATAATCAATATGGAGAAAACTGTCATCTTAACAATACTGAGTCCTCCAATCCAACAAAATCCCTCCATTTTTTTTTAGATCTTCTTTACTTTCTTTCATTAACAGCTGTAATTTTCAGTGCATGAGTCCTATACTTTTTTGATTAAATTATTTTATTCTTTTCGATGGTACTGTGAATATTTAAAAATTTTATTTTTACATTATTCGTTGTTTATATATAATAGTACAGTTAATTTTTGTATGTTGATCTTGTATCCTGCAATCTTGCTAAACTTGCCTATTAGTTCTAGTAGATTTTTTGTTGATTCCTTAGGGTTTTCTACATACGAGAATATATCTTTGTGAGAAGAAAGTTTTACTTCTTCTTTTCTAGTCTGCATGTCCAGAATTTCTTTTTCTTGCTTTGTTGCAACTGGCCAGAACTTCCAAAACAATGCTGAATGGAAGTGGTGAGAGTGGACAATCCTTGCTTTGTTTCTGGTTGTATTAGTTTTCTATTGCTGCTTAACAAATGACCATATTCTTAGTAGCTTTTTCTTAAGTTTACTGATATCTACATTAAAAATGAAGAAAAACTACTTTTCATATTTAGGACATAGAATATTTCTAGCTCTTTTTACTTCAGGAATCTTGTTTCATGTGATGCTTCTCTACTGACTCTAATACATATATATACAGAGTATAATACACTGATATGCAGATGGAACAGGTATGGTAGTTTTTGTCCATCCAATTAGAAACAGTGGAATGAGAGACTCCTATATCCAAAGCAAGCTTCAGTGCACTTTAATCTCCAGCTCCAGGAGGCAGGTAGCACAAGGGCCACCACCACTGCCCCACTACCCAGCTGGCTTCATACTTGCTGAAATTCACTCTTAGAGACGAGATGGGATCCTGAGAAGGTATCAGTAGCTCAGCCTCTCAAAGTCCTCAAACAGGCTTTATTATTCCAGACATTTAAGTGCAAATCGACTGGACTGCAAATTCATGGGAAACTTAGCTTTGGCATTTCCTGATTCACCAGTCTGTTTAAACATCCAGACTTAACACTGTATCAACTTACTTCTCAGACTCCAAATTGCTTAAAAGCATCAAGTTCCCTTCTGATTTCTAAAAATAAGCTATTCCCAAATGTGATTACTAATTTAATATCATCTTAAAAAAAGCAAAATAGTAAATTAAGAGTTGTAGTTTTCCAGTGTTAACTCCAGGTCAGATAGAAAAACTCTCTAACTCTCCCTAAAATGCAAAAAATGATAATAAATGTGTCAATAATATAAAATATGGAGGATTAAAGACATCAACTAACTTTTAATGCAATACTTTAAAATATTCTATTATAAAACACTTATGAATTAATACAAAAACTGCTAAATTAAGTTGCTATTGCAGTTAGTTTGACTTTATTAATCTAATCACCAATTATTTTTTAGGATTTCTCACAAAAATAATCTTAATTAAGAGGGGCATCACATTTATCATGGAAACCGCAGTCTGTAACAAATGCTAACAGCTGCTCAGAGGTATGACAGATGGTGGGTGACTTTAAAACTTAGTCATCAAAGTTTGGCAGAGAGAGATAAATGTGTAATTTAACAATGTTTTATAACATTGTTGGTTTACAAAATAAACATTAATTCTGTAATAGGAAAATTTCTACCAGAAATTAATAACACTGAGAATCACCACCAAGTAACATTTGCAAAACATTTTTATCTGGAAAATCTCTTGATTTTTCAGTCCATCAAAAACACTAACATCATCTAACCATCCAATGTATCACATACAAGTTCCAAGACTGATTCAAAATATTATTAAAAGACATAATTACACTTTAATACCAGTTCTAAGAAAGTCTAATTTATGAATGATGGGGTAACATTTCCTTATTTTACATCTGATTTTTGTAATTCACATTCTTACTTGAAAAAAAATCAATTCACGGCAAAATCAGTTTTCCATGCTGTACTGGGCTGAATATTGTCCCCTCAAAACTCATGTGTACCCAGAACCTCAGAATGTGACCTTATTTGTAAATCATGTCTTTGTAGATATAATTAATTAAGATGAGGTCACAATGGATTAGAGTGGGCCCTAAATCCAATGACTGGTGTCCTTACAAGAAGGCCATGTGAAGACATAGAATCACGCACATACAGAAGAAAAGGCCACGTGAAGATGGAGTCAGAGCCTGGAGTGATGCAGCTACAAACCAAGGAATGCCAAGGTGTAGGCAACTAACTACAAGAGGCAAGGAGAGATTCTTCCTGGAGACTTGGAGGGAGCATGCCTCTGCTGACACCTTGATTTAAGACTTCTAGCCTCCAGAACTGTGAGAGAATAATTTGTCATCTTAAGCTACCCAGTTTGTGTCAGCCTTAGCAAACTAATACACAGGCCAAGTTGTACTTTATTAAAATTGATCTATATTTTTCATATACAAGACCATCTCTGTACCAGTGCTTTTAATTTCTGAAAGCAGACATATTGGAACAAGCTGGACCAAGCACAGTTCCTCCTCGAGCCTCTTTATTTCTTCCCACAAAATGAGAAGCAGCATGTGTGTGCCAGGCGGAGCTGGTTGAGTAGCAAATATTTAGACATTCTGGATCTACTTCTAACTACAGATTAAACTAGATGGATTTTACTAGAATTTAAATCAGAAAGCATTTCCTCTCTCAGTGAAACCACAGATTTTCTCTTTTTGTTTTAATGTAAATTCTTTCAATATGACAGATGTTTTGTTTCTTCCAAAGAAATTCTAGTAACATTTCTTTGAATTTTGAGCTTGTTACTATTTTAAAGGCATGACTAGAAAAAATAAAATACTACATAATCTTTTGTCTTCCGAAGGACCTTAATCCTGTTTCTTTAGGTCAGGTTAAAAATTATGGCCTTAAATTTATCAATTTTGAGTGTTAATGAATTAACAGGAATTATTTAAATATAATAAAGATATTTCATGAAGTGGCTCAGTGAGATTAAGTAACAGTCAAGCCATGGGCCACAAAGCTAGGCCACTAGGTGTCACTACTTGGAATCCTATAAAGGAGCCAACATTGATTCTGCAAAACAAAACAATCCAAATCCAAGCATGGGATATGGAACATCAGAAGAAAGAAAAATGAATGGTCAAAGTTTGAAAAGCTTCTTCTCAAGAGTTGGTCATACTGTGATCTTTTTAATGTATTTATATCTTTATATACTACCTTGTGAATTTTTTTTATTGTGATTAAAAAAAAATTGAAGCATAGTCAGTTACAATGTGTCAATCTCTGGTGTACAGCATAATGTCCCAGTCATGCATATATGTAAATATATTCACATATATTCATTTTCATATTCTTTTTCATTAAAGGTTATTACAAGATCCTGAATATAGTTCCCTGTGCTATACAGAAGAAACTTTTAAAATCTATTTTTATATATAGTAGTTAATGTTTGCAAATCTCAGACTCCCAAATTTATCCCTACCCACTCCCTTCCCTCTGGTAACCATAAGATTGTTTACTATATCTGCGAGTCTGTTTCTATTTTGTAGATGAGTTTATTAGTGTCTTCTTTCTTTTTTTAGATTCCACATATGAGTGATATTATATGGTATATTTTTCTTTCTCTTTCTGGCTTACTTCACTTAGAATGATGAAATGATCCCTTTTTTATGCATACCATAAGCATTTAAAGATTTAACTTTTTAAAAATGGTTAGATTTCTCTAAATGGCAGCCACTTGAATACTTCATGGATCACATTACTGAAATGTAGCCTGGTAACTCTGAAACAAGAGCTTAAGCTTTAAGGGTCGTAGATCATGAGGGCATAGTCTAATGATGGCTTATATCATTCATGGTGATTAAACTTTCACTGAAAAATGGCTCAGTTTGGATTTTCAGAACCAAATGCATCCCAACACTGCCCAGGGCTGGCCTTATAGTCGTTATTTCAGGAGAGTTCTGGGGTTCATGTGTAGTGCCTGCCTATAAAATTCTGTAGACATGCTGCCTTTTTACTGGGCACAGCTCATTTTCAGTCCGCCAGCCCCTTTTCAAATCGAGATGCATTGACAGGGCAGATGCTGACAGTACAGGTACTTCTTTAAGTTTATAATTCATAAAAATCCAAAGGGAACTTTGAACACAATTTCCTCACTAAAATCTATGAGTCTCTTCTGATGCTGACAGTGTCTACCCAAGAATGCTGCAGCTATTTAAAATAAATGTTTTGAGTGAGGTCTGAGAAGTTTAGCATTGGACAGTAAATGGTGGCCCAGCTCAGTTCCAAGGTCCAGTCTGTGTCTGAATATCTGCCCCTTCCTGTAGAAACTAGCAACGTTCCTGTACTTCCTCTGCAGTCTCAAGTTTGGTATGCTCAGATACCTCGTTACATTAGGTAAGAAAAACCCAACTTTGAAAACCAATGTGGGCTTCTCTGAGTCTTTAAATGATGACAAAAAGTCCTTGATCTAAAGAGGGTCAGGAAATCTTAGCAATGACTTAACTGCTGACTACACTGAAATAAACCAAATCTCCATGCTGTGCTGTAGTGACTTTCAAATATCCCACTTACTAATCCTAGTAAAGGGTATGACTTCTGTGGGAAGTTCACAACTGTGAAAACTTGCTGCATCATACGAAACAATGATAAAGAACAACAGACATTTAAAGAGCCAATGAAGAGATCAAACTCTAATTCAAATAACATGTTAACAATAACAATAATGAAGATGATGACGGAGGAGAAGAAAGTGGAATGCTAGGAGCGATCCACAAAATAGAATAAATTTCAAGGGCTTTTTTGGTGTCCAAGGACAGTAACAAGTTATTTGAAATAACTTAATCTGAAATGTCCTCAAATTACTTAAGATAAATTACACTAAAGAGAAAACCCATTTCCGCGTTCTCCTGAGCACATTTTCTAGCTTTACTGAGGTATAACTGACAAATACAACTGGAACATATTTAAAGTGTACAATGTGAGGATTTGATAAATGTACACACTGTGAAAGGATTCTCACAATCAAGTTAATTAACACATCCATCACATCACATATTTATCTTTTAAAAAATGAGAATACCTAAGTTCTATTCTCTTAGTCAATTTCAATTATAAAATATAGTGTTATCAGCTACAGTCACCACAGTATACATTAGCCCCTCAGACTTTATTTATCTTAAGACTGAAATTCTCCACCCCTTTACTAACCTTTTCCCATTCCCCCCACCTCCCAGTCTGGAGCAATCATCATTTCATTTTGTTTCTGAGTTTGACTTCTTGTAAGATTACACAGAGAAGTCAAACCATGCAGTATTTGTCTTTCTCTGTTTGGCTTATTTCACTGAGCACATTTAAAAACTATGGTTCCTAGCTCTCTTGCAGCTAGGTAGGCATACAACTAGTACTTGCCAATGGGATATGGGCAAAAGTGATATAGCCCATGTCCAACCTTGACCCTGCAAAATTCTCCACTTTCTCCCATCTGCTGGCTGGGTGCAAAGGATGCAGTGCAAAATTCCAAAGCTTTGGGAGATGGCAGAAGCACACAATGGAAGAGGACTGGATTCCTGAATGACTGTGTGGAAGAGACTCTCCTTGTACCCTCCTCAACTCCAATTATCTTCATTAGACTGTGGTGTGAGCAAGAAATATACTTCTATTCTGTTGAGCCACTCAAATTTTAGGATTTCATGCTGTAGCAGTTAGTCCTGAATTAATACATACACTAAATTAAAAAGCCAAATTAAAATTTTAAAATAATAATTAATTTGATTTGACTAAGTCTATGGATGGAAGCAACTGTTACATACCTATGACTGCACTTAGTGTGAAGCAAAAACACACTTAGCTTTTCCTAAACTGGTCTTTATCAATTCAACAAGATTGTGAATAAAAGTTCTGTGCCCAAAGGAATTTGAGAAACACTATTGTATAAATGGAATAAAGAATGCAGCATTTCCCAAACTTATTTGGTCAATAAATAAATTAATCAACAAATTTAAGATCTACTCCCCCTTCCTGAATGGCAATATCCATCACCATCTCCCAGAGTAATGTTCTATAGAATACATTCTGGAAAACTTTGCTTTAATCTGCATCATATGGTGGCTTAATCAGAATTAGCATCAAAAAGTTCTAAGCACTCCAGAGTAAATACCATTCTCTTATTAAGGACAGATTTTTCTTGTAAAAAAGACTAATATGTATTAAGAAAGCTTTCATTGCTGAAGTTAACCAAGTTCTTTAAGAAAGGTATTTTACTTAAAATTTGACTGAAATCAAGGCAGACGTGAACTGTCAGCTTCCGATTTTTCTTTGTATCGAATCTGCTGTCAGTGGAGCCTGTCATATTGAATAAGGGATCACAGTCTAACGTTTTAAGGAGAAGAAACCGAGTCTATGAAAACCAGTAATGTTAAATATGAAATGTGTGTGTAAATATAGTCCATTGCACAATATCTTATTTACTTTTCTCTCTCCTATACTCATGCTTTAGGTGTAATGCTTTAAAACATTGTTTACTTTATTACCTTTTTTTTGGTTTGATTTGTTTTCTTTGGGGGGGAGGGGGGATTAGATTTATTTATTTTTAATGGAGCTACTGGGGATTGAACCAGGACGTTGTGCATGCTAGGTATGCACTCTACCACTGAATTTTACCCTTCCCCTTAAAACAATGTTTAAAAGCAATAAAGAGTAGTAATCACAGCTGAGATCAATGGATTCTTATATAAAATATATAATTTTTTCCACTGTGACTTGCTAGGCTATATTGCATTTGTACTGTAGAATATTCTATTTCAGTTATGAGTGACAGGTGATTTCCCACATTTCTCACAGACTTAAGACAACAGAAAAAGGACTGCTATGATGGACATTTGGATATTCATGTAAAGTAAAAAGTTATGATAAATACTCAGTTTACCAAAAAACTTAATAAAAAGAAACACTTACATCTAGTAGCGTGTGAAGATGCTGATCCTGGAAAACACTGTGTAGAAAATCTAAGTCCTTTTCACTGCAGTCTGTAAGTGCGTGAATTTCTTCCAGGCTATCCAGCACCTGTGAGACTGCTCCTGAGGAGAACAAACAGAAAAGAAACAGCCGGTAGAGAAAGTCAGTGTCAAACTAGCCTTACATTTCAGAACTATGGCTAACTAACAGAACATAACAGAAAAGGTTGATGTCTTTACTGAAAAATAGACTTAAATGAGTGTCATATCACTTAAGGATAGAGTATCTGCAGTGGGTTTATGTTCTGAACAATGTATTTGTGTGCTCCTGTTTTCACAGTAAACTGAATTTCAAGGTCAAATCCACTTTAAAGTAAACTGTCTTACTTGAATTAAGGAAATTCATCAACTATAGTTGAGCTACTAGAAGATCTGGGTGCAGATTATACATCGGAAAGAGAGTGTGGGTTGCATGACCCCATGACGTTTTGAAATATTACAGAAATAACACAGGTGCATTCCATCAGGAACGGAAGATAAAGCCAGCTGTAGATCTGAGGGACAAACCTTCAACTGGGAGCTCCAGCTGTGTAAAACAGGCTTCTTAGGATTTTTCAGGCTTAAACTTAAGTTAGCAAAAATCCCAATCCATTCTGTCTCCTTCCTTTACATACAAAGTCAAGGGAACCAAGTAGTTCTCAGTCTATTGGTCCCTTTTTATTCAGAAGACAGAGAGAAAGGGTAAGTATACTGACTGACACTTCCAAATACCATATTAGGTATTAGGGGAAACCATTTTTGTGGGGCAAAGTAAATGGTAGCATGGTCATTTTCTTTAGATTTCCTCTAATAATCAGGAACCCAGAGAGGTATCAGCAGGGAAGGATACATACCGAGTAGTAACAAAGTCACTTAGCCTTAAAAAAATGACTAGCCTATTTTACTCAGCAGGCAATATGCACATACATACGCCAGACAAAAAAGAGAACCCTGAGAGGCTAGGCTTCAGAACATAGTGTACACAGTGTTAGAGATATTCTAACAATAAGTGCCTAATCATTGCATATCTAAGTCCTGGATCTGTAGTTTTCAACCAGCAGCAATTTGGCACCCTGCTCTCCCCCCCAGGGACATTTGGCAATGTCTAGAGACATTTTTGGTTGTCACAACTCTGGTGGTGGCTGGAGTAGGGGGATGGATTGTGCTACTATCATCTAGTGGGTGGAAGCCTGGGACCCCATTAAACATCCTACAATGCCGAAGACAGCCCCTCAACAAGAGAGAATTATGTAGCCCAAAATGTCAATAGTGCTGAGGTGGAGAAATCCTGCTTTATATGAAGATAAAAATCTTGAATCTTTCTGCTCTGGAACTCTATAGGGTTCCCAGTTACTTCTGGTCTTGAATCTCATCCATTCACATGCACTTATTGGTAAGAATGTAAATTAGTACCACTTTTACAGAAAGCAATCTGGTAACATATATGTATCAAAAGAGTTTTAAAAATGCTCATGATTCAGTTCCATTTACAAAAACCTACATTAAGGAAAAAATAAGTAATGCAGAAAAAGATTTATGTATAAGGATATTTATCATATAAAATGGAAAAAAGATTTAATTATTAGAGAATGATTACATACATTATAGAGCATCCATATTATCGAATATATAGCCAGATGAAATTTGTTTTTGAAGAATTCTAAAGACAGAGAAAGTTGCATGATACAAAACTTGAGAAAGTAGAATACAAAACCACATAAATTGTACATTCCCAATCATAACTGAAAAAAATATATATATATACAAATTCAGAAAAAAACCCCAAAGAATGAAATATATAAAAAGGGTAATAGTAGTTAAGTTTATTTTCCTAATTATACTTCATTCTGTTTTTGTCCATATGTTCCAAGGCTTCTACAATGGAAACAAAATGTTGCTACATAAGCAACTGATTTTTTTTGCAGTATTATTTATGTCAAAAATTTGGGGCTTAAGCCACAAATCAAGTGGTTATCCACATGGGAATTATGTAGCTAATTTTTTTAAAATTTGACTTTTTATTTTGAGATAATTATAGATTCACATGCAGTTTTAAGAAATAACACAGGAAGATCTCATGTACCCTTCACCCAGTTTCCCCCAAGGGTAACATCTTGTAGAACTGTCATATATCACAGATGGGACACTGACATTGATACAGAGAAGCTACAGAATAGTTCCATCACCCCAAGGATCCTTCACGTTGTCCTTTTATAGCTACAATTGTTTCACTCCTACCCTTCCTCCTCCTAACCACTGGCAACTATAATCTGTTCTCCATTTCCATAATTTTGTTATTTCAAGGATGCTCTATAAATGAAACAATACAGTATGTAACCTTTGGAGGCTGGCTTTTTTGACTCAGCACAATTCTCTGGAGATTCATCCAGGTTGTTGCATGTATCAATAGTTTAATCCTTTTTATTCTTGAGTAGTATTGCAGGACATGAATGCAGCACAGTTTGATCATTTATCTGTTGACGGGACTGTGGATACTTTTAAATTGTGAGTAATTACACCTACCAGGCTACTGGCATTCTTTCACTGGAAACACTAAGTGGATATTAAGTGATTAAAAAGGTACAAGGCAGAAACCAGTCCTCATTTCCCCTGCTGTTCTTGAAAAGGTATTAACCTAATCCACTTCCTTCTATCTGCTCTCCTCAGGACTTTTTGTTCTGAGTAGGAACAAAATCTGGAAATCAGTTTAAAGCCAGCTCTCTCATCATCCCTTATTGAAAGCCTTGGAAAGCAAGAGATGATGTGAAGAAATTAGTCCCAAATATCCCACTTAACACCTAACCCCAGCAACATTACCAACAGTAGAATTAAATGATGCCAGATTTATAAAGTTACTAAATCTAGTTCTAAACTTACGGATTTAAGAAACTGCAATACGGGGAGAGGGTGTAGCTCAGTGGCAGAGCACATGCTTAGCACGAACGAGGTCCTGGATTCAATCTCCAGTATCTCCATTAAAAAATAAATCAATAAATAAACCTAATTACCTACCCTCCCCAAAAGAAACTGCAATAACAAAAATACTAATGAGATGTGTTTTTTTTTCTATATTAAAAAAATTCGACAGCACAGAAAACTAATTATCATTTTCACTCAGTTATCTTAGTGGAATCCTACTTCATCTCTACTGTCTCTATCCAGCATTGCTTATGTGATATATAATCTAGACAGCAGTTTATTAATACTATAAGATTAAAATAAAACAACCTTGTTTCTAGCGAATACTAAGGTGGCAAATCTAACCGCTGGGAAGCAAGTGTGGTTGTACCAGACAAGGGACATATCATCTGTTGGTCTGTGAACTCCCGAAGCTCCGTGCAATTCCTGCCCCGCCAGCACTCTCCATGAGTTACCCTATGCGTGCACGTGTTTACTCTGTTTCTGTGCTGTGAGGACTTTAAGGTAGGTCTATATTTGATTCCTTTTATAACACCTACAAGTATGCAGTGAATTAATTACGTACTAAAGAAACAGTAATAGTCAGCTCCCAAGTCTTGAGTGTTTGTTATGTGCCAGGCACGTACGTCCTCAGGACCACACAGTAAGAGAAACAGATATGGATATGGAATTGAGGTTCAGAGAGGTCAAGGAAGGTCACGACTAGAAGTGGTAAAGGCAGGACTCAACTCCAGGGGGTCTGGATCTGAACTCTATGCTCTTCCTGACCTACTACACTAACTGGCCGGACTAGGAAGTAAAGGGGGAGCCTTCAACCAGAAGCGACGTGTGGTTTATGTACAGATATGGAGGTTAGAAAAGAACTTGAACCCTATTGGGTCAGACAATAACCAAAACCTTTATCAAACGTCCTGCTTTTTGCCAGGTGCGAGGCAGAGGCTTCAGGGAAAACAGGAATGAGCCCTGGGCTTGAGGAAGGGGCTCTCAGGCTGGTATGTGAAGCGGGCATACTATACCGTGCAGCAAATGGCACAGAAGAGGTGAAAATAAAGTGGCACAGAAACAGTCTGCAGAGGGAGTCTCTGGGACAGCCTGAGAGAAGAGGGGGATGAGCAGGAATTCAACACCCCCACTTGGGGTCTGATCTGCTCTGACAGACCCAGTGGATGCTTTGCCGAGAAGCTCAAAGACATCTATTAGCCTATGTCTCTAGTAGGCAAGACCCACCAGGTTAACAGGTCTATTTAGTTTCCTTGAACCTGTCACCTTTTCTGAACTGATTTATAGTCTTTTCTTGTACCCAAATGTGATTAATTCTGTAGGTTTTCAATCATGAAAGGAAGCATTTCCACAGCTGTACTCAAGTTGCCTATGTCAAGCTCTGAAAAGTACCCCTAATTTAAAGTTTCTGTAACTAGCTAGGAAAATTAGTTTTTATTCCATTTCTCCTTTGTCTTTTCATATTGAAACGACACGTACTTTCAGTCTGACCTCAAAATCTTTCTTCACCCTTGATGATTTTAACACCTTCTACGGACACCTCCTCCAGTTCTGTTATTTCTTTCTTTGGGTACAACCAGAGAACCACATCTCATGTCACAGATGTGTACAACTGATATCTGCAGTTCAATACCAAGAGAGGGTGATTTATTTAATGGCAGGACTGTAGGCATCATATTCACTTTTGTATTCCAGGCTGCACTTTGCTGAGTGCTTTGTATGAAAAGACACAATAAAATATATTCGATTAAATTTTTTTTCTGAGCAAATTCTGAAGAACTGAAAATAAACTACTATAATGAAAAACATGTAACCACAGGAGACAATTTTATAGTGCTGTTTCCTTAAAGTCAAAATGAAAATTATTTTAATACTTGTATGTGTATAACACTTCATAATTTCCAAAGTGCTTTTATACTTCTTGTCTTATGTGATTCCACAATAACCCTGTTCTATAGACAAGTGTTTTTATATTTTGATATTTGAAAAAGCAGAGGCTCATTGGGGTTAAATGATCCCGGGGCCATAGCAATGAGCAGAAGAGGGAGTCCTAGAACCCAGGTCTCTAACACCTGGTCCTTCCACTACAGACTGGCCCCTCCCGAAACCATGTTTTACCCTCAGCAACACTCCTGAATAGTCAACCTGCATTTGGTAATAAGATGATATACAATTTTTACTCTCTCTTTAATCTCAATTTTGTTTACCATATAAGATTTATTTGCTTAGGCCTTGGTCCAAACTTTCACTAGAAAGTAATCAAGCCCTGCCTTCAGAATAGTATTTTACTTTAATTTTTGCATAATTCATTTGGTAATCAGCTTATATCTAAAAATTAGGCTGATAATCATATATTTTAAATTTGAACATTTCTACTTTTTCTAAGAATTTCACTGATACAAAGTTTTATGCTACTGGTATGAAATATTACTCAAAAAAGCATAAATATGTCAACTGTTTTAAAAATGTTTTCTGAGTCTATTTCTTTAAAGAGGAATATACTTTTAAGGTCAATAAAACTTTGAGTCTAGAACAATTTCATTACAAGAGTGGAAAAACTCTTATAAAAAAGTTGACTGAATAAAAATAACCTGAAAGGAGGGCAGAAAAATAAATAGTAGAATGTTTAAAAAGTTCTCGGTGTCACAGTAGGTTGAGTTTGTCTTAAAACTATTTCCCTCTAGCTTTGCTATGAAAAATGTCAAACATATGGAAAGTTGAAAGAATTGCACTCACCACCTAGATTCTACGATGAACAGTTCTTGCCTTATCACATTATCTATCCACCCATCAATTCATCTTATTTTCTGTTCATTTCAAAATAAGTGGCAGAATGGTCAACATCAGTATACTTCACCCCTAAACGTATTAGCATAGATGTGAATACTTCTCTCTCTCCAGGTAAAATTTACATAGAGGGAAATACACAAATCTTAAGTGTACTATTCAATGATTTTTGATAAATGTATACACTGCATACATCTGATAAACTGCATACACACATGTATGCAGTTATTTCAGTAACAAAGATTTTTATGTGCTTATTTAAAAATTATATGTTTAGCTACAAAACCCAGTATCACTGAGCTATTTCAGCATCTGTATCTAGTCTCGTTTCTCCTTAAGTTATCAATAACCTCTCTTTCCTATTACATTAGCCATCTAATTTACACAATACTGAATCACTACACGTGCTTTCATATCACCCAAAGCCCCGTCTCACAAGCACAACAGCATTGAAAAATCTGCTTATTAAGGCAGAATTACATTAAAATTCAATTTAGGTGTACATTTTCATCACTCCACAAAAGTTCCCTCTTGTCGCTTTGCAATCTCTCCCCCCTACCCCCTCTCCTGGACAACAGCTTTTATTCCCATCGTAGAAAGCAAATTCTAGTTATCAGCCAAGTTATAATAATTGTGTTATTAACATATATTATATATATATAACATATAATATATATATATTAACATATATAATAATGAATCCTGTAATGAAAATTGGATTTTGGACTTAAGCATCTGTGCTATATTCAATTCAAGTTATGAAAACTTACACATGGTGATAAATGTTTTAGATTCTTTTTGTATAGATTATAGTACAGATGCCTCAACATTTATTAGTTAAAAGAAGTAAACTCTGCAAATGTATTCTGTCAGAGTATACATACCATAATTCTAACGCCATTAGGCTTGTTAAAATAATCTATATTTCCAAATAGCAACATCACTGGGCACAAATTTATCAAAGTACTTTAAATAACATTCTGCTGGTTGTTAGGTGCCCATTCATATAAAGCTTTACAACTAAGGAAAAGCACTACTTGACACCTCTAAGATGCTTTCATTCCCAAATGACATGATAGGTCTGCTGATTTAAAAAAAGAGAGAGAGAGAGGTGCTAAATCAGGAGAAATAACAGCAGTTACAAATGGGAAGAGTCTTATATTTCAATGGTCATTAACTTGTAGGTAGTGGGCAGCCTCTGAGATGGCCCCCAAGATCCTGGCCTCCTGGTATTCACTGTCTTATATAATCAATCCCTTCCCTGGAGTATAGGCTGGATTTATTAACTCACTTGTAACAAACAGAATAGGGAAGAAGTGATAGGATGTCACTTCCAAGATTAGGTTATAAAGACTGTCGCTTCTATCTTGGGCACCCTCTGTCACTTTTGCCCTCTCGCTTTGATCATCTGTGCTGGGTGAAGCGAACTTCTAGGCCGTGAGCAGCCCTGTGGAGAGGCCCAACAGTCAGGGAGGAACTGAAGCCTGTCAACAACTATGTGAGTGAGCGTGGAAGAGGAGTCTCCCTACACTTGGGCCTTCAGGTGAGACCACAGCTCTGGATGACACCTTGAATGCAATGTCATGAGAGACCTTAAGCCAGGGCACTCAGCTAAGCCATGTCCAGATTTCTGACCCACAGAAACTGTGAGATGATAAATGCTGTTTTGAGGTTATTCATTACAGAGCAACAGATAACTAATATATTGTGAGATTTTTATATGAGATTTTGATATTAAATTGGCTGCAATTTGAGCTATAAGTCACTAATGCAAGAAAGTGTGACAATGAATTTAATTATAAGCACTCAGATTTTCTGTTTATCTTTGTCTCTTATATACTTTCCCCTCAGTAAGCACAATGTTGGGGTAAAGGCTTTTTTTCTATTGTTTTAATTGAAATTATTATTGAGATAATTGTAGATTTATATGCAGTTGTAAGAAATAATACAGAGATCCCTTGTACACTTTGCTCAGTTCCCCCACTGGTAACATTTTACAACACTATCATGTAATATCACAACCAGAACACTGACATTGATACAATCTACCCACCTCATTTAGAATGCCTTAGCTTTACTTGTACTCATTTGCATGTATGTAATTTCTTACATACTTTTTACTTTAAATAGTGTCACATACTCAAATTATATTCCTTTGTAATAAAAATCTAGCTGTACTACTCCTTATAAATGCTCTTTCTGATGGTCGAAGTTGTGAAGAGAGAGAATCCAGGAGTTAATTTCACACCTCCATATTAATAAACTGAAAATAGAGTCAGTAACAGAGAGTAATAAACTGTTTGTATAGATTATGTAACTGTTAAAGGAACATTCACTTACCCTGAAAGTTTTCTTGAAAGCAAATTATGAAATAGTTATCCTTTCCCCAGAAATTAATGTATTTGTGCTTGAAATTCAGATGTGAAATAATATTAAGTGCACTTAAAATTTTAACACTGCTTCTTTTTCCTCTTATGAAAGAAGAAATTAATATTATTTGTATAACAATGCCTCAGCAAATGAACATATACAAATTTCCACGGTAAGGTCAGGCAGTGTTAAAATTCATAAACATTTAGACACAAACAGCCAAGGAAAAAGTCAAGCTGATTATGAACCATGCAAAGCCAAACACTTTTGCATAAAAGAGAAACCTTAGAGAAAAACAAAGGGATACCTACTTTCTGCTGCTAGAAGTCCTAGGAGGAAGGCAGCATATGGACAAACAACAAACAGTATGATTTTAGAGCAAGCAGGTTATCAAGCCACAGGTGGGCCCAACAGATGAGCCACAAGAAGCATGGTCTCTTAGCTGAGCCCAAAGTGAGCCCTTGGGTTTGGTGAGCACGCTCTCTGAGTTCTGATTCTGACTTCTTTGATTTGAAATACGAGCACAGAATATTTCCACTTTGAGTTATAAAGTAACAAAGCAACAATACATTGTTTATCTTAAGATTAAACTTAATAGATTCTAGAGAATGTATAATGGACTAATTTCAGTAATCAAAATAGGAAAAAAACTCTTACATAACAATTATTTTACAATGTAAACAGCATACCTTAAACAGTTAGACTCTTCTTTAGATGACGAATTGGAACACAGATTCGTTTTCAATTTTTTTTTTAAATTAAAATTGTGATTTGGAATAGAATTTGAGGGGACCAAAATAAGATTGCCAACTTTAAACTTTGTCAAGCGAGGTCATTAAGAAAAGAATTTTAACTACCTACCATTTATTATCATTTCATAGAAAGAACAGAAAAGGCATTATTTAAGGATGAAAAACAGTCCAACTCAAGAAAGGACAGTTAGTTGGTGACACTACACTGGTTCTCTCGCTAACTCCTCCTTCCCCACCCCCACACCCCTGTCCTATGAGCACCTGCTGTATGATCGTTTTTCTCTTTTTGACATGGGTTTGGAAGAACTTTCAGGTAAAGATGAGAAGTGCTTTGTGTTTTGTATTGTAAAACAAACCCATACAAATTTAAACAGAAAGACAGTGGAAATGATAATGGTGGGAACTTAAAATAAATGACGCAGAATTAAAGAACTAGAATTAAACAGAGAAGAATTTAGGCTTGAAAATTAATGAAAATATTAAAAATAAAGATACATTTAAAAATGAAAATATGGATGTGTTAATTTATGAAAGTGGAAACCTCTTATGCAAGTCTACACAAAATACAATAGGCTTTCAGCAACTAACCATACAACCAATCCTGTTAGTTGCAGAAAAGGGAATTTGCAGCAGGTAGACATCTGATAAATAACGCTGACAGTAGTGACAATGCCTCCCTTTAAATGGCTTAGTATTAAAAGCTGATTTTAGGAACCTATGAAAAATTCCTGATTGCTATGTGAAATTGAGGAAAATAGAATTTTTTCCAAACATTTCCCGTCATTGACGTCTGACTATATAAAAATTTCCTCTTCATTTAGGGTAGGTAATGAGACATGCACACTGTATAATAATTCTACCTTTTATTTGTAGCAGCTAGACAGTACCATTTTAAACTATTGTAGATACATCTTACACATCAAATGAAGATACAGACTGCTTGAAAGATCACTAAGATGCAGAAATTTTAGAAGAAAGAAAAAAGAAGAAATAGGGTGTGACTGCAGGAAAGGGAAGCAAAAAGGAATGCAAAATTACAAACAACTAATTTGAGGGCTTGCAGGCTACTCGTAAGACAGTGCAAGAAATTTCTTTTTTGTTTAAAAAGTAAGTACTGTATCAGAAACTATTTGAACCATACCACTTAGAGATTGTACTGAAAAAACAGAAAAAATTGGGTAATACAAATGTATTTAATAGAAAATAAGTACGTCTATAACTATAGACAATTCCTTTCCCTGAAAGAAAAATCCAGCTCTTTACAGAAAGGAATACTTAAGAGCTCATTAAACTCTTGTTTTAGAAGAGGTAAATATTAAGAGGTAACATTAAAGATTAGCTCTATGAAGCTGTTGCAAGGACCATCCTGCTCCTTAGGCCCATTTCTAAAGATGAAAATGGTATTAGAGATCTTGACCTAAAATCTCTAAATATATTCCAAGTATGTGACTATATCATGTAGTCACAGGACAACATAAAACCGTTACAAGATCCAGTTGCCCTAGATAGGGTTGACTGTGGTGACAGAGGAAAGAAGTTCCTGTTAACAACAAGAAAAAGTGACAAAATGGAAGGAACGAGATGAACTGGAAGAAGACGAGACAGGCATGAAGCAACAGGGGGCGCTGGGGAACATACCTATGACACAACTACGGCCTGGCCTTTCAAGTGCTAATAAGGGTCCTGGATAATTACCAAGTCAGCACAAGAGGAAAACAGTAAGTCCTTCTCCTCAGAGTCCTTCCCTCGGACTCCCATTCATGTATGTTTTTGGAAATCACCTTCACTCAAAAGAGGAAGATTCACATCCCAAATGGCAAAGGTCAAAATGAGGAACTATGCAGCTGCTGGAATGGGAAATCTGATCCTGTTCTTTTGCACAAGGTATAAGCACAAACCAATCTGTAAGAAACTGTGTGTGTGTGTGTGTGTGTGAGCGTGTATGTGGAGCGGAGGCAAGAAGTCTAAATACTGACAAATGCTCACGGTTCCAACATGCAAGAAGCATAAGCACATCCCTTCTTCCTATGCTACTAACTGTGAAGGACAAACAACTCATGCTTTAGGAAGGGCCCTGGGCCTTGGTTCCAATGATAATACATGAATATTGAATGAGCCAGTCCAAGAGTACAAAGAGCAATCACCAGCACAAAGTCAACTACATGACAAACACTGAGTAAATCTAATTAAAGAAAGAAAAGCTGAGGCCAGAGGACATATGATGTAGGAGTTAAGTAAATAAAAACATAAATAAAAAATTAAAACCTTTAACACACATACATGCATTTATGTGTACATACAAATGGGGCCTATGTACTTTTAGTAAGTAACCCTTGAGAATACCTCACAGGTAAGACTGAAATATGAGCATTTTATAAAGCAATTTTGTGAACTCTAGTGTGTTTTTCCAGGAGTACCTATATACATTTCATCAAATAGGTAATTCTTCTATGTTCTTCTCTCTTGAATGCTTGTAGACACGGGATATAGACTTTATAAAAGAGAAGAACCTGTAAATTGTTTCAAGAGACAATTCGCAAGACAGCTTCATGTTGAAAAGATTCAATTAAAAGCAGTGTTGTCCCAAAGTTCGATCTGCTATGGTTGACATGGGGAAAATCTCACATCAGAAGTTTTTGTTGAGGTAGAAGGTAAGCAGACAGATTCAAAAAGCCTGACTACAAATGTTGGATTGGATGAAGTGCAATGTTGAATCTGGAGTGGGGAAAGGGGAAGAAGTATTTTGAGATATTAAAAAAAAAGTGAAATGCTGGTTTGGAGCAGTAGGGGAAAGCAACTTTGGCATTAAAATGAAAAGGAACCAGACGCAAGTGGATGGAATTTGGCTGCTGACAAACTTCTTTAGAATTCCTTGGAGGATCTGACTAGGTTCATGGAAAAAGTTTATTCATAATGGAAGAGAAAGGATGTAGACATCAAAGGATTCACACTGGTGAATGAATGAATGATTCAATTACCTGAGGAGGTAGGGTCTTCAGAGAAATCTGGCAACTCTTCAGGGGGATCCCCATAGAATGAGTTGAATTTGTGACTTGACACAGCTGCTAGTACTGCCCCCTAAAGTAAAGAGATGAAACATATTATTAAAACAAACATCTAAATACAAAAAGTTAATTAACCAATGGTTATTTAAGAATTAATCAGAAAGTAAAATATATAGGAGAGGACAGCCAAAAGAGAGGTGGTTTTTAATAATTTTGGATTCCTTTAGATAAGTCACATATGCATATACCAGAATAAGAGTGCTGGGGAATGCAAAAGTATATGAAACCACTTCTACCTTGAACTCAAACATCTACTAGACAATGGAATAATCTGCAGTTACCATAAAACAATGCTGCAGAAGAATGTTACTAAAATGGAAAGATGCTTGTGATGAATTACACACAAAAAAAGATTTAAAAACAATCTATAGCATGATCTCATTTTTGAAAAAAAGTTAACACAGATATAAAAGACATATATCAAAATGCTAATAGTATTAATTATCCCTGGGTAGTAGGAATATGAGTTATTTTTCCTTTTTAAAATCTTTTTGTCCCTTTTTTGTTATTAACAATGAATATGTGTTAGTCTTATACAGTAATTCTCAAACAGGCCACATAGTTGAATCCAATTCATATGACTCTTTTAAAGCACATGCATAGTCTTCGCTGATTCCTGGTTGAGAATCACTGTCATACTGAGTGCATGGCATCCCTTAGGATGGTTGGGTAGAAAATGGTTGGGAATTATTGTTTAAGCAACAAGAAGAACGATAAGTTATTTTGTAAAAGTGTTCAATTATGTGACCATTAGGCATAGGTCTGTGTTCCTTGGCTTTGTCCAGTTTTTGTCTGCATGACCCTCCTTGAGTTAGTCATTTAACCTCTTGAGGTTTTCTCATGTGTAAAGTGAGGATATTAAAACCAATATACCTTACGTGACTGTCAAAAGTCATAATGTTTATGAAAGTGCTTTGCAAACTATAAAGCATTTTGTAAATGCAACTTATTACCGACCCTATTAATATGTAGCTAGAACATGAGCACAGCCTTCGCTGCTCCTGGTAGACCTGCCCATTTAGGGAGTCTCAGTATCAAATCACTAATAAAGTGGTCTAAATGTAAAGTAGTCTAAGTCTAAATTTTAAACATTGAACTCCTGGATTTTTCTGAAAAGAAAGATCAATATTTTGTGTATGTAGTTATTTATTAACTATTATCAACAATTATAACAATAAATTACTAATAATTATGAACAATTCTAATACTGTATTGATAGAAACATATTTCTAAAAGGGTCATTTTTGGGGGGGGGGCCACATTAGGGTTTCCTTCTACAAATATAAATTGAAAAAAGAGATAGACTACAGAAAGGGAAGAGCCAAAAAAACAGAGAAGTAATCTTGATGATATTACTCCAGGCAACTTTTTAGATTTCCAAAAGTCCAGGGTTAACACATGAGAACTCCTTATGCAGAATTTTATCATCAGCTACGAAGATGAAAAAAATAGTACTGAATGTTGAGTTCTTCTTTCTACAGTAGAAGCTTATTTCACTTTACATATTACACATGTTCCCTAAACGCTGGGTGAGAATGGAATTTTATATATCAAATCATTTGCTTCCCACACATTGAAACTAAAATTTTAGAGATGCTTTATTTTTATTTCCAAATGAAGTTCTTAATATGTTAGTTTCATGTTTCAAGGCCCGTTCTAGCTACTACTATAAAAAAGATTTAGAAATATGTATACTAGGAAAGCTCTATTTAAAAGAGCCCTGAGAGGTAAATTCTTTTGAGATAATAGTAGCAAGTTCCTAATTTATCTGTCTTATGGCTAGCAGTTTTGGTTATTTAGTTCTTTAAGCTCAGCTACTGCACATGGTTAAGATATTCAATGCAAAGCTATTATGTAAAATGGCAAAAAGGTTCCACAAGAGTTTATGGATTTATAGAATTTTATTAGAGTTTGAGAGTCACCCTTCGAGATGATTCATTCTAAGAGACTCATTTTGCAGATGAGAACACTGAGGTCCAGAAACTTAGCAACCTATGAAGGTTGCTGCCAACTTAGAGATAGAATCAAGTGTAGACAGTAATATGTGATTCAGATGTATTGAAGAATAAAGTATTTCATATTTCTTGCACACAAAAAAAGAAAGAGTAGACAGAATTGAGGTCTTCTGACTACTCTCCCCAGTTCAAGGGTTTTTACTATACCAGGAGTCATACATCTTTTTCTGTAAAGGGCCAGACAGTAAATATTTCAGGCTTGCAAGGCATGTGGTCTCCGTTACAACTATTCACCTCTGTCATTTAGCATGAAAGCAGCCAGACAATATATAGATGAATGTACATCACTGTGTTCCAATAAAACTTTACATATAAAAACAGAAATATAGATGTATTAATTTATGGAAGCGTAAAGTGCTTATGTGAGAGCTTTGGCTCCCAGACTATAGTTTGCCAACCTCTTTACTACACTACACTATTGCTATTGAAGAGCCTGTGGGTATAACACAAACATAAAACCAGAGCTTATACAAGTAGTTCTTCAAAGTTCCTAGTTTATTAAATCCTTGATAGAGAAGCTTTCTATCTACTTTAGTTTAGAAGATACACTTTAGTAAGTTTTGAGAGTGAAACGAAACAATTTTGAGTTAAGAAGACTATTCATAATCTGTTAAGATAATTAAAAATAAAGATGCAATTTTCTACTAAGCAAATTAACCTAGAAAGGAGAAGGCAGATTCTAAATCCAAAGAAAAAGGGAACTACAAGTAATTAAGTTCAATCATAACTGTAGTTAATATGTCAAACATCAAAATGAAATGCTCCTTGCCAGATGATTCTGTGTTTCATTTAAGGAAGTGGAGAACAAACAAAATGGTTAGCTCAGACTTCTGCTAAATTAAACTACTGTATGCACTTAAGGAAGTAACAAAGTTATTAAGGAACAGGAGAGCTGAACACAGATGAAACACTGACTTGAAGACAGAGCCAAAAGCCAATATCTCCTTTCTGGTGCCCTCTAACTGATCTCCATGAAGTTTGACAGGCACAAGGGCAGGGAGGTACACTTCAAAAAGTTTAAATACAAAACAGACAAGTATGAGATGTAGGGTATTGGCTTTGTACCCAAGTGGCAAGATAAGGCATAATATTTTGTGATATACTGAGGGAGCAAAACCTATCACAGGGACATACAAACACAAGTGAGAGAAGAATTTGAGAGAGGATCGTCTTACTAGGCTTTAGAACCCCGAACTCAAAACCCTACGAAGGGTGGAGAATCTGGAGAGGTTGAGGCTGAACAGAGGTGACCAAAAGGCTAGAAAATCATTTGGAGGTAGAAATGTTCAAGGATTTGGGTAGATTACATGTAAGAACTAGGCCCTAGATGACAATGAGGTAAGATCATTGATTAAATCAGAACCTCCCATCTCTCTCCATCCAGTCACAACCCAAGTTATTCAATTTAGTCAGCAGAGCCTATGATACTTAAGCATAATCTAAACACAAGTCTAAAACATGGAATTTCATAATTAAGTCAGGACATGACTAAAGGAGTCTGTGCTGTCTTCTCTGAAGAAGATTAAAAATGAGACTTGTAGTAGATATGGCTATATTCAAGAGCAACTGCATGCAATAGGTATCTGAGGAATCCTTTTGGGTCTGTGTATAAGTATTTTATAAAGATAGTCTTTTAATGTATATAATAACTTTCAAAAGCTAGACTTCCTAACTTAGGAAGTAATAAATTCTGTATTTCAGAATCAGAAATTAATAGAATTACTTTGTAAAATATAGGAAGATCAAAATCATGTCAATTATTATTTATGTAACTGTTCACACCAGAATAACAGTTTTCAGTTTTTAGAATTGACAGTGCCTTTTGGATAAAAGATTTACTTACTGCTCTGAATAGCCGGAGCCCACATCCATTCTGCTAACTTCCTGCCTCTGAGCAAACTGTCACTACAGGAGAGGACTGTATGTAAACGCTGGCTTTCATTAGAGCACAAAGGTCCTTGATAAATCCTTAGGTTAGCTCTTGTGGAATTGATAGAAGGGGGAAGGTTGCCAAGAGGCAGCTAATTAGAGCTTCCTGGCTGACCTCTCAAAAGGTGCTGTTTAGGTGTACTGTTACTTTTGGAGGTGCCAAGACTCCAGACAGCAGTGCTATGCAATAGAACTTTCCATGACGGTGGAAATGTTCTATACTCGTACTGTCCAATACAGTAGCCACCAGCCCATGTGGTATTTAGCACTTGAAATGTGGCTAGTGTAACTGAGAAATCAAATTTTAAATTTTATTTAATAGTAATTAATCAAAATTAAAATTTAAGTAGCCATATGTGCCTAATGGTTATTGTATTGGATAGTGCAGCTCTGTAAAGTACTACAAACAGCATTCCTAAACAACCTTTTTCTAGTTCCGCAAAAAGCAGGAACCCAAGAGACCAACTGGTAAGTCAGAGAAGTATGCAGCCTACAGTTTTGCAATCTGCAAAATCAGTAAGGGAAAATTGTAGGAAGTTATCAGAAATCTCCCTCAATTTCTATATATACAAATAATAAATGGTTTTATCCGCTACACCGAGAACTCACCATTTCCTGAACGGACTGCAATCAACTTACAAATACAGAATGTTGCTTCTATTTATATAGAATTTCTTTGACATACTTCACTATAGGGAAATTTGCTTTCTGGAGGTAGAAATAATTCAATGAAGCAGAGGATGGTTTCTAGGACAGATTCCCTCCTGAGCCTTTTCCCTAGACAAACAAGCTCAGACACCCGCAGACATCCCCCTAACCCTTTCCCCCACCATGCCCCCCTTGCTCAGTAACTCCAAGCAGATGGCACCCATGGTTAGAGCACAGGTGTGCCTCCTTAAGAGACACATACCTATAGGAGACAGATTTTCCAGACAGCCCAGATCAACAGTCTGTCCCATGCATCCTAATATTCAGTCTGAACAAATATGGTCCTCATACCTAGTCCAGTGCTCAGGTCTATGTAGTTTGTAAAGGAAGTTTTGCTTCTAGAGGATTTTTAAAAACCTTAGTATTGAAATTCTAGAGCTCAGTATGAAATAAAAGGAGAAAACTCAACATATGAAATGTCTGATTGCCAAAATGGGGAAAGAAACTTTCCATCATCATTCACAGATGGAAAGTCAAATAATGAAAGGAAAATAAAAAGAAGTGTGTGGTAATTCAAATCACACGTAGGGTTCTATAAACTTTTTAAATCTATAGTTCGAAAGATAGTCTGAAAATGATGTTAACACTTTATTACTGTCCAAATAATTTTCTCATTAGGATTTGTTGTCTCCTGAATCCTACTGAAGAGGTTAAATGCCAATACGAATGTATGATTATGGAAAGGAACAATTTCTGATTGTTGAGTACTGATACTATTATAACCAATAATGAGAAGTAGTCTTGAAATTTCAAGAGAGTAAAATGAATAATGCTTTATATTCTCGCATAAAACAGTTTCACAAAACTTTCAGAATGAGAAAAAGGTTCAACTGCAAAAATAATAAACTCACTACCAAAAATACATTAAAATTTATTCTAACAGGTATAAGCCTTTTGGAAGGCAAGTTATTTATAGAGATCAGAAATCTGAAATACATGTATATACTCTGATGCCATCAATTCCAGTAGCAACAATGAATTTGCCCTAAGAATATAATCAGAGGTGTATAAAGACTTATTAATGAGAATAAAGCCAATGCAACAGTATTTATAGCTGTGGAAAACTGGAAGCAATGGCCATGTCCACCAGCTGGTTAATCAAATTACGAAATGTACTGTGATAGAATTTTGCAGAATTATTACAAGTTTGTGCTTTAATGACTCTCAATAAGGTTAACTTATCAGAATCACTCATGGGCTTTTTCAATAAACACTAGTCTAGTTCCAAAACATCCTCATCATCCCCGCACACCCATAAAAGTCCCTATACCCGTTAAGCAGTCACTACCCAGTGCCTGGCAATCACAAGTTTGCTTTCTGTCTCTATGGACTTAACACACATGAAGACCTATTCTAGATATTGGAAATACATAGACTCCTCCAATATGTGACCTTTTATATCTTTTATTGCATGTTGATATCCAATTGTCCCAGCATCATTTTTTGAAAAGACTGTTCCTTCCCCATTGAATTGTTTTGGCACTTTTGTTGAAAATCAACTGATCATAAATATAAGAATTTATTCCTGGACTCTAAATTCACACCGATACACATGTCTAACCCTATATGATGCCAGTACCACAGAGTCCTGATAACTATAGCTTTATAGTGTTAAAATTGGAAAATATAAGTCCTCCAACTTTGTTCTTTTTTTAACAGATTGTTTTGGCCATCCTTGGTCCTCTGCATTTCCATGTAAATTTTAGGATCAGTTTGTCAGTTTCTGCTAAAGCTTTGATAGGGATTGTGTTGAATCTACACATCAATTTGGAAAGAATTGCCATGTGAACAATAGTGAGTTTTCCAATCCAAGAACATTAAATATCTCATTTATTTAGATCATCTTTAATTTCTCTCAGCAATGTGAGCTTACAAGTCTTTAAATTCTTTCGTTAAATTTATTCTTAGGTATTTCATTCTTTTTGATGCTTTTGTGAAAGGAACTGTTTCTTAATTTCAAGATTATTCATTGCTCACATACATATGTATATAGAAACACAATTCAATTTTGTATACTGATCTTGTATTTTGTGACCTTACTTAAGTTGTTATTTTTAATAGATTGTTGCAGATTCTTTAAAATCTTCTATATACAGGATCATGTCATCTGTAAACAAAGTCAGCTTTACTTTCTCTCCAATCTGAATGCCTTTTATTTTGGTTTTTGGCTTGACTGTACTAGAGCCTGAGAATTTGTATTTTTAGTAAGTTCCCAGGTAATGCTGATGCTGCTGGTCTAGTGATCCCCCTTGGAGGGCCACTGCTGTAAAGAATGTGTATCACATGATGAGGAAAAGTCATAGTAATAATATATCATGTGATAGAGGAAAGTAATGGAAAGGAAGTGAATATTATATCACAAGTATAAGATCCTCTTTCTAGATACTGTGAAGGAAAAAGATGATCAAAATGGACAAAAAAATCTAAGCATAATTATTTTGGAACAAATACATAAATAGAGATTATCCAGTGAACTTTTGGTGTCCTATACATTTTTGGAAAGTCTTTAAAAATCTCAAAAATGTTAATGATATCAGTGACTGGGAAAAAGCTAAGATGCAATGGAGCATTCGTTTAGGAATTACAGTTGTTTATAAATACTGACCATATCAAAGATACTAAATATTAAAATAATAATACAACAGTAACAATAAAATGTTAATAGAAAATACTCTCTATGGAGCACTTATGACTGCCAGGTACTGTTCTAACTGCTATAATATATTAACTCATTAAATCCTTACATCCTTATGACTTAGCCATTATCATTATCCCCATTTTACAGATAAGGAAATTGAGGCACATTCAAATAAACTGTTCAAGGCTACACAGCTAGTAAGTGCCAGTAGTCAGGATTCACCCAAGGCAATGTAGCTCCAGAGCCCACTCTTTCCTATAATGCTGTACTCCTTTACTTTCTTCTTGCCACTGTCAATAAAAATTTCCTACTTCTGACTAAGTAACAAAAGCAAGTTTCTTTCTACTGCTTTCTGTGAACTTCCCTTTTAATCACTTCAAAGGAAGCCGTAATAATTTGGTCACTACCCACTATTTGAGGAGCTTAAAAACAGTGTTTGGGTAGAAGGATGGTTACCTAGCTGTTCATCTGTGAAAATAAGTTGTGTGGTGGCCTCTGAGAGCCAGGGAAGTTGCAATCTCTGTGCGAGAAGCTCACAGAAGTGGCAGAATGAGGAGAATGAGTTTCTTGAGGAGGTATAACAAGCCTTAATCAGAGTGGCTGAATTACTCAAAGGAATACAGCCTCACCAGAAGCTGAAAAAACCTCAATGTTAACCCTGCTGATGTTCCTAATTCTAGGGTATTTGGTGGGTCTTGAAATTTTAAATAGGCCTGCAAAGGGATGTGGTAAATTCACATGACCCTCCTCTGCTGTGACAGCTTGTTCCTGTCCAAATGAATCTTAGTCACCACTTTGGTTATTTTAGGCCCAAATCTGATTCTGTGGCACTGGGAGAAATATAGCATCTGTTCCTTGTGATGGGGCAAGCCTGAGTCCCACAGTAAAAGGCCTATACTTGGGCCATGAAAGGTTCAGCCCCAGACAGGGTAGTATCACATAGGCCAAAGCAACAGAATTAAAAAGACTTTAGGGAAGAACTGAGAAAAAAGTATAATTAATCATTTCTTTGAGAAAGAAACTAACTTCAAAAATGGCTGACCAAATTTCACTTTGGATAAGATTTTTTTTCTTTTGTAGGCTACACTGGTTCAGTTGTATAGCAAAGCAAAGAAATGAAAGTCTTGGAAAATTTCTTTGGGCACCATCTCAATAATGGCAGATAAATTAATAACTTTTTTTGCTGAGGATTTTTAAAGTAAATAGAGAAGAGCCAGTTTGAGCCCCTGACTGAAAAAAAACAACTGAGAGAAAGGCTAAACTGGGAATAATCATCACCAACAGTGACATGTTAGAATTTCTCTTGCTCTATGGTACCATTCTACAATTGAACTTTTTGCAGTAATGGAAATGTCCTATATCTGCACTGTCTGATACAGTAGCCACTAGTCACATATGGTTACGAACACTTGAAATGTGCCAGTGTGACTGAGGAACTGATCTTTTACTTTTATTTAATTTTAATTAATTTATATTTAAATAACTACATGAGGCTAGTGGCTAATACGTTGGCCACTTCAGTTCTGTAGGATAATATTGTGGCCTATGTAGTTTCCCACAGTTCATACAAATGTTCTTAGAAATCTAGAGTTGAATACAATCATTCACATATTTCAGGGGTCGAATAAT
Source organism: Vicugna pacos (assembly GCF_048564905.1). NCBI lineage: Eukaryota > Metazoa > Chordata > Mammalia > Artiodactyla > Camelidae > Vicugna > Vicugna pacos. The sequence goes on from NC_133023.1 coordinate 32,178,759, forward strand.
AGTGAATTAATAATATTATTACAACTTATGACATAGCTGAAAATCTTTATGCAGAAAAGTCTTTTAGTTGGCAGGAGTTAACGTGGCTATGGAGGACAGAGCTCACTTTTAAATAGTAATCAAAGTGAGCCAAACATGAGTTAATTTTAAGACCATAATACAACAGTTTCTTTTATTGGGGGAAGGGAGGAAATGCTGTCCTGTAAGATTTTTGCACAGTGTTGAAAAGATTCCATTATTTTATTTTGGGTCTTTTTCAAAAACCTTTTAAAGTCAACTGTGCTCTTCATATGGAGTAATTACTGGGGTTTTTTGGTTATTTATTTATTTATTTGGTGTGGTGGAGGATAGGAAGTGTGATAAAAGGGAGAAAGGTACCCTAGGGAGGATAAAGAAAAAGTGAGAAAAGTGATTTGAAAATATTTTCTACTAGACCAAGGGAGTAGGGATTTTTACTGCTTTGTGATGGTTGTTCAATCCTAGTTCCAATTCTAGTTTGGTATTGTTTCCACTGAACTAAACTCACATTTTTTGGTCAAAATATTTAAGTTTGAAAAATGTGGCCTAGATTCAAATCCAACAGCAATGGATAATAATAGCAAATTATTATTTTTAAAGTAATTATATCCCAGCTATGAATTTTAAAGCTAGCATAAATCTAAATCATGATTAATATTCCATTTACTATAACTTATTGTTTGGATTTATACTTAGATACTACCTTAAATGATTAAAAAAACTGAAATCTTACTGAAATGATGGCAACTTTTAGAAGAGAGAATTTAGCCATAAGAAAATAATAGCCAAAACCAGGATAATAAAAACATTATCATCAGCTGTATCTGTCTGGCTTTTAGCTGATTTCTTTAATTTACCTTTAGTTTCCTCCTTGCATTGAATTTCCTCAGTTGCTCTACTGTTTCCGGAAGATGAATCTTGTAGGCATAACGATCTCGCTCCTACAAGAGAAGAAAGATAACACACAAAACTGTTTTAAAAAGTGAAGAAGCTTAACCTAAAATAAACAATAATGCCCAAATTGGATATGAAGGTCAAAACTTGATAGTAAAACAATTCATTTCAAGCCAATAACAAAGGGCTGAAATTAATGGGCCGTGTTATTTTCAGATACATATGGCTAGGTGGCTAAAATAATCGTAATTATTATGAAGGTATGAGGTTACCTCTGACATGATCTTGTCAGGTAAAACGAGCATTTGAAAAATTAACTCCACAACTAATTCAGCATGCTGAGTTGCCAGGAATAACTGAATTTTTAAAAAAATCAGTTATCTTCAAAACTAGGACAAACTTTTCAAGGCCATCTAATTCAACCATTTCCCCACATGGGATCCCCTTCAATCCCTGATGGATGATCATTTTGTTTGACCTTGTTCAAGAGGAGATCATTACTTTCTGGCAGCCCACTACAATTTCAAGAAAGTGAAAAAGTTCTTACTCAGCCTGGGCCTTGTTCTATGCAATTGGGATAAACAAGTAATCAAAACCAACACAGATTCTGACCCTCATGCAGCTCATATTCCAGTGGGAGAAGATAAGAAAATACAAAAAAGGTACACTATAGAGTACGTTAAAAGCGTTATGGAATAAAGCAAAAAGGCAGAGTAAAGGTATACTGCACTTTAAAAAAGGGTGGTCAAAGTAGGCCTAATTGAGAAAGTGATGGCCAAAGAGTTGAGAGTGGTCTAGGCATATAGAAAAACTGATGCAAAGACTTCTCAGAGGAGGGAGTGTGCCTGAAATTTTCAATAAATAGCAAGGAGACTCGTGTGTGTGTGTGTGTGTGTAGTAAATTCTGGTTGTTGGGTTGAGAATAGACTGGAAGGAGTTAAAAAAAAAAAAAAAGGGCAGGGAGACCAGTTAGAAGATTACTGCAGTAATCCAGGGGAGAGATGATGGTGGATAAAACCAGATGGAAACAATAAAAAGGGTGAAAGAAAGACAGACTCTGAATATATTTTTTGTTTTACCGAAAAAGTTTTACTGAGGTATAGTTACCATACAATTAATCGTGTTATATGTAAAATGTACGATTTGATAAGTTTTGACATATGTATACAAATATAAAACCATCACCTACAATCATAATGAACATACCCATCACTCTCTAAAGCATCTTTGTGCCTCTTTGTCACCCCCCTCCCTATCCCCAGGCAACCACTGATCTACCCTCTGTTACTTTGCATTTTCTAGAATTTGATATAAATGGAATAATACAGTATGTATTCATTATTGTCCAGCTTCTTGCACTAAAGCATAAATATTTTAACTTCATCCATGTTGTGGCAGGTATCAATAGCTCATTTCTTTTTATTGCCGAGGGGTATTCGATTATATGGTGTACTATAACTTGTTTATTCATTCACCTGTTGATGGACCCTGGGTTATTCCCAATTTTTGGCTATTTTGTATAAAGCTGCTATGTACATTAATGTATAAGTCTTTGTATGGACATATGTTTCATTTCTCTAGGGGAAATACTTAGGAGTAGAATGGCAGGGTCATTTTATAGGAATACGTTTAACTTTTTAAGAAACTGCCCGACAGTTTTCCAAAGTGGTTGTACCATTTTACATTCCCAGAGCAGTGTATGAGTTCCAATTGTTAAACATCCCCACCAACATTTGGTATGGTCAGTCCTTTTGAGTTTAGCCATTTTGATACATGTGTGTATAGGTATCTTATTGTGGCATTAGTTTGTATTTCTCTAATGACTAATGATGTGAGCATCTTTGCATGTGCTTATTTGCCATCTGGGTACTATATAAATGCTTGCAAATAAAGTCCAAGATCACATTATTTGTAACTAAAATTTCTCCTTGCACATGAACCACTTATAAAATCAATGTTTTGGTATCATGTACTTACAAAATTTATTTTTGAACTTAAATGTATGATTTTACAGTTAGTCCTGTCAAAGCTTCATCTTATTATCAGTGAAAATTCCTAAAGAATGAATATAAGCAATTTAAAATTTATTTTCTATATTAATGACTAATAGTAACAAGAGTTCCCTGGAGAGCAAAATGATCTTTTTCTTGAGTACATACAACACTTAAATGTCAAAACAGAGTGACTCCAATTTTCATTTCTGCTAGATTTTATGTGCTAAACATCTTAGAAATGATTTCATTATCTTTAGGGACTTAACCTCCTTTTCGTGCACTGAGCCAAAACAGATCCACCAATACAGAAGACAGAAGAATTTATCAAATAATTAACTAGCAGGGAAAAGGATAAAATTACTATTTTAGAACAAACAATGGAATCTTTTAACGGATTGTATAATGTTACTATTTGTGGATTGCAAATTTTAATTGTGTCATGTCTGGTGATCTTTAATTTAAACATTCACTGAAGAACAAACATCAAAATGGACTTTGCATTATTTTTTGAATGAAAATTGTTTTGGATCATGGTGAAATACAGGGGCAAAACCACAGGGAAGGTCTTAAAAACAAAAAGAAAAAAAACCCAAAAGGTACTGAATGGAATAGTAGAAAGACAATGGCTTTGGAGTCAGAAAAACTTAAGTTCAAATTCTGGGTCATTTAGGTATTAGCTGCATGACCTTACACTGTCTCAGTATCAGTTGTGCCTTTTTGTAAACTAATTTTATAGGATTGTTATGAAGATTAAATGAGATGCTGTATAGGTCCATGTTTGGTTTTCCTGAGTTTTAATAATGACTTTTATTAATCAAGACATGGAAATCTCTGATATAAAGTAATTTAGTAGCTTTTTAAAGTGTGTGTATGTGTATGTGTGAACAAATAGTTCACTAAATAAGTTTGGCTATTTTCTAACTGAAAACATGTTCCTATCACATAAGAAAAAAGGTAAAAGTGGAACAGTAAAAATTACACAGGACCAAACCTGTGACCATCTCTAATTATTTTTATTTATTCACTTTATTTCCAAAAGAGGTGAACCAAGTTACAGCATGTTTTTGAATAAAGAGTGTAAGGCCCATAAAAACCGACAACATAACGCCATTTGCAGCAACATGGATGCTCTTGGAGAATGTCATTCTAAGCGAAGTAAGCCAGAAAGAGAAAGAAAAATACCATATGAGATCGCTCATATGTGGAATCTAAAGACTCATGGACAGAGAATACAGACTTGTGGTTATCAGGGGGGTAGAGGGTGGGAAGGGATAGACTGAGATTTCAAAATTGTAGAATAGATAAACAAGATTACACTGTATAGCACAGGGAAATATACACAAAATGTTGTGATAACTCACAGAGAAAAAAATGTGACAATGAGTGTGTATATGTCCATGAATGACTGAAAAATTGTGCTGAACACTGGAATTTGACACAACATTGTAAAATGATTATAAATCAATAAAAAATGTTAAAAGAAAAGAGTGTAAGGCTGCTATGTTCAGATAGTAGCCACTAGGTGAGATATATTTACATATTTATAGAATTTAAATATAATATAGTAAAGTAATACATATTTAAATATAATTAAACATTCAGTTCTTCGTTGTACTAGACACATTTCAAACGCTACACAGCCAACATGTGGCTAGTGTCTACCTCATTAGACAGTGCAGATATAAACACTGCCCTTGTGGCAGAAAATTCTTATCAGACAGTGCTAATAGGGGGCCTTTCACTATTACTAGTACTGAGTTGAGGATAAAATCTAACTGAATTTTGCTTAAAATGAAATTGCTCAACATTTTAGGAACAACGTAACATAAAATTTTTCCACTGCTATTTAAAAAAAAAAGGGGGGGATTTCATTCCCTTCCTCAGACCGTTTGTAAAGTCTTTGCATGTAGCAGAACTGAGATCAAGCCTCTGGCTGATGTCTAATGTGTATGGGTGTGTGTGTGTGTGTGTGTGTGTGTGTGTTGGGGCGGGGAGAGAGAGAGAGAGAGAGATAGAAGGAGAAAGACAGAAAGAGACAGGGCCTTGGGAAAGTAGCTTGAAAGATACAAGACATGTCTGGATTCTAGAGCAAGAAGAGGCATTGGAGCTGATTTTTTAAAGCATCCCTTATTCCATAGAATAAACTCTTCTTTTTCCAAAGTCTACTTTTTTACTTAGAGTTCTTGATAACAAGGAAATTGATGACTCAAAAGTGAAGCAACAGAAGATTGAAAGCTGGAGAAAGAAGGTTGACTGTGGAGGGATCCCAGGACTTGAGGGGGTGATCCCGTGGTGATTATTGCTGGGATTTTTTTTTTTTGCCCCCTAACAAATCCTTGCCTGAGTGTGAGAGGAAATTCCAACGACACGGAGCACAGACAAAATGACCCCCAAGAAAAGCCTCCTCTTTCTAGCCAGAGGACTGAGAAGAGGTTGGCTCTGCAGGACAGAAGCCTTTCGACTTCACTCCCTAGTCCAGTTAGGAAGACGAGGTCCTCCCTCTCAGAACCCTTTCCACCAAACCAGCCCTGCCTGTAGCAAACAAGGGCAAAGGGGCGGCACCCCACGCCCTAGAGAGCAGGGAGGGAGCGGGGAAGGAGGTAGCTCTGGCACATCCCCAGTATACCCCAGTGTAAAACCAACTACAACCAACTGAGCAAGAGCTTTGAGACTAAACTATGGTTATGAAGTGCCTCCCAGGTTCCAAACAAACTTCTGGGTAGCACACAAGTGGAACAAACCAGATTGAGTGCTGCAAAGGCGCTGAAAATGAAACTGGCATTTGAATTACAGCCCATATAAGTGGGCCAGGACATGTGTTCTGAATCTAATTGGGTTAACTGCCTACCAAAAGAGGAGATTTAAATAGGAATCATAGACTCCTAACAAAATAATACTAAAAATGTCCAGCACGTTATCCAAACTTACTCTTCAGAGGAAGAACCAGGAAAATCTCAACTAAATTAAATCTAAATTTCAAAAGTTTAAAATAAATCACTTCCACTCTACATGTTTAAACCTCCTATGGGTTTCCTAATTCCAAATATCTCGAATCACTCATCAGTTTCCCTTCCTTAATCGCTCTCAGTCTGGGTATTTCTTTCCCACTCCCACTTTTACGCCCTGGTCGAGGCCCCTGTCACTTCCTGACTGAACGGTCACGGTTTCTACAGGATCTCTTTGCCGCTACTGCTTGCATCCCGACAGGCAACCCACCTGCATACAGCGTCCAAAGAATGATATGAGCACGCTGCTTGCCTGCATCATCACTCAAGGCTTGCAGTGGCTTTTTACTCTCTATACCCTGATGTCTAAAGGACCTCATTTGGCATTCTAGACTGATATATTCTTCCCTCAAACCAAATTCTCAGTCTCCTACTGCTATAACCCTCCTAATAGCTGACACTTGTATTGTACCAGCGTTTCCTGCCCCCACCCCCCAGGCCCTGAATACTTGTAATGCTTTGACTGTGCGCCCCTGTATTTCTTGTCCGGGGCACACGGCCCTCTTCAGTTCCATGAACATGCGTGGCCTGTCCTGGAGCTGGAACCTGAGGTGACCTCTCATGCCCCCATTAGTCTTCCTGTGGCCACACCTCTGTACTCCTGTGTGGTGCTTCTCACGTACAACTTCTGTGAGGTTATTTTTCTGTGTCTTCATGTTATATTAACATCATTTGAAAATTCATGTCACGATCTGACTATGCCTTTCTTTCTCTAACAGACTGGGAAGTTTAGTACATAGCAGACTGTGGATGCTATTTCTAGTGAACACCTTTTCTGCTCACCATTCACTAAGGCGAAGTGGAGAGAGAGATAAGGACACAGTCAAAAAATATGTGTTTAATAAAATTATGCTTAAATGATGATTCCTGATATTCTCTAAGCAGATGAAAACACAAGATTAAAAAAAAGTCTATTAAGGTACCTCTTACCAGAGAACAGGTAAATAATAACAACCCCAAGGCATTCTAAAAATGAGGCAAAAGAGTAAAAATAATATTTTTCTGCATTAAATAGTCCTACCTGAAACTAACAGTAATGTGGTAGGAATTCAGAAAAACATCTGCAGCAGTGTGTCTTGCACTTTAAAAGTGCTTGGTTCACTGTCCCTTGTGCATACCAAATGCTGAATATACATTTAATTTGTGTGTTGATCGACTTTTCCGAAATCCAAATTGATTAGCTGGATATAAATACCCTTTTCATGCTGTATTACAGTCAATATACTTGGGGGTCTACATATTAAGGCTATAAAGGGTGGGAAAAGACCTCAATCATCTATGAGAAAATTATAATCTGAGTTGGTCTTACTTTTGTTGGGATGGATAGTTATAGCCAACAGCAATAATTTAGATAAAAATGTTAAACAGGTATAATTTAACAACCACAAGACATTCACATATTAATCAGTCTATCTACTCAAATTCTATTTTTTTATATAGTATGATTGAATAGGACATTTTGTGTGTGTGTGTGTGTGTGGTTTACCAAAGAAATAATTCCTTTTTTTTTTTTGACACAAAGCAATGGTGTCATGACTTTGGGTACTCTTCATTACAAGAATTTTTATCATTTTATTTCTTGACTTTGCAGTTATTCAGGAGTTTTTCATATTTAAACCATAGCTTAAATTTTAGTCATTGTTAAATTACCACCACTTATATCCAAAGAAATGATTTAAAAGTAAACATGGAAAAGAACTGAAATATAAGCCTGTTCTCATCAGCTAGATAAAATTCTCATTGAATTTTTCCATCTTCAGATGACATACTGCAGTGAAGAAGGTAAACTGTACTTCAGACATGGCATGTGGCACCAAACTCAAACAGCCTTCTGGAATGTTTTCATTTAAGTTACTGACATTTTTTTGTCTTTTGTCTTTGTCTTTCTGGTACCAGAAATCTATTATGTGTTAAGCTCAGATGATTTGGAACCAGAACTATAATCATTGCAGGGATAAAGGTTTCCAAAAATAAATGTTATTAGTCAAGACATGCAAGATAATGAAAGCCAAATTTTCTAAAGGATCTTAAAAATGACTAATATGGTTGCCATTTTCACTGTTATTTGGCATTTAAATTAGCTTCAAATGAACAAAAGACCCCCATTACGGAGAAACTGAGAAAGGCAAAGAAAAAATTGGAGTCCCCCTAAACTTTATTTCTGGGAGAAAAAAAGTATAAGAAAGTATCTCAGAACTGTTTACCCACTCTTTTCTGGGAGAAGTCAGGATTAACAACAACTGGGGAAATTCAGAAAGAGAAAGAAAAATACCATATGAGATTGCTCATATGTGGAATCTAAAAAAAAATACAAAATATAAATACAAAATAGAAACAGACTCATAGACATAGAATACAAACTTGTGGTTGCCAAGGGGGCAGGGGGTGGGAAGGGACAGACTGGGATTTCAAAATGTAGAACAGATAAACAAGATTACACTGTATAGCACAGGGAAATATATACAAGATCTTGTGGTAGCTCACAGAGAAAATAATGTGACAATGAGTATATATATGTTCATGTATAACTGAAAAATTGTGCTCTACACTGGAATTTGACACAACATCGTAAAATGATTATAACTCAATAAAAATGTTAAAAAAAAAAGAATGACTAGAACTGAGTATCAGAGGGTTGAATGCAGATTTGAGAAGTAATATTCTTAAGAAGGATCAAGATCCACTGGAATCTTAACATAATATTATTATTCCATGTCATCACCATTAAGATACATTAGTAATCTGCATTTTAATATATATTATTATTTTGCATAATTTCCAGGAAAGTAGCACGGTATAGTAAAACGAACATTTACTCATTTATTCTTTAAATTATGAACTAATATTTATGAGCACCTACTACGTGTCAGACACTTTGAAAGGTTCGACACAGAAGTGAACCAACAGCCCCAAATTCCCATGCTTACGCAGCTTATACGTTACGGGAGTAGACAGACAAACAAGGAAGCAAAACATAAGTGTGTCTTATGGTGACAAATGCTGTGGAGAAAACTAGGGCAGGGAAGGAGGGCAGGGAATACTGTTGACAGGGATATTCCTTCTCTCAAATTTGAAATTGGGTGGCCAAGGAAGATGTTGCTAAGAAGCTGCTAATCTAGGCAAAGACCTGAAGATGGTGAGGGAACAAGCCACGGAGAGATCTGGGGGTAGAGCATTCTAGGGAAAGGGCCTGGCTAACGCAGAGGCACTGAGGCAAGTATGTGGCCGCTGTCTGAGGGACAGCAAGGAGGCCAATGTGACGGAACAAAGTGAGAAGAGGAGAGTAGTAAGCAGTGAAATCAGAGAGGTATCAGGGAGCAAAACTGTATGCCAAACTAAGACAGAACACGTCAGGGGAGAGGCCTCGCCCAGAAGTGCAAATTCAGCAGTCAGTAGGGTACAGTGGCAGTTAAAGCCATTAAAACTAGATGACGTCCCCACGGGTCTGAGTGGAGGCAGAGGGGGGGAGGAGGGGCAGGGACAGGGCTGTGGCATTTCATGGCAAAGAGGTGGGTGAGGGGAGGCGAGGAAGAAGCAGCACCATCTGAGAAGGAGCAGCCAGAGAGATGGAGGGGAAGCCAGGAGAGCGAGGTGTGCCGACTCCAAGGGAGGACAGCGTTTCGGGAGGACAGATGTCAAAGGCTGCTCATGTGCCAAGAGGGAGAAGCCTGAGATTTGAGTGCTGGACTGTGTAGTGTGAAGCTCATTAGTGACTTGACAAGGGCCGTTGCAGTGGAGTTGGTAGGACAGCAATCCTGACTAGGGTGGGTCTTTCAAGAGAAATAGATGGGAGAAACTGAAGAAAGTGTGTACAGATAACTTTCTAGAAGTTTTGCTGCCAAGGGGAGCAGAGAATAGGGGCAGAAGCTGGAGCGGGTTGCGGGGTCAGGAGAAGATGTGTGTATTTAGTAAGAATGAACTGTAGCTTGTTAAATCCAACAGGGATAGGAAGCTGGTGATGCAGGGTAGGGGAAATGCTGGAGCGGTGAATAAGTGAACTGGATGGGGTCTGGAGTGCGAAGGAAAGTTGTAAATTTCTTTAACACTCGTTGGCAAGATGGGATATAAAAAGAACTTTTAAAATCTGCCTTTTTCCAAAGACAATATATCCACACCCAGTAACTACTGAAATAAAAATAATGCTATAAAGTATACAGTCACATCCAAAATAAAGATAATTAATTTTTAATGATCACACAGTAAGTCCTATTTCTGTGGTTCAGGCCACACATCTTTGGAGCCTGTGTTGGTAGAGAACAAACAGGCCTTCCTCCCTGATGTATTCTGCCTTAATCCGCTTTTGTACCCTCTTGTGATGAGAGCTGAATGCCACTCAAATGGAACAGCCTCTTCTTAGATGTTTACAGAGGATGTACAGAAATGGCAAACAAGAGGAACAAAACTGTACAGCAAACTGTAATGAAAAAACTCTCAGAAAAAAAAAGGTGGAAAGGGGCACCTTACAGAGCAATACACTCCTGTCACTGGCAGTGTTCAAACAAAGTGCAGACGGCCACCTAGGAGCTTGTGTACCTTAAGCCAAGGGTGATTCAGTGCTTCATAAACAGTGATCCTTTCAGCGGGATCCAGCATCAGCATGCGACGAACTAGGTCTTTGGCACTTTCAGAGATATGGCTCCACTGCCTTGGATTCATCTGAAGAGGAGGAAAGGAAAATTACAGAGTTATGTCCAGTGAGAAGTTAATATTCACTGTTATTTAATATTCCTATGCTGTTTCAATGTGAATAAAATTCTCAGAGCAAAATAGAGAAATATGATTCTAAAGGCTTGATTTCTAAGGAACAAGACAACAGATGTAATTCTTTTCTGTTGTTACTGTTCTTTACAGGAGATTTTGCATCAGTAAATATTCTTTACATATGTTATTATTATATAAGTTACAATATTTTTAATAATCGAAGAATAGAATGTTCACGATTGCAGGTTCTACGTAAAGAGTCTAGAATCTAGGCTCTGAAGAGACTACAATACTTTGATCCAGAAAGGACTAAAATAAAACTGAAAAAATTTAGATTAAAAAAATTTTTTAAAATATTTTGCTTTTAAAAATTGGAATCAGCAGTAATTGTGAAGCTACACAAAGTCATTAACAGGATACTTTGGTCAGTGTACGCCATTTTCAGTACTTAGGAAGAAATACACCATTACTATAGGCCCTACAAAAAACCCTACTCACTTGTGTATTGTTCTTACTGAATTTACTTTTGTTCCTCTTTTAAAGATGAGACAATTAAGCCACAAGGTAAAGTAACTAAAGTCAAACTAAAAGAATTATGAGTTGCTCAAAAGAGACAGGATTTGAAGGAAGGCTATGGATCTGTGAGGAAGAGTTGGAAGGCTCCTGGGAAAAGGAGTATGTCTCAGACCAGGAACCAAGAAAACAATGAAAAGGAACGGAAAGGAATGCTTAGGGCTTGGAGCTGGGAAGACAAGTTGGGAGAGGAGGGTAGAGACGGAGTAGGGTCTCACTCCCTCTTTAGTATCAGGAAACTGACTGAGTGAGTGAGCTTATGGGAGCTGTCTGGTGCCAGGAGTTTTATTCTCCATCTTTCTCCTTTAGAAGGTGACATAGGTCTCTGCCGGTTAAAGCCACGGCACTGATTAAAGTCCACAATAATTTAAAGCCAAATGAAATCACAACTTGCATGACAGTACACATGAATCATTACAATCTGACCAAGGGTTAGCATTAGACATTTCCCTCTGGTTTGCGTGAGGCTCTGTTCTTGTAGATGGGAGTGAGAAATGTTCCATATTCTTTTTCTAAGAGGCAGAATTCCAAACAATAGTTACTTCTGCTTGTCAGATCCCTTAATTAAAATGAGTACCATGAGACTGTTGAAATATTGTCAGCTGACTGAAACTGAGATCAGTTTGTGAGAGAAGGAGGTGAGTGATTAGATGGGGCTCAGATAGATGGCCTTGTTTCCTCTTCCCCATCCTGGAGCTGATGGACTCTTTAAAGTCTGCATGACCTGTCCTTAGGAGAGGGGTTGAGAAATCATCTGAAAGTGGTAGTGAGATGCCTGAAGTGAGTAGAGGTTGAGAAGTATCCCCCATCTTTTTAATGAGGGAGTCCAACCTAGGGTTTTCTCTTCCTTTGGCAGAGAAGAGTAGTTGAAATAAATTTGGAAGGTTGAGTAAGTAAGGGAGAACAAAACAGGGCCATAAAACAGTCACACTTATTTGAATACTAGAGCCAGGCAGCTTAGAACTCCTGCAGTGTAGATATCAGCTGGCTATCCAGAAACAAATGACGTAAGATGACACTGCATCTTTTACAGACTTTGGGAAATGTATTTTTTTTGTCTTTTATAAAAAAGTTAATTGAAATTACATGTTAGCATATAATTTAGCTAAATAATATTCTCTGATATCTACCTTAAATGACCAACTAAGCTAGTAAATGAGAATAAAAAGTTAAATTAAAATTACTTAAGACCAGTAGCAGTTTATAAACTATGACTATTTAAATGTAGTACATAAAAATTTTCTTGAAAATACTCATAGAGATCAAGGATTTTGTTAACATTTCTTTTGTTAAGAAGCATGAGTGATGAAATGATATTTTTGAGATCTGCTTCAAAACCATCTAGATTGGCTACATGTTGATAAGCATTAAAGCTTGGGGTTCATTAATACTGTTATCTCCACTATTTTGTTCGTTTGAAATTTTCAATAACAAAAAATGTAAAAATAAATGGTGACACAATCACAGCACAGTTACTAAGCTGCTGAAAACCTGAGACTTTTGTAAGGAAAGCCATGACTATAAGCAAGAGGTGGAGTTAGACAAGTAAAAGAGTAAATAGGTTATCAACCTCAAAGCTTCAACTCCCCAGGTACAGAAATTATGATATTGTTGGCAGCATCCACCTGACTTAGTATAATACTAAAAATAGGAAATTTAAAAACAATTTAATTTTTGGACGTTTGTGAATAGTCCAACTTTTTTGTTTTTTTTTTAACAAAGAAACAAAGTCAACTATTCAATGCTTTAAAAATAGACAAAATCAAATACCAGAAGCTGTTGGAATGAAGCACATTGCCTTGGAAACCAGGAAGTTAGCAACTGAACAAACACAAAGGAAGACTCTATTATTAGCAAATGCTTATAACTCAAAAAGGCAGGTGGGAGATTTTATTATACGGTACCTGCGTCATAAATCGCTGTGAGGATGAAACGAGTTAATATAAGTCAAGTGCTTAGAATAGTTCCTGGCACATAGTAAGTGCTATGTATGAGTTAGCTATCATTATTGCTAGTATTATTATTATGCTGATGCATTACTAATTGTGTTTATTTTCATGTTAGTATCTGTGATTTCACTTGGCAAAATTCGACCAGAAAGCCATAACCGTGCATTCCTGCCACTCACAATTTCCAGGGATTAGAGGGGGATGATTACTTACAAGCAGTTTCCTGAGGCTTTTAGTTACCTTGAAAAGATTGATTTTATTCCCCAGTGGCCAACTGACTCTAAGAGAAGCAGAAAAACCTATACTTAAAACATCTTTCTCTGTTAACAGAGTTTTGGCATATATCTCAATCCAAATAAAAGACAAACTTGGATGCCCTTAGAAGCTAATGGGTACGCAAGGTCCAAGGGGGGGAAAAAAAGCATAAACGATTCTCACCTTCTCACTTTCACAAGCTTCGGTTATGGCCTAAAAGGAAAGGCTTCAACTCTGAAACTACTTTATATCTTTCATTTCTTTTTTTCTTAATTTTTTTCAAGTCCTATATAAAATTCTAACATTACTGAGGAATTGAAAGAAAAAACTTGAGGGACCCTACAGTTTTGGAGTCTAGTGCTGTATAAACCTGTGTGTTTGGTTTTGTTTTACCAGGAATGACTGAAAAATGAAACAGTGGTGATTCTGGTGAATAGAAAGCACATGTGTCAGTCATAATGGGAGGAAAAAGAACTTCCTCAAAATAAGCTGCTCTTCTTTGATATTCAGACACATACTCCCCGTGTTTCGCACACACAGTCCTATTCTGTCAGCCACACAGGGCGGTACAGGGGAGTAAAGTGTAAGAGCTGGGGTAGTGAGACCCACCTTAAGCTTATTTCCCAGAATTTCCTAGGTCTTTTTGGTGTAGCCATTTACACTGTCAGTAACGACTTTTTAATTTTTTAGTAATGAAAGTAATAATGTACTAATCACAAGTCTGTGAATAGTACATGCAGCTCTAATTCACAATAGCCAAAGATGAACGCGAATGTTTAAGTCACACCAAAACAGCTCCAAATCATATTATGAAATGCAATTGTGATACTGGCATTTCAGTTTATCCTGGGATGTAAATGGAAAGTATTTCAGCTATGCCGGCTAACTACATAAAATGCAATAAAGTAACATATATGACAAAGCAAAACAAATAAAAGTTAATAGACACTAAATCTAAAATTAAGATAAGGAATTACTTAAATTACCTGGATTAAATTTCCATTTTCATGTTACAAATTAAGCAAAAAGTTATAAACATAAAGCCCTTTTCTCAAATTACACAAAGAAGGGCCAAAGAAGTTTATTTCCCAGCTTAGCCTGAATAAACAGGCTCAGTCATGAGGCAGCTAATGGATACTTTAAAATCTGGGCTCAGGTCTGCCACAAACACCTTACCTGGGGTAAAATAAAAGGTCAAATTCTAACACAATAAATTCCAAGGAGCATTCCAAATTCTTTTCCTGAGCTAGAATTTTATTGGAAATAAGCAGGGCAGTAACCAATTTCTTTGAACTAGTTAAACGAGTAGTTTCCTAGAATGTATTTGAGGTGAAAGAATTTGATTTGCAATGTGGCTTTGTGACTCCGAGAGCCCAGGATTCTTACACTGCCAATTGGCACGTGGAGGAAAGGGGGCACATCTATCTGGTCTCTGGTTTTTATACTGTATCAAAGAGGAGTAGGGTTTCTGTTTTCTAGACTAAACACAGAGTTGGAAATCAAACACATGGGATAGACTTCAGCAGTAGCACAGAGGGAAAGGGAAGGAGAAGGAGGTGTGAGGCAATGGGTTGCTTTAAAGCCAGTCAACTGGGTGACAGTTCAGCTAACAGCGACTCTGAAATTTACTTTGACTCTGAGGCCTATGTTGCATAACAAGCAAAGCAAAGAACTTTTCTCTAAGTAACGATGTGACAATCAACAAGAAACCCAAAGAGACAGTAACTTCAAAGCACATTTTTTAGGATAATTTAATCTCAGCGGAAACACAAAACGTTCATGATAGATTACCTTATATTTTCCTTTAATAATGCCTTCAAACAATCTTTCCTTGGTTCCGTAGAAAGGCAAACAACCGCTTAGCAGGATAAAAAGGATCACGCCACAGCCCCAGACATCTACAGGTTTTCCATAAGGCTCTCTTTTGACAACTTCTGGGGCCATAAAATGAGGTGTTCCAACGCGTCCTACATTTAAAACAACAACATCAAGGAAAAATGTTTACAAAAAAAGGGGTTTCCCCCCCTCATATGAAAACTGAAAATAATAGAATAACACTGTGAATGAAAAGTTTCATAATATAAATATTCTCTCACCACCTCTCCCCTCCTCTGTACAATCAAAGAAAAACAGGCAGAAGGAAAAAATTATTTATCCATCACCCTTTGAAAATACTGAGCCCAGGGTAGGTACTTTGTTTTGTCTTGTAACATTACTACTTCCTATTGAATTCCACAGGGTATATGGTAAGTATTTACCTATGTCTTGCTTCATGAAGTTGTATAAATTTTCTAGTTTTCTCGTGTTTGAAAATTACTAAAAATATAGAGCAGAGGCAGTGGCAGGGAGAGGTGGGGACAAGTGAGAAAATATCTGTGGAGAAAATGATTACTTTTGACTGCCAAATGGAAATTCTCAAATTAAACCTAATGCTGAGAACTTTTATTTGGAATATGACTCTGATCTGAAACCCTGTTCAGTTGATTTTAGGAATTAATTGTAGCAATTAACAATGGTTAGTAAAATTTTGTTGTAGTAGGATTTTTTCAGCTTCCACTGAACATTAACATTTGAAGAGAATGAGAGCAAATAATATCACATAAACCAAAGCAAAATCATGAACTCCTCCCATTCAATTCTCTTTTATCTCCATCTTCTTTAAGGCATTTTTCTTTTTTCTTTTTTCCTTTCCCTACAAAAACTAGGTTTCAGAAAGGAATCTGAAAGCAGCTGCTTGCACACTAGTAACCATCTTTAACTCAGTATCCCCAAAGGAGTCTTCTCTTCTACTGCAGAACAAAAGGCTTGTACCCTGTAGGGAAATTACTGGAGGGAGAGGGCACTGTTCACCAGACCCTGGCACCTCTTCTAGCTCTATATGCAGGGCCAGACCCCTCCTCTCCTCCCTTTGCCCCCTCAGTCCCTACCTCAACATCATGAGTCCAAGATAATGTTTATTTTGAAGACTGCACAATACTTTATATAGAGCTCAGAGTTGTGCTTCAGAGTTTTATGAAAGGCCTCAGAGATCGTCTAATTGAGCTCGAGAGAATACATCATTGTCTTCTTGGTGATTGTCAAACCCAGTTGGGATGGAGAAGGATACTGCAGCTCTTAGCTTGTGTACTGGGAATATGACTTTGCTGCAGATCATAAGGGTTCCCCTCCTTCCCCATAATTAAAGAGATTAAGTTTAGGGTTCAGGGAGTGAAAATAGTTTTATTTAACATGTACAGTAGATCAGTGAAGCTGTATACTGGTTAGACGGAAAGATTTTTATTTCCATATTGCCCCATTCGGCTTCCTCAAGTGACATAAAGAAGCTGAAATGATGAGAAGTAAGCCTCCTACTTCGTTAATAGCCTGGACAGGGCGGGGCCCTTGGGGAATTTGCCTTGTTCTGATGGACAGGAGCTGGCAAAAGCAGGGAAGAGCAGGGCAAGAGATCAGGGTACTGGTACCAGGGACCCAGTCAGGTACATGCTGACGGTTAGGATACTGCTTTGAAACTGGACTCTTACTACTGCCCGCACGAGAGAAGGCCAAGCAACTCAAAATAGGCCTCAGTCTGGGAACAGTCAGCGCCACCATGGCTGGTCCTGGACATCCAGGGGAGGTTTTCTCCACTTATCTGGACTGAAGACTACCCTGGTTCTGGAGAATTAGTGTTCATCCTTGAGGAAGATACATGTCTTTTGGTTCAAGAATTCGCTCATAGATGAAAGGGGGAAAGACCATGGTAGAAAGAATATATAGGAATGATTTTTTTATTTTATGTGGACTGGTAGAATGTGAAAGGTCTGGAGTTAACCTTTAACATACACCAACCTCTTCCCCAATTTCCTGGTTTATGTATCATCGCTTGACTTTTCCTTCTTTGTGGTCACTTGATTTTTATGACTTTGACCACAAAATTCTAAGAACGGGAAGCGAATTACCAAACCAAATTAAATGTCATTCACTGTATATGAGACACTTGAGATATACACTTAAACTATTTAAATGTTAACTTTTTTGATAACATAATAAAGTCTTATTAGCTAGAACCTCAGGGTGGGGGAAGTTGTTCTGAATAGCAACATATTCAATATTTTAGGACTTGAATCTTTATGCACCCAAACCTTTTCACTTTGATCATTCTGGATGGTTCTCTTTCTACAATTTCCTGACTTCTTTTACACAAGAAGCTGCACATAATTTAACCTTTCTCTTGATGACTCAGAACTATCATTGTGGATACCAATGCAAGAACTCTACTCTAGAACAGAAAAACACCCTGAGAACTTCAGAGGTATGCAAGGGTTGATTTCTTCAGTATTAACGGGCTGCTGTGCATGAAAATGAATATATGTATATTTCTGTATGACTGAAGCGTTGTGCTGTACACCAGAAATTGACACAACATTGTAGCCTGACTATACTTCAATAAAAAAAGTAAACAAAAGCCTGCTGTGCTTTCCAACTTTTGGTATCTGCTCAATCTATTTTTTCTGTCAGGCTTTCATTTCTTTCCTCTCTCTATGCTTACTTTAGCCTTGTCTTCTCCTAATTTGTACCATAAAATCTGCTATTAACTGGAAACTGATTAGAAACCGGATTCTTTCATTTAGTAACAACTTCCTAAGTGCCTGTTAGGTCCTCAACACAGTGGAAAGGGTTGTGGACGTACAGAGGGATAAGCCATAGTCCCCCCCCACCCCCCGCCAAACCCTTGCCCTCACAAAGCCCAATCTTTCATATAATTACAAATCCCTGCATCAAATGTCACAGGAAGGTACGCAGCCCAGAGAGCTACGGTAATATGGGAAAGAAGGAGCAGGGTTACCTAACTTGGGATGGTGAAGGTCAGTCTACTTTGCAGAGGAGTTGACTGTTAGCCCGGCCTTCAAGAACAGAGTTAACCAGACACATAAAATGACAAAAAGGCATTCTAACCAGAGGGAATAGCAGGTGCAAGGTATGAAGGAACACAAATCTATAAAACTTTCAGAAAAATGGAAGCATGTCAGCCTCTGAGTGTGTCCTTAGCTGCTCACTTGAGAGAACCATGAATGAGTGGTGAGAGTGGGAAAGGTCTTGCTGTTATTATAGTTACATCCTAGGTTCCTAGTTATCTTCTGTGTAAGTGAGTTTTCCAAACAGCTGAATTTCACATAGGGGACATGTAAATGGTTTTTACTATAGGGAACACATAGAGGAGAGAATTCCTTTCTATTTGGAGGACTGAGTGATCAAAGATTCCAACTGATAGGAAAATAATATTCTGTTAAATATTAGCAAATGAGCTGATAAGTATTGGTAAAATTTTCAAAAGGACCTTTAACAACTTGAAAGCTTTTTAGAAGAGAAATCATTTATCCCTTATCTACACATATTGTATTTTAAAAGACACTGTAATGCTCGAAGTAGTTATTTCAAGACTGCAGGGAAAGGTATGTTAAGAAAGGACAATATTTTGACCATCACAAAGTATTTTAATTCTAAAAGCACTGAGAAAAATTAACTTTTCATAACTGACACACTGTGGGTTTAAAATCAGCTTTAAAAATATACTATTTAGGGGAAAGGTTAGTGGACTTTAAGAAAATAGATTAACACGTAGAAAATGTCTGGGGAAATCTAATGAATCTGTTTTCACCTTCAGTCAAGATGCACAGTGCAATATAAGCCCATACCATTTTAAATATTAACAGGATGCAGATCCAGATTAAGAGAAATAAGATCCCTATAAATGGACAGTATATAGTATATAAAAGGGATTTGTTTTATTTCATTTCATCCCATCAACCTTGGGGATGTAATTATCAGAAATCATGTGTTATTTAATTGTGCAGTCTTAACACAGGGGTGATGTGTTAAGATTTGAGAGTTAGTTTAATAGCTATATTTGTTTAAAAACAGCAATTTAAGATTTGTAGCTGACTGCAAGATTAATATGAGCAGCAGTGTTACACGGTTGTCCAAAAAGCTCATGCAATTTGGGGAGCCTGATAGAAATGTAAGATCCACAGCAAAAGAAGCAACAGCCTCAAGCTTCTGTGTGCTGGACGTACCTGTAGTTTTGCCCAGTTCTGGCTCTGTACTTTGTGCATAGCGGAGATTCTGAACCAGTTTATGTGAGGAATGGCTAAATTAACCTTGGCAAGTTAATGTGGATAAGACTTAGGGGGACATGTTAGCTGTTTCCAAACATTTGAATGGCTATCATGTGGAAGGATTAAAATTGTTTGCTGTGGCTCCAAAAGTCAGAATTAGGACCATTGTGTGGAAGTTACAGGAAGACAGACTTCTGTTTGGTGCAAGGATGAACATTTCTTTACTTAAGGAGCTTTCCAAAAATGGAACGTCCTGGGACATAGTGAATTTTTTGCCATCTGAGGAATTAAACTAGAGCTCAGTTTTTTGCTGGGTATTTTATGAGAGAGTTCCAGCATGAGTTACAAGACTAGAGAAGTTAAGATCCCTTTGAATCCTGAGATTCAATGATTCTATGATTAAACTGCGTATTGTTACCTGACCATTTGGTAAGTCTTCTAATCACAGATGAAAAGTTTTGAATTACAGGGAAAAATAAGTTTTCAAAACTATCCTCAACTTGCAGCTTCTCATATTCTTGAAAATGATTAGCTAGAAGAAAATGCAAAACTAGAAGAAAATCTAAGTATAATTTAATTTTAGAGGGCAATGTGGTAAAATAATACTTTAAAGAGTACAAGTATGACTCATGGCTTATTTTTCAGAAGATGGTCTCTTGTTAATACTGCTTTATGTTTTAGTAATAAAGAATTAAAAGAAATATCCTGTGTAATGGGTTATTTTGATATTCATCATTTGTCAGGTATTTGAACTTAATATAAGCATTCTTAAAAGATGACTGGTTTAAAAAGATTCTGTTGATATTTCTCATATTTTTTTTCTTTGTAAAGGCTGGCAGCATTTGGAGATGGGAAACAGAAAGCAATGACTAAAAGGTTGGTAGTTTGTAGAATGGAGAACCAAGTAATTTGCAAAATTAAAGAACAAAACTAAAAACAGGGCCGCATTCGAAGCTGGAGTCTATTGAAAGGAATAAATAAAACCCAAATACTTGAATCTGTAATTAGGATCCACCACTGTACACTGGTGAAGAAAGTTTCCATTTTAACTTTTCTTCTTTTTTTTCCTGGCATGGGAATTTTCTAATTATGTTTGTTTTGGCTAATAATAAAACCAGTCTGTATTCACATTTGCTCGCTCTTCCCAAATACACAGATTGATGGCTTGAGCAGGACTCTTTCACAAATGGAAAGAGGAAAACAGTATGAAATTAAAACTTAGTCACTGATGTAACCTGAAGGTAATTAAGCTACATATTTCAGATTTGACTTCAATTGATCAGTTCAACTTTAAAAGTCACTTTGCCCCAAATATCACCTTCTTCCAATATGGTTTTAATCTCTGTATGTTGGGTCTGTCCCCTGGTAAGTGCTGGGGATACAAAGAGTAAAAAGATAGAGTCTATTCTTAAGGGATTAAAATTCTAGTTAAGACTACAGAATTATTAAATTCAAAACTATATCATGGCACTTTTTTAGGGTGGGTTAGCATGGGGTGGAATGGGGTATGAAACACTGAAGATGGACTCATATTTAGTTTGAAAGTTTTATATCAGCCTGAAAGTGACCAGATTTTGAAGAAAATATTTAAAAAAAAAAGTATTCTTACCTCCAGCTACAAGTCCAGACTCCCCTAATTGAATAGCTACCCCAAAGCCCCCAAGTTTAACAGGGGCCGAGTTTTCCTTTGAGGCAAGTAGAACACAGTGGGGCTGAAAAGAAAAACAAACAAACCAAAGACAAGGATTAACTGAAGATGAACAATTCAATTTACACAAAACCAAGTAACATGATCATATAAGTAATACTTTTAAAACTCCTGGAATTACTTTGGATGCTTGAATTATTTGTCCTAGTCTCACTTCTGGCTGATTTCTCCAAAAACTTACCTGTTCTATCCAATATTTTTCAGGAATTATTTGCTTCCAAAATTAGGGTGTGGTGCTAAGATTTACTCAGAAGCATGGACGTTCAAGACAGATGAGACAGGCATATTTTCTGCCTTTTTATGCAATATTCTCTTTGAGTTACAGTGTACACTTAAGGAAAAAATATATTTTCCATTCCTGCAAAAATGTTCCTTGAAAGCTCTGGCTTTACCTATAGTGCCACTATATCTTGGCCCTTAAGGGATGCTGATGGTCCTTTCTTCACCCACCCTCTCACTATCTGATTTCTTAATTCATTCCAATCCCAAGTAAGAAAAGTCAGATTTAATGAGTTTAACTGAGCCTGGCTCCTGGGGAATTCAGTGCTCATCCTGGGGTCTTTTCTCTGGATCTGCCCTTCCTCTCTGTGGGAATGGCAGGTGAGAAAGGAGCAGGGAGAAAGGAGAGTACTTGGTTGGCCACTAGTCCGGGGTAAAGATATCCTTCAAGGAGCAGCTGCTTGACTAGGGCTTTCTAAGAATCATATACTTTGTAGTCACAATGAGAGTTTCTTTGTAGGACCTTGTCCTCTGCATCTAGTTCTGTCTGGGACCTTATTTGGGGCTGGTGTCAGGAAAGCATCTCATTGTAGGGACCTTTGGTCTCAGCTTAAATACTATATACTCCCCAATATGACTAACATTATGTATAATATGACCTGTTCTTAAAATACGGGTTAGTGAAAGAGGCAAGCTCTTCAGGCTTAGAAGAAAAAAGTATTTTTTCATTCTCCTCTATACTTGCTCATACATTAAATGACATGGTTTTAGTTCAGGTTTAACATACATGATAGTGGGCATACAGAGAACTGTGCAGTAAAACTCTGAGCTGGTGCACCCAGAGAGATGTTTGGTGACTGATACGCCAAAGTGGGAGGGATCCTTGCTCGGCCCAGTGAAAGTATCAGGGTTCCACTCCGGAAGTTACTCTTTCTGTCCAAAGGTGCTTAAAGACCTTTTACAACAGTCTAGCACAAAGAAAGATGAACCCTCGAGCGTGTGTGAGTGAGAGAAAGAGGGGAGAGGAGAAGCAAGTGCACATGGTGAGCGAACCGCGGCAAGACACACAGTAGCCAGAAGGGTCTACGGGAGAGCAAGCAAACCTCTACAGAAACCAACTGATGAGGAGTGCTCTCTCTCAAAGAGCGCCCATCTGGCTCAAATGAAGACGGACGACAACAGACACGAAGAAAAAAGCAATAGTTTCAGCGTGACACCCGTGTGGGGCACAGTAAATGAACAAGCCTAGCAAAGGACAGGTGTGTGCAGAAAAAGAAAATACAAACTAGACCCAGACAGGGTCTCCTGGCCAGTGTCGCTGTCACCTTCTTAGGAAGGATAAGTGGAAGCTGAAATCAGAATCCTAGAGCACACCCTTTATAGTCTGTTGACTATATTTATGCTTAAGTTAATGTTACGTTGAGATTTATGTAATTCTCATCAGTGTGGATTCAGTTATTCTCAATAAATCCTTAAGTGAGACAAGCCATACAATTGGAACTAAAGATAGACAATAAACCAAGAAACCAACACACATAAGTGAATGTAAGACTAGGTAGTGTCAAGCACTATGAGGAAAACTAAGCTGGTAAGGAGGTAGGTGTTTCAGGTTTGGAGACTAGGGAGCTGCTCTTCAGTAAGGGAGGGGATGTCAGAGAAAGCCATGTGGAAGCAAGCTCCTGGGGAGGGGGAAGACAGTTAAGCACAAAGGCCCAGAGCAGGGTTGGAATGTCTGGAGAGGAGTCAGGAAGCCAGTGTGCTGGGAAAGGAGTGAACAAGGGGAAGGGTGGTGGGAAGTATAATCCACAGGATCAAAGACCCGACTGTCCAGGGTTTTGAAGATAAGACCAGAACTCTGCGTTTTATGCTAAGCAAGACAGGAAACCATCGGAAAGTTTTGAGCAAGGGAGCATTAAGACTGGTTTTAGGTCTGAAAGGGTCACTTGAACTGCTGTATGGAGAACAGACTGCAAAAGCACAAGAGTGGAAGGAAGGAGACCAGGTGGGAGGCTTCTGCTGTTGTCTGGGCAAGAGAAGATGGTGATATGGACTAGACTAGAGTGACAGAATCAAGGTGGTGAAAGCGGTCAAATTCAGGATATGTTCTGATGGTAAATCTGACAGGAACTGCTGCTGGATATGCAGTGTGAGAGAAAGAGTTAAGTCAAGTATGGCAACTAGGTTTTTGTTTTGGACATCTGAATGAAAATGAAGATGCCACTTACTGAAACTGGGAACACAGGGGGAGGAGTTTGAAAGAGGGATCAAGAATTTGGCTTCATACAAATTGAGCGTGAGGTCTCACAAGATAGAAGAGGGAAGGCTGGGATTAGCGATATAAATTTGGGATCAACAGCATATAGAGAGTATTTATAGCCAAGGTAATGAATGAAATTGCTTAGGGAGTGAACCACCAATAGAAAAGAAGAGGTCAGAGAATTGGGGCCTGGTACCCAGCAGTATCTGAGGTGAGGAAGATGAGAAGAATCTAGCAAAGGAAACAGAATGGCTAGATGGTAAAGCAGGGGGGAAAAGTCAGAGGAAAAGTCAGAAATGCCACTGAGAAGTCATTAAAGATGAGAACTGAGAATTGACTACTAGATTTAGCAACTTGGAAATCACTGATGACCTTGATAAGAAGGGTTTTGGTGGTGTGATAGAGACAAAAATCCCCACTGGACTGGGTTCAAGAGAGAATGGGAAGAGATGATGGGGAAATAGAAAATTCAGATACCTTTCAAAACTTTACTGTGGTAGGAATAGAGAAATGAAATGTAGCTAGAAGACAATGTGAAGCCAAGGAAGTTTCTTTCTTTTTTAAAACTTTTTAATGTTTACAACTGGAGAAAATAGATTAATAAACCTCCAGGCACCAATCACCCAGCTTTAACAATTATGGACATTCTACCATCCTTGCTTCATCTGTCTCCAACCATTTATTATTTTTTTCTGAATTCTTTTTTAAAAAAACATATCATTTTGCCTGTTAATAGTTCAGTGTTTCTAAGAGACAACTTAAAAAATAACCATGTCATTATCACACCCAATAAAATTAAGAATAATTCTTTAATATAATCTAATACCAGTCCACATTTTATTTTCCTTGACTGTCTCAAAAATGTCTTTTTTAAAGTTGGCTAGTGCAAAATGGTATTCGAGGTCCATACATTGCATTTGATGGTAATCTCTCTTAAGTCTCTCTTATTCTACAACATATTCCCCGTCAGACCTTTTTAAAAATGTTCATGATATCGATTAGTTAAGATATTCAGTAATTTCCCCTATGGAATCCCCTACAATCTGGGCTTGGCTAATGGTACTTACAGGGAGTCATTTAATATGTTCCTTAATCTTCTGTATTTCCTGTAAATTGTAGTTAGATCTAGAAGCTTGATTAGTTTCATGTTCAATTTCAGGATTTTTGGCCCAATATTTCATAAGTGGTGTATCTGTTATAACACATCAGGAAGAACATAATATCTAGTTCTCCTACAGGATTGATCAGTGGGTTCAGGTGCTGTCTGCCGAGATCCATCATTATAAAGCTCACCATCAACTTTTCATTTAATGATTTTAGCAGCCATTGATGCCTAGCTCCATAATGAAGGGTTCCAAAATGGAGGTTTTCCCCAACACTTTGTTATGAAAACTACCAAACATAGAGAAAAGTAAAAGAATTGTATAGTAAATAGCTGTATATACACCACAAAGATTCTACGATTAACATTTTGCTACATTTGCTTTATCAAATATCTATCTATTCATCCCTCTACCCAATCATCAATCCATCTTTTCACTACACTTCAGCTACACATATCATTAGTTTCACGTTTGTTTAAAATTATGTCTAAGGTGAAATTTACATAACTGTCAAGTGCACAAATCTTAAGAGTACTATTAGAGAGTTTTGACAATTTGCATATGTCTGTATACCGCAAAGCCCTGTATCAAGATGTTATCATCATCCCAGAAAACTCCCTCATCCCCTTCCCATTCAATCTCTGCTGCCATGCGTGCCCCCAGTGCAAACCCCTATTCTGATGCTTTTTCACCACAAGTTTGTTTTGCCTGTACTAGAACTTTACATGCACGAAGCCAATATAGTATGTACTCTTCTATGGAAGGCCACTCTCACTCAGCATGTTTCTGAGATCCATCCATTTTGTTGTCATCAGTAGTTCATTTTTTTTTATTGCTGAGTAAGTATTGTGCTGCATGAATATACCACAGTTTGTCCACTTTCCTACTGATGATCACTTAGGCTGTTTCTAGTTTTTGGATATTATGAATAAAGCTGCTTTGAACTTTTTCCAGAATAACAAGTTGGTTTCTAGGCAACCTCCAAAGGTGACCAATGAAAGCTTTTTTGGTATTATTATGAATTTCTAAATTTTTATATTTTTATGTGTTTTAATCAATTGCAGCCATTATTCATTTTGACGCTTGAATTGTCCCATTTTTGGCCAGTGAGAGCCCCTATTTAAGTCAACTTTTAAGCCCTTTTTTAAGACTCTAGGAGTCTGATAACTTCCTTCCTTTTAGCCACAAGATGTTTGAGGCTTGTCTTTTTCATTTCTTGCCCCAGATCTGGAACTGACCATTTCTCCCAACAGCCCCATTTCTGTCTACTGGGAAAAGGTATTTAAACCCACAATATAGGTATTAGATACACTGTTACTATTGAGTTATCACTGCTTTGACTTTTCAGTGGACAGAGCTAAAAATTATGTATTTTTTAGATGGAAAAATAATCACCAATTCATACTGATGTTTCTTCCTACTCAATTACAGGGGTTTTAACTTCACTTCTTTGATTTTGTCAAGTAATGCCGGTACCTAATAACATCAGTATAATTACTCATTTGCTTTCTCCTTTAATGTGTGTGTATAAAAGTTTCAAAATAACAACACCTACATTACTAGTAATAGCGAAACTACTGTAGGCTGTTTAAGATGCCTTTGTGATTCTTTTTGTCTGTAGGATACACCCTACCAGAGATGCTCAGTCAAAATACTGTTTTACTATTCAATGAAGTAAGAATTCATGAATTTATGCTAATATAAATAAATAAGTAAACAAATGGTAAGAAGGAAAAGCTTTCCTTTCCATAGAAAATCAATTAATAAAAGTAGAAGAAATTCCAGCATTAGAGAAATCACCATTTGGCAGTTATGATAATAATTGATTCAGGTAAGAACCATTAAAGAGCTCTAACTAGTGGGTAAAAGTTTGAAGAGTGACAGGATATTTGTATAATCTCAGAGTAGTTCCCCACAGGATACTTATTAATTACAAAGGGTAAAATAGTAATTTTACAAAGGAGAAACCTGGCAGACACTATCATCAAAATTACTGCTGCTAGTCATGGGACCAGTTAATAGCATATGCTTCCTGACATGTTTCCTTCACTGAGAAGAACTTGGCAACACTGCTGTGGTATTCCTGCCAAAGGACGTAACTGGATCTCATCATGAAGAAACATGAGATAAACCCAAACCGAGGGGCATTCTAGAAAGTAACAGGCCCATAGTCTACAAATACCGTTCCAGATTAAAGGGATTAAAGGAGACTACAGAGATTTAACTGCTAAAATGCAATACATGGTCTTGTTTTTATTTTTGCTACAAAGGATCTTATTCAGACAATTGAAACCGGAATAGGTCTGTAGATTACATAATAGCATTTTTTCCATACAAAGTCTCTGATTTTGATGGTTTTACTGTGGCTATTAAGAGAATTCCTTATTTTTAGGAAATATATAGGTAGATGGATAAAGAGAAGGATAAGAGTGAATGAGTGAGAATAAACCAAATGTAGAAAAATGGTAACATATGGAG
This sequence comes from Vicugna pacos, assembly GCF_048564905.1. Taxonomy (NCBI): domain Eukaryota; kingdom Metazoa; phylum Chordata; class Mammalia; order Artiodactyla; family Camelidae; genus Vicugna; species Vicugna pacos. The sequence goes on from NC_133023.1 coordinate 32,206,008, forward strand.
AATCCGAGTGAAAGGTGTCTGAAATTCCTTGTACGATTCTTGTGACTTTTCTTTAAGTCTAAAATTATGTAAATCAAAAACAAAACACCCCACCCTATTTTAAAGTCACTTAAAAGAATTCTTGTGGTTATACCTTCAATTTGTTAATTTGGTGTTTTGATTATATAAGACGTGTACACAAAGCTCCAAAGTCAAAACTGCAAACAAATACCATTCAGTGAGGTCTAGCTTTTGTCCCCTCTCTTCTTATATTAGTTTTTGGCTTATCCTTCCATTGTTTTGTTTTGTTCTGAAAATGAGACCATACACAGATACTTCAAATTTTCACATAACAACATATCCAGTAGATGACCACATAGCAATACCTAGAGATTTTCAGGGAGGTTTTTTGTGTTTGTTTTTGTTTTGTTTTTTAAAGAGAGACATTTGTGTGCTGATGGGAGAGATCCTGTAGAAAGGAAGCAAAGACCCCAGGAGAGGGGGGATGGGATGGAATGTGCAAGTGGGAAGGGGGCTGGCTTAGTGACAGTGAAGAAGGCAGGGGACTGACTGGGCACCTGGGGACGCAGGCAGATGTGGATGTAAGAAGATGAGGAAGTTCTCTTCTGAGCGCTTCTATTTTCCATTTACTTGAAATAAAGTCACCATCAGGTGGGAGGGGGGAAGAATAGAGGGTTGTTGGTAGCGTGATAAGACTGAAGGTGTGAAAAAGTTATTTTCAAAGAATAGAATGAACTAAGCTTTCAGACTTGAGTATCATAATCACACAGATTTGCTGACCTACAACCTCAGAGTTTCCAACTCATAACGTCTGGGGTGAGGTTAAGAATGTGCATTTCTAACAAGTTCCCGAGTGATATTGATGCTACTAGTCTGGGCGCCATGCTTTGAGAACTACCAGACTAAGGAAATATGACAGGACTGCTGGCAGCACAGGGGCCCACTTGAGGTCTGTGGTCATGAATCTGAAGCAAGACCAATCAGCACCCTTCTGTGTTTGTACCCGGCAGTCCTCATTTTAGCTGGCGGGGTTCAGGTCTGGAGGGCGTGGTGAGTTGAATTTAACCAGGGTTGGGATTTAGATAAAGAGAGGGGGGTGATATCAGTAATAGGTGGCACCAAACAAGCATGTCCAGTTACTTCTTCTTTTCTACTTCTATCTTTTGTATACAGAAAAAACTAAGCTATCCACAAAGTTTGAGGAAGGGGAAGGGTGAGCAGAAGAGGATATATAGGAATAAGCAAAGAACACAGAGACAGAAAGCAGAAAGTTCAGAACGAACAAGTAAAAGCACACATAAAAGAATTAGGAAAAGGCTTATATTCAAATCTGGTCACAGTGGGGTCACCAGGGAATGAGAGATTAAAACAGAATTAGTGTTTTGAAAAGGGATGGCTTAGGTGTGGAAAAATAGATAGTACAATATAGAAAACAATTTATATTAGATTTTATGAAACAGAACATATAGGAGATAAATACAATTTAGTTATTTTTAAAAAAATCCTGCCAGGATCCTGAAAAGATATTTACACACCCGCATTTATTGCAGCATTATTCACAACAGTCAAGAGGTGGAAGCAACCCAAATGTTCACTGACAGATGACTGGATATAGGAAATGTGCTATAGACATACAATGGAATAATATGTAGCCTTAAAAAGAAGGGAGTCCTGTCACACGCTACAACATGGGTGAACCTCCAGGATATTATGTTAAACAAAATAAGCCAGTCATAAAAGGACAAACACTCTATGATGTGACTGAAATGAATTATCTACAAATTCAAAATCATAGAAAGTAGAAAGAAAGTTGCCAAGAGTCGGAGAAAAGGGAGGGGGGATTAATGCTTAGTGGGTATAGAGTTTCAGTTTTGCAAGATAAAAAATTTCTAGATATAAACACAAGTATATTTAACCCTACTGAACAATATAAATATACTTTACACTACTAAACTGTACATTTAAAAATAGTTAAGATGGTTAGTTTAGTGCTATGCGTTTTTTACAACACACACACACACACACACACGAAATTCCTCCCAGACCAATACAGTAATCATCTTCTTTCTCAGAGGCTCTAGGAGGAAGTAAAAACTACAGTATTTTTACTTTGGCAATTTAAAAATATTCTGTCTCATGTATCATATTTACAACAAACTAAAAGTTCTGGAGAACATGATGTTTAGAAGAGTGTATGTGCCCAGAAATAAATCAGAATGTTAGATAAAGCCCAATGAGTTAAATATTATTTAGTGTAAAGTAAACAAAGCTGCAGGGTAACAATTATGCAGAGGATAATAACTAACTTTTCTTCATTTCAGATGACAAAAAAGGGGAAATGGCATTAAACTACAGGGCCAGCAGTTACAAAGACGGACAGATAGTGGTTAAATATTGGACTAGGACCAAAACAAAAACTGCAGAATTACTTCATTATTTTCTCTAACATATAGGAGATTATTTCAATTTACTTGGGAGAGTTTATCACAGTGATAAAAAGGAAAGAAGACCATCACAAATTTCATCTAGTCCTAAAATTACAAGATTGTTTTAGAAAATAAATCCAAGGTCTTAAATGAATACATGAAAATATACTAAAATAATGGATAGCTCAAATAAAATTTTTAAAAATTAAATAACAAAATAATTCATTACTCGTGTAACTATAATGCAATACAGAAATGCCATTTTATATGAATAACTTAATTTATAAAATGAATCCAGAAAGAAAGAAAAATTAAATGCTTGTGCTTTAAAAGTCTATATAGCATATTATGTATCATTTCTTAGGAAAAATAGAAAATGCTTATTTCTGCTTAGAATTTATAAAACTTCTTTCTTTGGAGGGATAAGGGCAAACTTTCCACAACTGTCAAGGTGGAAAGTATTCACATAAAAGATAGAAATAATTTCTTAAAGTGTTGCTTGAAGTTAAAGGTAGAGTTGTTGCATAGTGGTGGGGCTTTTTAATATTTTCACAAGGAGTCTGAGGGTTATCATATTGAAAAAAGAAAGAAAAGAGAAAAAAACACACACCTATTACCACATGCAAATATATAAAAAAAAGAAGATAACCTCAACCAATTGCACCACAACCGGATGAAGGAGCCCAGCTGACACATGAAGACGAGTCTGCATCTAGGGAAGCGTGGGGCTCAGCTCCTTGTGCTTCAACAGAGCCTGAACTGTGAGTATGCCTTGATTCCAACTGCATAAATGATCCTTCTTTTCAGGTATAGTTTGACTATCTGAATATTAAAAACAAAACCTGCTTCATGGTGACTAGCAACCCTTTGCTTCTAGAACCCTGAGTAAACTGCTTGAATTATATATTTCTGCCTTGACTTAAAACAAGGCTGTGTCTTCTTAGTTACTTGAAGTACTTTAGGACACTGGAGGTATTTAAGCTCATACTATCAACACTGTCACACTGTTTATACTGTATTTTGTATACTGCCATAGAGACTTGCAGATCTACTTGAATCAATTAAAAGTTATTTTCCTATGCAACAAATTTTATTTCCAGTGTATTATAAGTGATCTATAACTTATTAACTTCATTAAGTTCTGCTGTCTCCCTACTTTCAATGATAGTATTTTCTTTATTATATTGCTTCTATTTTATGGTAGTTACCAGATCAATTAAATTTTAAGTTTTATGTTTCTGAAGTTAATATGATGAATATTAGAGAAAAGAAAAAGCAAGATATGCTTTAGTTAATTCTCCTAAAATTCAAAAAGTTTTTTTAGCCACAGTTAAATTTACAACAAAACCTAATGTACTACTAATAGTATTCTTTCCAAACTAACATGCTTTTAATTTTCATTTTGTATGCAGCAATTAATGCAGTTTTTTGAAGCATGGCCTGAATGATTCAGTCATTATCAAGTCAAACTACAAATGTAAAAAAGGCTGCTACCATTGCCAAATAGGTATGTATTTTAACATAGCAGTGTGATATTTTTCACAAACATGCCCAAACTGCATTTAAAACGCGTTTCCTCATGGAGGCCACAGTGAATCTGTTGGGTCCTACCCTCCAGTACAGAAGCTCCTATAGGAGCCAGGTGAAAATTCACCAGCCAGGGGAGGGTGGTGCTGGTGGGTACATAGCAGCACTGACACAGAGTTGCAATCTTCAGGATTTGTCAAGTAACAACATTAAAAACCATTAACCGTTTACTCTCAGAAAACCACTGTGACCACTTCACCTGAGTCACAAGTAACATCCACTGGGAAATTGGTCTAGTATGTGAACACAGTGGTGTGTTTCTTATCTTTGCAGGCCATTCTTAACAAATCAAATAAGCACTTTTTGAAACATCAATAAATGGCCTGAGGAACAGCAAGTGATCGACACATTGTAAAGGAGGCAAAAATCAGCCATTAAATTCAAAACAGAATCTTATCTGCTAATTTGATAATAAATGACTGGACACTAGCCATCTAATGCAGGGTTCTAAATGATGGCTACTATCACTTTTCAAACAAATGCATTACTTTGCTTTGCTCTCTTTGAGCTTGAAAATAAAGCAAAACCAGAAAGGGTTATTGGTGATCTTGTCCAACTATTATTTATTTATTTTATTTGTAGATTAGAGCTGAGGCAAATGGTTTCAGGCTATGTGCTTTGAGCTAACAGCTTTCTAGAAACATCTTGATTATGACTATCGGGCCCAGAAGTAAGTTTGAAAAGATACGCTCTGGGGGATGGGCTGAACATTCTGAGGAATGATTTGTGGTTCTGTAAACTCTGGACCTTTTTACTTACTATAATGGACAAAGCAAATGAAAAGACTAGTTCCTTTTCCAAAGAGTTAAAGCTAGATGACATAATCTCTTCTTCAAATTGCTCATGTGGCTAATGTTAAAGGAATCATGTCAAAATACTGCTGATAGAATTCATCACTAGTGAAGAAAATGCTGATCATATGTGATTAGGAGGAGCAAGGTTTGGTGAAAAGGATCATGGGTTCTAAAAGCCAGACAGATCTGAGTCTCCATTTGGGTATTGCCATTTAAGAGCTGTGTGGTCATGGGTAATAATCATAAAATCTTTAATATCGACCTCACACAGTTATTATAAGGATTATGTAAATGAAATAATATAAATGTGCTTAACATACTGTCTGGTACACAGCAAACGCTAAATAAATATTAGTTAATGGTTCAATCATCTTGCTCAAGGGTTCAATTCTGACTGCACATTAGAATCCCCTGAGGAGCTTTTAAAGGAAACCATTGCCTGGAGCCCATTCCAGACCAATTAAATCAGAAGATCTGGGGATGGAGCCAGGCACTGGTATCTTTAAAAAGCCCTCCAGAGGATTCTAATATGCAGCCAGGACTGAGAGCCATGAGAGTCTCTTCTATACAGTACCCAATTGTGGTAGTCTCAAAAAACATCTCTGGTGGTAAGACTCTTATTGCCTCCCAAGATAGACTGTTTCATTCTAAAAAAGCATTTCCTTAAAAGGAGGCAACATATGTCTCTGCAATTTCTACTCACTAGTCCTTGTTCTGCTTTCTGAAGACATATAACACAAGGTGAAATTCTTTTCTCTGTGGCCTTGAAAGCATTCGCATCTCCAGGTGCCTTTTCCTTCCACTCGCTCCTATGACATGATTTGGGCTCTGTGGCCTTTTCTGAATGTGCTGCTGAGGATGAAACATTGTATTCCAGATGGAACCCTAACAGCTTAGGACAGAACCAGATTAGGGGTGGCAGTCTTCATGTAAGAAACTCCATGGCTAAGAAGTCAACCAAAGAAGGGTTAGTTTTTTGTTGTAGCCGCATCACACTACGTATCTGGCAACTGCAGTCATTGCAATTGTGCTCCTGTTAATGCAGCTAAAGCCCCTCCTGTACTTGAACAGTTGGTTTTAATATCCACATGTAGGATGTTACTTGCTTTTCTACTAAACTCTCTTTCATTCCACAGTATTTATTGTGCTAATAAGCACTTGGTACGCGGAGGCAAACAAAACAGACTTGTTTCTTAACCCTAGCGGAGTTCACAGTGTGGAGAAGAAAAAACTTCCTACAGTTTCGAAAGTCCTTTTAGCTGTCTGAGCTCTCCACACCGTGTCACCTGTCATGCCTCAGCTCACTTTCATCAGTGGCGATGCGATGTTTCTACCTTAGCCTCAGCCAGCTCCCTGTGTGACCACACAACACAGGTCCGTCTACCGGGGCCCTTCTCCTCTTCCCAGTAATCTGCACTGCGTGGCCAGCTCCATTTTTGGCAGACTGCCATTCTTCCTAGATTGCCCTTTCCTTTTAGAATTTCAGGTCACCAGAAAACATGCCTGTATGTTTCTATAAACTTTGTGAAATCTGTCTTCCTGCAGTTGAGACACTAGACTCAGTCCTCTTGCTTCCCTCCCTCCGCTGTCCTGAGCTCTGGAGACAGACTCTTACCGGGGTTACATAACTTCCTCTTCACCAGCCAGTTCCTCTTCCTGGGATTCAATTCCACCCCACTTTACAAAAATTTAAACTGGAACTTCATGTTCTACTAAAATGGTTTCTTCTTGATGAAATTATAGGTTAGCATTTTAAGAAAGGCTAAGTTCTTCCAAATGTCTTTTCTCTGGGTACAATGTCAAATCAGGATATTAGTTATGGTAATTCAAATCCATTTTACATGATAGCATTTCAAGTTTGAATGCACACTCCTACAAAAATGTTTACTGAGAGCAGGGTTTTTGTCTTGTTTGCCTTCGTTTTCCAAGTAGTATTTACCCAAGTGTGAACTATTACTAAAATGAAATGAACCGAAAGGTGTTTTTTTTTTAAGCTAATTTTCATTGAGCACTCTGTTCTGTGACAGAGTAAAGAAAAGAACAGTTTTCTTGTCTGTAGAATGGATTTTTTCATTTCTACAGACAAGAAAACTAAGGCTTAGGAGAGATTAAGGTGTTTGCCCAAAGTCACAGAGTTAGTTACGTATGATTTTGAAAACCTTGCCCTGAATGTCTTTATTACACGTGCTAAGAAGCTTCTGTAAAGAAACAGGGCAGCCACTCTAAGAAAGGAATGAGATGAGATCCCCTGGGACCCACTCCTCACACCTTCTAGCTCTTTATGGTGGCCTCTCAGCCTGAGCTCTTCACAGCTGCCAATGCCTACATAAGAGCCAATGACAACCAGCGCTGCTAACATTCTCTGCAGCCACAAACAAGTGGAATTTATTCACACACTGTCCTAGCAAGAGTCTCAAATTACCCAGCCCAGGGCATATTTAAGCTGCAGTTACTTGCTTTTAAAATCTTAGACTGCACATCCTATTTCCCACCTACATTCTCACTCTATGCTCTGGGCTTCCAATCTAACTGGCAGCCATCGCCATCTGACTGGGTTTAGTTTGGCTACTTTGCTCTCCCGTGTAGTGCTACAAGTCTTCCCAGTGAGGCAAGTGTTGTGCTGTCTTGTTCTGCTACATTAATTGCACGCCCCCGAAGGCAAATGATTTTAATACCCTCAACTTGGTGTTAGGTTGAAAAGGAAGAAAACTCAGACCCCCTTCCTGTATTCCCGCTACGGAATGAGCAACTGCCACAGTTTATCTGTCACACCATGTGGCAACACGTGTCAAAATGAATGAATGCCACCTATGAGGGAGAGTCCAGCAGGAAGCTGGACAGGGGCCAGCAGTGGGCCCAGCCCACACATGGCTGCAACCACCTTTACGGAAATTGATACTCATCTTCAAAAAATATGAGCAGTCATTTCACCTATATCTCCATTCCCATAACAATTTCCCTAAGAAAAGATGACTTCATAGTTCAGTTATTTATTTTAATATAGTAAATGAAACAAACCTTGAACATTTACCACAGCCATAGGAAAGGTTAGAGCAGGACATTCCATAAGATTCTGCTCTATTTGCTGCGTGTTTTGTGACACCTACAAAACTACATGTATTGTGTAGACATCCAAATGGTCCGAAATAGGATAAAAGGCAAGTTTCTCACAATGTCTGAAAGTAAATCATGTATTACTTGCACATTGAGCTAAAGTGATTGTTACTGAAATAACAGACGACTCATTCAGTGTTTGGCATTCTGTTGCAGGGAAAATCTGAAGACATAAAGGCTACTCTCTAGGAACATGTCATTTAGCATCTTCACTTTTTGATCCCTAGAGAAGACAATGAGAAGTCACACGGTAACAATGACGACTACTGCAGTCAGCAGCTGGCCTTGCTCCTCCCAGGAAGTGCACTTTGTAACTAATCACAGCATCCAATCGCCACACAACTTCTCGGGAGCATCCAATTTTACTGCCTGTTCCATGGATGAAAAATTACTCTCTACCGTGTTAACAACATTCTACTCTGTTATTTTCATCCTGGGCCTGGTTGGAAACATAATTGCCCTCTATGTGTTTCTGGGTATCCACCGAAAAAGAAATTCCATTCAGATCTACCTACTTAATGTAGCCATCGCAGACCTCTTACTCATCTTCTGCCTCCCTTTCCGAATAATGTATCACATTAACCAAAACACGTGGACACTAGGTGTGATTCTTTGCAAGGTTGTGGGAACACTATTTTATATGAACATGTACATTAGCATTATTTTGCTTGGATTCATCAGTTTGGATCGCTACATCAAAATTAATGGATCTATACAACAACGGAAGGCAGTAACAACCAAACAGAGTATTTATGTTTGCTGTACAGTATGGATAGTTGCTCTTGCTGGATTTTTAACTATGATCATTTTAACCCTTAAGAAAGGAGGTCATAATTCCACAATGTGTTTCCACTATAGAGATAAGCATAATGCAAAAGGAGAAGCAATTTTTAACTTCATTCTTGTGGTAATGTTCTGGTTAATTTTCCTACTAATAATCCTTTCATATATTAAGATTGGCAAGAATCTATTGAGGATATCTAAAAGGAGGTCAAAATTCCCTAATTCTGGTAAATATGCCACTACAGCCCGGAATTCCTTTATCGTGCTTATCATTTTCACTGTATGTTTCGTTCCCTATCATGCCTTCCGATTTGTCTATATTTCTTCACAGCTAAATGTGTCGTCTTGCCATTGGAAGGAAATCATTCACAAAACCAATGAGATCATGCTGGTTTTCTCATCTTTCAATAGTTGTTTAGATCCAGTCATGTATTTCTTGATGTCCAGTAACATTCGCAAAATAATGTGCCAACTTCTTTCTAGACGATTTCAAGGGGAAGCAAGCAGGAGTGAAAGCACTTCAGAATTTAAACCAGGATACTCCCTGCACGATACATCTGCTGGAGCTAAAATACAGCCTACTTCTTAAAGCACTTGAGGTAAACATATTAAAAAGAATGATAAAATACAGCCACTCCATTCCTTGAGGAACAAAAAAATTATGAAGCAAAGCTCTAACATTTACAAAGCTCAGATCTTCCCAAATTTCATTTCTTATTTGTGATATTTCATTTGCTTTACTGTAAATTATTTCAAGGGAAAGCTTATACTCATCACTAGACTTTAAATCTGTATATAAAATCTTCTTAAAAATATTGTTAGGCTAACACTGTTAACATAGATTATAAAGTTAAATGAAATTTATGGTTTTAACTACAGAATAATTCAAGAAAATGTCAGTTACTCAAGTTACTAAAGCTGTTATTCAAAATCAAGCACCTAATACTAATTTAAAGTGTGTTTAAATATTAAATGATTTAAGGAAAAGCTTATGTTTATTATCATTTAAAAAGCTTGTATAATTTGTCATTGTATTCACTTATGCCTAAACTTCTATAACAGATGAAATGATAATAAAATTCTAATAAGAATGAAATCACCCACTATCTATCACTACTTAGACAAAATGGAAAGAATTTAAATATCTATGGTAAAAATCAAACAGATGAGCTAAGAATTCATCAGCCCAGCAACAGGATTTAGAACTGCACCTTACTTAAGACAGATTTATAAACGATTCAGCCATCTTGGACTACATGCTTTGATAGAGTAACACTGAAGACGTGTACATCCTATGGTCCAGCAAGTCCACTTCTAGGTATACATTTTACAGAACCACTCAAACATGTATACAAGGAAACACATGTAATGATGCTAAATGACCTACTGTTCATAATACTAAACGATTGGAAATAACCTAAGTGAGTTTGCATCGGCAAAGGAATGGAGAAATAGATTACACCTGCATGCACCAACATGGGGAATTCTCAAAAATAATGTTGAATAAAAATCAAACAAATAAAAACTGCAAAAGGGTATGTATATGAAATCATTTATATAAAATACAAAAACATGTAAAATAACATTCTTTATGGATCTATATATGCAATAAAAATATAAAATGTGTGGTAATATACACAACATATATACCAACTTAAGGTTAATGGTTATATCTTGAGAGATTTGAAGCAAATACGGCAAAATATTAATAATGTCTGTTAAATCTGCGTGGTAGTACATGGGTATTTGTTATATTATTTTTGGTATATATCTGAGTGTTTGAAGTATTTCAGAACAATAAAGAAAATCTGTAGATTAGAATTAAAAGGAACAAATTCTGAAATTTTCATGTATGTTCAAAAATAATTGGAGCTTAAGCTCTAAGAGGAAGGGCCTTTATTCATTACTGACTGCCCAGAGCATGTAGCTGCATTGCCTGGCACCACAAAGATCAATACGTATTTGCTGAATAACTGAACGAATGAGTGGATGAATGAGACAGGGAGGGATGGAAGGAAGGCATGCTTAACGGAATCAGAAAAGTAGGTTATTTTGCTTTTTTCCTAAGTCAGTGTATCTGGATATAACTGTATAGAACATCATATGATTGAAATCAGGAGATGTCATTAAGGTAAGCATTCTCAAAAGTTTGGCCATTATCGTTCAGCTCTTTGATTACACACAGCATCAGAATGCCATTGACTGAATATATAGAAACCTGTTATGACAAACTAAGGATCTACTCATAAGTTTCTGTTACCAAGTATGAGAATTTTTTATAGCCAGAATACTTCAAACTTCTGGTAGGCTACGGACTGGAAAATCAACATTAAAGAGTAAGAAGAATTTTGTTAGGGCTGAATTTATTTTAACAAGATTTGGCTTGTATACAATTAGTGCTCAACTGAGCTGTATTTCATAAGTGCACACAAATGGTTGCATAAATAATAGGTCAAAGCAGAATTATATTTAAAAAACAAGAAACATTTGAGAATAAAAATTGAAATTTGCAGAAAAATTAGAGGCTTGGGAAAAGTAATAAAATGTATATTAATTACTTTGCTTTGACAACATCAATGAATACCACCAAACTGAAATCCAGAATTTCTGTTTGTATAATTTAAAAATATGACAATATTGATTTTCTCTCATGTTCTCAAAATTAATTTTTTACATTACTAGCAAACATTTTATGTCCCTACGTGTCTCTATTGTAAACATACAGTTTGAATGGTTAAATTACATTACCTACTATTATCATTAGCGGTAGTTTTATGGAACATTACAAGAAACATAAATACACTCATAATTCTACAAGCTGTCTCATTATTTATACTAAATGAGATGATCCCTATAAAGCCCTGCACAATGGCATTCTTAAAAAATAAAGTACATCGAGTCAATTCTTGCTACAATATTTGTAATAAAATAAATTTTTATAAAAGTCAACCTGTCTATAAGCTCATAATGGATTTTGTTTACTGACTGGAGTTTCACTAATAACATGCCTTAGAGTAGCCTGAATCCTGAGAACGTTTCTAAAATTTTTAGAAAAACATGTTAAACTTACGAAATTTAAGGCTATTATGCATAAGCTTTCATTTCTTGCTGAGCATTAGTGTACACGGGCAGGAAACACTGTCCTACCTCCCCCAAGCCAAGGTTTAGTTCTAGAAGCACACAGAAAAGGGACATTCAGAAGTACATACACATCCCTACCTTGCAAAAGAGCTTCACAACAAGTTTCTAAATAACACCTCACATATGCAAAACCAAACAAAGGCAAAATTAACTGCCTGGCTGCCAGAATAAGACCTCAATGCTGAGTATTGCTATTAGTTTTGGAAAAGTGTTCTGTGCAGAGTCCAGTTTGATGGCAGTTGAATTTCTAAGGTCAGGTCACTAGAAAAAGAAAATTCTGTTCTAGTACAGAAAGTTTTATTTTCAACTGCTTTTTAAAATGGATTCTTCAGTCCTGCTGATATAAAAGAAGAACCAATATAATTATAGCTCTGTGAAGCAAAGCCTTACTGAAGGTTACCCACAAGAGAAAAACAGCATGAAATGGAGTTCTCTCAACAGGCAGTCTGGATTTTGCAGAAACATGTTAACGGGCTAATTATTCTTTAGCCTTTTGAAATATGAATGGAAACTTATTTCACCAGATACTAAAATATATTCTTATTCTTCTTTAAGTCTAACACTGTGGAGCAGATACAAGAAGAAGCTTATCAGAGGGATGGAATGCATATCTCTATGCAGACCCTTCATGATATATAAGATTAACTGGCAAATTAATCAATCTCAGAAGGGTAGGAGCAAGAACAAATCAGAGGGAAACCAAAGATTCTGTTAGTCAAGATGCGTTACAATCTTGCAAAAAGGGGTTAAGTGAATTTTTAAAAAAGTTTTCTGAGTGGCTCTGATAAACTTTTCTCCCTCAGAGAGAATCGCTTCATATCAAGGAGACATCACAAAAAGCATTGGGGAAGGAGGGAATACATTAATAAATAGTGCTGTGTTTATTTAAAATAAAAAGCCAATTTATAGCCTCACTTCATATCACACTAAAAAAAAAGTGGATCAAAGAGTTAAATGTAAATAATGAAATCATTAAAAGACTTTAAAATGTATGACTAACTCATGTGTGGAAGGGAAAGAACTTTCTATTAATAAAATAGGAATAACTGTAGGAGAAAACGCATAGATTTGACTTTAGGAAGTAGATTTTTGGGGTCAAAAAACATAAAAGCAAAAACACAAAGTGAGAAAAATATTCACAACAGTAAGACATTTACTGGAGAGTAAGGCACCAACAGACACCATAAAGTTCTAAAGAAATTTGTAGTTTTGATGAGAAGAAAGCATTTGAATCTCAGAATATAATCTGAATTATGTCAACTCGGATGAGACAGAAACTCTCACGAAGGCTGGTGTGGTGTCTTTTTTCATAGCCACATGACCCAGCTGAGGACACATTCCTATAAGTGGCTGCTGTAGTGCCTCAGTTCAGTCCGGTTTTCAAATTAAGACCTTGAGGGCTGGCTGTGTGCTGGTGACAACACACTCGGAACCAGAAAGGAGGTGCTAGGTTTGTCCTAAACTTCTACTTTGCCTCTTACTTCTCCCCTTCAAGTTCCCATGCAAAGGAATGGGAAGCAAAGTAAAATATATTTATTTATGTGCCTTTTACCGTGCTGGGTGCTTGGCACGCATCATTATCATTTAATCCTCAGTGTGTTGTAATTTAAGGATCAAATGTATTTTACATATGAGGGGATGCAAGCTGGTAGACTTTTACTCCATAGGCATTGTCTCTGCTAAGACAGTGCTTGTCATTTTCATTGCATTCTGCCCAAGGACAATGGTAATTATTGAGATGTCTGTTGCTTAAAAAAAAATCCCCCAAAACCCACAAATAGGCATTCATATGTACTTAGGGCAAAAAAATTCTGTTTCTTACTCATCAAAACTGTGTGGTGTCAAAAAACCAAAATCTTAAAAGAAATCGTTTTCTAGCTATCACACATTTGTACACTCTGAAGGCTTTGCCTGAAACATGGACAATAATGCAGGACAAAAGCGTACAGGTTGAATAGAAGGAGGAAAAAAGAAATCAAATTAGAGGTCTCTCACCCTTATTAATTCTACTTTTGGCCCAGGAAATGCATAAAGAACCACCATAAAATGAGCTTTGGAAAAGGTTTCTAATCATGGTTTTGGATACAGGTGTTGATGATACAGAGAATCTCTTTTTGCTTTAGGAAGCCATGCAAGTTATTCCAGGAACAGCAGTGAACTGTTACAAGTTATACTCTGGTTTGGTAATTCCACATGTAATCTTTTTTTAGTTATAAAATATTTCAAACATACAAAAAAGTGAAAAAAAACCCCCACTGTAACAGACAGCTAAGCACCCATCACCCAAAATTTACAAATGTTAAGTGTTTTGGCTCCATTTGCTTAACTGCTCTCTTGTACCTATACATAATCTGAAAAGTTAGATATACTAAAACTCATCCTGAGGTAGCCTCTTTCCTAAAGTTAGTGTATATTATTCTGATGTATATATTTACACTTTTATAACACACGTAAGTAGTATGCATAACAATGTGCACTAGTTTTTGTTTTTAAAATTTACAAATAGTATCTTACTATTATATTCTCTTGTAACTTTTCCCACTCAAATTATGTTTCTGTTGATACATGTAGGTGCCATTCATTCATCTTCACAGATGCAGTGTTTTATCATGAGAATAAACAAGAGTTCAATTCTCCATTTCCCCTAACAATGGGCCCTTAGGTGGTTTCCACTTTTTTGCTCTTAGGAACCATGCTCAAGTGAAGTCTTTGTACGCCTTGTGCCCATGTGTGAAATTTCTCTAAGGTCGACACCTACAAGGAGAAATGCTTGGTAGTAAATGGTATGCATATCTTCAATTTATCTCAGTTGTGACAAAGTGCTCTCCAAAGTGAACTTACCAATTTATCTACCTACCCGACCACTAAGAAGATAAATGTTCCTCTACCCACAACCTCACCAATACTTGATTTTATCAGATTTACTAATTTGTCCCAAACTGGGAGGTGTGAAATGGCATTTCCCTGTGGTTTTAATTGGCACTTCTCTGATTACAAGTGAAATGGAGCATCAGATTCTCACAGTGTTTTGTCCATTCAGGTTTCTCCTTGGGTGAATGGCCTATTCATAGCTACACGTCTCCGTCTTTCCCTTTAATGAGCTGCTTTTATTCTTTTCTTTCTTTTTTATTTCAAATTGTTGAAATAGTTCTTTACATACTCTGTACACCAATCTTTTGTTCTTTATATGGGCTGCAAACAACTTCTACCAGTATGGGACTTGTCTCTTACTTTGCTGATGGTTTCTTTTGCCAGATACCATAAGCAAAGGAAGACGCTCTCTAGTCAATAAATCTTGATGAACCCTGACCCTTTGAAATATATTCATCCCTCAAGGATCAAGCTAAAGAATTTGCTGATGGACTTATCTTATAATTAGATAGCTTGGCATTACAGTCAGAAATAGTACATAGAAGTGCAGTGAGGTGTCCCCTGAGAACACAGAAATAGAAATGCTTGCTGAGAATTAAACTACAAAATTCAAACATCTGAGTACAACAGATATGCAAACGATTTTAAAGTGATAGAAAGTCTCCCAGACCAGGAGTTGATCTGTTAAATGTGTAGACATATTTTTAAAAAGATTTAGCCATTCACTAGCAGGTGGGGGAAAAAAAGGAGGGGGGACCAAGAAGATGTTAGTATTGCCCATTCAAACAGAGTCGGGCAGGAGGAGGTCGTGACCAGTGGACCAGGAGTATTATCATCCCACTGGTAAAGCCATGGCAAGCCTTATGGTGGGGCTGGATCCAATGGGTCTTCTTAGCCCAGTGACATTAAACATTATTAAATAATGAACTGAGAGGCATAACAGACAGGTTAAAGGGCAGCTGCTGCAGCCAGACTGCCTGAGTCCAATTTCTGGCTCCACCACTTACTATGTCACCTTGGACAAGCTCTCTTTCCTCTACTGAGAAAACAAGAGTAATAGGAGTACCTAACTCGCATTGTTGTTATGAAGACTGAATGAGTGAATAAATGTTCCTGGCCGGTAGGAAACATTCAATGTATGTTACTGAAATACTCAAACTCCAGGGAAAGGCAGGGGAAATAATACAATGGAATGGTCAGAAGCTGAAGGTAAACATCAGAACTAGGAAGCTACACAGTGGAAGCTGACCTGGGTCAAATGAAGTGCGGGGGGAGGCACTTACAATGGGGAACTGAACTTCAGCTTTCACTGACAACAGCACTGTCCAGGACAGGCACAGTCGCAGACCCACTCTATTTTGTGTGAGTCAGAAGCATACTCTGAAACTTGAGCAAGTAGAAGAGGAGAGGACACCAGAAGAAGGACAGTTTGAAAGAATGGGATTAAAGCAGAAGGCTAAAGGAAAGACATCTGTGCAAAAATGTGCATGTGTGTAGCTGCAGGGAGCGAGCTGAAAGAGGACCAGTGAAGGATGAGGACTGCAAGCAGCATGTTTCACCAGATTGTAGGAGAGGGTATTCTAACAATTGCAGATCTCAAATGGAATAGAAAGCCAGTGAGTCGTTTGCTAGTAGACCTGCTCCAATATAGTATGAGTCCTCAGCAGGCTGGGAGGGTAACAAAGCATTTCGAGCATTTAGTAAAATTTGGATGAGATGTTCTTTAGATTCCTTTAATAGAAGTTTTGAGTTTTACAGAACAGTCAACACCTTAAAAATGAGTGGCAACCAGGGGCCACCTGGGATCTTGTTGCTCCATCAGGTTGTACCAACACAGTCATGCCCTCAGGGCTACTCAGGTGGGTACAGCTGGTGGGGGTGGAGGAGGGAGGCTGCTTGTTGTATGGTCAATGGTCCCCAAGCAGCTTCCCAGAGTTTTTTTTTTTTGTAGTGGATTTGGCCCCTGCTCCTTGCTCAGCACACCATAGGCATTCATTAATATTTACAGCTAGAGAGTCTGTTTAAACTTTATCTAAAATAATTTGATGGATTCTGGGAGCTTTGTGACATTTATGTTAGGTGCTAAGGTTTCTTTGCTTTCTGACACTTGGCTTCGTTCTGTGTAATCAGAGTGGTCAAACAGGTCACCGCACTGCATCCTGAAATGGGGACAAGGCACCTTCGTTGTAAAACTGACTCAATAGCATAAACTCAGGTGGGAATGGTAATCATTCTGATGTGCTATATTTTTACATTTTATCCAGTGACAAGCTTCTGGACCAAAAGATTTGAATGCCTTCCATTAACACTGCTGGCAATGCTGTTACAGACCCTTTCCTGTTACAGACATTTCCTTTCTACGTTTCCTGCCCCTTCTCATGTTCTATCACCCACCACAACTTTCTAGTGTCCTCAATCCTCCCACCCCGCTTTTTTTTCCCTTTCCTGTACTCAGCATCACCTCTTTCTCTTCCCAATTCAGTTTTACCTCTTATTTTCTGACTTTCTCTTTTAATTGCCGGTCTCACAATTTAGTACCCTTTTCTCTTATGTGTCCCCTGATCTGTCAGAAGCAGAAATGCTTCATTATTTGTGTGGAAATTTGGTTTGTATTCAAAAGAAGAACACTGTTTCTGCTATATTAAAAACAATGCTCAGCTGGTTGCAAAGGGAACTGATGAGGTTTGCATGCATGTTCATATTCAGTTCCCCTTTGTGGCCAGTGAGACTTGAAAAACACTGGAACACACAGGGTCAGCTCTTGTGCAGACTGATTATAGAGTTCCAAATATATGTGGCAAGTAGTGAGAGGAGTCAGCTAAGTAAGTAAATGAGGGTCTCACGCTCTGACAGTTGGCATTTGTGATCTGCAAATTACTAAACCTCCAGTACTAAGCACAACCTGGCATGGTGGGGTAGGGGGGAAGCTACCAAAGGGGCAAGCCAGACTCATCATCTTTCTATACCCTTTTACACTCTACTATTGCAGATGTCAATTAATCACCCAGTTCTTAGGATCAAGTTAGCAGACAGATTTTTCTTCTAGTTTTACTGAAAAGCTAGATTAGTATTCTGGAAATAGAAAAGAAAGAGCTATTTACAGAGGATTAAAAAGTACAAAGGAAACAGCATGAATTCATGATATATTAAAAGGTGTATTAAAAGTAAGAAATAATCAAAAGAAAATAATAGCTCCAAGACCCGAGTGGAGCACAGTGGGTATCCCTTTTCTTTTTGGATATTATCCAAGAAACAATGAACTCTGAGGTACACATACTATATTAATTCCCAAGGAAGAGCCAATGCACTATACTTTAGGAAAAAAATATAAAAATCTAGTTAGGACATTGCAATCGCAAGCACATTAAATGAAATGTGGTAGATTAAAATTCTCCACAGCGCTTCTCATCCAGACATGGAGCCTCTGCCCACCTCTTGAGTCTGAGCAGGTATTGTGACTTGCTTTGACCAATTAAAAGTGGTGGACATTGTATGGCATCTGAGCAAGGCCTAAGAGGACTCACAGCTTCCAGTTTTGCACTTTTGAGACCCTGAGACCAACATGGTGTAAAGAACCCAGGGTGAAAGATCACACGGAGAAAGATGGTCAGCCTGTACAACCATCTCAGCTGAGGCTCCAGACATGAGTCGAGGTCCCTGTGGACCATCCAAGCCTCAGCTGAGTTGCCAGATAACTAAGAAGCTGCATGAATGGCCCCAGGTGAGACTGAAAGAACTGTCTAGCTGAGCCCAGGACCAACTGTAAGACTGAGAGTGAACAAATGGCTGTTGTCATAAGCCACCAAGTCTAGGGGTGGTTCGGTATGCAGCAATAGATAAATGATGCATATAATGCATAAAAAATACAAAGTATGTGTACCATTAATTTCTAAACAGGTGACAACAAATATAGTAATTTCATTAACAAAAAAGACAACGCCTCAAATTATTTTGTTTGAAAGCTGTGTGTGTGCTCGTGCATGTGTTTGTGTGTGTATCTGGGTGTGAGAGAGAAGGGGAGTTATCTATTTTACAAACCACTGCAGGGTGGGGAGTGGCAGGGTTACTGAAGATTTAGTATCTCTGTATTGTCAGAGATAAAACAAGCATATGCTGGATAATAAGGCAACTGAATAGACATGACACGTTTTCATTACAAGCCTTTTAGTAGGACTTGACTTTTAAAAACTATGTCCATGAATTGCTATGGCTTTAAAAATAAAGTCTAAAAAGCTAAAAGATATGAGAAAAACTTTCACATAATAAAATGTCAGACTTTCTTTTTACCACCAGGATAACTGTGGCTGTGAATGATTTTACAAAGGTGACTCTTGGTATAATCACTCGTACAAAACGAAACAAAATGAAACTCCAAAAGACGTAGCCTGTTAAAGGCAGATGAGTGTCAATGGGTTTTCATCTTGAGGACAGAAATCCATTGTCCATATCATTACTTGTATTCTATCAGGTGTAAAGTGTTTTTCAGCTACTAAAATAAAGTTTATCATTTTGTTAGAGCTTAAAAGAAACTAAACTTTTAAACTGTTCGACGTTTCTAGCTGGAAAATAGTGCAAGGTGGGCAGTTTATGCTTCAGCAGCCTTTACA
This sequence comes from Vicugna pacos, assembly GCF_048564905.1. Taxonomy (NCBI): domain Eukaryota; kingdom Metazoa; phylum Chordata; class Mammalia; order Artiodactyla; family Camelidae; genus Vicugna; species Vicugna pacos. Next base: position 32,225,331 of record NC_133023.1, read on the forward strand.
GCAGAAGAGGTTTAACTAGGGCCGGTGATACACTGCCCTCTGCTGGCCAAAGCGTTGCCAAAGAAATGATTATCTACAGACTTGAACCCTGGTTTCTTCTTTCAAATTTTCTCTACCAGGTATTTCTGGAGATATGGAATCCCAGAGAACTTGTATTTCCTGGATTCAGTATTTTATTTGGAGGTCTATTAAAACAACACATTTTAGGCTGGCTTTTTAAAAATGTATTTATTTGGGGGGGGAATTATAGGCTGACTTTTGATGGAGGAAGAGGAAGAAGAGACCACATGGTAGTATTAGAAACTATGCCACATATAGTATAATTTGAGAAATATCTAAAACACCAAGACTTGTTTAGAGTGATACCTTAAAATGACTACTTCAAGTCTAATGTATCTCCATCTGTCAAAACATTACAAAGATGCAACCACCAATATAAGAAATGATTTAGGCAAGGACCATCAATAAATACTAAAATCCACTGGGTGAGAGGGAAAAACCATATTCAGAGAGTCTCAAAATATGACCCTCAGATTACTTATCAATTACAAAGGGGAAAAGTACCTGTACAATGAGGAGCTAGCAGTAATGAGTAAATTTCCAGAATGAAAACTAGAAACAGGTATACAAGCGAGATACATTTTTGGTCACTGGGGATACTTGGTCACCTTTTCTAAAGCAACAATCCAGATTCCAGTAGCAGCTCTGGATGGGCTCTGAAGTCGCACCATCGGGGTTCAAATATAGGCCCTACAATATACCAGTTATCTTATCATCAATAAGTTATTTACCCTCTACGGACCTAAATCTTCTCATCTAGAAAATGACAGTAATAAATGGTATTCATCTCAGAGATATTTTCATTAAATATTGTAACAACTAAATGAATTTATATATATAAGTACTTCAGTGGTTATTTATTATTATTATACATTTTCTAAAAGTGGTTCTCAGGGAAGCTTGCTACTTCAATACTTGGGGCTCTTAATAGGACAAAATAAATCTAGAAATTAATAGGTACAGAAGATAAGACCTCAGATACCCAACTCTTCCTCATCTTCCCTTGACACCCCTCTCTTTTTCTCTCTTGAATAAAGACAGGAAGTGATATGGAGCAGGGGGGCTTAACCTCAAAAGACAATTTAATCTAGAAATTCCAAAGAAGTGATTGGTAATAAAATAGCCAGGAAACCTTGGTCTTGGGAAGAAAGGGACAGTGGTGAGGGTTCTGGGCACTGATACATGATGCCTTTTTAATTCCCTGTATCTCAGGGCAATCCAACTCATTATTTTCCGGGGTATAGGTGTATGTATGTGTTTTGCACCTGTGGCAATATGATGGCTTACATTATTTTTTTTACAATTCTACCAAGTGCTTCATTTTCAGAAATTTTAATCTACTTTTGGCTTTTCAAAGAACTTGAAAAAAAAGATCGATTATGAAGCATGATATGAACCAAACTTAACTGACTCAATGTTGAAATTCAAAATTTGACTGTCCTCAAAAATATTTTTGCCTCTTCTAATCCAATGCTAAAGTCTCCCTTTCCTTAAACCTGCTAACTTCCCATTTGCTTTCCAACTCCTACCTCTGAAGGCATTCCAATTCTAAAGACTGCCACCATGTTTCTATCGTGTGCATTTCTAGAAGACAGTGTCTATCCAGTGCATTCAAGCCTCTGTGGAGAGACAAAAGGCAAAGGTGAACTATAGTGAAACTCTGAATGGCTGGTCCATTTACGTTTCGTCATTAGACCTTTCTTCCAAGGCTTATCACTTTTCTGTGCTATTATAAATTTCCAAACTTTGGGCCATAGTTTCTGCTGTTTCAAAATAGTTTTTAAGGGAAATACTCCCATGGTTGGCTGAGAAACCAGCTTGCGGAACAAGCAGAAAATCTTCACATCCTGATTAAGGGTGGGACGGCCATGATTACAGCTGCTTGTAGTGGGTGGCGAGGGCCTGCGCGCAGAGACAGACACAGGGCTGTGGCCAGACACCACATCCTGAAGAGAGTAGGGGGGCTCAGTGAGCCTTGAGCAAACAACAGCTCTGACTAAGAGAGCTCAGCTTCACTCCTCCTAAAGGCAACCACTGGTTCGGGTGTGCAATGAACTGGATAAAGGCTTCCACTGTCCCCCACCCCTCCTTGAAGAAACTATCTTTTGAATGTGATGTTCTCCTGTGGACTATATAAGGCATGTCTTCTCTTCCCACATCCAGCCTCCCGAGGGGTCAGAGAAGAGTATTTAAAAGACCAACCATAGCAACTTTAGAAGACTCGAGCTTGGGTAGCCCCAAATAACTGTCTAATTGAAGCACAAAGTTCTGGTATGACTGAGCTGTCCTGTGTCCTCTGGGTTCTGACTCCAAGGCAGGTTGAAAAGGGACCCTAATCCTAACCCCAATAATCCTTGTGAGTCAGGAAAGCTCTCATGCACCCCTGGTGAATACAGCTCACTACAGGTTGGCAAAATAATTTACAGCATGCGTGCCCCTTGAACCATTCTTACTGAACCACTCTAAACGAATTCTGAGGCCAGAGTTAAAAACACACTTCATACTTAAACAAATATTTCAAAAGCAGGAAACTTCACACAAGGCAGGAATGACACTCTGGGGAGCTGCTCTAACACCTCAAGGAGTAAATCATAAGGGTCAGAGCAGAACACACAGGAGGCCAGTATTTGGTGGATGATATAGGAAGTAATTAGAACAGCTGGGCAAGAGCATTTAGACTTGGATAACAGAAGCAGAACTTTGAAGAGCAGATGCATGAGAAAGATGAATGAGAACCCAAGAAAACTATTGGTGACCTGAGTGAGAAAAGTTCAAGGGGCTACCTTTACAGAGAACTTGCAATTCTTAAAATTTCTGCCTGATGAGTTATGTTTTTGTTAATCTTATATTCTCTGACATTTATACTTTCGACTCATTGCAATAATATTTCCTAGTATCTTAGAAAAATGGAAATAAAAATTTCTTTATATTTCAATTAGGGAACTCAAAATCACTTAAGTCATAAAGAATTTATACTGATATTGATGGGATTAAAAAAGTAGCTTAATGAAGTCCAAGGTTTTCAAGGATAGGAAAAAAATTGGGTTTGAGTTCTTCCATAGTCAATTCTGCTACCTCAGAGCCTAGAACAGGAAACCCTGTCTGAATGAAGTTAAAAAGCATACAAAACTTGACTCCAGTTTCCCTATCATAAGGTACCCTTAATGACCCTAGAGAAAAACCATTATTCCTGCTAAGGCAGAGGGTGAGGTTGGAAAAAAAAAAACCAAACACATGCTTTAGAGTTAATTTACTAGCTGTGCCACCTTGGGCATGCTATTTAACCCTTTGTAACTCAATGTCCTCATGTGTAAGACAGGACTACCACCACCCATTGTTAGGGCTCTTCTATGGAAAATGCTCTGCCCGGTACTGGCACAGAACTGCTGTTTACTATGTGTTCTCTTCTCTTTCCTTCTAGTTCTCCTGGCCTGTCAGAATCACTTTGATTCACTGTTTTCTCCCTTTTCTCATTTACAGAGCATTTAAAGTCTGTACCATACAACATGTATTAATCTGAATTCTTGGCTTGCTTGTGGAATCTCTTGAATTTCCAGAGACCCTAAATTAGCTTGTGGCTAATACATCTCTTCTGCAACCTCCACACTCCACTAGAAACACAGCAGAGACTCCAATAAATATTTGTGAAGTGAATTGCACTGTTTAAGAAAACTATAGTGCACTAAAAATCAAAATAAAGGAAGAAATGGCAAAAATTACACCGATACAGGCAGTCTTGCCTGATAAATTATCAGTTGTCTGACCATCATTTTAAGCAGTACTTCTGACTCTTCCTTGGTTGAAAGGTTGACCGACATCTGCAGTAGCTGGTTTCCAAGATGGCTCCCAACAACTATCATCTCTTGATATTTATCCCTCCCACACTGAATTACTGCTAGTCCCGTGTGACCAACAGAATACTACAAAAGTGACAGTGTTGCCTTTAGAGGCTAGATCAAAAAAAGGCACTGCAGCTATGACCTTGTTCTCTTCATTCGCTTGCTCTGGTGGTAGCCAGCTACCATGTTGTGAGGACAGATGGTGGTTATGACCTTGGGCAAGTTATGTGACCTTTCTGAGGTTCATTTTCCTTACTCTTAAAATGAAGACACTTATTTCATACTACTTACTTCATTGGGTATTGTGGTTATTAAATAAGACATGCATGTAAAGCACAGATCAGGATGCCTGGCACATAATACACTTCCATGAAATGCAGCTAATACTGGTGGTGGTCCTAGAAGCTGCAGCAGCAGCAGCTGATTGGATGTGAGATGTGAAAGCAAGAGAGGAATTGAGGATGACTCATAGGTTTGGGGCTTGAATAACCTTAGAAATGATGGCATCATCTTCTGAGTTTGAGGACAATGGAAGATAACTTGTGGAGAGAAAGGAGATATATATATATATATATATATAACCAAAGGTGCTTAAGCCTCAAACAAGTAATACTAAAATTATCTGTCAATCACTTATAAACAACATTCTTTTCCCATTCTTTCTTCTCTAAATTGCTTCAAACTGTTTTTGTTTTGTTGTTGTTGTTCTAAATAATTCCTTCCTGGAACATGAAAAATTCTTGAAGTAAAGATGATAGGAGTTCCAGAGGCAAACTACTCTGCAATCAATGGCCATGGAAGCCTGGATGAGTCACTGTTCTTAATTAGATGATGGCAAGCACTGCAAAGATGAATAGCAGCAGAACAGAATCAAGACATTCAGGTAGTCCTCACTTCTGTTTCAGAGAGAAATAGTAGCAAACATTATGAAGAATTTATGCAATCAACGTGCAAGAAGATAAGCATCGGGGGTTATGAGAAATGGCAAAGTACTTCTATTAATTTTAAATGAAGATTCCCTGAAAACTAAAATGCTCAGGCTTGATGAAATTAGATTTCTGTTCCTATTCTCAGACTCCCACTGGTTTAACTACCCAAGGAAGGGATGCGTGATGCAGGTCCAGCTCCCCAGCTATACGCAGTCGGCTTTCATTTAGTTAAGAGTTCACAGACTGATTAAACAATCCTCTACATAAAACTGGTTTCACAATTCTTTATATCGTAATGTAACTATTCATTTTATCTCAGGTATAGTTGGTCTTCAGATTCTGGAACTTTCCAGGATTCCCCAAATCCATTATGAAATGCTCCAAACAATGTGCTACTTTGAACACGAATGGAGGCAGCAGAGGACAATTTGAAGTAGGATGGATTAGTTCCTTAGTAACCAAGAGGAGACCCAAACCCCGGGGTGTGGCCTGTGCTTACAGCGTACTGCTCAGGGCCTCACTTCTTTCTCCTCAAAACAAAGGGTTTCTACCCACAGATGATCTTAAAGTTCTATTTCAGCTCTATGATATTTGATTCCAGTAACCTGCTACAAGTAAGAAAATGTTGAGCTTTGTTTCCCTTTGTTCTTGATCAAGATGAACTGCAAACAAGCCATCCACAAATGACTTTACAGACAAATCTGTACCAGAGTTTACTGAGTTACTATGGATTGGTTCCCTCTACCACTGTGTTGTATAAAACTAACTAGCCATGGGGATGTAAACCTTTGAACTTAACTTCTGCCAAACATGCTAATGAAGCTAAGTGAGGTGTAACTGGTTCATGAAATAATCATAAGGAAGCACAGTATATATATTGTCCACAACTTCCTCCCACTATAGAAATAGAGAAATGAGTGTTTTTTTTTTGAGAAGATAGTTGCTACATTTACTATGACTACTGAATTTCTCCAATATTCTGTTTAATTTTGTTTTCTTCCCACTATAGTTGGTGTCATGCAAGAGTCTATTCACACTGACTAAAACTGAAATATACTGGAAGAGTGATGATCAGAGAACTTCAAGTCTGAAATTTAGCATCACCGCCCTGAAAAATAGAGCCTTGGTTGGCATAAACTACTCAGAGGTAAGACTGATCATTCACTTTTAGCTTAAAAGTTAATTCTATAAAAAACTCTAACAGGGCTAAAATGCTTAAATTTTGAAAACTTATCATTAAGAAAGGTAGTCAGCATATTAATTATGTAGATAATCATTAGAACTGAAGTTAGAATTGTTGACTTCTTTTTTCATTTGTCAAATTAGCAGAGGCACAGCGTGTACAGGAGTGACTGAAGATGTTTTGCTGAGGGGAATGCAAACTTGTACACATTTTCTAGGGGGCAATTCTGTATATACAACATGTAACTTTTATTTCTTAAGCTCTATAGTATTTTCTAAATTTTAGAAAATAATTATCTAGTAGTTTTATAATCAAACTTTATTTTTACAGGAGAGGTACGTAGTAGATACAAGTTGATATTTGGGAAGCTAAAGATGGTAACCTAGTTGTTTGTTATAGTGAAGGTTCCTAGAATCTCAATGTCACCTGTCTGATAAAGCCGGCCTCTGTGAAAGTCTTTTTACTTCTCTTCTGTTCTGAAGAATTTGCTAGTGTGAAATAGAAAATTAGGCAATGGTAATGAGTAATATGAGATAGCAGATGCTGTATGAGGTGGTCTAGTTTAAAAAAAAAAAGGCATACTATCATTAATACAGAAGCACCACCTTTACCGATTTTAGTATATATAATGTATTATCTATGCAAGGCAGGGGCTAATGTTTTTCTTTAATATCATCATAAAAGGAAGCTTCATTCCTTATGTAATACAAAAATCTACTTTGATTAGATAAATTTTTCTTAAGAAATAAACTGGCTAATTTCACTGTATTTGACTGATTTTTAAGTCAATTCCAATTTGCCAGGCTGTACTGGATTCAGATACAAAAGCACTTTGAAGCATATGGACTGTTCTCTAAATAAAAGTTGGAAAGCAACAAAATAAAATGCTAAAGACACTGTTAGACATTAAGGGTCTCAGTACTTGAACCTTGAGTCAGCGTACAGCCCTCAAGCTTTCAAGTATTTGGGCGAAAACTGTTTGGTTTAAAAAATTATTTCAAAATTATAATAATATATTTGGGGGGAAAACTCTTATTTCTATAATCAAAGATGTAAAAAAATGTAATCATGATTCTGAAGAGGGGTAGAGAGTGAAATATCCCCGAGGGGCTGGGAACATGTAAGAATCTCAGAAGGCAGTATGTAGTAAAAATTTTTGTGTTTATCAAAAGAGAGAATATGATGGAAAAAATAATTGAGAATCCCCACTCTGGATTATAAAAGAGTGGAAAGTGTGGTACTTAGAAAGGTATAGTAAAAAATACAGAGAAATGATGCATATTCTGAATAGAGCTCATTTTTTTTTTGCAGGGGGAGGTAATTAGGTTTGTTTATTTATTTGGTTTTTCAGTGGAGGTACTGGGGATTGAACCCTGGACCTCGTGCACGCTAAACACGCGCTCTACCATTTGAGCTATACCTTCTCACCCTGAGCTTGTGATTTTTATTTGACCAAAATCCAAAATCTTTTCTTATTCCCACCTGAAAGAACTAAAGGAACAAGAAAAATAAGAATGAAAAGGAGTTTATATGTGACTCTTAAAACACTTCCTGTGTACCCTCTGAAGCAAAAAAAAATTAAAAATTAGACATAAAATCCTACCTGCATTTAGGCTGCGATTAAGTATCTTCTTAAAAAAAAATTCTCTGAAAAACCAAGATACTAAATTACACACAAAGACACATGAGGGCGCTCTAACCAACAAGCAGTAGCAACTACAGCTTTGACACAGAATCCGAAACTAAGCTTTTTTACTGAAGTATCATAGATTAGCATTAAATATTTGAAATAAGAAATTACTGATGCTCTTTGGTAAGGACTCTGGGATTTTGGTGTTATCTTTGGTCACTACACTTTCTTTCTGTTCAAGATCTTGCCTGAGTATTTGCTGATGTAGAATTAAGTTTACTCCTGAAATATGAAGAGACTTCTAACAGTGTTAGATTATAGACAAGTTCTTTAATCTAGCCGTGAAAAGACACCATTTTGAAAAGTACTTATGTACGATTAAAGTGATTAATTAAAAATCAGTCTTCCCTCTGTTAACGTGGCTACAAAACACTTTCGCAACACTTTCCTTTGGCTAGTAGGTATTGCTTGCATGTGTCTTAAATTATTAAGTTACCTTTCTAGGCCAAAATCAATTGTCATTTACAAATTGCTTTAAAATCTAGTATAAGAACTCTAGTATAAAATAATAAATCTCAGCATATAACTATTTCTATCAAATTTTGTTTTTCAGACAAAGCCAGTATCCACAATAATCAACCTTCTGCTTTTATTTCACTTGGACAGTTGTGATTAGAAAAGGTGAGAAGGTATCTATACTTTCCTTTTCCATCCAATACATTCATGTTACTATTTTACTTTATCCAATGCTTTTTAAAAAATACGATTCAGCTTAAATACCATCTATAATTTTAATGTTAAATGTCTGCAATTCTGTTCTAGCTCCTGTGGCAAAATTCAAGGAAATCTGATATAAATGAGTAACAACTCAACATGTATTCAACCATCCATGATCTCTTCCATGGCTTTACCCATCATTTATATGTTCCTTTGTATCATTGGTCTCTTTGGAAATTCTCTCTCTCAATGGATCTTTTTAACAAAAATAGCTAAGAGAACACCAACGCACATCTATCTAGCACATCTTGTGACTGCAAACTTACTTGTGTGCACTGCCATGCCTTTCATGGGTATCTATTTCTTGAAAGGTTTTCAATGGGAATATAAATCTGCACAATGCAGGGTGGTCAATTTTTTGGGAACTCTATCCATGCATGTAAGTATGTTTGTCAGCCTCCTAATTTTAAGTTGGATTGCCATAAGCCGCTATGCTACCTTAATGAAAAAGGATTCCATACAAGACACCACTTCGTGCTATGAGAAAATATTTTACGGCCATTTACTGAAAAAATTTCGCCAGCCTGAGTTTGCTAGAAAACTCTGTGTTTACATATGGGTGGCTGTACTGGGCGTAATTATTCCAGTTATCATATACTACTCAGCTGTGGAGGCTACGGAAGGAGATGAGAGCCTGTGCTACAACCGGCAGACGGAACTGGGAGCCACGATCTCTCAGATCGCAGGCCTCATTGGAACCACATTTACTGGGTTTTCATTTTTAGTTGTAGTAACATCGTACTACTCTTTTGTCAGCCATCTGAGAAAAATAAGGACCTGTACATCCATTACAGAGAAGAGTTTGACTTACAGCTCTGTGAAAAGGCATCTTTTGGTCATCCAGATTCTCCTAATAGTTTGCTTCCTTCCATATAGCATTTTTAAACCTATTTTTTTTGTTCTACACCAAAGAGAGAACTGTCAGCAACTGAATCATTTAATCGAAATAAAAAACATCCTCACCTGTCTTGCATCGGCCAGAAGTAGCACAGACCCCATTATCTTTATCTTTTTAGATAAAACGTTCAAGAAGACACTATACAAACTCTTTACAAAATCTAATTCACCACATATATAACCTTCTGGTTGATTTCTGAGTGAAAAACACCACCAAACAGAAAAGTATTCATATGACTCTATCAGGGACCCTAAACTATAGGATTAACAGGTGATAGCTTGGTTGATAATAGGTACCAAGTAAACCTCTTTGGTTTTTAAAAACAAACAGAAAACTCACTGTGGTTCTACTTATACTGAAAGTTGAAATGGCAGAGACTCTGAGGGGCAAAAGTCAAGCATATTGAAAGGATCCCACCGCATATGAAACCAATAGGTCATTTTCTGTTTAAACTCAACCATGGATGCTTCTATTCAGAACACAGTATTTCACAACTATAGGATAAAGAGGCAAATGGTTTATGAATTCTCTGCTTTCTAGTAGTTAGAAAACAAGGGGTAATGTTTTGTTGGTAACTTTAAAAATGAGTAAAAGAAAAAAGTAAGAAATTTCCTCACTTAATTCCTATCTAAATGTATGAACAATGCACCGTAAAAATCCAAGGTTTTATAAATACCTTATTTATTTGTTATTATGTGGTTCACCATCCTGGGAGAAGCAATATTCATTGATTACAGTATTCATTAAGTAGATGCTATTTATAAATATGCTTAAATATTTGGATTAGGCTTTGTCAAAATAAAAAAGAGTAATACAATGTTATTATGCCAATCTTCATCACATTTGGGGTATTTTCCTCTGTATTCAATATAAATAATGTTATTACTGACAAACAGTACCTGGCATGTAAGTATGTCCAATTAATTTTTGCAAAATAAATGAATAAGGCAGTTTAATAGCACTGCTGCAAGACTGATCTCTGGAGTTAGATTCCCTGGGTTCAATCCTAGTTCCACATCTTAGCCGGACAATCTTGGGCAAATTACCCTCCTTAAGTGTTAATTTCTTCATTTGTAGAATGGAAAAATACTATGTAATTCACAGGTACTATTATTAAAGCAGATGATGTTACTATTATTAAAGCAGATGATGTTACTACTATGAGCAGTTATCATTTACTAAGCAGTTACTATGTGCCAGGCACTCGGCTTATATGCTTTACATGTATTATTTTAATCACCACAACCGTAAAGTATGCCAATCTACTGATGAAAAAACTAAAGTGCATAGTTAAATAAGTTACCCAAATTTTCTTCATTATCTAAGTAAATGTTTAAGGATTAAGCATCTCTTAATGGTCATTTCTTTCTTCCATGTAAACTTGTCAGTGAGACAAATGATGGTGGCTATATTCTGTATTATATATATTATAATTAAAAATAAAAAAAGACTGTGTATTTTATCTTTCCAAAGAGGTCATAAGCACCTTTGGAGCTATAGTCTATTTTGTATTTCTACTCCTATGGTACTTGCATTCTCTCTGCTCAGATAAGAACTAAATATAAACAGTTGAATAAACATTAACTGTAACCTGCTACTTTGTTAGAGGTTGCTTAAAGACTCATTATTCCCTACATGGAAATTACTTCAGTGCTCAAAAAGAAGTTTAAAGTAAGTTCACATAGCACTTCCAAGCCTTTCATCTCATAGCATGTTTTGTTCCAGAATTAAAAATGCAGAAACAATTCACTGTACAGAATCCCCAAGAGCCATGTGTTCAAAATCACGAGAGATTTTTCCAACATATCTGTGTAATTTTCATTAAAAAAGAATAGAAAACAAACAATAAATATTTTTCTCCTTTTTTTACTTCAGTGCTTAACTGAGAGAAGAAAATGTTCAGAGAAATGTCTGAAAAAACACGTGCTGACTTCAAATATTTATAGTGTACATCTATTCTTTTATAGGAGCAATCTTATTTCTGGCGGATTAGTTTTGATTTACAAAGACAAAGGCAGACCTAGGAACTCCAGGTGATTCCCTAGAGGCTAGCTGTAAAGAGGGGTGTCCAATCTACAAACTTCAAAGGCATGAGAATCACAGAATAACTCAAAGTTGACCAGGAGAGTTCCCAAGACATCCAGCTTTCTCTCCAGTTACATCAATGGTTTTATTCTTACGTAAGTTTTAAAACTAAAACTCATTAGACTAAGAGGAATTGAGATGACTGATAGTTTTCATTTGACATAAGCAATACCACATTAAACCTCACTGCACTTAGGAGTTTTGAAAATATATATAACTTCTAAAAATCATCATTTAAAAAAAATCACTCTACATCACCCCTACTTTAAATAAAAGATATTACACCAAAGTAGAGCTTCCTACATTTAAAAAAGGCAGAAAAAGAGGTATGCAATTTCCTTTTAAGTTACTCATTCTGATAAAAAACTTGCACTTTAATTCTCTGTACTGAGCTTATCTAATCACCATGATTATTTTTACACCATAGATGCTTTCCTGAATAGATGATTGCAAATCACATTGAATTTTCTGTGTAGTTGAAGAACTGTCTATTTAATGTAATGACAAATATTTTATACGAAGTGTCACTTTCTAAATTTACCCTAAATTTAAAGTGCAGATTTCAGAAAAATCATGTTTTTAATGTGTCTGTAAGTGATAGTCAAACATAATTTCAGAAACCCCAAATTTTGACTTAAAGGTCAACAAAGATTATATCTTAATTATAGAAAAGAGGCATGACAAATGTTTATTTCCCCCAACCTTTCATATACACACTCCCATTAAGGCAACTTTCAAACTTTTAATCAGGAACACAAACTATTAAGACTAGACGAGGAAAATTAAGGACAGACTATTCAACTTGGAAGTGAGTTTCTATTCCCCGGGTAGAAGAGGAAGATGTGGGAGAAGGAAAAATTTTTCCTCTACCCCGTAGGCTCTTCCAGCTGGTCTAAGAGTTAAATTGATGCAAGACAGATTAACAGGAGAAAATCCAAATTTAATTATGTACCTATGGGGGTTCCATTAGAATATGAAGCCCAAGGACAAGTTGGGCAATTGAAGTTTAGAAGCCATTGGAGAGAAGGAGAGGCGGGGATAGCTTTGGGATTCAAAAGGGAGGAAGGCAATTCACATGGAGATGGAAAAACAAACGTCTCGTAAACACATGTTTGCTGGACCAGGCAGAGACAATGGGGCGCTGAGAGGACTTTGGTCTCCCCAGACTGCAGACTGCTCGACCACACTTAGTCCATATTCTCTACAGATATCTCTGCTGATAGTACTCTTCCTGGACTAGACCCTTTAAATTCTTTTAGGTGGTTAAGGGGGAGGTATAAAGAAGGACTTCCTGAGTCTTTTGTTTCTTAACAACCAGCCCTCAAATAGACACATTTTGGGCGTGGCAAGTTTTGTTCCCCTGCAATGTCAAGCCTGTTGTGCTTTGGTAAGGGTGGCTGCAGCCTACCCAGCCTTTGCAGGCTGGGAGCTGTGAACAAATGTGTGAAGACAAGCTGAAAGGAATTCTTGCTTAGCAAACCACAAAGGGAGCACAGAGGACACTGGTGATTTGCTAAACATTTCTATCCTGCAGCCTAATGCCATGAGCCTGGACTGATACCAATGGGAAGAGTTACTACAGCTAGGAAGGTTTTATACCTGACAGCAAAAGTGCTGTGGCTGTATCACACATGCCTGCTCCCCCTGGCTCAGAAGGAAAGGAGCAGTGAAAGGATTCACGTCTAATAAGCAAAAGAAACATTCTTTTCTTGTTAAATCAAGGAATTGATTTTTTTTTTGTAGGTGGACGGGTGGGAGAAGAGAAGCAAGATCGTCTTAAACTTATCTTGGATTTCTAAGTATTAAAACCCCATGTTCAAGCTGAACACGCACATTATGCTCAACAACCTGACAAAAGCATAGCAGGAGGGGAGCCAGTGTGCTTCTTACAGTAAGGAATGTAGAGAACAAAGTAAGTTTTCATTTTAAGGAGAATCTCAATTTTTTTTTTATACAACATGAGGGACTTTTGGGAGCTGTGGTAAGAGATGGAAAAGAAGTGTCAGCAGCTGAGAGCAACAGAGGAAGAAATACTGTAAGAAATCCACAATGCCATGGCAACTAGTGTGACGTGAACGCCCATTTATAATGAAGTCTGGCCTACGCAGGTGAAAGGAGAACTGAGACTTGAAGGGGACAAAGAGCGGCCAGGCGTGCTGACGGGTTAGCGAGGAAAACCATTTAAAGGAACCACATACAGGAACGCTTGGGCGGAGGCTTCTGGCTGAGCATCTGTGCGACTGGGTTTTGAAGTTCTGAGAACTAAAAGTGGTGCCCCCAAACCTCCTGGGCACAGGCCCTGTTCAGACTAGAAAGTGATCGTGTGTACAGCAGTTTGCATTCAGAGAAGCTGAGTAACTTCAACCCCAGTTAGTAAATCACACATCAGTAGGTCAGAGAAAGGTCTAAGGATTACTTGTCTCTCCGCGCCGAGGTGATGCATTGTGAGGCCGTCTCCGGGAATCAGGAGAGGAGAAAATTCCAACTCTCAGTGTTGAACAGAGCCAGTGAAGGCAGGCAAGGAGCCAGGAGTTGCATTTACCTTGAAAACTGTACTACTTCTTTCTAAAGTACTTTTAATTTAGGGGTGAGAGGCAGAAAAGAGAAAAAAACACTGAAACATAATGAAAGTTTCCATATCCTCTCACAGGAAGAAGAGGAATAAAAGGGAAGATGATGGGAAAAAAACCCCAGAAATTTGCATGCATGCTTAAATTAACGCCTGTAAGGAGGCAAAGCATGAGAAATAGAACATTATGACAATGGGTCTCAACCAGGGGTGATTTTTGTGCCCCAGGGGATATTTGGCAACGTCTGGAGACATTTTTGATGGTCACAATTGGGGGGAAATGCTCTTGCCATCTAGTGGGTAGAGGCACAATACACAGGACAACCTCCCACAACAAGGTACCTGGCCCCAAATGTCTGTGGCTACTGAGAGATGCTGTACTATGACGACACACCTTCCCTAATTTCAAAGGATTATACAATTACTTTTTACACAATTTCATGTGAAACTGCTTCTCCAAAGCCCACAGTTTCCACTATAGGTCACATGGCACCATATATTCAAATCCAACCTGAAATAACCAAACATTTTTGACTTAGGTTATAATGATTTCAAAAAGAAATGCCTACCAAGTAAAGAGAAAAGTACTATTAATATAATGCTAAGACTTTGGGAAACCCAATGCTTTTGGATCAATGCCAAGAACTATGTGAGAGACAGAACAAGGGAGGGAGAGAATATGACAATATTCCTGGCTAGATAAAATAGATGATTAAATAATCTGAATTTTTCTAAAAGGAATGATACATTGCAATGGTCTTCTATTTTCTTTACTAAGTGTAAGGGAAGAAAACTTTATCTATAGAAACTAAAATCTACATACAAATGAAATCTACATACAGACAAGTCACTGAATAAACAATGTCTGAATGAGAATAGCTAATAGGCTGCTTTATTAGCAAAAATAGAAACAACACATTAAATGAAATTTTAAATTATTAGCCTTGTGATATGTATTGTTATTAAAGCTTTATAATGACCACTACATTGGAAAACTGTAACAAAGTTCCGAATGAAACTGCTTCGGGTTACCTAAGTTACTGGAGTTATATTAGCAAATCTTGTTGACAAAACCTTCAAATATATCTGGAATCTGCTTATTTACGACCTCCTTGCTACCGCTCTGGCCCTGCCAGGCAGGACCATCTCCTGTTTCCCTGCTTCCACCGTGGAGCCATTATTCAATACGTTACCAACAAAGCAATGTAGTCCTGTTACCCTGGGAAGTCAGACGTCATCTGTCTTCATTCAAAACTCCCTGGTGAATCCTCATTTCTCTCAGAGTAAAAGTCAAAGTCCCTTCCCTCCTTTCCTCTCTAACCTCCTCTACTAGCCATTCTCCCCTTTCACCTCGGCCACACTTGTCTGCTGGCTATTCTTCAAACGTGCCACTTATGCTTCTGCCTCAGTGCCTCTGCACTGGCTGTTCTGTAACCCAGAACCCTTCTCCTTCAGACGTCAGTTAGCCCTTTCTCTCTTCCATCAAGTCCTTGCCAGATGTCAGCTTCTCAACGTGGCCTGCTTTGATCACCCTATCTATAATTGCAACCCCTTCTCCAGAAGTCCCTGTCCCTTTGGCTGCTCTCTCTTTTTTTCCCCTGTAGTCCTTTCTTTCACCTTCTAACCTACTACACAGTAGAATTATTTATGCTCAGTGAGTAAAATATCTCTCTCCCTGAAAAGAAAGTCAGCTCTAGAGGGACAGTGATTGTGTCTGTTTTGTTCACTGATGTAGCTCTGGTTCCTAGAATAGTGGCCGACACACAGTAGGTACTCAATACATGTTTTTGGATGAGTGTCTTAAGAAAAATATACCCAAATTCAAAATTACCAATTAACTAAATTTGAGTATTACATTTATGCATACAAAATGTATTACAGACTTCAGGTACTGAGATATAAATGATACCAACAAGTGTGTGTGCTCTTGTGTTGACAGTTTGCTTCTCAACTCAATGCTGAATGGTGCCTTTTCTGGTGGTTTCCTCTTACTAATTTGCAGTTTGAGAATTATTCCTTTCTTCCCTTCCTCAGCATGTTTCTGCATGCTTCTTCAAAATTCTTTGACATGTGCCTTAGAGATAATAAAGTAATTTATTAAAATTCAATGCAAAACTCATTTTGAGGCTTTGCACACACTGTTCCTGTTGCTTGAACTGTCCTCTCGTCTCCATGTAACTAACTAGTGACTCAAGGCTAGACTCAAATCTAACTTTCTCCATGAAGTTTCTCTGATTCTGTCTTTAAATGATGTTTCTCACTCCCTACCTTGGATAATAATTATCTGTTTTGCCTGTCTGAGAAGATGGCCACAAAAAAGTTTTCCTATCCTTGTGCATATATGTTGCTCCTCCAACTAAAGGTGCAATCTATTTTTCCTCCTCTTGAATCCAGGCTTCTCTTGTGACATTTTGACTAACAGAATGCATAGGACATGACACAGTGCCAATCCAGGCCTAGGCTTCAAGAGGCCTGGTAATTTTCACTTTTGCTTGTTTCAAGCCACAGGACACTGTCCTGCTAGAAAGGGTGGCCATGTGGAGGAGGGGGAGAGGGAGGGGGAGAGAGAGAGACAGAGACAGAGAGACACAGAGATGTTCTGAATGAGAGATGAGAAACCACAAAGAGGGCCCAGCCAGCTTCCAGGTGTTCTATCCACTTCTGCTGAGATGCCAGAGAAGTAAGTGAAGCCACCTCAGCCAACAGCCTGTGAAACAGAATCGAGCAGTCCCCATCAAGCTCTGCCCAAACTGCAGAATTGAGAGCATATAAATGGCAACTGTTGTTCAAAGTCACTCTGTGTTGTTCTGTAGCAGTTGATAATAGATATATTGCCTCATCTCTCTACTAAGAACATCATGCCTTTAGGGCTACAAGCACAGTATACTGCATGAAGTAGGCACTTGGATATTTGTTGAATAAATCAATCAGAATGTAAATGAGAAGGTGAAGCACAGTACTCAAATATAAACTACTCTGGGATTTTATTTGGTTTTAGATTGTCATTATATCAAATACCATGGCTAATCAAAAGCTGACTGTATTATTGAAAGTATTACAGTAGAGTATGTTGTCAATCATTATTTATTATAAGATGTTGATATAATTACCTTTCAAGAACAGAATTCAAAATAAAATTGCTTCTTACAATTCAGTAACAAAAGCCAAAAAATTTGATTAAAAGATGAGCAGAGGATCTGAATAGATATTTTTCCAAAGAAAACATACCGATGGACAATAGATATGTGAAAAGATGTTCAATATCACTCATCATCAGGGAAATGCAAATCAAAACCACAATGAGATATCACTTCATATCTGTCAGAATGGCTACCATCAAAAAGACAAGAAATGACAAGTGCTGGCAAGGATGTGGAGAAAAGGGAATCCTCATACATTGTTGGTGGGAAAGTAATTGGTGTATCCACTATAGAAAACAGTATGGAGGCTCCTAAAAATACTAAAAACAGAACTACCATAGGATCCAGCAATTCTACTCTGGGTATTCATCTGAAGAAAGCACACTAATTCAAAAAGATATGTGCACCCTCATGTTCACTGCAGTATTATTTATAATAGCCAAGATATGGAAACAATCTAACTGTCTATTGATGGATGAATGGATAAAGATGTCAGGTATATACACACATACATATATGTATATAATGGAATACTACTCAGCCATAAAAAAGAACGAACTCTTGCCACTGTGACAACATGGATGGATCTTGAGAGTATTATGCTAAGTGAATAAATCAAATATAGAAAGACAAATACCTTATGATTTCACTTATACACTGAATCTAAAAAACAGGACAAATGAACAAACAAGACAAAACTCATAGACACAGAGACCAGAATGGTAGTTGCCAGAGAGGAAGGGGGTTGAGGGGGACAAAATGGGCAAAGAAGGTAAGAGATACAGACTTCCAGTCATAAAATAAATGTCATAGGGATATAATGTACAACATGGTGACTGTAGTCATTAATATGATACTGCATATTTTGTAACTCTGTATGGAGACAGAGGGTAACTAGACTTATTGTGGTGATCATTTCAGTGTATACAATATCAAATCATTACGATGTACACCTGAAACTGTTATATGTCAATTATACCTCAATTTTAAAAAACTGCCTTTTTTACAAAAGTATTTTTAACACTATGCTACTTTATGAATTAAGAATCTGTTTTATACATTTTCAGCTTTCAAATTGTCATTTTGTCATTATATATAAGGAGATATATTTTACTCTGTATATATTCATTTTCTCATATTAATTAAATGCAAAAGAATAACAGCACACTGCTATCACTAACAATTTTCCTTTTATCTTTCTATACTTCTTATTCTCTTTGCATGATTGAAGAACACTTCCTTTTAAAAGTGCTTTGTATCCATGGGGTTGTTTAGTGTTGAGTGGCAATAATAACAATATCATTTTCCTATCACCACATTTGAAAAGAATAAACTATTTTACAACTAATTTACACTAATGTGTATTTTGTACATTTCTCCAATGATTTTTCATCGCTACTGGAGCATTCCACTAGATTGGTTTGGAATTGCTCATGCTTTCCTCAGCTTTTAATCACAAGAATTTCAGTTAAAATTTCCCGAACGTTATAGAAAATTTAACTAAACTCTAGTTGATTTTCTTAACCATTAAAACACATCGAAGAAGTCAGGCCTTTGATAATACATCTCGAGGAAAGGAGAGCACCATGTCTGTGGTGCTGCGGGTTAGAGAGAGGCCAGTGACCAACAGAGGCCAGCAGAGCGGGAAAGTGGGAACATGGCCAGACACAGTGCAGGGGCGCTCAGTGACTCAAGGCCCAGAAAGGGGCGAGGCATCAGGAGGAAGGCCCGCTGGCTTCCTTCCTTGCATGCCCCCATAATCGGCCTGGTACCCTTATGAGCCAGGCACTGACGTTCTCATGAACTTGATACTGGGCTCAAACAAGCACAAAGACTGAATAACGGTAATATGCATCTTCTTAAGGGTACAAACTATATTACATTTATAATTATAATTTCAGACCATGTTTAAAAACAGTCTGCAAAGAAAATACAATGCTGACTATTCTACACTGCAACATTATGAAAACATAAGTGTGTGATGAACTTTTACTATATAAACCAAATTCTGATTTTCCCTCCAATTAACTTAGTATGAGATATTGTTTGATTCTTCCTATTTCTTGGGTTTTCCATTCCTCTCTTAAACACAAAATGGCAAAAGAGGAATAACAGAATTTTACAATACTTATACATTTTAATGAAAATAAGGAAATTGAAATGATAAAAGTGTTCCTATTAAGAATTAGTACAACTCTTCAAATATACACCAGTTAAGCAAATTTTTATTTGTAAGTAAAATTAACTTAAAGATGCTGTTCATAAGAACATTAAAGAAAAATTTCTGATTATTATCATTGCTATAAGTCAGTTTCTATCCACAAACATTAAAGTTAGTGATAAAAATGACTTACCTTCACATCCCTGTGAATTATGTTATTATCATGACAATAGCGTAGAGCTTCCAGTATCTGTCTCATGTAATGACTGTAGAAAAACAAAAGAAAGCTAAAACTGTAAAAAACCTTTTATTTTTAAAACAATGTCCATTGCTTGTAACTCCTACCTTCGTATTTGCTGCCCTCGAACACTTTTTGTTTGAGTAGACAGGACTAGTGGAATGTGTAGCTCAGTGATGAAAAAGTTGGCAGACTCTTAAGTTTATGAGCTTATGAAGAAATAATGTGTTCTACATTTTCTAAGATACCTAAGTCAAAAGAATTTCACACAGTTCTTAAGTAAAATACCTCTGCAAACTACAAATTCAAACCGAAAACATGAAAAATAACAGTTCTCTGACACTGAGTTAATTCTACTTAGTTACACTGGATTGCTATGAGGTGACCAGTGCTCACAGCTACACCAAGGATTCTGACTAAAGGGGTAGGAGCCTTTTATCTGCCAGCAGAGAGAGGTTAGCTCTCTGTCTTATTTCCATTTAGCTCTAAGGACAAACAAGAGAAAAGAACCCCCTTATGTTGACTTTATTTTTTTTTTTTTGCAACATAATCAAGGTTTAGTTGGGGTATCCTTGAATAAAGCAGAGTTCTTCTGGGCCTAAGTCCTAGGAAGTCCTAGGAACTCCTCAGAGGCCAGCAGGGTCCGAACGAGGCTCCTCACTGGGTCCAGATGAAAAACAAAGGAGGAGTTAGCATTTTAAAGGACAGTCCTTAAAACATGGTAACAGGGTCAACTAGCCATAGGGTGTGACAAGAGTAGTTCATTCAATATTGTTTCAGAATTTACTTCAACCCCCTTCCCTCAATTCTAAAGTTCTTCTTCTATAATCCCACACTTTTTCTTTCTCTGAGGGTCCTTTTCATCTTTCTTCCCTTGAATTTTACTCCCTTCATATCTGTCCTTTCCCCCCATTATCCCTCTTGCCTTCTCATTTCCCTCTTGTCCTTCCCAACCAGCCATGACACAGAAATGCAATATACTTAACATTATTGACTGTATGGCATTTACTGAAACTAAATAATTTAATGGTACTTCCTCATGACCTTGTGTGTGTGCTTGTGACTCAAGACCAAAAAAATTTTCCCCACTCCTGTTGTATAATTAAGAGATGTTTCCATCAAGTTACTTCTTTGGTATGCTACTATCTAACCAAACGCACATGAATGTCCCTCTAATTAGCATATGCATTATTTCATGTATTAGAATTGATCTGAAGGTTCCATTTCTAAAATGAAAGGTAGGGGTAAAAATCCCCCAGGTCTTTGTTTCTGTACTTATTACTGTCTCCTCACTATTGGGCTCTAAGCAGAAAGAGCTAGGCTCATGAAGTCCTTAGCTGTGATGTTCAGTTTTTCTTACTTCGCAAATACATAGAGGGGTCGTGGTCATATACTCTTTGCCTGGGCCAGAGCAGCTGTAATTAAGTTTTTGTTCAAGTCAGGGATTCTTAACTGGGTGGTATGGCCCATTCCTGGTTCAAATTAGGCTTTGGAGGATCTGTGATCCCCTGAAATAGCAGAGACAACAAATGCGAAAGTGCTTTGTAAACTCTAAACCGTGCTACAAAAGTTGTCTATTATCATCAAATTCAGTCAAAGATTTCACAACAGCCTACTTGTGCATCTAGATGTGAACACTGGAATGGTAGGTATGTTTAAGCTAGGTCATGTGTCCAACTACTTTGGATACTTAGTCCTGAGACAGCCACTTATATCTTTAATCTGAGGAAAACTCTTATCTCAAAGCCTTATTAAAAAAAACAATGAATGAGCATTTTTAAAATCTGAATATCAGAGTATTCAATTACTTGACCCAAATATACGTACCTACTAGAATCTCTGGGGTGTGTGGAGGGAGGGTAGAATTTTTTTCTTCCCAAATATTATAGATTCAAACTGATCTTCCTCCACCCTCCCAGTCAGGACCCCGGGAGGCTGTGCATGAGAACAGTGTGCAAGGAGAAGAGAGAGCCTAAATCTACCCACACGTTCTAGACAGTTGCTGACTAAACGTTAGCCCAAAAGTTTCATTTCGTGAAGCATCATGGTGGCCTACGCTTTCAGAGAAACTCAGCAATATCTATGTTTGTCCCCATCCCTAAGGATCAGGAATGGTAACTCCATGGGAAAAAGAGCTGGCCAGCAATCCACTCACTTCCTTTGGACAGAAACATTTTGGGGGTGGAAGAAAAGAAGGGCGGTGACTCAGTCTACTCTCTTTGGCAACTCTGGGTAAGAAGACCAATGCTCTTTGCTAGGCTGAAGAAACCTTATCTCTGGAATTCCCTTAACAGAACATCCTTGGCTAAGGATTACCTATGATAAATAGAACCCAGGATCCCTGAGGCATGGATGGCTTCCTGGAAGAAGTCATGTAAACTGTATGACTCTCTGAGGTATACAATGGAGATGTTCCACAATTGAAATGCTCCCCAGTGTGTGACATCTCACAAACCTCATGTAAAGACCTCATCTATTCTGGGCCAGACGGGCACTCCCGATGCAGGGAGGAATGAAGTGAGGAGCTGCCCTTAAAAGGCCCAGATCTCTCTCTGCTTCAGCTGAGGCTTTTGATTGCTTTTATCCTTATAATTGTTTAATAAAGCCTGCTACTAGGTAAGACTCTCACTTTGATTTGTGAGAGTTTGATTTGATAACCTGCTCCTGTATGTTAGCTCACTCCACAACTCACCACCTCTGAAAGAACAGAGGGGAGCACCAACAGGGCTGTGAGGACTGAACATGGTTTCCTTCCCTGCCGTGCTTTGCTACTCCTCTTGAAGCTCAGCCAGTTGGAGAAAAGCACAATCAATTTGATTACTAGGTGTCTCAGAGTCTCCTGGCAGTTGGTCTCACTAGAATAACCGATGCAAGCTGAATTTCCCAACAGTGCATCACAGAATCAGAGAGGGGAAGGGAGAAGTCATCTGGTTGGACACTGTAAACCAAAGGAAGGATTTACGTGCCCTTGTTTACATGGTGGCTGGTACTCTGCAATATGGCACGTACCTAATCATACTTTCTGAGGCTGCCCTCCTTTGTCATTTTTTGGAAGGGTTTTTAATAAGTTGTGTCAAGCCTCTCTGCAGTGTCACTTACTGGTCCCAGCAGTACTCTTTTCCAGTCCATTCTGGAAAGTTCTTTTCATAAACCACCATTTTAACAGCAAATATGGGTGGATTTTAAAATCAACAGGCTTTTATCTTGATGTATATAAACATCTATCTTCTCTATAAATCTCAAGATTGAGAGACCTCAAGTGATCTCACTGTATGACATCACCTCTACACACTATTCTCCCCATTCTAACACCTAGCACAGCGGCAGAGACAGGCTCGAAGTTAAGGAAAAGCAATAGGGATGAATGGGGAATAAAGCAAAATGATACTGGTTTAACATCAACCCTGATAGCCTATATGCCAGGTACCCGCATGTTTTTGTGGTTCAAAAAGGAAAGTCATCTTTCTCCAGCGAGTTTCACTGTTTTGCAAAATCAACATTCTGAAATTTTAGTTTTTCCCTATTTGATGCTGCTGTTGAAAGATATCAATATGGGAAAGGGAAAGTACAAAATTCAAATTCTTGACATGTAAAAGTCTGAGAGTTTCATTTAGTCAGATAAAGTGGTTTACCACAATGCCATAAGAAAAATCAAGATAGCACTGGCTATTTTTGGTATTAAAGAATGGTTTTAATTCTGAAGCACAATAAAAAATAAACAGTTTGAATTGTGAGAAGAACTGAAAACAATATAAATGGGATTTTTTTTTAAAAGAAGAAAACTCTAGAATGTGCTTTAGTGAATGACACAAAAGAAAAAAGGATATTTAGCCTCAGTTCTACCATGAATAATATCAGGAGTTTAAATAAGTAAAGTCAATATATATAAAATCTCATTTGCTGCTTCTTCCTAGCTCCAAGAATACAAAACAGCAGCTACCTAAAATTGCACATATTCTTTATCTTGTGTTATAGCTATGGCTGCTTCACCTCCTGAGAGGGAGGCCCTGGCTCTTCAGCTAGAAGGCAGGGCAAAGAATCTGAAGAGTGTCAAGGCATTCTTAGCTCAAAGTCGCACGAGTAGTGTCTTAAGTTGTTTTCAGTCATATCTGTCCATTGTGCCACAATTGTAAAAAGAATGATAGAAGGGAAAAAGTTATAGTCATTTCGTCGTATCTGTCTCTCAAATGGTAGAAATTTTTAATAAATCCTAATGGGTGTGTAGGTTTGAACCCTTCAACATATTATAGTTGGCTGATGAGGGATACTGTATCCTATGTATTAAAAGGCAACCTACTGGAGTAGGTATTTGTGATGTGATTGAGTATCACCAAAGCAGAAAGCTGTGCTGCTCTAAATCTGTCAGCAAGTGGCCCATGCATGGCTCCTGTGATTTTTCATATTAAATCTTTACTTTGAGTCACTAGTTCTTGTAAGAACTCCTCCACTTAGAACAATGGTGGCCATCTGACTGGGAGATCACACACTGGCCTGAAGCAAATGTATTCAGCAGAAAAATTGTGCTTTTATTTCTGTTCCTTTTACTGTTCTGTGCTTTTTCTCAGATTAACTGGTCACATAACAATTTGCTATCACTAAAAGGCAAACTGAAGAACTAATCAAGCACATTTGCCAAAAAGCAAAAATCAAACACAAACAAAAAACCCAAGTTTAATTCTAGACAGTTTCTGAGCTATCAAATTCCTCCTTGTATAAAGGTCATCAAAAATGGGAAAAATAGCAGTAGTGATGTTAAACTGTAAGCTCATACAAATACATAAATTCATTGTTCAGTATTTTGCATTTCCAGTCACCGTCTGGCTCCACTAAAGCACATTAAGAGACATGCTCCTTGTAAGAAAGAGTGCCCGTATGGTCGTCATCAGTTCAAAGAGCAGTCCATGTCATGTGATTTCTCTGTCATTTCCTTCTTTGACTTCTACCTTGACTTCTGGGAAGTTCATACAAATTACTTACCTGGCTACAGCTTCACTGTATACAAAACCAGCGTCAGCTCGCTTTACGATCTCAAAACACAGATCCGCTCCATCCATACTGTGGAGAAATGTGAAAAAGAATGTAAGAAAAGGAAATTCCGGGAAGAAAACACTGAAACTGATTACACTGCAACTAAATTATTAGTTGATTTACAGCTAAAGGTTGTAATAAATTATTCAAATCTTTCTTTTGATGAAAAATAGACATAAAGTATTAGGACATTATAACCATCTTAATGTTGAAAATCTACAGGAAAATAAACAGGAAGAAAAAGCAAATGGTAGCATCAAATAACAGAAGGCATAGAAAATTGTCTATACATTTTCTTTAGGTTATAACAAAAAGTCTCAGGAAAGAGAAATGTTGGGGGTTGTGGGCATATTTTTGAATCAAATTCTGAAATTATCTATATCTAGTCACATCATGTAACATTTTAAGAATACAACAAGGATTCTAAAAGATTTTGCTATAGTTATCACCACTAAATGGGAGTTCAAGATATTTACTGTGAAAGGAAAAAAATTAGCTAATCCATGATTTAGTTTTGTTTATACTTCCATTACCAAAGTTAATAGTTACAAACATATTCTAACACGCTGATGTGTTGGTGACAGTGTTACTACCTTGCCTCCAAACATAAAATGGTTCTCTAGTTCTCACCAGGTCAGTAAGTCCTCTTGCTGTTTCAGCCATACTGTGCTTCTCCCACCTACCCCGTCCAATGACTTTTCACCCTCTAGGCATATTAGTCTTATTACTATTCCCTGAATATACTATTCTCTTTTTTTTACCACATGCTTCAGTATTTATTGCTTCTCACCTTTAAAACCTACTTTAATTCAAGGTTCCATTCCAATCCCACCTTCCCTAGGAAGCCCCCTCAATGATTACCAGCCACATTAAGGCTTTCTTTTGCTTAAATTCTTTACAACCCTATAGAGCCCATATAATAATAATTAGCACTTACATAGAAACATATTTATGTGTACACACGAAACTTTTGCCAGATCATTACATACATTAATTAGCTAATATTTTCATAAATGCTTTAGGGCTTATAAAGTGATTTCAAATCCAATATCTCATTTATTTAGTAGCTCAGGCTCTAAAATAGCTGTTGCAGGCATTACACTGAGGAAATAGAGACTTCTAGAAGGGAAAGCAAAGGAACTAGCTCTTCACTACTATTACTAATAATTAATAACTCATTAGTTAATAATAATAATGAACAA
Organism: Vicugna pacos; assembly: GCF_048564905.1. Lineage (NCBI taxonomy): Eukaryota > Metazoa > Chordata > Mammalia > Artiodactyla > Camelidae > Vicugna > Vicugna pacos. The sequence goes on from NC_133023.1 coordinate 32,251,070, forward strand.
TCATTACTAATACCACTATTTGGCAAGCACTATGGGAAGCATTCCTCGTTATATCTCCCTTCATTCTTACATCACCCCATGAGGTCAGCATCCTTCTCATTCTCAACTAATTTGTCTAAGAGAGTCGACAAGTATGTGACAGGGACAAAATTCAAATTCCTATTTCTATTTAATGCTCTTTCCATTATCTACAGCTACACCTACCAGGTGTGTAAGGAACAAATGTACATATTCAAGATCAACAGTTCAACAACAGTGTAAAGTTCTAAAGAACAAATATATTTTATACTTTCAACACAGTCCCACCTAAAACCCAGAATACTAAGCACACAGTTAATATTTGATGAATGATTATATTACTTAAATCTTGGTGTGGTCTCACATAAATGAAAATACTTTTATATTTATACAAAGCTTACAAATTTTACCTAGTTTCCATTTCATAGCTAATGTCAAATAGAATTCTCCAAATTAATTTTTATGATGGTTCAGTCTACTCTGAAGTATGGCAGTACCCATTTTCTGTCATTACAAATAAAGCCTGGATGAACATGACCACGTCTTTCTGAACAACCCTGATCATATGCTATAGTACAAGTCCTACAAGCGGAACTGCTAGAGCAAGGGGCATATACAATAATACTTCAAAAAATTTAAAAAAATTTTTTTATTTGACTGAGTTATAGTCAGTTTACAATGTTGTGTCAATTTCCGGTGTAGAGCACAATTTTTCATACATGAATATACATATATTCATTTTCACCGTGGGCTACCATAAGATCTTGTATATACAATAATACTTTAGATACACACATTATTAGACAAATTTTACCAACTTATACTGCCACTAGTGAATGTGAAAATGTTCTATCTTCTACCTTGCCTCTACTCGGATGACTACTCTTTTTAATCTTTGCCAATCAGATAGGAGGAAGAAAAAGTCACTCATGATTGCTCTCATTTGCATTTTCTTAATTACTAAAGAGGCTGAATAGTCTTCACTGCTTTGTATTTTGAGGGGAGAAAAAAGCACCATTTTTAAAGCTGGCTGCAGTTTAGGCTGGTTGGTTATCTATAAGGACCAAAATCACCTCCTAATGAGGGAATCACAGTTTTCTTTAGGCATTTTTCTCTTTTAATTGCAGAATGCAAGGATAAGCACTATTCAACTTAGATAAGAAAAGAGGCAAAGGAGAGCGGTAAATTGATTGTACCATAGAGCAGTAAGAATCCGTAGAGCTAGAGGAAGGCTTTTATGGAGGCACCTGGAAGGGGGAAAAAAGTCTTGGGGTGGGAGAAGATAGTAAAGTGGTGACAGGCCAATACTTAAGGAGTGAAACCGTCAGTGAGCAGTAACTGGAAATCACTTACTGCCTTGTGCTACAATTACCAGCATGAATCGATCCATTTCTCCTGGTCATATCCGAAATACTAGTACTTGAAATGACAATTTCTACATGTGTATATACACATACAAGTGCACTGTTAGCTTTCTACTCTTTCTCACTGTCTGTTCTTGTATCTAGTCCCATATCATTATAAATCTGTAGTAGTGTATTCTTATATATGGCAAAATAAGTCTCATTTCATTATTATCCTTCATCAACATTTTCTTCTTTATTTTTTCTCCCAGTTGAACTTTGAAATCAGTTTCTCAAGCACTAAAATCTTTTTCTATCTTGGCTGAGATAGCATTACATTTATAGATAAACTTGTAGAAATGAACATTTTCCTAATATTCTCATCGATGAACATGATATATCCCTCCAATTCCTTTTGTTTCTAAGTTATAGTTTTAAGGCTTTTTTCATACTGGTTCCAAATATTGATTGTTCAGTTTCCCCCACAAGGCATTTTATATATTTAGTTGCTATTATAAATGGGATCTTTTGGCCATGACACATTTTCAAATACAATGGTTCATAACCAGGGGTACCAAATGACCTGTGCAACTTTAAAAATATGCAGGTGTGCTCTCTGAGGGATTAGTCTGAAAGTTATTACCGTGCAAGTAATTTTCTATTATTAAAGCTATTTAGTTATTTGTAACATTGATATTAAAGTAAAAGAGGCAATCCATTAATTTTAAATTTTATGATACAGAAATAAAAACTAAAAATACTATTATTTATGAAAATTTTATTCATCACAGAAACTTAAACTATACATATTCATAACAATACAATCCCAATATAATAACCTCAAAGAAAAGCTTGATGTCTCAATTCTTTGATAAACTTTATTTGATAATCTAATGCTTCAAAAAACAATTATAAGACTCCTTTAATTGCTTTTCTCTTTGGTTTCCAATCTTAGGGTGTTTCTGGACCTGCCAAGAAGCTTCAAAAAGCATGTTCTGAATTTTCCTAGTTGGCTCCATTCTGAGGGAGTGAAATGAAAGGGAGAAAAAACACTGCTATGGAAGAGCATGGGGGAATGCTTCCATACTATATGCAGAAAAAAACTACTGGAGGTTTACTTCGAATTGTGAAAAGTGGTGAGATTATGAATGATCTTAGCTGTCCCCCCTTGCATTTGAATTAAAAAATTTTCTAATAAACATGTATTACTTATAAAATTTTAAAAACATATCCAAAACAAATGCTGCAAACAAAACAGAGCACAGGTCTAGAGGCTCAAGCTATGGCTGGCTCTATGTTGAAGGGATTAGAATATATTACCCCAAATATGCCACTTCAGCATAGGATTATTTTCAGCTGAAGGCAACTGAAAAACAGCAGACACAGGAAGAACTCTTCACTCTCCTCCATTCTGTCTAAAAACAGGACATAAATTTTCCTTCATAAAGGTGACATAAATTTCCTTTTGTAAAGGTGTTCCCCTCTCCTGTACCAGGAAGAAGAAAACTACTTTTATCTGCATAACAAACCTTACTAAACAACTATTTACCATACTTTTCCTGGTCATCTTCCAACAATTTACCCCCAACCTCGGGTGCCCAAACTGTCCCTTCTTTCCTTTGTCTAGTCTCTTCATTTTATCTCTCTTTGTTAAAATGGTATATAAGCCTCTGGGTCTAACTGCCTCTGTGGCTTTTGCTTTTTTTTTTTCCTGTGAGCACCACCCCCTGCCCCCACTGCCATGTGCATATGAAAATTTTTTCTTCTGTTAATCTGTCATTTATCAGTTTAATTTGCAGGCCTATGTACCTAACGTAAGAGTGTAGAGGAAAGGTTTTCTTCCCTCCTCTATGATGTATTCTATAAAAGCAGAGAAAGAAGGGGCTTGTAGGAGACTAGCACCCGATTGCACGAAGAAGTGCTTCTCAAATTAACTGCGGTAAAGGACTAGTTTTTCCCCCTCAAGTATATTAATAACTAATATTTTATAAAATACAAAATCATGTACTATGATTTCACAGCAATGTCAAATTGCTCTAATATTTTCTAGATGTTTATTCTCAATTTGTTCTTATCTCATAAAGTGGTAATGGCTGGTAGACTGGAATTTGTCCACAAACTATTCCTCGTGGAACACTGTAACAGACAGACCAAATCTGGATTTCTCTGACTAAGTAACATTTCTTCTGAAGGTGACAAAAACAAAACTAGATGAAATTAAAAAAATTCTTTTCTAAGCACTAAAGCATTAATAGGACAATAAATGAAAAACTACCTAGTGAGAACAGAGAAAGGATTAGAGCTCAAAGAGGTGAGCAAGAGTGGCTTCTGTCCTAGGGAGAAGGTGATGCTATGGAAAGAAGGCTGCTGCGGGGAGGGGGGACTTCAGTTTGGGGGAATTTTGGAGAAGTAGAAGGGGGCAGTCAAATGGAGACTGACAGGGTCTAACTGCTTTTGCACCAGGGTGATCCAAGACAAGAGACAGAGCTATTCTCCTGGCACACCCCAGAAGAGCCCGTCAAAGGCTACAGCCCTGATAAAACAGCTGATACTGCACACTGGAGTCATAAAGAGTTGTATTTTGAAAACTGGGGTATAGAATACATTCTGGTGTGTCTTATTGGTAGCACAGAAAACCTCCAATGCTTACTAATCATGGAAATAAAAGCTGAATTTAAAAACTTCAGTAAGAAACCAGAAATTATCAGAAGTGACACTACAGATGTGAAAAAGCAGCAAGTAGAAATTTCAGAATGGAAAAATATAAAGTCAAAATTAAGAATTTGAGATTATTTAGTCAAAGAGAAAATTAGTAAGCCAGGAGATAATCAGATTGAAGCATGGAGACATAAAACATGGAAAATATAAAAGTGAAGATAAGAAATCTAAAGGATTATAGTGAGAAAGTCAGCAAATATTTTATTGAAGTTTCAAAAGTAAAAAGAAAATGGAGCAGAAGCAATACTGAAAATAAATGGTTGATAATTACCCAGAAATGACTGAAGATACCAATCCACTGATTTGAGAAGCCCAATATACATCAAGCAAGATAAAGAAAAAAACATCTATAGTTAGATACATATCAGTGAAAACTGTGGGAAACCAAAGAAAAATATAAATTCTCAAAAACGTGTGAAAGAAAAAAATGGACTATTAGACTGACAGTGGACGTTTCAGTAGCAACATTGGAAGCCAGAATACAGTTGAAAGATATCTTAAATCAGAAAAACTGCCAACCTAAACTTCTCACTAAAAAAACATTTAGAGGGTGGAAATAACATTTCTTTCAAATAAGCAAAATACCAAGACAATTTGCCACTGGCACACCCATCCCTAAAGGAAATATAAAATATTCCTCAGGTAGAAGAAAAAATGAAGTCAAATGAAAACACAGATTCAACAAGGCATGAAAAATATAAAATGTGGTTAAACATATAGGTGACTCTAAATGAACAATGACTGTATAAAAACAACTATTTTCTCAGTCTCTCTCTTTAGAAAGAGACCATATAAAATAGTAACTATTGATGGGGGGGTAGAGGTATATGGGGGGAGGAAGGGGATTGACTGATTTTAATAAAAATACTTGACAACAATAACTTATAAGTCAGGAGCAAACTGTAATTTCTAAGGTGACCAATAAGTTCTCTAACTTTTTGATGTCAGGGCCCTTTTCTACTCATAAAGATTACTGAGAACCCCAATTGTGTTCATGTGGATTTTATTTATCAATATTTGCTATACTAGAAATTAAAATCCAGAAATGTAAAAAATATTTATTTTAAAATAACAATAACCCATTACATGTTAACAGAAATAATTTTTTTCATGAAAAATAATTATGTATTTTAAAGCAAAATAAACTTAGAAAAGTGGCATTGCTTTATATTTTGCAAATTACTTTCATTTATGGTTTAATAGAAGACAGCTAGATTCTTTTATCTGCTTCTACATTCATGTTACAATGTTGTTATATTATTATGTAACATGTTACAATGTTATTTGGTTGAAGTTAATGAAGAAAATTAGGCCTCACACAGATATATAATTAGAAGAAGAAGGTATACTTCAGTAGCCCTTGAAGATACTTGTGAATATTCTTTGATGCTACACCAAGACTCAAGAATGGGTAGTTTCTTAAAGGTAAATTGCAGTGTGGAATCTGAAATCACAACAATGAATTTTTTGTACTCTGTTACATTAATCCATTGTTCTGCCTTGTTCTTTGAATAGATCTTTTACCTGCGCATGACTTTGTAACATCATGCATTAGTCATTTGAAAAACACTGGTCCATTGAGTTATACAGTTTCCAAATACTGACACATTCAATTACAGGATATCAAAAAATCACATTCATTAATACCATTGATTACATTAGAAACATTCTTTAAGTCCTGGGAAGCTGTTAAGCGCACAGTGGCAGATATAAATTTTCCAAAATTCTCATTTTCACTTGAAAATTTGAATTTCATCATTGGCAACAACTACTGTGAGTTATTTCTCTGGAAGCAGCAGGCTCACTTCATTCATTTTTGATTGAATGTCCATTGCATATTTAAGTCTGAGTTAAGTCTGATCATTGTTTGTTAGTCATTTTTTCAAGTAAAAATTATGTTACACACACTCTCACACTAAATACTAGTTCAGTTTATAACTCAAGAAATTGTACAAATGGATTTCTGAGACCCAACAAAATTTAAAGGACTGTAAGCATTTGGGGTATGTTTCCTGATCACGGTTACAGCTGTGTTAGAAATAAACAAAATAACTAGAAAATCTCCAAATGCTTGGAAATTGAGAAACACATGCTAAATAATCAAGGAGAAATCACACTGAATATTAAAAAGTATTTCTAATCATGATAATGAAAACAGTACATATAAAACTTGTGTAGGATTGAGGCATTACATTTCAAGATTGGGGTGTTGCCGTTACTAGACCCACAAATATAGAAATGGCTGAAAGGAGGAGTTGGGGCATAGGTCCAGTCTTCCAGTATGAGAAGCTAGCTAGCCACACACACACACACACACACTCCTCACTGGTTGAAGAAATTTTTCCTGCATCAGGTAATTCACTGTTGACAAAACAAATACATCAATACAGCCTTTCCAATGGTGGGCGATTTTATAATGCTTGACAAAGGCCTTAAAAATGTTACATGTCCTTTGACCCAATAATTTCATCACAAGGGAAATAATCAGGGATATTTGCCAAGTTTTAATGACAAGGGCTTATATAGCCATTTATAATAGGGAGAAGTTGGAAACAACCTAAATGCCAATCAATAGAAAAAAAGTTAAATAAATTGTGGTCAATCCACATAGTGGAATATTATGCTGTCATTAAAATGATGCTATGTCAGTATATTTATTGATATAGAAAGATGTTCACAATATAGTAAGATGTATAAACACATATATGCATATCTGTGTATATGCAGATGCACTGAGACATTTTTAGATATTACAACAGGGTGTTAAAGAGTGAGTGGGTAGCACTGTGTTGGGATTGTTTGTTTTTTTTTTTACTTTTTAAAAATGAACAGGTATGTACAGCACAGGGAAATATATACAAGATCTTGTGGTAGCTCATGGTGAAAAAGAATGTGACAATGAATATATGTATGTTCATGTATAACTGAAAAATTGTGCTCTACACTGGAAACTGACACAACATTGTAAACTGACTATAACTCAATAAAATAAAATTTAAAAAAATGAACAGGTAGTACCATTTTTGTTATACTAAAAACAGTTCCAAATGTTAAAAAAAAATAAAACATCCCTTCAAAATGTAGCTAAAATAGTTATTTACAAGGCAGTTTGTATCCATAAACTTATGTTTTAAAACTTTTAAATTATGTAAATTTAACAGAAACATTACAAATACTGATGTAAAATAAGAGAAGCTGACATCAGTGACATTCTATCAGGAGAAATTTTTTAAGAGAAGAGCAAATTAAATACAATGAAGGTAGAAGGAAATAATGAGCAGAAATTAAGGAAGAAAAAACAACCAAACAGCAAAAAACAAAGCAAAAAAATAGGTTCTTCAAAAAGATTTATAAAACTGAACTAAAAAATCCCCAACATTTGAAAAATGAGCAATACACTTTTATTACACAGATCTCAGAATAAATCATTAGAAAATAAGGAAATATCTTAAACTAAATACAAAAACACATCAAAACTTGTAAAATGCAGGTAAAGTAGTACTTAGAGGGAAATTTACTGCTATAAATGCATATATCAGAAAAGAAGAGAGGCTCAAAATTTATAAGCGTCCATCTCCATAAGTTATATAAAGATCATCAAATTAAACTCAAACAAATTAGAAGGAAATAGGACAGAAATTAATGAAATGGAAAACAAACAGATATTAGAGGGATTAACAAAGCTAAAAGTTATTCCCTGTGAAATGATGAATCTTTGGCAAGACTGATTAAAAAAAAAAAGAGAAGATACATACAGAAGCTATACTAAGAATGAAAAGGGAGGTATCATTTCATATCCTGCAGACATTAAAAAGATGATATCAAAACTTTATGCCACAAATTTGAAAATGTATACAAAATGGACAAACTCCCAGAAAAATAAAACTCATCACTACACAAAAAGAATTAGAAAACCTGAGTAATTCTTTACTGATTAAAGGAGTTGAATCAATAATTTAAAACTTATTGGTATAAAGAACTCTAAGTCTAGATGACATTTCTGACAAGTTCTACTGAACATTTTGAGGAAATATAAAATGAATATAAAGCAGGAACAGTTTCTAACTCATTTTATGAAGCTAGCTTAACCTAGATACTAAAACCTGTTAAGGACAGCATGAGAAAATTAAAGGACAATCTCACTAATGAACAGATGCAAACAAGCCAAATAAAACATTAGCAAACCAAATCTAGAAATATTTTAAAAACTACATCAGGACAAGCTGGGTTTACCAAAGCAATGCAAAACTGTTTTAATATGTGGAATTCAATTAGTAGAATTCTGAACATTGAGCTAGATCAAATAAGAAAAAATTATGATCATCTCAATAAATGCCAAAAACATTTAATTAAACTATGTATTTAAACCTTAAGAAATTCATAGGTCAAGAACAAGACAAAAATGTCCACTCAAACAACTTATATTAACAATGTTCTGGAGGTCCTAGACAGTGTAGTAAGGGCAAGATAAAGAAATGAAATGTTGGGGGGAGGGTATAGCTCATGTGGTAGAGCACATGCTTAGCATGCATGAGGTCCTGGGTTCAATCCCCAGTACCTCCTCCAAAAAATAAATAGATAATAAACCTAATTACCCCCCCCAAATGAACAACAAAAAAATAATTTTTTAATTTAAAAAAATTTTTAAAGAATTGAAATGTATAAGAAAAATGAAGAAATAAACTGTTATTATTTACATATGGTATAACTGTATATACAGACTATTCTAAGGTAAAATTAAAACTAGTCAGAATTCAGCCAAATCATTATAAACCACATGAAATTTTTAAAGCATCTTTTAAAGACGTAGAAAGAAATTTAATAAAAACATGCACAGAACTTCTAGGGAGAAAAGTATGATATTTATTAGCAGAAATTAAGTAACTAAAATAAATGGAGAGAAAAATTACCCTGTTCAAAGACTGAAGTCTCAATATTATCAATAGCTGATCTTTCCCAAATTGAAGCATAAATTGAATGGAATTCCAATCAAAATTCCAACAGGTATTGTAGAAACTGTCAAACAGAATCTAAAATGCACATGGAACTGCAAAAGGACAAGACGACCCAAGATATCTGGGGAGAATAATGAGGTGGGAAGATCTGTTCTACTTGATTACAAAATTCTATAATGTAAAGCTTAGTAATTAAGGCTGTATGATATTGACACTAGGACAGACAAACAGGACCATAGAACATAACAGCAAACCTAGAAACAGATCCATACATAAATAGATGCTTGATTTATGACAAAAAGCAGCCTGCAGAGTATTGGGCAAAGACAGCCTCTTTAAATGTGCTTATGTGCACCAGACGTGTACCTGAGTGTTTCCAGCAGCACTGTTGTTCACAATAGCCACTAGGTGTCAACAACCCAAATGTCCATTGGCAGTGGAATGGATACAACAGTGGTATATTCACAAAATAAAATACTACACAGCAATCAAAAGAAATTAACTACAGGTACACAAAGGAATTCAGCTAAATCCTTAAGAAGCAGACACAGCAGAATACATTTAAATTGTATGATTTCTTTTATATATAGTTTAAAAACAAATAATCTTATTTGGTTGTATTAAATAATTAAACCTAGTATTTACTGAGTGCTTACTATGTGACAGGTATTTTCTAAGTGCTTTACACGTACTAATTCATTTAATAGTTACAAGAAGTCTATTAGGTAGGTATTGTTACCACCCTTATTTGACCTATTAGAAAACTGACAAACAGAGAAGGTTAAGAAACTTGTCCCCTGTTTGGAGAAAGCACCTTAGCAGCTTGTTTGGAAAACCCAAGAATTTTTGAAGAAAGCAGTAACTATTCTGACTCTAGACTGCTGTTCTCAACTACAGGTCCTGGACTTGAGCTGCAACATTTGCTGCCTCCAGCCAGCCCTGCTCGCTTCAGATGGGCCCCCCAAAGCCCAATTGGTAACAGCCAATTCCTTAATATCCTGTTGTTACTGTTTGTCCTGAATTCAGCGGGTTTTCTATACTGACGGACTCCTTGGTTTGCCTCACAACTCAAGTCAAGGGGAGATTCTGTTAGCAACCAAGGACCTCTCCATCCTGAACAGGTTTTTCCTCAAATTGCAGGGCTTGTCCCTGTACTTGTGCTACTAAATGTATAAACGTATGTAATAGTTATACCATCCATCCGATTTTTTCTAATTGTTGATTATGTTGTGCAGTGTTTAATACACTGAACCCTTAAAGCTGTCCATTTATCTTTATTTCAAAAATCTGAACACAGGGCCAGCATATACTTGAGCTCAGAGTTTGATGGTGAAATTTAAATGTGAATAAAATAGCATACCCATGGGAAAAAAGAAAGAAACTTGTCCAAGACATCACACAGGTAGTAATTGGCGGATCCAGGATTCAAACTCAGGCAGTCTGACTTTAGAGTCCATGTATCGTTGTCCCCGCAGCCACCCCAAATACTCAGGTTACAAAGAGGGAAACTTCTGGCTTCTGCTCAAGGCTCTGAGTTACTTAATGGAAGGTAAGAGATCACAGCTAGGAAGGTAAAAACCATAGCATATGGGAGGGCTCTGTATAACAAATCCATCCAGAACCACTTAGGGAGATCTTCAAAATGCAGAGCCTCCATCCCCATCTCCCCAGATGATACATGTGAATACTGTATTGTTGATGTGGTTTAAATGAATTCTCTGTATTTAATAAGCCTGCCAATCCATACTTTAATCCTTGCATATACAAATCAATCTCTACTGATTAGGAAAACAATCCCAACTTTAATTCTGCTTTATTTTCTTCTAAATCAGGACTGTGCTTGTGGTACTGTCCTGATGTCTTCACAAATGTCTCAGAGCCACCAACTTTTCCCAGTACTTTTGCTCTCTTTATGGCCCCGCTAGGACTGTGTTCTCTTTACTTTTCCACCTGTCTCTCTCCTACACTTAAGCTGACGCCCTTCATCAACTTTGTACAAGCCTGCCTGCCTGTTCCAGCTCCCAAATGTTTCTTCCACTGATCTCTCAGGGCCCTAAGAACCTGTGCCTCTCTGTGGTCATTAGACCTACACTACCAGTTATTATTATTTATTTCATGGATAAGCACCTGCCTGCTCTGTACAATTTGACTACAAACAACTTGAGGGCATATACAGGTCTTTTGTCTCAGCATAATATCCCACATATTGATGAATGTTTACAAATATTCATTGATGGTGAGTTCGCTTCTGAAAGAAAGAGGAGTCATGCACACTCGACCTTTATTTCCATCCTTCCTCCATCTAAACTATGCCATCTTCAGGAGGAATTAGTTAGAATAGTGCAAATTAAAGAGTTTCAATGGAAGGAAAGGGCATATCTTTGTGGGACTCAGTCTTCATGGAGTAAGCGGCCTGTGAGACAGGTCGTGAAGAAAAGTAGTGAGGAGAGGGAGAGGAGGAGCGGATGAGAATGACAGACAGCAAGAGGCGGGGGGCGCAGGGGTACTACATGGTGGTTAAGAGGACAGCAGCATCTCAAGGCATTTCTTTTAACAAGCAAATAACAAAAAGGTCTGGAGCACTAGGAAATGAGTTAATGTGTCAGATGGACTTCAGAGTAGACTGTGGAAATATTTAAGGGGTCATGATTTGAGCTAAGCTCTCCTCTCCCACCTATATTGTAAATGGGATACAAATTCTTTCAGAATGAACTTGGACAAGGAGCAGACAAGGTATTTACACAGGATTGTTAACTATAAAATGCAAGTAGATAGAAACGTGCAAGTTTTCAATGGAGAAACGGGATGTGCACTGAAATGGGAATTGCTTAATAAAGCCATTCTGATATATTGTCCAAGATATTAAAATGACAGCATATCCCTATATGTCTATGCACGAGCTGTATTTCTTTTGGTGGGAACTGTCTATGCTTGTTCTTGCCCATTTGTGTATGAAGCTTAACATCTTCCCTTCCACAGGAGTAAGCTCTCTTTATCTATGTTCAGTAGAATGTAACCCTTTTATGTCAATATTGAAGCAAATTAATTTTCTAGTTTTTTCAATTTTAGTTAAATCTATTGATGTTTTTCTTTGTGAATCTCAGTCCTTTGAAGTTATAAAAGCTCTCCAAAGATCTGTTAAATAATTTTAGTTTTTTCTAGCTTTCCTGTGATCTGATCTATTTATATAAACTCTATTCTGTCTGTGGTTTTCTTTTTTCTGGAGGTGGGGGGAGATCTAAAATGACTTCTGAATTGCTAATTAGTTTTTTCAACACTATTTGGAAACGTTTCTTTTCTCTATTATATTTACTGTACTTTATCATATGTCCTGCTGAAAGGACTCCTTTGAAGAGGAATGCCTGGCACTGCCTGGCTGGCAAGCACTGTTTCCTGCCCTGTATCTTTCTAAGTGGATCGGATGTCAAGTGTGGCCTGTGGTGTTTTGTGGGTCTGAATGTTTAGCCGTATCTAAAAGGAAGACTCCCACTGGTGGGTGCTGCAGGTTAGGTAGCATCTGAAGGGGACTGCTCATAGCTCCTTGAAGGAATGAAATGTACCAAGAAGGTCTTCAACTGAGGGTGAGTAGAAACAAGGAGACAGAGGACCAAAGGAAGGGAAGGGTCATCAAGAGGGAAACCAGAGCACACAACACAAATTCTTCTGCCTCACAACCTTGCCTGGGACCAGTAGGGTACAGATTCACAGTTGTTTTGGCCATGTTACTGGTGGCCGCCCTTAGTTTAGGCCCACCTGGAACATTTGCAGGGCCTGAGCCACCAGTAAAAATGGAAGCCCATAGCACCATATGTCCAAATATTTAAAAGTTATACATCAGACTTACAAATTGCTAAATATGTTCTAACCCTCCATCTTGATTCACAAGGACCTGGAATATTAGATTCTATTAAGAGTTCTTGTGATCCTCAGAATTCCTCATCAGAACATGTCATATTGGGATATCCAGCCCTTGGCCTGTCCTCCACTTTTACCCCCATCCCCAGCTCTATGCCTAATCTTATAGCCCTCCTAGGCCATGACTGATATCTCAAAGTATAAGAGGTAGCAGTCCAACCACAGATTTTACAACTACTTAACAAGGCCACTGACTCCCCTTCTTAGGATGGTGTCTTCTGCCACCCTCCTCTACTCACTCTTGTTCCTTAATGCTGGGTCAGTTAAGGCTCTTAGTTGTAAGAAAAAGAAACCACCTCTGGCTGATTTAAGCAGAAAAGGAGTTTATTAATAGGACACTGGGTTGCTCACAGAGTGGTAGGAGGGCTGTAAAACCACGACTGGGGCTATGCAGTCAGAAACAAAGCCCTGAACTGATGTGAGGAGAACACCACTACAGCTGTTCTCCGCCAGCTGCAGCAGCTTGCACCGTGGTCCCTGTTCAGGCGAGATGCTGGAAGCCATCCCGAGTGCTGCTACACTATCTCAGTCATCGTCCCTGCTGTCACTTAAAAGTTCCACATGCTCCTTTTTTTTGTCACTAGCTATTACATCATGAGTGGACGTGTCTGACTCATGAAACCTATGTCGTATTCCCATATCCTAACTGCCAAGGAGAGCAAATACCCAGCATTTTTAGCTTCTATAGTAGAAGGCTGGCTTTGTCCTCCAACAAGACTCTTAAGATGGGAGACTCTCCAAATACTGGAAGAGGTTTCAGATGTTGGACAGCCAAGAATAATGAGAAATGACCCCTACATATGGGTTTATTCTCAAGTCTATCTGTAACTGCCTGTGGGACCTAGCTTATGCTACTGAACCTTTCTGGGTTGACAATACTGCTCAGTAAACTGATGGGATTTGATTCAGTAATCTCTAAAGTCTCTTAATACCCCCATGGAATTCTGATTCTTTGAAAGAGGACTGGCTTGAAAAAAAAATGCCACTTCTAAATTGAAATGTGGTCTAAGATAGTGTTGATCAAGTTTTAGAAGCTGAGTATTGTTTTAATGCCTTTCTAGATATCAGAGGTTGATTTCTCACCATTTCCAAGGTCTTATATTTACCACCCATTTCTTGCTTAAAGGACTAAGAGCTTTTGTCCCGAGTGCTGTTTGACAATGGCGCCTCCTAGTGGATGAGGAAACCAGCTACAAGAGATGGCAAATAATCCTAGAACAGCAGCAGCAGCAGGCCTCTGGATTAGCTGTTTATGTTAAGATGCCACTCTGTGTGGTTTTCTGAAATTCCCAGAAAATAAAGCAAGACAGTTGTGAGCAACAACGTGCTCTGTTTATTTTTTAGGAACTTCACTGCTGGCCTTAGTGTTCTCACTACTAAACACCCACCTCCCCAACTTCCAATACCAACACACACACACACACACACACACACACACACACACACACACACACTCTTTCTCTTTCAGTTATAGCCCTGAAGGAAAAAACAAAAGGGGAGGGGCCTTCAGATTTAGAAATCACACTCAGTCATGTCACCAAATTTTAGAACTAGAAGTTTAATGGAAAGGCTTGCTTTAGGTCAGTAGCTAATTCATGGCAGATGGGCCTAGAACCTCAGCCACTTTATTCGCGGCCCCCTGTACAACCCCATGCTCCCTGCTCACCCTTTTGAAGGAGGACATTATACTTGTCCCTTGCTCTAACGTGGACTTAATGTAGTTTGTTTAAAGGATAGTGATATTCTACTATCCTCACAAATTACTGCAAAAAAATTACTGCAAATCCTAACAGGTGAAGAGAACCTCACTTGTGCTTTATTTTCCATCTGACCAGGAGACAGACAGGGTTTCGTGGTGCCAGAGAGGAACTAAGTTTCCAAGCTAACCTTGTTTCTGTTTGCAGCAGGAGGTCTACAGAGTTCCTCTAAGACATCGGTTACTATATATGGTTTCAGTTTGTTGCTGTTTGCAAATTGGCTGTAATGTTATTTGAACATTCAAGAACTCCTATTATTTTGTGTAAGGTCTGAAACTTGGAAATAATTTATGGGTATATGGAATCTTCTCTTGAGGGCATAGTAACGGTTCCATTTTTCTTGTTAAATTTAATCTTAGGCACTTAGGCACAGGGCAAAGTGTCCACAGGCCCAGGTACTTGAACTTCTCTCTTTTCTACCCTGCCTTCTTTCCCCGAATCTTTTAACTTCACTAATTCTAAAAAAAAAACAATTATTGTGCAAATACCTTACATGCAAATCTTTATCTGCTGGATATATTAGTTCAGCTAGTTTAAACATAGTTTTCTATTTACTTTTTTAAAAGTTACTTAGACCCCTGATCTATTCTTACTTTCACAGGTAGGAGCTGAGACAGAACCTCTGCCACTCAACACCGAACCGATCACAATCATTGCATTGGTTTATTTTCTGTCCTATGTAAACTCCTGTAACTCTGGTACACGGGAGTTACATCTATGATTCTCTGTAAGTCTCTCTAGCTCTTCTTTCTACTTCCTCCCTCTAGAAATACAGTTCTCCTACCTGCTCCTTAAAGCCTTCTCTTCATGAGGAGGCAGGTCCCTCAATGCAGTCCCTGCCAGCACCAGCAGTCAAGCTCCTGGGCTACAGGAGGGAGCACACCTCCAAATGATGCAGGTACAACTGCAATATGCTTCTTCGAGTCACTTGTGGAACGCAAAGGTTCAGGGTCATTCTTTGACAGTTCCGCTCCTGGCATGTCCTCTGTTTGTCTCACAGAACATCTAAAGAACTGTAAATAATCATGCCAGACTCTGATGCGGTCTTGCAGATGAGGAAGGTAGGCTAATCTGGAAAATGATCTCATCTTGAGCAAACACACCAGGGATTAAAAAATCATCACACAGTTAACTATTGATTTTCTGTTTTCATTTTACTGCCATTTGCACTCTGAAATCAAACTGGCTGGTATAATTCTTACTTCTAAGCGAGTTCCTAGCTAACATAAAAATATTAATGTTGGTATTAATAAATCTAGAGACATAAACAAAAACAGAGGTATAATCACAGGTATCTGCCTAAGATTAAGTTTAACAAGAAAAATGGAACCATTACTATGCCTTCACGAGAAGATTCCATACGCCCATAAATTATTTCCAAGTTTCAAACCTCACAAAATAAAAAAAGGAGTTCTTGAATGTTCAGATAACATTACGGCCAATTTGCAAACAGCAACAAAACTTCGCATGTGGACAAATAAAAGTCAGCAGTTAACTAGAAAGATCCTTTGAGTATTACAGGAACACACAGATATCTAAATTTATTATCCTCATAGACTATGATTTTCACATTAGTCATTCCTCTGGGATAAGATACTGAAGGTTCCTGTTAAATGCAGATAAGTTAATAGCTAACAGCAAAGATTTACTGAGCATTTAACCACACACTAAGTGCCATTTTAAGACTTTACATGTAATAACTTATTTAATCTTCATAACAACACAAAGAGAAAGGTACAGATGAGGAAATTGAGGCTTAAGACAAATGTTATATAACTTGTCCAAGGTCGCACGGTTAGAAAGCAGCGGAATCTAAGCAATCTGGCTCCAGAATCCCAGCTCTTACCCTCTAGTCCTGAGGTGCTACAAGAAACAGAATTTATGGTAATGACAATGATGACAAGATAAGACCAACTAGTTTTGATTATCAGAGTACTTCCACACTTCATTTCATTCTTACAAGTTGGTAGGGTAGAAACTGAGGTGCCAAGAGGTGAAAAGGGTCCTGTCCTACTGGTTACAACTCCTAAACTCCATCTCTAGCCCAAAGTCTTCTCCTGGGGGCCAGATCCATATGGCGCAGCTGGTACTGGACATCTACAGGTAGGTGTCCCACAGTCACCACAAACTCAGATGATCCAAAAGTGGATTAGTGATTTTCTTCCCCAAACCTTATTTCTATCTAATGGGGACAGTCTTTCTTCAGTTTGGGGAAGTTCTGGATGATTATTTTTTTGAGTAAGGTCTCCCCTCTTCATCACTCCCTCTATACTTCTAGAATTCTGTTTATGTATGTTGGATATTCTCAATGTGGCTTCCATGACTTTTAGCTTCTCTTTCATACTTATCATCTCTGTTTAACTGTGCTTTGCTCTGTATTGGTTCCTCGATATTGTCTTTCAGCCTGGGCATATTGATTCCAAACACACACACACGCACATGCCCTCTTAAGGACTTATCAACATTTACTGAATAGAAGAGCCTCTTATTCTATGAATGTTAGCCCTTCTCTCTCTCTTTCTAAGGACTCTGAAATCCCTTTCAGATTTTCCTATTATTTCCATTTTCTTTAGACCAAATTTCCTATCTATTGAGTTTGTTTTGGGATGTTAATTTTCCCTTGTGTGTTTTGAAATTTTCATTTAAACACGTATCTCAAGTGGGGATTTCTTGTTTTTGTTTTTCTCTGTAGGTCCCCCGACCTATCTATGCCTTTATATATGATGGCTAGTATTTTTCTTAGCCACTGCTTAAGGTTGAGGGTCTCTGTGTTATCCCTGGATTTCATGCGGTGAACCAAACCCCTTCTTCTTAGGGGCTCTCAGTTCCTATTACAATGAAGAAGTTTAACTCCAAAATCCCATCTTGCCTGGAATTCTTTACTGACTTTAGTTTCGACCCTCTACCACATTTTTCACATGGAGTCTAGGAGTCTCTCTCTAGTGTACAAATGTGGTATTATTACCTTAGTAAAATTATTTCAATGTGCTCCACCACCTACAGAATAAACTTTAAAGTCTGATCAAATGTCATCTCCTCAGAAAGGGCTTCTCTGAACACCCTATCTGAAGTAGCATCCTCATCACTCTATCCCTTCCCTGGCTCTTGTTCTTCATGGCACTTATCACTACTCACCATTATTACTACATATTTATTTGTTAGTTTGCCTCTTCCACTAGAATATACATTTCATGTAGGCGTGCACTTTGAATTACTCACTGTTAAATCCTCAGCATCTAGAACAGGGCCTGGAACATTGTGGGCATTCAATAAATACTTTTGAATGGATAAATCTAAATCCTTAATATGGCATTAAAAGCCTTAGACATATCAGAGCAACTAAGAGTGAATGCTCTAGAGTCAAACTGCCTAGGCTGGAAGCCTGGCTGGAGCACACCAGCTTTCTGACCTTGAGCAAGCCACAACCTCTTAAGCTGCAGTTTTCTCGTCTGTAAAATGGACATAGTAATTAAGCTTAGTGGGTTGTTGAGAGGAGTTAAGAGACAACAGACAAGTATAAAGTGTAGCAATGCAGTTACACACACCACTAGAGGCTTTTATTATTACATGTCCTACCTCATCTCCATTCTCTCATCTTGCATCTTGTTCCAAAGTAACAGTTCACTATTATTAATAGTGTCCCAACCATATAAGCCAACTCACATTTCTGGCCATTCCACATGCTCCTCGCCCTGTCTCTAAGCTTACGTCCCTTCCTACTCATAGTCAACGTGCCTTCCATACAGTATTAAACTCTTCTACCTAGAACCCCAGCCCAAGCATGGAAACAGAAGTGGCCTTTTATTTTGCCCTGGCTGGACATGGAACATATCCCAGATTCAAAAGGAGGTTTTCCATAGAGGGTCAGGTCAGTAACTGAGGATACTCAGGGTTCTAAAGGAGAAGGAGGAGACTGAGATAATGAGATAAATTCATTCACTCATCCATTCGTATCCCCACCCCACCGCCACCGTGTGTGTGTGTGCATGTGTCTGGAATATGAAGAGAAGCAGGAGATACTTGGCCTTGCAGGTCATGCAGACTGGGGAGCTGGGGAGCCTGTTTGGGGGCCGTGTGCAAGTCCTTGAGTAAACAGGGAGAGCTGGTCTTTCCAGAGCAAAATAGATGCAAAATCCTGAGGGATGAAGGGAGTAGTGATCTCAGTTCCTGAGGTCTTTCTTTCTTGTTTTTATGAGGCCTGGCTTCATTCTGTTTTCTTTCTTTACATTTCATGAGATTTCTTTACCTTTACAGCCTTTGTCTAATTTCGTCCTGGCCACTATCACTTGGCAAGCTCCTGGTCATCCTTCAAATCTCAGTATTGCCTCCTCTGTGAATGGTCTTTCTCTTCCTTCCTCTCATCATAATTCTTTCCATGTCTACCCATCTCTGTCCTGAGCTTCTAGCTCTATCTCATAGATATTAGGCATTAAGAAACAAAACTACTAAATGGATAAAGTTGGTGACAGAGTTAGGACAATAGTGCAGGCCTCTCCATTTGTTCTCTATTATTTCACTACCTCCAGCTACCAGATAGAGATATCAAGAGACAGAAAAAACAGGGCGTGTCTCAAAACCGAGCCAGAACAGGAGCTCTGCATAGCATAAGCACTAGATATTGGTTGAGGAATAAGAGAATTTAATGGAGGATGGGACTAAAAGTGCCCAAACCCTCCATTTCCCAATACTGTTCCTGACATACTCTCTTTACCTGGCTTCTGTGACATTCTGCCGCCATGATTTTCATTCCATCTCTTTAGCTGTGTCTTCGCTATCTCATCTGCTAGGTATTCCTCCTGTTCTAGAGCCCACACTTTTCAAATTTGGGAGCCCCTCAGTCCTCAAGTCCTCTTTTCTTCTCCCTCTCTATACTCTTCTAAACCATCTAAATAGCAACCCCTCCCCCCAATCTCTGTGTCTAGCCATGGTCTCTCTCTGTGCTCCTTCCTAATCCACATGTTCAACTTCATCTTTAGCAACTTCACTCAGATGTCTCACAGAAACTTCAAACTCAACATGTCCAAAATGTATTTCACCATCTATTTTCAGGCACCTTCACACACTAGGTGCTCAGGCCAGTAACTAGAGAGTCAACTTTGACTCTTGCTTCCTTACTTCCTTTACGCAAATCTTGTCCATTCTAATTCCTAAATATCTCCAAGTTCTGTTTACTTCCTTTCATCTCTACTGACACTGATCTATCCTAGCCATCAACGTTCCTACTAAATCACTGTAATGGCTTCCAAATGCTCCCCATATCCAAATCCAACCCTACAGCAATACTATAGCCAAAGAACGCTTTCAGAATGGAAGTCTGATCATATAATTGCTTGTGATGGCATTCGTATCTTTAAGATAAAATCCAAAATCCCTGCCATTTCTTAAAAGGCTCATCAAGATTTTGTCCCTATCTCCTTTGAACTTTTTGAGCCCTCATTGGTGTGTGTGAGAAATATGAAGAGTATCTTTAAGACAAACAAATACTTTCTAGAGTCTGGCAAAAAGACAGAACAAATATATTTTTCATACCTCCGTATTAATATTCAAAGACACTGCCTACTGACCCAAGTTAACCAGCAGAAGGACAAAAGACCTTATCTCTATTTCTGAGTATTATAAATTCTCTTGGGCCTAGTGATCTCACAGTAATCCACTGTAGTTAACATCATTCTGGTCAAGTCCACAGATATGGACGAGGACCATAAGAATAAAACAGAATTTATCTATAATTTTCTCTGTCTAGATTTATACATATAAGCACAGTTTTAGAATGAAATAAGATATTTACTAATAATATGACTGAAAGATTAGTTCAGTTCTTTAGATCACAATTTAAAATGAGAGTCTACAACTTTCATACAATGCTGGTAGGAGTGGAAAGTGGTACAACATTTGTGGAAGGAATTTGGCATTAACAATAGTGTGAAATGATGTATGCACAAGGTTATTAACTTAAAAGAAGACTGGAAATGATCCAAATGTCCATCAATAGGGAACTGGCTTAATAAATAATTTTATATCCATAATGGAGTACTAAGAAGGTATAAATAGGAATGAAGAAGATGTCTACATACTGCTATGGAGAGATCCCCGGTGTTTTCATATTGTTAAATTAAAAATTAAATTAAAACTTTTAAAACGTTTGACCTTCCAATCATGTATGTTTTTCATTATTTAAAACCAAAACTAAGTCAAGAAGAAATAAGAGGCAATCTCTAAAAACAAACTGATGCAAATACCTGAATAAGATCGGAAGAGTGTATCAGTGCAATATCCTAGTTGTGACAACATACTAGTTTTGTACAATGTTAATGTTGGGTGAAACTGGGCAACATCTACAAGGATCTCTCTGTATTACTTCTTTATAAGCTGCATGGGACTCTATAATTATCTCAATAAAAACTAATTTAAAAAAGACAAATTGAAATAAACAGACTTAACTCTATGCCAAGCTCGTGGCATAATTGCAAAGAGAAGAGTTATTTTAGTGACTTTAAAACTCAGTGGTTTGATTGTGCATCCCTAGTGGGATATACCCTAAGGCTGAAAAGAAGGGCAAAGAAAGCCTAATCTGCATTTGGTAGTCTTGTTTTCATTATTTATTTAAACTAGTAGGATGAAACAAGTATGTTAATGTGGTAAGAAACCCAGATTTTCAGAGAAAAGATGTACAAATATACAATTTTTTAGATTAAATAAAACTTTTACTTAATTGTGCTCAGTATTATGGTATTATGTTAAGTGAAATAGGTCAGACAGAGAAAGACAAATACTGTATGATATCACTTATATGTGGAATTAAAAAAAAACTAGCTTATATAACAAAAAAGAAACAGACTCACAGATAGAGAGAACAAACTAGTGGTTACCAGCAGGGAGAGGGAAGGGAGGGGGTAAGGGAGGGGTAGGGGATTAAGTGGTACAAACTGTACGTTAAAATAAATAAGCTACAAGGATATTTTATACAACACAGGAAATATAGCCAATGTTTTATAATAACTATAAATGAAGTTCAACCTTTAAAAATTGTGAACCACTGTCGTACACCAGGAACAGAATGTTGTAACCCTCTATACCTTAACTTACAAAATTTAAAAATAAAAATAAATTGAAAAATTAAGTAAAAACTCTGTAATTTCTTTCTCTCTTTTAAAAAACTTCATATTATGGAAAATTTCAAAAGTAGAAGGTATTGAGTAAGGCTCATATTCCCATTACCCTGCTCCAACAATGAACAACTCACTGGCTAATCCTGCTTTACCTAAACTTCAAGCCATTACCCACGGACCTCCCCTCACCTGATTCTGAGGCAAATCCCAGACTTTATGATAAGTATTCCAGTACTTATCTCCAAAAGGTAAGGACTCTTTTTGTAAAATAACTGCAGTTATAAAGTTATGTTACAAACTAACAATTCTTTATTATCTAATTAACATCTCACAAATAAAACTCTGTATTTAATGGAAATAATGGTGTAAACTCATGGTTTCATGTTTGTTTAATTTTGATTGAAGAAAACTGTTCAGTTTCTAATAATTTTAGATTTACATAAAAATGGAATAAATGGGACAAAGAGTTCTGTATACCCCTCACCCAACTTCCCCTAATGTTAACTATAGCACGTTTGTCAAAACTAAGAGAATGACCCTGATACATTACTATTAGCTCAACTCCAGACTGTATTTGGACTTCATGCGTTTGTGGACTAAGGTACTTTCTTTGTTCTGGGATCCCATGCAGGACACATTACATTTTGTCATTGAGTCTCCTTAGTCTACTCTGTGACAATGTCTCAGTCTTTCCTTGTTTTTCACAACCATGACACTTTAAAAAGAGCACTGGCCAGGTATTTTGTGGGATGTCCTTCAATTTGGACCTGTCTGAAGTTTTTTTCACTTTTAGATGAAGAGTGTGGGTTTTAGGGGGAGGATACCACTGAGGTAAAGTGCCCTTCTCAGAACATCACCTCAGGGGGCACGTGATATCCACATGACTTATCACTGGTGATGCTAACTTGATTCCTTGGTTAAGAGGGGTCGTCAGCCAGGTTTCTCCACTATAAAGTCACTATGTATACTATATGTGTGTGCGCACACATATATCATATTGCCATCTCCAACTCTAATCCAGCACCACAGAGTTCATTTTAGCCTTATTGTTGCTTATTTGTAACGTCTTTCTCTGACAGAATTTTAGACTTCTGCATATTTAAAAAGTCAATACACAAAAAAGTCCAACACTGTAAACAAAATTAAACAGGCAAATTTGGGGAAAATACTTGGAAATATGTGAAAAAAGTAAAATCCTTAGTAAATAAAGAATTCTTACAAAAATGGCAAAAAGTAAAAGAAAGTGAGCAGATAAAGAAATGGGAAAACATACTTTAAAAATATTTGACCACACTAGTAATAAAATAAATGCAAATTAAACCAACATTTCATTTTGACCTATCAAAATGTAAACATGGATACTGTCATCTATCAAGAATCAAGCCAAGGATCAGTCCTTTTTGCCCTGGGGACATCTGCTTACACAGAAGATCTCTAAAGGAAAGCAAGTCAGAATACAGAGGAATCTCATAAACTACCCTCCAACACCGAGCTAGGACCCTAAAGGGTTAGGGGTGAAACAGAAGTAATCAGCTTCTTCACTAGTTTGCAATCTGGCTTTACCTCTAACTGGTCCTGAAAATTCAAGCCTTGAAACTTGATTAAGATAGTCCCAAATTGCTAGTGTCTACAAGTGTCTGGTAAAAGCAAATAAAAGTCCTCTCTAAAGGAAGAAAGGATCATTCAAGGCCAATAATTTTCAAAATAATTTCTAGCACGGAGTCAGAATTAACCAGGTACATAAAGATATCCTGACCAAGAATCAGAAAAAATGACAGACAATAAAGACAAACAGGGATTTCATAACTTAGATTATCCAACACAGATTATTAAAATAATGAAGTTTACTAAGTCCCAGAATATAAAAGTTGAGCTTGAATTTTTTTTGCAAAAAAAAAAAGAAATGTAGCTTTAAAAAAGTAAAAACATACAAAATACAGAAAAAAAGGTAGAAGATCGAGAGAATACCATAAGATATACCTATATCTATACTTAATTGGGTCACAAAGGTGATGAGAGAAAAAAAAAGGCAGAGGTAATATCTGAAGAGAGAATGGCTGAGAACATTCCCTAAACATAAATAATACCAATACACTGATCCAAGAGACCTAAAGACCTAAGGCAGGATTAAAAGCACACACAACACATCACAGAGGAAACCACAGAAAACAGAAGATGAAGAAAACATTTTTTCAATAACCCGAAAAATAAAGACAGACTACCCTCAGAGAGAAGACTACTAGCTGAATTCTTAACATCAGTGGAAGCCGGAAGACAGTGGAATGATATCTAATGGAAAGAAAATATCAACCTAGAATTCTCTGCTCAGTGACTATCCTTCAATACTGAAAGGAAAATAAGGAAAGTCTGAAACCAGCAATAATGGAGAGTTTGTGGCTAGCAAACCGACACAAGGAAAATGAATCCAGATAAAACCTTACAGATGCTGAAAGAATAAAGAACAAAGAAAGGATAAGTGTGTGGGTAAATCTAAATGAATACAAACAATAATATAATTTGGAGTGATGTAAATACATGTAACTTATGGACTTATACACATAAATGTAACTTATATATGTGAAAACAATAGCCTATAAGTCAAGGGGGGGCATTATATTGCATTAATATGTTCTACAGTGCTTGTGCTGTTCAGCTAAACAATAATGGTATCAATATTAGAATTTGATGAATTAGGGAGGCATACTGTATATTCTGGGCTACACGCTCAGGTAACAGCAAAGAGTGCTTAAACTTCCAAATTAATAAAAGAAAAATAAAATGATAAAAAATTCAATTGATCCAAATAAATCAGGGCAGGTGAAGAAATTAAACATGTAACAAGTGGTAAAAATAGAAAGCACAAAAGACCATAATGTCAATCAAAATACATCAAAATATAATTAAATGCTCCAATTAAAAGACAAAGATTAAGAGTCTAGAATAAAAAGCAACCACATGTCTTTAACAAGAGACCCAACTAAAAACTCAACGATACAAAGATTGAAATTTAAAGAAGGAAATAAAGCCTAGAAGATTAAATCTAAAGTAGAAGAATGGAAATAACAACAAGCAGAAATTACTGAAATAGAGAATAAACACACAATAAAAAGGATTTACAAAGCTAAAAGTTGTTGTTTAAAAGACGAATAAAACTGGTAAATATTTGGCAAGGCTGAGAAAGAAAAAGAAAAGGCACAAATTACTAGTATCAAGAATTAAAAAGATCCTGTTAGAGACTGTTAGAGATATTATGAACCGCCTTACAACAAAACTGTTTAAAGTTTAGATAAAATGCACTCATTGCTAGTGAAATATAATTCACCAAAAGTGACAGAGAAATAAATAGAAAACTTGAATATTCCTTTAAGTATTTAAGCAATTGAATCAGAAATGGAAACTCTTTTCACAAGAAAGTCTGGCCTATATGGGTTTATAGGTGAGTTCTACCAATCATACATGGAAAACAAAAACAAACAAACAAACAAACAAAAAACAGAGGACACTCCTCAATTCATTTTATGAGGCTAGCATAATCTAGATCTAAAAATCTGATATGGACAGTACAAGAAAATTGAAGTATAATCTTCCCACAAATATAGATGTAAAGTCTAAACGAAATACAAGCAAAGCAAATCTAGCAATATATAAAAAGGTTTATACATCATGACCAAGTGTGGTTAACCAAAGAATTAATGAAATTCACTGCATTAACAAAGAAGAAAATAATTTCAATAAATACAGGAAAAAAAGCATTTGATAAAATTCACCATCTGTTTACGCTTAGAAAACTCTAAGATCAGAAATAAACAAAGGTAACTGCTATCACCATTATTCTGGATCCACTGCAGTAAAGGTTAGAGAAATAAATAAAATGTAAATAAATAAATAAATAAAACGTAAAAGAATTGGAAAGGAATAAACAAAATCTTCCTTATACATAGATGATATGATCAGGTATGCAGGAAATCCAAACAGTTCCACAGATAAATTATTGGAATTGATGAAGCTTGATAAATAGAAGGAATATAAAGTCAATACAAGGAAAAAGGAAAGGAGAAAGGAGAGAAAAAGAGAAAGAGAAAAAGACACTGTTTCATTTTTAAAAGCAAATGCCTAAGAATCTAACTAAAGATGTACACAATTTCTATGGAGATAATTTGATTTCTTTATTGAAAGAAATCAGAGACCTAAGTAAGTGGGAAGACAGACACCAACCATGTTCATGAATTGGAAGACTCAATATTAAAAATCTGTCAGTTATTCTCCAGTTGCTACAAAGATTTGATTTAATAATTCAAGGCAAAATCCCAACAGTTTTTGTAAATGTGTGTGTGGGTAAACTGACAACTTGATTCTAAAATGTATATGGAACATGCAGAGACAAGTACAGCTCTCAGGACATGTCTGAAGAAGAACAAGGTGGAAGGCTCTGCTCTACCAGGACTTATTTATGGTAAAGCTACAGTAAGTAAGACAACATGCTCTTGGCACAATGCCAGGCAAATAGGCCAATGGACCAGAATAGAGCCTGGAATAATCATACAGATAGAGATGCCTGATTTGTGGCAAAAGAGGTACTACCGAGCAGTCTTTTCAGTAACTGTGCCGAGACTACTGAATATCCACGTGGAAAGAAATGAAATTGGACTGCTACTTCACAATGTACCCTAAATCAGTTCCAGATGGATGATAAAACACAGGAGAATACCTTAATCTCAGGGGAGTAAATATGCCTTAAACAAGATACAAAAACACTGGTCATTAAATTAAGAATGATAAATTAGACTACATAAAAATCACAAATTTCTGTTTATCAAAAGATACCATTGAAAGAATGAAGAGATACATCACTAAATGCCAATCAGGGAAGAGTAATCAGGAAAAATTACAAGGAAATTCTACTACACACCAATTGGCAAAAATTAAAAATCCTGACAATTCCAAGTGAGTATTAGCAAGAGAAAGCAAAATAGGTAATAATTAATTATGAGAATAAAAGGAGAGCACTGTGAATAAGAACTAACATCAATATTTTAAATAGAGGCAATGCCAGGAAAACTGGGACTTGGATCACCTTAGAGAGCCATATACCACTGGTAAAGAGTCAGTTTGTACATCCACTTTAGAAAATAGCTTCATGTTATCTAGGCAAACTGAAGTTGCACATACTCTAAAACGTATTAATTCCACCCCTAGGTCTATACTATGAACGTGCATTTAGGTGCACTGGGATAAAGGTATAAGACTGTTTCTAACAGCATTGTTCAAAATAGCCAAATCTGGAAATAATCCAAATACCCATTAACATTAGCATGAATACATAAATTGTGAATGTCTGCTCACACTATATAGCAACAAGATGAAGGAGTGCAAACCAACCTGGATCAATCTCACAGGCCAAAAAGAGTATGTACTGTATGATTCCATGCAAATAAAGATTTTAAAAGATAACAATTACATTATTCAGGGATACTTATTTGGATGGTATAGATATAAAAACATGGAAACGAAGTCTAGGGTAAAGTTAATTCTGAGCGGTAGGAGGTTGTAACCAGAAAGCAGAATTTGGGGGTTGTTGAGGTGCTGGCAGTTTTTAAATTTCTTGATTTGGATTGCAGTTAAATGGGTGTTCACATTACAATAATTGCTTATGCTTGTACAGTTCTGTGTATGCATTTTTCTAAATGTGATACATCCCATAAAAAGGTTAAATCTATGTGTGATGTAGGTGTTTGTAGGCATTCATACACTAGTTCTAGTATCCTGTAATTCTGCTTCTAAAAACTTATTTTGAGGGAATAAGACAATCAGGGGGTATGCACAAGTAATTCTGTATAAAAATATTATTAATCATAATATTATTTCTAATAAGGAAAAACAGAACACACTGTAAATATTCAACTTTAGGACAAATATTATATATAGCAAATGTACATAGTTTAGACATGTTAATGCAGCCATTAAAACATTACTTCTAAAAAAGAATCTAATGGTATAGAGCAAAATGCTTAAAATTATTAAGTGAAAAGAATCAGGATACAAAATTGCATATTCAATTTACTGCAATTGTGATAATGAGTGTAAACAGAAGGAAATGTTCTGAAATGTTCATTGTGATTACCTTTTGCAAATAGTATTCTTTTTGTCATTATACTTTTCCGTAATTTCTAAATTTGTACAAAGCATGTATATCATAAAGGTTGTTTACACTAAAAACTACTTATAATTCATTTTAAATGAACAAGCTACTTCTTTTAAATAACAAAGTTAACTGAATTTTCTTCTTACTTTATATGTACATAAATTTATTCAAAATTATTTTAGTGTTTGAAGATCAGCTTTCACATATTAAAAAACCACTAGAGTGAGAACGCCAAATGTATTTCTAAGGTAGTAGGTATCAGAATGCAGACTGTTTCCTAAATCATTCAAAATTTAAAATCTACTCTACACTGTAGCATCTCAATCTAGGGATTGTTTTATACAAAAATTGGGACATCCACTTTTTAAAAAAAATTGATGTCAAAATAATACAGTAATTATAAAGTTTAAAAAATACCCAACTTTGCAATCATCTTTATAGGTCATTATATTTTGTTTGCAGGTCCAGGAGTTTATTAACTCAAAACTCTTCTTCTGTTTATCGCTATTTTAGTTTGTGCAGAAAGGAGTTAATATAGCAGGACTAAACTATTATCTTTCAAAAGGGTTGAAAGGTCTGCCTATCAGGCTGACTTCTGATTGGCATCTGTGAACTTGGATGGGTTCCTTCCCTCTTAGCTCAAAAGAGTGGCTCAGTGTGTCTAAACTGCTTGGGCAAACAATATGATTTATCCGGAACACCTGCTTTCTTTCTGGGAGTCTGGAATTTGGTATGTACCAGGCCGAGGGTGCTTACGAGACAAGCCCCTGATATAAACCCTGGGTGCTGAGTCTCTAATGAGCTTCCCTGATAGACAACATCTCACATGTGTTATCACAGCTGGTTGCTGGCATAAGACCCTTGAACACTTGTGCCTGGTTGCCCCTGGACTTCAACCCCTGTACCTTTTCCTTTTGCTGATTTTGCTTTATACTCTTTAGTTGGAATAAGTCATAGCTGTATGACTGTCTGCTGAGTCCTGTGAGTTCTCTTAGTGAACCTTCAAACCTGGGGTGGCAGGGGGTCTTGGGGACTCCTCACACATAGCTCTTAAAACTAAAATGCAATTAAACATTTAGTATGTGGTAAAGCTAAGTCAAGAGAAAAATTCAATTTTAAAAAGCTTATAATGATACAGAAGTTCTTCTTTCAACTAGCATTTATCAAAGGCCTACAGAGGCAGCCAGCTAGGTCTTTTCATGTATCTTATTGAATTACCTTAAGTATCAGGTTTCTAATGTTTACTAGGACCAAACAATACTTCCCAACCATTTCTTGCTACCCAGCACTTATGCAGGCATTCAATTAATATGTGCTGAATACCATTACACATAAAAACAAAAAATCAAAATAGTTAAGACTAGCTATAAAAGTTCGCACAAATTTTCATATAAAGTAAAATGCTACAGCCAAGATATTTCTTGCCTGATATGAAACAAATATATTTCCCCTTAAGTGGCAAGTTTGCTGGTAAGTAATAATAAGCTCTATCAGTATAAATGCATTCCACAAACATTCCCTTCCCGGAGCATAAACGCTAGACTAAAAATAAAATTAAAAAAATAAACTTAAAATAAATGAAAGAGCTTTCAGTCTATTTATCTCTTTTGTGAGGTTCAAAAATACAAACTGTTGATATTATTTAAAAGATACAAACTATTCTTTTCATATCATATGTCTTTTAAATTCATATTTAATTACTGTATAGTCTCCCTATGGTACATGTAATCATTCTATAATAAGCTAATTAAACTTCCTTGGCCAGCCAATTTAGGATTTACAGCTTAACTCAAGTATCAGACACTAGTAAAGACAAGTCCTGTTGTGTTACTTAGAAATAAACATTTAATTTTGGGAGGGCAAGGTGACATGACACAGCTCTGTCCTCAGAATTGAACCTACATTTTAAAATACTTATTTTTTTTGAAATAACAGCAAACTGCTACAGAGAAGTCCTAATTTAAGTGTAACCCCTAAGCAATGGATGTAGTGTAAACACATGCAGATTTCTAACAAACTACTGTATGTTGGGGAAAATGACAACATAGTCTCTAAATAGTACTACTTCTACTTTAAAGGTCAGTCATCTCTTGACCTCTTGTTTCAGGACCCACATTTGTTGAAACTGAATACCTAGGAGGTGGGGCCTGGTTGGTTACACGCTGGTTTAACAAGATCTACTTTTTCCAATGCTAAGTTTTGAAATATACTGCTCTAATCTTTACTAGCTCTAAAATTCTGGTTCTGCCTCTGTATTTGAGTATTCTTTAACTTGTAAACCATTTGTAATTAAATGAGTATCAACTTGTTCTAAGGATCTGCTATCATGATAAACAGCGAGATTGGACCATATAATTTCTTGATTTCAGTTTAGGGGGAAAAAGGGAGAGCTGGTTATAGATAATCTGTGGCAAAGAAAGATATGGATACCATATTAAGAAACTCACTGATAATCAAAATATATTGTTTGGTCTAGCCTTTTCTCCATCAAAATTATCAGAGCTATTTCCAAGCAGCCAACGAATAGCAGTCAACTGCCCTTACTTCATTTGCTTTCCCTTTCCCTATCTGCTCCATATTGGTGTCATGTCAAAAAACTGTGGAAAGGATCCAGATAACCCATAACCTGAGCAATGAGCTCCTGAATACCAGGGTCAGTAGATACATTGCCAGAAGCAGGGAACAAAATCTGGCGTAGCTTTGTCTACATTACAACTATGTAAGCAATCTCTTACCTAGCCAGTAGGTGGAGGCACACACAAACTTACTGCTTTGCTCTTTGATCCACAGGGCCTTAAATCTTACAGTAATGGATGGTTTGGGGTTTGTTCATTTGTTTTAAACTTAGGAAATCAAAGAGAATCAAAAAAACTGGGCAAGAACAACTACTGAGATAAATTTATAAAAACGAATGATACAAAAGAACAATTTTATATTTCTATTTTGTTTCTGACCCTTTTGAGAAATAACTAAGTTATTTTAACTGTGAATTTATAATCTACTTCCAGACCCCTAGAGCTAATAAAACAATTCTAAATTGAGAAATAAGTGCTTTAAAAATTCCTGTTCAGTCAGGGAAAATTGAATATCAACTGAATATGACACAATAGTAAGGAGTTATTGTTGATTTTGCTAGACATAATAATAGTATTATGTATAGGGGGAGAAATAGATATGTATACACACACATACGCACACATACACATACAGTCCTTATCTATAAATACAAACAGGAGTATTTATAGGTGAAATGATATTGTTTTAGAAATAACCAGGGGGAAAAAAAGGACAACAGTAAAGGACAGAACAAGAATGGTAAAATATTGATAACTATTGAAGCTCAGTGACAGGTACACTGAGGTTCATTATACTATTCTCTTTTTATTTGAAATTTCCCAGAATAAAAGGTTAAAAAAAATAGAAAGCCATTTTCTAGTGATTTGGGTTAACACCAAGATTAGGTGACTGATAAATTCTCAATATACAGTCATCGATAAATTATTTCAATCATAACTGAATGACACAAAATTAGCTCTATAAAATACCATATAACTCAACACTGAGAAACTAAAACTAACCTGTGAAACCCACTACAAACAATACCTTAGGGTTGCAGAGCACATCACCATCTTACAAAGTGAATTCACATATTTTTCTCATCTAGTTTTCATAATTTTATGAAGACTTTCAAGTTAAAAGACTTAAAAAAGTCACATAATTAGTAAAAGTGACAGAGCTGGGATACTAACCACAGTTTTATGACACCAAGGACCATCTTCTATTACATTGTCACTTAGACCCCTTTGAAATAAACAGCAAATATGAAATTTAGATGAATTTAAAATTTTTGCTTTCTATGCTCATTGTAGTATATGGTAAAATCTGTTTTCTAGTTTTCTCAGTAAATAAAAATATGTACAGAAACAGGTTTCTTGACTGAAGAATAAAATTAAGTCAGAAAA
This sequence comes from Vicugna pacos, assembly GCF_048564905.1. NCBI lineage: Eukaryota > Metazoa > Chordata > Mammalia > Artiodactyla > Camelidae > Vicugna > Vicugna pacos. The sequence goes on from NC_133023.1 coordinate 32,282,989, forward strand.
AGTGATTTAAAAAGAATGATAATATCTTAAAATTTGAAGAGATGTTAGAGGCCCTCTCCAGTTCAAAACTAAAATTTTTTCTTCAGGCACCTTGGATGGATCCAGCTTAGTGTAAGCACTTCCAGTGAGTAATGGTAGACTCTAGTGAGTAATGGAGACAGCCTGCTTCATTCACAAGAGTTAGTCTAATCAAGGAGGGCTTCCTTGCTTAGAGGTGAAATCTACCTGACATCTGTTGATTCCACTTACAGTTCCTGACCCGACACTGAATAAACATATAATCCTCATACACACGATGACCTTTCAAATAACTGAGGACATCCATTATGTTCTACCATGGGCTTCTGCCCTGAGGACTCTCAGCAGAAAAAGAAAACCAATAGATGCTTGGGTAACTAAAGTCTAGTCTTTTCAATAGCTCTTCCATGCCAAATGGTCTTCAAAATGGGAGTTGGGTTATCTCTGGCAGAATCCAAAGTCCTTCCAGGGGACACATGTATTAGGATATGTTTAAGGCATTTAAGCAATATCTACATTTGCCATAATTTGGTCTCTCTGAAAACAAGTCTGTGGTCTGCTAATTTTCCTTTCGTATCTCCACTCATACGAATCCAACTCAAAAGACAAACTGCTCACCCATCCTGAAAAGACTGCCTAGCTTCAAAGAGACAACTGGGGAATGCAAAGCTACTGAGGAAGGGAGCGACCCATGACAGCAGAACAGCTTTGGAAAGGAAAGAGAGGGGCACCTTATTTCATCCAGATAATATATTCATGGCAAAGCCTTATCTATTTTAGAATTAGAAATCAATAGCAAGATGACTGTTACAGTGGTGTCTATTAACACTTCAATTTTATTTGAAAAATGAAGTCAGTTTTTTTTTCTGACAGAAAGCGAGTCTGATTTGGCTGACTGGTTTGACAATGATGACTAGCTTTGCCATGCAGGTCACAAAGCACTTTCCATAAATCGAATGAGATAAAGTTACAGCTCTACAGCTTTGAGGAAAATATCCTCACAATTAAAGTTTTTACATATCAACTGAAAGGTATGTGTGGAAGTACACAGTTTTCAAAAATCTTTCAGTAGGTTTGTTAACAAAGCTTTGGAAGGCTGTGACTCTATGACAGCATTTCTAGGCCTTTCCCACTCTGGCTACCCCCTTCTGGAAGCAGTGTCCCGCTTACTATGAACACTCCAGGGAGAACGGGCAATGTGCAATACAGTGGGAGTGCGGCTTAGTTCTGAATACGATGTAATTCTAATTAATGTAGCTGGAAGGTTCCATTCAGGGCTTTTTAAAACTGGTGCAACAACTAAGTAAAATGTTTACATCTTTTTCACAAAAGCACTTACAACTGAGTTCACAGTGATCTTGCACTTACACATGTGAATGAATGCATTTAAATTAACTGGTCTTAAACCTTCATCTTTATTTCACAGCTCCCTTGCTTCAAGTTTGTGAAATATTTTAAAATTCTGATTTAGATATTCAATGCATTAGCTAGGCCCCTATAGGGGACAGTTACTGACATGGCTCCCAGCGACCATCACCTCCTGGTATTCACACCCTGTGTAATCCCCTGCCCTGGTGTGTGGGCTGGATCTAGTGACTTATTTCTAACCAAGAGAATATGGCAGAAGTTTCAGAGATTAGATTACAAGACAGACTTCAGTCTTGTTAGTACTCTTGCACTCCTGTTTGCTGGCCAGATGAAGCCAGCTGCCATGTTGTGAGCTGCTCTATGGAGAGGCCCAGTGATGAGGAACCTTGGGAGGCCTCGGTCCACCAGCCTATGAGGAACCAAGGCCCTCAGTTTAATAGCATGCTTCCAACAACCATGTGAGTGAGCTTAGAAGTGGAGCCTTCAAATGATTTTAGCCCTGGACAATGCCTTGATTACCACTTTGTGAGAGACCCTAATGAAAGTCACTGATTAAAATTTTGAACAGAATAGTATGCCATCCTATAAAGCTTTACATAATCTCTTTGGACACAATCATCCAACAAGCTGTGAAACTAGCCAGTTGTACTATCCTTAGCTCACATTTCTCCATCTTACTGACAAAAAACATGGCTTTTTAAAATCAAGATACACTGTTATCTATTTCCTTCATATGCCAACATGGTGATTATATTAAAAGATTATATTAAAAGTGGAAGATAAGTCTGTTATTGCTTGTTTTTAGTTGCTAGATAGGTTTGCTACATGGAGGCCTCTACTCCCATCCCACCCCTTTACTGACTCCTGTGGTCAGAATTTTGTATTTTGGGGCCTCTTATTCTTCTGAACTCTATTTCCTCTTTGAGCTGCTTCTTTGAAGTACGCCAAAAATGTGATGGTAACTGAATATGCTCAACTTTTGCTTCCTAAGTCATTTTGAACCTTAAGATGAGATAATCCTTTTATTCTCATTACTTTAGGTCTTTCTAAACAGATAAGTTCACAATTATTGCTAAAGTTTAAAAAAAAGCGTTAGCATTATCCAAGATTGATGTTGCTCAAAACTTTAACCCTTAAGAAAATAAAATTTACACTCACAATTCAAAAACCATGTAAAGCATTCCATCTGAGCTATATGTCTCCAATAACTCTACAATGTGGGGATGTTTCAGCATATGACAGATACTGGCTTCCCGCTTTAGATCTGCAAAACAAACACATAACATTTTGTTAGGTAGGATCAAAAGACAATCAGAGTGAATGATGAATGAATGGATATGATCTATGGTAACATGAAGACTTCTCTAACTATAGGGATGAAATCCCCCGCTTAGGCTAAGCTTAACTCTTTACCCTTCAAACCTTTGACAAGATAACTTTTTCATATTTTTTGTCAGCTTAAATCTATATATATTATACAGTCACATTTTATTAATAAGAAATGTAAATAGCACAAGTAAACACTTTCCCCAAATTCTTGTAATCAGGTTTCAAAATGTATAACTCTCTCTTCATCAGCCAATAACTCAATTTGCTATCTTGAATTTTACTTTACTTTCCTAGTTTTCCCTAAATTGCATAAGAATATGATGTTTATGCTATAGCCTAAAAATCTAGCATTTATAAACACACATCAGAGAAGTTACATGGAATAGGGGGTGAAAAAATAGTATGGTTAAACAGGAAAAGCCCTACTCCCAGCATTAAAGTCAGATTTTTTTTTACAGCATCTATAAAATAGGTTGGATAATTCAGGACACTACCTAGAGTGTTACTCTGAAGAACAAATTCAGATAATGTAGGTAAGACTACTGTGTAAGTTATTTAATACTATTTGGAAAATACAACTGTTAATATTCTTATCATCATCATCATCACAGAAAAATGGTTTAGGCACAGGTATCATTTGCCATGTCTACATGCAACAAGATAAATAAAGCCTTCCTTTGTTAATAGTGCTGGAGTTTTACTTGCTTGCAGATGAATAAAATCCAATGGACACTTTTATACTGGAAACAGAAGGGAGACAGGTAGAGAAGAATCAAGGCTAAAGATAAATTGCACAAAGCGGAAGAGATAACATTGTCTCCTCTCTGATTTGTTAATTCAACTTACTCTTGTTAACAAGAACGATGGTAGCAGAAGGCACCTCAGAAGACTTACATGAAGTGTAAGTGAGGGAAAGAAGTCAGTAATTAAGACAAAAGAGAAGCCACCAGAAAAGAAGAATCAATAATACAATAGTAAGAAGGTCAAGGGAATAGGGGGAATTAAGGCATAGACTGGAGTTGAAGAAGGCTGAGAAAAGGATGTAAGATTCAACCAGAAAAGACCATTAATATTCTGAGTCAGAAGAAGAGGAAGTTCTGCGGAGAGGTCAGGTTCAAAGTTAGTATGCAGACAATTATATAATAATAAATTTAGATTTATCCTGTCTTTCACTGGTCTAAGTTAACGTGGTTATTGTGATTTAATGTCTCAACAACTCTGTGAGGTAGGTATTTTTCAAATGAGGAAATTGAGACTTAAATCTGTTCAAGATCACATAGCTATTACAAGGGGTAGGTTTTGAGCTCTGGCCCGTCTAACTCTAAATTCAGTCCTTCCATGATGCCATGCTGGGTTTAGACAGGATTCTGGTAGTAGGAAAAGAACAGGAGGGTCAAAGCAGGGTTTGATTTGTCTGTATTTGCTGTTGTTTTAAAGGGAACGCTCTCTATGTTTGTAAGTGGCAGTAATGAAAAGCCCATACGATCTGGAGTCAGAAAACCTGGTGCCAGTCCGGCCTCTATGACTACCACTTGCCAGCTGACTGGTAACCTCTACAAACGCCTTGCTCATGGCAAATGAAATGGGGAAGGTGACAGGTGATGCAGGACCTGCATCGTCTACTAAATCAACTTCAGAGGGCAGCGGCAAGAGTCAAATGGGAAAATGGATGTGAAGGGACGGCGTGGAATGCAGCACTGTAGGGCTCAGTGTTCACTGGGAAGGAAGAGATGCAAGGAGCATGAAAGATGGTCTCCAGCTCCAGGAGAGGAGAGGTGTGAGTTAGGTGTGGCTTCTGTGCTGGGAAGTCATAACTCTGAGGAAAGTTTCTGACAAGTGCGCTGGAGCACCAGGCTGAAGCCAGACAGCGTAAATCAGATGCCTGCAGTTTTTTCTCTCTCTTCAAGATTGTTCGCCCTCCTGAGTCTACGAAAAGTTTACGGGCTTTATTACTCATTTCTTTGTTAATCCCCAGCTTCTCATTTTATTAGAAGTCACCCTTTTCACACCTTCTGTTTTCACCTTAAGTTTCTCTCTTTCCATTTTTTTTTCTATTCTGATAAAAGTCTGATTTTAATTCAATGCTCTGACATTGGAGTCAAGGAGTGAACAGAGACTTAGTGCTTGCCACAATGAAAGCTGGTCGTTTCTCCTGTTTTCAGTTTATTTTTAATTTTGTCCCTTTGGTGTAACTACTGTGTGTTTCAACTCCCATATTCACCATTTGTGATGTGCACATTTGTTATACTGAAAGATCATACATAGAAATGGATGCTCTAAAGACCTCTCCATTTGACACACACACATTTCTGCTTGGTATACGGTTGAACATGCCCCTGGTATAGTCTCTTATCACTTTACCCATCTTCAAAATGAAGGCAGGATTGCTGGGGACCCTGCCTTCAAAGATTAAAACAATTTAAGTGTCACCGGATCTGACATTTCAGGGACTAAAATCCAAACACTGATTGAACAGCACAAAACTAACAACATAAAAATGTATTTGAAATTATAAGGGCAAAAATGCAAAAGATAGCTTACGTCTAGGATAATTGTGGCACATTTTCCATAATCCAAGTATCAATTAAATGGATATATTAAATAGTCCCAATAGAAAAATCACAATTTAAAAAACACAAATGCACTATATATGGATTCAAACTATAGATTCCAAGAATGTTAAACTCAAAATGTTTATTTTTAGATGTGAATGTGAAAGATGTATGTATTAAGTGCTATTAATTCCTTGCTGATATAGCAAACAAAAACTAGTATTTTCCTACAAATCAGCTCATGAAGCAGAGTAGGAAGGAATGTGAAAGTAGGTGATAATAATGATGTGAAGTTGTGATTATCTGACTGTTTAGAGATACGAGCACAGAACATTCCTGTGAGTGACCTGATCCACAGTTATCATGGCTATTTTGAAGTGCTGCTTTATCTATAGTAACTGGGAACTCTTTCCACTTGTTCATTTATTTTTCATTTTGTATTTTTTCAGGGAAATTTTAAAAGATTAAAAAATAATCTATTTCTATATTTAGTGCCCTTATGTTTAACTATGTGCCTATATTTCATCAATTTATTTCCTTTTAAAAGGGGGCACTAGTAATATGGAAAGTAATATTTTATCTTCTGACCAAAACTGGAGAAACACACCTAAACTGAATCAACCCACGTATATACGGCTTGAAAACCACTCCTCCTACCAGTTTCCTAAGACATTTGGGCTGTCCAACAACAGTAGAACAATAACTGTGCCCTCCCGGGTCTACCTTTTATTCTGTCCCTCAAATAAGGGAGAGTTAAGAAAGTTGTTGTAGGTAGTCTGTTTTAAAAAGATTTTTTCCTGAAAAGCATTTATTATTCATTTTACTATTAGTTGTTATTGCAATAGAATTCTTCACGCTATCTTTTAAAAGTCAGATGCTACTTTCAGAGTGTCATGATTCTATAACAGACTAATTTGACCAAGGGTCAAGTATAAGCTGGGTATTTACAAATGTGGCTGAAGAAAGGAATGCTTTCTGACATTCTTAACACTGGAGTAGCTATCTCAACCACAATAGCTAAGCTTTAAAGGTCAAATTTAAGAGTTAGCTTTCCCAGAATCACTCAATAAGGATTTAGATCAGCACCATCCAAAAGAAATATAATGTGAGCCACATATATAATTTAAAAAATTTTAGTAGCCACATTAAAAAAGTAAAAAGAAACAGGAGAAATTTATTTTAACATATCTCATGCAATCCAGTAATATCCAAAGTATTATTATTTCAACATATAATCACATTAAAAAGTATTAATGAAATATGTTACATTCTCTTTTCGTACTAAGTTTTGCGATCCAGTGTGTTTTACACTTACACATCTCAACTAGGAGCAGTCATATTTCAAGAGCTCAATAGCCACATGTGGCTAGTGGCTACCAAATTGGAATGGTGCAGCTGTGGATAAACTGACTTGCTTTGATTCTTATCCTCTTCCAATTGTGAGTTCTTCTGCATGACTTACACAATTATTTGTAAAGTCATTCAGTCATTCCAAAAACAATCTAAACTCAGCTTTTTTTTTAAACAAAAATTTCTATAGAAGGAAACTCTACAGTGTTTAATAACCCAAATCCCTCGCTTAAAAACTAAATCTGAAATTTCTTCACTACTGTTAATTGAAATCCTTCACTTGTTCAGTAGTTTTAAATTATTTTATCTTCTTAATCTACCAAACACGCAAAGGGTAGTCAACATCCATTGTACAGTAGCCCTTTGGACACTTCAGAATTTAGCGAATGACCTTAGACTGTGCAGTGTAACATTTGGGAGTTTGTCTCTCTGTATGTCCTCATTTAATAATTATAATAACCCTGCGAGGTAAATATGTCTAGTTTCACTTTACAGAAGAAGACACTGAGGCTCGGGTTCAGTGAGGTAAGTTGTTGAGATCACACAACTAGCAAGGAGGGGAAGTAGATCTAATAAGTGGAGTCCAGTGCTCTTTACATCATAACACAACAGCTCGTAGGGCTGCATAGTTTATATATGTGCCCTTAAGATCCAGTCACAGAACAGTGCTAATGCGGTAATACTGACTTGGGTGACAAGCTACCCGGACTGCTACAAAACCAGCTTATTTCTGCTGCACTGTCATCAGTGATGATCAGAAATTAGACACTGATCATTTCCTGACATATATATATAAGTATCCTTATTCGTGTCCAAAGAATTTCCAAGTTGTGTTAGAAACTCAATAGTTAATATTCACTAAGAGCTGACCCAGGCTCCAAGTGCACATAAAGAAGTTCTAATCTAGTCATAGAAATAATTAGGAATACTGCTCAGCCATAAAAAAGAATAAAATAATGCCATTTGCAGCACCATGGATGGACCTAGAGATTATCATTCTAAGTGAAGTAAATCAGAAACAGAAAGAAAAATGCCATATGATATCACTCATATATGGAATCTAAAACAAGAAAAAAAAAGAGGACACTAATGAACTCATCTACAAAACAGAAACAGACTTGCAGACATAGTAAACAATATTATGGTTCTCGGGGGAAAGGGGGTGGGAAGAGATAAATTTGGGAGTTTGAGATTTGCAAATGTTAGCCACTATATATAAAATACATTAAAAAACAAATTTCTTCTGTATGGCACAGGAAACTATATTCAATATTTTGTAATAACCTTTAATGAAAAAGAATATGCATGTATATGCATGACTTAGGACACTGTGCTGTACACCAGAAATTAACATATAACTAACTATACTTCAATTAAAAAAAACAGTTAGGACAAGTATTAATGTGTTCATTTGAATCAATATTAATAACAAAATAAGTAAATGAAAGTCATTACTGACTCAACATTTTTTCCTTGGTGTGCTGAAATTAATGACCATATAATATTTTAAGAAAGGGAGCCAAGCAGAACCTTGGAAGGATTATAGCAGCAGAGACAAATTCTGTTGCCGAGTTCCACCTTTATCTAATAACCACTTTGAAGACTAAAGATCCCAGCTGCCTTTGGCAATAACACAGGTCAGGTTGGCTTTAATGAGGCTATCTTTCTATAAATCAAGAAAGCTGACCCTCTCAACTAGTGGATGACCAGAGGCCCAGACAGGCCCACACACAAATCTGGGTTAACAGCAAACTCATTATTTCTTTGATCTTTTTACACATTTTACTACCACATTTTATTATCTTTTTTCATATACAAAGAGAAATCCAAGCAGCTTCTAATTTCTTTGAATTCTTGCCCATTTAAAACAATCTTATGGCCTAAAATCTCATCTGTAAGGTGAATAAAGAAAGGAAGCAACATACCATTAATTGAGAATGTTTGATAAAAAATTTGTTCTTAAATAGGCAAATATATTAGTTAGAAGTCAATCAACTACAGTAAGCATTTACAAATTAATGGGGTTTTGGTAATATTTCCCAAAGAATTTTCATTTCTGATATTAAAGCAGTCTGCCCCGTTGAACACCAAATTCAAACTAAATTCAACACTATATTTGATGTGTTATCAAAAACTATCAACTGTAAAATATAACAAAGCTAATTACTGTAAGAACTACTTGTCTCCCTGTTCACTCTTCATTAGGATGAGTTTCGTAAATAATTATCTAAAGTGTCATTTACTTTCTGGAGACATAGGTCACTCTTAATCGATACTGAAGTACTATAGCTCACTGAGCTTAGTAATTAGATATTAATAAAGATTAGAGGTGACCAATTCAATGATCTTTACAAATATTTATCTCCTGAGGTGTTAAAATGTCCTGAAAGAAGAGCATTTGCTTAAAAACTATCTGTAGATAAGAGCCAACATTAGGTTAAAAAAAACCCAAATGATTTGTCCCTTAAAGGATATAATTCTGAGTCATCTATTCAAGGAGTTACTCTACCGTAAATTTGGTGAAAATCTGTTTTAGACTCAACTAATAAAAATAGAAAGATGTTTATTATGTGGATAAAAGGGAAAAGTAGAAATGACTGAAATCCAAATCACATAAAGTTCCAGCATTAGGGTTTTTCTCAAATATATGAATGACCATTATTAAGATGATATTTTACACATGATAAAAGTAGAAACACAACGTTCTAAACATCTCTACAAGGCACAATTCTTCTGTTGGTTTTCATTTTAGGAAATGTAAACCAAAAAAGCTTTACAAAAAGGGAGAAACATGGAGGCATTTTACTATTATAAAAATCAGACATCTATTTCAAAATGGTACTCCTAACTTTATAAAAGAAAATTGGAGAAATACCAGTTTATGCCTCAATTATTTTTCAATATTAAAGTCTTAAAAGAACATACATGTTAGGAGCTGAAGGAACTTTGTGGGATGATAGAGTGTATACATTTAAACTCATTGTAAATATATTAAAACTCACTGGACTGTACACTTAAATAGGTTCCTTTTATTGTGCATAAATTTTTACTGAATAAAGTTTTAAAAAGTTTTTTAATCGCAGTAAGACAGGAATTCAATATGTCTAAGTAAAAAAAGTTATTCATATTAACATAATTAAGAAAGTGTAAAATACAAGTTATCTATACAGAGTCCCCACCACCCCCCATTCAAAAGTAGAGTGTTTCTATGAAAACTTTCATAAGTCTAAACGGCATAAGGTGAAGAAGTAATTATCTTTTTTCATAAAAGTGAAAATCCTCTTCAGATTTCTTTCAGTTAGTGAAAACAGGTACTAATACAGGTGTTTTGTAAAAGCAAAGTGTCGTAAAGTGAACTTTCACAAAGCAAAGGATACCTGCATTTATCTTTTATTTTTATTTATTTCCAGCTGAGGAGTTCAACAGGAGTAAGTGGCAGGCTAGGCTTCCTTACTACCCATCTGCCCCCAAACCTTCTTCCTCCAGGATGGGGCCAGCTCAGGAAATACTGCCAGCAGGACCAAAATTCTCCCCAGAAAGCAATTTGTAGTGTTTTAATATATGATTTTTTTTAAATGACTGAAGCTGAGATTCTCTATAGCATGGTGAAATAACTACCATTAAATTTTAATAATAATAATATGGGTTTTCCCCCATCCAGAAGTAGAATCTTTTTGTCAATATATCTCATGATAGTAAAAAACATATTTATAGTAAAAAAAAAATAAGTCCCAGTGTATGACACTTACTTTGAAAAGGATCAATTAAAAACAATTAGCTGATTGTTTTGATAAATAACAACTGGAAATCAGGGATTATGCATAACCCTTCAGACTCATGGCCTCAACCACCAAATTACTTTATTTTGGTGGTCCACTGCCTAAATCCAGATTTATATGGATACCTGCAAGTGGCTAAGAGGTATGTGTAATTTAGTTTGCCCTGTAATCTTAATTTAAAAAAAACTAATCAAGTAGCTTCAAAGAGTAGTACTAGAATCACTGACAGTAGCTGAAAAGTGGCAGAGAGGAGAGGATGCTTTTTGTATACGGTGAAACTCTGGACTAAAACATGGATTTCTGAAGAGGCCATATTTCTCCTTGTTTTAATAAAATTTTAAGTAAATAATATACTGCTTTGCTTTCAGGATAAACTATCTTCATTTAATCTTTTCTACAAAACCAGGAGGTAGTGTACTTAACTATCAGAAAATGTGGCAGCGATCTAAATCAGCAATTTTTAAGTTATTTGGGGCTAGAAACCATTTTATAAATCTGTTAAAGTGATAGACAGTGATAAGGATTTTGCAGTAAAATATAAGGGAAGCACAAAAGCCCAAGGGGCTGATCTAGATATTGATGCCCAAGGACCCAGATCATGACAGATAATCATTTAATCCATGTCATGGAGGCCACAGGAGCACTGACTGATGAGACTGGAAACCATAGAAGCTAGCACTTCCTTGTACAGCTACATGATGGGCACAATTTAAGAATTATCATTACTTAGATTAAAAAACATAAGTATAACCCTCACATCATTTTAACTTTGACACCAAACCTAGCACTCTGCTGTGTGAGATACATGAAACTATCATAAAGTGTGCTTTTCTTCTTTTTCTGAAAAATTTCAGAAAGTTCTCTTGGGGACATTTCATGTGGCCCAATTTTCTGTTTCCCATCTTGATATCAAAACAATATAAATTGTTTACTTATTAGAGTACAATATTTACACACATAAAATACATATATATAACATTTATGCTAAGGGTTTTCCCTGTTGGTTAAGGTTGAACACCAGAAAATATATTTCCTTACTCTTTAAAGAGTGTATCACCCGCTCTTTTTCTTGACTTTTTTCTCAATAGCTCTTTTGCCATTTCATCAGACTTGGAATGGGTAAAATATAAGTTTTCTTAAAAACTGGAATGGAAGCAGAGGCTGATCCACACACAGCTGAGTGCAATCCCAGCAAGGCAGAGCCAGTGAAAACAAGTAGAAAGAAGTCAGGAAGGGCCTTAATCCCTCTTCACTTCAGAACCATTGCTCACTTAGTAACAAAAGGCCTAATTCATACCTCAGTACTATGGGAAACAAATACAATCAATAACTTACCTAGGTTATTCTAGATAATGGTTTATTTCATGTAAGTGACTTCTCCAGAAAGGGTACCAATGCACCTTGGTTCGCCCAGGACTTCCTTGTTGCAGCACTGAAAGTTCTGTGTCCCAAGAACCTGCCCTCAGTCCCAGGCAAACCTGGATGGTTGGTCCCCTATTTCCACAGATCTGGCACTTATTCTTTCAAATGCTAATACTCTTCTGTCAGGAGGCAGTTATGATATAATAGAGCAACAAATTTGTAGTCAGAAGGCCTGTCTTTACACCTCGCCACCATCACTTAATAGCTGTATGACCTTGATCATCAGCTTCCTTGTCTATAAAATGGAGAATAAGAGAATAGCCCCCATATTGGTTGTAGCCAGCCCTGGATGATTTAATAAAGTGTGTGAAAGTGCTTGCCGTGGTGCATGACACAGAGCATGTGCACAGTAAGTTTTGTTTCTTTTCCCTGTGATCATTTTTGGTGGAAATAATTCTTTCCTACCTTTACCAAATGTCAATCAAACCAAGTTTAATGACAAGAAGTTGACAATGTGACCATCCAATTACTAAACCACACTGCTACATAGTTCTAAACCTACTCTTACATTGAAGTTTTTCATCTACATTTTGGAAACCATGTAATATAGCTCATAAGGAACTGAATCTGAAGTTGACCAAAGAATTATTTGAAAACAAGTAAAAAAGCAGGTATAGTTGAAGTGTGTAATAATGACACTGGTTAAAAAAAAAAGTAAAACAGAATCCACACAGCTGCACGTGTGTGGCCTACTGACTACCAGCATCATTATCCTTCTAGGCAGCCCTTGGAGTCATTCTCACACCAGCTCCTCCTCCTCCACTTTCTATCTGCAGTTGCCAAAACCTGTCCATTCTATTTCTGCGACACCTATCAAAACAATCTGCCCCTTACTGCACTTACGCTAGTTTCAGCCCTCATGGATTCCTGTCTGGATCACAGCAAAGATCTTTTAATGGATTTCTTTGCCTCTAGTTCCTTCTTCTTCTTCTACTCATGCAACTGTTACCATAAAGCTACTCTAAAACAGGGATTACCATATTACTCCAAAAACCTTCATTGCTCTCCATTCTATATACCAAGACATTATAATGCCTCAGCTCCTCCTGGAAAGCCTTCCAAAAAGAATTTAAGTTAAACAACTTAACTGGGTTCCACCGAACTATTTAGCAACATAATTGGAAATGGAACCTAGTTCTCTTACTTCTTGGTCAAGTAATTTTGGTTCATTTCCTTTCTTGCTTTCTTTCTTTTTTTAAGGATGTCACACATATTATATTCCTTTCTAACTTCTCCCATCATCCTCCCTGACCCTATCCTGAACTACCTGGAGCTTCTGCAACACCCCCTCCACCACCCATGCTCTCTGTGCTCTTGAAAATGCTGCTCCCTCTGTTTGATGCTCTGTATGCTTCCCTCTATGCTGGTAAACCCCGACTCATCAAAATTCTACTCACACTTTTGCTTCAAAGTTCTCCTTAACAATCTCCCCAGCTGAGGTAGGCATACCCCGCTGTGATCTACACACCTCAGCATCTCAGCATTTCCCAAACTGTACCGCTGCTGGGGATTTACACTCCTGCCAACCCTGCTGCACCCAGCACAAAGAACTCACTTGACCAACATCTATTACATCTTCTGTTTCACATCAGTGTATATGCATCACTGAATCAGAGAGTGTGAGAAATGGGACATTAAGGGAGGCATCGTCTCATGCTCTTCTCCAGCCTCACATTTTACTCATAAATAAAATGAGGCCCTAGGAAGACAAATGGCATGCTTGAAGTCACACAGCCAGCTGACAGCACAACTGGAAGATGAACTCAGGTGTCTGATTCTCAGTTTAGCAATCTTTCTGCTGCCCTATATGCTACTGGAAGAGGACTCTAAAAATGTCCAAAATTTGAGGCAATCTACTCCAGGTAGCACATATGTACTGACCAAAGCATTTTCAGAGAATGACAAAAAAAAATGCCAACTATATGCAGATAACTGGGTGCTAATGTTATTCTCTATATTGTATTACCATGACTTCAAGTGCAAAACTGCAAGGCACTCCCACTACTGAGTACACTGGCTTTAAACAAAAGTAATTATGCCTAACATTTCTACATCACTGTATAGTGTATGTACTATATTATTTAATATTATAAATTACATAGCCAAAAAAGTCTTGTCTTGAAAGGACTTAAGATCTAAAGTTTCATGTAAATTTTAACAATTTCTTAAGTCCATTTATATATGTGGATTTTGTCTTTGGTTAATTATTCAAGAGTAATTGTATTAGCTTAAATGATCACAATTTCAAAAGAAGCAGGTTTATGAAAAGAGCACATCTAATTTTTTTTCCACTAGAGGACACTAAAGATCATATTATAGTTCATTAGACCAATAATATCTCCAAGATCCTCGGCTATAAACAATAGTATTATTGGTCTTGATGATATAATAGAAAGATGAGATGATTATTTGCCTTTGACATGTCTAACAACAGCAATAACCATCACCTAACACTGTCTGATTACTATGAGTCAGGCTCTATATTAGATGTGTAGACTCATTTAACCCTCATAACAACCCTAAGAGGTAGGTGACACTCATGTCTTGGCTGAGGCGGAGAGCAGTTGAGGAACTCACCCACAGAACTAGTAAAACTGCGGAGCCAGGATCTGATCCCAGGCAGTCTGGCCCCAGTACCTACGCTCTGAACACTCGCTATACTGCTTCTTAGGTCTACAACTACTCAATTCTGAAGGTGAACTTTATAGGTAAGCTATTTCTGTATTACTTCCAAAAATTGAAATATAAAGTCTCAAAGTTCAATAAGGGCAAATTTCAGTAAGAAAATCGTAATTCCTTTCCAAAAAAATCTCAGTTTGGTCCTTTCAACTGAAGTCACCTGATTATATTTTTGAAAAGCTAGTTTGCTATAAGGTGCAGAATGATTAAAAATAAAATAACTAGGCAGGGCTTCTGGAATGGCTATGTGAGCGCAGGGAAACCACCCCCGCCCCCTAGGAGACATATATTTAGCTGGTCAAAATTAACAGTCATTCAAAGCCTCTGGAGATTGATCAAAAGGCTTACAAGAAACTGAGAAGCACTTATTCAATAAAATCTTCAGAAACTCACTAAGAACAACAGAGGCCGTGGCCACAGCTCCGCCCTCCGGAAGAGCTGTTCTAAGGGGCTCAGCCGCTGTGTGCAGTTCAGCTCTTTGAGGCAGAAGAGCTATGTGGGGGGACTCTGCAGCTCATGAACACCGGCAGATCCCATTTTCCACAGTTCCATGATGTGGAAGGCCTATATCGAGTCAGTGGTAGAAGCTGGATTGCAGCACCTATTCCCCACCCAAAACTCCAGCTAAATCCAGGTTGTCTGGGCGGGGCAGCCAGTAAAGACTGCTGCAGGGGAGCTACAGAGGCGATCTTGGCAGCCGAGTGGCAGCTCCCATCTCCGTCAACTTCTAGGCAGAACTAGTCAAAGTACCTTTAGCACCTGGTGAACAATGGCAGATGTCATCCTCCCTGGCTTTGGGTGTGGAAGCTCCAGATTGAGTGGTAGTAGCACCCAGGAGGGAGCACCAGTTCATGCTCCCTGCTCCAAGAAAACCCACATAGCCTTGCTCCATAGGGAGGATCTGGGCAGAACAGCCAGTGAGGAGTGAGCTACCCTTTCCCCTAGCTCTTGCTCCATAGCAGAGATTCTGCTCAGGGGACAGTATAGCAAGCCTCACAGACTAGCAAACCCTGTATCTGACACGGGTCCCAACTTTAATTGGATCAGAATATGGAGCAATTTGTACCACAGAGAATTATCAAAAACAATATAGCAATTACTAGCAATTAGTATAGTGTGATACCAACAGAGGTAGATCACCTTAATGAGATCAGGGGAAGCAACAGTCAAAGAGAGCCCAGTTAAAGCCATTCATTCCTAATGGTCAGGAAGGTTGTGCACATGCCCAAGGCTGCTCGCTCTGAAAAGAGACATCAGAGGTTGCACTAAAGTCCAGCAAATCACTAAACAAATAAACAAGTAAACAAGAATAACAAGCCCTGTGATGAGGGAGGAGTATTAGTATCCAGAGCTGCTATAACAAAAAAGTTGAGAGACAAGCAAAAAACAGGGAAGTGTGACCTCTGTACAGGTTTTTTAAAAATAGCAGAAAACAGAAATTGCTTTTGAGGGAGCCCAGATGTTGGACTTAGGAGAAAAAACTTCAAAGCAGCTATTAGAAACATATTCATAGAACTAAAGGAAATTCATGCTTAAAGAATTAAAGGAAGGTGTTATGACAATGTCTCATCGAATACAGAACATCAGTAGAGAAAGAAATTATAAAAAAGAACAAAATTTATATTCTACAGTTAAGAGAACAATAACCCAAATGAAAAATTTATTAACGGGGCTCAAACGTAGATTTGAGCTGGCAGAAGAACCAGCAAACTTGAAGACAGATTGACAGAGATTATACAATCTGAAGAATACAGAGGAAAAAAGATTTATGAAGAAAAAATGAACAGAGCCTTAGAGAAATGTGAGACACCATTAACACACTAACATACGCATAATGGGAGTACCATAAGGAGAGGAGAGAGATACAAGAGCTGAAAAAATTTACTGATATAAAAACTGAATAAACAAATAATTTGGGAGAAACCAAACTTCCCATGTAGAAGATATTCAAATACTAACCAGGTTATCTGATTCTATTTTTTAAGAGTTCATGAATCTGTTTCTCAGTCCATCCCAACTGCCACTTGGGAGTTAGTTGAGACTATCATTTATCTTGTCTAGATTACTGGAAAAGCCCTCAAACCTCATCTTCATATTATAGTCAGAGTTCTTTCTAAAATGAAAATGCAATCATATCTGACTACAGTTCCCTTACCCCACACTTAAACCTTATTCCCCTTAAACATGGCTTACTGGTCCATTTGGAGCTTTTCAGAATCATTACGGCACTTTTTAAAAAGAGGTTCCTGGGCTATACCCATACCTAGTAGACTGGACTTGCTGAGAAAAGCAGCCCAAAGATCAACCAGTGCTTTTAATAAGCACCACCCTCAGCCCCCTCCCCCACAATTCTTCTGCACAATGAAGAATAAGAACCACCGTGAACTGGCCCCCGCTTATATCTTTATCCTTTGCCCTTCTTGCTCCCAGAAAGTTTCAAATGGTGATCATTATGTGACCACAGAGGGCTATACTGTAGGAGACAGTAACCAGAGATTCATACAATATAATACATAAATGCTTATAATAATTTAGAGAATCATAATTTAACTGTTTGAATAAATAAACCAATACTTCCATTTAAACATGGTGGTCTAAATACATGCATTTCTCTTCTACCTCTTGAAGCCCAACTAGTATTTCAGTAAACGTATTAAAAAGACATAGACCCACAAAGATAAAGAGAATGAGAGATGACAAGGCAGAAGCACAGTAGATAAGTAAACAAAACCCTAGCTAGCAGAAAGTAAATGGACAAAGTTAGCAGATCAGAGAAAGCTGAAATCCATATGTGGCAGCCATTAAGATGTGACCTTCAATCTCTGACTCCAGGTCTGTGAACAACTGACAATCCCAGGTTCAGTGCTATGAATCCATCACTGTGTCCTCATCAACACCATGCTTCCCACAAGCTACTCTCAGCCAGTGACTAAAAGCAGCAGGACTACTAAGGTAGGCTCATTATTATAAGATAAGGGACTCTGATGGCCCACAATGGCTCAAGGACTCCCACTAGGCCTCACCAAAACTTTCTTGGAACAGCACCTTAGTCTAAGATTTTACTCCTATCCTTTCTCCTCCACAGGAATCAGACCTGCATAATCTGTGATGGCTCTCCTAGCCTCCTTTGGCTCCCTTCACTTTCATTTTCTCTTACAAGTAGTTTCCCAATAAATTTCTTGCATATCTAACACTTTTTTGGCATCTACTTTTTACAGAACCTGAACTAACATGCCAAGCTTGCAATAAGGCAAGGCAGTAAGAAGCAAGCTGATATGTCTACCACGATGCTCCTAAAAAGGTTTAGGAAAAGGACACACCATGTACCTTTGAGCACAGGGGTGTACAGTAGAGCAGGGGACAGGAGGATTGGCTGAACCAAACTACAGGAGTAGTTTGACCCTAGGTATCCTTGAGCAAGCAAATTATCCCTCCCCTACTCTTTGGAGACTTCACAGACACCAGACCCGTAGCTCACATCATTAGGTGCTGTATTTAAACAGGAGGATTAACTGTAAAGTTCAAGCATTAAAGAAGCATGTTAAAATAAAGACCCCTAACCTCCTTCCCTGAGATGGCTCCTGAAATTATCACAATCAGGCTTAGACATGAGTACCTGACCCCCCCAATACAATTCTGATAGCTCAGAAAATACACTTTTCCTCTGGAAATTACTGATGGACACAAGCTACCAAAGTGAAGATGAAAACTGGAAACGAATATGGGAAGTCTAAGAATCAGGATATCCAGCACAGATAAGGGGCAAAGAGAATTCCCATGATGATAGTTCAAGTCCAAGATAGCAATCAATTTAGAATGAAGCAGATGAAGGGCTCAGGGAGGGAGCTCTTTGTTGCCAAGTTAAAAAAACAAAACAAAAGAAATGTGATAAATTATCTGATGGGGTTGAATGCTCTGAGAGAAGCTATACATAGTTCAGTGGGATAGTCTGGGGATGAATTAGCTATAAAACAAAGAAATGAAGCAATCAAAGAAATAAGTTAACTGCTTACTCCAGGTACGACAATAAATTGTGAAAGATATATAATCACATATTAATGATTCAAATATGAATAATGTTCTAAAAATGAGGAAGGGAAAGTGAGGAGGGACAGAAGGTAGCAATGTAAGAGTTATATCTCTCATAACAATAAGCCAATAACTGGTAATATTGAAGACTATAAAGTAAGAAATAGAAATATAAGTGTATGTCACACTGCCCAGGGCAATCTACAGATTTAATGCAATCCCTATCAAATTGAACTAGAACAAATCATAATAAAATTTATATGGAACCATCAAAGACCTGGAATTGCCAAAGCATTACTGAAGAGAAAGAAAGAGGCTGGAGGAATAACTCTCCCAGACTTCAGACAATACTATAGAGCTACAGTCATCAAGACAGCATGGTATTGGTACCAAAACAGACATAGACCCATGGAACAGAATAGAGAGCCCAGAAATGAACCCACAAACTTTTGGTCAACTGATCTTCAACAAAGGAGGCAAGAATATACAATGGGATAAAGACAGTCTCTTTAGCAAATGGTGTTGGGAAAACTGGACAGCAGCATGTAAAGCAATGAAGCTAGAACACTCCCTTACACCATACACAAAAATAAACTCTAAATGGATCAAAGACTTAAACATAAGACAAGATACAATAAATCTCCTAAAAGAAAATATAGGCAAAACATTATCTGACATACATCTCAAAAATGTTCTCCTAGAACAGTCTACTCAAGCAATAGAAATAA
Organism: Vicugna pacos; assembly: GCF_048564905.1. Taxonomy (NCBI): domain Eukaryota; kingdom Metazoa; phylum Chordata; class Mammalia; order Artiodactyla; family Camelidae; genus Vicugna; species Vicugna pacos. The sequence goes on from NC_133023.1 coordinate 32,302,243, forward strand.
AAGCAAGAATAAACATAGGGGACCCAATGAAACTTACAAGCTTCTGCACAGCAAAGGACACCATAAGTAAAACAAAAAGACAACCTACGGAATGGGAGAAAATTTTTGCAAATGAAACCGACAAAGGCTTGATCTCCAGAATATATAAGCAGCTCATATGACTTAATAAGAAACAACCAAACAACCCAATCCAAAAATGGGCAAAAGACCTAAACAAGCAATTCTCCAAGGAAGATATACAAATGATCAATAGGCACATGAAAAAATGCTCCATATCACTAATTATCAGAGAAATGCAAATCAAAACTACAATGAGGTATCACCTCACACCAGTCAGAATGGCCGTCATTCAAAAATCCACAAATGACAAATGCTGGAGAGGCTGTGGAGAAAGGGGAACCCTCCTACACTGCTGGTGGGAATGCAGTTTGGTGCAGCCACTGTGGAAAACAGAATGGAGATTCCTCAAAAGACTAGGCATAGACTTATCGTATGACCCAGGAATCCCGCTCCTGGGCATATATCCAGAAGGAACCCTACTTCAGGATGACACCTGCACCCCAATGTTCATAGCAGCACTATTTACAATAGCCAAGACATGGAGACAGCCTAAATGTCCATCAACAGATGACTGGATAAAGAAGATGTGGTATATTTATACAATGGAATACTACTCAGCCATAAAAACCGACAACATAATGCCATTTGCAGCAACATGGATGCTCCTGGAGAATGCCATTCTAAGTGAAGTAAGCCGGAAAGAGAAAAATACCATATGAGATTGTTCATATGTGGAGTCTAAAAAAAAAACAAACAAACAAAGCATAAATACAAAACAGAAACAGACTCATAGACATAGAATACAAACTTGTGGTTGCCAAGGGGGCCAAGGGTGGGAAGGGATAGACAGGATTTCAAAATTGTAGACTAGATAAACAAGATTATCCTGTATAGCACAGGGAAATAAACACAAGATCTTATGGTAGCTCACAGAGAAAAAAATGTGACAATGAATATATATATGTTCATGTATAACTGAAAAATTGTGCTCTATACTGGAATTTGACACAACATTGTAAAATGATTATAAATCAATAAAAAATGTTAAAAAAAAGAAATATAAGTGTATGTTGTTACAAAAGAAACAGGAAAAATTGCTTACAGTGGTTGTCTCACATAGCAAACTGGTGGTGTTCAAATGAATTAGGATAGAAAAACTGCCTTTTGTTTTTAGAAGTACTATGATTTAACTTTTAAAACCTATATGCTTATATTACTTAGATAAAAGTAAAACTCAAATATATAAAAAACTAGAATAGATCTTTACATTTAATCCATCAAAAACAATACATTTATGATTAAGAAATAAGTAGAGTCAAGATGGGTGAGACTTCAAATATTCACAAATTAAAAAACTAAACAAAAACTACTACAAGGAAAATTAAGTTCTGCTTACTATAACAGCCACTAGAAAGAATACACAAATATGCTAAAGATGGGAAGTAAATGTGTAGTTATCTATTTTTAGAATTTTCATTTATAAAGTATATGATGTACTTTTTCACTGTTCCCTAACCCATTTCTTGGGCTTCAAGGTACACTTCACTTTACAGGGCATATGCCATCTATGTATTAAGAAAAAAGTATAAGAATGATTTTCAAGTGATTTGGAAAAACACAGTCAATTGGTTGCATTCTCCCACCAATTCTCTATGACACATGAACTTTAGAATTGTTGTGGCTGGGTGCAAACATTTACTTACACAGTTGTCAACCCACCATGTGCTGAATATCTATTTATATACACACACACAGAGGTCCACACACATATAAAATAGAAAAACCTAAGACACAGAAGACAGAAAAGAGAGAGCACACAGCTGTGAATTAGTGTCCCTAGAAAGTCCACCTTTCTAACTGAAGCTACTAAGGTGACACCAGGGATCTCTGATATGCTTTCTCTGTAAGAAGTTCAACAAGAGTCAAGGTTCTCCTCTTTTTTGGGGGAATTGTTATTGTACATTTACAAATTATAAAGCTCCTTACACAGGATAAAAAAGCTGATGTGTTGTGCTGGAGCTGCAAAAGCATGTCACCACCAACCAAAGGAAGCAATTTTGAGTTGTTCTGTTTGTTGTTTAAACTTCACTTATTAGGTAATTTAGTGTTTGTCCTTCTCTACAATATTAAAAGAAAAAAACCTTTTCATAAAATGACAGAAATTTGAGAAGTATTATCTAAACCACAGTAAGACTCATTCGGGTCTTGGATACTGTGAACTAAACATAAGGCTTTGTCCTGTAGACTGATGGCTCTCCCACTTTAACACAAGCACTCATTTTATACTATCTCAACTTATAAGTCATTTGATCCACTGGTAATTGAGTACTAAAAACCACAATTAAAACTTTTTTTCTTGTTTTATTTCTTGGTTAATTACAATGTTCAAACAGACCACTAGAAATAACTTCCTTTTAAAATTCTCTGTTTTGCCCAGTTTTATTCTCTCTTTAAAAGAATGGTGTGGGTCTCATTAATGTCATTAGTTGTGATGCCTGCTGAGAGAAAATGCTGACTTCGTGAGCATGGAATCAATTTTCAGAATTAAAAAGGTTTTTGTGAGGCTACTTCTTGCATAGTATTTATTTTCTCAGAAGCCTTCACTGTAGGAAATGCTTTAATTAATGTGGTAGGTGCCAGATTACCAAATCCACATTTATGTAATGAAATCATATGAAACCCCTTGACACATGTCCCCCTTCACTGCTTTCAGCTATATAACCTTGCTGCAGCCTCTAATGCACCAGGAAGCAGACAAGGGCCTTAAGAAGCTTCCTTCACCAGAAGACAACCCAGAAACTTCCCAGCTTTATATTTGTGGGTTTGGGGACAAAGGCTACTCTGGAGTGAAGTAATGTCTAGTGAGAAAAAAGGGATTACGAAATAGAGAGGGCAGCTGAGAAAAGGGAGGAGGGAGAAGGGAGAGGCGGCATCATATGTTGAATTTAGGAGCCACAAGGTTAACAGGTCAAGGACAGAAGGCTGGGAGGTGCCAAATAATACTGTGGTACTATGGATAGGGTCTGGGGTCACTGCTGAAGGACTGGCGAATACAAGGAACAGGGCATGGGGAACCCAAGGTGTAACCAAGATTACTCTGAGCAAAGACACCAAATTCAAAGATGCAAACCCAGGATCCTGAGATAAAAACATTGCCCCCAGGAGCCACCACAGAGGTAGAAATGGCACTGGCTAGCACAGATATGGCCACTGCTGTGACAAAGTACCACAGGTGAGTACCCACACGGCCACTGCACAAACTGTCAAAGGAAATCCTTACAACATGGGGCTATTAAAGAAATAAAGACTATTGGAAGAGTACAGAGAAGTGAGGTGTAGAATACAAACTTAGTATAAAAAATGGTTACAGTAATATAGAAAAAAGGGGGGGTTGGATTTTTAAAAGGACAGTATAATTACAATAATCCATACTATCTGGCACATTCTGACTTTACAGGCACTGAAATTAATAGGGAATATTTAGAAATAGCATACATTCAGAGAAGCACACTTCTCTACCACATACCTTATGACTAGATAAATGTTTTAAATGCTGAGATGCATTCACTAGGATGCTTACAAATACTACTGAAATGACATTAAATAAAGAAACAACAGATGACAAAAAACCTACTCAGTGTTTTCTAAAAAGTAGATGGGTAAAAATAAAAAGCATTACTGGATCAGCTACTATATATGAGGGAGAGGTGTGTATATATATATATTTAAAGTACTTTAAAATTTCATATTTCTTGAGGATAAAGACTATATATTGCATATTTCTGTTTACTCCAAAATGCCACGCACAACACTTGGTAGATGATATTTATAGTAACAATAAATGTTTACCAAATAAGATTCTGAAGAATGTGAACACAATGGAATATAAATATTTAAAGGATAATCTGTATATCGTTATGGACTGAGCTCCAGAATATACTTTAGTGAAAAAAAAGATGCAAACTAGGGTGTAGAACATGCCACCTTTCACGTAAGAAAGAGGGAAGTATATGCGCACGTGTATGTATGTGTTTATAAATACACATACATTTATCATTTTTAGCAAAAGACAATCAAGAATATATCAAGAAAATGCTTACGTATAGAGGAGGGAGGTAACTTTTCATACTTTGTCTTTGGAATCCTGTAGACTGTTTTACATAATTATAAAACAATACTAAATTTTTTAAAGTACCTAGAAATAAAAGTCAAAATGATACAAATAACCTATTAATATAGCAAGCTGGTAAGCTAAACCACAAAGAGGAGATTTTAAGTAATTTTAAAATTTTAAAATCTTTTTATTTTGAAATAATTTCAGACTTAGAAAACTACGGAATGTTTTCCTTCTATAAATTGAGCCACCACTTTTCCAGTCATGTAATTCTGCTCTCATGGTCCTTCATCATTCTTTAAAAACTGTCTTAATGCAGAGTTACAATAAAAATGATGGCCAGTGATGAGGTTTCCACCCACCCCACCTCTCCTTAGACTTCCAATTATGTGCAGACAAAAGGAAGATGCCATCAGAACCTATCCATAAGTGTTGCTTAAAAGATGCCTGACTTGATCTTTTGAAGTAAAGAGCAGTGAAAATGTGACCCAAGGAATACTGCTGTGTAAAACCTGGAAAAGTGCCCTCAAAGTATTGCATCCCAGACTCCCAGTTCTGAAGCTGATTCCATAACAGTCACAGCTATCATCCACTTCTTTTGAAGGCAGCATGGTATGCTGATGATGGACCACAGAGCACTGGGAGTTTGACAGAACTGAGTCTGATTGTGGAATCTACCATTTACTTGACATGTGAATTTAAACAAGTCACTTAACCTCTTAAGTTTCAATTCCTTCATCTGTAAAATGGGCATAATACAGTATCAGTGTAAGACTGTAATGAGAACTAATGATACACTTCTTCACAAGGCACCTCGCACCACTAAAATGCTAAATAAATGTTAGCCATTGTTAGCACATTATTGTATAATTAATTTTTGTCACTGTGAAACTCTATTCTATTTCAACCTCACAAACTTAATTCTTAACCACATTAGAAATACAGCAACGGTCTCCCAACCAGAGCATCAGGAGAAACAAGCTAAGTTCTACCTGTTATACTTGACAAAATTCTGTAATATTCTGTCCTTATCTGAAAGTGAAGTCATCAGACTTAAGATTCTTTAAAGTCATTTAAAAAACCATGATAATGACTTCTCCTTCTAACCATGAAAGTTTAATTGGAAGAGAACTTCCTTTTCCCATTCAATTAGAAAACTGAGCAAGTATTTTCAGTCATTGGGACAACAGACAGTAAAGGACCGTGATTCCTGTTGAAAGGGAAATGAATAGAGTACATGTCTAACAATAGGCCTGGCTATCATCTTCTAGTTCTCAGAGCAAGGAGGGAAACAAAGTTGAGCACGGCAGTGTCACTGAGTTGAGGAGACAGAGAACACAGTTCAGGGAGGAGGAGGGAGACAGAATGTTCAGGGCAGAGTATCAGAGAGAAGAGAGCTAAGGTATAGAGAAAACTCCAAAAATCTGCACAAAGAATGCTACAGGTCTTTCTCGTAATAATAATTTGTGCACGTATAGGCTGAGACTCCATGAGGCTGAGCAAAGAGAACAAGGCGACATTGGAGCTCTAACCAATCACAGTAGAGAGACCTTGCTGAACACTAAAGACAATCAGTAGAGATCTCAGAAAGGTTACATCTAAGAACTGGAGCTAAATTAAGCCTTAGAATACAGGTTACTCTAGATCCGAACTAATGAACAAAGCAGCAAACTGTAAAACATAATGAAAAGTCTCAATTTAATGAAGCTAGCTTTCAACTTAAGAAACCAGAAAAAGATGAACAAATTAAACCAAAATATGGCTATGACAGAGCCCAAAGGAAGAATAAATGAAATGGAAAAAAGAAAAACAACAGAAAAAACACACAAACAAAACAGAGCACTAGTTCCTGAAAAGGTCAACGATATTGTTAAACCTCCAGCCAGACTGATCAAGATAAAAGAGAGAAAGATAAGAGTTAATACTGAGGACAAAGAGAGAGGACATCACTGAAGATTTTAGATACAAGGATAATAAATGTTATAAACAACTTCATGCCAATAAATTCACCAACTCAGAAAAGATGAACAATTGTAGGAAAGACACAAACTACCAAACTCATTTAAGAAGGAATAAACTGAATAGTCCTATACTATATTAAAAACAGAATTTTTAATTAAAAATCATTGCTCAAAGAAAACTTCAGACCCAAATGGCTTCAACAATGAATTCTACCAAATAATCAAGAAACAGTAGCAATCTTATACAAACCATTTCCAAAAAACAAAAAGGAAAGAACATTTTCCAACTCATTCCATGATCAACATTCTCTCAGTACCAAAACTAGATAAAGGTATTACATGAAAAGAAAATTACAGATAAACATCCAATTTCCAGTAATAAAGGTTGGTTTACCACTCTAAAATAAATCTGTAAATATAACTTGCCATGTTAATAAACTAAAAATAAAAATATACATGATTATCTCAATAAATGCACAAAAGAATTTGACAAAATACAACATCTATTCTTGATTAAAACTCTCAGCAAACTCAGAATAGTGGGGAACTTCTTCAACCTAAAAAAGGTTATGCACAAAAAACATAGCACTAACTAATGGTAAGTGGTAATCATAATTAATGGTAAAAGATTCAAATGTTTTCCAAGATCAGGAATAAGATAGTATCTGCTCTCATGTTGAGTTAACATTATACTGGCGTTTATAGTTAATATAATAAGGCAAGAAAACCAAACAAGAGGAATCTAGATTGGAAAGGAAGAAAAAATGCTGATTGTATTGAAGATGACACAACTGACACAATTGTTCATATAGAAAATCAGATGGAATCTATAAAAAACCACTAGAACTACTAAGTTTAGCAAGACCATAGAACACAAGATTGATATATGAAAATCAATTGTACAACAAAAAAATTACAAATTAAAACTAAAAAATACCATTTATAATAGCACATTTATGAAATATATAGAGATAAATCTCACAAAATATGTGAAAAACATTTACATTAAAAACTATAAGATGCTGCTGAGAGATGTTTGAAAAACACAAATAAAAGAGAGATACTGGGTCATGGGTTGGAAGACTCAATATTGTTAATATGTCAGTGTCTTAATCTGTTTGGGTTTCGATAACAAACTACCACATACTGGGTAGTTTATAAACAACAGAAATTGATTTCTCACAGTTTTGGAGGCTGACCTGTCAAGGCTCAAGGCACCAGCATGGTCACACTCTGGTGAGAACCCTTTACCTTGCTCACAGTCAGTGCCTTCTAACTGTGTCCTCACATGGTGAAAGGATACTAGGGAGCTCTATGTTGTCTCTTTTATAAAAGCACTGATTCCATTCATGAGGGCTCCAGCCTTGTAACTGAATCACCTTCCAAAGGCCTCACCTCCTAATACCATCACACGGGACATTAAGATTTTAACATATGAATGGTGGGGGGACATGAACATAGCAGTCAGTTCACCCCAAATTATTCTATAAACAGGCTGTACTCTGCACAGTACTGTGTTAACTGGAAAATGTGCATATTAGAACCAGGCAAGGTGAGGCCTTGGTTCCAATATGCACATGATCCAGTTAACATGGTACCATGCAAAGGTAAGGACAACCTGTATTCAATATAATGCCAATCAAAATCCCAGGAGGCTTTTTTAAAATAGAAATTAACAAACTAATTTCAAAATTCATCTGGAAATGCAAAGAACCTAGAAAAGCATAAACAGTTTTGATAAAGTCAAACAAAGGTACTGTTACTGATCTCAAGACTTATTATAAAGCTATAGCAATCAAGACAGTAAGGTATTGCCCTAAAGATAGACCAATAGGTCAACAGAACAGAATACAGAGTTTTGAAACAGAACCATACTTACACATACAACCAACTTTTAACAAAGTTACAAAGGGAATTCAATGGAGAAAAGATAGTCTTTTCAGTAAGTAGTGTGGCAATAATTGTGCATCTATATGCAAAAAGAAAAAGAACTTGTATCATAAACAAATATTTACTCAAAATGGATCATAGACCTAAATGTAAAACCCCAAAATATTACCTTCTAAAAAAAAGAGGGAAAGTCTTTCTGACTGACCCTGGTTTAGGCAAAGATTTCTTAGAAACAGCACCAAAACTATGATCCATGAAAGAATAAATTGACAACTTGGTCTTCATCAAAATTAATGACTTCTCATCTTCAAAAGATACTCTTAAGAAAAAGAAAAGTTGCTGACTGGGTAAAAATATTTGCATATCGTATCTTATAAAGGACTTACATCCAGAATATATAAAGGATTCCCACAACTTAACAATAAGAAAACAACTAAATATAAAATGGGCAAAAGGTTTGAACAGACATCTCAACAAAGATAAATGGATATCAAATAAGCACACAAAACAATGCTCAACACTGTTAGTCATTAAGGAAATACAAATTAGTAACACAAGGGGATATCAATACTTCTTAGTAGACTGGCTAAAATTAAAAAGCCTGATCATACCAAGTGCTGTCAAGGATATAGAGGAATTAGAACTCATATACTGCTAGTGGAAGTATGAACTACTGATATTTGCTACAGCAGCCTATCCAAAGTGTATGATTCCATTTATAGAAGACTCTAGAACATGTAAACTAACTTATAGTGACAAAAAGCAAATCAGTGGATGCCTGGAAAATGGCTGGGTTTGGAGGGGATGCAGGGAAAGGTATGAAGATGGGGTTACAAATGACCATGAGGAAACTTTTGGTCCTAACACACCTATTCATTATCTTAATTGCGGTGATGGTTTAGCAGGTTTACACATATGCCAAACCTTACGAAACTGTACACTTCAAATACGTGCAGTTTATTAGATAACAATTATATCAAAATAAAACTGTCAAAGAAAGACAATTGACTCTCTAGGTAAAAACAGTAACAATACATGTAGGGTTGATAACACATATAGAAGCAAAAGATAAAAAAATAATAGTGCAAGGGATGAGAGGAGGCCACATGGAGATACGGTGTTGTCAGGAAGTTATATTACATGTGCAGTGGTAAAATGTTACTTGAATTCAAACTGCAATAAATTAAAGATGTACATTTTAAACCTGAGAACAATCACATTTAAAAATAAAAAGAACTATAGCTAAGAAGCAAGTAGTGAAAATAAACTAGCACATTAAAAAATAGTCAACAAATTTTAAGGTGGCAGGAAACAAGGGGGGAAAAGAACAAAAAAACAGATGGGAGGAATAGTAGATAAAATCATGACAGAATCAAACCCAGACACACAAATAATTACATTATATGTTAAGTGGCCTAAATACTTCAAGTAGAAAACAGAAACTATCTTTTAATTGAAAAATAGTCTCAATAAATTTAGAAAAACCGAAGTAACATACAGTATAATTTCTGACCACAATGGAATTGAAATAGACAGTAATAATAAAAAGATATTTGGAAGAGCCACAATTATTTGGAAATACAAAATCACTGCAAAATAACCCACAGGACAAAGGAGGTATTACAAGGGAAGTTAGAAAGTATTTTCGTTTTAATATAAAACAAGTTGTGAAATGCAGTTAGAAAAATTTTTAAACAGAACTTTATATCTTTAAATGCTTACATGACAACAGATTAAAAAACCTGAAATCAATTATTTAAGTTTACATTTTAAGACAAGAGAAAAGTAGCAAATTAAATCCAAAGTAAATAGGGAAAGAAAACAGTTAGTGACCTGGAAAATGAACAAAAAACTAAAGTCAACGATACCAAAAGTTAGTTCTTTGTAAAGATCAATAAAAATAATAAGCCCCTAGCTAAACAGACCAAGGAAAAAGAAAGAAAATACAAATTATCAATACTGGGAAGGAAAGAGGAGACATCACTACAGATGTGTCAGACAGAAAACTTTTAAGAGATACTATAATCAAGATACATCGATAAATTCAATAAATGAAATGAAACTAACAAAGTCCTGAAAATACTCAAATTACCAAAACGGACACTACAAAAACCTGAATAGCCGTGTATCTATTACAGAAATTGAATACATAATTTAAAATCTACCAAAAAAAAAAAAAACCCAAACAAACAAAAACCAAAAAAACCCCAAGCCCAGATGGCCTCATTGGTGAATTCTACCACACAATAAGAAAAAGTAAAACCAATTCAACACAAACTTTTTAAGAAAATAGAAGAGAAAGGAACTCAGTGTATGAGATCAGTATAACTTGATTCTACTGATAACAAAGCCAGTAAAAACTTTAAAGAGGAAACTAGAAAGCAATACCCTTCATAATCATTGATGCAAAAATCCTTTTAAAATGTTAGTATATTGACTCCATCAATATATAAAAAGTCTAATATACCATGACCAAGTGGGGTTTATTGTAGGAATAAAAGATTGTTTTAACATTCAAAAATCAATGTAACTAACAGAATAAAGAACCATATAAAAATCTCAATACACGAAAAAAGCATTTTAAGAAATCCAACACTTGTCCATGTAAAAATTTCAATAAATTATGAAAAGAAAAATTTCTGAACCTAATAAAGGGCATTATGAAAAGTCTACGGCTAATACCACACTTAATGATGAGAGACTGAATGGTTTTTCCCAAGATCAATTAACTGAATGTTCTAGCCAAGGAATTAAGGTAAGAAAAAGAAACAAAAAGCATACAGAATAAAAAGAAAATTTAACAGTGTCTTTATTTGCAGGTGACACAATATGCAAATAGAAAACCTTAAGGAATCTTTCAAAAGCTACTAGAACTAATAAGTGAATTTGGCAAGACATTGACTGTAAGATCAATATACAAGAATCAATTGTATTTCTGTAAACTACCAACAAGTCTAAATAAAAACTTTAAAATAATACCACTTACCAGAGCAAAAATAATCAGATCCAAAAAACAATTTTAATGAAATGTGCATAAGATGTTTATTCTTAAAACTACAAAATATTTGCTGAGAGAAAGTAAAGAAGACCTATATATGGTAAAATATACTATGTTCATGATTGGAAGACTCAATACTTTTAAGATTTCCATTCTCCTCAAGTTAATATGCAGATTCAAAATAACACCGATTCAAATTCTACGCTTTTTTTTTGCAGAAATTGACAAACTTATTTATTTTTTGTGGAAGTGTAAAGGACCTAGAATAGCTTCAACAATTTTGAAAGTAATTGCGAGATTTAAGCTACTAGATTTTAATACTTAATGAAGAGTAATCTAGATAGTGTGCATCTGATATAAAGATATACATTTAGATTAGAAAAGAAAGTGCAGAAATAGCCAACACATTATTTTTGATAAAGATGCCATTAGAGAAAGGGTAGTGTTTTAAACAAATGGTGCTGGCATAACTGGCCATAAATGAATCTCAGCCCTTAGCTCATACCATACACAACTCATGTCAAAATGGATCATAAACCTAGAGTAATAGCTTAAACTACAATTCTAGAAGAAAATATGGAGAAAAATCTTCACAAATTTGATGCAGCTGAAATTTTAAGACACAAACTATGAACTACTAATAAAAAAGATAAACTGGACATCATCAAAATTAAAAAGTTCTGCTCTTCAAAAGATTCCATTAAGCATATAAAATGGAAAGCCACACATGATATATTTAAAGTGACAAAAGGGAAAAATTTACAACCAAGAATACTCTATCCAGCAAGACTCTCATTCAGATTTGATAGAGAAATCAAAAGCTTCACAGATAAACAAAAGCTAAAAGAATTCAGCACCACCAAACCAGCTTTACAACAAGTGTTAAAGGAACTTCTCTAGTCATCAAACCGTAAGAAAAGAGACCAAAAAGAAGAAAGAGGAAAAAAAAAAAGACCTACAAAAGATTGCTTTAGCAGTTTGGAGTCTTTTTCGGTTCCATACAAATTTTGGAATTGTTTGTCTAGTTCTGTGACGAATGTTATGAGTATTTTGACATGGGTTGCACTGGATCTGTAGATTACTTTGGGTAGTACGGCCATTTTGATGCTGAATTCTTCCAATCCAAGAGCACAAGATATCTTTTCATTTCTTTGTATCACCTTCAATTTCCTTCGTCAACACTTTAGTTTTCAGAGTATAGGTAACCTCCTCGGTTAAGTTTATTTCTAGATATTTTGTTGTTTTTGATGCAATGGAAATGTTTATGCTTGTTATAAAATTCTGGGTTTTAAAGTGAAAAAAAAGTGAATGAAGGGTCACAAATGGAAAAATATCCTTCTTTCTTATAGGTGAGTTGTATTCCAATACCTATATATGCTGCATCTTCTTCATCCATTCATTTATTGATGTGCACTTAGGATGCCTCCATATCTTGGCAATTATAAATAATGTTGCTGTTAATAGTGGGGTGTATGTATCTTTTTGAATCAATTATTATTTTGTGGTTGGCTTTATTCCTTTGGTAATTATGTAACTTTAAAAAGCAAAAGCTCTGAACGTTCTTAGAAACAATGAACAGTACATACATATAAATTAAAAATATGTGCAGTATATTGTGTATATGTATTTACATGCAATATATTGTATACATGCAGTCAAACTGTAACAGTTCTACCTAATAAAACTGAAAAATGAAAAAAATTTAAAAATTAAAAAATAAAACGGAAAGCCACAAATTGCAAGAAAACATTTGACATATATATATCTGACAAAGGAAGCATATCCAGAATATATAAAAACTTCTACAACCAATACAAAAAAGACACACACTTCAATTTAAAAAAATAAACATACACATACACGCATACACACACAAGATCTAAAAAGGTACTTCAACAAAGAAGATATATGATAGCCAATAAGCACATTTTGTCATCAAATAAATGCAAATTAAAAGAAGAAATACCATGACATACTTACTAGAATGGCACAAATTGAAAAGGATGACAAATACAAATATTGGTAAGGATGTACAGCGACTGGAACTCTCATGTATTATTGGTAGTAATGTAAAATGGAATAATCAGTGTGAAAAATAGTTTGGCAGTTCAAAATAACTCAGCAATTCCACTCCTAGATATTTATGCAATAAAAATGAAAATATATGTCCACTCAAAGATTTGTACACAAACATTCAAAGCCCCAAACTGGAAATAATCTATATTTCTATCAATAGGAAAATGGATTTAAAAACAGTGGTATATCCATGCAATGGACTATTACTCAGCAATAAAAAAGAACTACTGATATAACACACATGGAGATGAATCTCTAAACCATTATGCTAAATTTAAAAAGCTATACAAAATATATAATTTCATTTGCATGAAATTCCAGAGCACAAAACTAAACTAATGACTATAACATAAAGTAGATCAGTTTGGGGCAGGGAGAGGACAGAATGGCCACAAAGGAACATAATGGAATTTTTTGGGATAATGAAAATGTTCTTTAATTATAGTGCTGGTTACACAGAAGTGTATATTGGATAAAACTAACTGAACTGTAAACTTAAAATAATTGAATTATATTGTATGTTAAATTACACCTCAGTGAAATTAATTTTTAAATGTACATATCTAATTTTGAAAAAAAAATGACAGATTGCATTTTCTTCAAATAGCCAACAGCAATATTTCTGATACTGTATGCTCTTCTAGAACCATGACACTTCCCATCAAGACACAGTGTATTTCCTGTTCTCCTGAGTCTAGGTCATTAAAGACGATATGACTTCAACCCAGTTCTCTGTCTCTTTCAACATTCACCCTTCAAACTCAGCTGCCATGCTGTGAGAAAGTCTCTCAACATAGAGAAGCCATGTGAAATGTGGCCAAGAGTCCCAACTAAGGTTTCTTAGTCAACAGCCAGCATCAACTGTCAGACATGTGAGGGTGTGAGCCTGAAGATTTCCAGTCTCTAGTCCTCAAATCTTCCAAGATCATACCCCAGAAACCATGGAACATATAAACTCTATTCCTGCAGTGCCCTCTCCAAGTTGATAATCCCCAGAATTTGCGAACATAATAAATGTTGTCTTATGTAACTGGGGTAACTTGCTATGTAGTCCTAGTACCTACCATGAGGTAAAGCAAAATGTTCTGATCAAAACTGCATATTACGTGCACCCCAACGTTCATAGCAGCACTATTTACAACAACCATGACGTGGAAGCAACCTATATGTCCATCAACAGATGAATGGATAAAGAAGATGTGGGGGGTGTGTGTGTATACACTCACACACACTCACATACTGGAATACTACTCGGTCATAAAAAAGAAATAAAGCCATTTGCAGCAATATGGATGGGCCTAGAGATGATCTTATTAAGTAAGTCAGGGAAAAACAAGTATCATATGATATCACTTACATGCAGAACCTTAAAAAATGATATAAATGAACTTATTTACAAACTAGAAATAGACTCACAGACATAGAAAACAAACTATGGTTACCAAAGGGGAAAAGGAGTTGGGGGAGGGATAAATTAGGAGTTTGGGATTAACATATACATACTATTATACGTAAAATAGATAAACAACAAGGACCTGATGTGTAGCACAGGGAACTATATATATATATTCTCTCTATATATATATTCTTGTAATAATCTATAATGGAAAAGATTCTGAAAAAAGAACATATATATATATATATATACATATCTACTTGAATCACTTTGCTGTACACCTGTAACTAACACAACATTGTAAATTGACTATACGCCAATTAAAAACTATTAGCTCTAAATGCAAATGTATTCTTGATTTTGTTGCTTTGTGCTAGAGTGGCATCACTGATGATGTGCCATATTGTACTTTCCATTTCTTGACATATTACTCTTTTTGTAAACATTTGTTGAGCATTTACTATGTATAAAAATTCAAGCTTGCCTAAAAATCAAGTCACTTTCACAAGGTCAAATTTGAACCCTAGTCTTCCTTGTTCTTACTCACGGCACTACAGTTCCTGTTGCAGTGGTCACCACCGCTACTGCTGCTGGTAACTAGACTAACCAACTAGAATATTTCTGTTGTACCTTTGATATCTTTCTTCCTCATCCAGCTCTATGGTCATTTTTTTTACCATCACTTTTAGCTCTCTAGGTGCCTTTACCCATCACGTTTGCTGTGTGTAATACTTCCCACTCTGATGCAATCTACCCATACAGTTCTCATCTCCTAAATTGTAGGCTAATTAGCATTGCTGAGGGACTATCAGCATGTTGATAAATACTGCTACAAACTTCTTGCATCCAGCCCCAGCTGGACGCCTGAGGCAGCCAAGCAATTTCTCCTGATATCTCCCTTCTATCCCCTGAAGTGCAGTTACAAACTCTCTTATCTCTCTATTCTCTATCACCACTGCTACTCTCAGTGGGTGGCTCTGCTTCCTATTTCACTTAGAAAATCAGGCCACCAGCTGAGGGACTTAATGTCCTCCGCTTCCGCCTTCGGCCTAAAGACCCAGCTCTATTTGTACCCTGCTTTCCTTTTGTCTCAGTGGAAGAGGGACCCACCTCTCATCTATGCTTTAGATCCATCCTCGACCTGCTGCCTATCAAAGACCTTACTCCAACAGTATGTCTCTTTCCTTTCTATGAGCTCATTGGCCTCCAGGATAAAAAAGATGCTTAAATTCCTCCCTTCTTAAACTCCACTCCTATTCCACATGCCCCTCCATCTACCACTCTCTTCTTCCCAGTCTATCCTCTTGAAAATTATTCCATAGTACTTCCCCCACTTCCTCACTACTCATTCCTTCCTCAGCCTACTACAATCTGGCTTCTATCCCCATCACAACATTGAAACTGCTCTGGTCAAGGTTTCCACCGATTTCCATGTTGCCAAATTCCATGGATATTGCAGTTATTCTCTCATTTGGCCTCTTTATAGCATTTGAAACCACAGAAAATCTCTCTCAGCTTCTGTGACAACATTCTCTGTGATGGATAATTCTACTTCTCTCTCCCCCTCCTGGTTCCTCTTTCTTGACCTATCCTTTCTTTAAAGGTAAGTGTTCCTCAGGATTCTGATCTTGACTGTGTTTTATTTTCACTGGGATCCTTTGATGTTTTGTCTTTAAGCAATCATATGTATTTCCATGATTTCATCTCTTACCTACATTATGATGCTCAAATCTTTTCTCTTTTGCTCTGACATCGGTCCTAAGTTTTAGAGTAAAATATCTAACTGCCTACTGATCGTCAACATTTACATTTCAAAGGTTCCTTGGACTCAACATGTTCAAAACTCATTTACTCTCCCTGACCCACCTACCATTTGACAAGGTCTCTGTTTGAATAAAGTAAATAGCACTGCTATCCAGCTGGTCACATGAACCAAAAATGTGGGCATTTCCTAGAATTTTATTTGAACTTAAGCCCAATACCACCAAGTTTTACTGACTGAATCTCCTTAATAATTCTTCTTTTAGCCCCTCTTCTCCATCCAAGACTACTGTCAAAGCTTTAATTTAGGCACCTCTCTCTTGTGTGGACCACTGCAACTTCCTAGCTGGTTCTCCCTCCTTACCTGGTCTCCTCCACAATACTACCTCACTGGTCTTCTTAAAATACAAACCTGACTGTGCGACTCTCCCACTTAGAACACACCAATGACTCCCCAGTGCCTAGAGAATACAATTCAAACTTCTTATCATTGCTCACAAGGCATTCATAACCTAACTGGTGTATCTCTCACCCACCCTCACTTCAACTTCAAGAAAACCAAACTACTTGCACTTTCCTGAACATGCCTTGCTAATAATTCACGGCTCCACATCTCCACACATACTTACTTTCAATGCCCTACACCCAACAAGTCCATTTGCGAATTCCTCATCTTGTCACAACAGAACTTGTCAGTTTCCCCTCTGTACTACAACAGGGAATGCTTACATTTTGGTATCTATTTCACTGTGTGTTAGTTTACTATTGTGCTTACACTTTGGTGTCTATTTCACTGTGTATTAGTTTACTATTGTAGCTGTAAGAAATTACTTCAAACTTCGTGGCTTAAAAGAACACAAAGTTGTTCTCTTACAGTTTTGGAAGTCAGAAGTCTGCAGTGAGTCTTACAGGGCCAAAATCAAGGTGTTAGCAGGGCTGGTTCCTTCTCATGACTCCAGGGGAGAATCAGGTCCTTGCCTCTTCAAGCTTCTAGAGGCTGCTGATGTTCCTTGGCTCATGGCCACATCACCCCAATCTCTGCTTCTTTTCTCACACTGCCTTTTCCTATAGGCAAATCTCCCTCTGCCACCCTCTTGTAAATACCCTTGAGATTACACTGAATGCACCCGTATAATCCAAGATAATCTTCCCATCCCAAGATCCTTAATTTAATAACATCTGTAAGATCCCTTTCTGAACGTCAAGTAACACATTCACAAGTTCTGGATCAGGATATGGACATCTTTAGGCTATGGGGAGCATTATTCAACCTTCCAGACCATTGCAACAATAATCATTTTTATATGCGTATCTCCCTGACTACACTGTGACTTTCTTTAGGGTAGGCTTGCTTTTGATTTCTCAGTATCTGACATATAGTAAGAGATTAATAAAGGTCTGTTAAATAAATTTAACGAAGCATTCATGTTGGGAAGTAAGGGTTGAAATAAGATGGGCCTGGTAATACGGGTCTAGAAATCAAACACCAGAAAATCAAACATCAGCATTTTAAATCAATCCTAAGGCAAAAGGGCAAGAGGAAGAACCATTATTAATTATATAACCCTAAGATTGGGGGAAATGATGAAAGTAGTAACTAAAGAAGATAAAAATGGCACTAGAGAGCAGAATAAATTAGATGGGGTGGAGACTGGAGAGTACCTAATAAGAAGATTCTTGTAGTAGATGTGCAATGAGAAGATTAAGGCCCGATTAAGGCACTGGTAAGTAGAAATGGAAAAGAGAGAAAAGTATAATATTTATGCTATTAAAAATAAGATCAAGTAGTCCTAATGAGACAATTAGTGGCACTACTCCACAACGTGTCTGTTAGCATTTATATGATGCACAGTACTGAAGACATCCATCTGATCACACCTCCTTCCTCTTCCTGTACTTTAAACCTCATTTTCAGAAAAACATTCTGGCTTTAACATACAGAATAATAATGCTTTCACCAAAACTCACTTGGAGATTCAATATTATTCTACACAACCTTTTTAGGTAACACATGTGAAACTCTAATATCACAGGAACAAATACTCAACGTGGACTAATCCAATACTCTAAATCAAGTCATGGGCCTATTCTATTTAAATGGATGTTTTTTTCAGGTAGAACTTGACTTTAAAATTTAATTTTGCTGAAGTGATGAAAGTCAATACTAAAAATTCTACTTTGAAATAACCCATAATATTGAGTTACTAATCATTTCAGGGGAATAAGGAATAGGAGAAAAAGCAAATCAAAATAAAGCACTGCCAAGTATTACAAATAGGGTTGCTTGATACAATAGCTCATCACTGTCATTCACACCATCCCCATGCCAGTTATCAATCCACTGTGTCTCAGCTCCAAATCCACCCTTCATTGCCTGCTCTGCACTGTTGGAGCTGAACTCCTTTCCAGCTGGCACAAAATTAAATTTTGTCAGTAAAGGGCACTGGAGGGATGCTGAATGAGAAAGAGGTCTGTCCCCCTGGTTCCAGTGTATTTTTCTGGTCAGGCTCCTGCAGTGTGTACAGTTTATCTGCAGTGCCCAGTGGCCAGCGGCAGGCAGCAGCTTTCCATGAGCAGGCGGCTTTGCAGCAGAATGCTGCTGGTGGGGCACGCTCGCCGAGCCCAGCTTCCCCCTGGAATTCTCCAAGCAGCTCTGCAGCAGAGCTTCCCCCTGCACCTTCTCTGTCAGCTTCCTGAGAGTTCAAAGGTGAGGCATCTCCTCACCTAAGGATGGCTTCCCCTGGACTTCAGAGGGCAGATTTCCAAGTCCCATCAGCATGGTGTCTCAGTGAACTTCTTTGTATCAGCTGAGCCATGGCTATGCCCTCTCCTATAAGGTTTGGATTTCAGCCGAGCGGGGAGGGAGGCCAGCCATCTTGGAGTGTTCTATTTTAGCACTTGGGTTTGTGGCTGTTCCCTGTGTGCTTTTCCTGTAATTTTCAGAGTTCTCTAACTCTGATTAGCCAATTCCCCACTATTCCAATCTCCTGGTAATAATTCTTTATATTAAATTTTGCCTGTTCAAATTACTATTTGGTTTCTGTCTCCTGACAGGACCCTGACTGATACACTACCCCCACCCAGGATAAACTATTCTGACTGGGCTCTAAGAGGACTTTAATGTGACCAGATTATCTAAAGTGCTAAAATATTCACTCTAGATATCCAAGAAATTCTTTGTCTGGAACAAATGACTGTCTGGAATTATGGAAACTAAACTGGTCACATACAGAATCAAAGGAAACAGAGACATTAGTTTTAGAATCAAACATTCAAAAACATATTATAAAATCAACAATAGCAAGTATGTGTCATTTCATGAATTTTTTAGTTAATCAATCTATACCTGCCTATTCTGATAAAATCAAACTAGCTCTGCACTTAGCTCTAAAGATTTTCCTACATGAGAATTTTGTGACATGTTCCAGGACTCCTGAGCCTTCTGGTGCCACTACAACATTGGATGACAGATTATCTGTTTTTCCACATTGTTTTACAGACCTAAACTCTTACTAAAACTGAAAAGTGCTTTACAGTTCAAAAGGTAATCACTACCTGTTTCTTTATAATATTATTCCGAGAAGAGTGCCAAAACTGTATTATGAAAAAGCAGACTGCTTAAAATAATGTCCCCAACTTCTGATTACCAAAATTATTAAAATTCAGTTTTAATAAACAGTGCCAGACTAGATTTTAAATAGTCTCTAATTGTAGAACACAATATGTTCTTATTTTAGTGTCATATTCACAGTGACAAATTATTCACTGCTGTCATATGTATCTTGAATTGATACTTGAGGACATCCGATCCTATGGTAGAATTTTAATACTGCTTTAGAATGGAGTAGCACCAGCTACTACAACCTCACTCGAACATTAAAGCAACAAAGTTTTCACTTTAAAAATTATCTGGTGTGGCAGATAAAAGATGGCTAGAAATTTCTCATCATCTCCCCCATTCAGAGGTGGGATCTACGTCTCCTCCCTTTCAATCTAGGTGGGCTCCATGAGTTCTCTGACCAGTAAAATATAATGGAAATGAAACTGTGCCAGCTTCCCTGTGAGCCTGACGGAGCATTTGCCGTAACATATTACCCAGGTCCGTGTCACCACACCACTCTGGCCCCTGGTTGAGATTAGTTTTAAAACATCAGATTTTGTGGATGGCTAGCCTAACAGTTGTCAAATTTCACTTAAAAGAAGACATAAGTATCACTTTACTGTAATTTTATCCCTTTAATTATTCTTGGCTTAATTTGAATAATTACTAGTCAATAGGATCTCCTGATAAATTTCCAATATTTTTAATGTACACTGGTAAAATTGTTATTAATTCCTCTTTGCTAAAATCCTAACAGTACATTAAGGCAAAAAAAGTTTTTAAAAGGTATTAATAATGCATTTGTTTTGATTATCTTAAGAGAAAACTCTAACAGAAAGTAGCCACCATGAAAAATTTAAATGGGAGAGGGAAACACACTTGATGTCTCAGTTAATAATCTTGAGAGGACTCTTAAGAAAAAAATAAACCTAGAAATACCCTCAAACTAAATCAAAGTGATAAAAATATATACACACTAGAGAAAAGAGGGGTTCCAACTGATGAACTAGCCAGATGTAGTCAATACACAGTAAGCAGGCACGTAAAAGGGCCCATTCTCCCCAAAACCAGCAGTCCATAATAAACACCCCAGACTAATGAGTGAAAACCCTATTTTATCAGCCAACCTAGGGGCAGAAAGTTTGTAAAAACAAAAACAAAAAACAAAAAACAAAAAAACAAAAAAACACCTCCATGAGCATGTTTGACTTTATTTTGAAAAATTTGGAAATTTGTTTTATCTGACAGTATGAGAAGAAAAAATCCGTATCTTGTCAGGGCCTAGAAAAAACTACTTTACTGTAGTTTTATTTTAAAAAAAGAGGAAGATGAAATAAGTAAAGTAAACCAACAGAAATTATAGAGAAGACTGAGGTGGGTGAGATGAAGATAACTCCAGAATGAATCTAGAATGAACCCCACTGGAGGACAGGAAAATTATGGCCCACCTACAATGTGCTAAGCAAGAGCTGAGGTGCTTCACAGTCTTCATCATTTTCAACCTTTAAACCAGCTCTCTGAGGACATTATTATCCTCACTTGACACCTAGGAAAGCTGAGGTTTATAGAACTTAAGGTCACATCACACAGAACAGATTTGGAATGTCTGACTCCACCTCTTCCCATGATTTCCTACAATGGATCTGAAGAAAAGTTGTGAAACTTTTAACTAAACCCACTTACTATTTAACAACTTCAAATTACTCTTGGATTTAATAAGAACTCAACAAGATAGCAGTGTTCTTAGTCTTATGCAAGACACTGCTGTTTTCAAACAACATGAGGGGAAGTGATGATATTAAAAAGACAAAGGTTAGTTTCCAAAGGTCAGTTAAAAAAATAACAGTGGACAAACAAATAAGGTTAGGACGTAAAAAAACATGGTAACATTTTCATTCATATATTAGAACTGCTAAAAAGGTACACATTATAGATAGACTGGCAAAGGTTTTCAGAAAACCTGTTGACTCTGCACTAAAAAATGAGTAATCTGGAAATCATTCCCACAAAGTAGTCTTAAAATTTTCTGTCCGTTATTTCGGAAGAGTAAACAAACTAGATAAACTCCACCCTGTTGCTGGGAAGGAAACATAAGCCAGCCAAAATAAAAGCACATACTACAGACAATGCAAGGCCAACTGAAACAGACTAGTGGAATTCTTTCCAAAGCATTTCAGCAATGGCACTTATGTCGAAACTTTAGATTCATTTAGAACCAAATGCCTTTTGTCATTATTTCTTAAGTATCCAGTAAAGACAAAACAAGATTCATCTGTGTCCTGACTTGCTCTCCAGAAGATGAGGACCTTCTGTCTGGATAACCAGATTTAAAAGTATTTATGTTTTATTCCTACCTATACCCACCTTGGTACTTAGCATTCTGCATAAAATAGGTATCTAATGAGCCTTTCTCTCCCCTCAAGACTGAATGGATGCTTCTGTGAACTAACAAACCAAACTCCCACGAGGCAAAATACAAATATCTTAATAGTCTAGACAGATCTTTATCCCTGACCCCATAAGCTGACAAAATAACATGGCTCCACTCTCTTACCCTTAGAACAATGTATACCTATTCCTTGCACATATACCATAAGGGAGTAGCTTGATGAATTTTCAGTGAATTCACCCATGTAACCATTACCCAGATCAAGAAATAGAACATGACCAGCAGTCAAAAGCCCCTATCATTTTGATTTCAAACATCATAGATTAGTTACACTGTCTTTCTACTGTAAATAAATGGAATCACAGGGTAGGTAGTCTTCCATGCCTGGCTTCCTTCACTCATCATTTTGCTTATGAAATTCACCTATGTTTTATGTGTAACAAAGCTTCATCCATTCTCCTTGCTTTGTAGTACTCAACTGTATGAATACAATACAATTTATCTACACCATTCTACTGCTGCTGGACATTTGGGTTACTTCTAATTTAGGTCTACTATAATTCTGCTAAAAACATTCTTGTACATTTTTTTTGGTGAACATACCTTAAGACATTTCTGATGAGTATATACCTAGGCGTGGAAATGCTAGATCATAAGCTATATATGTCACCTATTTTATATTCCTCAACAATTTACCAGAGTGGTTGAACTAATTTATGCTCCTATTAGCAGGAAGAGTTCTGGTGGTTCTACATCTTCATGAACATTGGAATTGTCTGTCATTTTCATTTTGTAGCCATTTTGTTGGGAATGGAGTGGTATCACACTATGTTTTTAATATGCATGTCTCTGATGACTAATGAAGCTGGATACCACTTACTGATCATTTGGATAAATTTTCTTCCCTGTAGTATTTTCCAAGTCTTTTATCCACTCCTTAGACTTCCTGATCGGTCTCTGGGATCTCTGCAGAATTTACTTTGAGGACACCTAGACTTGATTTCTCATAGGAGAAGGGTCACCACCCACTACCAGAACTAATTATATGACCTCATTAGCAAACTGCCGAGCAAGCATACACAGCAAAGCAGTCTGAATATGCTAGAGTGCTAAACTAGGCAAAAGGGGATAGATAAACACAATATTAGAATCATGTGTTTTCATAGCCCAACTTTGGAGTCCTGACCATGAAAGTCTAAGACAGCCTATTTACCGTTTACAGATGTAACCTGCCAAAAAGCAGAAACTTACCTTTCTTAATCAACTATCAAACTGTTCCTTTACTGCACCATCCCTAGAATCCTCAGCAAATTCACAAAACTTATCTGATATTCTTTCATTAACTCAATAAATATTTATTAAATACCTACTTGGTGCCAGACACAGTTCTAGACAGTCAGAGCAAAGTTGTGAAGAAAACAAAAAATCTCTGCCTCCCAAGAATATATACAATGGAGAAAAGACAGTGTCTTCACCAAGTGGTATTGGGAAACAGGACAGCCACATGTAAATCAATGAAGTTGGAACACTCCCTCACACCATATATAAAAATAGACTCAAAATAGCGTTAAGACTTAAATATAAGACGAGGCACTATAAAACTCCTAGAAGAAAACATAGGCAAAACATTTTCTGACATAAATCTTAGCCATGTTCTCTTAGGGCAGTCTACCCAGGCAACAGAAATAAGAGCAAAAATAAACAAATGGGACCTAATTAAACTTAGAAGCTTTTGCACAGCAAAGGAAACCATAAGCAAAGCAAAGCAACAACCTAAGGAATGGGAGAAAATATCTGCAAATGATGCAACTGACACAGGCTTAATTTCCAGAATATATAAACAGCTCATACAACTAAATAACAAAAAACAACCCAATCCAAAAATGGGCAGAAGACCTAAACAAGCAATTCTCCCATGAAAACATACAAATGGCCAATGGGCACAAGAAAAAATGCTCAATATCGCTAATTATCAGAGAATGCAAATCAAAACTACATTGAGGTATCACCTCACACCAGTCACAATGGCCATCATTAAAAAGTCCACAGATGATAAATGCTGGAGAGGGTGTGGAGAAAAGGGAACCCTCCTACACTGTTGGCAGGAATGCAATGCACTCCCAATTAAAAGAATTAAATGCAATGCACTCCAAATTAAAAGAACAAGAGAAATCCCCTGAAGGAATGATCAATGAAATAGACTTTGATAGTCTGATCATGACTTCAAAATAGGAGTGATGGAAGTACTGAAGGAACTAAAAGAGACTGTGAATAGAGACAGAGAATATGTCAAAAAGGAAACTGACACCATAAAGAGTAGCCAATTATAATTGGAAAACTCATTTGCTGAGATAAGAGCTGAGCTAAAGGCTGTAAAAAGTAGGCTAAATAATGCAGAGGAACAAGTAAGTGACTTAGAAGACAGGACAACAGAAGTCACCCAATCAGAACAGCTGAGAGATAAACAAATAGAAACCAATGAAAACAATATAAGGGACCATTGGGATAATATAAAGCATGCCAAATTATGCATAATAGGGGTCCCAGAAGAAGAAAGAGCAAAGGGGATTGAAAGGAATTTGAAGAAATCATGACTGAAAACTTCCCAAACCTAAAGAAGGAATCAGATATCCAAGTACAGGAAGAACAGAGGGTCCCAAACAAGAGGAACCCAAACAGACCCAGAGCAAGACATATTATAATCAGAGTGGCCAGGGTTAAGGATAAAGAAATGATTCTAAAGGCAGCAAGAGTTAAACAAAGAAAACAAAGAGTTAGTTACAAAGGGACCCCCATAAGGCTTTCAGCTGATTTCTTTACACAAACACTGCAGGCCAGAAGGGAGTGGCAAGATATATTTAAAGTCCTGAATGAGAAAAAAGTGCAACCCAGGATACTTTATCCACAAGGCTATCCTTTAAAATAGAAGGAAAGATAAAGAACTTCACATACAAGTAAAAACTAAAAGAATTTAGTCACACTAAATCTATGCTAAAATAAATATTGAAAGGTCTACTCTAAATAGAAAAAAAGCAGAATGCTACAGAGAGGAAAAAACCATAATTAGAAAGGCGGTAACTACAATGAATTACATCAGAATAAACATGAAATTGTAAAAAAGGACATCTAAATCATTAAGGGTGGGAGAGGGGAGCAAGAAACTATAGTTTTTTTCCTACTCTTTGTTTTGTTTTGTTTTTGGTAGGATAGATTCGAGCTTATATTACTATCTGTTTAAAGCAAACAGATATAGTAATGGGTTAATATATGTACAAAATAGGGTAACCACAAGCCAAAAGCTTACAATAGAGTCACAAAAACTAAAAAGAAACCAAGATAATACAAAGGAAAATTATCAAACCACAAAAAGAAAAAGAAAGGAACAAAGAGGAAACACCAAATCAACTGCAAAACTAAGTTCAAAATGACAATTAACACATATCTATTAATAATCACCATAAATGTCAATGGACTAAATGCTCCAATCAAAAGACAGAGTGGCAGATTGGATAAGAAAGCAAGAACCTACAATATGCTGCACACAAGAGACCCACTTTCGGGAGAATGACACACATAGATTGAGAGTGAGAGGACGGAAAAAGATATTTCATGAAAATGTAAATGACAAGAAAGCAGGAGAAGCAATACTGATTTCAGACAAAATAGACTTTTAAAACAAAGGCAACAAAGAAAGATAAAGAAGAACATTATATAATGATTAAAGGAACAATACAAGATGAAGATATTACACTTGTTAATATATATGCACCCAATATAGGAGCACCAAAATACATAAAGCAAATACTAACATATATAAAGGGAGAAATTGATGGGAACACAGTCATAGTAGGAGACTTTAACACCCCATTTACATTACTGGACAGATTTTCCAGACAGAAAATTAATAAGGCAACAGAAAAACTAAATCATACGATAGAACAATTAGACTTGGTTGATACTGTCAGAACATTACAACCCCCCAAACAGTATATACATTCTTTTCAAGTACACATGGGACATTTTCTAGGCTAGATCATGTACTTGGGCACAAAAGAAGCCTCAACAAATTTGAGAAGATAGAAATTATGTCAAGCACCTTTCCTAACCACAATGCCATGAAACTAAATATGAACTACAGAAAAACAAATGAGAAAAAGATGACAACATGGAGATTAAACAACATGCTACTAAAAAACCAATGGGTCAATGATGAAAACAAAGAAGAAATTAAAAATACTTTGAGACAAACAACAATGAAAACACAACCACATCAAAATCTATGAGATGCAGCAAGAGGAGTCCTAAGAAGTAAGTTCACAGCAATACAGGCCTTCTTAAAAAAAAGAACAATCTCAAATAAACAATCTAAGCTACCAGCTAAGAGGATTAGAAAAAGAACAGCAAACTAAACCAGAAGTCAGCAGAAGGAAGGAAATAATAAAGATCAGGGAAGAAATAAATAAAATAGAGATTAAAAAAAATAGAAAAAAAATCAATCAAGCCAAGAGCTGCTTTTTGAAAGAGTAAACAAAATTGACAAACCTCTGGCCAAGCTCACCAAGAAGAGAAAAGAGAGAGCACAAATTAAAAAAAATAAGAAAGGAAAATGGAGAAATTACAACCAATACCGCAGAAATACAAAATACCATATGAGAATACTATGAATAAGTATATGGAAATGAAATGGATAACCTAGAAGAAATGGACAAGTTTCTGGAAACATACAGTCCACCAAGACTGAATCAAGAAGAAACCGACCACTTGAACAAATGGATCACTATAAATGAAATCGAATTAGCAATAAAAAACCTCCCTATAAACAAAAGTCCAGGACCAGATGGTTTCACTGGGGAATTCTACCAAACATACAAAGAACTCATACTGGTTCTTCTCAAACTCTTCCAGAAGATTGAAAAGGAGGGAGTACTCCCAAACTCATTCTATGAAGCCACAATCATCCCGATACCAAAACCAGGCAAAGACACTGCCAAAGAAGAAGATTACAGACCAATATCACTGATGAACATAGATGCAAAAATCCTCAACAAAATATTACCAAACAGAATCCAACAGCACAGAAAAAAAATCATACACCATGATCAAGTTGGGTTCATCCCGGGAACACAAGGATGGTTCAACACACGCAAATCATCAATGTGATACACCACATCCACAAAAGAAAGGACAAAAACCATATGATCATCTCAATAGACACAGAAAAAGCATCTGATAAAATTCAACATCCATTTATGATAAAAACCCTCACCAAAGTGGGTATTGAGGGAACATATCTCAACATAATAAAAACTATATATGACAGACCTACAGCCAGCATAGTATTCAACGGTGAAAAACTGAAAACCTTCCCACTAAAATCTGGGACAAGACAAGGTTGTTCACTCTCAACACTTCTATTCAACATAGTCTTGGAAGTCCTAGCCACAGCAATCAAGCAAGAAAAAGAAATAAAAGGGATCCAAATTGGAAAAGAAGTGGTAAAACTGTCACTAAATGCTGATGACATGATACTATATATAGAAAACCCTAAAACCTCCACACACAAAAATACTAGAACTATGAAAAGAATTCAGCAAGGTAGCAGGATACAAGATTAATGTACAAAAATCAGTTGCATTTCTTTACACTAACGATGAAGCAACAGGAAAAGAAAATAAAGAAACAATCCCTTTTAAATTAGCACCCAAAGTAATAAAACACCTAGGAATAAATCTAACCAAGGAGGTGAAAGACTTACACCTGGGGAACTACAAAACTGATTAAGGAAATTAAAGAAGACTTAAGCATAAAACAAGACACAATAAATCTCCTAGAAGAAAACATAGGCAAAATATTATCTCACATACATCTCAGAAATGTTCTCCTAGGGCAATCTACCCAAGCAATAGAAATAAAAATAAGAATAAACAAATGGAACCTAATTAAACTTATAAGCTTTTGTACAGAAAAGAAAACTATAAGCAAAACGATGACCTACAGAATGGGAGAAAATATTTGCAAAAGATGAGACTGACAAGGGCTTGATTTCCATAATATATAAACAGCTCATACGACTTAATATGAAAAAAACAAACAACCCGATCCAAAAATGGGCAGAAGACCTAAACAAGCAATTCTCCAAGGAAGGCATATGAATGACCAATAGGCGCATGAAAAAGTGCTCAATATCACTAATTATCAGAGAAATGCAAATCTAGACTACAACGAGGTATTACCTCACACCAGTCAGAATGGCCATCATTCAAAAGTCCACAAATGACAAATGCTGGAGAGGGTGTGGAGAAAAGGGAACCTTCCTACACCATTCGTGGGAATGCCGTTTGGTGCAGCCATTGTGGAAAACAGTATGGAGATTCCTCAAAAGACTGAAAACAGACTTACCAAATGATCCAGCAATCCTACTCCTCGGCATATATCCAGAGGGAACCTTAATTCAAAAAGACATCTGCACCCCAATGTTCATAGAAGCACTATTAACAATAGCCAAGACATGGAAACAAACTAAATGTCCACCGACAGATGACTGGCTAAAGAAGTGGTATATTTCTACAATGGAATACTACTCAGCCATAAAAACTGATAAAATAATGCCATTTGCAGCAACATGGATGGCCCTGGAGAATGTCATTCTAAGTGAAGTAAGCCAGAAAGAGAAAGAAAAATACCATGTGATATCACTCATATGTGGAATCTAAAAAAAAAAAGACAAATGAACATAAGTATAAAACAGAAACAGACTCACAGACATAGAATACAAACTTGTGGTTTCCAGGGGTGAGAGAGGTGGGAAGGGACAGACTGGGAGTTCAAGATTTGTAGATACTGACTGGTATACATAAAACAGATAAACAAGTTTATACTGTATAGCACAGGGAAATATATTCAGTATCTTGTGGTGCCCTACAGTGAAAAAGAATATGAAAATGAATATATGTATATCCATGTATGACAGAAGCATGGTGCTGTACACCAGAAATTGACACAACATTGTAAACTGACTATACCTCAATAAAAAAGGGGGGGATTTGAGGGGGAGATGAAATTTTGATTCTGTTTCTTAATCATTTTGATTGTCATTGTGCTAAAGAAGATAGGAAAACTACATTTTGGTGCCATAAATATTAAAGACCAATTGTACATTTTCGCTTGAACTCTGATCAAAACCAGATAAAGCCAGATAAAATCATGTGTAATATCCAGATTTCAACTGGCTATCATTTAATATCTATGGCTAGTGGCCCTACCATACAGAATGAATGGAATGACCTAGCCTTGTCTTTAAAACAGGACTTGAAGACATTTATATATCCAAAGAAATGTCAAAGCAACAAACAAGTGAACTTCAATTTCCCATATACTATATTAGGTAAAGACAAGACTTAACCTCAGAGACATGGACTACATGCCAATTCCGTCTTTTTTAACTTTGGTATTTGACTCCCTGATTAGGTGACAATATAAAGAGATTCAGCCTGGCAGTCTGGGTCTATAGCTCCAGATTCCTTGGTAAAGAAATCTGTCAATAAACAAC
Source organism: Vicugna pacos (assembly GCF_048564905.1). Lineage (NCBI taxonomy): Eukaryota > Metazoa > Chordata > Mammalia > Artiodactyla > Camelidae > Vicugna > Vicugna pacos. The sequence goes on from NC_133023.1 coordinate 32,332,038, forward strand.
CTCAGCCAATGGAGAAAGGAACTGACTTTCTCCCTAAAAAAATGTGTTTAGCCTGTAGATTCAGAATTAGGTATAATGATAAACAAAATCAACATAATATAGATATATTGAGTAATTGATTTATACTTGTGATTTTAAACTGGAATCTTACTAAATTCATCAACAGTATCAAAACACTTAAGAGAACTAAGGATTCAACCCATCTATATGTTTAAAGAACTAGGTTTATACAAAACCACCTCAGTACTCAGAAAAGTGTTCATTCTTAGTAGACAACTGAAGTACAGAAAATCAAATATGGCATATTAAACTTAAATGCAGTTTAAAAGTTTTAGGAAACATAAAACCTGCTTACAAGTAAATTTTAAATTCTGTTAAATTTATAAAATAATTTGCATTCAAAAGTAGTAATAGTCAATTCCAGAATATAAAACCATAAGATATAAAATCTCTAAATCTAACCATAAGAATGTAAAGAGTGAAGCACTAAAAAAAAAACAGTTATTGATTCTTCATGAGTAACAACTTCTAAGAATCTTCTACAATCAGTATATGGATAATAATAATTCAAAGGATTTCAAAAGAGTATTTAAAAGTAATGATCCTGAAAAAAAGATCTGCAGGAATAGATTAACTTGGAGCTCACAGTATGTGGGCTTTCAAAGTAAGATAACTGGACAAAAATAAATAGGATACTCTGTCTTGGCTTTCCAATTTTAAGTATAAACTGCATTGCTCTTGGGATTAAGAAGGGAAGGACTAAAGAAGGATACATCTTTTACTGAACTGTGAAAAAGTCTTAAGTTAGAAGACAGGCTAATTAGAAAAATTAATACAGTAATAGTGCCATCTGAAGTATGAGCATATGTGAATCATGGCTACATGAAACGATAGCTTTAAAAACAGCAAAAAACTAACTTTTAAAATGTTTATATACTGTTTATAAATATTTAAACAATTAAATATGATTATCCATATCAACGTCTTAAACAAAAGTTTAAGTACTCCAAGTCCTAGCAGTTTCAAATTTTCACATATACACCATAATGACTTAAGCCAAACTTGACATATGAGTCTTTTAGTTTTATTAGATCAGAATCCTAAGGGTACTAAGTTATAGACCTGAAGGGAATTCACCTTAGTTTCTTGTGACTCTGCAGTGATTACATCTGTGCCAATAATTCCCCTCTCACCCTCCCCATCCCATGTTCCATAGTTTTATGACTAAAAGTTAGACACTAAAAAGTGTATGTTCAGATTTTACTTTCTTCCTTGTCAAAAAACATATGCCTATAGCAATCTTAGATGACTTCCTAAGTCTGTTAATCACTATAGCTATCTTTTAAATACTATGTTCTAGAATTCTGACAAACTGGAATTGAATTAAACTGTCTCCACCCACTTCCCACTATATTACACCCTCCACTTCCCCACCCCCAGATGAAGGTTAGGTTGGTAGATGGATTGAAGATGAAATAAAGCCAGACATCAAATAACTTACTTGAAATCCATCTCTTACCTTCTGTACTTAACCCTGGACTTGATGTGAACTTGGCTACATCAACAATTTTTACAGCAAATTGTTGCCCAGTTTCTCTGTTGATACATCGTCGTACAACACTGAAGGGACCCCTAAAAAATAAAAAAAGGGCAAGTTTAATTTGTTGATTTTGTTAAGTTCCTATAGCCACAGTTTTCAAAGTCGAATTTAAGTAATACAGTTTTCAACATATTTTTCTAAACTTCATAAGGCAACTGATTAAAAGTTACTGAACCAAAAACAAGAGAAACAAATTTGCATTTCAAAAACACATTTAAAAATTTGAAATCATATTCTTATGTTCAAGGCAAATAATCTTTGTAATTTTCTCTCTATATTATCAATATCTTAAACAAAATATGAAATCGATCACAGTGGTAGTATATACAACTTTTACCTTTTGAACCAAAAAAAAAAATCATTCTCTCACCTTACCTACCACTTACCTAATCTTCACTAACAAGTCCTACTGAGTTTATCTCAAATATCTCTTAATCCTGTTCATTTCTCTCCATGTCTCATACCCTAGTCTAAGCTACTACCAGCTTCCACCAAGACCACTGAAAATTTGTTTCTCCCATTCATTCTTGCAGTGATGTTTTAAAAATGAAAATCTGATATTATGTTTCCACTTAAAATTCCATAGAGAGAAGGTATTTGCAACACATATTTAATCAAGAACCAAAATATATAAATAATTCTTAAATAAAATAAGAAAATACACTCCAAGTAAGTCTGGGCAGAAGACTTGAATAGGCACTTCACAAAGAGAAAGCCCTGCATGGTTTGGTTTCCAACAATCTTTCCAGTCTCACTTCAAATCACACTGAAATCCTTCATCCTCCTCAAACTTCAAACTAAAATTATTCTAAATTGCCATAGGAAAGGAAGTAATTCTACTAGCAGAATCACTGGTCCAGTTATTTGCCTACCCAGTCCTCTCCTCAACTGAAACTGGTGGCTCGCAATACTGGCCATACAATTGAATCAATTGGAATAGCTGATAAAATACCAATGTCCAGCCCAGGCATTAAAAACACATACACACACGGTTCCTTGTGATTAATAGTTATTAAACAAGTATCTGAACTAAACACAATCCAACATGCTTGAATCAACTACTGAATAATGTAGAATGCAACTGTAATATACTATAGTAGTTTATTTGAAGGCTAGTACAGTTTAAGTCATTAAATACACACATGCACATGTTCTTGTATACATGTATGTAGTTCCCCCTCCTCAGGGAACAAAACAAAATACTCTCTCTCATTGGTGTTTCACAGGTAGAAACAGTATCCCTGGATGCACGTTGTCAATCAAGATAGAGAAAAGTTCATTTACAGCAGGGCACTTGTGATACTGCTTGCCTTAAAGTATAAGCTTGCCTTTATTCTTTCACTCAGAAGACAAGCAAAAGAATACTATCTAATCTAGATATAAACATTTGTCTGAGATCATACATATTAGTTGATTTTACCATGCCATCATCAGGACATCAATTACACTACAGTTTCAAATCTCTCTCTTCAAGCAGCCTAACAAAGCAAAACTGGAAGGAAAAGAAATGGTAATAATGTACCTTTCAGAACTCTATAGAAAAAGGACCTTTTTGATAATCACTCAAAACTATTCAAAGATTTTCCCCTGTGAGAAGACAATATAACAATGTAAGTCAGGACTCCCACAAATGTTTTCATTCTCAATCAGATGTCTTACTTGTGATTGCTTATCCTGACAATAGCAAGCAATTTCAGGAAATGTTTAGCATAATTGGATTTTGTCCACACATAAACCCTTGGGACTCTATTTTTATATACATTTGTGTAGTGTGCCTCAATTCACTACACCTTTTGGATACTTTCCGAGATCTGTACATGGGATTATTTGTGGTCAATATAGTCAATTTTTCACTTTTTTCCTGTTTGAACAAAGGAGAGGACAGAAACATAGCTTTTCCCTCAACCTTTTAGTAATAGTAGAATGAAGAAAGCTAGGAAGAATTGAGAGAAAAGTGAATACTGATCCAAAAAAAAAACCCAAAAACATGTTTAAATCTGTGGACAAAAATCAAATCAAATCCTCAGTTCTTAGGGCTAATTTTATAATGGGAGGCAAAGAAAATGAATTTATCTATGAACTACTGATGACCTAAAGATAGGTCACCAGGAAAGCATTTCAAGGATCTGTCCATCAGCGACATTCAGGGAGTTAGAAAAGGTGAATCAAATTTAGTACACTAAAAAGACACTGAAATACACTTTCAGTTTTTTTTGTGATTCAATCCATCAACTAGAAACTCAGTGGAAACTGATAAAAAATTTAAATAAGTATATAGTGTCTTTAATTTTAGCAGGGCTTGTTTATATTTATCTGGTCGATAGACTAAAAAGAGGTAGGCTATGAGAAAATCTGCCTTGGTTTCTCATCTTAATGGGGGGCGGGTAATAAAGTGTATATAAAACATCTACTGTATTATACTTACTTATGAATTATACCTGAATGACAGTTTAAGGAAAGGCAAAAATTCAGGAGGCCTAAGGTTTCAGTCTGGCCTACTTTTTTTGTACCTTGAAATTTCATCCTTAAATTATTAGTCCATAGTACAGTTGATTCTTGAATAATTGTGTGCAGGAAAATATTAAGAGGTAGTTATAAGCCATCATCATAAACTCTTATCTTTCTCCTATTTCCACTAACTCTGGCCAGGGTATTAATCAAAATGGAATGATAAGATAATTGATAGCATTTCAGATTTGATAAAATACATATTCTTTATCCAATGCTTTCTGAATGCTGAATGTTGATTAGGATTGTGGCACAAGGTTCTACTCAAGGCAGGTGGTGCTTGCAGAATTCTGTTTTAAAGTAAAAGGTCAATTAAATCAGAATACTTCACAAGTGAGTATTTGCTCTAACTCCCCTAAGGTTTTGAAAAGAATGCAGCTGTGTGTCTATGCAGACACAGAATAATCTCTTCTAGTTTTCATTTATGTGAAGAAAGGTTAAGTCTAAGAACTGAACAATTCTGATACCAAAAAGTAAATACAGTTGGCTCTCTGTATCTGCAGGTCCTGCATCTGTGTATTCAGCCAACCATGGATTGAAAATAGATGAAAAAAATTCAAAAAAGCTCCAAAAAAAGTAAAACTTGAATTTGCTGTGCATTGGCAACTATTTACATAGTATTTACATTGTATTAGGCATTATAAGTAATTGAGAGATGATTTAAGGGTTACAGGATGCTATGTATAGCTTATATGCAAATAATATGCCATTTTATAATATAATATAAGGGATTTGAGCATCCGTGGATTTTTGGTATCCATGAGGATCCTAGAACCAAACTTCTGCAGATACCGAGGGACAACTGTGCATCAAAAGATGACTAGAATTAAACGAAGCTATGCTAGAATACAGTATGTTGGTCTCCAGGATAATAGGATAGATTCAGCAAATGCATCTAAATTAATTTTCCTCCCCAAACCAACTAAAATGATAGCAAAGGACTAAAAAAAATTTTTTAAAGGACTGGGAGAATGAGAGAATACAACAGTAATAATCAACTTTTGGAAGCAAGAAAGCAGATGGACTAATGTAACTGGCTTAGCATACTTAGGAAAGCTGAATTGCAAGGAGAAAGTAAGAATAGTTCAGAACCAAACCTGTTTACACTACAGAATCCTCAAGAAGTGCCTGAACTTGTAGCACCAGTTAACTCTGGAACTAGAGGGGCTAAATTAACAATGTTTGAGTGAAATCTATTAGAGAAGCAGTTAGTGTCTTAGATCCCCCTCCTCTACTCAGTGCCACTAGGTAACTGCCCTGCCTTATCCTCACAGAGGTCCATTTGCTGCAGAGGGTAAAACACAGGGCCTTAGAACTGGGGACACAAGGCAGTCGAGGAAGTGTCTACTATATGAAAAGCAAGGGGATTATGTGATCACACACAAACTGAATGCAGACACCCCATCCCCTTTTCCTATTAACAGGGGGGACTGTTAGAAGCTAGATCTTTACCCTTCAGGCAGGAGAGGGAAGATCTTCTGTTGAATATCTGACCAGCCCAGAAGGAAAGATGTAAAGATAATGACATGAAGCTCTTCAAACCACTTAACCAGATCATCCTCCCTCGAAACCCAAAGTCAACAAGTTCTGCCCGCAAATTCAGAGCTCACCATCAGCTTTCCAAGCTAGGCACTGGTGATGTTTTGGGCTGGACAGTTCTTTGCTGTGGGTAGATGTTCTGTGCATTGTAGGGTGCTTAACAGCATCTCCAGCCTCTACCCAGAGATGCCGGTAGCACCCCACTCCAGTTGTGACAACCAAAAATGTCAACAGACATTGTAAAATGTCCCTCAAGAACCACTGCTCTATTCCTACTCTTGAGTAGACAATCAAGCTCCCAAGACATTTGGAGAAGAGTCTCTAATTTGGAAGATAGAGATCAAAACAAACAGAAAGAGCAATTTCGAGGAAACAGACCAAAGAAGAAAAAAACCTCCAACTACTATTAATATCCTCAGAAAGATATTATAACTAAGAAACAGAAACAGAACTTTCAGAAAGCAAAAAGAGGGCCCTTGAAAAATAAACACATGAAGAAATTTAAAACTCAACAGAAGGGCTGGCAGATAATGTTGAAGAAATTTCTCAGAGAGTAGAGCCTAGAGAACAAAGAAAATGGAGGGGAGGAGCTCAAAGAAATAATCCAAGAAAATTTCCCAGACCTTAAATCATGAGCCACCCAAATTAAAAGGACCCACCAAGCACTCAGCAAAATAGGTTAAGAGATCCACGTCCACACATGCCCCTGTGAAATTTAAGAACCCTGTGGGGCCCCAAATGTTCAGATATCCAGAAGTGGGGGTAAGGGTGCACCAGGAGGGGAGGATGATAGAGTTGACGCACAATAGCTCAGGAACTGCAGTGGCTTCTGATCTCTCAAAGGTAACACTAGAAGCAATAAGATAATAGAGTGACATCTTCAAAATCATGATGGAAAATTATTTCTAATCTATAAATTCTATCTCCAGCCAGAAAAATCAATAATCATAAAAACATTTTCAGACATGAAAGAGCTCAATAAAGTACCTGCAATGCACACTTTCTGAAGACATTATTGTAGGATGTGTTTGCTAGAACCAGAGAGTACACACCGAGGGACAGCAGACAGAAAATCCAACACAGAAGATACATAAAGGGAACCCCTAGGAATACAAGGGAAGGAAATCTCAGGCTGACAGTTATGCACTGAATAGCAGTTAACTAGAGAGCCATCAAAGATCCCCAATGCCACCGATCACCTTTTTAACTTGAAAACAGGAAGACCGGGTAAGCTGGGGCCAGGTTCTTTTGTTTTGCTTTTTTCTGACCAGGGGCTGAGGAGATTCCTGCTCTTCTCTGCCACCTGGATCAGCAGAGGACCGCTCCCCCTCACTCCACAGCAGTGTTCTCAGGAATAGCTGAGCAGGAGGCAGGCCGCAGGGAGCTGAACAGCACGACACGCAGAGCAGCCCTTGCCCCGACCGCACTCCTGCTGGACGTTCAGTACCCAGCCCGCACTACAGCATGGCCGTCCTGCTGCGAAGAGCTCGGGGTTCTGGGATTTACTCGGGATCTTGCCAGTGGACTCCCCAGCAGGGGCTCCTGTATGCTCTCAGGTATCTGAAGCCAGACTGGTTCGGCTTCTCTTCTCCTGAGTCTTCACACAATAGTGGTATTATTGCCCTTTCCCTACATTGCTAAGTTTGTGCTTGCTACTCAGTTTTTAATGAATAAACAATATACTGTTTAGGGATACAAACATGGATGGTAAAGCTGTAAAGAAACCTAAAAGGCATCATTAGTACAAAAGCCAGGGTAGTGTGTGGTGGCGACAGTGGTGTGGTTGTGATTGCGAAGGGACACACAGGGGCTTTTAAAGATACTAGTCATATTCTATTCTTAACTTAGATTATAGACTTATGGGTTTTCATTTTATTAGTATTCTTTAAAATACACACACAGTTTATACATTCCTCCACATGTGTATTTCCAACGTAAAAATAACATTTTTAATGGCTATGGGGTACATCCCTAAGATCTTGCTAATCAAAAGAGGTCTTAACTTTTTAAATAGCTGTACAAATTATTTTAAATGACCTGATATATATATATGAACAAAAACAATGTTTGCATCTCAAATATAATAAAGTCAATATGAATTATGCTAACTGTAATTTTACATTTAATTGAACTAAATTTAATGTGCTAAGTTATTACATGTAAATTTTGGAGTGACATCTGTAATACTAAGTGCTCACCCTGTGAGAGGTTTATAAAAACTTACATCTATCTCAGAAAACTTTCAATAAATGAGAATTTCCCGTCCACGTCACAGGCCTAAAAGCTTATATTTATAAAACTGTGCAATGTACTATGATAGATGTAGGAAAACCATGAAGAATAACCAATTAACCAACGGGAAGAAAAGGAGGGGGCAAATGAAGACCAAGAATAATTTCATATATACATACACATACACACACAACACAGTTGATACATAGTCAGTCCTCATTATTTGCAGATTAAATGTTTGTAAATTCACTTACTCACTGAAATTTATTTGTAACCCAAAATCAATACTCACAGCACTTTGAGTCATTCACGGGCAGTGCACAGTAGCGAAAATTTTGAGTCACCTGACTCACAGGTTAAACAAGGTGATGCTCTAACTTGTTTCAGCTCTTATACTGTAAGCAAGTGTCCTTTTTGCCATTTAATTAGTGCATTTGTGCTTTTGGGGGCTGATTTCACTCTTTAAATGGCCCCCAAGTGTACTTCCCAAGTACTCTCTTGTGTGCCTGAGTGCAAGAAGGCTGTGGTGTGCCTTACGGAGAAAATACACGTGTTAGGTAAGCTTCACTCAGGCATAAATTAAAGGACTGTTGGTCATGGGTTCCATATTAATGAATCAACTATATATATGAATGAAGGTGTCTTTAAACAGGTTATATATTGGTTGAAGAAAACGTGACCAGAGGCTCCCCAGAACCTAATTCTGAGTTTCCTCTAGGAGCAATGATTCAGTATTCAGTCATTCAGTGTTCATGGCAACTATACAGAACATAACTACCACAAATAATGACCACTGACTCTGTGTGTGTGTGTGTGTTTATATTATGTAATATATATGCAATAGTATATTACATGTATTTATATTAGAGACTCAATGAGTGCCTAGCAGTATATCAGGCCCTCAAGAAATATCTGGTGAGTGATACATCAAAAATGATAAACTAGGAATGAACAAACCACTGAAAAATTTATCAAATCATACAGTTTTACGTAAGTATATACAATTCTGAGAAATCATGGCACTTCTATGTATTTTTCTACTCATTTTCTAAATCTGTATCTTTCTACTACTGCCTGTACAGTTCTGATGTTAGTAATTGATGGAAATAGATGGTAGGTGGGTAAAAAGGAAATGATGCAAACATATAATAGTAATGACAACATTAGCAGTAAGAATATAATACTGAAAATGATAGTCTATAGACACATAAATGTATATAAAAATGATACCTAATAAAGATAACAATGGTCCTTTTCCTCTTATTTCAACACTATTAGCTTAGTCATTACCACTGAAGAGCTTATACATATCATTCCATCAATAAATCCTTTCCTTGTCTTCCTGTTTCTTTGTGGTAGTGATAGGGGAACAGAAATGTTGCTCTGAAACTTTTTTTCTCTTTAATACTTCTAGTACTCACTCCCACCTCCAACATATACATTTTCACACACATACCAAGCTGTGTTACTTTAGGTACAGTGACTAAACTAAAGGAAAAAAAGTTTGCCTAGTCACAGCTACTGTTAAAGAAACACACATGAAGTGGGAAATTAATAAAATCAAAATCTCAGCCACTGTTGCCTAAATGTTAACAATTAAAGATCTGACAAAGGAATTAAGCTCAGTACAGTTCAGACCACTCCTTGAAAATAGAAAGGGGAGGCTTCTTTGAAAATGCTGGCAAGGGATCTCCAATAGGCTAACAGAACAAATTTGGCTCAACTGTCAAAGATGAGTAGTTCATGGAGTTAAGACGAGCATTTACTAACTTAGAACCTGTACTGGCATAATTAGTACTTCTGTCAAACTTTGATAGTTCAGTGAAAAGTTTAGAAGACTTTGTTTTAGACTTTATGTAGCACTTCATCCTCTGATCTGAGTCAAAATATGCTACATTCAGCGTTTTTTTTTTTTTTTTTTTTTTTTTTTTTTACCACTTTCATGAGAGGACTGCAGAGCATATGTAGTCTCCGCGGATGCAAAAGTTCTGGAAAATCTGACTGGTGTGTGTCTGTGTGAGCATGTCTGAAGGGCTCGGGTTAGTCAGAGCCGAGGTGGAGGGATGCAGACTCTCGGTCTTTGTTAGCTCCTGTTTCATGGAGCATGTATCAAGGAGAGTTGCTAAGAGAGGAGAAAAAAGATTTTTGTAACAGGTAAGAAACAGGGAGATGGGGAGTAGACATAAGAGGAAACAAATGGAAAAGAAAACATGAGGGACTGAAAGACAACACATCCCAAAGTAAGAATTCTGACTTGGTTGTACATGTTTAGGCCTTTTTAGCTAAATATATAAACAACTTTCACAAATAGATATTGAAGTACTGACATTAAAAAAGTTCTATTGAGATTCACACATTTTATCTTATTGATTTACCTCATTTTCCCTGATGAAGGTAAGACAAAAAATACAAAGAACAACAACAACAAAAAAGAGATTAATAAAGCAATTCTTACCCTCAGAATACTCCCAATCTAACAGATCGCTGTGGGAATATGTACATAATTTCAGCATAATGTTATAGAACAAAGTATTGAAATAGTACAATACTAAGAATTTATTGTCTGTGGATAGGAAGATAGGCAGAGAAGGCCTCTATGAGACAGGGACACCTAAGTGAGCTTGGAAAGATGAATACGAGTTTTTTCAGGCCAACAAGGGAAAGGGGAAAATTCCAGAAATAAGTAGTAGCATACACAACAGCCAGAAGCCAAGTCAAAGCATGGTGTGTGCTGGGTACTACACGCTGTTTGCTATTGCTGGCATGTAAAACTGGAGGGTGAGAAGTAGCTGGAAAAGGAGAAGGGGGGCAGAGATCACTGTGACAGAGGAATGGAAGATGGACTGAGGAATGAGTGAGGGCCAGTCAGGAAGTTATCGTCTTATGCTTGGGCTAATGTAATAAAGACCTAAACCAATACGGTAAAGGCAACTGAGAGATACTTAAAATAAATTGACAAGACAACGTAGTGAATGATTAGCTAAGGGATGGTTGGTGGTCGGTTGAAAGAATGACATACAGATTTCTGGTAACAGCAACAGCATAAATAATGATACCACCAAATGAGAGCGTGACTACAGGAGATAAGAACCCGTAGAAGGCTGAGAAAGAAAGGAGACACAGGGTTGTATTTTGAAAATATCAATTCCCAAAATATTGATTTCCATGGACTATCAAGGCAGAGATTTAGAGAGCACAATTAGATAGGAGTATAAAGTTCAAGGAAAGGATCAACATGTAGATGACGAAGACAATATCAACTACCGTTTGCAACATACCACGTGCCAAGCATGCTGCTAAGAACTTAATATAGATTCTCTCATTTACCATAATTTATCATAATGGCTAATACCGTTAGCCCCAATTTTATAGATTAGGAAACTGAGGCTAAGCTAGGTTGTCTATGGTCAAACAGTCAATGAATGGCAAAGTCAGGACTGAAGCCTAGACATATCAAACTCTAAACTCTAAGTTCTCATCTCTGTACTCCCTGGGAGGCATGAGTGAGCAGGAGGTAACTGAAGCCACTGATGCAAATGAGAGTACAGACCTGAAGGGACAGAAGACAGAATCCCAGAAAACATGAACATATCCCCCAATTCCTCTCCAAGCAATTGTTGGAAACATGCTCACTGAAGGACTACAAGAAGTCCAGAAAGAAAAAAGAAGTACTAAAGGCAAGCTCTTAGAACACAGTATCTTGCAGAAATACAGACACGAAGACCAAGTGTTTAGAAGGGTCTGCCCTAGACCTGAACACAGAAGTTCTCTCCATTCTTCTCAAGGCTGGCACAAGAAAAGCATAATTTCCATTTTTCAATTAAGAGCTACACATTCACATTTCGCTATTTCCTAAATGTAGAACTCTGTATCAGAAACTGGTCCAATGAAAATATTTAGTAGAGAAACAACTTTCTGGAAACTCATGCCTGACCTTTTCTCCTGGTGTTCATGAACTTAATTACTTATAATTAGTACAGCTGCTCCTCTATATCCACAGGTTCTGCATCTGTGGATTCAAACAACTACAGGTTGGAAATATTCAGGAGAAGAAATTCCAGAAAGTTCTAAAAAAAAAAAACTTAAATTTGCAGCACACCAGCAACTATTTATACAGCATTTACATTGTATTAGGTATTATAAGTAATCTAGAGGTAAAGGATATGAGAGGATGTGTCTCAGTTATATACAAATACTATGCCATTTTATAAGGGACTTGAGCATCAGAGGATTTTTGGTATCTGCCGGGGTCCTGGAAGCAATCTCTTGCAGATATTGAAATGACCGTACTAACATTATCACAACTGTCAAATTCTATGTGCATAATCCAGTCTTTATAAACCAAACCTAATAATTATGGAAGTCTGACAGTATGAAATTACATCATAAATCCTATTTATAAAGGGAATGTGTTCTGTTAATATGTCACTAACAGGTTGTTTTCCACATGCTACATTATCCTACAGTAGTATTGTTGCCTGCCATTAATTACAACTCTGCATCTAAAAGGGGGAGGGGAATTAATATTTGAGCTCAGAAGTTGCTATTTTCATTAACAGATTTTTTTTCAGTGACACTTCTGTAGAGTACTTTCAATCTCTTCCCATTCAGAACCATGTTTTATGGATCTCCATAAAAAGATCTATTTCTGAACTAAATAAAACCAAATTTAAATTAAATAAGTTAGTGAAAGAAATCACAAAGCCAGCAATACTGCTTTCTCTATTATTCATTTTAGTTACATCAGGATTATGCAAAACTTACACAGTAGCATAAAAACAAAAATGTAATTAGCTAACAACCTAAATCAGGGTTTCCCAAATTGGCATCTTGTGGAATCCTTAAAGAATAAAAATTTCTCTGCAAGTAAGTTTGGGAAACACCAAATACAATACCTACCCTCCACCGCCACCCCATATTCACATTACACAGCAGCAGCCAAGTCTTGCAGTCAAATGCTCTACCACTGAGCTATATACCCCCTCTGCTAGCCAAGTCTTGAAGTTAAGAAACAAGCATCTCTCCTCCACCACCCTCTACCCACATCACCCATGTAGCACCTACTACTCATTAGTGTTCCCTGAAAAACTTTAGATATGATCTAAATTGTAATATTTACAACAATACAAATACAAATTATGAGGTTGTAATGGCCATGAACCACTCAAATTTTAAACAACTACTTTTCTGAAACAAACATTCTCTTCCTCAAATATGGCATATAAACGGTTGTTTAAATTCTTACAAAGGGGAGTAATCCAACTGTTTTCTTAGTAAAAGATGGACGAGATTTAACTATGCAATTTAAATGTGTATTCATTAATACTCCCCGAAGTAATCTACTTTTTACAAATGCTAATATAAGCATATTCAGCAGGCAATAATGCAACCTCTGGTCTTTTAACCAAAAAGCAGTTAACAAAAAGGCAAAGCATACAAAGGAAATAAGCATTTACACCAAATTACTAAGCTCAGTGCAGGGCAGCAGAAAATAGGTTTTGAATCATAATTGTAGTAATCAGTTTCTAGGTCTAAAGAAGTAAAGTAGATGATCTGGAAAGTAATTGCTTTAGGGGATAAAATCAGAAAATTAAAGTATAAAGTAAGTGGATATAACTGTTTATGTAAGATAGCGAAATTCAATATTCAAACAGTTGGGGAATTTTTCAAGTTAGGTAAGGAACAGAAGTCCCTGCTTGTTACACAGAGTATGCAAGTTAGTAATGCTCACTGTTAACCAGTTTCCCAAAGATGGATTAACCCTTCAGTGCTCATATAAGGACTTCCTTTTAACCAGTAAGGCACACAATATATTGAGCACGGAGGATAAGAAGAGAAAGGGCCATCATATCCCACAACACATCTGAAATTGAACTCCTGATCTCCCCTCTTGCCATCGCGCATGAAGGCCAACGCGGTGTTTCCTTACAGATGCTTAGCCAAAAATTATGGTGCCAATCTTGATCTCTTTCTTCCTTTCACAGTCCAAATCCAATTCATTAGGAAATGCTCTTGGCTCTACTTTGCTGAGATCATCTATCCTTTTGTTTGTTTCAAGAAAATTTGTAACCAATTCTTAGAGCAATTTTACGACAGATGAATTAAAAACCTCGAGATAATTCCAATATTTGATTCAACTCACTATCGGCCTCAGTTCAATGTCTTCTTCTCTCATTCAAATTGTGGTTTTCCTGGTGCTTGGTATGACAAATGGTTTTCAACTATATCCTGGATATTCTGGTCATTGTTAGGAGACCCTTGATCACAGATCTATTTTAGTAGGCAGTTGCCCTGTAGTGTGTATGCTCTAGACTAAGTTTGTGGACTTTAGTTCCAATGACACTTTAGTTTTCTGAGCCCTTACAATGTTATTTTAGTCTGCTTCATTCCTCTGGTGCTACTAGGGGTTCCCAGTCAATCCCTGCTGATGCCACCTGCAGGGACAAAAGGTGCTTCTCAGGGCTACCTTGAGGGAGAAGGGGTCAGAAGCTACTGGGCCTGGGACTCCTCCTGCCATGGGGTGGAGGGTAGCGGAGACAAAATGCCCAGGCCCCTGCTACCACCACCCACAGATCAGATTGCCCATCAGGGCAGGTTGTAGAGTAGAGGCTGGTATAGCCTGGCCTTTGCTCCTGCTGCTGTTGTCAGCAGACCAGGTGACTGCGGCCTGGGTTGTGGCATGGGGGCTGAAATGGCCATGTGTGCTGGTGCTGGCAGAGCAGACTGCCTGCCAAGTCCCGGCTGTGGAGCAAAGGCTGGGACGGCTGGGGCATTCACTGCTCCTGCTGGGGCTGTGGGCAGATCAGATTGCCCACCGGGCCCCAGGTGTGGACCCAACTAGGTCTCTGATGAGCTTCTCCTTTCCTAGAGAAAGTAGTCCTGTGTTTTTGTTTTCTATGCCCTTTGGTGGTTCTGTGTAGTAGGTCTCTCTAGCACCCAGCCCAGGAGTAAATGGAAGGGAAAAAGAAAACCTCGTGAACTCTCCACAGTCATTCCTCGAGTGCTGAGGTTCCTTCTTGGTCTGCCTCCTTCTTTCCAATTTCCAGAGTTCTTTCATTGCTGTCAGCTGAATAACTGCTAGGGCGTTTAGATGTATTTAATGAAGAAGGGGCAGTTAAAAGTAAGTCTTATACCACTAGACTTGCCCTAGAAATGGAAGTCTGTGCATTTTCAACTTTTTTCATTGGCTAGCATCAGGAACCCGTTCTATTCAAAATTAGGAGAGAAATGACAGCTCCTTTATGTCCAATATATCAGGTTAAAAATGGTAGCCATTAAACTCATCAAATCCATTATATAGTTTTCCATGACTCCTGGCTCAGAATTTTAGAGTCTCATATAAGTAACTGATATTCTCTAAAGCCCAAAAGGTTGAGAAACATCAAACCAGCCAAAAGTATACTAGAATGAGGGGAGCTATCTGTTGTCTCCACACATCACGTATGCACATATGCACATGTATAACACGCACTCACTCAGCCTCACAGCCTTCCTGAGTCTAAAAGGAGAACTAAGATGCCAGAGTCTAGTCAGCGTATTTCAGTCATGGCACATTGGTTGGGAAATGGTGTTTTTAATTACAATCTCATTATTTGGTCTTACACATTATAGAACGTGAGGAAAGTTAGGGGTTACAGTAACCTACATAAATAGTTATACAAAACTGAAGGTCAGCTTTTAAAAAAAGATCTATTGGTTGACTATACTAGCTCTTTGAGGGCAGGGATTTTCTCTTATCCACCTTATCTCTAGCATGTAGAACTATGTCTGACATTATGCCAGTGAAGACTCAGAAAGTGTTTTCTGGATGGACAATTGGACAGGTAAATCCATTTTAGTATGCATAAGCATGGATGTCATCTTTAATACACTTGCATTATATTTCAGTTAATCTAAACTTAAAGCTCTTTAATAGCTTTTATAGCTCCTTAATCTCTTGGGGGAGATTTTCACTTATCTAGTAGAAATAAAAATTTTTACTTGTCAATGTCAATTAGTAAAAGGTAGATAAAAGCTGTAAAATCATATAACATGCTAATTAATTTTAAAGTACTTCTTCAAAAAAAATTTTCCTAGAGATGTTGACTTCCAATTCAAAATCTTCCTGTTATCATAATTAAAACTCAAAAGCAGACTTTTTAACTTTTAACACGTACTAACATCTGTTCTTAAACACTTTAATGTTTCAAAACAGGCCTTGTAAACTTGAGGTATTTTACAAAAATAGCGTTTTGTAATGGCAGAGAACCAAACGTAGCTCCTAAAATTCAAAAAGCTTTTCGATCTAAAAGTTTATAAAATTAGTTGACAATGATTAGCTCAAAATAAAGTCAATCTTTTGTTTGTCTATTTAAACCGTTTACTTAAAACAGATTTCAGTTTGTATAATATGACAAGATTAAATATAGGCCTCAATCACTAAAATAGTTTACCACCACAAGATATAACTAAATGGAAATAAACTACTTATTTTATCTACATGATGACTGTTTTTTGATGAAATTACAAATAAACTCAAGACCTAGAAGACAAAGAAACTTCACAATTCCTAATTAGTGCTGGATTGAAGATAGACAATTTTAAACACAAGCTTAAATCAGTAAATAGACATAGAATGAGATCATAAAATTAGAAACATTTTAAGCAATGACTATTCATCAGTTCATTAAAAATCAATACATATGCAATTAGTATTTCCTGTACTTTAATCAAATCCTTTATTTTATAGCAACCAATATGAAAAAATAAGGAATGAAGCACGAAGAATATCTAGCACAGATACAAAACAGATGGGTTGAGATCATATAAAAGAACAAGATGTTTTTAACACATGAATTTTTTTAGGCAGCTCCACTGAGTGACCATTGAAATTTTTAAAGGAGAAAAATTTATTCTACTAGCCAAGAATCCTTGCACATTAATATTTCATAATGAACTTACTTCTTTTTGGCATGCCCAAGCATCCGGGAAGAACAAACACTCCAGCTGCAAACATCCCTTAGTATGAAATAGTTCCTTTAAGATAAGTCACTTTAACCCCTGATAGACTTCAACTTCTCTGAATCAAAGCCAACACAGCATAAACAGAGCAGGGGCTTGAGTGTTCTGAAAGACTTGAAGCTGAATCCTGGATCTGCCCATTACTGACTCTAATGACATTTGGTCAGTTATTCAGTCTCTCTGGGCCCACTTTATTTAAACTGTGAAATGGAGATAACAGCTACTTCAAAGGTTTCTGAAGAGATAACAGAAGGCAAAAAGGGCTGTGACTGGTACATATGCATGGAGGGGACTTCTTCAGGGGGTGAACTGTTATTAGACAAGTACCTCTTCACTACTTTTCCCCTGAAAAATATAAAATGTCTCCCATACTACAAGGGCACCATTTCACTATCAAAACCAAGAATCGAGAAAGAACCAGGGAGAGGTCTGCTTTCCATAACAGTGAAATAAGTCAACTGGACCAACCTTCCTACTGAAAAACAAAAATAAAACAGGATACACACACACACACACAATCTTCTTGAAAGTATAAATATCTTACAGGGTACTTAAATTTTGCCAGTTAGAGATCTAAGACAATGAGGGAAGCCACAGCAGTAAGCCCAGCCATCCACAGCTCTACTTTTGCCTACAGGGCAAATCTCCACCTTTAGGAAGCAGCTGCCTCACAGGACTCAAAGGGCCTCATAAGAATGGGTGAGCAAAGAGAAGATGTGCAATCTACCTCATAAACCAACCTACACTTTGTTCTGGTTTCTTCTGAAAGGCTTTGTGCCTAGGGTGGAGGTGAACCAAAAGCAACCCTAGCCTTACATGGACTTGAAGCCTGGCTCCCTCTCATCTGGCAATCCATGGAATCTCAAATCTTAAAGTTGGATTGAGGCAGAGCTGGCCATTAAGCTCTCCCCTACAAACCTGCACAGGCAAATCCTCTCTTGAGAAAGATACTGTCACCTTAGTATGAGCAAGAATCAGAATAAGAGATGAAAGAAAAAGACCAAGGCATGAGATATTAAAACAAAAAAAATACAACAGCCAAAATTTAAAACTCAATGGGTAGATTTCAGAGCAACTGAGAGCTGAAAAAAACAATTAGTGAAGAGGAATATAGGTTGGAAGAAATTATCCAGAATGTATCATGGAGAAAAACAAAAAGAAAACATAGAAGCCAAGATAAGAGACTTGGATGAAATGATAAGAAGATTTAATGTATGTTAACTGGGGTCCCAGGAGAAGAGAAGAAAGAAAATGAGGCAGAGGTGAGTTTTGAAGAAATTGCTGAAACTTTTTCATAGTATGATTTCAAAGAATTTTCATCAGACTTGCCTATCCACAAATTCAAGATTCCCAGTGAATCACAAGGTAGATAAAAATAAAATCTATATACCGAGACACATTACAGAAAAACAAAGAGAAAATATCTTAAAATAATCAGGTTAAAAACAAGATTATCTTTCAAGAGACAGTTTGCCAACTGTCAACAGAAACCAGAAAACAATGGAATGATGATGTATTCAGTGAAATAAAGTGCCATCCAAACAATTCTATACCCAGGGACTCCAATGATGAAAGCAAAAGACAAACACAAACTAAAAGAGTGTGCTGGAGCAGACCCACACTAAAAGAGTTTCTATAGGATATGTCAAGTAGGAGGAAAATTACCCTAGATAGAAAGTCAGAGATGCAGCGAAGAATGAGGAACAAAGTAAGACATAAATATGTGAGTAAATATAAATAAATAATAATGTCTTCTGGGTTTACAAATATAGAGAATTAAAATGTATGACAAATATTAACATATAAATCAAGAAGGGATAAAGTTAAAATGTCCTAAGATCCTTGCATTAGCTGAGATAAGGGTAATAAGACTTATCAATATTACACCTTGTGCATAATACATGTTATTATTTTAAGGATAACCATTAAAAGAAGTGAAGCACAGTGCCTAAGTTCCAAAATAAGCTGGTGTAGAGAATGGAGTAATGAAAAAAACCATCACATAAGGAAGGAGATAAAAATGAAATACAACAGGCAGGACAAGCAAAGTACAAAATAAAAAATTTAAACTTATATACTACAACTGTGTACCGGGAGCATGAAAAACATACGGACAATAAACATAATCAATAAGTAAATTATAAAGTCTATTAAAAGGGGATAAGTTTATAGGAAAAAAGAAAAATGTTGAGAAACTGGATATACTAAGGTGGGTTTAGGACAGGTTTCAGTATTAAATATAGCAGTCAAGCTAGGCCTCATTAAGAAGGTAGCCTCTGAGCAGATTTTTTCCCTCTCCAGAGCTGACCTAAAGGCACATACCTCCAGTCTAGCCACAGCTTTGGGCCATCACTAGGGGACCATTATTTTTAATGTATTGTATTCCTCCTACATTGGTCACCCATCCGTTTCTTTGAGGGCTTCTGAAAGAGTTCCTTCATCCTGGACCTGCCCTGATAATGACAACAGCAGCAATGCTACTATTTACTGAAAACCTGTTGTTTGTCAAGCATTCTACTAGGTGCTTTGCAAAAGATCTCATGCAATTTTCTCAATAGCTCTAGAAGAAACACACTATTATTCCCATTTTACAGATAAGAATATTGAGTTTAAAATCTTATCCAGTGTTCCACAGTTGATACACTACAGAGCTAGGACTGTAATGTAAAATCTGCTTGGCTGTAAGGTCTCTGGGCTTTTCACTACCAATGCTATATCTTTGTGCCATTATCGCCAAGAATAAGGAAAAGCAAACTTAGAAGGATAAAGACTCGCCAAATGGTCAGTTGGTGCCAGTAGACACAGTGAAGACACTCAACAAGCACTTGACTAACTGAGGACTCACAGAGGAGATTTTATGGTCAAGGATCAGCTACAGGAAAATGCTTACTCAGAAAACAGGGTTTACAGGCTAGAACGGGAAGCCAGTTTAGTCATTTTCAATAGCTATTCCACTTGTCACCTATCTGATCTTCCTCTTGCCTTGCTTTGGTTTGTTACGGTTCTTTTCTTCTTTGTATCAGTTTGAGCGTGTCCAAGAAATCTTAGTTTTTCTTAATCTGTAGGCAATACTCTGTGTTTTCCGGTCTCATTTCCTTTCTTTAACCTGAAATGCCTTGGTTCCATGTCTTATATTTTATGCGGGGTGATTTTCCCCAAACAACAAAAATTCAAAGTCTAAGAAACAGGGAAAGTTGAACTAACTTTTCCAGGCATAGTGTTTCTGAGAAATTCTTATGCAATGCCTGATTCTGTCAAGTCAGCCATGCTATATCCAGAGAAAAGTGATCTCCCAGTCACCATACCCTGAAAGCCTACAATCAGCCTACTACTGAAATGAGTCTTTTTGTTTTAGGGGGAGAAGTGGTGCTGGGGCGAGGACATGCTCTCTGATAGTTTGAAGAGAAATAAGAATGAAGTCTAGAGGCTGTATTAAGTTTTCTATTGTTGTATAACAAATTATCACACATTCAACAGCTTAAAACAGCACCCTCCCCTCCTGATCTCAGTTTCTGTAGATCAGGAGTCCAAAGGGCTGAGCTAGGTTTTCTGCTTAGGGTCTGTCTCACAGGCTCAAATCCAGGTGCCGGCCAGGATGTGCTCTTATCTAGAGACTCTGGAGAAGAATCTACTTCCAGGCTCATCCTGGTTGTTGGCAGACGTCAGTTCCTTGCAGCTGTAGGACTAAAGGTCCGTGTCCTTGCTGCCTGTTAGCCAGGCTCAAAGCTTCTAGACCCCACTTGTTTTCTTTACTGGTCTCTTTCATCTTCAAGCCAGCAAGCAGAGCATCTCTCTCTCACATCAAAGCCCTTTCACAATTTACATCTCTCTCTCTCTCGGAATCTCCTTTAAATCAATCCTCTTTAGTTAAATAAATGTATTTTTTTTTAAATTATATTACTTCCCAGTAATAGGAAACAGTATCACTTGCCATAAATATAAAGTGACCTAAAAAAATAGAACTAAAACAATAGTACTAAAAATTCTAGGTAGGTACTGTTGCCTTCCTTCTGAATGCTGTGAGCTTGAGGACTACTCTTACTTGAGGAAAAAGAAAAAGACTATTTTGGTTGCTAATGTTACATTAAAAAAACAAACTTAGACTTAAAGGTATTAGAGTAATCAGAAAGACTGAAAGAAGACTATAGAGAAATCTGTTCATTACTGTTTACTTAATGATTTATTGGGATACTATCTAAAATGATACAGTCTACCACAATGCCAATCACATGTTTTAGGAAATATTACTTTAAGCCCTGGTTAGAAATTTGGACTGAAAGAGAAGTGGTATAGGGTTTCTCTAAAAGAATTTGAATTCTGTGTCATAATAAAATCAATTAAGAACAAACAAAAAGACTATAATCAGACTAAACCTAAAAAGAACATGGTTAATGAAATGCCCTGAATTCAGGCACATATATACATACCCCGGAGCTTCCAAAGGCACAAAGATCCATAGACATCCATCCCTACACTGTTGCCATTTCGACTCTCCTTGAAAACAGATGGAAAGCAAGATTATTCTGTCTTGCTAAGACTGTATTCCTCTAGGAATTCTTAAAGGAGAAATTATGGTACATATAACAAGATCACTTAGATTAGGGGTCAGCAAACTATAGGCCACAGGACAAATCCAGACTGCCACCTTTTTCAGTAAATACAGTTTTACTGGAATACAGCCACATGCATTTGTTTATGTATTGTCTATGACTGCTTTTTGGCTACAACAGCAGAGCTGAGTGGTTGTGACAGCAACTGTATGGCCTGTAAAAACTAAAATATATACTCTCTGGCCCTTTATAGAAATAGGTTGCCCACCTCTCAATTACATATTTCTCAAAAATGTTGATCTCAATTATATGACATGTTCATAGTGGAGGCTTCAGATTATGTCAAATGACTGTGTTTCTTATCTCTTCAGTTTTTTTATGGGTAAATCAGTGTGTCGGTTCTATTTAGTATCAGGAATGGTACTCATTGAAGAATTGATACTACATCACCACAATTATCAGAATGTAGATCTCCAAGAACATCTCAACCCATGCTCCTCTAGCCTTTCTTAAATATTTTATTCATCTCATCAACAAGAGATCATCTAAATAGAAAGTCAGACCATATCTTATGATACTATTTTTTTAAAATAAGCTTTATTTTTTAGAATAGTTTTGGATTTTCAGAAAAATTACAAAGATAATACATAGGGTTCCCACATATCTTGTACCCAGTTCCCCATTACTAACATTTTTCATTAGAATGGTACATTTGTTACAATTAATGAACCCATACTGATACATCAGCATTTACAAAAGTTTTTTCTTTCTTTCTTCCTTCCTTCCTTCATTTCATTTCATTTCTTTTAATTTCATTTATATTATTTATTTATTTCCTTAGTTTTGAGCCTAAATGTTCTTTTTCTGTTCCAGGATCCATCCAGGACATTCAGTTATGTCTCCTCGGGTTCCTCATGGCTGTGACTATTTCTCAGACTTATCTTGTTTTTGATGACCTTGACCGTCTGGAAGAGTACTCTTCAGGTAATTTGTAGAATTTTCCTCGACTGGAATTTTTCTGGTACTTTTCCTCATGATTAGACTGGAGTTACGTGTTTTGGGGAGGAAGACCACAGAGGTAAAGTGCCATTTTTAGGACATCATATCTAAGGTACATACTGTCAACATGACTTGTCACTGTTGATGTTGACCTTGATCCCCTGGTTGAGGCAGTGCTTGTCATGTTTCTCCACTGTGAAGTTATTCTTTTCTTCTCCCTTTCCATAATGTAGTCTTTGGAAGGAAGTCATTACATTCAATCTACATACACTGTTCATTTCTTAGTTATTAACACCATGAGAGTCTTTTATTTTCATTCCTAGTACTTTGGCTGTTCTTAGAGATTCACTGTTTCTGAAGGTGAGTCATAGCATAGAAAATCTTATAATTTCCAAATTAAATAAGTCAGAATCTCCACAACTAAGTGTCCCTTAGGCAAAAAGTCTAACAAAATGTCACTGATTCTGGATTATTTTTTCTTTTTTTTTTGAATCATTATGTTCACCATTATTTGTGTTTATTTTTTTTAACATTTTTTATTGATTTATAATCATTTTACAATGTTGTGTCAAATTCCAGTGTTCAGCATGGACTATTTTTTCTGTCTGCCACTTTTATCCCATTTTGTACAAGCAGATGAGCCATCACCATCTCACAACCTAATAGAGCCTTCCCTCTCCCTGAAATACATAATGAATTCAGTAAGATTTTGTGAAGAAAACAACTAAAAACTCTTGGTTGAGTTATGTTGGACTTGGTTGGCACCCTTCCTCAGGGCAATGATCTTCACAATGGAACACAACATCAAAGTCATTGATGGGTCCTGGTTGCTGAAGCACAGTCATTACCGAAGTGAACTAGGTAAGTGGAAGAGCCTTTTGCTAATTCTTTTCAAGCCAGAGCCTGAGCTGATCCCGGGCTGAAATGGAGCAATGGAGAAAGCTGACACTTGGCACCGACTCTCTTCCCTTTCCAGATCCCCTTCTCTTCACTTAGTGCTCGCCAAGGACCTCTGTGCTGGCTGCCGGTTATCACTGACAACACAAGCAGCCTTCAAGGGTGGCTGTCCCTTAAAGAGAGAGTTCAGAAGGAATGCTATTGGCGGCTTCATAGAGGACTCTGCTGGCCAGTTACCTCCCCACTGCCAAGAAGACGGACACTCACAGGCCAAATCAGACTAGAGATCGGAATCCACAGGATCAGGGTGGGGGCAGATACGCTAATGAGGACAAATGTTACCCAAGAGCTGAGAAAATTCAAATCCACTTCACGGAACTCATCTAGAACTAATCCTGTATAAGATGGCTAACATGCTAGCTGAGGTCATGGGCTCATTCTTTATTTCTTCTTGTTATCCTCATATGATCAAATACTTTGTGGTTAAAGAATAAAATAAGTGAAAAGCTTACAGAAGAGTACTGTTGTCAAAGTCAAAGACAAACAAAAAGATTGAAATGATGCTATTTGAGTATTACCTAAAATATAAATTTTCATAATAGCTTTTTATGCCAAATATTTACTCATTCTACACATTTAAGCAGAGAAGAAAGAAATCAGTATTTCTGACCTTGATCCAACTCTGACCCCAGTCAAGGGACAGCCTAACAAGAAAATGCAAAGTTGATGCTGACCTTGCTTTCTTTGTTGGGAAAAAATGAGAACCCAATTATGTCCCCTAGAAAGTCAGATTTATTCCACTTAACATCAAGTGCTTCAACCAAAAGGCTAATAACTGAAGTAATAGGTGAAAAATGCATACCAAACCAAGACTTCAAAACAGTACATCTGGTGTGCAATTCACTGTAGGGTTGCAGGCAATTAGGGTTTCCTCAAACATGTTTCACAGAGCCAGTTTATTATAACAGAGAAGAAATGAGTTCCACTGCACAATCCTATTTTATTTTGGCTGTACCATTATTAGTAAATAATACCAAAAGTACTGAATAACAAAGAGATGTCATCAGTTGAAAAAATGATAGACCACAATTCTTTCTAGGGAGCATATCAAACAGGTCATTACCTTGTCACGTGTGGGGAAATCCTGGTATTTCCACAATACACATATGCAGAGTTACGATGTCCTTAATAAGACTGTAGTTTGTTGCTTCCATATAACAGACTGGATTTTTGAGCTTTTTTATATCCCTGATGTACCACAAACACTTAGCTGATCCATAATACAAACAATGCAAAGTACCATACATCTGCTGCTTTCATTTCTCAAATGAAATGGATCTCAATACCAGCTAAGGAAACCACATTAGGCTACAAAAATCTCATCTACAGGTAATAGACTATTGATCAAGACCAGTAATTCTTTCTGAAAGAGGTCACTCAATTTAAACCTTATCTCAGGTAGGTAAAATACATTATAGTGATCAGAAAATAAAGATGGTTGTGGTTACCAGTCGAATTAGCAAAGTCTACTATTTAAATCACTGCTCAAGACACGCAGCCTTGCCGTCATGTTGCTCTTACTGGTTCGGATTAGGACTTGATTCAAATATACCGTGCTTAATGTCTTTCAATCTTAATAAAACATTAAATAAATTAAACTATCAACCACAGTACATAATGCTTAAAGCCATTAGCGCAAATCTGTTTTTACTGCTTTATCTGAAATCTTGGAGAGATTCCTACCCTCAACCAGAAAGTCATTGCTAAGCAAGAGAACAGTTTTAATAATATGTCCTTTAAAAAGTGAAATTCTGCATTTCTGTATTTGCCTAGAGTAGAACTGATCAGAAACAAAAATATTTGAAAACCATAATAATCCTTTTGGGTTCTTCCTTAAATTGCGGTGAGTCTTCTTTATGGCCTGACTAAATATTACGGTCTTCTTGTCCTGTTGAAGTTCCCTCTCTTCGGGACTCAGATTCTTTACAGCACCTGCAAAAACCATTTTAGAGCCTTCTTCCTTTCCCCACCTTTAACTCCTCAGACAGAACATCTTGGTTTACTCCAAGTCACAGCCATGCTACTCTCATTGTCATCAAAAACATCACTACGGGGACTCCTTCACTCTTAGTCGCTTAATGAGCCACAATAAAGCTCTACTTATGCCCTCTCACTCTAGAGTTACTGAGATGTCCTGAAGAAAGTAGTAAGGTGAGGGGAAGCTGGTGGAGAGGACTGCCAGGGAAACAAGAATGCATGTCAAACGAAGCATAATAATCAAGAAGGCATAATAATGCTCCCTTTAAAAAAAAACTATACTGGTTAGTGTATTACTGTATAATGATAAAAAACTAACATACAATTCCAGTACGAAAGAAAACTTACAATGGTGGAAGCCATAATAGATAAAATTTGATACTTAAAAAAGTTTGATTTTAGGATTTACATAGAAAAAAAATTAATCCCAATGAAAATGTTTTCAGGAAAATAAATATGAAAATAGAAAAAATTATAAATGGTTTAACTGTATGATACAGAAAACTCATCAAGGAATTAAGATGGCTTAGAGGAACCATCTGGCTGAGAAATACTTTCTCAACAAAAAATAATTAATATTGGTTTAATTCTAATTAAAATATTTATATTTACATCCAACTAGTCAAAAGCTTCTACAGATCAAAAGTCCTGCCCTTATCAAAGAAGCATAAAAGGATCTCATTCTCATGTCACATTTACCATAGTTTCCCAAAGAGAGTAACAATAAGAATGACAAAATTATTAGTAACAGGGTTGTATTAGTATTATTAGTATATATTAGAAATATATTCTTAGAAATATATCACTTTTCTAAGACTTGCTGGTATTATTAATTTATTTAATTCTCATAATTTATCTATAAAATAGAAAGTGTCTTTATTCCCATTTTACAGATGAGGAAACTGAGTTACAGAGAAGTTAAATAACTTGGCCATAGTCCCAGTGCTAGTACTAACTGCTTCAATCAGAATTCAAATCCAAAGATTCCAGATCCAGAGCCCATGACTTTAACCATTATATTATCCTTGTCTTACACCTGCATCAGACCTGCCCAAGGTCCCCTGCTGAAGTTATCCAATTTTATCCCTTTTACATAAGCCAAAACCCATCTGTTGTATTTATTAGGAAATTTTGTATACTTCAGTTGCCTTCTGTGTTTTATTTACGTTCTGCAATACTTTGGGTTTTCTTTTTAACTACCATATAGTAAGTGTTCACCTATATGATATGAGAAAAATACTGTATTTTGTAGAAAGCATCCCCCTCATATTCAAAGTTTAATTTAAAAGCAACTTTCAAACTTAAAAAATGAAGTTAACTCTGTATATTGACTTAAGTTTCCTTTCTGCTGAATGATACACTACTAAGTGGCACTAAAAACATCATGATCTTGGTTAGAATCTGACACTGAATTAGAATATCAAAAATATTTCTTCTGGAGTAATTCTATAAATACATGGCAGTGACATTTCTACCAAGTATTCTGTAGGCAAATAAACTAGCAGAGGCAAATACGGAGTCCATGTTCCACATATCTGGCACTGGATCAAGAGTCAAGATAATATGGGTGTCCAGTTCTGGCTTTGCAACTGATGGGTTGCATATTATTGAGGCACAGTCACTCTGTGACTGTTTCCTCATTTACTAGAGTGTTAGAGGCAAATGAACACCTCCATTCTGCCAAGCTCTAAATTTTGACTTCAGAAAAAACCGTAAGGCACTGGAGGTTTCCTTATAGGCTTTCTTTCCCCACCCCTCTCTGTTTCATCAACTACCACAAGACAATCATCTTCTCTGACTGTAGATTGGAACATATGTGTTTTAGTTCTAGATTCATCACTATTGGTTCCAACTCTCTGGAGCTTTCCTCAAATAGAGGAATTAGACTGGTCCCCAATCTCCTTTTGAAGGGACAAGTCACTTGATTTACCCAAAGACTGAAGATTAATAATCAGGAGCAAGGAGAATACTCATGGGACACAACATTCCCAGAGTGGAGGAAAGGTCTGTTCCTGACAGAAGTTACCAGAGTCCAGCCCTGAACAGAAATTATGAGCAAGGGTGAAACCTATAGTAGTAACCTGAGACCACCAGAAAGATCAAGAGCCCAGAAGGAGAGGAATATGCCAAATAAATATAAGACTTATTTCCACACTTCTTTCGTTTGATATACTCAATCTTAAAAGGACAGTGTGGCAGTGGAATACCTGTGCCTAATAAAAGCAGTTGTTCAGTAAGGTACTTGCTGATTTCAATTCTGACAAATCAGATCAAACTATAACATTATCATCTAACCATTCTATACCATGAGTTTCTCTCCCTTCCCACAATATCTAGGTATGGTATTGGTATTTTTGTAATTTAGCAGAAAGATCCTGGTTAAAGTGCTATAAAATACAGTCAACAACATGGGGGTTGGGGCGCCAACCCTAACTACACCTTAAAAAGATCTCAATACATATTAGCAAATTTAAGGCTCTCAAAGGTCCTATGGAAAAGACACTTGTTAAATTTCATTAAAACTAGCTTGTCCTAAACTTTTGAGCACACAATTTCTTTTAAAAAAAGAATTAATATTCTTTGAGGCATATTTTGGGAGACGCTATCCTACAGCCTTAGTCAAGATCTGGAGTGTTCATCTAACTGTGGAACTGAATTCAACTCAGGACACATCAAGTAAAATGACAACAAAAAGCACAGCAGTCAACTAACTATGCATTTGATTCCCAGGGGAGGGAAATATGCAATGTATAAAAATAATGAACCCTTCGGCCTTCCTCTGCTCTGTCTCAGCGGCACTTGAGACCCTGAGCTGGCCATCCCAGAAGGAACAGACTGAAATCACTGACTATATGTGATCAAATGGGAATAATTTGAATGCCCAAGCATGTCTATGAAAATATCAGCCAAATAATATTTGGTTCTAATTTTTCTTCCAGTTTCATTTTTTTTCAAATTCTATTACAAAATCTGGAAATCCTAGGCAACACTCAAATGTTTATTATAAATATAGCTGCTCTATTTGTTTATTCTTTAGAACTGTGCTGCCCATGTTAAGGACTAAGTAAATCACCAAATAATTGAAAGATTACTAAACTTCTGAGCTCTGCAAAGATAATTTTAAACATCAAAGAGAAAAATGTGCAAATTTTAGACAAATTTTAATTTACAGAAATTAAAAATCACAGTTCACTGTTTTTCATTTATAGGTAATTCTCAAAATAGATCTGAAGAAGATCCTGTAAGAAGCTGTAGAGGGGTAGATGATGGAGAATTTGGAAGCAATAAAAAAAATGCATGAATTATTACTACACTGAGTAGGGCTACTGTCCTTTGTTAGAAATGGTTAGCATCAATCTGTTATCACACTAAATAAATTTGAAATTTTTTTCAAAAAGTGTCATGAGACTTTGTGATTTCATTTATGATTACTCAGCAAGAAATCAATTACTCACTTAAGAGTATTAAGAACATGAAGGAGGATTTCCTGTCCTAAAAGCATTCATTAACATTCAGATTAATATAAGGAGATTCAACATCACACCTCTGGAAACTTAAACAAATATTTAGTGAATTCAAGACTTGTAGATACTGGGGGAGAGTATAGCTCAGTGGTAGAGTGCATGCTTAGCTTGCTTGAGGTCCGCAGTTCAACCCCCAGTGCCTCCATTAAAAAAAAAAAATTAACAGAATTCTCAAACAGAAAAGACGGCCACTTGTAGGTATTTTCAATACGCAACTTAATTTTATTTCAGAGATATAAATATTTACCTTGAACATCCTCAGATAAAAGTAGTTTCATATCTGTTGAACATGTTCTTAGTTTTTTTGGGTTTTTTGGGGGGGTCAGGGGGAGGTAATTAGGTTTGTTTATTTATTTATTTTTAGAGGTAGTGGGGATTGAACCCGGGACCCCGCGCATGCTTGCATGCTAAGCATGCGCTCAACCACTTGAGCTCTACCCTCCCCCTCCATATCTATTGGACATGTAAAAATATGCAAGTTGCTTTACTGAATCCCAAGAATGATACCTTGTAGGAACTAACATAGTAAGGCATCACACAGACTTTGCTTACACATCTTTATGATTAAGACAATTGTTTTGTCCTTTGCTTTGTGGTTTTCAGACTTCCTTCTTCATTTACCCCCAACTTACCAGGTTTATTAACAATACTGTAAGTAAGCTCTACGACCTATACAACTTTGGAAACCTGTCCTCCTTCCTTGGGTCCAACTCATAATGCTAGAGCCATCTCATTTCACTTGCACAACACTGAGAGAGATCAAAGCACTTTTTTTGTCATTTCTCAACACTCCTGAAA
The DNA here is from genome assembly GCF_048564905.1 of Vicugna pacos. NCBI lineage: Eukaryota > Metazoa > Chordata > Mammalia > Artiodactyla > Camelidae > Vicugna > Vicugna pacos. The sequence continues at coordinate 32,361,722 of NC_133023.1, forward strand.
TGTGAAGAAAACAGTATTATTCCTATTTTAAAGATCAAAATGGAAGTGCAGAAAGCATAAAGAGGGCTTCTGGTAATGTCCTAGTTTCTTGACTTCGGTGTGTGTGTTCAGTTTGCAAAAGCTCATCAAGCTACATACACTAATGATTTTTATATTCTTTGGTATGTTATGTTATACTCTAATAAAAAAAAAGTTCAAGAAAGTACAAAACTGGAGATTAAGATTCCAAAACACCCCAATGATTCACTTACGGTCGGTGGTTAGAGGCCGGCTCACATGCAAGCCGTGTGACTCCTAGGCAGTCCTCAAGTGCTCTACATCAAACTGCCCATGTTAATCATTTCCTTCCACTCAGTCTCTTACTTCTCCTTTGATCATTAACAAAGTATTCTGCCTCATCACTGGAATATGCCTGGAATACCACGCTTAAAAAATCTTTCTCTTCATGCCAACTTAATCTTACATGCAGTAATACAGATACATATTCCTACAACACCCAAGCCTCATCCTAGCTAGGAGATCCAAATCCATTTTGCTAATTAATGACCATGCTTTGATAGTCTGACTGCAACTTTTATAAACGATTACTGCATTGTGTACAATTATGTTTTTAACTATAAGACGTCTCATTATCTAAACTGTTTAACTCAATCTTTATACTTTCTTTAAAAATGCTAACAACTAAAATGTGGGCGAGAAAAGAAAATCTTACTCTATTCCCCATACCTCTTAGATTCTCTAGGATGATAGCCAAAAAGTCAGTAAAACAACTCTACAGAAACCAGATTTGGTTACATAAACATTTCACTTTCCCAATCTATTTACCTTCCCAGTCTCAAGTCTCAGCACCACCTAGACACACACTACATCCACCTATGCAAACGACAATTATGTTTTAAAGATTAGGTTCTCATCGACCTCCAATGCCTTTGTACAAACTGCTTCCTCTGCCTAGACTACCCTTCCCCTTGTCAACCCCTCTACCAATTCTTCAAGACTTAGCTCGAGTATCTCAGAATTGCTTTAAATTCACCTCAGTTCAAGTTAAGCTCTCTCTCCCCCCTTGAAGCACAAGATTGCTGCATACTAGTAGAAAAAACAATGCAAAGAGCCACAAAACTTACTGATAAAATATTAAAATATGTTGTGGAGTTTGAAAGATATTCCTACTCAGAAGCTGGATCATTCCCCCAATTCTCTTTTGAAGTAGGTTGGGTTCCCTTTCTAGATTCTGTCATAGCACCCCTTGGCTTTCCTTCACAGCACTCACAACTGAATTTTAAACAATTATTTGTAGAATCATTGAACATCCCTCTCTTGCTCTAGATTGCAAGTTCCATGACACAAAGCGCACCTTCTATGTTATCCACAGCTATATCCCCCCAGGACTCAGAACCTGGAACACAGTAACTGCTCAATACATTTTGTTGAATGAATGTTTCCAAGGAGCTCCATACCATTTTGGCTCACTTGATAGGCCATTTTGGCTTACTGCTTCAAAAGTGATATTCTGACTTAGTATGCTGAATTTGCTTCACATATGCAACTTACGGTTTATAGACATCATGAAACAATCACAACTATGGCCCAACTAAGAAAGTGAAATAATTCAATGTATTATTTACATGTTTACTTCCCCTATTAAATGAGTTCCCAAATGGCAGGGACTGTGTACAATTAGCGAAAGGTGGCTGAACAGTTCAGACAATAGAGTCAAACTTACTTAGGCTCCCAGCTTTAACACTCAAGAGCTTGCTAACCCTGACAAGCGACTTAAACCTGTTGGAGCCTCCGTTTACATATGTCTATAAAGTGAGAATAATACCACCCATCTCTTGGGATTGTTGTATTCATTTTCCAGCTTTACTGAGGAATAATTAATAAATTAAAATTCCATATACATAAGGTATACAATGTGATTTGATATACATAACCATTGTGAAATAATTACCACAATCAAATTACCAAGTCAATTAACATTTCCGTCAATTCACACAATTACCGTTTTCTTTATATGGTGAGAGTAGGATCTACTCTCTTACCAAATTTCAAGTACACAAAACAGTGTTATTAACTATAGTCATAATGCTGTACATTAGATCTCCAGAGCTTGCTCATTCTGCACATCTGAAACTTTGTACCCTTTGAGCATCATCACTACATTTACACCACGCTCATCCCCTGCAACCACCAATCTACTCTCTGCTTCCATGAGTTTGATTATTTTAGGTTCCACATATAAGTGAGATCATTCAGTGTTTGTCTTTCTGTGTCTGATTTACATCACATAGCATAATCTCCTCCAGGTTCAACCATACTGTCACAAGTGGCAGAATTTCCTTTTTTTTTTAAGGCTGAACAATATTAAATTCTGTGTATGTATGTGTGTACACTACACACACACAACCGCATTTTCTTTATCCACACATCCGTCAATGGACACACAGATTGTTTCCATATTTTGGCTATAAAGAATATTGTTGCAATGAACATGGGAGTAAAGATATTTCTTCAAGATACTGATGTCATTTCCTTTGGATATATACCCATAAGTGGAATTGCTGGATTACATGGTAGTTTCAGTTTTAGTTTTTTGAGGAACCTCCATACTGTTTTCCAAAACGGCTGTACCAACTTACATTCCCCTCAACAATATACAAGGGTTCCCTTTTCTCCACATTCTTGCCAACACTTAGGGTATGCCATATTAACAGATGTGAGATGGTATCTCATTATGGTTTTGATTTGCATTTCCCTGATGATTAGTGATGCTAAGTGATGCTACAAATTTCCCTCTAATAGCTGCTTTTGCTGCATCCCATAAGTTTTAGTATGTTGTGTTTCCATTTTCATTTGTCTCAAGATATTTTTTGATTTCTTTTGATTGCTTCTTTCACCCACTGATTGTTCAGGAGTGTGTCAATTTTCCACATTTGTGAATTTTCCAAATTTCCTCTTGTTACCAATTTCTAATTTTATACCACGTGGTTGGAAAAGGTAATGATTTCAATTTTCTTAAATTGGTTAAAACTCCTTTTATGGCCTAACACATACTCTACCCTGGAGAATGTCCCATGTGTACTTGAGAAGAATGTGTATTTTGCTGCTGTGGGATGGAATGTTCTGTATGTGTATTCTAGGTCCATTTGGCCTACAGGGTTATTCAAGTCCTATACTTCCTTACTGATCCTCCATCGGGATGTTCTACTCATTATTCAAAGTAGGGTACTGAAGTACCCTGCCATTATTGTGTTACTGTCTATTTCTCCCCTCAGTTGTCTGTGTTTGCTTTATATAGTTAGGGCTTTGATGTTGGGTGTATATATATATATTTATAATTATTATATCTTCCTGGTGGACTGAATCTTCTGTCATTATATAATGCCCATTTTGTCTTTTGTGGTTGTTTTTGACTTAAAGTCTATTTTGTTTGGTGTAAATATAGCCACCCCTATCCTTTTTTGTTTGCCATCTGCGTGAAATACGCTTTTCCATTCCTTCACTTTCAGCTTGTGTGTGTCCTTAAATCTAAAGCGAGTTTCTCATAGACAGCATATAGTTGAATTTTTGCTTTTTAATCCATGCAGGCACTCCAAATCTTTTAACTGGAGAATTTAATTCATTTACATTTAAAATACTATTGATAGGTAAGGACTTCCAACAGTAAGCCATTTTGTTAACTGTTTTCTGACTGTTTTGTAGTTTATTTTTTCTTTTCTTCCTCTCGTGGTGCCTTCCTTTGTGATCTGATGATTTTTTGTTGGTATGCTTTGATTCCTTTCTCTTTATCTTTTGTGCACCTATTACATGTTTGTTTTTTGTGATTACCATGAGGCTTACATAAAACATCTTACCGTTATAACCACCTACCTTAAGTTGATAACTGAACTTTGATCACATATAAAAACTTTACACTTTTACTCCCTTCTTACATTTTTATGTTATTGGTGTCAGAACTTACATCTTTTTATATTGTGTATTCCTTAACAAATTATTTTAACTATTTTTAATACTTTTGTTTTTTAACTTTTATATTAAGAGTTTAAAGTGGTTTATGCATCACTGTTACAATATTAGAGTATATATATATTTACCTTTACCAGTAAGTTTTATACTTTCTTACATTTTCTTGTTGCTAATTAATTAGTGTCCTTTCATTTCAACTTGAAAAATTCCTCTCACATTTCTTGTAAGACAGGTCTAGTGGAGAACTCTCTCAGTTTTTGTTTGTCTGGGAAGGTCTATCCCTCCTTCACTTCTGAAGCACAGTTTTGCTAGATATAGTATTCTTGGTTGGCAATTTTGTTTCCTTTCAGCACTTTGAATATATCATTCTACGATCTCCTGGCCTACAAGTTTCTGGTGAGAAATCTGATAGCCTTATGGAGGGGAGGAGGAAGAAGGGAGATGGTGAGGAGGAGAAAGTGGTGGCACTGGCTTATATCTAATGAGTCACTTTTCTCATACTGCTTTCAAAATTCTGTGTGTTTAATTTTGACAACTTAATTATAATGTGTCTTGGTGAAGGCCTCTTCATGTCCAGCCTATTAGAGGTACTTTGAATATTATGGATCATTTATTTCCTCTGATTTGGGAAGTTTCCTATCATTCTTTCTTTAAGAAAGCTTTCTGCCTCTTTCTCATTTTCTGCTCTTTCTGGGACTCCCATCCAAAAGGTCCTAACTTTGGAGAATGTATAAACAACTAGTTGTGTGTTCACTTTCTACTTAACCATGGTACCTCTCTCCCATTGTGGACATGAACCAAGACCCTGGGTAAATTGCATCATCTGGTGGCTAAGAAGATAGCTGGCATAACATCTATTCTGCTTTAACAAGATCATATGGAGAACACACTGACCATTTTTTCTGATCATTTACCCATCACTGATTAACTCCTTGGCAATTATGTCCATGTGTTTGTTCTCTCATTTTTCCTTGTCCTTTTAAAATGTTCCTGCCCTTAGGAAAAAAACACTCCCCAAAACTAATTCCTCCCAATTTATGTGTCTAAAAAGTTAACGCACCCCAAGCTGCCCATCAACGCTTGGAATATACCTATATCAAGGAAAAGGAAAGACTTTACAGAAAATTAGTCATAAGAACTAATGCCATCAGTCTCTGACAATTTCAAAGTTAGTGACTCTTAAAGCTGATTACTTGTTAGATGGTGGCAAAATATTTGATAACACCATATGTGAAAGGAGGTTATAGTTTAGGAAAACATAGGAAACCTTCAGGGTATGTGTATGATGGCTTTTTCTTATAGCTTTTGAGTCCAGTCCTACAAGAGGCCAAATTAAACTAGAGCTAGTCATTCTCTGCTTGCAGCCTCCAATCTAGGTTGACTGAGAGTCACATAATTTGAAGCTTTGCAGGGCTATAAACATCAACAGCCTCTGCACCTCAAACTGAGGTGATTATAAGCAGTAACTCAGAGAAGTAGCTGTCTTAGCAGGAGATAAGACCACAGGCCTGAGCTGTTTTAAGAGTTCTCTTCAGGACAAGGAAGAAAACCAGCCAGCAAAAATCAGATTAAGAATGCTGCCTACCTCAAGGCAGCTGGCTATTAATTTAAAAGCTAAAGGAAAAGGGCTGAGCAAGGAGGCCAGTAAGCAGAAGAATTTTCAAGCTCAGAAACTATGTATAGATGTGGCTTTCCCCACCATGGAGCTTACTAAAAGCAAACATAGCAAAAATCTATAAGTCTTTGAGGGAATAATATTATCATGAAACCCCAAGACTGCTCTGCAGCAGACAGCAAGTATTAAATCTCTAAAATAATTCGTGGCCCCAAACCCTCGCCAACAGAACATTAGCTGTGAAAGCTGTACATTCCCCCAAGAAACATATGCTCCCCAGTGAGTGCTTCAGATGCAGCCATGAAGAATGGACAATAAAGAATCTCTAGAGAACAGTCAGGGACCTGTTCTGGGGCAAAAGAAATCCCCTTGTATTATTGCAATTGCTGCTGTGACTCTGCTGTCACTTTAGATAATCACACTTACCCTGCCTTTGGTACCTGCATGCCACTTGACCTCTGCCACCCCAGGATCCAGTTACCTCTACTGTATTTAGGTTTGCTAATTCAGTGGCAGCAGTTTCCATTGTAATTTCTGTCCTATAGGATCTTGGGGCTCCCCTCACAAATCTGTTTCCCAGGCAAAGGAAATCCCCCTAGAGAGCAGAACCAGGGGCTGCCAGAAGGGCCATTAAAGGAGCTTTCCCCACTGCCAGGGCAGGGAGTTTTTGCTCTTCCTGCCCAGTAGTATTTGACCACTGCTATCTCTCCCTTTCTTCCTCTTTTGGCGTGAACTTTTACTACAGTTATCTTATTCTTTCCCTACCTACGTAACGATGGAAGAGGGAGGAAGTTTGTGGGACACAGGAAGCCATACCTAGACCTAATGGGGAAGACTGCACATCACCAAGAAATCGAGAACTTAGAAACTGGATACAATAACTAGATAAGACTTTGGAGGTGTTTCCACTGAGGAGGGGGTGAGCATGTTCTTTGTATGGAAAGAAGACTGAATGAGGATTAGATAGCTAAAGGAGAGTACTGCAGCAAAGACTGTGAATCATCCACCTAATAGCCTTTCTCCATTCTTTCTTGCTAGCAGAAGTCCAACATTGTTGGGCTCCAGTGTGCTCAAGTGAAAATACATGTCCCAGCTTCCTCGTACATGAGGTAGCCATGTGATGTAGTTTGGCCAATGATATGAAAGCAGACTTCACTGGATGTGGTTCATAGGAAAGTTCTTTAAAGAGGTCTGACTCACCTGGAAGTCACCATTTTGCTCGTCCCCATCCTCCAGCTAACCTAAAACACAGATGGGATGACTCAGGAGCTACCTTGTAACGAAGAGTATACACTAAGGATGGCTGGGAAGAAGGGTAGACGGCACCTAGGTCCCTAACAGCATCTTGGACACACCCTATCAGCCCTGGAATGCTAAACTTCAGAATTCTTATTTAGTGAGTGGAAAATAAACTCAAGTTTATGTAGGCCATTATTTTGGGAGTTTTCTGCTCTACATAGTAAACGTCAGCTCCTTCATGGATACACATAGAATCCTGTAACTCACTGAGGAATTAACCAAATTTATGTCAAAATATAACCTGTAAAAAAAACTGTATCAGGCACCTTACTTTTACTTAGCCTGGCTGCCACATACTTGACATCCAAAAGTTAGCCCCATGTCCATTTCAGGCACAGTTAATCAATCAGGGCACTTTATACCAGTAAGTTATAAGTACATCTGTAAAACTATTTCAACTCCAAGTCTCAACAGCTACAACTGATCTACTGACCTGGCACACAATATAGAACCTATTTTCCATTTGTAGCAACTTCAGTTTCTCTCAGTTCTAGAATTCTAAGACAAATTATAGACCTTACAATGGAGAAAATATGTCAAGATTCTACACCTATCAAGTAACTCAGATCAAATTAAATAATCTAATCCTACAACTCTGGACCAGTCACATTTCCTCAGAAACAAATAAACTAAAACCTTGTTCCTTCATTTGTGAGATGGAAGAAATAGGAAAGCCTACTTAAGCTGCATAAGGTTGATGTGAATATCATATACAAAATGAGTGTGAAAAAATTTGAAACTTAAATTACTATAAACATATAAATTATTAATAAATAAATCTATAATATATAATTTATTCTGTACAACTAGCATAATTTGCTATTATAAATACTTAACATCTAAAATTAAATTCATTTCAAGAACATTATATTGTCTTGTGTAGCAATATAGAGAACTCAACTAAGAGTTCATTCTTCTGATTTCACACCAAAGAAACAATGGACTGGGGTGGGGGAAGCACAAAAATATCAAGAGTATACGTATTCCAATCTATTCCACCAGGCAGAAATAACACTTGCATTCATGGAAGAATTCAGTTTTACCCTATTGGATTAATTTCTTTAAAAGAAAAAAGAAAAAGTAGTTTCACGATGGGGGAGGGGAAGTTTATCATACACATGTGTACTTTTTTAAACTCAAAAGGGAGAAATCTCTTCACCTCTATAGACTAAAATTTACAATAAGGTAAAAATAACTAGGCAAGTTTAATTAAATCAGTAAATATTTGATTGCCTACCAAACATAATGACTTGTTGCTAATACCATAGTGGATAACCTATGACCCCTAACCTCAATAAAAGCAGTGAAGTAAACCCTGAGATCTAAGTCTTAGTAACCAGGATAAAAGAGTAATTGAAGTTTCAATATTTAGAGAAGCTTTAGTAATATAAACAATGTACTAATTAACATCATACCATCCGTGGTCTTTAAAACAGGTGCTACATATTCCCAGCCAAAATTCGTGAAAGTTTTCCAAAACTTACTTCAATTTCCTTTGAAATTTTGAAACCACTTAGAACCCCATGGAAAGTCTAGAAATGTATTAAAGAAGCTTGAGAACTGAACAAACTTTATAAAGGAAATAGTAACAATGTGGAACAAGTTACAGAGACATCTTTAAGGTCATCCTTATTCAAGTCACTTAAAAAATATTTATTGTAGTATAGTCAGTTTACAGTGTTGTGTCTATTTCTGGTGTGCAGTGTAGTATTTCAGTCATACATGTACATATATTTGTTTTCATAGATTACTACAAGATATTGAATATAGTTCCCTGAGCTACACAGAAGAAACTTCTTATATATAGCAGTTAGTAGCTGCAAATCTTGAACTCCCAATTTATCCCTCCCTTCCTTACCACCGTGGTAACCATAAGTTTGTTTTCTATGTTTGTGAATCTGTTTCTCTTTTGTAAGTAAGTTCATTTGTCTTTCTTTTTTTAGATTCCACATACGAGTGATATATGGTATTTTTCTTTCTCTTTCTGACTTACTTCACTTAGAATGATGATCTTCAGGTCCAACTATGTTGTTGCAAATGGCATTATTTTAGCCTTTTTTATGACCCAGTAGTATTCCATTGTATACATATACCACAACTTCTTTATCCAGTCATCTGTTAATGGACATTTAGGTTGTTCCCATGTCTTGGCTATTGTAAATAGTGCTGCTATGAACATTGGGGTGCATGTATATTTTTGAATTAAAATTTCCTCCAGATATATGACCAGGAGTGGAATTGCTAAACCACATGGTAAGTCTATTTTTAGTTTTTGAGGACTCTCTATACTGTTTTCCATAATGGCTGCACCAAACTACTTGCTTACGAACAGTGTAGGAGGGTTCCCTTTTCTCCACATCCTCTCCAGCATTTATCATTTGTGGACTTTTTAATGATGGCCATTCTGACTGGTGTGACAGGTCACTTTGGGATATCCTACACACTGAATATATAAATATTAACACAGAGCTCAACTACAGAAAATAAAAGGTATATATGTGGATAGCACAACTGATTGGTCTACAAGTGCTATAAATTAATGTATCTGAATGTTAAAGGACCTTAGTTTTTAAATGAACAAATAAGCACATGCAAGCAGAGTGAGGAAATTTCAAGTTATAAATCAAAACCTTCTGGCTAGATGAGAAGATAAAGCTTCTTTCAAAAACTCAGCTATCCGCCAGAGACAAAAGCACTAGATACATCCTATTGTCTAATCCATCCTCCTATTTGGCTAATGTGGATGAAAAAGCTTCAATAACCTTCTAAAAGCCACTCTACACAATGGGTAACCATAGCATACCTCTGACACTGGGCATATACACCCCCAATTAGGAGACATATGCTAGAAGCTGTGATATTAACAGCTTTCTCCCTTGCTATTACTGCCCACAATGGGCACCATCTGGGATGATTTAGAGAATCATACAAGCAAAAACAGAATATATCAAATACATTGCATATTCTCCTGTACAAAGTCATCTGTATTACTGCTACCTGATAAACTTTACTAGATTTTGCCAAACTGGAAGTTTCATCTTCTGAGGAAAATGGAAGAAATAAAAGTTGCAGCACAACATAAAAATGAAATTTTGCATGATCTTCAAGATCAGCCACGTGGAAGAGAAATCAGAATGCTATAGACAATGTTCACATTCCCCTAAAATTCCTATGTTGAAACCTAATCCCCAGTGTGATGATATTTAGAGGTAGAGCCTTTGACACATGATTGGGTCATGAGGGTAGAACCTTCATGAATGGGATTAGAGCCTTTATAAAGGAAACCCCAAAGAGCTCTGTCTCCCCTCCTGCCATGTGAGGACACGGCGAGAAGACAGCCACAGGAAACAGGCCCTCACTAGACATCGAATCTGCCAGCATCTGTATCTTGGACTTCTCACCCTCCAGAACTGAGAAATAAATATTTGTTGTTCAAACCACCTAGTTTATGGTATTTTTGTTATAGCAGCCTGAACAGACTATGACAGAGGGCAAACTTTTCATCATAAGTATATTCCAAGCCAAGTTCTCATAAATTCCAACTCCCCATTGTGCCCCACTTCTGACCAGGAGGCCTTCACCTTTTTCTAGGCTAGCTGAATCTATATCTTGTGTGTGTGTGTGTGTGTGTGTACGGTGTAAATTCTTAACCAAGTACTCAAATATTTAATATTTCTGGTTTTAATGCTACCTAAGCAAATAAAACTGGGTATGATACATCTGTACATTTCCAAGATAAATGCACTTAAATATTTGTCTACACATATCCTAGACATGGAGTGAAATGTCAAAACAATGTATCAAGGTGAGGAATCACCTTGGATTCAAAAGTGGGCAGTAACCAACACAGGGTGTGTGGGTACAAGGAAGTGGCTGAGATCAGGGCCATTTTACCCTTTTCAGTAAATCATAAGACTTTATTTTCATGTATCAGGTACAGCAGGCTCAGCAAATATTGAATTAAAAGCTTAACAACACTCTATTTGAGACTTACACAAAGCAGTGATATCTTTCTAATTAGTTTAAGCCATGTCTCTGAAGGCACCTAAAACAAAATCATATCTACTGAAATCATCACTCCATTACAAATATCACTTTTCCTCAGCTAATTCCAGGTGAAGAAACGTAACTCTCAAGAAAGAAACCCAAAGCAGTAACAACATCAATCTCTAGTCATATTCTTCTGAGAAATGTCAATACTTCTCGAATTCACAGAAAATACCACAACCTTCAACGTCTTAGGTCCTATTCCACTTTTCTCTTCTATCCTGGAATGGAAAAGTAAGACAAAAATCTGACACAAGGATTCCAATTTTGCCATCTGCCAATAGATCATAAAACCACCTGAAGTTTTAGACTACACAGCAGCCACAGGTAGCTCCAGATGGTCTGAAAAACTTGGGGACACTTGTTGCATGTGCTCTGCTCCACTTCCAACTGAGAACTCCCAACAATCTAAAACTGGAAGAGGGAAAAGAGCCTGCAACTGGTGCTTTCCAGAGAAAGGGAGGAAAACAGATTTGAGACTAAGGCCCTCCAGCTGAAACAAATCTCCCCTGCTGAATGGCTGTTGGTTATTTGCTTTAACACAACGCTGATGAGTCACTATGAAGTGACTTATAAGACAAATAAATGTTGGGAAGATTAAATAGAGCCTATCAAACCAAACAATATTTTTAAAGTAAAATTCATATAGTGGTCACTTAAAGATAAAACACTTTAAAATGTAAAACCGGCATAAATACCACTGTATAATAAAAATTACCACTAGTAATGTTTGCTTCATAGCAGTTTCTTAATATTAATCCCATATTTTCCATATAATACTTGGAAGCTGTTCACAGCCTTAAATAGTATTAGACTCAGTATTTCACTAATGGACCTAATGCTATGGCCCAGGAAAAAGCACTAACTGCACTGAGAGAGGTCGATTTATTCCAGAGAAAGGCTTACATGAAACACACCATAATTCAAAGGACTGAGGAATTATCATAAAGAATTTCCCAGCAGAAACTGGCAAAACAGATGGCGGTAAATCACACTTTCAAATTTGACAGTATCTGTAAAACTCTGCTTAATTCCTTCCTTGTTGGTATACCTTTTATTAAATTAGTTACTGTTTATGTTTCCTAAGCTACTTAATAAACTACTTTAACTCACTCTTATTCAAATAGAGAGACCAGTGCCCCTTTATATCACCCTTTGGGGCAGGGCCAGGGTTTTAAAGGGAGTTTCTTGACAAATACCCACTTCTTGCTAACTCTGTTCTTACCCAATTTCCCAGTTCGTTTTCTCCTTAGCGTGCGTGCATGCACGTGTGTGTAATATCCCACTCCATCCTCTACCTGCTCTGCCCCAACCCAAGAACAATACTGCCCTTTCCACTCCCAAGACTAGGCTAATTGTTGAGAACTAGAAATGACACTTTTGATCAGTTGCTTTTAAGAAAGCACTTGCTCTACTAGCAAAAAACTGGCACATTATTTGAGGATTAAAAACATCTATTTAGATCTTATCATCATACTGAAAAATAAAATAAATTTCAGATAAATCAAGAAGTTAAATGTAAGAAACCAAAACAAAGAGACAGATGTGGGTGAATTTCCACATGACTCCCAGGAAGGGAAGGACTTTCTAAGCATGAAAACAATTACAGAAATAACAAAGGGAAGGACTGACAGTTTGACTATGGTAGACACTCTCCTAATCAAGCTCCACTTAACCAATTTCACAGACTGACCCATTCCCCAACCCCTGTGTAGAAACCTAATGAATGCCCACAGCATACTGACTGCTCAAGGTGAACAGGCTACTGTGTGGTACACCTACCTATGAGCCCTACAAGTTAAGTTGCCTGTTTACCAAGAGTTATTTACATTTGTTCTCAGATTTGCCCCTCTTGATGCTAGTTCTGTACCTGTTACTATTCTTAATTATACGTTACATCCATTGAACGTGTGTGCAAAAACGTGTGTGGCTAGAGAGACCAGATAAAGGTGACGCTGAATTAAATGTGGGTGGCAAACCTGCAAAAGACTGGGGGGAATCTGTAAAATACCTGAAAGGATTCTGCATCAATTACAGTTCATTAAAGTATCACTTCATTTTAAAGCAACTAAAACTAGATGATGAGTTTTGGGTGAGATATAAAAAAGAAATATTTTTTGGGGGGGGTAATTAGATCTACTTATACGTTTTATTTTTAGAGGGGGTACTGGGAATTGAACCCAAGCACTTGGATATGCTAAGCATGAGCTCTACCACTTGAGCTATAGCCTCCCTCCTATACCAGATTTAGACTTATATTTTAAAAAAGCAGCCCAAGATAAAATGATTAGTTACTTAATGTGTATTCTGAAGCTTTCATGTGGAAGATACAAAGTTTAGGATACCCCTTCCTGTTAAACAGACCAGCTATGCGATCTAATCACACCAAATAAAGAGGCTTTTGTATGACTGTCAGTTTTCACATATCAAAACTCACTAGAAAAAGAATGACAAACTAAACTTGAAAATATGTGAAAGACAATGATAATAGGTTAGTATGTTTGATAAAGTTTAGATAAATTAACAAGAAAAACACGAGGCAACAAATAGGCAAATGGCCAATTTATGGAAGGAACACAAAAAATTGAACATGAGGAAAATAAATACTTTCATTGGTTACCAAAGACAAAACAGTTCAATGAGATAACATTTTTGCCAATCAGGTCAATAAAACTTAAGCAATTAGCATGTTCAATGTTGCCTAACGCACAATGTAACAGTTAGGGATACCATTTGCTGCTGAAAGAAGACACTTTGGTAGAACCTTTCTAGAAATCAATCTGGCAACCTCTATCAAGACACTTAAAAATGTCTCTATCCTTTGACCAGGCAATTACATTTCTGGAACACCACTCTTAGAAAATAATTCTGAAATCTGAATAAAGCTTTGGCGGTAAGATACCCTTCAAAGTGTTATTTATTATAATATTTTAAAATTTGAGGAAAAACCTTTCAACAAAAATTACTGTCAGGCACTCTAGATGAAGTAGTAAACAAAACAGTCCCAGCCCTCTTTGAGTTTAGAGCCTTTGGGGAAAAGGAAACAAATTAAACAAGTAATTATCTGAAGTCCGACAACAGGGGAATTACCAAATAAATTATGAGACATCCAAATGATCAGATGATACACAGCCATCAGAAATCATTTATAATGAATTATCAAGGACATGAAGAAGTACTTATACTAAATGAAAAGCTATCAAACTATAAATGGGCGTAAAAAGTATATTGAAAATCTAAATGGAAGGGGGAGGACTTTTGATGGCAGGTACTAGCAATCCCAGGTAAGACAAGTGGGTCTGTGGCATTTTAAACTTGGGGCTACTTTCATCCCCCTACTACAACTCTGTGTAATTGATGCTCTGTGGACACTGACACGGTTTTTAAAGGGAGCTGACCTGATTTGGAGCTCCAAGGGAAAGCCTCAAGCCTGCGGCATTGTTGAAAACAATAGGGATCATCAGCAAACAATCAAACATCACAGCTGCCTAAGCCTGCAATGCTGGTTGGGGCCAACAAGACCTCAGCCAAACCTGTAAAAGGAAGCTTTAAGGAATGAGTCAGCCATAGCGGGCTGAAAGCTCTGACATATTCTTGGGGTTCTAGAAGGTTGAACGCATGTGAGCCCCTGCATTAGATGCACTGTGGATAAAGAATATGCAAGGATCAAGGAAAGTGGAGGGCTTCCCAACTTATCCATCAGAAAGATTTCACTATTTGGTTTGAAATTTGTGCACAAGAAAGTAAAAGCCAAGGTAGACTAGTAAACTGCCTGAACTGTGAAGGTGTGGGTTGGGGCACACATTCAAAGTCCATGCATTTAATAAACCTACTACACTCCAGAGATGATGTAAGTTTTACAGATTTAAAATCCCTCATTCCTGCCTTTGAGAAGCTCATATTCTAATGGTGGAAGCAGATGTCCAAGTAATTAGAAATCCAATAAAAAGAGAGGGTTTCAAAAGAAGGAGGGCCTCTTGATTAAACTGAATATAAACATTATTAACCTCCCTTTAGAAGCTGTGAGAGTGAAAAATCAGAAAAGACATAAACCAACAATACAAAGAAAGTGGGAGAGAATCTGACAGCAGAAGAGAGAGGTCCACCAAATTTTAGATAAAAAGCATCTGAAAAAGAGGTAACCAACTTGGCTGCATCGTTTTTCTTTCTACCAAGTACCTCCAGTGGGGGAATCTAAACTGAAGCTAGTTCATTCCTGAGGGCCCTGGAAAAGCTCAAGAACTGATGCGTCCAGGAGCATTTGAAGGAAATAGGAATTTAATTTTATAAGGGAGGGGGTGGTGGTGAAATTTCCTTTAAAAGAGCAGTAAGACTCTCAGATTCTTTCTTTTCATCCTCAGCATCAGGTAACTGCCTTTTCTCCACACAGCAGAAGACTTCAGTTACTCTCTGGAGAGACTGAACCAAAGAGTCCCTAATTCAGGGACACTGGCCATAACTGACAACAGAAGTGGGATGCTTTACTGAAAACAAGGAATAAGTAAAAACCTGCATAGCCAGTGGTGAAAGATCCAGCCCTTTCCAGGCTGGGCATCTAAATGCTAGATTTGAGCTTCTTACCCCCAAATTCCCCAATAAGAGATTCAAGGAGTCTGAAGTAGAAAAAGTGACTGGCTTAAGGGGGGAAAAACCCAACTCAGTTAGTTCCTCATAAATACCCAGGTTTCCCCCAAACACACCACAGGGAAGACCAAGCGTCAACAAGCTTCACTCATGTAGAGTTTCCAATCAACTTTCCCTTAGCAGAAACAATTTGCTCAAGACGCTTGAGGAATAATACCTCCAGAAAGACACATACCAAGGCGAAGGAATGAGAAAAGAAAATCAGAGAAAACAGACCAGATGGGGAAGATATAATTCACATACCATGAAGTTCAACCTTTTAAAATATACAATTCGGTGTTTTTTTAGTATACTCACAAAGGTGTGTGTTGATCAGTAAGCACTAATTTCAGAACATTTTAATAATCTCAGAAACTCTATACCCATTAGCAGTCACCCCCTGTTCTCTCCTCCCCTCAGCCCCTGGCAACCACTAATCTAGTTTCTGTCTTGATTGATTCGCCTATTCTGGACTTTTCATATAAATGAAATCATACAATGTGCAGTCTTTTCCGTCTGGCTTCTATCACTTATCATAATGTTTTCAAGGCTCACCCTTGTGGTCGCATGTATCAGCACTTCATTTCTCATTTCTTTTATGACCAAATAATATTTTGTTGTATACAACTACCGTATTTTGTTTAACCATTCATCAGTCAAAGGACATCTGGGTTGTTTCCACCTTTTGTCTATTATGAATAATGCTCCTATGGACATTGTGTACAAGTTTTTGTATGAATATATGTTTACAGTTTCCTGGGTACATACCTAGGAGTAGAACTGCTGGGTTGTAGAAACTATATTTAACTTCTGGAGGAACTGCAAGTGTGTTTTCCACAGTGGCTGCACTATTTTACATTTCCATCAGCAATAGACTAGAGATCCAATTTCTCCACATCCTCACCAGCATTTGTTATTGTCTGTCTTTTTGCTTCTAGCCATCTCAGTGCATGTGTTATCTCATCGTGGTTTTGGTTTGCACTTCCCTAATGACTAATGATGTTGCGCACCTTTTCATGTGTTTATCAACGATTTGTGTATCTTCTTTGGGGGAAATGTCTATTCAGTGAATTTTAAATTTTATTTAACTTTGAATAGCCACATCTGGCCAGTGGCTACGGTATTAGGCAAATGGCTGGATTTAGCATCTGATCCTTTACCTTTACTCAAGGTCAGGTGGGACTGGCTAGGTGACTGAAGGTCAAGCACAGCTTTATAACTCACCCGGAATGCCCCAGGAGTAAGGCAGCAAGGAGAAAGGAAAGGGAAACCGGTCCAACACCTGGAAGGAAGATGTACTTGGCACAGAGCCTGGCTCTTAAAATTTACTGTTGATGATGAAAGCAACTCATGTTTATTGAGCACTTGCAAGGTGCCAGGAACTATGCTTTATATCCACTGTCTCATTTAATCCTTATAACAATCCCATCAGGTAGATTCTACTATCCCCATTTTACAAAGGAGGAAGTAGCTTTAGACAGATCAGGTAATCAAGTATTAGTAATTTTACTCATCATAAAATCCTCCATTCCATTTCAACCTTAGAAATGTCTTCATCTGGTTTAATTATAACAATGATCTGACAGCTCTCAATAGGGAAGCTAAGTGTTATTCAGGATTCCATCATTATGTTCAGCATATACTGTACAATTCTGTATCTGCTAACCTACCTCAAAGGAACATTATGAGAATTAGATGGTTTCTGAAGCAGCAAAATACTAGCACTAAATGAAAATCTGAACTCCTGACTTTGTACATTATGGGTCAGATTTTATCTTTTCTAATGTGTTCAGCTACGTCCTCCCCTTCTTTGAACTGGTTCAACAACTATATAATGAACATTGACTATATGCCAGATGCTGTCCTAGGTGTAGAGATAAAGCAGTGACTATGACAGCCATGAATCCTGGCCTAATGAAGCTTAAAAGATATATTAAAGAAATAGATGGTTTTAAAAATACACAAGCTCCAATAAGTTTATATCACATGGAGGCCTTGTTGCAGTGTCTATTTCATAATGAACCTTATTCCTGCAGCATAAGTACCCTTAAATGACACTCTCTGCCTACTAAGAAATTCTAAGTCTGAACATTATAGCCTTTAAAATGGCTTAAAATCCACACATTTGGCAGAACTCGTCTACAGCAGTTGCTTCTAGGGAAGTAGCACCCAGCTCCCAAGCACAGCCAGCTGCCAAGGAATAAAAGGAATTATTAAAGCTTACCTCCAGCTCCTCAGGGCTGTCCCAGACTCCTATGCTCACGAGGGGAGGATAACACAGCCAGAGTCACCAGAGCACTTCTCTTGCCTAAAGTGTGGCATGATCTCCCAAGCTTTCATCACCACCCACCCCTGGCCCGTATTTCAGGTAGATAAAACAGAAATGATGAGGTTGTTCAGATGACTCGTGTGGGTGGCTATTGTGCTGACTGGGTTACAGTAAGGCTGTAGAACACTGCTCCCTTTGAAAGAGTTCACATTTTATTCATTGCTATAAGTAACAATTTAGTTTTTAAAACACTGCATTTCCACACTATATTGTACAAAACAGTAAAGCTCAAATTCTCCTGTTCGTGGGTTGCTTTTGGCAACAGACCTAAGTAACCACACTCTGAGGGCTGGCCTTTGCCTGACCCTCTCTCATTGTACTTCGCCGCTGGGATGAGTAAGCAGGGCAAAAGGGATGAATTAAGTTGATTGGGAAAGCCTAAATGAAAGGTCTAACTCAATCTTTTCCAGTTTCAAGCTCACTATTTTCCCGTGTCTTACCCAGCATCCCCTACACGAAAGCAGTCAACCCAAGCTGACTGGAAGAAATCATGGACCCAACAAACTCACCAATAATACAGCTCAGTATCATTTGACCGAGTTATGTTTCCTAACTTAAAACATCAGTCATGCACAACCAGGGAATCACAGCTGCAAAAACACTTTTGCCTGATCTACTGTGAGAACTAAGGGAGACTGTGAGAAGGACTTTTGTCTTTAAAAGCGATTACATGTCCTTCAGTGGTGTAGGTAGACAGTAAGATACCAAGTGCATTAGTAAGAACAACGTTGAAAAATCAGTTCTTGTATTTTATATGATGCTGATCAGCAATTACCTTAAAATCCGGGAGCAAGTACAAAAGAATATCGAGAGTGCATTATGATATTCCAACTGAGGATAGAAATAGCCATCCTCGGTTATGGGAAGGCTAACGAAAACTCGTCCAGTAAACATTCTAAGATTACCCACAATATTCGGTATCTACATGATTGTAAACATCCTTGTGAAGTACAAGTAACCATAGCACCCCAGGCCAAGGATAAACATTTTCCAGGTGGGATGGTGCTATTTCAATGGCTTAGAGTACGCCAAAAAGCTTCCATGAATTCCTAAACTTAGCAGTCACAAGGTGGGTTTTCTCTTGGGGAATAAAAAGACAAAAAGAATTGGGAGAAATGAAGACTATAATAGATAATTAAGTTAGGTTACACTAGAGTACAGAAAAACCAAGGACATACCAGTGCAAAGTCAGTGAGGAAATGTCACAGAATTGTTAAACAGGCTACCTCTATTACCAAACATAGAAGGAAAGGGCACAGTAGTATATTACTTTCATTCACAAGTCTCTAATCCCTGAGTAATAATTTGATATCAGAGAGAGGAAAGGGTTTATAGAAATAATACGGTCAGGTTAAAGGCAAAAAAATACCTTTTTTTAAAAAAAAATTTACCTATTGATTTCAGATACTTGCAGCTCAATATTATGGGCAAGAAAACAGTACTAAGGCTTCAGCTTGAGCAGGGATCAGCAAACCTTCTGTGTTTAGGGTGCGAAAGCAAATATTTCAGGCTTTCCAGGTCATGTGGTCTCTGCTACAACTACTCAACTCTGCCCTTGTAATGTGAAAGCAGCTAGACATTATTTAAATGAATGAGTGTGGCTGTATTCCAGAACAACTTTATTTACAAAAATACAATGGGCTGATTTCGCCCATGGGCCATATTTTATTGAGCCCTGATATAGAGTTCTAAATCAATGGTTCTCTAACTTTAGTGTGCCTTAGAATCCCATGGAGGGCTGTTAAAATAGAGACTGCTGGGCCCCACCCCCAGAGCTTCTGATCTATAGGGCTGGGGCCTGAGAATCTGCATTTCTAATAAATTCCCAGGTGATACTACTGTTGCTGGTCAGGATGAGGTCCACGCTTTGAGAACCACTGCTCCAGACTTCACTACTAAACAGGAAGTTCAACATTTTAAGTAAGCTGCCGAAGTTCACACCAGATTGGCCACAAAAATTTGTCCATTGTGGTAAGTTCCAAACTTCAACGTTGAAATAAAATTAAGTAATTTAAAGAAAAGCAAAGGGGAAACACACTAGTCAGGATTTTTTCTTCGCTTTGACTTCAGTGTAAACATTACCTCATCAGTAAAATATACACAATTCACCCTCAAATCTCTTTATGCAACATTTTCACCTAACACGTTCTTAGCCCTATAAAGATTTGAGAAGTATTAAGCTCTAGAAATCAAACTAGAAAATAAAATCAGCTTTAAAGATAACAGTAAATAATTCTTGCAAAATCAAAGAATATTTAACAAACTCCATTTCTAATTAGAAGTGCTTCATTTCAATAAAATCAAAATAATATATGTAAGGTAGTTTAAGACTTTTGAAGAATTATGTCATATCATCTTCATAACACTCAAATGAGGTAAATAATACCTTTACTAACCTTTACTATCCTTCTTTTACAAGACGAAGAAAAAAAAAACCAAGTGATGATCTGTCACAATTAAAATTTTTCCTTAAAATACAATTTTTCATAGTAAGTTTTAAACTGCACTTATCAAATCTAACTTATACATCTCTTTTCAGGACTATGTCTATGAATGTATGTCTTCATGGGGAAAAATACCATTCTAATGAGATTTTCAAGTCCATATTCACATTCATGGGCCAAATTCTGAAGCCACCCAGGGAACTCTAACCAAGAAACCTGAACTTTAATCAGATGGCAATTTAAAGCACACTCGACCTTTAGTGCAAGTGGGTCACAGATTATGGAAGTGTGGTGATCCCTTCCAGCAGTACAATAGTAACACTCAGCAATGGGAGAAATACTATTAATGTAGATAATCCAAAAAGTAAAGCAGCAAGCCTCAAATCTCCCTCTCTAGATTCCCAGGCTGTTTCTGCAATGATGATAATCAAAGTGTATTCATGTGAATAGATATTTATATAAATCATTTTTACATCTATTATAAGAGGGAAATATTTTTAAAAAGAAAGAAAAAAGGAAAGAAATATAATCTACAATATGTATGGTCAGCAGAGGTTTTCTCCATTCTTATTAGCATGCTTTTAAAAGTATTACATGTTGATTATAATGTGAGATAATTACATTCTCACTCTAACCTGTGATCTGAATACTCCAGTACTAACTTTTAAAAATTTACATGAAATATAATTAAAGTCCTTAGTGAAAATGCCTTCTTGTTTGTTTTATAAGTATGTAATTATTTTACAAGTGACTAAATTAAAGAAAAAAATTATTTATTAAAAACAACTTCAAATTCAATTCCAGATATTACTGCTGGGACAAAAACTCAGTTAAGACATTAAGTCTAAGATGACCATTAAAGATTCTATATAAATAAAAGCTAACTATTCTGCTTCTGAACTAATAGCTCAGATGGAATTCAGCAAAGACTTCTAGCCTAAATAATGCAATGTAAGTAATACTGTCCACGTATTATCATAGAAAAAGATGCCTTTTACTGTCCTCTGAAGCCAACCTAAAAAGTATTTTCATCAAATTAAGTGGTCTGAATAGATTCCAACATGATCATTCTTCCACTTGACAATATAACCTGATCTAGTAGATGAAATGCTGTTCTGTAAATTTAGGTAATTTAGATTCAGTGCCTAATCATATCAGAGACTACAACTTTAGAATCTTTCCACTTCATTTTGCTTGCTGGTAAGATGTGGACACTGCTGCCATAATAAAATTTGGGGAAGTTACATAAAAGAACACTATAATACCCATAAATCCTATATATGGCTGACTCCTAAATACATATGCTGGGAATCTCCTTGTCTGAGTTTTGAAATTTCACATTATGAATAATTAATTCATCTGTCACATGCCCAAATGCAAAGACAAAAAGCTATGATACTAAATTCCCTCCTTTAACATAATCTTTGGAGCTTTCATAACACTGCAAAATTACAGTCTAGAACAGTCTTGCAAACAAATTATGTAAATCTATAAGGTCAAAGAATACCATCTTTCCTATGTACATTAGAGGCAATAACAGTTTTTTTCAAAGCCACAAAGCATTCTACATACTGTTATCTACTACTGCAAAATATATTGAGTAAAATGGATTTCAGACACAAAATAGAACTTGAAGTTTTATTTACACCACACACACACACACCCCCAATCCCAAACAATGACACTAGCAAAGGCTCTTAGGAAAGTCATAAAATATACATAGATGGCACATTTAGCTAGTGATGTTTCACCTAACTTTATTAAAGCTAATACTTTAAATAATCTTCCATTTCTGATAATTTCTAGTATGTTCTCAACTCTGCTTTCATCCATTATACAGGCAATAAGCAAGAATGAAGGAAATACTTTTTTTCAGGCACTCCACATTTATATTGCTTCCAGTGAGACAAACTTAGAAGAATTTTGATGGGTTTCTTCCCTTTCACCTAAGATCAAAAAGAGAATCCAAAAGCAGGAAAAAAAAAGACTAAATACAGTATTTCCCCACTTAACAGTGAAAACAGTTCAGTGGACCAATTATAATGTCTTTATAGTTTGCAGAAACAACCTGCTCACTATGCGGCTATTAAAACCACTGAAAGGACATCTCAATCTTGAGGGTGAACAAGAATGGGAACTGGACAACAAGCTCCAGTTTCATCTTTAATCTACAACAGGATCAGCAAACTACAGCCAAATCTAGGCCACCACCTACTTTTGTAAATAAAGTTTTATTGGAACACAGCCACACTCATTTGTTTTTGTACTGCTGTCTTCACACGACAACGGCAAGAGTTGAGTAGCTGTGACAGATGTTGTCTGGCTCGTCAAGCCTAAAATATTTACTAACTAGTACTTTAGAGTTTGCCAACCCTTGGTCTACAATATCTAAAATTGTTGAAAATCAGCATAAAAAGGCCTGAGATAAAAGGCTGACCAACAAACAACCCATAAAAATTGCTTTAATTTATGTCACAGTGTGTTGAACAGACTCTACGGGCAAACTCTGATAGCACCCACCTGATTTAAAAGCATTCCAACCCTCACAGACATGTAAAATGGTACAGAGGTACCATCTGACCCAGCAATTCCACTCCTAGGTAAATACCCAAGAGAAATGAAAACAAAACTTGTACATGAATGTCCACAGTAGGATTATCCACCCAAATGACCTATCAATTGAGAACAATGTGGAACAACAAATGTGGTCTAGCCACACAGTGGGTATTATTGGGCCTTAAAAAAGAATGAGGTTCTGATACATCTACAACATGGATATACCCTGAAAACATTATTCTTAGAAAAATAAGCCAGTCACAAAAGGCCATATGTTGCATGATTTCATTTGCATGAAATGTCTAGAATAGGCACATCTATAGAGAAATTAGTAAGTTAGTCATTACCCAGGGTAGGGAGAGCTAAAGTATACAGGATTTCTTTTGGGGGTGATGAAAATGTTCAAACTTTTACTATGATGACAGTGCACAACTCTGAGTATACTAAAAACCACTGAATTGTACACTTTACATGGGCGAACCGTATGGTATGTGAATTATATCTCAGTAAAACTGTTACCAAAAAAAGGCGTTCTACTAATCTGCTAAAACATCCAAAATCAGAATATTAGAGTCTTATATTTAGAATACCCCTTAAAAGACAACCAGCCTGCTTATACTGAAGAGCAGGCATTTAGACAGGTCGCATGTACCCAGGTACGAATCCCCAGGCTGCCATTTATTACTGCCACTTTGCCCAGGGCAAGTTACTAATCTCCTTCCTCAGTGTCCTCATCTGTAAAAATGGGGGGTGGGGTTGACTACCTCAAAGGGAATGGTTGTGGCCAAGGTTAAATTAGAAAAATACAAATAATTTAACACCATGTTCAGCACATAATGAGCACTCAAACCATGGATTTTGAGAACAACAAATTCCTACAGTTGTCCCTGAAAAGTGTAGCTTAATATACTTACTGTTTAAATTTCTTATAATATATGTTACCTGTGTCACTAAAACTAAAATAGTAGCTATGAACCTAAAACTGCTCTAAAAATAAGGTTTATTAATTTAAAAAATAAAATAGGATGAACATTTTTTTAAAACGTTAAGATTTCTTTAATTTTCCCTACCTGTATTCCTCTACTCCTTTTTCTAAATGAGATGACAGGCCTAAAAGATTAAATCAGTTACTTAGGAAGACTGACAAAACATTCAAGCCCCAACCTCCTCTGTAAAGATTTCCCCAACTTCCTTCTCCTACTAGGTGGTCACAGTTTCTGGACTACTCACTTAACACATACTCCTTCAACAACTCCTGACTGAGTACTTACTATGTGCCAGTTGCCGAGTTATGCTGAGGTTACCAGGTGAACAAGTCAGATGGGACCCTGGCCTTAACAGGACTTAAATTTAGTTAGATTAGATTTTAACTATTTGTCAACTTCCCTCATGGACAGAGAGCTTCTTGTGGCAAGACAACCAGGGTATTTGATGAATAATGATAATGGCAATTAAAATAACAACCTTTAGATATTTTACATAGATCATGTTATTCAATTCTCACAATACCCCTGCAAGATATATGCTATCACCCTCATTTTACATATAGAGAAACTGAGGCTCAGAGAGGTTAATTAACTTGTCTAGGATTGCACAGCTAGAAATGAACACATAAGTGAACAAATGAATGAATGTTAGTATCACTAACAATTTTACACACATGGTAGAAAAGAATGTTCATTTCACCATATTATTTATGTAATAGAGCCTGTGTTTAGTGCTGAGAAAGTGCACATTTGGCAATTGTTTAAACTTATCTACATAGCTGCCAAAAGTAATTTGAGTATCTCGGAGACATTCTAGAAATAAAAAGTACTTATGCTGCACTTCACAATCACTTATCCATGCAAATGGCTTATGAAGCAGCTATCATTCCTTCTACAAATAAGGAGAAAATGGTGACAATCCATCCAAAGGTTATCAGATCAGATCTTAAGAGGGCTACTTTACGAGCTACAAAGCACTACTGATCCATATGTTTGGGGGAAAGTAGGTACCAAGAGTAAGCAGAAAGGCTGAAAAGCTACGATGTTTCCTAAAAACATGAACTAGGTTCTATAAAATAGCAGTATTATAATGGTAATCAGCACATCACTATGGGGCTGGCGATCTCTGTAATTGAATTAATAACATTGAGCATTTTAATAAAATATTAAAATCTGCATATGGCTAAATGGTAATACTTTCATCCTAGACAAACATACCAAAATACTCTAAACTCAGGGTTAAAATTAAAAGCCTGAAACATAGATTCAATATAGTATATTTTGGATATTACTAAAATACACAAAGAGAGAGAGAAACAATCATCTCCCTATCTGTAAATAATTCAAATATCCAAACAATGGTAACAAAGTAAAAAAAAAAAGTGTATCAAAAGAAATTTTAAAAATTGGAAAAAAAGAATGTGTAATAGCCCGGTAACAGAATACAAGAAGCTGAAATGAAATAATGTGCACTTAGATACAAAGAAACTGGCTTAAGCACAATAAAGTAATCATTTCTTATTATGAATAGATCTGGACAACTAAAAAAAGCCAATGAAGAAATTTAGTTGGGGGAGGGGGGTGAGGAGAGGGATGAGAAAGGGGAGGAGAGTACTACAGTTAACCAACCGCCACCAAAAGCCTTGAGGCAAGGAAGAATTCAGGTCCCTATAGGCAAGGAAGAATTCAGGTCCCTATAGATGAAGGATTTAATAAAAGAACAATGGTTTGACAAATAGCAAGAACTTAAAGCAAACTTAAAAGTATCTAAACTAAAATATACTTTGTCATTTCATTAAAGGTTTCCATTTAATTGAAAGTTATACATCAAGCTTAGGAATCAAAAAGACCTCATCTTAGGAAAACCAAATGGTTTTACCCAAAAGCCAGCCATTAGAACCTGCAAAACACATCACAGTGAAAAAGAAATGTACTCCTTTTTTTGCCCTAAATAGGTTGGTGTTGAGATAGATTCATAGAGAGATAGTATATTACCAATATCCACAGAAATGAAGCCGGAATCTCGCTTTTCAGTCACACCATGAATGGAATATTAAACATTATGTTCATTTTGATAAGATGCTTTAAATTGCCTCTGTTATAGATAAGCCTTTTCTTAGTCCTCAGTGTGTTGGCATTTTACATTGTTGATCCACCCCACCTTGAGACTTCTGTGACTTCCAGCTATCCATACTTCTAACTCTGTGATACTCCAAACCACAACCCCTCTCCTCCTAGCCCAGCTCCATCAACCCACAAGAACGCATTCTCTTACAGTTTAACTTCCATACAGATGATTCCCAAATCTTCACTGTCATTCTGGACCTTTCACCCAAACTCCACTTGTACATTTCCAGCAATGTTCACTTAGAAATGGCTTGTACTCAATTCAAAGCCAAAGTACCAATCCAATGGAATACTGGGCAGCAGCTTAAGAGGAGACACAGTTAGATAGATATATAGATGGATATAGAAAGGTCACCAGATATGCTATTTTTCAATGGAAAATGAATATTTCAGTACAGTGCACAAATAGGATCCCATTCTGTTTTTTAAACAAAAAACTTCCAGAAAGACGTACAAAAACTGGACAATGGTTACCTCTGGGGAATGGGGCTATGGATGGATGGTAGGACAATGGAGAGAGATTCACTATTTACCTTTGTACCATCTATATTTTAAAATAAATTTTTTAATTTTATAAAAACTAGTTAATAAAATGAAACTAACAGACGATTACTAAATCTCAAAGCTGGAAATATACATTAACTTCCTTTAAGTCAAGCTAGCTTCAGAAGTGAAATCTTCCCAGCACAGAAAGTCAAAGGGAGACTTTCTCTACACTGACTTGGGCTCTAAGGTCAATCACAGTATAATACAGTCGGCCTTCCAAGGGTTCTGTATTTGCAGATTCAATCAACTGTGAATTGAAAATATTCGGAAAAATTCCAGAAAGTTCCAAAAAGCAAAACTTGAATTTGCCTCTTGGCAACGATTTACATAGCACTTACATTGTATTAGGTATTATAAGTAATCTAGAAATGACTTAGAGTATATAAGAGGATGTGTGTTAGTTACATGCAAATACTATGCCATTTTATACATAAGAGACTTGCGTATTCACAAATTTGGGAATTGCTGGGTGGGAAGGGGTCCTGGAACCAATCACCTAGAAGATATCAAGGATGACTACCAGACTGGCCATCAGACTAAGCTGAAAGATGGGATACCAAGATAATGAGTGACTCTGAGAGAAAGGAGAGCAGGTCCTATAGCACCTTGAACCCTGAGGCATAAATCCAATGCAGTATTTGGTGGTTTAGAATCTCCACTGTCAGATGCAACTAAAAAATAGAACCAAAAAATGTGAGACCTGTATGCCCTATCAGCTTGTTGGCTGGGGTTAGGTACCTGCTCTGCAGCAGTAACTCAGTCACTTGATTACTTAGGTGTGCAGTGTTGGCAGACAGCTGAGATGCTCACAACTCAGTAGCTGTAGATCAGTAGTTTTCAGAGTCAGAGAGAATAATTTCAGTATTTTTATTACAGGATATAGAAATAACTATCCTGTGGAAACAACCCCACCCCACTGCCAACAAACACCTACCTCTGAAATCTCCATACTTCTGGTTTGGCAGTTTAGCAGTAATCAATCAACTATTCTGTCTATTGGGGCAGGGGAATTGGAAGGAAAAACTCGGAGAGTAAAAGGGGTGGAAAAAGTTCCAAAACAAATTATACTTTTGGATGGATGGTCAAGAATCTGTATTTCCATGGCTAAGGAATGCATAAACTTATCAGTATGATATTTCATTAAAGAAAAAGAGAAAAAGAAAAATGAAATAGATGAAACAATGAATAGTAGTATGGAACCTCTACTGAAGAAGTGAGGAATTTAACCAGAAAGTTGAACAATTAAAATTTGCAGTAAATAAACTCTGAAAATGAAGAAATGTGCCTTACTTTAAGGAAACCCACTGCAGCATTTTCACAACTGGAATCAACAGCAGAGTGCAGCATGACATGAATGAACTTTAGAATTGGTAGGATTCCCATGTGATCTTGAGCAAGTTATTCATCCCTCCCCTCTGAATCTCAGTGTTCTCTGTAAAATGGGTATAATTAAAGGAGATAATATATGTAAAATGCCTAATATTAGAAGGTATAAATGTCAGTTACCTTTATGAAGTAGGCATGTTAAATTATGAAAGAATTTTTTTACTTGTAAACAATCTTATGTCTAAGTTCCTTTAAATTGCTTCTGCTACATTTAAAATGTGAAAGCATTTACAAAAATGCACTAATTCAAGAACAATCTCAAAAACTGAGGTATACTTGCTTCTTTAATTTATTGAGTAGAGCTACAACTGGAGATGGCTAAAGAATTTTCAATTTAAAGGAAATATCCCAGGAACATAATATAAGGAACATTAGAGATACAGCTTTGGGCAGGTGAAACTGTTGCAGATACAAAGGAAAAATGGAGACAGAGACAGGTGATCTGCATATGTCAAGGACAGAGCATGTCACAATTATAGAAGGTAGGGGAGTCACAGGAAGCATTTATGAAGACAACATGCAAACCACACTTCAGAAACTCCAAGTCCTAAAGCAGTCTGTAATAAGTGGATAGAAAGAGACCCAAAGAAGGTTGTGCACGTGCAGAAAAGCAACTCAGTAGCTCATTTCCCTCCTAAGAGGTCCCAGAGTCCAACTCCATCCTCAGGAATCAACACAGCTTACCTCCTCCCAACAAGGCCTGCAGTGAGTAGGAATCCACACCCTGTAACAGGTTTTTCCACCCAGTAACGTTAGTTTAACCTCCACGGCTTGGATCTTTCTGAGGCACCAGCAGTTTAGCTGGTGACTGTGTTTCGTTTCCCTTGTTACATGATTGTCACTCTGATCAACACTTCTTTCATGGAACATCTACTCATTTCTAGAAAATTCTTGGTTCCTTCAGGCTCAAATTTGACTTTTTCCTAACATTAAAAACTAGTTTACCTACAATGTCTACTTAAAATTCCTAGGAAAGATGTTTCAACATGATGTAACGTTCCCCACTGTGGTACTAGAAATCCAAACCACTGGGCCAATCAATATATGTGAAAGCCATAGTAATTAGGACAAATTAGTAAAGCTGAATTTTCCTCTCTGCTAAATTATATATTATACATATTACTCCAGTATTTACTTAAAGACTGCATTTAACTCAATTCTTGGGCAAACAGCTCTATTGAAATTGCAAGCATGAAATTTAAAGAACATATGCAACTTAATCATACTCTTTTCATAAGGTGTATGTGCAAACACAATCCATACTAAACTGATAGATTTCTCAATATTAAATTAAGTCATCACAGTAGACAGCCATCATCAACTGTTATTGAAGCAATCCTTGTTCTATGTTGTTCCAAACATCAGGCAATCAGCATGTTAGCGTTAGATGAGTGTCATAAATCAATGTGAATCTTAAAAGACCCCAAAAACTCAAAGCCATACATAGGCTGAAACAAAATTCTTATACAACAAGGCTCAGAAATACAGTGTAGGGAAAATAAAATCCATGTCTTGGTCTTTTGGCTGCAATATCTCCCCCAAAACAATTATTCTGCTTTTAAAAAACTATAAGCCTCTCAGAAGCCAGTCCCAAAATATTACATACATAACCTGAGTTTTAAACCAATGATTCTTGCTCATAGTTGCATATTCGAATCACTTGGAGAGCTTTAAAAACTACCAATGACCAGGACCCACTCCCAGAGATCCTGGTTTCATTGCTCTGACACAGGGCCCTGGCACTGATCTTTTTAAAAAGCTCCCCTGGTGATTCTAATATACAGCCAGGTGGAGAACCACTACTTTAATTCAGCCTTTTGGGACAATAATTGCTCTCAGGTTGATAAACATACTTTTTGTCTTTTAATGAGATTTTATTAAAACTACTCAATTCATTCCATAGCAAATGAGCAACTGTTACATTGTAGGCACTGTGTTAAATAATAAAGATGTGCGAGTTATTTTCCCTGCCCTCAAGAAGCTCCCTGATAGCTAGGTAGAGAGCCATAAATAAGTAACTGTAATTAAATATAAGTGCTCTTGAGGTGTAAGCAAATACAGCATGCCTCGCAAACTTGCATGTCATCCTTGAGCAGGGGTCACAATGCATCATTCCAATTTTAGTTTATGTCCTACCAAAGCAGGAAAGTCAGAAGTTACAGATTACTAAATACACAGGCAAATATTCAGCCTATACAAGGCAAAAACAGTGTAGTTTGCTAGGCTCTTTCACAGAAACTGCTGTACCATGAAGGTAGGCATCTCTACGTTTTAATTTGGATGAATCATTTTAAAATTTCCTTCATGTAATATTACTGATTGTGCACTTGCCTATAAAACCAGCAATTTGCAAAAGATACAGTAAATGCTCACGACCATAAAAATTAGCTGATTACCTGTATTTGCATAATACCTTTCCTTTCCAGTAACTGCTACATTTGCTAAGATAGAAGTTTTGGGACAATGACAGCATTGGAGATTTGTCTCAGTCACTTGAAAGATATTACATGGGAAAATGTTATGGAAACAACAGGCATTCAAGGACCTTTTATAAGACTTTCAAAAATAAGAAACACAAGGGAAAAGAGTTTAAATTTAAAAAAAAAGACATGGTATCCTCCCAATATTCATAATAAATCAGGCACACAATTTCCTGCGAGACAGTGGATGACTGAGTGAGTAGATAAGTAGTGAGGTAGTACAGCGAGTGGGTGGTCAACTAATGGCAAAAAGCGAAATCCATTTTAAGTACTTCGGTGACATTTTAAACCTGTTAAGCTCTAGGGGTCAAAAACAACCTGATACTAATTTGTTATACAATAAAAATTACAATTCCAGAGAACTTGGATAGAAATCAACGAGAAGGTTTTCGGTACAAGTGGACATCTTTACGGGCTTTCTGTTTAAATATAGAATTGAACAAATTCTGAGTTAAAATGTATGCTGTCAAAGACCCTGTAAGAAAATCTGAAGTGAATTTCAATTTCCAGATCAATAAATGCTGAGACAATTTACCGGAGAAAACCTTCAATCTTTACACAGGGTGAGGAACACTATCATTATATTCTTTGCCACAAAGGCTACCTTGAATTCCTTTTTTCATGGGATGACATATTATAAATGGTACTGACCAAGTCAGGTTTTGAAGAATATGAGTTTTCACGTTCACAGTAGTTAAGGTAGCCATAGAGGACCTATCACCTCAAAATTAGCTTGCACCCCCTCCTCATGCAGCTCTGAAGCAACAGAAAAGATAAATCTAGTTCGACCAGAGGCGTTTCCTGAAAATATTTTAGCAATTAAAAGTCAGCAGAATACTGATTGTGCTAATGTGATGCTAACTACTTCTTTTCGACATCCAGAAATCACATCATCACTCTTTCAGACCTCAAGGAATCAGAACTAGTTACTAACATTGATTCAATGATGGCTATATTCTGTCATCACAATAGAATTAACATTTTAATCTCACATTTTCCAATTGTGACTTTCCTGGCTCATTTAAATCAAATATACCTAAGACACAACAATCATGCCCCCCATGCACACGCACACACAAAATCATTTGGGGGCTTTTGGAAAATATCTAATTTACCTTCTCTGAGTGCCAAGAACGAAGAAAGCAGTGAGATTTTCTGACACATTTGTCTTTCTAGAACTGTGTTATTCACATATGGCTATTGAGCACATGAAATGTGGCTAGTCCAAATGAGGGAACTGAATTTTGAATTTTATTTAATATTAATTAATTTAAATTTAGAAAGAGACTCTCGATTCAGTTATTAGAAAACTTTTAGGTATGTCTGGGACAAGTTGGGTATGTGAATCTACTTTAGCAAATGCAAATTTTATGAAACCTAAATACAGAACAGGTATTTCCAGTGAAAATTTAGCTTAGTGTCAGAATTGAGATGTGTTGTTAGTGTAAAATATACATTGGATTTTGAAGACTGAGTATGAAAGAGAGGTTGTAAAAATCTCATTAACAATTTCCATACTGATTATATGTTAAAGTCATAATAGTCTGGATCTACTGGGTTAAGTAAAATATTTTATTCAAATTAATTGCACCTCTGCTTTTAATCTTTTTAATGTGGCTATCAGAAAATTTACACATGTAAAATTTACTCATATGAAATCACATATGGGGCTCTCATTATATATCTCTTGGACAGCTCTGCTCTAGACCACTTCCATAACCACTTTACCAGGGCAGGTTCAGATATCTTTCTTCTAGTAGACAGGCTGGTCATGTTAACAATAGGGGCAAGGAGTAACATGTCTTTGCATCAACTGGGTCTGAGGAAAGTGTGTGGCAAGCTCTACCAACAATTTCACCATGTGAGGCAACACTGTCATACCTCAACATGGAAGGAAAATAATGAGTTATCAGTACTTAAACAAATTGAAATCCAGTACTGCAGACAACTTAAAAGAGATACAGTCAACTGCTCTAAGGTCTTGGTTTCATTTCCTAACTGCGGACCTTAAAATAGACAATAAAGCACCGCTTCCAAAAAGACAGAAAAATATTTCGATGGTAGCTATCTAGCAATCCTTAATAACCAAGCAAAAATTGCTCTTAAATCTTATCTCCTCAACTTCTAAAGCCACAGAATACACGCTGAACCAGGAAATCAACTTCAGATCGCAGCATTTCCCTCACAAGCAAATTAGCAGGATTGTGCACTTGGAATACTGTTTGACAAGAATGAAAAGGAAACTATTCAAAACAGATTTAAGGAATGGACAATTAGATGAGGAACTGCAGATTTAATTCTCAATCAGCACTGTGATTAATCTGATTCCCTGCTTTTCCCTAGTGTAATTATACAACACAGATGAAAGGATGAGCATTTGGACTGTCAGTTCTATATTCTAGACCAGCCCGGTGACTCAAAGCAGACGGCTCTACCACGCTAACCACCATCCCAACAACAGTCGAGGGAAGCCTCGAACACTGATTTAACAGTCATTGCATAACGAGGCATTAAAAATTCGGAATCCCCCAACTCTTTCCACGTTGGTCTACCCCAGGTGAAGAATCTGCCGAAACTGAACGCACCTGGTCTTAAATGACCCCCTCCAATCCGGGCATGGGGTGAACACAAAGGCATCTATCTAATATCCTGCACAATAGACACACACCCCACAATTTAAAACCCTGGACGTTCTTTCTCTGTCTCTCCACGCATGCAAAGGAAATGTAAGCTGCTCTTTTCGTTAATGGTCTGTGGTACACGCAAGGTAACAATAAGCCCAACTGTTCCCAGGAAGCAACTATAAAATCGGTTCTGCCACGTCCCTGTGCAACCGTCAGAGAAAATGCAGACAGCAGATTTCAGCCGGCCCCACGCCTCGTGGGGTGGCCGATCTCGGCTCGTCGGCCTCCACGGATCGCCGAGAAGCCCCCTAGACCCCTGCCCCGCAGGAGGTCCAGGTACACGTCTATAAATACTCGCAAGCAAGGAGGACGAGGGAGGCGAGCAGAGGGAGGGCAGAGGGGCAGGCCCCCCGGCGGGTGCGGGAGGACCCGGGCATCACTGAAATGCATTTTCCCATACACCCGCTCCCTCGCGTGGAGACTCACTTGCCGATCACCTCGCACAGCTCGTACACGTCCTCGAACAGCACGTCGTCGTCGGCCATGGTCCGGAGGGGACAGTGGCCGCAGCGTGGAGGGCTCCGAAAACGAGGGTGGGGGCGCCAAAGAGCTCAGTGCCCGGCCCCTGGCTCGCCTCCTCCCCTCAGGACCCGCGAGCCCTCGGTGCCGAGGACACTCGAGCGGGGCTGCGAGGCCCGGAGACTGCGGCGCCTTCCTCTGCGGGCGGCCGCCCCGGCGCGGGCGGCGGGGCCGGGGCGCGGGAGCGAGGGCGGCCCGGGCCCGGCGCCGCCCGCCCGCCCGCTGCTCCTCGCGCTGCTCGGGCCGCGCTGCCCGGCGTGCGGATCCTCGGGGACCGCGCGCTCTCCACTCGTCAGCCCGCGCGGGCCGCGAGGCCGCGACCGCTCCCTCTGTCGAGGCTGGCTCCGGCGCTGCGCGGGGCAGCTCCGGCTACAGGGGGGGCCGCGGCAGGACCATGGAGGGAGGATCGCCGCGGAGGGAGGTGGCGGCGGCAGATCGGCGCTGGGGACCAGGAGGCGGCGGCAGAGACGCTCCCTCCTCCTTCTCCTCCTCCCGCCGCCGCCGCCGCCGCCGCCCGCCCGGGAGTGGGAGGGGGCTTCGTGGGACTGGCTCTCCGTGCGGGCGGGAGCCGCAGCCGCCGCCTTCAGCTCCTCCTCCTCCTTCGCCTCGGCCGCCGACCGGCTCGCGAGCCCCGCGCACCCGCCTCGCGCACACACGCCCTCCTCCCCCTCCGTCCGCGGGGCTTCCAGAACCACAGGCCCCGCCCACTCCAGCCCGTCGGGAGGCGGTGGCCGAGGGAAAGGGAGCGGGGCTGAGCGACGCATGCGCGCGCCGCGGGCCACGTCACGGCGAACAGGCGGGCGCCGGGAATCTAGAAGGGGAGGGGGATTGGGGCGCGCGGGTGCCTACTGCTTAGGTGGGGGCGGGTCGGGGTCGTCACTCCCGCGACCAAGCCGCGGAAGGGGTCTGGGACAAAAGGGCCGAGACCGAACGCACGTTCTTGGCTCTCTGAGGCGAGAGGCTCGGAAGCCCGGCCGCTCCCTCCTTTTGTAACCGGGCAAAGCCCTTCCCAGTTTTTGCTGGGGAAGGAGGCTGGGAAAGGGTCCTAATGAATGGGAAAGCGAGAACAGCAAGAATCCCTGCTAGGCGGCGGATGCTTTTAGTGCCACTGTCACAGCTTAATGAAAACGAGGGCTGGGGAAGAAGGGTCGTCCACGTACAAGAAAAGGACCAAACAAAAACCGTCCAGGAAGGTGTGCAACAACAAATGGCAATTTATAGAGACAGCTTCTCCTGCATTCTGCCCCAAACTCAAATATCTAGCCAGCGCCTGCTCCCCACTAGAGACAGCCTAGAGGGAGGTCAGGAAGGCAGGTACATCCAGAGACTTTAAACTCCTTTGTATAGTGCCCTCTCCCAAGCCCCCAGTACCTACTCTGCTCCTTTTACTCTCTGTAAATGTTACCCTTGTCAGGATAAACATGCAACTAGAGGGAGTGGATGTACAGGGTCAGCCAGGGAGTGAGGTTATGGGTGTTGCCGCTGTGCTAGGTTGTATTCAATATGAAGATTTCTATTCAACTGAGCATGTGCGGAATAAGCCAACGCCATCAGACAGGTATATGCCTCAGTTGAGGACCAATAAAAAAAAGTCTTTGTTCCTCTGCACAGCAGAAGTGCCCAATTAGTTCATAAGTCAGCTTCTAGAAATCATCTGGTAAAATTCTCAGTACAGTAATTTAAAAAAAGAAGAAGAGAAAGAAAGGAAAAAGAAAAAAAAGGATAGTATTTACCAAAGTGTGTGAGGGGGTGGAGACCCACACAGCATATTTTCTCTTCAGAAACGTTTTGTGCAAACGCTTGACCACTCCCTTAAGAGGCTGGGAGGTTTGCCTGTGTTAAAGATTTGAGAACTAGACCTTTTTTAAAAAAAATGCAAATTAGAGGGAAAACGTAATTGTATGAAAAGGTTTTCCTCCTTTTCCAAAGGGCTCGTGCATTCTCTAGAGAAGGGAGCTTCATCACCTCCACTGAGGGTCCCACAGTTCCACATCACTCACTGGCAATTGGCATATCCACATAGTACCCAATGAATAAGATGTCACTCCATTCTGCCCTGAAGTACACAGCGATCCTCACCTTGTCAACTTAAACTTCCTTTTCCCAGCCCAGGTCTGAGCTATGCCAAGGCTTGTTGACTTCATTTTGGGGTTTGTTATCTTGCACAGGGGCCTATGCTCAGACATAGAAAAGCACCATGATAAAATGAGACAAAAGAAAATGGAGTGGAGTAAAAAAGACGATTACAGAGATAGGTTTGCACTCTGCTCATGGAATCACAATAGGTTTAGATTCGGAAAGAGCCTTAGAGGTCAGCCAGTCCTGCTCTGTCATTTACAGATGTGGGGGAAGCCACCATTATTGGCCTAACTTAATCAGCTCTTGGCATTCCCTGGTCACTAGCCTTGAATGGCTCCAGGTCTTCCAATCAGCACAAGGCTTAGGACTTTTCCCCCCATGGATGGGAAACACTCTTTCCCCCCACCCCATCCCACAACCATCACACTGGCTTTGAATAAAGAGGTACACACCCTCAATTGCTGCCAACAGACATCTTGTACCCATGAAGGTAGTCAGACCTAAGATAAAGATGGAACTGGGGGCAGTAAGGTGGAGATGTTCTCAATGACATTGTCAATCTCTTGTTTAGCCAACTCTCTACACTTTCTGGTCATGTAAGGCAATGGATTCCCTTACTGCTTAAGCCATTTTGAGTTGGGTTTTCTGTTACTTTCAAAGAAAGCATCCTACAAATAGTACAACAGATGAGAAAACAAGTTTAGAGACAAAAATATGTCCATGGTCACATGTTTAGCTGAACATCTCATTTGAACTTAGATCTCCCAGCTCCCGGTGTGCTATTTAGTGATACAGAAGTTCTCTGTAATACTCATCCCTCAGAACTTATACTATGCATTGTGGCTAGAGGTAGCCCCTCTCTGCTTTCTACAACTAAAATGACCAAACCTTATAAATGAAGTTAATTATTATCTGGGTTTCTTCCAAAAGCCCAATATTCCAGCAAATAAGTGCAAGTATAAATGATCAGGTGTCAATAATTTAGTTCTGTTTTCATTTCCGTGGAGAAAATGTTAAAGTAACTAGTTGCAGCAGTTAGATTGTGTTCAGCTGTTAATAATTGAATACTCCATAACAGTGGTTTAAACAAATGGGGGGATTTACCTTTCTCAGACAGCAAAGAGTCTGGAGGTGGGTGGTTACTAACATTGGATGAGCTACTCAACAGTGTCATCAGTGACCTAGGTTCATTCTTTCCTCTCTGCCACCCTTGACATGTTAGCTCCTCATTCTCAGGCTTGTTGCTTCATCATCACAAGATGATCACCACAATTTCCAACATCAAAGTGCATTCAAAGGCAGGAATCAGGAAGGCAGTAAGGGTAGGCAAGGCTGCTTTGCTCCCTCCCCCACCTGTTATTAGGGAAAGAAAATCCCCTTTCCCCATCTCACTGGCTAGAACAGTCACATGGCAACTCTCACCTGCAAGAGAAGCTGGGGATGTAGGTATCTGCCTTTTCCTCCCTTTTCTTTGAAGGTGGGCAAAGGAGAAGCAGACGGGGATGGACTTTGGCAGCCAATCATCAGTATGAGTATTTCTCATATTATGAAAATTACTGATGAAATAATTCTATATTTTTATTATAATGCAGATAGACTTTGAGTATATAACTGATAAATCTTTTTTATAAATTCAGAAACATTTTTAAAAAATGTACAAGGGTGGGGTTGGTGTTAGACAAATTTGATTCTCAGATATCAGTGAAAACTTCAGTGACCTTGAAGTATTGGACTTAATAGTTGTATTAAACATTCTCAGGTTGTTGGGCTCCCACATAATTTCCACAAGACACTGATATGAAAGAGGAAACACTAGAAAAATATTAGCATGATTACAACACAGAGGTTGGCATGGCACAGGGTTAATTTAGGCAATTCAGGGTTCAGCCTCCTTCTGTAGCTAAGACTGTTTAAGCATTTAAGTTATTACTGAATTAATGAATAAAATTAAGAATGACACTGTCTTAAACTGGAATAAAGTTATTTCCTGGTGGTATAAGCCGGATGCCCTAAACTCAAATGAAAGACACCATCACCCTCTCCAGAAAAAGCTACCTGGACTAAACATATACCCCGATATTATGTGGCAAATCATTTTATATTCATTCAGTGAATGTCTGTGGTAACCACTGAGGCTACAGCTACCAATAAGGCAGACGTGGTCTCTGCCTGCTCCAAGTTTTATTCTATAAGAAAACAAGTAACAGGCAAGTAATTACAATGAAGAGTGATGGTCATTAAGACCACGGAGATACTCCTGCTGTAAACAGAAAATCCCTTCAGTTGTTTGAGCCGACACTGTAGGGCTCCACTCAAATCCTCTCTGATCCCTTTAACCATTCCCGAGTGCTCCTCCCCCAGCATCAGCGTGTTTTTGCTTCCAAAGCCCGCACCTGTGCCTTCAGAGGACTTCCCACAAGCTACTGGAATCATTTTGCCCACGTGGACGTGCCTGGGAGTTTAGGTCTCCCCCATCTGGCTATTAGTGCAGGAGAGTGAAAGCCCAACTACCTCCCCAGGGGGGAGAAGGGACAGCTCTGAGGGGTTACTCACAGCCTGAGCGCCCCTGTGGGAGCGGGCTGCAGCTACCCTCCACAAGACTCTGCCTGGCTCCCTCCCCTTCCCTTCCCTCCTCCTCTTGTTCCCTAACAGGTTTCTCCTGGGAGTACTTCCTGACTGAATCATTTGCTCCTGAATCTCCTCATCAGGATTTTCTTTGGGGAAAACCCAACCTAAGGCAATAGTGTTTCTCCAAGTGACAACTGCACCTAAATCATCTGGGAGCTTATGAAAAATGTTTAAAATGTTGATTCCTGAGCCTTCCCCAAGACCTCCTGAATCACAATCTCCTGGAGCATGTCACAATAAGCTCCCCTAATGAGTCTTGAACATCTAAAAAGTAAGAACCATTGCCCTGACACTGGCCGCTGAATAAACTCTCTGAAAGAAAAAGAAAAAAAAAAAAGGTAGGGCTGACTTCATCACTATGGTGGAGAAACCATAAGAAATGCAAAAGAACACTTCAGGGAGTAGAAGAGGATCTGAATGCAAATGGGCTTCCTTCTGTAAACCACTGCTGAAAGATTCATTTTACCCTTCTTCCTTTAATACCAATGAGCAAGTCACTAGACCCTTTTGTTTTCCAGTGGAAACATGATTGCTTTTGGACACAGCACAGTGTTGGTATACACTGAACATGTTGTAATTCAAAAGTTAACCAAAAGATATCCTTTCCATTGAGCCACTTAAGATCACAAGTACTCGTTGGCCTCCTGAGGACATGACACTGTGCTCTGTGCTAATGGTGATTGCAATAGCCAAGATTCTTTTGGTTGCAAGTGACAGAGAGCTCAAACCAGCTTAAATAATACAGAGAATCTATTGGCTCACATAATTAGAAGGTTGAGATGTATGCTAGCTTCATGTGAGGCTTGATCCAGGATTCAAATGACATCACTGAAGATTCACTTTCTCCCAGTCACATCATTGTGCATTCTGTGGCACTGGATTTATTCTTAGGGTCCACAAGGTGGCCCTCAGAGCTCCAGGCTCTACCCTTGAAGTAGCAAAACAGCTGCCACTGTCTCAGACTTTACTTCCTTATTTATCAGCATCCAGGAAAAAAGAAGAGAAGTCTTATACAGTAGTTCCTGCCTCTGTTCTAGGATTCACTCTCTCATTGGCCTGGTATAAGGCACATGACCATGCCTGAACCAATCACTGTAGCCAGGGAATGAGAGTCACTGAATAATTTAACCAACCAGGGCCCACCCTTGAGCTAGATGTGGGAATCAATCTCCTGGCTGAGAACTGAAGGATAGGAAAAAGCCCCAAAGGAAAGTCAGGACACTTTCAGCAGGAGAAGGAAGGGTAGAATGAATGACGGGTGGCTTCCTGTTCTCCTAGTCACCCAAACACTGGCAATTAGCTTTATCTTAGCACTCTAGTTCTTTCTCCATGTTCTGCTAGTCACCAGACCCTGTCAATTTTCTTTTCAAAATTTCTTTTAGATTCTTCCTTTCTTTTCCATTTCTTCATTCTTCACCTCAGTCCATCCCTCCACCCCCCTCCCCATCAACCCATACTTAGATATTGCTTCACTTTATTCATTGGGCTTCTGACTCCAACTGCTTGTCCCATCCTACTCACCACAGAGAGGCCCAAATCAGGTCCAAGAGAGAGAATTCTCAGTATCCAGAATAGTGCCTGGTGTGTAGTAGGCATTCAAAAGGTTTTTGTCGAATGATGAATGAATGAATGAATGGATTCATAGCCTTTATCACTTCCTTGAATTCTCTTTTATTTGTTTTGTTTATAGCTTTTCTCCTTCAATCCTTGAACCTAGAAAGTGTCTGGAACATAGTAAGTACTCCATGTATGTTTGTTAAATAAATTAATGGTTATTTGTTTCTTGAATTGGGTTAGAGAGTCACTCGTAATTAGGAAGAAATTGAGGAGCCCAAAAGAAACAAAGTGGATGAATTCTTAGGAAGACAACGAATAACAGAAGAAATGCAATTTTTGTAGAGGAGGGGAGAGTCAACAGTATCAGAGCTGAAGAAGTATGAGAGAGCAGGGACAAAAAAAAGGGCATTGGATTTATTTCTACTAAATGAAAGTAGTTCTGCTAGCTATCTTTTCTGGAGAAAAACAAATGAAAATCTCACACAGCATTTGGAATTTTTCGTGCCATCCCAGCTATGAGAGATTTCAAAGGTAAAGTGGAAAATTAAACAGGTATCTCCTCTTTAATTTCCTTTTCTGTATTTCCTGGCACTTTCTTTCCAGACTTCCACTAAACTGTCACACTATAAGGTAAAAATGCACAATCAGCTGCAGTGTGTCCAGTGGGTGACTTACATAGAGTCCAGCCCTGGCTAAGCTGGGAAGAGTCATGTAAGTCTCCCAAGCCTCAGTAGAAAGGAGTATAATTTACTATACTAAGGTGCACTATGGAAAAGGTCAAGTGATTAATAAGTCACCAATATAAAATACTGGTAGGTTTAATCATTTACCCTCCCTGGGCATGGATGGAGCAGATTCTCTTGCGGGGTCTTTTCTGGCAGTATGAGTCCGCAAAACTCTCAAGGAGATAGTTTCTTCTTACCATACCTTCTCATAAATGATACCTTTGATTAAAAAATGAAGACCCTTTTCCTGAAAAATCTTTATTCTCCTAGTGATAACCTATAATGTCAGGATCTGCACTAATAAGATGTCTTCCATTTTGGTCAAGAGAAAAAAATAACTATTGGGATTTCCACAGGCTGTTTGTGGTAATTCCCAGATTTGATGGGAACTCTTCAATGATATTTTACCTTAAGCATTCTAATCAAATATTTCCCATTCAAGCTTATTTATCCTTGTTATCTATTTTAAATTGTCTTGTAAATGGAGACAATAGCTAAGAAAGTAACCCTTTGAAAGACAATAGCAAAAGCAAACTAAGGGGAAAAGATAGAAATTCTAATGGTCTGTAAAGAAATGATGGAAGGATCATTTGTTGAGGGCTTATTGTACATTCCAGACACTATATGAAGACATTTACATATATTTCATTTAATACACATAACAACTTTATGAGGTAGATATTATTGCCCTCATTTTACAGATGAGGAAACTGAGACCTGGAGAGAGGTCGAGTAATGTGCCAAGGATTACACAGCTAGAACGAGAAGGATCAGTGTTTGAACCAAATCTGCCAGATCTCAAAACCCGAATCATGGTGCACCCTGACATTGACTTTCCCGTGCTTCTCTGAGGCAGTAAGTTTTTTTTTTTTCAGATTAAGCAAAGTATGCCTCAGGCAAAGGGTACAATGGGTTGAATTAAAACAGGAAACAGCAACAATAATAATTGTTCCTACTTACTGAAATTTTATTTAGTGCCGGGCACTGTGCTAAGTGTTTTTTGAGCATTTGTTTGCTCAGTCAATAAAACTTTATTGAGCCTTTATTACATAGTAGGCACTGAGGGTATAGTAGTGAGCAAAATCGACATGATTTTTGCTCTCTTGGAGCTTATAAGTTAGTGAGAGAAGCAGACATAAATCAGATAATCACAAAGACAAATGTATAATTATTTCCACAAGAGTGCCAAGACTCAATAGAGAAAGGACAGTCTTTTCAAAAAATGGTGCTGGGAAAACCAGATATCCACATGCAAAAGAATGAAGCTGAAACCTTACCTTATACTATATAAAAAATTAACTCAAAATGGATCAAAGACCTAAGTGTAAGACCCAATACTATAAAACTCTTAAAAGAAAACAGAGGAAAAGCTTTATGACATTGGATTTGGCAATCATTCAGGGGATAGGACACCAAAAGCAGAGGCAACAAAAGTAAAAATAGATTAATTGGATAATATCAAAATTTAAAACTTCTGTGCATCAAAGGACACACTCAGAATGAAAAGCAACTATGGAATGGGGGGAAGTACTTGCAAATTGTATTATCTGATAAAGGGTTAATATCCAGAATATATGAAGAACTCCTACAACTCAACAATAAAAAAAAATAACTCAATTTAAAAATGGGCAAAGGACTTGAATAGACATATCTCCAAAGAAGATACACTAATGGCCAACAAGGATATGAAAAGATGCTCAACCTCATTAATCATAAGCGAAATGCAAATCAAAACCACAATGCGATGTCATCTCACACTCATTAGGATAGCTGCTATTAGGAGAAAAAACCATACAGAAAATAACGAGTGTTGCTGAGAATGTGGAGAGTTCAGAACCCTTTGCACTGTTGGTGCAAATGTAAAATTATATAACTGCTGTGGAAAACAGTATGGCAGTTCCTCAAAAAGTTAAAAATATAACTACCATGTGATTCAGCAATACCACTTCTGGGTATATATCTAAAAAAAAAAAATGAAACCAGGGTCTCAAAGAGATTTGTACACCCAGCATTATTTCCAATAGCCAAGAGGTGGAAGCAACCCAGGTATCTATCCACCGATGACTGGATAAACAAAATGTGGTTGATCCATACAGTGGAATGTTATTCAGCCTTAAAAAGGAAGGAGACTGTGATGCATGTTACAATATGGGTGAGCCTTGAGGACATCACACTAAGTGAAATAAGCTGGTCAAAAGAGCCAAATACTGTATGATTTCAGAAATATGAGTTATAGAGAGTAAACTCATGAAAAGAGAAAGTAAAATGGTGGTTGCCAGGGGCTGAGGGGAAGAGGGAATGGGAAGCTATTGTTTCATGGGTACAAAGTTTCGATTTTGCAAGATGAAAAAGTTCTGGCGGTGGATTGCACAACAATGTGAAGATACTTAACACTGTACAGTTAAAAATTATTAAGATGGTAAAATTTATGTTATATGTATTTTATCACAATTACAAATTTTAAAATAATTCAAATGTATGATTAAAACATTTATCTCTAATCTTTTTTAACAACTCTGTAAGAGAGCTTTTTACTGTGCTCATTTTATAGAAGAAACTCAGTTTTCGAGAGGCCATATCAGTTGCCCAAGGTGACACAATTAGTCATAGGTAGAGATGGAATTTGAACTCATTTCCTGAGCCTAAAGTTCATGCTCTCAACTGTCATCTGACTTAGCTAGCCAGGTCTTCAAATGAGTCAACCAAACTACCTCTTGCTGGGTTTGGTCACTGAGGTTGGAGAAACCAGAGCACCCGGTTGAGAGTGGAGTGTGGGTCAGCAGTAGGTGTCAAGGGTGCTGATGAAAGGCTAATCTCTCATAATTATGCCAACCCCTCTCCCCTCCCAGCCAAAGAGCACTGCATCTAAGTGTGGAATCTAGATAGCAGTCTGGTTTCCTTTATTTTTTTATTTTAAAGGCATATTCTGTTTGTTTGTTTGGGGGGGTAGTAACTAGGTTTTTATTTCTTTCTTTATTTTTAATGTAGGTACTGGGGACTGAACCAGTACATGCTAAGCTCGTGCATGCTAAGCATGCGCTTTACCCCTGAGACATACATACCCTCCCCTCTGGTTTTCTTTATTTCTATCTCATAAATTTTCTACGTGTTTCCTTCTCCATCAAAGGTAATATCTTAAGCCTAAGTGGAGATCGGGGATAGAGACTTTTAGCAGAGTAGCTGCCTTCAAAGCCCGTTGGCAGGGCAGAGGGCAACCAGGGCATGAGTTTCTAGGATAAAGCCCTTGGTTACATCCCAGAGTTCCAGTTAAATCACAGGTTGCTTTAGCCCAAATAAGGTAACTGGTGGATGTGAGCCAGAGAGAATTTTTTTCCAGGGAAAGGAGACAAAAAGGGGACAG
Source organism: Vicugna pacos (assembly GCF_048564905.1). Taxonomy (NCBI): domain Eukaryota; kingdom Metazoa; phylum Chordata; class Mammalia; order Artiodactyla; family Camelidae; genus Vicugna; species Vicugna pacos. Next base: position 32,405,679 of record NC_133023.1, read on the forward strand.
ATGCCCTTGCCAGATGATCCTGGGGGCAGGGGTGGAAATGGCCTGTTGGGGCTAGTGTAACGTTAAAGAAAGCGCTCCAGACGATGAGTCGAGCAGACCAAGCCTGATAGCGTTGTGAGGACTGTGCTCTAGGCCAAAGGAGAAATACAGGCAGCAGATAGCTAGAATGGACTTGGGGGTAGACTGAGTGCTACCCCCTTAAGCGGGAACAAACAGGGACAGAACTTTTGGTCAAGTGAAGGCATGTAGCCCTGTAAGCTCAGAAATACCCAGGTAACATGGAGGGGCTAGACACAGTTCACAGCTGCACAAGCAAACTACAGCTTCATTCCCAAAAGATTTAAAAGCTTCTAGCAATTCTTTACGATCATGAACTTGAGAATATAAAAATGGCTGGAAAAGGATTCTGGGCATTTTGATAATACAGCTTCTCTAACCAACGTGATACTTTTCAATAAGAAGAAAAAGCCGGGCCAACTGTCTCTCCCCTTAGCCTGTGAGCGATTTTCCCTACAATTACTTTTGCTGAAAGCAATATAACAAACGTTAAAAAGAACACTAGAGTCCAGGATGGCCTGGAATGAATGTTTGAAGGAGACAAGGAATATCATTTGAGTGAATTTATCACATAAAAGACCACATAGGCCACTTAGAATGGTAAGTCAGGGCTCTCAGGCTGAACTGAGAGATGCCCATTCCCTTATGAATAGCTAAATTAAGGCAACTAAATCAGCAATAGGCTTGTAGAAAAATGCACTCAACTTGAATGCTTCAAATTCTGAGAATTCTAAGACATCGGGGGTCATTTTTTGTTTAACCTGGGGCTATCTGAAGTCGTAAAACCCAGCACTAAAAGTCATTACGTATCAACATACACACAAATAATTGTACCACTCTGAGCTCTTCTACTGACTTTTGACGGAGAGGAATAAACATTGCAGCTGGTCTCTAAGCTGAAATTGCCTGAGTCATGAATCTTTATCCTTTGTGACCTGGGAGGTAGGACAAATGCTGAGGAGGGAGGCGGGGAGAGGCTTCCAGTTAAGTCATCATTTATGTCTGGAACACTGAGGCAGTTTTATTGTACCTTACCAGGCACTTGTGGGAGGCAGTGCCTCCTCTGGGAGACCAGGCGCTGAGGCTGTGCCGGAGAAAACGGTTACGGGAGAATGATGGAAGGCATCAGAGCTCTCAGAAATGAAGGGACGGAACACATTTTGGCAAGGGAAAAACGGCTTTCTTTAGCAAGTTCCTCTATAACTGGGTTTTAAAGTTAATTTTCTTTCCAATATCCACTTTCGCTTCTGCTTGAATTCAAAGAAATAAACTCAGTTGTAATGTGTTAATATCAGTCACTCACTCATTCCTTCTTTCTTTTGGTGCCGACTAGGTGCCTGGCATTTTCTCAGCAAGGGAGGCACCGGGGGAGCAAAACAGAAGAAGATAGCTTCATCAAAGGACCAAACAAAATGGAGAGAGAATTGTAAATGAAGATCAGTGCTCTCAGGGAAGACACCACTGATATGCATAAAGTGGGAACTTAACCTAGACTGGGGATCTGGTAGTGGGAAGTCAGAGAAAGCTTCCCCAGGCAGACTCATGGACTAGGCCAAGGGTTGGAGTGGGGGTGAGGTCCAGACAGAAGAAATAGTTTGCTCAAAGGCCTCGTGGCTTATTTTAGGACCTGAAAGAAGACCTGTGTGACAGGAATGGAGGGAAATGAAGGGAAGAGAAACCCAAGATGAGGTTGGGGGCATGGTAAAGATTTTGATCCCCTTGGGGAGCAATTGATGAGTTTTAAACAGGGCTTGGCCACAATTAGATTTGCATAGTGAAAAAAAAAATCCCTTCTATTGCAGTTTGGAGATTATATTGGAATGGGAGTAAGAATGGATGGTGAGAAACTACTCAGGGTTTCATTTAGTAGAGAGTTGATGATGGATTTTATGAAGGTGGTGTGCTGGCTGGTCTCTACCTGCTCTTGCAAGTTTACTCTCCACCTTCTCCATCCTACTTTATGCTCTGGGAAGCTGAACTCTATGAACTACATAAGCAAGATCCCACGTCCTCTGGCTTCTGGTTGAGCTTGGCCAATAGGGAACCCCTAGAGGAGACTGAAAATTTGGAGGACAATGAGGTCAGGGAACTTATTTTCCCAATTCCCTCCTTTCTGGGTTGCCTCTGGCTGGCTGTGCCCCTCAACAGAAGATCATGCTTCTCTCAAATTTACCTTGCGTATTTGACTCTCTCTTTCTGGATAATTGCTCCCTCCTCTGGTCCCTTCAGGCCTCTGGCTGGTATAGCTTTGCTCTTATTTCCAAGGGTTTCTCTGTTTTCTATTCTATGTGGTTTCTCTGCCCTCATCCCTTTGTAAATAATCCCTCCTCTAATGATCCCATTTTGAGTATGTCCTAGGTCTCCTGTCAGTACTCTCATTGACATAGGTGGTGGCAGGCTATGTAGGGAAATGAACAGACTAGACATTTATTTAGGAGGTTAAATGAGCAGGGTTGGTGATGGTAAAAGGCATTACTTATAGACATAAAAATATTACAGCAACAGTACTTTAATTTTTAGCACTAGCGAAATAGATGCTATGGTCTACTAGTTGAAAATTACTTTTGTGTTCATCGTCATTTATGGGAATTGTGATTTTCAAAAGCAGCAAGGTGCCAATACTGAAAGGAAGACAAGCGTTGAACTCTGGATTTTTAGTAACTTCTTGGAGCTATGCTGAAAACACTCATCTCATCTTCAAGTTTTCATTGTCCTAATCATTTCTCACCATTTTTTTTTCAAGAAAAAAAAAACGTTTTCAACATTCCTGTGGGTCTCCTCTGTATCCTTTCCACATCCCTAGTTTGGGAATCTGATGTAAAACACACTTCTCTAGAAATGTTTTAAATGTTACAGGAAATAAAGAGAAATTAATCAAAGACATTATTAATAGTATCTTTGCAATCATAGAAGGGGCATGAGGAAGGAGTGTATTCTGGGTGATTTTCTTTATACTTTATGCATTTACTGAATGTTCTATAATGAACACATAGTTTTCTAATTAAATAAAAATACAAGATAGAAAGGCAAATGTTTCCAGTTCCCAGGTCTTAAAATCCAAATTCCATAGTAACAGTTAACACTAGACTTTGCAGAGATCCAGAAAACAAACCTGCTTCTTAATTTAAAGCAATTGTTTGTAATCAGGACTGACTACATAATTTGTGGAGCCCATTGTAAAATGAAAACATAGATCCCTTGTTTTCTTGGAATTTCTAAGAATTCCAAGACAACAACAACAGCAGAGTGTTAAGTGAAGCGTGGGGCCCCTTCTAAGGGCCCCTGGTTGTCATCATCGTCACCCATAGATACAACGGCCTTTTCGTCACATTAGGCAAAATCTGAGAACTGGAACTAGCTTCTACAGACTTTGGAGAGGAGAAACAGACTTTATGGGTGGTAATAACCGACTTTGCCACTTTTTGGTGTTTTCTTCTTTTCTGTACAATTTTGATGGTAGTTATTAATTTGTGTCTGATACCAAAATTCATTTTTTTAGAAATGAAACTTGCAGTGAGTTACGTGGATCTTTCCCCAAGGCTACATGTTACATATTATGCAATAAACAAGTTGAAGCACAACCTTTGATGATCAGGCTCAACCCCAGGGTGAGGCCTGCAGCATCCCTCACCCTCAGCAGCCTGGAATATTTACTCTACTGACAAACCATTTGAGTCTGGCTGTCGAGTTAGTGGTTAAAATATGGGCCCCCCAAACTACTGAACTTTCTTCCTGACTCTGTGTTTAAATTACCTCGAATAGCTTATTTCATCCTGCCGTGAAAGGGAAATAATTAAATTCTAAGTCCCAACCTAGAGAGGTACCAAATGAAGTCACAGCTTGGAGAGCCTCAGATAAAATATGCTCTGAGAATGCAAATCTTCCCTCACTGCTTCAGCCCCTAGCTCCTATTTAGCTGAGGGGCGACCTCTTTCTAAAAGCCTTTTTTGATACCCTCCCGGGCCTGGTCCCTGCTCTGTGCTTCCATAGCAACCTGGACACACAACTATTGTAGCTTTTCCTACATTGTGAGAAATTACATTTGGGTATGTCCTTCCCACCATGCTATGTGCTGCCTATATCCTCCTTCAAGGAGGGACTTGCTGCCCAGCTACACGAAGGGTGGTCAGCCCCTTCAGGGCCTGCTTCCCCCACTGACAGCCTTCTGGCCACAATCAGTGACTGATCAAGCTGGGAATTTCAGGTCTTAGCCCATTCAGCCAGATTCAGGACAGCTCCCATGGACCATTTTTGCTCCAGAGCTCCCTGCCGGGTTTGGGGAGAATCTGTGGGACTTGCACTGCAGTTCAATTTCTCTCTCTGCCCACTCCTGCTTCTCGAGCATTCCCTTCACAGGTGTTGATCCCTAACAACCATCATGTAGCCCAAACTCTATCTCACTGTTTGCTTTTGGAGAATCCGATCTAAGAGACAGACAGTGCCTCAGTATTTGTGAATCTCAGCACCTTGTCACAGTGCATACTCAGTCTGTGCTGGGTGAACCGAACAGTTTACTATGGCCTTAAAAATACGGTGTTATTCTTGATTTCCTCTCTCCCTTCCACAGAGAACCATATGATGAAAATCGTTGTGAAGCTTTTTAACATTGTTAAACATACCACCAATAAAGAAAAATGTAATAAAGTGGTGCTGAAATATCTTTAAACAAATTATCAGCCAATATAATCTTTATGTGTTATCTGTATAATTTTTTAACATAATAACATCAGTGTTTTAATATAGTATCAGACTCTGCCAGTGTCTTTATAGACTGTTAAAGTGACGCCTTTGTTTAAGCCTTGGGAAAATGTTTATTTGTTGGTAGGAATAAGGGTGATCCCCAAAGTGCTTTTTAATATGAAGAATGCAGCATGGATTCTTAGTTATAGGTTTTCTTTATAACACCTTTTTGTTCGTTTTTGAACAAGATGCTTTAGAAGACAAATCAGGTTGGGGGAACTGAAGGAAGCAATGAAGAGAACAAATAAACAAGCTGCTAGCAATGTCAAGAGGCTGTGAGTGACGTTACGGCTGCTAAATCAGGTCCCACTGCAATTAGATTTGGGAATAAAATTGGAAGAAAAATCAAAAGAAAACAAAACAAGTGCCAAACAACCTCCCCCCTACTACCACCCTCTTAAAGAAACTCCTCCCGCACCAATCCACAAAAAAATTTGCTATCCACTAATCTAACATCATGCCAAGTACAGCAGCTTTGATTTCCAATTAACAGGCACTAAATTAATCTAAATGCAATGGGTTTTGCAGATCTCAAGGGAGAGGGGCATTCAAGTGGATGAGAAGAGGCAAACTGGGGTAAGACAATTTGTGAGACCACAAGAGGACCTGATACAGAAGTTGTCTTTTCAGAAAAGCAAGTTTATCAATTTGTAAATTAATATCCATGTTGTCCTCTGAAAATGATGGAAATTTTGGTTAAACTAAATATTATAATTTTCAAATCCTTTGCAACTGTTTATTCAAAACAATGTTGCCGTCAAAACTATAGAGGCAGGAAAAAGATCAGTGGTCGGGAGAGGATGGAAGGAAAGAATAAGGATTGCTCAGCCAATAGATGAGAGTAATTGGTCTATAAATACTCCAGCTCCCTGGCCCCTTGGGTGGACTAACTCTGAGGTTGTATGTGCTCCACTGGCTCCCAGAGTTCTTCAGTGGACCTAGGTTCAAGTCACAGAAACAACTTCATTATTCCAATTTTATATATGTTTCAAATTAGATTCAGGGGCATGCCCAAGTGATACTTAATCCTAACCTTTCTCTTCAGACTCCTATCTCATGCTATTCCAGAGGTGAGGGGATCTCCAATGTTTCCTGCAATTTTAACAATCTAAAATTCTTACAGCCAGGCGACTGAGTTCTGATTCATCAAGGTTCTTCTTACTTGGACTCTATTTTATCATCTTTCTGAATGTGTACTAGTATGTCCATCAGTATAAATAATATAATTACGTCAAAATTTCCTGGAATTTGGATTCCTAGAAATCAAGAACTTTTTACTTCACTTGCTTAAAAAATAGCATAAGTATGAATAGTTGAATGCATTTATGTCTCCAAACAACCCTATGAAGTAGATCACGTTACTTTCAGATGATGAAAATGGAGGCACGAAGAGGTTTCGCATCTTAACCAAGTTCCCATGGTGTGTTACATTGCATTATTTGCTTACAATTTTTCCTTCTTGCCTTGTCCCCTCTCCATGGAAGGCATATACTTCCCTGTTCCAGTGACATAATGACATAAACTTTGGCCAATGAAATGTTAGTCTGCATGACACAAGTAGAGGTTTTACATGTGCCTGCATGGTTTTACTGTCTTTCTTCCACTTCTGCCATCCACTGTGAGGGAACCTACCCCGAGAATCTTCTCCAGAATGAGGAGATGTGTGAAGTACACTTGAACCCAACCTACAGCCTGGAACCAAGCCCAGCCGACTCCAGCTGAACCCAACAGAGCCATAGTCAATCTACTGGCTTCTAAGGGAGAAAACTAAGGGAGATTTGATGGTTATTTATTACACAGCTTTATGTCAGCAAAATCATGACTAATACACACATCTAAAATGAGGAACAACCAGAATTCAAACTGCATAACCTACATTTGATTTGGACCATTTCAAATCAATTTGAACCTCTGCTCTAAAAACACTCAGTTCGTAAGTGTTTGACCTGGAATGCAGGCTACCTGTGCTCCAAGTATTCCACCTTGAAAGCATGTCTAGGATGTAAAGAGGATGATACTGCTACTATAAAGAGCAACTCAAGGCAGACAGCCTTACACTTATTTAGACTTGCTCTAACTCCACTAAAAATAACTCATGGATTTTGCTCTTGGGGGCCACAGAGCCCAATTCAATATATTTTCTAAACTGACTCAGACAAAGAGATGTGTAGTCAATATCTTTCCTTAGATTTACTAATGGCTTTATTTTTCTTTTGTAATGGAACCATAAACTTGGGCAAGATATCCTGTTTTTATGATGCTGCACAGAGGACACATGAAGCCTTGTAATGGTTCTTTCAAGCTATTTTTTTTCCTCCACTAGCACCTGAAACAAAGCTATGAATTGTGTTCGAGTCCACGTGGCAACCATAAAGGCTGGTGCTGCCTCTGCCCACTAGTCTGACACGGCTCATCTGCGTGGGGCCAAGTCGGATGATGCCTTTACTCCCAGGTGGCATCCCTGCCAATGCTTACATGCCTGGCTCAACATTCTCTGAGTCTTAGGTAATCAGGAATGTAAATCTATTCATTCCCTCAGTAAATATTTATTGAGCAGTTGCAGGATGAGGCACTGTGCTAGACAGACACTGAAATGCAATTTGCTATTTCTTCTACACCATAAACAGGTGACAAAGGAGAATGCAAAATTGAGATGTGAGCAGAGTGAGCCTATAAAGTTTTCCTGCCTTTTCCTTTCCTTTGAGTGAGTCTTGGTGTTGTTTCCCTGACCTCCAGCTTTTCCCAGCCCTGTCCGACCTCTGGCCACACCCCTTCACTTCCACCCCACACACTTGTGCTCTTTTCACCCGCAGGGGTTCTTTTACATCCCTCCTTGAGAAATACCATTTCCTCCTTTACTTGTGAATCAAACCACCTTGACTCCAGTTCAGGAATCTGACCCTTAGGGACAGCTGCTATTTCTGGCATGTGTAGATAGGGCATCCCTATTGGTGGGGATGAAGCTACAGTAGACAATGTTTCAGAGTGTAGAGGTGTAGAACATGGTGTGACTTTGGTATGCTCCAGCTGCCTTAACCTCTTTGAGCCTCAATCCCCTCACTTGTAAAGCTGATACACACACATGTACACGCATAAAACAACCTGAATGTCCCCCAACAAAAGTCTGGTTAAAAAAATATGGGATATACATATTTGGGGTTCTGTGTAGCCATTTTTGAAATGAGGTAGATTTATATGAATTCACATGGCGTGATGACTGTATTATTATTAAGAGTAAAAAGATAACCTTTAATGAAAAGGAATATGAAAATGAGTATATATATATGCATGACTGGGACATTATGCTGTGCACCAGAAATTGACACACTGTAACTGACTATACTTCAATTAAATAAAAAGAATAAAAAGAAAGTCAAATATGCAAAGCCCATTTATAATACAAAACATTTATATTATTAGGGCTTACTATAGTCCAGACTTGTGCTAAGTACTCCTCATGTGTGGTCATAATTAATTTTCATAATAATTCTACAAGTTAGAATTATCCCACCCGCCCCCATACACACATTACAGGTGAGGAAACAGGAGATGATAAGTAACTTCTAAGACTAGTAAGTGCTGGGAAGTGGATTGGAACTCCAGACCTGTCTACTTTCCTTGAAGGGCAATTCTGCTGTAGAGACAATGGAGTGGAAGAGTGTAAAGCACTGTTCCTAGTCTTCTTCCTACTTACAGACTGTTAGTCCCTCCAGAACAGTGGTTTCTTATTGTGTAGAATTTGTACTACCGGAAATAGGAGAGAGGGTTTCAGGGACAGCTTTGGCAAGCCTCATGCCCACCATTCAGCAACTTTAAGCTACAGAGTTGGGAACATTATTTCCTGCTGAATATTTTTAATCCTCTGATTACATCACCACCAAAGTTTCAATTCAGGGCTGGTCTTTAACATGCTTTAACACTTGCTGATCTCCTTTTTTTTTTTTTAATAGAAAGCCAAACTTAAGCTCTGAGCAGGCAAGGGTTATCTAGTTAGACTTTAGTAAAATTGTGCTATTTTCATTGTATTTATCTCTATAGTTATCATCTCCTTAAGGCAAGGGATACAGGGTATTTATTTATTGTAATGATAAAGTTTTTTCTCTCTTAGGGAAATGTACTCGAGACTTTTCTTCATTTTCGTGTGTTAATTTAAAGAAAAATATTAACTAGTAGGATAAATGGTACACAAATACAAGGGTCAGTACTTCCATGACTAAAATATTAAATACTTCACTGTGCTAAATAATAAAGCAAATAGTCCAAATAGCCATGAAACTGAAATTACCTGTCTGCATACACCAACCATTTGTAAACCAATTGATGCCAATAAAATAACACAAATAATATTTCTTTTTATATAAATAGAATGTGGACAATAAAATGTAACTTTATTTAGTTTATACTGCTACTCAGTGTGGAACTCTAAGAAGCATGTAGTTAAGAATGTAACAACTGATGATTATATATCACTTAATACAAGCCAGGCGCTAATCTAAGTATTTTACAGATATTAAGTGGCAGTAACACTGGAAGATGAGTGCAATTATCTCCATTCTACCAAATGAGGAAACTGAGATACAGAGAAGTTAAATAACATATCCAAGGTCGCATAGATTGTAAGTCGGACTCCAGAGTTTATGCTCTTAATCATTATGCTATACTAGCTCTTGATCATAAAATTATCCTAAATATTTATGCAAATTCTTATCCTTCCTTCTAACTGCTCAGTGGGACTCCAGAAACTGAATCCCAACCTTCAGCTGACATGCCAATCATTATTTCGCCACCCATATTCTCTTCTGAGAAAACCTGCCTCACCTTCCACCATAGAAGTGTCATGGCATCCCTATCCTAGTCACAGGTTTTTGGACCAGGGTTTGCCCCTGACTTTCCCCCGGGAATTCAGAATTAGAACCTACCAAACTTAATTCAGAAATTAGGACACTCATGAGGCTGAATCTTGGAAATAAAATCAAGCAGAGACAGGGCAGGAGTCAGTGCCCTGGTGAGCCAACACCACACGTGAGCTGAAGTTCTGGAGGTGTGGAAAAGCCACAAGAGTTAGGACCAAGCAACCCTGTCAAGAGAAGAAATTGTGCTGTGAGCGGACAAGACCCCTTACGGTGGCTGACATCCCAGTTCCCAGTCCTGTGTGGCCTGGCTATAATCCAGTTCTTATCTTCAAGAGCCCATGAGTCCTGCTTCACTTCAAGCTAGTGTGATTGGATGTCTATCTCTTGCTCTCAAACATGACTAAACAGGAGAGAAGTTGCCTACAATCGATCTTGAGAGAAAATGTGGCGTCATGGTAGAATCAGTGGTAATAAGGTGTCCCCAGTTCCAGGATGGGAAAATGGTGGTCCAGGTAGTGGTGGCAAAGCAACCACTTAAGTTAGAGGCAGCTGTCTTAAGGGTCTCTGAATGAGCACCCACCCAGGAGGAGTATTTGCAGGACTTGGTAGCCAAACATAAGAATAACTGAGTGAGTTGGTTACTACATCTGCTGGCTTAAGTAAAGAATATCAAGAAAGAGACAAATTCCTTCCAGAATGCCCAGCTGAAGGAAGATAAGGAAAAGCAAGGCACTTAAATAATTTTCATGGGCTGCTCTTCCTGTCTGTAATAGTTTATCCCACAGCAATACTGGAAACTCCCTAAGGTTTAAAACGGCTTCAGTAGGAAACTACATCAGACTCTACTGAGTGATGCTTTGGAAAATTGTTAGTAGGCCTGACAGTCATAAATAAATCATCTTGCAGAGATTATTTAAATTATACATCATTGGTAATGATTATTCAGGTGTAATGAGTTTAATTGATTACAAGAGTGGTTTTTTTCTCAGATGATGTAATAACTGCCAGTGTTTGTTGTTTGAAGTGCACACTAGTGGGAATGATTTAAAATTTGAAAGCATTTGATTTGCATTAGTTGTGAGAGATATTTTAAAATATGTAAACAGGATTGGTGCTCTCCCCTAGCCTGGATCACTTTATCTGTCACTGAAAGATAAGGCTTTGGTTAATGCTCAAAAGCTCCTGTTTTGAGGCCGTTATCTCAAGCAAATCCATAAAGGCCAGTTAGTTATTGGTTCTTGTCTTCCCCCATCCAAAGAGGGGAAGAAGAAAGAAAAGAAAAGAAATCTGGCCACCGACAACTCCTCAGCCAACTGAGGTGAGGCTGACATCCCCCAGATGCAGTGAACTAAGTCTGCCTTCCATGTTCCTACCTCCCCAACCCACCATGGACCAACTTAGAGACCCAGGGACAGTCTAAATAACCTTTAAGTGAGTATGTGTGGTAATCAAGGAGCACCCTTCAAGAAAGAATTTGCCATTCAGTGCCCAAGTGTTCAATCAGCTGACGGCCTTCAGCTATAATGCCTTTAGGGTCCACTTCAGCTTTGGAGTTGAGGTCAAGCTCTTCCCAAGTAGCGCCAGCTGATGTGACCTTCAGCACAGCAGAAGTCCAGGGACTAGCCATTTCTGCTCAGTGTGGGACTCGTCTAATGGCCACCTTTGCTACAGAGCAAAGACTTTGCTTCTCAATCTGCAGGCTTTCCCTGCCCAATCCTATTTCAGCCCCCTTTTGTCTTTCATAAGTTTTACCCCCCCAAAAAACTATTTTACTCCTAACTCCATTTCCATGTTGGCTTTGAAGAGGACCTAATGGAAAATACGATTTCATTTCTGGCTGTTGCCACCCCTGAACCCAGACCAACGCTATTTTCATGAGGAGTTGTTAGATAGAAAAGGAGATTTAAAAAAAAGGTTCATAAAGACTTCTGCTACTGATTTTAAGCCATAAGCGACCCAATCTGCTGGAGGTCTGAGTTTACTGGGACCCAAATGAGGAGACAGTTGCGAGCTTGGCTGGATGTAGTCGTGAGCTATGAGCCGAGCCTAACAGCACTATCTAGCTTCTAGGCTGTGCTGGGGTTCCTTTGGTTAAAATTAATGCTCTAATTGGAAAAGACTCAAATCTTGGTCATAGGAATGGGAATGTTATGGAAGAGCCAAAGGAATTGAAAAACTCTGAACCCTAGGACTTCTCTAAAAGCCCGAGTCCTCCAAGCTAGACAAATGTGATGATCCCTCCAAACACAAGCCCAAACCTGAGATGTATCTGGGCTGGTTACAAGCAAAGACCACTGAAGTCCCTCCTGTGTGTCAAGTCACAAGCTAGGCAGAGAAAATACAGCAAGGGAGAAAAAAAAAAAACCCTGCCCTCGGGGAGTATGCAATCTGGGGAAGCGGAGGAGTGACAGATAATAAAAAGGTGAATTATATTATATGTTAAATGGTTATAAACACTGTGGAAGAAAATTAAGCAGAAAAGGGGGCTAGACTGTAGGAACAGGGCTACAATTTTAAATAGGGTGTCAGGGAAGGCCTCACTGATAAGGTGTCATTTGAGTGGGAGGTAAGGAAGTAAGCAACGCATGTGTGAAAAGGAAAAGCATTCCAGGCAGAAAGAATGGAATTTGCAAAGACCCTGAGATGGAAACATGCTTAGCATATTTGGCAAACATCCAGAGGCCAGTGTGGCTTCAGAAAAGTGTCAAAGGAGGAGAGTGGTAGGACATGAGGGCAGAGAAGTAGCTAAAGTCAGGTCATGTAGGGCCTTCAACTTTGACAGGAGTGAGGAGCCATTGGAGGATTTTCATTAGAGAAGTGACACGAGCTGGCTTATTTTAATAGTTTCACAATGACTTCTATATAGATGATAGACCACAGAGGAGCCTGAGTGGAAGCAGGGAGGCCAGAGAGACTACTGCAACAATCCAGCAGAGAAATGATTTAAAAAAAAAAAAGATAACGGCTTGGAACAAAGGGGTAGCAGTGGAAGTGAAAAGCAGTGGTTGGATTCTGGATATATTTTGATGTAGAAACAATAGGATTTGCTGATTGATTGCGTGTGTGGGGTATTAAAGGGAAGAATTAAGGATGACTCCAGGGTTTTGGCCAGAGTAACTGGAGGGATAATGTTATCATTCCCTGAGGTGAAGGACACTGTAGGAGGAGCAGGTTTAGAAGGAAGACTGGAAACCCCGTTTGGGACATGTTAAGTGTAAGATGTCAATTACACACCCAAGTGGACATGTTGAGGAGGCAGCTGTATCATCAGAAGATTCGCAGGATCTGTTCTTGACTTAAACCAACCCAGCAGTCTAGCTAAGTAAGTGCTAATTCCAAGAATGCCAACCCTTGCCAGAAGGAAATCATTTTGCTGACACACCCTCCTAAGAAAACCCTCCTCAGTTTTCTTCCTCCAATGTTTCATAGATCACTGAGTAGTAACGGCATCTATCCTGAAACCCTAGACGTCACCAGCCTCTCCCTAAATGCACCCCCCATCACACACATATCAAATTGATCACCAAGTCCTATTTATTTTCCCTCCTCTATATGTTTTAAGACCATCTACTTTTTCCATCATCACTGCTATCCCTCTAGTACAACTACTGCCCTTGTTCACCTGGACCTCTGCAGTAGCCTCCTTATCTGGTCACCTGTGTTCTCTTACCTCCCTTCCATCCATTCTTGATTCCACAGAGAGAGGGGAAGTTGACATATAAGTTTGCACAGGAGTGCCCAGGATTCCACACACCATACTTCCACGCATTGACCCTTGGGCTCAAAATCCACGGGGTAGGAGGGTTAGAAACTTGCAGATAGTTGTGTAGGAATCCAATAATATCAGGAGTGCTGTTGGATAGTGGCAAATAATGATAATTAGCTCACTTTGAATTGGGTAATGACAAATCATGGTCATTGAATTTAGATAAAATATTAATAAATTAGAACAAGCATACTGGAAAGGGATAGAATAGGTTATCTGTTTTAGCTAGACAGTTCCCTTGATATAAAGCTGAGTTTGATCACAGCAAATAATGTTATATTTCTTTGTACATCTGTGTTATGGTATGTGATGTCAACTTGGCTCAATGGGCCATTATCTTTCCATATGTACAGACTCTTCCCTCTGCCTGAATGCTCTCTCCCCACCCCAAACAGATTACTATTTATCTCTCCAATCTCAGCCTAAATGGTCCTTCCTCAAAGAAACCTTTCCTGACCCCAGATTAGATCAGTTCCCCCTTATACCTGCTCTTAACACCTTCTGCATGTCCTTAACTGCACTTATCATAAGAGCAATCACTCATTTAAATCACTTTTTCAGGTCTATCACCTCTAGACTAGAGCCCGGACTCTACCAGTCTTGTTCATGGCTGTATCCCAAGCACACAGTGCAGGGTCTAGGATATAGTACGTGCTCAATAACCACGTATTCAATGAATAAATGGCTATGGATATTTTGCGATAGTAAGCTGGAATTTTTCCTTCCTTTCTCATATCCACTTTCAATCTGATAACTAGCTCTGTGCCTCAGGGGAGGTATGTAGCAGGACAGAAAGTTGGAAGAGGCTACATATCTTTCTGGGTTTTGTTTTCTAAAAGCTTATGTCCTTTGGAGAAGAAGGTTTGTAGTTCTATAGAGAATTTCCTGGAGAAATATATAGGGAAAAGGATTTCCCACAGACAAGAAAAAAATTTTCCTAGACTGGAAGATGTAAGTGTTGATGGGTCCCTAGAGCAAGGAGATCCGAGCCCTGCTTCTCAGCAATGATCTGGGGGACAGAGCCAGACCCAAGAGAGAAGTGGGTGCCACTTGGTCACGGCCAGCATACGTCCCAGTGTAGACCAATCACAGAGGGCCGAATGGACACACACACACACACACACAGCACCTTGACCCTGGGTAAGATCCCAGACATGGATGTCAGCCTTTAGGAAAGGGAAACCCCAAAATGACTGAAGTGACATTTTTAGAAAAAATGTAAAGGTCATTTCTTGCACCTGTGGGTTTGTGGAATGCAATTTATTAATGCCACGCCTTTGCTTTATTAAGATGTATTTTCTACACAGTTCAGCTTTCATGTCATATGCAGTTGATTCTAATCTAATAATTTAAAACTGGACCCCCATGTATTTGTTGACAAAACTTTATACTTTATAATCACACATGTTCCTTGTCATAACCCTGTGAGATAGAAAGACTATGTATTACCGCAACTGCCATCCCATTTTATAGGTGAAAAAACTAATTCAGAGAGGTCAGATGAATGAACAGAAGTCACAAAGCAATGTTAACAGCCGAGTTAATCTTCTGTCCCATACTTGCATAACATTCTTTATGTAATACCATGCTACCTCTACTAATCAAAATGTTGATTTATAAGAACATTCCATTTCCTGATCACATTAAACAACTACAAGTTTTCTGTATTCTGGATCAATTTTTCCCAACAAAGTTAATTTGCATTTTTCCAAATTGAGTTATAATTTTCAAATATCCTTTATAGAACCGATGCCATATTATTTGTTAATTGTTGCCTAATTGTTAAATTTTCTTGTCTGTTGGTACAACTAAACTTTTTTCTCTTTTGGATGAGACACATTTTGCTAAAATTACCTGCTGTTGTTTGTGATTCCGGTGGTGATGCTGCCAGCTGGAGAAAAGGGGAGGCAGCTTGAGTGAAATTCTCATGTTTGGTATCTTCAAAGTGGAGCCTGCAATTACTTCCCTCCGTTTTAAATTTTATAACACAGTGGGGCTACTCAGATTGTACACTGTGGTCCTGAGGTTTTTTGATGTTTCCCCAAATTCTGAGACTTGTTTATAATCATGACTGTAGAGAAACTCTCGTACCTTAGCAGATTTACTTGGTTACAAAGGAAGCTCACTTCCATAAAATACTCATGTAATAGAACATTTTTTCTTTG
The DNA here is from genome assembly GCF_048564905.1 of Vicugna pacos. Classification (NCBI taxonomy): domain Eukaryota; kingdom Metazoa; phylum Chordata; class Mammalia; order Artiodactyla; family Camelidae; genus Vicugna; species Vicugna pacos. The sequence continues at coordinate 32,421,260 of NC_133023.1, forward strand.
GTATTCGGCTATGTTAATGCCATCGAGACGATGAGCCCATGTTAGTCCTTCACCTTAAAGTTGTATGTTGTTTTTATAACAGCATTCCAAAAGCATTTGTCAAAAATAAAAATAGACCACTTCATTTCTTTCTAACATCTTCTCATGGAGGGACAAAAGGGGGACCAAAGTACTAAACAGAAATGATTTTGTAAATACCAACACTGTAGTGACTACTTGAACACTACGAAAAAGCCAGTATGATACAGGACCTGTTTTGTCTATTCTCCATTTTGATCCCCAAAGCAAGCATGTGGTTTACAATGAAAACCAGCTTTGCTGAGAGTATGCCTACGAAAGACAGAGCGTGATGGTGCGGAGCAGGGAATTCTGGGCCAGGAGGGCAGCCACGAGGTCAGTCGGCCCAGTTCTGTTGCTGACTCGTCAGCAAATCGTTAACCTCTTGATGTGTAAGAGCCTTATTTGTGAAATGAAGATCCCTCCACCTGTTCTTAATCAAGTGTTAATGGCTGTCAGGAGGATTCATTGCACAATCCCTCGAGTTCCAAAGGGGAAAATGAGGTGCGGGGGCAGCCACCAACATCTCTTAACTAGATGCTGATAGACCGCTATTGGAGCAGGCTGCCTGTGCGCTGACACTTTCATTTCCTTATAGGAAAGTTAAGCTATCAAAAATGAATTTTTAAACAACCAATACCTTTAGAATAAAAATAATAAACAGAAGCACCTTTTATCACTATATTCGAAGGTTTTAATCAATTAATCCATCAAGTTAACAACCAAGAGTAGAAGCACCATCTAGAAATCTGCTCCCTGCTGCTGAACACTGTATGGAAGATAGACATTATCCATGGACACGTGGACACCAAATTCTTTTTTAAGTCATACAAATAGCTCAGTGCCTAAGATCCCATGTTACCATGGGAATCAGATTGCAAAATTGTAAATATAAAATTTCAAACAAATATTATGTTCTAAACATCATCAACTTTTAAAATTAGATGAGCTATATCTGATCATTATATTGTTCTTATTAAATATATTTTTAATGAATAATAATTGCTTTAATTTTCAGGGATGAAAAAACGCTAGAGTAAGGCAATAATGTAAAAAGTTCAGAAGTCTTAGCCAGCATACTTAAAACATTTATAGGATCTATCAGTTTTCTCTCTCAGATAATTGTTACCATATAATAGCTGGTCTTAAACCCCTCATAAACTTTCAGAATTAAGCTTCTACATGCTCTCTTGATTCATAATTTTGTTCTCATGGATACCACTGATATTAGTTGAAGTCTAGTCACCTAGATGATTTCTCTTTAGGAAACTCACTGGCAGCTGCTCATCTGACTTGGAATGAACAATTATCTTTATAAGAGATTGAAAATGCACTAAACACATGCAAAGAGAGTGGGTGGTTAAGAACAATAACTAAATCAGAGCACAGAATCCCCAGCCTAATCTTCGACTGAGAGGATAGTCCTGCCATTTCTGAGTAATAGAATGAAACTTAGCCAAAACTCACATCAGTGCTTTTAAGGTCAAATGTTGTTATTCAAAACATAATACAGTTAAGTTACTCATGAATGAATCAAAAATTGTTTCAAGAAAAGGGAAAAAGAAAGGTTTTTCTCAGAAGCAAGCAATCCATTTAGCGAATGTGAGGCCCTAAAAACGTGAAAGGAATATTAAGGTGCCATGTACATGCTTCTGCTTGGGGCAGTTGGCTCCTAGAAGAAAGATAAGCCTTGGCTCAACTAGAACACAAGTTAAATGATGCTAGCTAGTGCTGTGTTGAAAGAGAGCAAATACTAGCTTTTGTTTTCCATGGCTTCTAAACAATTTCATCACTGGTTTATCTCACTAGACATAGGATTCATACAGTGTATTAGTTTTCTATTGCTGCATAACAAGTTACCCTAAACTTAATGGCTTATAACAACATGCATTGGTTATCTCATAATTCTGTAGGTTAGAGTCTGGGCATAATGTGCCTGGATTTTCTGCCGAGAGTCTCACTGAGCTGACATCAATGTGTCAGGACTATGGTTCTCATCAGGGGCTTGAAGTGCTCTTCCAGGCTCACTGGTTGTTGGCAAAATTCAGTTCTTTAGGGTTGTAGGACTTAGAGCCCCATTTTTCCTGCTTTGCTGTTGGCTGGGGACTGCTCTCAGCTTTTGGAGGCTGCCTCTAGTTCTTGGCCAGGTGGCTGCCATAGGCAGTTCACATGGATGTGTGCTCTGTTCTAAGCCAGCCAGGGAGTGTCATTGTCTTTCTCCTCTGTGACTTGCTAGAGAATTCTTTAATGGCTCACTGGACTAGATCAGCTCCAGTGAGTTGACTTAAAGTCAATTGTGCCATGTAACATAAAATAATCACAGGCATGATATCCTCTCATATTTGTAAATCTCTCCCACATTCAAAGGCAAGAGATTATATAGGGGTGTGAGTCACTGGGGGTCATCTTAGAATTATGTCTACCACATACAGTTAACAAAACATTTCCACATAGTTTATAATTTTATACTCTCAGAAACATTATGCCCCCTTTTTTTAAAAATAAGGAAACCAAAATGAGAGTAGGACAAAGTAAGGAGGGAACCAGGACAATACTGGGTGCTTTTTATCCAGTGCCTCTTTTCATTTTCACAAAGCATTTGAGATGGTAGCCTTATCCCACTTTTTACATGAGAAACACTAGGCTCAGAGTAGATGAGTAATTTGCCCAATGTCACAAGGCACGTAAGAAGTGTAGCTAAGACTTACATCCAAGTCTTTTGATTCCAGTTTCCTTTTTCTTTTTCTTTTTAGGTTATTCCGAATAAGAACAAAATACTTTATGAGATGTATCCTTGACAAAAGGAAGACTAGAATTACTGATGTTAAAGGGTCCCCGGGTATGGCAGGTGAGTAGAATGCAGACAAACATGCCGGTGTGATTCAAATACAGTGGTGGTGCTCAGAAAAGAATATAAGACCAGCACATTGGACTAACTTTGTGGAGGACAATTTGGTCACTCCAATCAAAATTATAAAAGCATAGGACCTTTAATTTAGCAATTCCACTCCTAAGACTATATCCTACCAATCTATTTGCTCATGGGAAAAATGAAACGTGTACCAAATTATGTTCTCCTGCACAGTTTGTAATAGGAAAGAATGGAAACATCCCAATGTTCCATCCGTAAGGGGCTGGTTCTATAAACCATACACATCTGTGCAAGGAAATGCTATGCAGCCATTAAAAAAAAAAAGAATGAGGAGGCTCTTTATGCATGAAGATGGGGATTATTTCACTATTTTGTGAAGTGAAAAAAAGCAAGATGCAGAACTGTGCATGTGTTGCCACCATTTTTGTAAAGGGGGGAAGGAAATACAGATATCTTTGTGTGTATATATATATAAAATGATTGTAGTGTATGCATGACTGTCTCTGGAAATATACACACACATGAAAACTAGATAAGAATTGAACAGAAATTTTCACTGTATAGACTCGAGCCTATTTGACTTTTGAACCATATGAATATGAATATATGTTACACAAGTAGGTGGCCTAATAGTTATGATAAAAGGATCCAAAGGGAAGGCAAAGAAGAGGCTCAAGAGACATGGAAAATATCTGCAAGTAGAAATCTGTTTATTTGGCAAAGGACGTGAAGTTATTTCTGAACTTTTTGTTCGAGGAGTCAGCATTTAAATTTATGTCACGGCTTATTAAGTTTAAAAATAATAGCAAGGAAAAAGTAATAGTGAGTAGAAGTCACTAAGAGAAGTATGAGGCACAGAACATTTACAATTTAAATACATAAACAATGAAGCAGTGTAAAAAGTCTGATGGAGCCAGGAGGGAAAATACGAGAAAATCACTTAAATGAAAGAAGTTACTACTTTTGGTTCATGCCAAGCAGGTAGAGAAGTTTCAGTTTACTATCCTGAAACTTATCATTCTCCATAAAACTGATACCTTTATACTTTTAACTAGAACATAGTAAATATCCGTCCTCTGTTTTCTGAAAGCAGCTACAATTCTTGGGAGCTGGATCAGATGTGGGGGCCATCACTGACTTGGCGGCAGAATGAGATGGAGAAAGAATTTAGGTATCAGTCATCATGCCTGACATGGGGTCTGCCTACTGCCAAGAAAAGAAGTTTATCCTCAGACCTTCAGAAAAGGTTTTCAAAGCTTGGAGCTTCTGGACAGCATCTGCATTAAAGGCTTCCGGGGATTTAGACACAGAAACTTCTCCAGATAGCAGTCTCTTTGAGCCCCTGTCCTCTGAGACTGCCTAGTGGTATTTAGTGTTGGGGTTGGGGGAAAGTAGATGAGGGAGAATTTGTAAACACAGACAAAGGAGCAGACCCAGAGGGTCAGATGGGATATTTCCTTTTCTCCTGTTTGCTCTGTCCTTAAAGGCATCACTGCTTCCTTTCAGAGCCAAGAAACTGAGATTTAACTACAGTTGGATGATGCTTTGTGTGCCTAGGCTGGCACCAGAGAGTGTCTACCAAGTGAAGTTACTTGTTCTGTTGTGCCTCTGCTGTCTTCGTAACCCTGTGTTTCCATTTTGCAATGGAACTGATCACCCAGTAGACCCTCATGGACCAGCAGTAGTTTTAAACCTTATTGGGAGGACACTCTGCTCCAAAGTACATTCCTACGGCATTTTCCTGAAAAGTTCTCTCTTTTTAATTTATTTTTCATTTGCAAATAAAAATTCCTCTGTAGGTGCTATGACAGCAATGGTTCAGGTCTCTGTTCGCCCCTGAAATTGTATACATCCTTTCCATCCACACTGTTTCTAAAGAACTCAACTTTTGAAATGTGCCCTTTACTTTTGTCCCTTCCTCTCCCTTGTAGCCCTCAGGGGTAGAAATTTAAGTAATTAAAATCCGAGAGAAAAACTCTAATTTGCATTCCAGCTTTAAGATGAAATTATTGTTTTTGCTGCGGAAAGTGGCCCTGCACTACATCTAAAAGTCATGACATATACTGGGACCTGCAAAGCTTTGTTGAAACAAATCAACTCAATGTATTGTAGCCTCACAGTTCACAGGACGGTAGCAGCTCTATGGAATTCCATGTTTAATCAATCCACTGGGAACAAAGAAATCCTTTCAGTTTGGTCACTAACTGCTTATTTGATGGGCTTAAGTTTGGAGAATCCAAATGAACCTAAAATATTTGCACTCCTGTTCCTTGGGCAAAATTAGGCAAAAGGAAAGAGACTATTAAGTCTTTTAAACACAGCAGTCAGGTAAGGCCACAGACGGCTGTAAAGATTTAAAATTGGAGGCCACATGTGCCGATTGTTGCATATTTTAAAATCCCAGGGGACAAAGGGTACGTGCAGCTGTCACATCTAGGATGCTAGAGGGTAAAAAACCCACAACATTCAAATAAGAACAACAACCTCCACGCTTCAGAGGAAGGGGATTTGGAGCTATGGAAGAATAAATAGCATTGTGAGTATTTTTTAAAAGTTTCCTTTAATTGTTGGAGACTAAACTTGCCACTGCTTGTTATGAGCTCTCTGAATTTGAGAGAGATTTTGCAAGTAAACTCTTAGTAGAGTAGTAAGCTCTACTCAATTCTGTTGACTCCTGTTTCTTGGATTGGAATTTGCCCAGATTATGAAAGCTACATATTAGAAGTAAGAATTACTGGAGAATTCACTGAAGTAAAATGTAGGTCAGGTGGAGGCCTTGATTTGGTCTCCCCCAGAAGCAGACCTGAGACAAGGACTGCAGTGGTAGGCAGTTTATTTGGAAGGTGAGTGAAACAGCCAGTAGCAGGGTGAAAAAGTGAGGCAGGGAATTCAAATATATCACACAAACAGTATTGCTCTTCATCCAATCTCTTTCATTTTACAGAAGGCAGAATTGAACCGCAAGAAGAGACCTAAGTTGCACAAGTTCATCTAACTCTTTGTAGCAGAGCCAAGACTACTGTCTACTAATTCCAGGTGTATTCATTTACATTTGACCAGATTTCTTTGAGCATTACCCTTTTTGGGAAAAAACAAAAGGCAAAAAAGAAAATAAGTTTATAGCAAAGATGTAATAAAAATTTAAAAACTACCTTCCAGTGTATGTCCTTGGGTCAGTGAATTTTTAACCCAATTTTTCTCTATCCTGAATCTATAGTGCTACTTAGAATAATAACCTTAGGATAAAGGAAAACCCTGAATTGTCTAAGAGAGCCCTATTGCTATTCTTATAAAAGCAAGAAAGTTAACTAATATATTTTAAAAGGATGTTAAGAAGTAAGGTTGAAACAAAATGTTCTAGTTTTCTCCAAATGACATGTACGCTAATATGCATTCCGTAGTTGTTCTAATTTATTATGTTTTAATAGATTTGTAAAATGTGAGAGTGTTTTGGTGTTGAGAAATTTTGTGTTAGAAAATGTGAGTTACTAACTGGAGTGAGATCATGAGAGGTAGCTGGATTTAGTAGACAGTGTAAGTGTTGGGATCAGAGAATTAGGTTTCAAGTTCCAGCTCTGCCACTTAACAGCTGTGTGGTTTGGGGCAGGTTACTTAACTTCTCTGTACCCTGCTGAATCATGTCAAGGATTGTGAGAGAACATAAGCTCCTTTCAGGCCGGAACTTTGTTTTGTTCACTGCTGTGTCCCCAGTGCCTGGAACAATGATTGGCAGAATAAGCATTAGCATTCTAAGCATTACAACCTATCAGGTGTCCAGTACAACATCCAGCACAAAGTAGGTATCAATACAAGGTAGCCACTTTTATTACCATGAAGAGAATAATGTTTAAAGTATATGATCTCTGTTTCTAGCCAAGGAGGGGGCCCAGGGCTCAAACACAGGGCAGACTGTCAGCAATTGAGGAAAGATCAGCATGGGGTCAAAGGCATTCAAAACACTACAACCAGGGGCAGAACTGGAGTAGACAACCAAAGAGCTAGCTTGAATGAAATATCCATCCAAAGAAATTAGGCAGAGAATGGAAAATTCCAACATGAAATGCGGCGCCTGGCATTAAAAGGATTTAACAAGTGTTTGTTGAATGGATGAATGAATGAATGAATGAATCAGTGAGTCTTTAACTTGAGACCACAACTGCAACCTGTGACTCTGGGTTCCAGGCAGGTCCTAGAAAAGTTCTTTGAGCTTTGACAATGTGTAACAAAGGAGGGTGGGTTGGCTTTCTAAAAGGCCATTGAAAGAGGAGTGGAAAGACAATTAATAGACTGTGTCAATAGGACATTCTCTGCCAGGGGAGACTGTATATAGCACAGTAAAGAATTACACAACAGTATGATGGGACTTGGGGTGAGACTAAATGGATTGAGCACTAGTCACTGGGGAAAACAGCCTTCTCCTTAGTTAGAGAAACCACTCTGATGTTCTGAGGACAGGATTAACACGGCTACTGAGAATAAAGAGGGAAAAATTAAAGAAGCAACAAGCAGTAATTATTCTATAGAAGCTGCTCAAGAAATAGAGAAGTGATCGATTCATTTCAACAGGAGTACCAACATCACTCAATGGAGGGGAAGAACAGTATCTTCAACAAATGGTACTGGAAAAAAAAAAAGCAGGGGAAGGTATAGCCCAGCAGTAGAGTGCCTGCTTAGCATGCATGAGGTCCTGGGTTCAATCCCCAGTACCTCCATTAAATCAATCAATCAATCAATCAATCTAATTACCCACCTCCACAACAACAACAAAAACAAATGGTACCGAGACAACTGGATATCTGCATGTAAAAGAATGAAGCTGGACCCTACCTTACATTATATACAAAAATTCACTCAAAATGGGTCAAAGACCTAAATGTAATGAGCTAAAACTATAAAACTCTTAGAAGAAAACAAGGGAAGTTCTGTATAACCTTGGATTTGGTAATCATTTCTTAAATATGACACCAAAAGCATCGGTGACAAAAGGGGAAAATAGAGAAGCTAGATTTCATCAAAATTTAAAACTTTATGCATCAAAGGACACTTAATAAAGTGAAAAGGAAGCCTATAAAGTGGAAAAATATTTGAAAATCATGTATCTGATAAGCATTTAACATCCAGAATCTATAAAGAATTATCACAACTCAACAACAAAAAGACAAATAATGCTAGTTTAGAAATGGGCAGATAACTTGAATAGATGTTTCTCCAAAGAAGATATACAAATGGCCAGTAAATGTATGTAAAGGTGCTCAACGTTATTAATCATTAGGGAAATGCAAATTAAAACCACAAGATATCACTTCACACCTATAAGATGGTTAAAAAAAGGAAAATTAGTGTTGGTGATGATGTGGAAAAATTAGAATCCTCATACATTGCTGGTTAAAATGGTGCAGTTGTTGTGTAAGACAGTTTGGCCTTTTCTCAAAAAGTTAAACATAGAATTACCACATGACTCTGCAATTCCAAATGTAGGTAGTTACCCAAAAGAACTGAAATCAAGGGCTCAAACAGATACTTGTATGCCCATGTCCACAGCAGCATTAGTCACAATAGCCCAAAGGTGGAAACAACCCAAGTGTTAATCAACAAATGAATGGAGAAACAAAACATGGTGCTTATGTACAGGAGGACATTATTCAGCCATAAAAAGAAATGAAGTTCTCATATATGCTAAAACACGAATGAACCTTGAAAACATTATGCTAAGTGATATAACACAGACACAAAAGGACAAATATTGTATGACTCCACTTCTATGACATGTCAAGAATAGGTAAATTCTTAGAGATAAAAAGTAAATTAGCAGTTATCTGGGGGATGAGGAAGTGGGGGAGTTATTGCTTAATGGTTACAGAGTTTCTGTTTGAGAAGATGAAAGGATTTTGGAAATGGATAATGGTGATGGTTGTATAACATTGTGAATGTAATTAATGCCACTGAATTTTACATTTAAAATGGCAAATTTTATGTTTATATATATATATATATATATATATATATATATTCACAATTAAAAAAAAAGAGAAGTGATGTTCTCACCTAGGATCAGTATGGGAGACTGAATAATGCTTCCCCTACCCCAGATATCCACACTCTAATCCCTGGTTTTATACCTTTGCATGTCATATTATCTGGCAAAGAGGACTTTGCAGACGGATTAAGGTTACAGATCTTAAAATAAGGAAACTATCATGGATTATCTGGGTGGGCCCAATGTAGTCATAGAGGGCCTTAAAAGTGGAATAAGAAGGCAGAGGAGGCAATCAGAGAGATGCTATGGAAGAAGGGGCAGAAGTTCAAAGTGTGACAGGTTCTTGAACCATCCACCATTGCTGGCTTTAAAGATAGGGGAAGAGAGTTGTGAGCTGAGGAATTCAGAAGACCTCTGGAAGCTAAGAATGCTCTCAGTTGACAACCCACAAGGAAATGGACCACAATCCTACAACCACAAGGAATTGAATTCTTCCAGCAACCTGAATAAACAAAGAAACAATTTCTCCTTCAGAGCTTGCTGAAAAGAACACAGCCCTGCAGACACCTTGATTTTAGCCTGGTAAGACCTGTGTTGGGCTTATAGAACTGTTAAACAACAGATTTGTATCAAAAAATAAACAGAAGCTATTGTGGAGGTTGCTATTACTCTGTGATTGGAAGACAGCCAAGGCCCAGATGAGGGGTTTTGCTTGACTAATCAGAAAACAGAGAGTAAAAATGACCACCAAAAGTGTTGTAGCAGATTGTTTTTTCCAAAGATAATTACAATAGTATCTCCCATCTAGTGCTTCTCTGCAATGAGAACTTGCCACTCCTCTGTCAAGAAGCCTCTCCCCTTGAATCTGGGCTGGCCTTTGTGACTTGCTTGTAACTAATGGGATGTAATAAAAGTCATCCTGCATGATATCCAAGGCTATGTCAAAAGAGACCATGCAGCTTCTGCCTGGCTCCCTTAAAATACCTGCTCTCCATGTGCTACTTCTCAGGACATTGCCTCTTGGAACCCAGGCTCCATGCTGTGAGGAAGCCCAAGTCACAAAGAGGTCATGTTTAGGTGCTCCAGTCCACATTCCCAACTGTGCCCATCCTTGAAGCAGGTGCCAGATGGGTGAGGCTTCAACATAATTCCAACCTACAGTTGTTTAAGTCACCTTCAGCTGAGTCTGAATTGGAATCTATCTGCCCCCAAATTGTAGTACGTAGATAAGCCAACCCTGCCAGGCCCTATCCAAATTCCTGACCCACAGAATCTGTGTGCATTAAATACTTGTTGCTTATACCACTGAGAGTTTGGGATGTTTTGTTACAGAGCAATAGATAACCAGAATAAGTGTGAAAAAAGAAGAAATGGAATTTAATAACACGCACAGGGAGGCAAGGAAGTGAAGAGGCATATAGATCGTTCTATTGGCTCTTGCTTGAGGGCTAGGGGAATGATGGTCCTCATTACTCGTGGAATGCAGATTGCCAGTGATGGAGAAGAATCAAGGGAAGAGATCATCCCCCCTACGGAGCAGCAAAGGAATGAGGGATCCCTTCTGTTTTGATGAGTGGCAAGCGATTGGGCTCCCTATAGCCAGCCACTCTCAGTGCCATGAGGAGCATCACTGTAATTCTCAAAAGTACTGACATTTCAATTTATTACAGCCAGGCTGATCCTGAGTAAGGGTTGACCAGCCCTCAAGAATTACTGTCAGTTGCCTAAGGCAGAGTACAGATCTGCATACTGAACTGCCAATGAAGAATACATTCTGGGGGTGGGTATAGCTTAGTGGTAGAGCGTGTGCTTGGCATGCATGAGGTCCTGGGTTTAATCCCCAGTGCCTCCGTTAAGGGGGGAAAAAAGAATGCATTCCATCATATTGAATTCGTATGAAAAATTGCTAAATAATGAAAACTACCACTGATGCTTGCTGCAGATCTTTTCAAATGACCTAAATTATGATGGTTCAATAAATACAAAACCGAGAAAAATTATGAGGTTAAAGAATTACATCCGGTATCAAGCCATCCTAGGAGGATCCAAGAAAATGTTCTCATGGAAAGCAACCTTATCAGTCTACAAACATCACTGTACCAAGAAAACAAGCAGTGATGCAGATTAAAATCGCAGAGTTTCTAGATGAGCTAGTGATTCATTACAATTGGTACCCATGATCTTGGCTGTAAGAAAAATTAAGGGGAAAAATGGACTATAGGTAACAGTGAGGTTTAACAAAAGATTTCTCAAAAGGAACCTCACAAAAAGCAGTTTTGCTTTAGTTTTTTAGTTTTTTTTTAAATTAGTAAACATCCTAACAGGTGGCCACACCTATATTCTTTAGAATATTCTGGACCCTCACCATTCATTAGAATTGCGTCGTTTAAGAGCACCATAATTGAGATTTTCAGACACATACTACTATACATAAAATAGATAAACAAGTTTCTACAGTATAGCACAGGGAACTACATTCAATATCTTGTAGTAACCTATAATGAAAAAGAACATGAAAATGAATATATGTATGTATATGTATGACTGAAACATTATGCTGTACACCAGAAAATTGATACAACATTTTAAACTGACTCTACTTCAATTAAAAAAAAAAGACCATAAGACCATTGGCCAAAGTGTACTAATTCAACCTGTATTCTTAACTACTCAGCTGTGCTACAGTAAATAAATACATTAAATAATTGACCTCTAAGCCCCAACCTGTGGTTTCTGCACTTTTCATTTTGGACTTCATACCTTCAGGGAGCTTATCCACATATATAATGTTAAGTTACTCCTTCAAGAACCGCTTACTGATTCTCCCAGTTCTTTCTCCTAACCCACTCTTCAGTTCCACCCTTCCATTTAGATATTTTCCCCAGCTTTTTTTTTTTAAAGAGAGCCCATTACCTAAAGTGATTGGAATGGATTTTAAGTGGCAATGGTCATCACATCTTTTTTTTTTTAACATTTTTTATTGATTTATAATCATTTTACAATGTTGTGTCAAATTCCAGTGTTCAGCACAATTTTTCAGTCATTCATGGACATATACACACTCATTGTCACATTTTTTTTCTCTGTGATTTATCATAACATTTTGTGTATATTTCCCTGTGCTATACAGTGTAATCTTGTTTATCTATTCTACAATTTTGAAATCCCAGTCTATCCCTTCCCACCCTCTACCCCCCTGATAACCACAAGTCTGTATTCTCTGTCCATGAGTCTTTAGATTCCACATATGAGCGATCTCATATGGTATTTTTCTTTCTCTTTCTGGCTTACTTCGCTTAGAATGACATTCTCCAAGAGCATCCATGTTGCTGCAAATGGCGTTATGTTGTCGGTTCTTATGGCTGAGTAGTATTCCATTGTATAAATATACCACATCTTCTTTATCCAGTCACCTATTGATGGACATTTAGGCTGTTTCCATGTTTTGGCTATTGTAAATAGTGCTGCTATGAATGGTCATCACATCTTTTAACTTTAATCTAATTAATTTGCTTTGTGAATCCTGTTTTCAGTAGTAGCACTCAAGCAGATGTCCAGTCAACCACTCTGAATTAGTGTGATTCAAATTATGAGGATTTTTAAAAGAAAGCTAACATCAGTGTTAGGAAACATGGATATTATCTTGCAGACTTTAAGGGAGAAAAATCAAAATTCTCTCTCTATTAACATGAGCAAGTCGGAGTAGATCCCTGCTTTTCAAATGGGGATGTATGCACACTAGAGAGTCAGTGATCTCCCTTCAGGGGTGCCAGTGGATTGGGAGGGCGCCCAACAAGCAAAACGTCCTCAACCCTTGCTCCTTCCAAGTGTAAGCCAGAGCAACTCCACCTTCATCTGTTTTCCATATTGTAAGATTTTGTTTGTATATAGGTTTCTAAATCTAATTTTTTTGAAAACTTGCAGTCTAGCTGATCTGTAAGACCTCCTCTGGTTCTTATATTCAGTGGTTCTGTCAAGTCATTAAAAAGAGGCTACTGGATCAGGACTATAAATAAAATAGTTTAAATATATCTCCATAATCTACCTTCACGCATTAGATCAGTTCAGACAGCAAGCGCAAAGGAAGCTTTATTGTATTGTGTTGTGCAGCTTGGCTAACGCCCTTGATTTTCAAGGGCAGTAGCTCTCCTGATTCACAACAATTCTTTAGCAGAATAAAAGGTGCCCACATTTCATAATCTTCCATGCCTACTAAGGCATCTTTGGGCTTTGACTAGCTAGACCTTCAAGACTTAACAGTGTAGCAGATGCTGCTGGTGCCCACATTTCCATATTTGACCACAGCTTCTTGCCATAAGCACCTGCAGCTGCTTGGGGGCTTTCTTTGGCCACAGGAACATACTTGGTCTATGTACAAGGAAAGTGGAGGTGATGGGGAATTGACATTTCCAGGACTAGCTCTCAAATAAAGAAGGACAGGAGTTGGTGGAGAAATACTCCATCTTCATCACCCCTTGGGTGGGACGATTCTGAGGCACGCTCTGTAGTCACTCAGAGGTCCCCAGTAGGGTTAAGCCCTAATTGCCCACAGCGGTAACTTCATTAACCTACCCTGCATTGCCTCCCTGCCCGTCCCTGTCTCTCCTGCCAATTCTTCTTGGTATTGCCTCCAAAAGAAACGACTCCCAAATAAACTAGTTGCATTTGTATCCCTTTTGCAGGGTCCTGCTTCTGGGGGAGACCCAAGTGTATCAGAGTCTAGTCAAGAGATAGAAACCCCACCTGTTATATTAACAGGAGAATTTAATGTAAAAAGGGTCAGCTAGGAATAAGATTGTTAACTTGGGATCTGTACTAGTTTCTTGGGGGCTGCCATAACAAAGAACCACAAACTGGTGGCTTAAACAACAGAAATTTACTAGCTCACAATTCCGGAGGACAGAAGTCTGCAATCAAGATGCTGGCAGGGAGATTCCTTCTGAGGCTGTGAGGGAGAATCTATGTCATGCCTCTCCACTAGCTCCTGGTGGCTTCAGGTTTTCGTTGGCTTGTAGATGGTTTCTCCCTGTGTATTCACATCATCTTCCCTCTGTGTATGTTTGTCCCTGTCCTGATTTCCCCTTGTTATAGGGACACCAATCATACTGAATTAGGGCTCATTCTAATGACCTCATCTTAACCTGATCATTGGCAAAGACCTTACTTCCAAGTAAGGTCCTATTCACAGGTACTGGGAGTTAGAACGTCAACATCTTTTGGGTGGACATGATTCAGCCCATAACAGTGCCTGAAGAGGAAAAGAGAGCTCTAAGGTATTGTGGAGGTAGCAACTTCAGGAAACAGCTATCTCCCCAAGCACTGAGAGAACAGAGATGTTGAAATTATTAAAACTCAGAGACACAGAGGAGGGACCCCATGAGGCTGAGACACAGAAGCTTGAAGAAGAGACCCCAGCTAACTGGTGCTAGTGTCTTTGTGCTAAAAGAAGAGGCCTCATGGGGTCTGGACCCAGACCTCTACGGGGTGGGTGCTGGTGTCTCTGGAGCAGGGGGAATGAGACTGGTTCTGCAAGTGCTGGAAAAACTACAAACTGGCTTCAGCTGCTTCTACAAGAAGGGTCTACCACTGCCGGGATTAAGAAGTGAGGTTGGAGTGATGCTCATAGGAACGGGAAGTCAATAGGGAGCCCCAAGAAGCAAACAGGCAGTAAACAAGAAGAAGCACATCCCTTCTTCCCTCTCCAGCCTTGCCTCTCTCTCCAGCACTTCGTATGAGCAAAGCCTAAAAGGGAACAGCTGTCAAGCAGACTTGTGGTTTGTCGGATCCCAGTCCCAGCATCATAAAGCAGAGTACAGAAAGCTGGGTCTGGAGCTGAGCGAGAATAGCTTAATAACTGGCACACCGACCTAAGGCAATTGGGCAACTGAGAAAAGTAAGATTTTTATCCCAAGGAAAGTAAAGATTAGGCCCAAGAACATGGGTGCTTGATTAATGGTGTTTAATGAGGCAGTATCTGAGTGAGAAAGAAACACCTCTATAGAGGTGTGGCTATAAAGTAATATGATTGAATTTTTAACAACATACTAGAACTTCAGCATACAAATGAGAACAGATCTCTTCAAAGTAGTTTCATGGGAATTTTTTCAACTCATTCTTTCAATATGGCCATGGTTCAAGAGTCTCTGGGACTCCTCTTTGGGAGTCTGTGGCCTGCATTTTGATTCCATCCATGATGCCAATACTTTGTCTTTTGATGGTGAATTAACTTTCTGGAAACAATTTAAAGTCATCCCAAGCTAAGCCTAGTGAATAAAAGTCACATGACAAAGTTTGACTCTGCTTTTTGGGGGCAGGTTGGGGAGAGGGCTTTTGGGGGGTGGTGTATCAAAATCAAAGTATACTTTTTATTTTATGGTGATATCTGGCTGGTGGTGTCTTATGCTAAAATTCTCTCCTTGATAGTAAAGTGACGATAAACAGAGAAAAGATGAAAACTCACAGTAACAAAGAAAATCAAGACTAGCATTTTGTCATTTGCTAACTCTGTTTAGAATGTCACCTCATTTATAAGGCTGACATACTTGCTTGAAAAGTACAATTTGTGATATACAGGCACTTTGCTTTCAATTACAGAAAAACATTTTTTGCCAAAGTGATAAAGGATGTCCTCTTGCTTCCTTCATGAAATATAGGGCTTGAGTGGCTCAAAATCATCAGGTTTGGGCCTACCAGAAAACATAACAGCCATCCTCTTATTAGTGGGGAGGTATTATGAGACAGCCACAACACTCTCGCTCATCTCCTTTTCTGTTAGTATATCTCTTATATTTAGTAGAGACCAGAAATCTTCCAGAAAACTATTAGCAAGGAAGTAAAGAGGGAATTGATCATACCTCACTGCAGTTAAAGAGACCCAAAGAACCCTTACCACAGTGCATGCTGGGGATTATAGTCTTCCATGTTCTTCACTGAGTTAGCACACCATAAAACCAAGCTTTAGGAGTGGGAGAAGGTTCCAACTTAGTACATCAGAGGTGCTCAAAATGAGTATCTTCTGGGCACTGAAAATTGGATTGAGAGCAATGCACATCAACACAATTGAATTCTCAGAAGGTGAAGTGAGCAATGCTCAGGGGAAAATGAGGACAACCAAAGTCTGTCTTTTGGCAAGAAGTGGGTCAGGATGGATCTCTTCTCCTTTTGGGGATGAGGAAACAGAAACAACTTACATAGAGGTCTGTGAAAATATATGGCCGAACAAGAGAAACGCCACCCTGAAGACTCAGGAGAAGAATGCTAACTATGAAATGATTTACTATTGAAACCAGTAGAAAATTATATCTATAAGGTTACAAGAGGATGTCACTTCTATGAAATAGGAGAAGTCTTAGGGAAAGTAGTAGCAGAAGTGAAGTCAGCTGTAGCAGAGTAACAGGGAAATGGTTGAGATTAAAAAAAAGTTAAAAAGAAACTGTAAGAGAACTAGCAATCCAACAGCAGAATCAAAAACCCTTTCTGGGGACAGAAAAGAACAGAATTAACACTAAAAAAACTGAACTGGTAATGCAGAAAAGAAACATAATTTTTTTTCTCAGAATGTAGGAAACAAGTAGAAAAAAGGAAAAGACATGGGTAAATAGAAAATTTATCAAACCTAAAAATTATAGATATACCAGAGAAAGAAATTAGTATGACCAGAATACATGCAATAATCAGACATAATTAAAGAAAATGTTCATGAGTCACTAGAAGATCTGATTGATCAGATTGAAAGTCTAGAATCTTCCAGGCACAAAAAATCGAAATTCTCATGTAGATATACTTTTGGATGACAGGAATATAAACATATCTTACAAATATCTAGTCATTTAATTAGTTTACTTATAAAGGAAGGAAAAATCAGGCTAATCCCAGTGTTTTTAAGTAAAGGCTGAAAGACCACGGAATAATGTCTAAAATATTTGGAGAGGAAAAGATTTGGTTCAAATAATCCATATTTATTTATGAATAAAGGAAACAGAAAGGCATGAGTATTATGGACTTGGAAAATATGCCATCCAGTTATTTTTTGAAAAAAATAACTTGAAGATTTACTCTGTGTAAACATTTACTATATGATTGCAAAAGTTTATAATGTTTATATTCTCTAAATAACTAAACGGGATAAACACAAACAATGCACAAGATATATGTGTCTTTAAAGGAAAAACTTTGCTTCAAAATGGCATAAAAGCAACAAAACATCTGTTATAACAATAAATATACATTGTTATAACTTCTAATTAAAACAGAAATAATCTCTGATTAGATTATGGTATAAACTATACCTACATATTGCTTATAAAAGACAAAAAGTCACTGAATCTTAAACATTAAAAATGGACATTTATCTTTGCAAATGCAAATAAAAGGAAAGCAGAGGTGGCAATATTAATTTCAGGCAAAGCCGAATTCAAGACACAAAGTATTATACAGAGCAAAGATACAACAACTATGAACTTTACATGCCAAATAACTAGTGTTGATATTTATAAAGCAGGAACTGTCAGAAACTCATTGAGAGACTCATACGAATTTAATAGCTTTTTAGAGATGTTAATATAACTCTATCAGATAAAACATGTAAAAATAAAAGGATGTGTCTAATTTGAATAATATAATTAATAAAGTTAACTTAATAAAAATATATTGAACGTTATACCTTACAGAGAATGTGTTTTCTTTCTAATTAGCCACACCATAATTATAAAAATTTATTTTACTAGGCCTCAAAGAAAACTCTAATGCATTTTAAACAGCAGAAATCATGCAGGCTATGCACTTAGGCACAATGCAATAAAACTAGAAAATAATTACAGTAGTTTAAGCAACCCCCCAAACTGAGTTTCACACCCTCCCAGTCAAGCAAGGGGATGCAAGAGGGAACGTGTCAGATGGCATTGGTATGCTTCTGACTTATTCTGCTTCCTGTGTACAGGGGCTCCGTGTGCTCATGTCCAGGAGAGGAATCTATTTGGAAGAATTAAACACACCTGGGGATAAAAGATCCACTGTTATATAAACAACTTTAGAGATGATCCAATTCCTTTAGGATTTTCAGAAGTTTGGGTTTCACAGACAGCAACTGCTGAGTCATAGGGATGACCAAGGTTATCTTGATAAATATATATATATATATATATATATATATATATATATATATATATGCTGAAAAAATAAGTAGGTGGGAGCTTAATTAGTGTACACTAAATAGGAGTGAGTCACGATCAGTTAAAAACCTTTTCTTCTCCTTGGGCCACACCCACCTAATATTCAGGCTAATGTAGGCATGAGCATATTACTCCAAGCAAAATGCCTGGACAGTCCCCTCCTTCCTTTCCTGATTGCCCATCTTCCTTATACCAGTCAGAAAGCTACTTCCTTCCTCTCCTCCCTTTCTCTACCTGTCACCTTCCATTTCTTCTAACTCTCTGCTTTGCTGGGGAGTATTAGAGTTGGTGGTTGAAACAGTGGAGATAACTTGTTGGATGAGAGGAATAAAATTCTAAGACAGTTCTCTGGATTGATGATATTACTAGGAATGAGTATCATGTGCCCCACCCCTATTGCTAAGTGTCTTGCTCAGCAATACATCATCCCTACTAGGAAAGGAGCAGTTGTAATACTACTGAAAGGCGGGCGGGTGGAGAGAACCCATGTTGTCTTTCAGTCAATACCTGAGAAGGTCAAGGACTTTAAAGTTCTTTGCACAAATTAAATTCAATAGAAAACTAACGTTGGTAAAGATGTTATTCAAAGCATTATTTCCTAGAATAGTGAACTCTAATCATAAGCAGTAGCCATGAAATGACTCAACGACAACAAAAAAGGAACTCAGCATGAATAAATACATCAAAATGTTCACATCTAAGGAATGGCTTCCTCCAAATAAAGATGAAGATTTAGTCCATGAGATAATTGCTCTAGCTTAAAAAACCTATAATGACTCCTAGACCTTTGCACTAAGGCTGTGCACTTAATGAATGTCTCTTTCAAACTCATATTTCAGGGCTCAGTCTTGTGGCTAAATACTATCTAAGTAAACAATAACCTAATAAGTATGTAATGCTCTAATGAGCCAGCTGACAAAAGAAAGGTGACTCACAGTCTGGTTCCAACAACATAAGGCAAGTATGTGCCAGACCCAACTGCCCTTCTGTGCTATTCTGATCTCTGATTGGGCAAATGGTGAACACAGGAAGAGGGCTCTGTTTTGTTAGGAACATGGAACTAGAAAGAAAGGAAGCATGGGCACACATCCAGTTGTTCTTTAATCTAACATTTACTGAACCCTTATTGGGAGTCAGACATTGTGTTAGTCTGTGGCGATAGATTCAATGCCTTAAAGGCTTTTCAGTACAGCCAGGGGAGACAGACACATAATCAAATATAATACACATGATCAATGCTGGCCCAGTGCTTCTCAAACTCTAGTATGCTTAAGAATTACCTGGAGAGCTTGATTAAAACACACCCCATTATGAAAGCACATGCAGGGCATCGTGGGCTCATGAAGAGGGGGTTGTCTATTTTACCCGAAGGTGATGACTGAGCTGAATTTCAAAAAATAAGTAGATATTTATTCACCAGGCAAAAAAAAAAAAAAGAAATGCATTGAATTCAGAAACAGTTTGCTGTGTTTGGGGTTCAGCGTGGGGCAGATAAGGATGTAGAGAAGAACGTGAACCACATCATGAAGGGTCATAAATGCCACATTGAGGAGTTGATATTTTATCCAGTAGGCAATGGAGAGCCACTGAGAATTTTACGCAATGGAATAAGCCATGTGGGTATTTGGCAAAGAACATTCTAGTGAGAGGAAACAGCAAGGGTTGGAGTGTCCCAGGTATTTTCATGGACAAGCAAGGAGGCCAGTGTAGCTGGAATATGACAGGTACAGTACCAGGTGATAACGTCAGAGAAGTAGGCAGGGGCCAGATCGTGTAGGGCCTTAGGGATCATAGTAGAAACACTGGATTTTATTTTAAGCCCATTGAGCATAGGTATGATGTGATATCACTTAGGTTTGAAAGTAGCACTCTGGCTACCATGTGTACTGTAAGGGGACAGAAGTGGAGGCAAGAAAATAGTTAGGAGACTATTGTAGGAGTCCAGGGGCGTGGTGATGGTGCCTTGAACCATGGGACTTTTTGACAAATTCCTATATTCATGTATCTACCACCACAGTCATGATACAGAACAGTTCCATGTTTCTAAAAATTGCTTCATGCTGCCTTTTTGCTATCATTCCTCTAAGCCCCAACTGCTGGCAACTGCTAATCTTATTTCTGTCTTATAGTTTTGCCTTTTCCAGAATTTCACATAAATGGAGTCATACAATATGTTGCCTTTGGGGTCTGGCTTCTTTCATTAAGCAAAAGACACTTGACATTCACCCTTGATGTTAAGTGAATCAATAGTTCATCGCTCTTTATTGCTGAGTAGAATTCCATTCTATGGAACTATCACAGTTTGTTTCTTCATTCACCAGCTGAACCAAATGAAGGACATTTGAGTTGTTCCCAGTTTTTGGTGATTATGAATAAAGCTGCTATAAACATTTGTGTATAGGACTTTGTAAGAACATAAGTTTTCATTTCCTTTGGGTAAATATCTGGGAGGTTGATTGGTACATATGGTTAAGTGTATGTTTAACTTTATAAGAAATTGCCAGGGGGATGGTGAGAAGGGCATAGCTCAAATGGTGGAGTGCGTGCTTAGCATGCATAAAGTCCTGGGTTCAATCCCCAGTACCTCCTCCAAATAAATAAATAAATAAACCTAATTTGCTCCTCCCTAATTTTTTTAAATTAAAAAAAAAACTGCCAAACTGTTTTCCATTGAGTATACCATTTTACATTCTTGCCAGCAATACATGAGAGTTCTAGTTGCTCTGTAAGTTTATTAGCATTTGGTATTGCCAGTACTTTTTATTTTTGCCATTCTAGTGGATTTGGAATGGTATCTCATTGTGGTTTTAATTTGCAATTTGCTAACAACTAACGTTATTGAGCAAAGTAAAGCTGGAAGGATTTACTAATGGAATGGATGAGGGATGTGAAAGAGTGAGGAGTCAAGTGTGATTTCAAGGTCTTTGGCCTGATTAAGATGACAGTGAAAGAGGTGGAGAGAATTCAGAAACAGAGTTAATGTCACATTATTTCAGTGGCTCAGGAAAAGTTCAGAAATTGTCATTAGGAAAGAGAAAATGGTTATTGTTACTGGGCAAAGGGAAAGTGATAGTGCACTCCTAGCTCATTCCCAACAGGAACTACGAATGAGATTTATTCAGAACAAATAGAACTGAAGATGATTAAAGAACTTTTTTTTATGGGTGGTGTGTGGGTGGAAAATGAAAGGTGTCACCCTCAAGGAAAGACATGTCAGTCTGGGAAAAGCAGGCTCCTGTTAACATCTCATGGATGTGATTCACTGTGAAAGCCTGAAACCTGTTTTATAGCTTGGGTGGGTGGTGGCTGGGGCAGAATTGTTTTTACTGACACAAAGAACAGAGAGAAGTCAATGGATTGGATAATGGAACCTGGTACCTGGGTATAATTGACCATGATGTCATCTTGAATAAGCAAATCTAAGGAAAGAATCACACTAGTCCACACCAAGTAGAACCCTAAGAAAGCTGACAAAGCAAGGGGGCCTGTCAGAAATGCTATATCCTGGGTTCTCCAACTGGTTTCTCAGAAAAACCCAATATAATTATCTATGTGTAGATTATCAATCATCTCTGGTTCAGATATACAAGAAGGTGATTTAAGGTACAATAAACAAGAGATTATCTGGGACCCTCCTGATATGGGTGTCATGACAACAAAGCTCCAATCAAAGAAGATAGAGATCTTCCTACCATATTTCTGAGATGCCTCATGGCCTGATTTCTAATTCTATTTTGGCTTCCTTATCAATTCCTTCTCTTTAACTTCCTACTTTTATTTTTACTTATTGTTTTTAACAATTAAAATAGCCATTATTGTTTTGATTGTTGCTTTGTGAAAAATTCAAACAATTTAGAAAAATGTACTAAAGAAAATAAAACTTTTCTGAACTCTCATCCCACCCCAGATCCTTACCATTGATGTTTATGGGAGACTATTCTTTCATGTTTATGCATGCATATTCACAGCTGGACTTTTATTTAAATGAGTTGATATTACATATGCTTGTTTCTCTAATTCATGGAAAACTTTTGAAAAACCGAAATTTATTTAATATTTTATTGACACCTCTCACCCACCACAGACACCCCCAGTAACCAATGTGAATAGCTCAGTGTTTTTCCTTCCAGAACTTTCTTCATTATCATATAATTATAGCTCACATGGATGGGCACGCATGTGCACGCACACTCACCCACCAAGTTAATTGTTTAACAAAAACAGGGTCTTTGTAATGCACTTTTCTGGGTCTTCCTTTTCTCAACTGCATCATTCTTTTCTATGACTGCCTAATATTCTGTGCTCCAATTGAGTGACGTTAATTTTGCTTCCCTTTTTTAGCCACTACAAACATTACTACAGTATTTCTGCATATATTCTTTACATACTGGAGATTTGTTTATCGTACTTGCATTTTTACTTCTACGTGAGGATTTCTGAGTTGAAAAATATGTGTAATTATAGTTTTAATAAATATTGCCAAATTACCTTCCAAAAAGATTGTTCATGATATCCTCATTATATTTTTCCATCATTATTAAAGTATAATTGACAGAAGTTGTATATATTTAAGATTTATGACAACATTTTGATTTATGTCTACAATGTGAAATAATCACTACAATGAGGCTAATTAACATATCCATCACTTCATACTGTTACCATTTTTTTGTGATGAAAATGATTAGGATTAGCAAATTTCAAGTATACTATACAGTATTGTTTACTATATTCACATTGCTTTACAGTAGATCTTTAGAACTTACTCATCTTGGATAACTGAAATTTTGTACTCTTTGACCAACATGTCCCTACTTTCCCCTCCCCCAAGTTCCTGACAACTACCATTCTGTTTTCTGCTTCTATGAGTTGGACTATTTTAGATTCCACGTATAAGTGAGATCATGCAGTATTTGTCTTTCTACGTCTGGCTTATTTCATTTAGCATAATGTCCTTCAGGTTCAGCCATGTTACAAATGTCAGGATTTCCTTCTTTTTTAAGGTTGAATAATATTTCATTGTGTGTGTATATATACAAGATATTTCCTTTATCCATTCATCAGTCGACGGACATTTAGGTTGTTTGCATATCTTGGAAACCCCTGCTCTAGTCTTTCTATTCTTTCCTATGCTGTTATCCTTGGTTTCGGGGCTCTACTGGGTTGCTTCAGCTTTCTAATTGTACTACAGAGCCCTCACAGAATTATTTTTGTCAGTGGGTAATTGTTAAATCATTGTTTGTATGGGATTGTGAGGGCTAGGACCTTCTAGTCTGCCATCTTGCTCCTTATTATATTTTACATGTTTTTTGGATCTGCAATAATGTCCTCTTTTTCATTCCTGATATTGGTAATTTTGTTCTCTTTTCTTCTTGATCAGTTTTGTTAGGAGTTTATTAATCATATTCATTTTTTCAAAGAAACATATTTAACTCTATTAATTTTCTTTAGTATGAAACTGTTTTCTATATGACAGAGTTCTGATTTATCTTCATTATTTCTTTTCTTCTTTCTTTGGGTTTCATTTGTTGTATTTTCCCTAGCTCTTGAAATGGATATTTACATGTTATTTATTATTCAGCCTTCTTTTTCTAATATATACATTTATGGCTATATGTTTCTCCCTAAGCACTGAATCCCATAAGCTTTTGATATGTCTTTGTTACCATCTAGTTCACATATTTTCTGGCTTTCCTTGTAATTTCTTCCTTTACCCATGGATTAATCAGAAGTGTACTGATTAATTACAAAACATTTGGAGGATTTTAGTTCTAGTTTAATCTACTATGTTTAGAGAATTCAACTTACATATGATTTTATTTATTTGAAATTTTTTGAAACTTGCCTAATGGCCCCACTTATGCTCTATTTTGGCAAAATTTCCTTGTCCACTTGGATGGAATGTTTATTCTGCAGTTGCTGATTGCAGTGTTCTATATATGCCTATTAGGACAAGCATATTAACCCTGTTCAACTCTTCTACATCTTTAATGATATTGTTATTATTAGATACTGAAAGATATATATTAAAACCTCCAAATATGACTTTGCATTTCTCTTTTTCCTTTCAGTTCTGCTAAGTTTTGCTATATATATTTAAAATTGTGTTGCTAGGTATATACAAATTTAGGATTTCTATTGAGTTGGATTTCTATAGATTTCTGTTGAGTTGACCATTTTATCATTAATAAATTTTTTTTATCTCGAGTATTATTTCTTGCCTTAAAGAATATGCTAACTAATATTATTATAGTTAAACCAGTATTCCTTTGGTTAGTATTTCCCCTTCCTTTTACTTTCTAACTTTCTGTGTAGTTATATATAAGGCATGACTCTCCTAAGCAGTGTATAGTTGGTTTTTTAAAAAATTAAATCCAATAATTTTGTCTTTTAATTGGTTTGGTTACTTCACTTATATTTAATGTAATTAATGATATTGTTGATTTTTCAGTCTACCGTTGTACTATATATATTTGTCCCATCTGTTGTTTCTTTTTCCTACTTTGTTGCCTTCTTTTATATTATTTATTTCTTATTTCATCTTTTCCTTCTGTTAGCTTGTTATATAGTTCATAGCTTTATTTTAGTAGTTCCCTTTCCAATATGACAGTGTGATGAGCTCCATGACTTGAATCCCAGTAAAACTGGCAAAAATTATAAAAGTAATCCAACCATTTAGAGTCTCAGGAAATGGTCCTGCAGACACACAGCAAATGAAGAAACATGTATTCAAAAAAAAATCTTTTAAGACTTGGTATGAATTGTGGTATTTGTGCCATTCTTCCCCCATCTCACCTTAGCAAGATGGAAACTCCACTCCAGACTGGTAAGCCAAGAACACAAGGCTCTCTCTCCCCTCAGCTCCCAGTTAGAGGGCTAGCTTCCAAGCAGGGACAGGATGTCAACATTTCTCATTCTGCTCTTAGCTATCCATTGCTGAGACTATGCTCTTCACAAATGGGGCTGAGAAGCGGGGCTCCTGTCTTCTGCTCAACTCCACCAGTGGGATGGAGGCTATACTTTGGGCATGGTGCTGTTTAGAATACTGGGGCTCAGACTGCCCTTGCTGTGGCTTGTTGGGTAGGGAATCCATGCTGAGAGATGCAAGCTGAGCTGCTCTCTTCCATTCATTAAGTGCTCAGCTCCTAAAGCAGTGGTGTCACTGAAAAAGAAGAAGGTTCTCTGCACCAGCAAGAAAATCTTGGTTCAGAATTTTGGGCAGGGCAGAGAAGCAGTCTGCAGAACAGAGAGCTTCAAATCTCCACCCAAAGAAACTTATTTTATTTGCAACAGATGTAAAGAAATTAAAGCCTAAGAGGCTCACAAAAATAGTGGAAGTTGTGGTAAAAGTTAATTGGGAGAAGACTAATGTATTCATTAGGGATACTGGCTAAATTGTAAGTCAGCTAGTTTTCCAGAGAGGAACAAAGAAAGAAACAGCTGTCTGTCCTATAGATTATAACACACATAACTGACAGATTACAGTTTACTTTAAACAAATGCTTTTCTAATTTCCTGAACGTTGTAAGAAATTTATAACGCTTTAATGTCATTTTTTTCCATCTTTTTTATGTTACTGATGTCAATATTTAATTTTTCATATATTTTAAATCGAGACGTATCGTTTCAAATCCTAAAGAAAATATATTCATTTAGATTTAGTCCCATATTTATCTTTCCCAGAGCTCTTCATTTCTTCTTGCATTATTCTACTTCCATCTGACATCATTCTCCTTTCATCTGAATAACTCCCTTTAGTGTTTCTCTTAGTGAAGTTTTGCTGGAATTATCTCATTCTCGTCAGAACATTTATTTTGCTTCATTTTTTGAAGTAGTTTCAGTGAGTGTAGAAATGTTGGTACTTTAATCTTTAAGCGTTTTATAAATATTATTCCATTGTTTTCTGGCTTCCATGGTTTCTTTTGAAAAGACAGTTGTTGGTGTTACTGCTATTTTGTTGGCAATATGTCTTTTTTCCCTTCCAGAAGCTTTTAATGTCTTCTCTCTGTGTCTAGCTTTTAGAACCTCATTATGAAGTTCCTCTGTATTTATCCTGTTAGGAGCCCACAGTGATGGCTTTTCTGTCTTTTTCTAGTTTTGGAAAGTCTGATCAGTATTTCTTTAATCAGTGCTTGTTTTCTCTTTTCTCCTGAGACTCCAATTTACACATCTTAGATCCTTAATATTATCTCATATATTTTGGAGGAATTTTTCCATCTTTTAATTTTCTCTCGCTTATGGATATTTTATATTGACCTATATTCCAGTTTACCAGTTCTCTTTCTGCTATAAAATCCATTTTATTGAATTCTTAATTTCAGTGAATGTGTTTTTCAGTTACAATTCCATTTGACTGTATATATATATATATATATACATATTATATATATATATATACACACACACACATATATATATATATATATACACATATACATATATAGGTATTTCAATTCTCTGGTGAAATTATTCTCCCTTCCCTCTGCTTTCTTAAATGTATTATTCATATTTATTTTAAGTTCCCTATCTGATAAGTCCAATATTTAAATTATGTTTATTTTTATTGTCTGGTTTTTCCTTGATTTTTACACATTTACTCATGTTTCTTGACATATCAAGAAACTCTTTTTAGTTGGATGCAGGACATTGTGTATTGAAAATTGTAGATGTTCAGCTGATGTGAACTTTCTCCTAGCAGGCAGATGTAGCACTGGAAGACCACCTTGATCCACTTGATAGCAGATGTTAACCTTTTTCATGGCTGGTCTATTTGTAGTTCTTACTGGTAGAGTATCACCCTTAGTCTTAGGGTGTTTCTCTTTTGGAGTCTCAATTTAAAGCCTCGTGTGTTTAAAAGGGCCATCCCACTTTCCGGAGCCTGAACTCCATTCTCTGATTTCCTAGCACTATTAGAATTCTGATGTCTTTTATCAGCAGTTCAGCACCCCAAGATGTTGCTTTCTTCTTGCTTTCCTGGGACTGTCATCTTGAGCATGCACACAACTTAGGAGTCAGTAAACATCTCAAGGTGAGATTGAGTCTAGAATGGTTTTTTTTTTTTTTGGTTCACTCTTCTCCTCCTATTTGAGTCCTGGTCTCCTTGGTAACGTAACACTTTGACTATTTTCTCTGCAACCCTGAGAGATTTCCACAAGCCCTGCCCAGGGCTTTCTGCTAGGTCTCTATTCTCAATGCAGTCAACTACCAAATGTACTAAAGAAAAAGTCAAAGGCAAATGAGGGGCCCACCTCAACATACATCCTAACTCTGAAATTCTGACCCCTGGAGTCTTGCCTATCTTGTTATTCTCCAGTGACTTCACACAGATACTTTGTGCATTTGCACCAGCTTTTATAATGGTTCTTGGCAGGAAGGTTATTGCAAGACAAGTTGCTCCTTTGTGGCTAGAAGTTGAAGTCCATTGCTTGTGTTTTGTAATATTTTTTACTTGATCTTTCAGACCATTAATATGGCTCTCAAAAGTGACTATACTCTCTTTCATTTCATCCACTGATTGTTTTGAGGGGGGGCAGAGGGGAGGTAATTTGGCTTATTTATTTATTTTTTATTATTTATTAGAGGAGGTACTGAAGATTGAATCAGGACCTCGTGCATGCTAAACTAAGCATGCGTTCTACCACTTGAGCTATATCTTCCCTGGCTACATCCACTGATTTTTTTTTAAAAATGAAAAAATTATGTTTCTTGGTCCCAGAAAGTCTTAGTTTGAAATGTGGTTGACTGTCATTAAGTGTTCCCTTATTTTCTCCACATTGTTACCTGTGTTCTTTAGTAATTTCATTTCAGTATTGTAGTTCCTTTCTGGCAAGTGGTCTGCCTTCTACGGCGGCACCATGGTGAAGCTGCACTGCTTACTCTTCAGATTGAAAGACCAGATTCTCACAGCTTCTTCGGCAGGGAAGACTCCCCTCTAAATTCAGCTTCTCTACAGGCCCTCCCTGCAACATTCCCCATGGCTTCTACCACTCTTCCTCTGAGGTGGGATAAGTACCAAGATTTTTAGGGAGCAAACTTATTTCTAGGAACTGAGATGCTCTGGGTCTCATCTCTAGAGTTTTTGCCAGAGGAATTTCTTAGACATTAGTTAGGTCTGGAGAGAAGCAAAGTTCTGCACCAGCTTCTGTGTCAGGATGCTAAGGCATCTGACCAGGCCTTCCTCACTCTCTCCCATCAGCCCACTGGGCCCTGTGGATGCTTTTGTTCAGGAGAGGTTAGAGGCATTCAAATTGGTGCTGTGAGGCACTCAGGAGCAGGGATGCAAGTTTCTGCTGACATCTTCCCAGAATCCCTTCTAACCTTTCCACCTCTGAACATAGGCAGTGTCCACAGAAAACTAGGCCATTGGTGCATAGAAAACCATGTGAGCTGAGAGTCTGAATGACATTAAACAGTGCTTAGGTTAAGGCATTTAAAAATCAGTTGTCCTCATTAGCAAACAAGCTAAAATATACTACTTAAGTGAGATGAAAATTTGGCCTAAAACTCTGAATATTATGATTCCAGCAAACATGTTTTAGTTGGCTCTGGGTCCCCATGAAAGAAGAGTAAATAAAATTTCATAAAAGTTAGGAATGTGTCAGTATCATTTCCAGCACTCTCCAAACTGGCTTTAACTGGAAGGTTAATAAGGGTGTCCTATAGGTTTTGTTTAATTCTTCAACAAAGTTAAATCGGTTTCTGTTTTGCTGCTCGACTTTTCCATGCCATTCTTATCCTAAGGTGTATTGTAAATATCTAAGAAGGGGAAATCAATGGTCACAGATAGCCTAGTGACTGCTGTTTGGGGAAACATTGCCCTTTTTCAGTGACCTGTGAAATAACATCCCCACTTGGCTGAGCTATTGTGTTTTAATTTGAATCCCTCCAAAAGCATATCTTCTGAGTAGGTCTGAGTGGAGCATTTTATCTGAGAAGTAATGTCAGGAAGCAGTCCTAGGAATGTACGGAAGTGAGACAGGGAAGGGAACACAGCCAATACAGGGTGCGTTGATGTGGGTAACTGGTGATCAGTTTTGCTGAAGATCTCTAGGTGAGGGTATCAAACATCCTACTTGAGAGGTGAGGATGCTGAGCAACTTATCAACAAACTCCCATGCCTCTGTGTCTGAGGGTAGTGTGTAGAGAACAGTGAGTTCCAAGGGGATATGGGTTGGATGCCAACAATGTCAGCTACATATTGTAAACTGTATTGCAAAAGGTCATGTCTTTGTTTCCTTGTTCCTTATACTGCTGCTTCTTAAAATCCTATGCAACCTTCACATTCTATGTCAAATACTACTTCCTCCAGAAATTCTTCCTTAATTTTCCCTGGTATAAATGACACCCCTCATTCTTTATACCATCATAACATTAGTTTTAAGCCCTTACTTGAATAATTTTTCTCTTCTCTTATGCAATTTCCTGCTATTGCATTGTAGTTATTCATAATTAAATTCTGTGTCTCTTACCAAGACACTTAACCCTTGAAGGGAAGGACATAGCTTATTCATCTTTCTATTCTTGCAGTACTTAGCACAGTGGCTTGTTCAGGATAAGATTCCAATCAGTTGTTTGTTGAATGACTGAAAATCTTCATATTCTAGAACAGAAAGTGCATGAGCAAAGCATGATTTAATACATGAAGAATTCAGTCGTTATTTCTACAAGTAAGAGGAAGGCTTGAATCACTTATTTTCAGAACAGTCATTTTCATTTGTTGGATGAAGTTTGTATCCGGATGGCCAAACATTTAAATAAATGCCGGGAGGGGCTGCGTAATTTCATCATTCCATCTGGACTGCAAGACCCGTGTATGGGTGGGTCTGTTCTGAAGGCATGCTTCGAAGTAGTTAAGTATGTCCTAGGGAATTTTCTGACTTTGTTCGAGCAGATGTTTTCTGTAACTTGTACTGGCCTTTGTTTAGATAAATACAAAAGTCAGGATAGTTCCATTTTGCTTTTTTATAGGCAAAAACTGTCTTCTGCATTTGTAATAAATATTTATAGTCATTTTTATACATTAAATGCTATTAATCAAGAGAAGTAATCTGAGTTAAGCTATTGTCCTAAATAAGTAAAAAAAAATGGGGGTATAATTGGAAATGGCTCCCCCTCTCCTATATTTGTACTGTTCTACTTAATATTTGGCAGATGGAGTATGAACAGAAATGCTTAAGTTGGAATGCTTTATGGGGTTTTAAACTGTTGTTAATTAGTCATGAAATAATTTTAATTACTTAAAAATTCCATTATGATAGTGCTTCAGATATGTGTCACACATTAGTAAACTATTACAGACCCACGTTTTGTAAATCATTTTACTTACACTTAAAGTGATGGGAAGAAAAATAAGGTGAACATATTTCATATATTTATAGAGAAGAGATTTGACAGGGTAAAGAAAAACTGTTTACCTCAAATTGAGCTATAAAAATCCTGAAGCCTTTGGGTTTTTATCAGTGGTTCAAAGCAATTATGTTTAAAAAATGGAAAAAGTCGTATGAAGGAAAGAGGAAGATCAATTGAGTCTAAGCCCCTTCTTCCAAACTCCTCTTTTTACTATTTCCATTCTTTATTTTGACTATTTATACTTTTGTTCCTAGCCCAGTAGAAGGAAGAGACAGTTGTAACTATAAAAAATAGCCTTTTAATAGCACAGGGAAGATTTGCTGAGGAAGGAAGACCTTATATATAAGGTGCTGGGGAGTAAAGGGAGATTTATTCCTTTGTTCATTCAATCGTTCAAATATGTGTTGAATGAACAAGTGAAAGACTATGGAGACATAGTTCTCAGCTTCAAGGGGTTTGTAATTTAGTAGGAGACAGAACACATGTAGTCAAATGACTATTGTATAACATAGACCATGTAAGTACCCAAAGATAGGCTGGAAAATATTAAAAAATATAAAAGAGAATTACTTCAAGTTGGGGGAGGGGTGGAGTCTGGGAAGACTTCTTTAAAGAGGTAGCATTTGAGTCTTATTCTGAAGAATGGGTAGAAATTTAACAGCAGGTAGGAGACTATTCACAAGAGATACATTATCCTTTTCCCTTTCCTCTAACTGTATCCTCTCCTGTACAGCCCAAGTATGTTGGGGAGAGCTGGCCCCGTTTCAAGCTCCAGGAGTGGCCCTGATTGCCTTAAGCAGATAAGCATCTTCCGGTCCCCAGGCCAAGGTAGAAAAGGTGCAGGGAAATCAATGGGTCTGAAATACAGGCAAGGTTTCCTCATCATAGATCTGGGTTGGAGGAAGATCAAGATACCAGAAATTGAAGTGATCAGGCAGTGGAGCTGATAGTGTTGGGGACTTGGATTGAATAGCAAATGTCATGGATCCACTGCCTAGGTCAGGAAAATTAATTCGATTCAGAATGGTATCAGATTTGACTCAAAGAAGGAAATGATTCCCCTGGCATGTCCAGAATGCAATGCTTTTTAACACACTGGCTCTGGTTCACCTGATCATTCAGCCTGGTTTTAACATGGCATCCTACCCTCCACCCCCAACACACACAGAGTGATTAATCCCTCAATTGTATCCTCATACATTTCTCAGATCTCTTTACTTCTCTCTGTCCTCACTGTTGCTGCCCAGTTTTCTCACTCCTTCTCATCCATATGACTGCTGTCCCCAACTGATTGATCACCCTGGCATCCATTTGGCCACTTCCCATTCTGGAATGACCTTTCCAAAACAACAATCATATTCTCAAGCCTGGTCTTCCCCTCAACGTCCATCTATGCCTCACTCATACTGCACATGCGACAGCTTCCCACATTTAACAACGCTCTTTATCTTTACATACAATGGTTCTTTGCTTATAATCATTGTGTCTCCTTTCCTCTGTCCCCAGCTCATGAGTCAGGCCTTCCTCAGAATGTGAGTATTTGGGACCCTTTCTCCTTAATTCTCAACCTACTGAGACTCTGAGGGGGATGGTGGATGCATTAGTCTCCTGCTGTGACTTTGGGGGGTGAACACTGGGCAGCAGAGTGTCAGTTCGTTTCAATGAGGTGTTTTAGGAAATGTAGTGCAAGACTGAAAACTCTATTCTGTGTCCCGCTGCAACTCTCGCGAAGCTAGTAGTGGGCGAAGGCAGGGCGTTGGAGAACAGACTAGCCGTTAACTAAGGTCAAGACAGCCAGAAGTCAGAGTCTAGAGGGATGGGGACTGTAGAGTGGCCAAGGGCTTTGAAGCAGGACTGGGAGGGCAAAGAGTTGAAGGCTCTGGACTCTAATGTCTCCTCTAATCTCTGGTTTTGTCTTGCCCAGCTTGTCTGCACCACCCCCACCTCCCAAAGGTGGCTGATGTAAAATTATCTCAATGTTTAAAGGGACTGTTTTGCATTATTTTTGAATCTCCTTATGAAATTTAATAACAAATGCTTCTAGTTTTGAAAAAGTTTATGTTTTGGAAAACTCTCCCAGCAATATTCATTTCTAAATTAATTTTGTTCTATAGGTAGAGAAGGCTAATTAATTAATCATAAGAATGAGCTTTTAGAATAATTCCTCTCTTGCCTCATACTGTGTGGAATTTTAACTAAGTACCAGATAAATTAGTTCTGCATTTGTGGCATTTTCCATAGCTAATGTTTTACAACTGTTCAAAAACATAATCAGTCACTGTAGGACAGCAGTTTTTGCAGCTGCATTACAAAGAAAGTTGCATGGTCTGTATTTGCCATCATCACCAATCTTAATTTTGATGTTAAACTCTTATTAATGAAGATTAAATAAACTCATTTATTCAACTACTATTTATTGAGCATTTAGTATAAACAGCACATTGTGTTAGGCACTGGTAGGTATGTAAGGGTATAAAAGACCCATTGCACCTCTCAGGGAGAGAATCTGGTAGGAAGTATAAGATACATTGAGAAATAGTAAAAATAGAAGGAGAGATATAACACATGTCATTAAAGAGGTATAAAGTGAGGTAGTTATTCCAGTGGAGTCACTGAGGAAGAATTCTTTGAGTGCATATAGGGAGTAGAGGTGAGAAGGGAGGAAAGGTATGTCTAGACAGAGATAAGTCTGTGAGCAAAAGCTAAATGGTAAGAAAATATAGGACTTATTTAGAGGACTGATGAGGAAGTATTTTATTTTGGAAATGTTCACTGGGACAGATTAGACAGGGATTTAAAACATGCTAGAGTGAATGCTTGCTTATGTATGTATGTATGTATGTAAGTATGTATGTATTTATGGTAAGTATTTCTTAAAATGAGATCTACAGACCTACAAGATCCATGTCTTCTTTTTTAGATTATTTTTACAACAACAAAGGATTGTTTCTCATTACATCTATACTATGGGTCAGCCGTGACTCTGCTTCACTCCAAGCTATTGCTACAGCATCTATCTGGAACACTTCTGGTTGGCAGGGCAGAAGGAAAGAAGAATATGAAAGCTGTGCCATGTCATGTAAAGCTTCTGTTCAGAACTGATGCATTTCATTGGCCCAATAAGGCCTATGAGAACTGAAAAAGTTTTAGGTTTTCATTTAGATGATAATCTAAACATTTTTTTGTCTTTTTTTTAAAGGGGAAGGTAAGTGGGTATCTATTTATTTATTTATTTATTTTTAATGGAAGTACTGGGGATTGAACCCAGGACCTTGTGCATGCTAGACATGTGCTCTACAACTGAGCTACACCCTCTCTAATAAACATTTTTTGGATATATTTTGGATGACCTGAACATTCACCTTTAAACTGAGGACAACCATAAGAAGATGTGTTGGCTTCACTGATTAGTGTCAAATAATATCAATGGGTTGTTCTATTAGCTCTCCCTAGGCAATCAGATGCAGCTGGAGAAGGGGGGAGGGCATAGATCCTAGGTTCAATCTCCAGTACCTCCAATTAATAAATAAATAAACCTAATTACTCCCCACCAAAACAAACAAACAAACAAACAAACAAAAAAGAAGCTGTTGGGAGAAAATAAGTGATCCTGATGTCTTTTCCCCAGTTGAAGCCAAATGACATCACCAGTGTACAGTGAAGATGTCCCAGGGCTTTGAACAGAGAAGTGGGAGGATTTAGGCATCACAGGTGCATTGCAATATAGATGGGTGTGCCAAAAAAACAACAGCAGGGACAACAAACAAACAAATCTGTGCCACAGCATTCAGTGCAGTACTCATGTTTGAGATGATAATTTAGTTTAAGCCAATTATTATCTTTCACATTAAATTCATGTTGTTAATTTGACTTTCATTGGTTTGGTAATTTTGTTTTTATTTAATTTGTAGTTATTTTAGTTTATGGTTATGTAAGAGATCTAAACATAAAGAGTTTGTGACACCGTTATATTTTCTGTAAGTAAAATGCTGATAAAATGAATTTCACTTTTTTCCCCCTTTAAAGGGATACCCATACATTACTGGACTTTGAGAAACACTGAGGTAGATAATGGGAACCCACTGATGAATTTTATGGATATGAGTGACATGGTTGGGGCTGTGCCTAAGGAAACTGGTCTGGCAACAATCTGGAGTGTTTACAAGAAAAAGAAAAGTCAAGGATAGGTGAGAGAACGCAATTTCAAGAATCCAGGTGCGTGGCAGTAAGAGTTTATGGGAATGGGAAAAAAAAGGGGCAGATGAAGAGATGTTGGTAGAGGAGCATTAATGGAAAGCTTTCAGGGACTACTTTGATTTATGGAAAGAAGGAGAGAGAAGAGTCAAAGTTCTCTTGAGATTTTTATTCTCTATAAAGGAAAGACTAGGAGTACCATGAGTAGAAATTGGACAAATGGAAAAGAAATCAGTTTAGCAAAGCCAGAGTTTGACTTTGGACACGATTTTCACTCTGTTAATAATAGTTTTCAAATAGGTTAATCCATTTAAAATATATAAAAGTAAAGAAGAAAATAATGCTTTTTGAATGAGGGGGTTAATATAGTAGTTTACCTACAAATAATTTTATTTTTATATCTTTGGCACCTAGAACACTGCTTGGCACATAGAATGCATTCAATAAATGTTAGATGAACTGAATTTGTTGATATGAATTAAATAAGACTACTTAAAAAGATTAATCACTTGGATTTCTACTCCTGGCACTATGACCAAATATGAACTTCAAAGAAACCTGCAGCTTCAGAACAACTATATTCTACATAGAACACACTTTTTGAGACTTAATCAGAGGAAGAGAGATATTCAGGACCAGAGAAGCTGACTGCAATGAGAGGCAGATTTCCCCTAAAGGTATGTGACAATAGAGGCTTTGCTGCTGGGATATTGAACCTTGAGACAATGAAGAGGTAGGTGAGATGCTCCAGGGACTCTTGCACTCAGTCAAACCCTTCCGGCTGAAGTAAGCCCCTGGCTCCTGGATGAAGCAAAAGCAAACACTCTAGAGAAAAGCTTCCCCAAATTTTGCCCACAAAACTCCCACTAATTAAACTGAAACAGTGATCTCATAACTGAACATTATAAAAGTCATGGTAAGGAAATTCACAATGGGTGAAGATCATCATAAACAACAAACAATAGATCTGGACCCTTCAAGGATACAGATACTAAAATGATCAGATATTGAACAATGAACAGTTGGGTATGAAATGTTTAAGGAAATAAAGGGGACACCAATAAATCTAAGTATACAACAAGATACTAGGACTAACCAGATAGAATTGAAAAAAAATTAAATCCTAGAAATGAAATGTGTAACTGTTGAAATAAAATCTCAATGACAGATTGAATAGCATATTAGACAAAGCTTAAGAGAAAATTAGTGAATGTGATTTAGGAAGGCAAGGAGATGGAAAACAGTAAAGAGAAATAGAGAATCGAATGAGAACGTGGTCTAATACGCATTTAATCTGAGTGCCAGAAGGAGAGAATAAAAAGGATAGAAAAAAGGCAATATTGAAAGGATAATGGATGTGAATTTTCCAGACCTGGTGAAAAATATGAATCCATAAACCCAGGAAGCACAACATAATCCAAACAGGATTAATAAAATACAATTAGAATGACATCAGACTTTCCACAGCAACCATGGAAACAAAAAAGAAGCAGTGGAATAGTATCTTCAAAGTGTTCAAAGAAAATAATTGTCAGCTTAGAAATGTGTTACAAGAATAGTATCTTTGGAATTGAGAATAAAATACATTTTCAGTAAGCAAAATCTAAGAAAGTTCACCTCCAAGATGTCTGCACTAAAAGACATTCTAAATGATATTCTTTATAAATTAGGAAAATTATCCCATAAGGACAGTATAAGATACAAGAAGGAATGGTGAACAAATGAAATATCTACGTATGTAAATCTAAGCAAATACTGTGTCATAAAACAATAATTATAACATTATCAAATGTGTGGACAGCAGCATGTAAGTCAGAAAAGGGGTAATCAACAAAGTGTTCAGGAGGTAGGTTAAGATATTATTTATCATTATACTTTATAAGTTAAACAGTAATGCTTAAAAATTCAAGGGCAACTACTAAAAGAATAAAAAATAGAATACATAAATTCCACATCAGTAGGAAGATAAAATGGAATTAAAAATCAACTGAATAGACTCAGTCAATCCTGAAAAGTATTAAAGGAGAAAAAAGAAGGAAGAGTAAGTCACATAAAAATAAAACAAGACATAGAAACATGTTCATTTATATTAATGATCACAATAAACAGATATATCAACACAAAATCATGAAGGGCTCAATTGACCAGGGAGATAAAAAAAATCCTAAATTTGTATTATCTAGTAAAATAGTCTCAAAATATATAATGTAAAAATTGATAGAAGTACAATAATTGATAAAACATCATAGTGAAGGATTTCAGTATAAGAAATGTATAAGAAAAGAATGTACATACAGAAGTTTTGAACAACACAACTAAAAATCTTGATCTAATGGACATTAATAGAACTCCACACTCAGTTATTAAATAGTATACATATTTCTTAATGTCATGCATAATATATGAATAAATTAAGGAAGAAATCATAATAAACTGTCAACTGAAAAAGATCACAACCTAAAAGTTGAGAATTATATTTTATTTGGCAGACATTTCTGAGGACTCAAGCTTGGGAGGCTTTTCAGATATCGCTGAGGGACTGCTCCCAAGAGGTGAGGGAGGAGCGAGGATATATAGGAGTTTTTGCAACAAAAACCAGCTGCTCAGAACTTAAAAGATTACTGTTAATTAAAGAAAACCAGACATCCCAAGTTAATGAATTTAGCACTCTTCTATGTATGGGAAGATGCAAGAGTCTGGGATCCTTGAAATCATCTTTTTGACATGCACCTTTGCCATCTAGGGCCAGTATCCTGTTCTTTCCCATCCTGAGTCCCCTCAGGGTACATCCTTGGGGGTGGCTGCAGTGGCTGAGGGCTTGGCAGCAGGCAGCCTGCTTGTCTCCATCTCTTGTTTACTGATATTTTCATTCACAGGACATTTAAAAAATAACTACAACTGAGTAATAACAATACTACATATCATATTTTGTGGATGTAGACAAATGAGTATTAAAATGAAACTTTATAATCTTAAAATGGTTATATTATAAAAGAAAAAAGCTTTTAAATTAATGAGAAAAAACTAAGAAATTAGAAAAACAACAACATATCAAAGAACGTAGGAGAATGGATAGAGTAGGAAAGATTAACAGAGCCTAGCTCGGCTATTAGGAAATGTTAATAACAAAGGTAAACCTCTAACATGTTGATCAAGAAAAAGAAAGAGAAGGCATACATAATATTAGGAATGAAAAAGATATAACTGCAGACACAGCAGAGATTAAAAGTATAATAAAATATTCTGAAAATTTTATGAACAACTATCTCCAACCAATTAAAAAAGAGACATTGAAAAATGTCCAGAAAAATATCACTTACCAAAACTACCTCAAAAAGAAAGTCTTAATAGTCTCATTACTATTTAAGAAATTATATTAGTTTAATATTTTCCCACAAACATCAGCTCTACATGGTTGTACAGGTGAGTTTATTAAAATTATAATCACTAGATTATTCCAATTTTATAGAAAGTCATATATCAAGTCTTTAGAAAACTTTAAGAACTGATATATTCACCTGATTATTCTATAAGTTTAATATCAAGACCAGACAAGGAACAACAAAAAAATTACAGACCAATCTCATAGCTGAATATATGCAAAAATCCTTACCAGATAGTCTATTGTTGAACCCCTGTATTGAACTTTTCAGTTATTGTGTTCTTTACCTCTGTAATTTGTTTGGTACTTTGTGGTATTTTCTATCTCTCTGTTGGAATTCTCACTTTGTTCATGCATTGCTCGCCTCATTTTCGTGAGCATGTTTATAACCATTATTTTGAACTAAGTGAGGTAAATCACTTATCTCTGGTTTATTAAGATCTGTTTCTGGAATTTTACTTCTTTTGTTTGAAACATATTCCTGTTTCTTCATTTTCCTTGACTGTCTGAGTTGGTTTCTGCACATTAGATAAAACAATCACCTCTCCCAATTTTGACAGAATGATCCTATGTAGGAGATGAACCTCATTGATCAGCCCAGTCTATGCTCTTGGTTGTCTCTCAAACTTTTGTGATTGTCCAAATTACCTTCTTTGTTCTCAATACCTCCCAGTAGTTGATGGTGTGCCAAGCCCCATCCATGACCCAAAGGGGAGGACTGCAGTCAGCACCTAGATGTAGATTTATTAGAAACCAGAGCCTCAGGCAGAAGCTGGGAAAGTATACAGATAGGTCCCTTCTAGGGAGCAACTGGGAGATGGATGATTTTGCCGGCTCCCTCTGTGCTGGGCTCCAGTGTGTAGCCATGAGGATGGGGGTGGGGAGAGTGAGCTCCAGCATCCATTAAAAATTTGTTATTTCGTTTGTTTGCTACAGTTCTGTGGGACTCACAAATGCAAGTCCCATTGGCTGTTAGAGCCAGTTGATCCAGTGGCCTATCCCTTGGGTGGCTGCTACAAAAAGTGGGGACCTGATATGTGTTCACAAGCTCCTTCCAGGGAGATACTATCTTATTGCAGTCAGCTGGAGGGAGAAGGCATGTGAGGTGTCTGCTAGTTTCCCTGGTATCTGGGGAAGACTGCAGCCAGCACCTACACACTTGCTAAATTAGAAGCCTGACCTTCAGGCAGCAGCTTTTAAAGTATGCAGATACACCTTCCTCAGAGGAAGACTGGGGGATAGGTGGTTTTGCTTGTTCCCGGTGTGCTGAGCCCTGGGGCGACAGCCAGTTAAGAATTGTTTCTTTGTTTGCTACAGTTCTGTGGGGCTTCTGACGGAAGCCCCTTTGGCTATCAGGGCCAGACAATCTGGAGACCGGCCTTTCAGGCAGCGGCCATAAAAGACGGGTTGCAGACACTTGTACACGTGTAGCTCCTTCCAGAGAGATACCGGTGACTTGGAGCAGGTGGGAAGGAGGAGGCTGGACAAGTGTCTTCTGGCTTCTCCAGTCTCTGAGGACAATTCCGTGCAGACCTTAGTGTTACTGAACACAAGTTCATGTGCCGAAATTTAGTTTAGTTTCAAGTTACCCAAATCTGGAGACTATTTTAGACAGACATTCGCAAAACATAATTATTCCCATAGAGTTTACCTAAAAGCTCTTATCTCATTTCCATCTACTTTCCTTAAAAGTTTCTTCACATGGAGTTACTTTTCTTGTTGAAAAATTTGAAACAGATATAATTAGGTCTTATTTGATCTCTAGTAAACCTAGGTACAACAGGAGTATTATCCTCAACCTTGATGACTCCAAAACATGGCTGTATTAATCAAATCAACAAGCTTAAGCTAGCTTCAATTATCAGTACTGAATATTTCCCAGATCACGTGAAACTGAAATTTATTCTTTCATATTTCTGACAGGACACAAAACACAAATCCAAATAACCAGTCCAGGTCTTAAACAGACATTTTCTTAAAACACAAAATACTCCCAATGGCAGGCGCAAGTCAGAGCCAAGTAGCACCCTGGCCCAAGTAGCACCCTGGTCCTAATAGTACCTGGTGCTCACAAACGACCCTCAATGACGAATGCACATCAGAATCAACTGGCCACAAAGGAAAAGCTGCCCAGGGGCACTCTGGTAGACTTAACCTGGTCCTGGAGCTCCTCAGCTCGTTTCAGATGAGACATAGCCCCACCATTTCACTTCCACTCCCAGATGGAGGACCCAGAGTGGCTCGCAATGAGCCCAGAATGGCTCACTCCCTGAAAGGTGGAGTGGGTAGAATTTCCCATTCTGCACAAGCTGGCATGGCTCACCCCAAAACGATACACACAAAAACACAACAAACAAGGTACGGTCACACAGACAGCAAATCAGAGGAAGTGTAATCTAAAAACGCCACTTCCACTTCCAGATGGAGGCTTCCAAACAGATGGGCCCAGTTCTCCAAAGAGAACAGACCCAGAGTCACTCTCAATGAGCCCAGAGAGGCTCACTTCCTGGGGGAATGAGCCCAGATGGAGTGGAGAGAATTCCCAGCCTGCACAACCTGGAGCTGCTCACCACCAGGCAACACCGACTGTGGACCGCAGCTCCAGAAGCTTCTCGGCTCCAAACAGCCTGGTGCCTGGGTGGCCGACGCAGGTCAGGGAGTGTCCCTCCTGGTTCCCCGGGGTGAAGTGAGCTCCGGCAGCTGCTGGGGACCCACCCAGGCAAGGGGTGGCCCCAGGCCAGGGTCAACCTGCCATGGGCACAGACTCCTAGGATGGCTTCCGCAAAGTTGTTACAGAACGCAAGTTCACGTGCACAGTGAGACCAAACAAACTGAAATGTGGGAGTCTGGAGCAGAGAAAGGTTTATGCAGGGCTGAGCCAGGATAAAGGCTGGCTCATGTCCAAGAAAACCCAGAACTCCCCAATGGTGTTCAGAGAGACGGTTTTATAGGCAAAATCTGGGGTGAGGGCAGCAGGGTGTGTGACTTTCTTCTGATTGGCTGGTGGGAAGGTCACAGGGTGGTGCTCCAGGAATCCTGTGCTCAGCCTGAAGTTGCCATCCTCCACCTGGGTGGGGGCCCTCGTTCCTACAGAACCCAAAGATACTGTTATGCGTATACCTGAAGGAGGAACAAGGACCCTGGTTTTCTTGACTGTTCCTCCCTTGTTTCTGCATTCCCTCCCTTCCCTGATTAGTAACTGTTTGAATCTGCTCTTTGGAACTCAGGGAAGGTCTAGGAGGCAGAATGAAGCCCATTTCCTACAAACAAGAAACGGGGGACACAGAAAGGATTTGTAC
Organism: Vicugna pacos; assembly: GCF_048564905.1. NCBI lineage: Eukaryota > Metazoa > Chordata > Mammalia > Artiodactyla > Camelidae > Vicugna > Vicugna pacos. The sequence continues at coordinate 32,462,559 of NC_133023.1, forward strand.
CAGGGAGGACTCCACGGGGTCCTGATCCGTTTCACTAGTGCCTGCTAAATTAGAAGCCTGGCCCTAAAGCAGCAGCTTTTAAAGTATGCAGGTAAGCCCCTTTTAGGGAAAGCCTGGGAGATGGGTGATTTTACCTGCTCTGTCTGTGATAAGCCCTGGGGGATAGCCATGGGAGTGTTGTGTCCCCATAAAGAATTGATTTTTTGTTTGCTGTAGTCTTGTGGGTCTCATGGGTCTCGTGGACACAAGCCCTGTTGGCTTTCAGAGCTAAGTGTTTTGGGAATCTGTTCCTCTTGTCTTAAAATTCTTAAAAGTTGGGACGTTAGACGTGGGGTCTAAACCCTTCACTGTTCAGGGAGAAGCCAGGAGTTGGTGATTCCCTGGCGATTGTATGGCGCTGAGCTGGAGTGAGGTTTATGGTGACAGTGTGTCTCAGCCTTACCTATCCATTTTTGTGTGAGTATTTTCTCATTCATTTAATGAAAAGGAATCATTCAGCTAGTTTCTGGATCTCTTTCAGAGGGAATTGCTCCATGAGTAGCTGTGCATCTGATGCACTCGTGGCAAGTGGGGAGCTCAGGTGCCTCCTATATCACCATCTCAGTTGATTACAAATCTATTTCCAAGAGATTTGTAAGTAAATATTATTGTACATATATAAATATGCAGAAAAAATGAACTTTTATCCCTACCCCACACCATACACAGAATTCAATTCCAGACGGATTAAAAGGGAAATGTACAAAGCAAAGATTAAAAGCCTTTAACAGAAAATATGGGAGAATATATTTCATGCCTAGGGATATGGAGTGATTTCTTAAACAAGATAAAAAGTTCCAGTTGTAAAAACAATATTGATAAATTTGTCTGCCTTCAAATTAAGAACTTATGTTTATCAAATGACAGGTAAAAAGCAAATGAAAAATAAGCTACAGATTAGTAAGATATCTGCAAATAGAAAACTGACAAAGATTTAGTATCCCAAATATATGAAGAACTCCTAAACCAATAAGAAAAGACAACAACCCATTGGGAAAATGGGCAAAAGATATTACTTAGCATTTTATAAAGAAAAAGAAACACAATGGACAAATGGTCACTGTCTTAGGTTGGGTTCTCTAGAAACCTGAGACAGGGTTTTTCAGCAAAAAGTTCCCTAAGGAGAAACCTATAAGGAAGTGAGGGAAGCAAGATAGAGCAGGGGAAGAAGCTAAACAGAGATGGGTTTCAGCCTGATCCTGTGTGGGAACTCGAGGGTGTGGATGGCACCACAAATTTGTCTCACCTGAGTAGAAGAAACTGGGCCTTTGTATTTCTTTATCAACCAGTCATTGGCTGTGGTCTGCCCTAGGCTTTTTTCAGGTGAGGGGACTCCCACTGGCCAAGTGCATTTGTCCAGAGAAGAGCAAAGATGTGAGACATCAGCAGCCAATCTAGCAGCATTGGGAGGGGAAACATGCACTGGCCTAATAAGGGGCATCTTGGTGGGGTACCAATAGTACCTATTACAATCACTCTCCTTAGTAGTCAGGGAAATGGAAATTGTGACTGAAATGAAATATGATTTAGAGCATGTTGTAGTGTATACAGAAGTCAAAATATAATATTGTACACATGAAACTTACATAATGTTAAAAAAACCCACAAGATTTATTTATTTATTTTTAGCTTACTGAGGTATGATATAGGCTGAATTGTGTCCCTCAAAATTCTTATGCTGAAACCTAATCCCCTATGTGACTGTATTTGGAGATAGAGTCTATAAGGAAATAATTAAGGTAAAATGAGGTCATGAGAGTGGGGCCCCCATCTGATAGGACTTATTTCCTTAAGAAGGGGAGGAGATGCCAGAGCGTGCACTCTCTCTCTCTCTCTCTCCTCACACATACAGAGGAAAGGCCACGTGAGGACACAGTGAGAAGACAGCCCTCTGCAAGCCAGGAAGAGAGCCTTCATCAGAAACCAACCTTCACACTGCCCAAGGCAATCTACAGATTTAATGCAATCCCTATCCAATTACCCAGGACATATTTCACAGAACTAGAACAAATCATAATAAAATTTATATGGAACCATCAAAGACCTAGAATTGCTAAAGCATTACTGAAGAGAAAGAAAGAGGCTGGAGGAATAACTCTCCCAGACTTCAGACAATACTATAGAGCTACAGTCATCAAGACAGCATGGTATTGGTACCAAAACAGACATATAGACCAATGGAACAGAATAGAGAGCCCAGAAATGAACCCACAAACTTTTGGTCAACTCATCTTCGACAAAGGAGGCAAGAATATACAATGGAATAAAGACAGTCTCTTCAGTAAATGGTGTTGGGAAAACTGGACAGCAGCATGTAAAACAATGAAGCTAGAACACACCCTTACACCATATACAAAAATCAACTCAAAATGGATTAAAGACTTAAACATAAGACAAGATACAATAAACCTCCTAGAGGAAAACATAGGCAAAACATTATCTGACATACATTTCAAAAATTTTCTCCTAGAAGAAATAAAAGCAAGAATAAACAAATGGGACCTAATGAAACTTACAAGCTTCTGCAGAGCAAAGGAAACCAGAAATAAAACAAGAAGAAAACCTACGAAATGGGAGAAAATTTTTGCAAGTGAAACCGACAAAGGCTTGATCTCCAAAATATATAAGCAGCTCATACGACTCAATAAGAAAAAAATAAACAACCCAATCCAAAAATGGGCAGAAGACCTAAACAAGCAATTCTCCAAGGAAGACATACAAATGATCAAAAAACACATGAAAAAATGTTCAATATCACTAATTATCAGAGAAATGCAAATCAAAACTACAATGAGGTATCACCTCACACCGGTCAGAATGGCCATCATTCAAAAATCCACAAATGACAAATGCTGGAGAGGCTGTGGAGAAAGAGGAACCCTCCTACACTGCTGGTGGGAATGCAGTTTGGTGCAGCCACTATGGAAAACAGTGTGGCGATTCCTCAAAAGACTAGGAATAGACTTACCATATGACCCAGGAATCCCACTCCTGGGCTTGTACCCAGAAGGAAATCTACTTCAGGATGACACCTGCACCCCAATGTTCATAGCAGCACTATTTACAATAGCCAAAACATGGAAACAACCTAAATGTCCATCAACAGGTGACTGGATAAAGAAGAAGTGGTATATTTATACAATGGAATACTACTCAGCCATAAAAACCGACAACATAATGCCATTTGCAGCAACATGGATGCTCCTAGAGAATGTCATTCTAAGTGAAGTAAGCCAGAAAGAGAAAGAAAAATACCATATGAGATCGCTCATATGTGGAATCTAAAAAACAAAAACAAACAAACAAACAAAAACAAAGCATAAATACAGGACAGAAATAGACTCATGGACAGAGAATACAGACTTGTGGTTACCGGGGGGGGGGGGGGGCGGGGTAGAGGGTGGGAAGGGATAGACTGGAATTTCAAAATTGTAGAACAGATAAACAAGATTACACTGTATAGCACAGGGAAATATACACAAAATGTTATGATAAATCAGAGAAAAAAATGTGACAATGAGTGTGTATATGTCCATGTATGACTGAAAAATTGTACTGAACACTGGAATTTGACACAACACTGTAAAATGATTATGAATCAATAAAAATGTAAAAAAAAAAAAAAGAAACCAACCTTGATGGCAGTATGAACTTGGACTTGTAGTCATCAGAACTGTGAGAGAACAAATGTTGCTTAGGCACCCAGTCTGAGGTATTTTGTTGTGGTAGCCTGAGCTGGCGAATACCAGGTATACTTTACATACAATAGAATTCACTCATTTTAAGTGCACAATCTGATAAATTGCATTCATTCGTGTAATGTCCACCACAACCAAAATGTAAACCATCTCTATCCTAAAAATTTTCTTCATGCCCTTTTTTCAGTTGATACCCTCCCGTCCCCAGGCAACCGCTGATCTGTTTCCTGTCACTATAGTTTTGAATCTTCTGGAGTTTCATACAAAGGGAGTCATATAGTACTTAGTCTTTTGTTTGACTTCTTTCACTAAGTGTACTGTTTTGGAGATTCACCCATGTTATTTGTATATTAATACAAAATATGATTTTATACCCCCTATATTTGTAAAAATAATGCCATGTGACAATATCAAGTGCTGGAAAGGATTGGATCAATGGACACTGACATATTGTTGGTGGATTGCAAAATGTTGCAAACATTTGTGAAAAAAATTTGGCATTTATACTGTAAAATTAAACAAACGCTTACTCTATAAGCTAGGAATTCCTCTTATGTAAATATCCTAAATAAATTCTTTCCTATGTGCTCCAGGATATATATACACATGAAAAAACCCCCTAAACCTCCAAATGTGTATTCACAGAAGAACAGATTAAAGTTTGTTATATGTATAAAATATAATATGCTGCAATAAAAATGAATGAGCTGTATCTCCCAGCAACAATATTAATTATTTTTAGAGGCATAATCTTAGGTGAAAAAATTAACTTCCAAAAGATTATATGCAGGTATACAAAGCTTTTTAGTACTCAAACCAAGAAAACTCAGTAACATAGTGTTTAAGTGCAGATATATAGTTGATAAAATTATAAAAACAGGAATAGAATGATGAGCACAAAAGTTAGGGTAGTAAATACTCCTGGTAGGGAGGTAGGAAAATTGATTAGGGAAGAAAACATAGGTAGATGCATGTTATTTACAATGTTATAGTGCTTAGGTAGTGATTTCACTGATTTTTAAATTATATTCCTATGCTTTATAATAAATTTATTTAAATGTTTTATTTACTCTTTCCCATGTGTAAAATATACACAAATATAAAGGATGACAAAATATTTAAAATTAACCATTTACAAATTGGAAGTCATTCTTTCCAAGTGAGCCATTTGATTTGATCATAGATTTTTATCTAGATTACTTGAGTAATCCACCATTTCCTCAAGTTCTTTATTCATAGTAATTCCTATGTTATATTCATTTTCTTTCTGGAAAAAATCCCAAAGGAAACTTTTGATCATTTTAGCATAGCAGTTTCTCCTCAAAAAATGTTAGTCACATGAAACTGCCAAAAGATTTAAACAGTCCCCAACAAAGCACTTTTCACCCAAATAAACTCTTTTAGACTATGTCATCCTTATATAATAGTTTATTTAAAAAATACAGCTTTATTTTATTTCCATAGGTCTGTCAGGTTCTGTAAGGTATTAGTTCAAGTTGCCTGGGAAGATTAAATAATCTGATAAAGGAAACTCTAAATTAAAAGATGACCCCATGCAGAATGTAGTTTGGTGCTGCAATTATGGAAAACAATATGGAGAGTCCTTAAAAAACTAAAAATAGACGTACCATATGATCCAGCAACCTCACTCCTGGGCATATATCCAGAGGAAACTAATCAGAAAAGGTACATGCATGCCAATGTTCATAGCAGCACTATTTACAATAGCCAAGACATGAAAGCAACCTAAATGTCCATCAACAGGTGATTCGATAAAGAAGTTGTGGTATATATACATATGAAATGGAATAGTGTTCAGCCACAAAAAATAATGAAATAACGCCATTTGCAGCAACATGCATGGACCTAGAGATTATCATACTAAGTGAAGTAAATCAGAAAAGAAAGAAAAATACCATATTATATCACTTATATGTGAAATCTAAAAAATTACACAAATGAATTTATTTACAAACAGAAATAGACTCACAGACATAGAAAACAAACTTATGGCTACTAGGGGAGACAGGGGTGGTGGAGGGATAAATTGAGAGTTCGGGATCTGCAGATGCTAACTACTATATATAAAATAGATAAAGAACAAGGTCCTACTGTACAGCACAGGGAACTATATTCAGTATCTTATAATAGCCTATAATGAAAAAGAGTATGAAATGGAATATATATGTATAACTGAATCTCTATGCTATATACCAGAAATTAACACAACATTGTAAGCCAACTATACTTCAATAAAAAAAAAAGATGACTCATACAGACCAGTGATGATGACTTGTGAAGAAAGCCTTCTATGTCCTCCTTTTCCTGCCTTTGGATATAGCAGTCCTTTTCTCTCCAATTTGGACATTCTGGGAAATAATTTTCCAATAAGTACCTTCTCTTATGAAAATCTATTGAGATATTTTTGGGTTTTCCCCTTTGACACTCAAGCTGCTAATCTCTGCTGAAGTAAGCGATACAACCTTGGGGACAATATCACAGACAGTAATGGTCTCTAACTGCAGCTGGCCTACACTCCCCAGGCCTATCCATCTGCCCTAGCTCTGCTCTTCTACTTTCAACAGATGAAATGAACCTACAACTCCACAGAGAAAAGATACAGGCGTAAGGTCCTTCAGGTTAACACTTCATCTCTCTAAATGTAGGACTTTCCAGTTTTTATCTCACTTTAGCTCTCTGTAGCATTTACTACTACTGACCATACTGGACAGGCAACTTATATAAGTACGGTGCACAAGTGTAAGTTTATAGGGAAGATGGGGGCTGCATGAACTGAAGACCTAATTTTTGCTGTGTAATCATGTGTACTGAGATCTTCTGGGCTTTCAAAAGAAACTGGAGTTACAGATGTGAACTGGATACGGAAGCCCAGAAACACTATCCCTAGCAACCTCCCCTCGGATGGAAACTTCATCTCTTTCTTCCCTGATGAATTGTGGTATCTTAGGGATGGTGGGAGAAGTCTTCTAAGTTGGAGATCAGATGCATTTTCTTGTAGAAATGATGATGCTCAGTTACAGTTGAAATAGGACTCTAAGTGCAGTATAATCCTTCCGGTACAGTAAGGGTTAAATAGACAGCTCTGCTTTTGCTTGGGAATCCAAACAATGCTTTATGACCTTGCTTCTAAGAGAGGATGCACTCAGAGTTCCAAATAATTGACTTATAAACAAACACATCCAGTGCTTGTGTTGGGAACTGCCTGTTCTAGAAGCTAAGAATTTTGTTTTTAAAAAGTGGCTTTTCCTCTTCTTTCCTTAAGTTGGCCATACTTTTCCGATTCTTGTGTCATGTGTTTTATTACATTAATTAAAATAATTTTCTCTGAAATTATACCAGAACATCTGTCCATCCATTCATCAATGTGTTCATCCACTTCCTTGAATAATATGCTCATTTTGAATATGCCATTGATATCATATTTTTAAAGCATCTCTATTTTTGAACTGTCCTTCTACTTGCTAAGGACTTTTTGTCTGTATTGATTGTATATAGTTTTAATGTATGGAAGCTAAATGGAAAGTTCCTTTGGTCTGTAAATTTCTCTACTAAATGGTATGGTCTTCCAGGGCAGGACTAAGTCTAGTCATCTTTGTACCCTCTTTGCTTACCATAGGTCCTGGATGGTAAGTGATAAAGAACTCTTTCTTGCACGGAACTGAAACACTGTAGTTCTGATCCATCTTGAATTATGTTAGCATAGCTCTTGGCAATGAGGAACTTACCTCATGGTAACTGTCTTTCCTAGCTACTGAGATTAATCAGGTTAAAATCTAGATTATGTGACTAATGTTTTCAGGAATAAAGACATTATTTTATATCTTTGTGGTAGAGATTAGCTTGTTCATCAAAGCTACTTCATCTTCTTGGGCTCACAGCTAGAATCCATTTCCCAAGATCTTTTGGAGTGAGAGGTGGCTCAAGTTCTAGGCAATGAAAGGTTAATTGAAGTGAGCGTGCCACTTCCAGGGCTGGCCCACAAACACTTCCCATGTATAATTTCTGTGCTCTTTCCCTGTTTGTTGGATGAGTGTGGAGGCCTCTGAGGCCCAGAAGGAAGTGGAGACCCAAGATGGAAGTAGCTTAGGTCCTTGAGTGACCATGTGGGAAGCCATCCAATCAGACACACCCATTTTGGACTTCATATGAACAAGAAATAAACTACTGTGTTGAATCACTGAGATTACAGGCTTCATCTGTTTTAGCAGCTAGCATCATGCTAACTAATACAATTCTCCTTAAGCGTACTTGAGAACTGTTTTGTCCTTTGTATATGTAGGTGATGGTTGTATTCCTACAGCAAATCTCTGATACCAACTGGATGTTCTACAATTCAATTCAATTCTGACATTAACTCGTGGAGTTAGCCCTGATCCTACAGGGTAAGGGGCTCAGTCCTACAAGGTTTCTCCTACTTCACTGCCAGCCACAAATTTTGGATGTTCCCAAACCACCAGTACTTCTGCATGGCCGGCTACAAACTTGGGGTTTCCCATGACTATTCCTCCCTTCAGGTTCAACAATTCATGAGAATGACTCACAGAACTCACTGAAAGTGCTATACTTAACGATTACAGTTTTATAATAGAGAATACAATTTAGGAACAGCCAAATGGAAGAGGTGAATAGGCTAAGGTCTAGGGGGTTCAGGCGGCATAGTGCTTCTATGCCCTCTCCTCGTGCAATCAGGGCACACCACCTTCTAAGAACATCCATGTGTTCACCAACTTGGAAGCTCTACTGTGCCTCAGGGTTTTTATCGAGATTTCAGTACGGAGCATAACAGATTAAATCACTGGTCAGATTATTGAATCCAATCTCTAGGCCCCCTCCTTTCCCTAGAAGTAGGGTGGGGTGGGCTGAAAGTTCCAACCCTCTAATCATGCTTGGTCTTTCTGGTGACCAGTCCCATCCGGAAGCTATCTAGGGGACTCACCATCAGTCACTTCATTAGCATAAACTGAGGTATGAATGAAAGGGACTCCTTAGGTATAACAAAAGACACCCCTTTCAGGAAATTCCAAGGATTTCTGAAGCTCTATGCCAGAGATGGAGGACAAACACCAGATATATTCTTTATTATATCACAATGGTAAATGCCAAAGGTCAAAATTCTGAGTATAAAAAAATGTATTGTTTGAGCTTATTGACAGAAGTAAGTCTCTGGACTGAGGCTTGCACACTAGATCTTTCCTCCCCAAGCTCTAAAATTTTCTCCTACATCCTGCATCTTTTTAGTTCCTCACCCCTATTACAGCTCTAACATACACACACTTTCAAGTTAAGTTAGAAAGAAAGTTCACACTCATATTTGAGTGACCAACAGCCCGTTTAACTATTTTGACTTCACTATTACTCTGTATCATTTTGTATCTAGAATTCCACTATGTTGATAATTAATTTTTTAATAACATTTATTTTATTTCTGATTATAAAATATATATGTGCTAATAAAAGTATTGTACTGAGAGATAACTACTATTAGCATTATAGTGTATTTGTTTATAGTTTTTTATATGCAGATATTTGCAGATAATTTTTTTCTCCTTACACACTTTGAATTATATTGCATATTGGGGTTGGTAATGTGTTTTTCACTTGCCTTTATATCATAAGCATTTCTTATGTCATTCAATGTTCTTTGAAAACATCACTTTTATGGCAATAAAAAGTGTATATGGTTACTTATATGTTACATCTATAGATGCATCATAATTTACTTAAACATTTCCAGGTGGTCTGAATATTTTGGGTTTTATGTTTTTAGTGTTATAAATAGTATTGTGATGACCATCTTGTTACATAAATCATTATGTGTATCTTTGATTATTTCTTTAGGATAGATTTTTAGATGCCCCCATTCCTTTTAAATATAAAATTTTAATATATTTTGGGTTATTTGCATTTTTAACAAGATGCATCTTTTTGAAGAACAATAAGAATGAAAACACTTTTATATCTTTATATCTTTTAACCTGGCTATCCCCCCAATTGGGAAGCAATCTCAGTGAAATTAAAAAAAGAAATTTGTCCAAAGATGTTTCTAGCACTGTTAATTCATAATAGTGAATCATAGAAAACTAGGCAAATATTTCAGACTAGACGTATGGACACATGAGCATGATACATAGATGGAGAAAATGATATGAGTATGTTGCTACTTGGAAATATGTATACAAAACAATGTTAAGTGAAAAAAAGGACAAAGAATAGGATGTATATACTGGTTACAACTAAATAGAAAAATATACTCCAGTATACTGAAAAAAATTGGGAGAGAATTTAGAGTAACATCAGAATTGGTGATTTAAGCTTGTGGGAGTCTTTTCTGTCAGCTTATTTAAATGTTGTGCCAGTTTGACTTTTAAACTCACTCACTCAAGTCACCTCCGGAAAAGGGGAATTTATTGTTTGGATGTACACATGCTAGAAATAAAGAGCAGAAAGACATCAGCAATGATATGGTTCTAGAAATGAGCCTCTCTTTCTCTCTCAGTTCTTTCCTCTCTGCATAATCTTTGCTTCACATAAAGACCTGCCTTGACTTGACCATGACTGGCTCTTGCCCTCCTATTGACTTTGCTTCTCGTGACACTGTCAGGCACTCAGGGCTCTCTGCATCACTCTATGGAGCAAAGAACTATGATTTTCTCTGGGAATTTTGGCTCAAAGGCTGGGGATTTTGAGTGAACTAACCCAACAGGGCCCTCTGTCTGGTCCTGCCCAACTCACTATACTGATATATGGTATTGTACAATGGCCATTTTGGCTCAGTCTTCTATGGAGCTGCAGGCTATGTGGTTTTCCTAGAAGTTAGGATGAAGTTTAGCCTAGGAAAATATGTGTGTGTGTGTGTGTGTGTGTGTGTGTGTGTGTGTGTTTATTTGTGTTTTAAGTAAATGAATCTCTAGGTGCTTGAAGTTCAGATAATATAAGGAAGATATTTAGGGTGAGACTTTCCCATGGACCATCAAACTGTTCAACTGACTTGTTATTCTACCATAAATGAGTACAAAATCAATTCTCCTCTAAATTCTACAAGGGTGTTAATGACTGAGGGACGTTACCTCAACAGGTCCTCTTTGGGATAAGATGCTAAGGTGGGGGATGGTAAGAAACATCTGGGACAGAGAAAGATAGGAATATCAAGAGTAGATTCCAGTTTTTCTCCATACAAAGAAACTCACTTTCCAGCAAGTGATTTACAGCTTGTTAGCCTCCTGTTGTAACTAAACTAAGTAGCCCTGAACAGGTTTCTACACCTTTAAAAATTCTCAACAGTGTGGAAAAGGTCTGTGTTTCCATTTTATGGCTTTACCATCCTGTGGTTTCAAATTTGCCCTGGTGTCAAGGGGCTGGCAGAGAGTGGAAAAAGAAAGCATTGGAAGATCATAAGCACTTAATCACTCGAATCTGGAAATGATGAGAATCAATTCCACTTACGTTCCATTGGCAAGAATCAATCACAAGGCCCCAACTAGATGCCAGATGCGGGGGTACTGGTTAATGTAGTCCATCTGGATAGCCACTCTTACACACCAACTCTACAACGTAAAAGACATGGGTAGATTTTTATTGGTCAGCGAGCTGTCTCTGTTATACTCTCTCAACTTGTTTTCTGGTCTCTTCTAACTCCTTAATTAAATTTAGCCCATGCTTTGGTAATTAATTAAGCAGCTCTAATCATATTAGTTAATTGCTCAAGAACAAAACCAAAAAATATCTATGGCTCCCCATTGTCTTTCAAATTAAGTTCCAGCTCCTCACCTTGGTACTCAAGCCCCCAAACAACACAATCCCATCCTACTTCTTTGGCCTCATCTTCCAATACTTTCTTACCTTTTTTCCCCCAAGTATTTCAGGGAAAATGTGCTACTTGCTATTCTTAAAACACAAGGTCTTTGTTTTATCCTATGTTTCCATCTGGTCCTCTACCCACCTCACCATTCTGCCCATCATGTGAGGTATACATTTTAAATAAATTCAGCATATTTTTGTCACTTTATGCCTTTCTGAGTCCACTAGTGAGGGCAGCCCCTGAATTCTAAACTGTCAGTGTCAAAAATTATGTCCCTGTTGAACATTACAGCACTTGGCAGCAGCAGGAGGCTGTGCCCGCCAGCCTCAGGAACCAGGTCTTTCATTGACATGTTACAATTAACACCCATGGAGACAGCAGCTTACACACATTCTACTGTGTGTAACTACCAGTTTAGAGTGTTGCCATGAAGTCATTTCCTAGAGTATAATGCCTACCAGACAGAAGTCAGAATGTTACCATCTTTATAAAGCAAAATTTAGGATGTTTCCTGATGAATACAAAGTTTCATGAGAATAAGAGGACAAATAAACACACCAATTTGAAGCAAAAGGCCATACATGCAGAACGCAAACGACAATGAAATAAAGCAGCAGAACATTAGATGAAGACTTCAGAAGAGATGTCTCTAAATTTATCAACCTAAGATTCCCAGTGCCAGAAAGGTAATTTAGCTGCTGACACTTGGCTGTCTTCATGCTTAGTAACTCAGTTTATCAGGTTTTCCCTGAGGTTTTTGGTTTTGAATATTCTATAGCATTGCCCCCAGGCATACACTCAAACTCATCAGTCTATGCACACCTATCTTTCCTGTAGTCCCCATTTCCTTCCACTGGAATGACCTCTCCACTCCTCTCTGAGAATCTCAGTCTTTCTCCTACTAAAGACAGAGACCTTACCTCTGTTAGCTGTCTTTTCAACATTCACTCTGAATCCCTTCTGACTTGGCAGGTTCTCAGGACCTGCTCATTTTCATAATAGGTAAGATTCCTAGACTCCTGCCTAATATTCAGTTGTTAGGTCAAAATGAATGTTAAAAATGAACATATAAAAATTAAATTCTTAGTCTCCAAGACATGAAGAACCAGAACTGATATCCAGCCTCTGTAAACTAAATTGTTAAGTGACAAAATACTTTGGCAGTGTCCCTCCCCCATCCATTCTTCAACCATTCATCCATCTAATATTTATTGCGTGCTTACTCTGTGTAACCATTGTACCAGATGCTTCTGCTAAAGTCCTTCAATAAAAGAAACAGGAAGTTTCTCACTCAGCATTTACTCTAACCACGTCCTTTTCCAAACTCCTGGGTATTTTTTGAGCTGTTCTGTTTTGTTTTCAGGGCTGATGGGTGGTCTGCAGCTTATATGAATGGATACCTGAGAGGGAAAAGAATAAGGGAGTTAGAGAGAAATTGCTAGCTAAATGGCTGGAATAAAAGCAAAGAGTTCAGTTCCTACTCATGCATTCCAAAATTGTTTGTTGAGTTGCTACCACAAGTAAAACAATATGGTAGACTTTTTGAGTGATATGATGAATGAATTTTTATACTTCTTAAGGATTTTTATACTTATTGAGCTTATTTTCTATAAGATAGTAAAAGAAGGACATAAGTAATTAAGGTAGCCTTTAAATGAACACAGAAGGAACAGTACAAGGGGTTTGGTATTTAGAGGTAAGAATGATCACCTCTGATTGGAGCTAATCAGGAAAGTATCCTTGGAGGAAGAATCTTTTGAGCTTAGGATTTGGAGGACAGGTAGAACTTCAAGAGAGAAAGAGAAAATATCCAGGCAGAGGGACCAGCATGGACAAATGTATGGAAACAGGGAAATAAAAAGGCATATTAGGGAATACTTAAAGGCAGATTTTGGAAAACTGTTGTGTTGGTTTTTTCTCTATATTATTCTCAATTTTATCTCCATTTTGTTTTTTGCTTTTCTCTTTCCTGCTCTGTGCCTAGGGAGGCTGAACCTGAAACTTCTCTCCAAAGCTCCAATGGGAGGCAGGAGCAGGAGATTGGCAGGAAAGAAGAGAGCTTAGGGCATTTCTCCTTACTCTTTTCTTGTTTTTGGTGCAATATATCTGCACATCTTCTCAATCCCACCAGGCAGCCATTCTCCCGTGGCTCCAGCTCTCAGTAGGCTCTGGTAGTACTATACCCTCCCTTTGTCCCTCCAGCCTTATGGATGCTAATAGCTTCCCATTGTTGCTAGTCTCTGCCTTAACATCCATTGTTAGTGCCCTTGACATGAACCACACATCTGTAACTAATCCCTTCATTAAGGAATAATCTGGATGAATTCTGTCTCTGATAAAGCCACAAATACTGAGCTAAGATTTGATACATCACCTTATCCACTGCATCTTAAATCCTGAGTACATCTTGACACTATTAATGGAGTTTCCACTCTCAAAGTCAACCTGGAGTCATGCTGGACTCTCCTTTTCCATCATCTTTCACCTTGAATAATTTGTTCCATTTTGGAGATTCACCTTCATGATGCCTCTTGAATTTTTCTTCTTTTCATTTCCACAACTACTGCCTTAGTTCAGGTCTTGATTGCCTCTGATCTGTGACAATGCAAAAGCTTCCTAACTTCTTTGTTTCCAGTTTCTTCTCTCCAAACCTCCCTTGTACCACCACTTAGACTAACAGCTTTGCCTGTTCTACATCCATGATCAAAAACCTTCAATATCCTTTAAAGCAAGTAAAATGCTCCAAATCTATTAGACAATGTAGAGAGAATGAAGTATAAACTTCCCAGTTTAACCTTCAATGTCCCTTATTAAATGGGCCCTCCCAACTTTTCCCAGCTCATCTCTCAGTACTTTCCTTCTGTCTAATTATCCTAACTAGAATCTTTGCAGTTCCTTGAAATGCATACCCCTAATTTGCTCCCACCCTAAGATCTTTCCTAACGTGGCCCTCTTTCCCTTAATGACCTTTTACTTAACTCCACCTGTCAAAATCCTATTTATCGTATAATATCTTGTACAAATGATGGATATCTTAGTCCATTTGGGCTGCTACCACAGAAATATCACAGACTGGGTGACTTATAAACAACAAGACGTTATTTCTCACAGTTCTGGAGGCTGATAACAGATGTTTTTAATTTGGTGAGGGCCCTTTTCTGGTTCATAGATGGCCATCTTTCCACCATAACCTTATGTGGCAGAAGGGGTAAGGGATGTCCCTGGGGTCTCTTTTATAAAAGCAGTAATCTCATTCATGAGGTCTCCACCCTCATGACCTAATCACCTCCTAAAGTCAGCACCTCCTATGGCCATCACCTCGGAGGTTAGGATTTCAACATGAATTTGGAAGGAAAAGAAACATTCATCCATAGAAACGGAGTTCTTCAAGTTTGTTTTCAAAATTTACACCAAATCCATTTATCCCTCTCTTTGAACATTGATAGTGTTTTATATGTATGTGTGTAGGTATACTTCTCTCAGGGTAGCTGTTAAAGACAAAAATAATGCTAATTTAAAGACAATCCATTTTCCCCCCAATTAAGGACAATCTTTTTCAATTATTGAATCTTAAAGAATACCTAGAATAGTGTTATGCACAATTAAGTTTGCGATAAATATTTGTTGGTTTGAATAGGCAATGTTCAGTCATTTCAGGTCAGTGAGGAGGAAAGCACGTAGCCAGGGAAGAAGGGAGAAATAATCAAGGCTGAATAGGAAGCTATTGTTATAACTGAGAAAGAGGAAAAACATTTGAGCCTCAACCAGGGTGGTGGCAGTGGGAATGAAAAGGATAGGATGGATATAAATGCCCAAGCAAAGATGAATTATAGGAGAAGGAAGAGAAAGGTATAGAAATAACACCAAGGCCTGGGGCCCGGGTGACTGGGAGAATGGTGGTATTACGAATGAAAACAAGGAACTCAGGGGAGGAGTGGTTTGGGCAAAAGGCTAGGGTGAGGTAGGAGGTAATGAGTTCAGTGTTTTCGGTACTGAGCAGAGGTGTGAGTGGAACCAGGTGGAGGGGCACAGCAGGTGGGTGGAAATGTGGCACCATGGCCTTGGAGGGCCACCAGCTTGGAGGTGATGATTGCAACTGAAAGAATGAAAGAGATTTCCCAAAAAGATACCAGGCAGAGTGAAAGAAAAGGGTGGGGAAATAGATCCTACAAACGCCCATGTGCAAAGAGCATTGCCACATGGGACTCTGTTTTGTGACAAGATTTGCTGACATAGATCACTAGCACTTAGCTGTCTGTTTCATTGAAGCTGCTGAGATGATCTGTCTGGCTGTGAGTTTTCTCTCCTTCACCTAAGCTCTTAAACTAGAGGACAGGAAACTATTTCCAAAGCCTTGGGAGCTTGCCTTTCAGAAAGCACCAGATAAAGTAGTTATTTTTTAACCAGCAAGCAAGACAAAATGTACAAACACTAGAGATAATGAACTAATTCTTCTGCATATCAGAGCTAAGTGTACTTTGAACTTGGAGTGGAGAGCAAGGAGAAATACATAATTGGGATGAGAAATACATAACTTGGATAAGAAATGGGAAAAATAGTCCTTGGGAATTCTTTAAGTGGAGCCAACCCAGAAACTCTTAGCCTTTTTAAAGAAACTTGAGAAAGCCTCCTACACAGACTCAAGAAACACTTATTAAGCATCTATTATGCTCCAGGCTGTGTGATCAATTTTTTCACATTTAATTACCACCCCCTACCCCCCTCAAAAAACCACCTGTGAAACAGGTATTCTCTTCATTTACAGAAAAGTGTATCCTGGGCATTTTTTAGATTGTCAACCCTGACTTATCTCTGTTGGCACCACTGCAAAGGGGCACTGGATGTTGCTCTCAGTGCTCCTACCAAATGGTAGGTTGTACTATACCAGAGCCCTCAATTGCTGGGTCTGTCCTAGGAGGGCCATCTGATTGGCTGAGCTTGGGCATGTGCCCATGCCCTAGCCATCACAGCTGGGCTTTGTGACTCTTGTGGTCGCTTTCTCCAAGGTTCACACAATGGGACCCCTTGTCCTTTGCCAAATGTGAAAGGGGATCAGATGTTCAGAAGCCTCTAAACCATCAATAAAAATCTACTACAATGACTGTATGTCAAAGGACCCTGGAGTTGAATTCAAACCCAGGTCTTCTGAAGCTGATTAATCTTTCCACTGTACTATAGCTGTTTTGCTGCAACTATTTGAAAGGCAACAGAATTTGTTTCCCTCCCTTTTACAAAACTCCATATAATTAACAAAAAATTTTTCTAGGTGCTTTTTATGTACCAGAGTCTATACTAGGTACTGTGTATACACTGTTTAATATTTATAAAAGTTTTTGGGGGAGAGGTAGTATAGGGATTAATTAGCATCCTGATTAAGAAAACTAAGGTTTAGAGAGGTTATAAAAATTGGCCAGATTGTCTGTAAATAAGGGGTTTTGTCCATCAGATTACAAAGTTAATTACAAAGTTAACGTGATTGCATCATCAGGGGCTGGGGCTGAGTAAGGGTTGCAGTTTTATTTATCTTTGCTTTTTCTCCTATTGCCAGCTCCTTCATTCAGTGACTGGCACATAACGGGCTCTCCATCAGTGTCTGTTGAATGAATGAGAGGTCTGGCTGAGCTAAGTGCAGGGGGTAGGGATGATTTTGGGACTGGAGGTCAGAGGAAATCATGCAATAAGGTAGAATTATCGCTCATTAAATTAAAAGAAGGAAGACAAATAAGTTAAGAGGTAAGGCACATTTCTGTCTTTAAGACCCTGATTTTAATTCCTTTAGACACATACAAGGTAGCAGGATTACTGGATAATATGGTAGTTTTATTTGTGCTTTGAGGAGAAACTTTTGGAGGTGATGGGTAGGTTGATGGCGTGGATGTATACTTATCTCTAGATTTACCCAGTTGTATATATTAATTATGTACAACTTTTTGCATGTCAAAAAAATTAAGAAAAAGTAAAGAAAAAAAGAGTTAAGATACATTTAGAAAGCTTACACTGTGGGGGTTCCACTTTGGAATATCAAAGATCCCTTGCCTTAGATCTGGACATCTCTGAGGTGTAACTCACACTCTGAGGGTCTCCTGCAGCGTCAGAATACAGCTACTGTCTGAGGGACCAAACCAAAAACAGCCCCCTAGCTTGGCTTCCTCCTCATCTCTGTCTTGCTTCCCTCACGCCATTCCTGGCTTTGCTGGAGAGCAAGTTCTTATTGAATCAATTGTGCACAAAACCTCAATTCTGAGTAACACAACCTAAGCTTGGGGGCTATTCTAGGACAGTATGCCTGGGCACTGATGGACACTCAATAAGCACTTATTGAATGAATGAACAAATGAATGAATCCTAGAGCTGTGCTTCTCCCCCACACCAGATATCCATATGATCATAAAGTCTTAAAGGCTCTCCCTTCCTTACATTCTGTACCTCTTTCCTTAGAATAGACCTGCCTTCCTCCTTACCTCCTTTTAGTGATTTTCCAGTCCTCTTTAGTCTACCCCCTGCATTGCTGCTACCAATTCTGCATTAACTCTGAAGTTCAGATCATCTGTCACTCATTTTCTTAAACTCCTTCTGTAATTTTCCCTAACTTGCAAGGTCAAGGAAAATTTCTTTGCTGATCTGGCACTTGCTTGCCCATCTACCTCACCTCTCCCTACTCCCCTGCGCCAGGCCTGCCCTTTGCTCCAGGCACACTGAACTGCCTGTAGTTTCTGGAGCGTGCCAGCCTTAGACTGTAGCATTTATAGCTGCCCATATAATGTTTCTTTATTTTCTTGAAATGCCCTCCTTTGAGTTCTCATCTGGATGGCTTCTTTGAAAGGATGTTTCCTAAGGTCAGTGTTTTAGATTTCTCCTGGCACCAGGAGAGCTCTTCTCAGCTGTCTCTGTCCCCATTTCTCACCAGCAAACTAGCTGGCCTACAATTTAGCCTACATATTCAATGAATCTCCTCCCAGTTGTCTCTCAGCACAACTTCCACTGTTTTTGAGAGAACCTTTAGGCTTGAACTCCACTCTCTGTTTCAAATGAAGTCAGTTCCTCTGGGGTGGGATTTGGAACTCTCTGTTCTATGGCCTGCTCCCCCCTGCCCCAGAGGCAAAATCTCTTAGGGTTCTGGTGCTGGGGTTAGAGTTAATGGCTTGCTTGTCTCTGAGTGACACCTTTGCTCTGGGAAATGAATGCTTGATGGATGGAGGGGTGGAAGCAGCCCCAGTCTCCCAGGCTGATCTCTATTGATCTGGAAACCCTGCTCCATGATCTGGGGCAAGGACAATTGGAAACCCAGTATTTTCAGTGGCAAGGAGCCCAAAGTAGAGCCTCTATCACATGAGTGGGGGCTGGGAAGAAGAAGGGAGCCCCCACTTCTGTTTCACTTGCCTGAAAATTAATCTCAGCAATAGGAGTTCTGTGTTCTTGGCTGTACTAGACTGGAGCAGTTTCTGTCTTACTTAATTGGGATGGAGGAGGGAGGGCACATACTTTTCTTCATATACCACAGACTCTTACAGTTCTTACCAAGTTTTAGTGGATTTTCTTGAATAAGTGTATCTTCATTTGCTGTACATTCATAGGGCCATTTCCAGAGATATTAAATGGTTGTTTTAAAAATAATTTTCACCAGTTTAGCTGGGGAGCAGGTCCATAGAATTACTTGGGTTGTCATGTCAGAAGTTGAATGCCTCCAATAATTTCATTCCTGAATATAGATTCTGGCTGTATCAATTTCTACAGTCATCTACCTTAGTGTTGTCCTCTAATTAGCACTTGTGGAGAAATGTTAAATCAAAGTCCTCTATTAGTTAGGACCATCTGTAACTTTAAAAATGGAAAAAATGATCAAACTGGGTTTTAAAGCACATTTCAAGACTGTGAACAATTTTAGAATTTTTAATTGAAAATATATAGCATAGTGGACTTTCTAATAGTTTGTAAAGCCAGACAAAAATCTGTATTTGCTTTCTCCCTTCCAACTCTGAGCCTGTGTTTGAAATTCCTCTTTTTCCCACTTGGTCACAATGATGGTGGTCCAGTTTCTGGTTGGAACTTAGCTGCTATGGGCATCATGCCTTTGAGCATCTGCTGCTGAGATATTTGCTCTCTCACCCATAGGTCCATGTAACCTGCGGCCACATATCACTCTGTGTATCTGAACCAACTGAGTTACATTTTGCCCTGAGCCTTTGCCAGTCATGCGAGGGGCAACAGGTGGGTAGAAAGGTTGCTTTCACCTCCCAAGGGCTAAGTCTTGTTCATTCCAGAGTTTCTAAGATTGCCTTCAAGAGTTTAGTTTCAGGGGAGCAATTTCATGGGTCACTGCTTTAGTTGTCACACACACGAGTGCCTCCACATAGGCCAAGTCTCTGTTATTTAGCAGCAATAAACCTCTTCACAAATAAAGAACAATTGTATTCATGTCAGTTACTAATTCTCTGTATTAATTAAGCCTATGAAAAACTGCAGAACTGAAATCCACACACAACCCCTCCTACAAATAAATTTAATTATTAACTCCTTTTTGCCCCTTCATTAAATCTTCTTACTTGGGTCCACTAACTTGGGTGGACAAGAGATATTACTTTGCATCCTTTAATTTTTCTAAAATCAGTTGAAACCTGACCCTATTCTCCATCCTGCCTCGGCTATGGGAAATACTATCTCAGGTATGACGAAGTGTTGTGTGTCCCTCCCTTGGGTTGTACTGAACCCTGGCTTGCTTTGATTGATTGATTGGTTGATTGCAGTTTTTTTAAAAAATTGAAGTATAGTCGATTTACAATGTTGTGTTAATTTCTGGTATACAGCATAGTTCTTTAGTTATACATATATATATTCCCTTTCATATTATTTTTCATTATAGTCTATTATAAGGTATTGAATGTAGTTCCCTGTGCTCTACAGTAGGACCTTGATTATCTGGTTTTGTGAAGATTTTCCCTGTAGTTCCACTTGTACAAGATCTTCACCTAGAGTTTAGCAGATATTCTGTGAGAATTGTTCCACATGTAGATGTATTTTTGATGTATTTGTGCAAGAGAGTGAGCTCTGCATCCTTCTATTCTGCCATCTTGAAGCCCCTCTGAAGCCTGGCTTTTTGCTCACCTGATTACTTCTGTGTCGATGTTTAAACCTTGCTGCTTCCAGGTCAATCAGCCACTGGGGGGTCTTTGCTGGGGCATCTGGTGCAGCGGTGTGTCTGTGTGTGGTTCCCCAGCCTCCTAGAGGGTCCTGGCTTCCCTCGTTGAGGTACTCCCCAAGTTCGCGTTCGGGGTTCCATCCCAGACTCAGAGATGCCATCTCCTCTGATTTAGCTGCTTCCACTCTTGGAACCCCACCTCCAACACAAGGGGAGGGGCTTGTCCCTTTCTCTTCTTTTTGATGGCCTAACTTAATTGCCTCAGTGATCTAAAGGCTCTGAAAACAAAAGCCAAAAGTTGTACACCACTCCTACCCTGCTTTCTGCCATGTAACAGCACCTCCCCCCCTTGCCGGCAATCTCCCCATCCCTGCAGGCAAAGGAATGCAAAAGCTTTCGTTTTTCCTTTGGGGAAGGGACAAATTCATTGAAAACGATCAAATTAGTTTATCCAGAAATATTCCTTCCCTGGTTACTAATAGATGATATGGACTGCTTTCTCCTCAGCTTGCCTACTTACTCTCTAGGGGTTTCTTAGTGAGACGGGTAAAGGAAGAGAGAAAGAAGTAAAGAAGTTTTGAGAACTAAGCTAATTTAACCTACTAGATGAATGATGGGTTACTGAGTTGGTAATCAATAGCAAGCCGTATGTGCAGTGATACCAGGTGGAAATTACATTTGGAAATACTTCAGATTCCTTTCCTCCCTCTCCCCACAACCCTGGTGGCCACACTGACCCTCTATGTCCCTTCAAGTGTTTGGTTTTTGCCTTAAAGTACTAGGTGTACATTCAGAGTGGTAGCTCAGAGGTCCTTTTAAAAAGACTCTTTAAAAGTCTTCTCCACCAGCTGACTGATTCCTGCAATTCCACTATTAGAGCTACACATCTTTTAAGCATAAATAGCCTAAGAGGGTTGTATTCATTTCCTAGAGCTGCTTTATCAAAGTACCACAAATTCAACCACAGAAATGTATTCTCTCTCAGTTCTGGAGGTGGAAATTCTGAAATCAAAATGTCTACAGGGCCATGGTCCCTCTGAAGGCTCTGCAGGAAACTTCGTGGGCGCCTTTCTCCCAGCTCCTGATGGTTGCCTGCAATTCTTGGCATCCTTTGGCTTGCAGCTGCATCACTTGAATCTCCGTCTCTTTCTTTCCAGTCTGTCTCTTTCCAAATCACTCTCTCCTTCTAAGGATATCAGTCTTGGATTTAGGGCCCGCTCTAATCCCATATGACTTCATCTTAATTCCATCTGCAAAGACCTTATTTTCAAATAAAGTTGTATTCACAGATGCTAAGGGTTAGGACTTGGACAAATCTTTTGAGGGGATGTAGTTGACTTCATAAGGGTTTGCACTAAAGTATTTCCAGTTACTTATAGATGAGGTAGACTGAAAAAAAAATGTGCCACCTGAAAGTTGAGAATTATGCTTCATGTGGTGGACTTTTTTAGGACTCAAGCCTAGAAGGCAGCCTCTCAGATAGCTCTGAAGGACTGCTCCAGAGTGGTCAGGGAGGAGCCAGAATATATGGAGTTTTCCAACAAAAACCAGGTAGTAGGGATATCAAAAGATTACTGTTAATTAAAGAAAACCAGGCATCTCAAGTTAATGAACTCAACACTTTTCTATGTATGGGAAGATGCAAGAGTCTGGGCTCACTGAAATCGTTACTTTGATATGTACCTTAGTCATCTAGGGCCAGTATCCTGTTCTTTCCCATCCTGAGTCCCCTTGGGGTGCACCGTTGGGGGTGGCTGCAGTGGCTGAGGGCTTGGCAGTGGGCAGCCCATTTGGGTCCATCCCGAGTTCCCTCAGACTCACCCCCGGAGGTGGGGGATGAGCGTAGTGGCTGATGGCTTGATGGCCCTGGCGTCCTTTGTTTGCTGATATGGCAGGCAACAATTTTCATTTACAATTAGTATGAAGCGAGCATTTCTGGCAGGCTTTCTTTGAGAAGGAATTTTCATAATCTCAGGGACATGATGGTGGGAGGTGGGGTAGAGAGCAGAGCCTGGCGGTGTGCTGCTTACTGCACATGAGTGCTGAGGGGCGGGTCTGCCGTGGTCCAGTGATTTCTCTGCCACTTTGATCGTAACGAGGAAGAAGAGGCTGAGAAGACAAAGGAGCTGTAACTGGACAAAGAAACAGGAATTAAGCAACCCTGCTGGAATTCTCGGTGTGTCCAAAGGAAAAGAAGGCTTGGTATAAATATCCATGATTTGAGTAAAATGCCTCTCTCTAATTTGAACAGTTTTGAGAGGAGACTGAAATCTTACATTCATAAGATTTAAAATTTTGCCTTATCTTTTCTTCATCTTTGGTTGTTTCATAATTGAACTACTAAAAGTTTGACTTTTGGTTTTCTTTAATGGGATTTGTTTTATAATCCTAAGGAACCATTGGGTTTGTTACTGCTTTCCAAATGTATCCATCTTTATTTGATGATTAGAAAAACTGTCAAGATAAAGTGTCAAAGACAAAACTAAGTCCGAGGCACAATGAACAAAGGCTGCTTATTCATGAACTTGCAGCGAAGCCTTCTGTAGGTCACTTTGATTTCAGCAGGGGTTCAAAGGTGTTAGAGAGGAGAGGCAGTTTTACAGCAGGAAATTAAGAAATACTGAGACAGTTTCTAATTGGCAAGCATTCTACTGAAGTGGGATTTTTGGAAGCAAGGGAGACTTTCTAATTGTTTTTAGATACATCTAGCAGTCCCTGGTTAGTTGCAAGGGGGCAAACTAGCAGCTTGGGGACATTTCAAAAGAAGAAGGATTGTTTAGTGTTGGGGAGGAGGGTTTCATGTGGCTGGCCATTTCTTGGAACAAGTGGGAACCGATCGGGTACTTTTTTTTCCAGTCAAATTGTCAATGCGGTCCTTACTGGGGATAGGAGAGGAGCTGCCATGGCAGATAGTTTCCCCAAAGTAGTCAGAGCTATAGATATTAAGTGAGAGCTTTAGATAATACATCCCATTGTACTGGGATGTAAAGGATAAGACAGACCACTAAATGGCAGTTTGAAACAAAGCTGACTTTATTTGCTTGCCTGGCAACACTCAAATACTAGCTTGGCAAGACTCTTAGCAGAAGTAAAGATCTATAGATATAGAATGAAAAAGAAGAAAGTACATCAAATGTACAAATGAAGCAAGATTCTGAGTTCTGGTCTCCGGCTGGCTTGTAAGGAAGATTGGAAACTCTTCCATGTGAAGGGTCATGTTTATGCTTTTCATTTACCAAGTGCCAGGAAACCTAGTTTCAGAAAAGTCCAAGATAGGCGGGGTGGGGGGGAGGCAGGGTATAGCTCAGTGGTAGAGTGCATGCCTAGCATGTACAAGGTCCTGGGTTCAATCCCCAGTACCTCTGTCATAAATAAATAAACAAACAAAAAAGTCCAAGATAGGATGTGTTCAGTTCCAGTGGATTTAGGTTCATCAGTGGAATGCTTATATCTACGTGCAAGAAGCTCTACAAGCTTTTCCTTTAACAAGGAAAATATATATCAACATTAAAGAAAACTGAAGCCAAGAAATCATCAATAATCTTACAACCCTATCCTCTCATACAATGTTTTATTTTGGGGTATGGCTTTTAGGTTTTTGTCCAGTAAACACAAAGTTATTTAATAGTTGCAAACATACTGTACATACTATTTTGTATTTTGCTTTCTGACTTGACAATATACTAAAATAGTTTTCCATGTTACCACATGTTCTTTATTATTAGGACTTCATGGCTATATAATATTCTCCCAAATGGATATAACATCAGTATTTGTTCACATCTTCCATTTTTGAACATTTGGTTGTTTCTAATTACCTGTATTTATGTATATAGGGCAGCAGTGAACATCTTTTTGATTCAGGAATTTTTTTCTTCTCTTGAATTCTTTCCTTAAGGTTACTTCGTCCAAAGTGAGCATCTGTGTCAAAGGGAAAGCACATCTTCTGATTCAATGTGAGGGGCCAAACTTCTTCCAGGTTCCAGTGAGCACTCCTTTCACCTCCATCCCACCCTGGAGCAGCAGATGGGTGCTAGTTTTACCCCAACTCTGCCAGCACACATTGTTCTTGCCATTAAAAAATCTTGCTAATTTAATAGTGTAAAATGGTACTTCAAGATTACTTTAAATTGCATTTCTTTACTTGGGAGGATGAGCATTTTCTCATATCTTTATTTCCTAATGTCAATTACTTCTTTATATCCTTTGCCCATTTGAACAAAGATAACACACTGCCCTCCCCTCAATTTATCCCAATCAAGACAATGAAAAGAAATGCTCTTCTGTTCTTTACCTTCTGCATGGGGTGGCTGTTTACAGCCAAAAACTTTATTTTTAAAACCTTCCTTTCACAGTTCAGGCCCTATAATATAAATAAAGAGTTCTTTGATACATTTGTCCTTGATGAAAATACAGATTTCTGCTATCAAAAGAGACTTCCAAGAATATTGTAAATGTCTTTAGCGTCTGTTTTTTTCCTCATCCAAATTAAATGCCAGATTTTAACAACTATGATCTATTTAGTCAAGATGTGTGCCTTCTAGGAATGACTTATACAAATACGTTCCTCTTGAATTTTCTTTGATTTGTTACCAATTGCAACCAATTGATCTCGTTGTATCATGGTTCTTCATACCTCTCTACCCAGTGCCCTTTCTCTACCCAGATGTTGGAATCGTCCACCTATACTTTCTGCATCACGGATAGATCAGTGATTAACCGCAAGCTCTTATCCTAAATATTTTCACTTTCCCAAAGACTCTTTGTTTTAGTGGAGATTGATTATCCAATATTTCCGTTGTAAGAGGAATGAATGTGTGCAGTCTTGTACATTTAGTCCTATTTTGTGATTTCATATAAATACCATTACTCTACCATTTGCAGGGCTTGCACCAAAGTTAATGCATAATTTTACCATCAGGCAAATTTTTCTGTAAAGGGCCAGAGAGTAAATATTTTCAGCTCTGCTGGCCACATAAAATCTCTCCTTCTTCATCATTGCCATTGTCATCTACAATCCTTTAAAAATGTGAAAAAAAATCGTTAGGTCTGGGCCTTATAAAAACCGATGTAGTAGGAATTTGGATTTGGCATGTGTCTTGTAGTTGGACATCCCTGATTTGGAAGAATTCAGGAAAAAAATTAAGATTATTTTTCTTCTTTGTGAGTGAAATGATGCATTAATAGGATTAGTTGGCTATTGTTTTTCTTCTCAAACAATAACAAAAAGGTATATTCATGGCAGTGAGGATGGCCCTCATCTGAACGGTTAATATCATTTATCTTAACGCAGCTGTTTTTGAGGAGTTGGTGGTATTTTCTTAAAAAAAGAAAAAGCTGCCAGGTAATACTTGGAGCTTGAGTTTGTTTTCTGCACTTCTTCAGGAAGATCTTGCCATGAGTACCAAAATGAGTACATTTCCTGGTGGTGCACTGGGAAAGCTAGTGATGATCATTGTAAGAATGCGTTTAGAATTGAATTAAAACAAGGGTACTGGAAGGGCTTCATAACAATGTATTTTTTTCCTGCTTAGATTTGTATCCCCAGAGTGTTAATCAGTTGTGCTTTATATTGGCCAAAAGGACTTATTGCACAAGTATGCAGATGAAGATCAATTGTACCACTGGAATTTTATCTTATAATACATTTCCCAATAGGTCATATAATGTGGTATCTCCATTAATTTTTCTTTTATAATAGTTTATTTGAAATTTTTAAAAGTAACTTCTTACTTATCCAGCAACTCTACTCTGAATAACATGGGTAGGATCCTAGAAATTGGCCAAAAAAAAAAAAAAGCTTATTATGTAGTCTGTATCAGTCTGCTCAGGCTGCCGTAACAGAATACCACATCTTAGGTGGCTTAAACAAGAGAAATTAATTTTTTTACAGTTCTGGAGACTGGAAGTTCAAGATTAAGGTGATTTCTGGTAAGGCATCTCTTATTGGCTTACAGATGACCGTCTTCTTCCTGTGTCTTTACGTAGCTTTTTCTCTGTGCACTTAGAGACAGAGGGAGCTCAGTCTGTGGTCTTTCTCTTATAAGGTCACAGTCCTTTTGGATTAGGGCTCCAAATATAGTCACATTGGCGCTTAGGGCTTCACTATATGAGTTTGGGGGAGGGGACACTATGCAGTCCACAAAGCAGTCAAAACAGATATTACAAAGTTCATTACTAACTCCTTTGGTCCCTGACTCAGAATCTGTTTATTTCATTCTGTAATCAGTTCTAAGAAATTTTCATTTTACTTCTAAGCCCATACAAAGTTTGAAAAAGCAAACTGGAATAAAGGAGAGGAGATGCTAGAGGGAAACATACCGACTGACCACAGGTTGGAAGGGACATTGGACAAAAGACTGCCTGGGATCAGGGGACAACAGGAAAAATATGAAAAGAAGATTCAACCATCAATTAGCACAATAGCCTGTGGTCATGCAATGCAGAGCTAAGCAGCCCTACAGATTTTGCAAAAACCTGAGGGCATCACTCACTGGAGCTGTGGGGCAATGAATACAAATAATGACGAAGCCAATAAGAAAAGGTTCCTTGTTTAAGGAGGCAAGAATGTAACACATTATAGGCAGGATAGTTTAGGACAAGCAAATGTGATTGTTTAGAATGATAAACCCTTTGTTCCTCGGAGAGGTCTTGGGCTATCTTTAGGGTCTTTTCTTTGTTGGAAGCAGGGTTTGGCGCCCCCATTGCCAGCAAGTTTCAGGACCCACACTACCAGACCGTCCGCGTGTCTGTTCTTCCCTTCTCCCCTCCTCCTCTCTGCCCAGAGGAATCTTGTTCTAGTCTGAGTCCTGAAATCTTTCTTTCTTCATTTTTTTCCCCTCCAATTTTTGTTCTGTATTCCAGAGGCTCTCTGGCTCTCTGTTCTCCTAGGTCTCAGGGGATTCATATTCTGGAAACTGAAGCCAGGAAGCTTGTAGACTATTTCAGCTTTCAGTCCCTCTCCTTACCCCTCTTGCAGCCAAGGAATTCAAAGCTGACTCTGAGCTTAAGTGGGATGGGGGGAGGGGATGAACCCAGGAAAACTAAGAACATGCACACTGTTTCCCAGACTCTTGGTAACAGCCCTTTGAGGTAGACACTGTCATCACTTGTTTTCCAGAGGATGAAACTGAGACTCAAAGAGGTTAAGATGCCTAAGGTCAAACAGCCAGTAGGTGATGAGGTGGTAGAGCCAGGATTCAAACTCAGTTTTGTCTGCTGCTACGGCTGTAGTCCGTTCTATGCATCCTCAGAAGAAAGGGAGGAATTTCCTAACTGATCTGATAAACTTTGTAAAAATGAACTCTGCGTTCATCTTTCTACTTAACAAGTAATGGGAAATTCTGCAATCCTACTTTATGAGATCTCGTATTTTCCACCAGCAAACCTGTGGCATAAAAATGATTTTCCTGAGAAATGGGACTTGGCAACTGGAACCAGTCACAGGAAAAACCAATGTCAAAACACGCAGACCTACTGTATGGCACAGGGAACTATACTCAATAACTTGTAATAACCCATAATGGAAAAGAATCTGAAAAAGAATATACATGGATAACTGAATCACTTTGCTGTATACCTGAAACTAACATAATATTGAAAATCAACTCTACTTTAACAAAAAAATTAAAACAAACAAACAAACAAACAAACCCCACACAGACCAGGTGGCCCAAATGGTTGGGCCTTGTTGGGAATGAAATAATAAGATAGGTAGACCAAGGATACTCCCTAATTGTACAGGTCCAGGGGCAGTATTTAATGTCACTTTCTAAAGAAAATGATAAGCAGTCTGCATAATTAGAAATTAACTGCCATACTCTGAATTATGTAAACAGCAGAACAGGAGGAAAACATTAAGCAAAAATGTAAAAAAACAAACCCACCAAACCTCTTGTCAGCATTATTTTTACTGAATCTGAGTCTTCATGGTTGACTTTTGCACAGAGCACTTTTTCTTTCCTTCCTGTGTCAGTGGTGTTTTCCATGTGGAAGCTGATGGTCTGGATCCCAGATTTGAAAGCTGGAAGTGTCACCCTGCTGGAAAGTTCAGGCTGGCTCCATTCAGCAGGCCGAGGCTTCATCAGTGGCAACACCTCTCAGCCATATGTCAATAAATAAATGCTATAATCGGAAACACATGCAGAACGTGAGTCATCTGCTTTCTGTCTCCTCCTTAGGAAAGCTGCATTAGTCATACAACGAAGGAACATTGCACCCCTTTCTCTTCACCTTTGTATAAATCCTTACCCTGAGTTTTCAAGGCTACTTGCAAGCTCAGTTGGAAGCAACAAGTGACTTGGATGGTAAGTTCCCGGTGGAAGAAGATGCCACCACCACAGACAACGATGGCACGAGACAGCAAACTAGCTGCCACACAACTGGCTGGGGGATTTAGAGGCCACCCTGTCTCAGAGAATGGAGTCTGGAATGCTTTGAAGGGTGAAGTAATCATGCAGACAACCAGCTGTGGAAACTAAATATGCCTTTTCAGAGTTTCCACTTTTGCAGCTGTGGAAAAACATGCAAAATGAAGGTGAGTTTGGTATGGGGGCCCATGAAAATAATGCACAACCTTAGAGTTGAGAACTGTATTTTATTTGGCGGGCTTTCTGAGGACTCAAGCCCAGGAGGCAGCTTCTCAGCTCTGAGGGACTGCTCCGAAGTGGTAAGGGAGGAACCAGGATATTTAAGAGTTTACCAACAAAAACCAGGGCAAGAGATTACTGTTAATTAAAGAAAACCAGCCATCTCAAGCTAATGAATTTAGCACTTTTCTATGGATGGGAAGATGTAAGAGTCGGCTCATTGAAATCATTCCTTTGATATGTACCTTGCTCATCTAGGGCCAGTATTCAGTTCTTTCCCATCCTGAGTCCCCTCGGGGTGGGTGTCTGCAGTGGCTGCAGTGGCTGAGGGCTTGGCAGCCGGCAGCCTGCCTGTCTCCATCCTGAGTTCCCCTCAGGCTCACCACTGGGGGCGGGGGGTGGGGTGGCTGATGGCTTGATGGCCCTGGAATCCTTTGTTTGCTGATATGGCAGGCAACATTTCTCATTCACATTTGTTAACGCAAGGCCTTCAAGTATGGAAACCTATTGTATTTTAGAGAAGAAGCGATTATTCCCGCTCTTCCTCCATTTAACAGACTGTTTGGCCTATTCTTAAACTGGAAGGAATGCATGGCACTTCACCTCTGAGAATTGCAACCATAATTTTATGGTTACATCCACTGAGGCCCTCATACCGAATATTATTCAAGTTACATCTAATTAGTAACTGGTAAATACTTTGCAGTCATAGATTTGGCACATATATTTTGTTCAGGGTCTCACTGAAAGTCTCTTGGCCACAGCTTGGCTTCACCTCTGAAGGGACTCCATTCACCTTTACCAGGCTGCCCACAGGGTATCTCAGCAGCTCTGCAGTCGCATACAGTCTTACAGGCGAGAGCTTACGCGCATCCAGCTTTCTCTCAGAGCACAGGTATGCCATCACACTGATGACATCCTCCTTTCAGGAGATTCATTTGACACACTTATTCAGGACACATAAACACTCACAGACGAGCTCACGGAAAAGGAATGGGCCATTGTCCCATACATAGGGCAATGCCCTGACACCTCAGTTAAAGTCCTGATGTTGTCGAGAAACAGTTATTGACTCTCAGCACCCACACCATTAAAATAAACCCAGCATCTTTTTGGCTTTTTGGGTTCTGGAGGCAATGTATTTATTCCTCATCTACAAGTTTTACTTACGCCAGTTTATGCTATTACTTATAAACTGGCCCACTTTGAATGGGGTTACTTACAACAAAAGACTCCAGATTCCATCCAAAGTGCAATAAAACAGGCACTCCTATTAATGCCACCAGAGACTCCATCACTGTAGAGGATGGAGCTGCCTCGTCTCCTGCCTCCTGGAGTCTCTGAATCACCTACAATGGTCATAAACTGCCAATGTCTTCTGGTGCAAGAAACTGCCCTCCTTGCCCCCATGCTATATACACCGTTAGACGGAAAAGTACTGCTTGTGTACTGGGCCCTTCTGAAGATGGAGGCTCTCACGCCCTGAGCATGTGACCCTCTGTACTCAGCTGACCATTATGCCCTGGGTCATGAAAGCAGCACCCTGCACACCTGGCATGGCCACCAAGGTTTCCTGCTACTGGATGAAGCCAAACCTGGGGTCTTCCTTCTGGTGCATTTGACCTGAGGAGGGGGTGGCTTCTCCTATCTTCAGTTCCTTACCAGATGCCGTGGAACTGGAGAAGGTCACCTTTCTCTTAGACCCCACTGGCTACCTGGAAGGCCTTTGGGGTCAACTGAATGAACAACAATGGGAGTTTATACATGTTACATATGGTAGAGCCACTGTCACACATAATGGAGCGTGCCAGAGAGTTATTGCTTCTCACTCCTTTGCCAGATCTTACCTGATCAAGGATAGGACCTCAACACAATAGCTAGAATTTAGACAATCATGTTAACAATGGATGCCCTGGCCAGCAACTGGTCCCATTTGTACATTTTACACATTCATGGGCCACTGCTGATGGTCTGGGTGTCTGGCTCAGCCAATGGTAGCAACAACTCTTTGTCCAAGGATGCCCTCTTTGGGTAAAAGACTCTGGAAAGCTCTTGCCTCACACATTATAAACGAATGTCACACATCCCCCCACACACTAAAGACACAATACAAGGCCTCCTCAAGACATCTTTATCCCCTTCCGAGTTCCAGGCATTATTGAGTGACCAAGGCACTCATCTTACTTTCCAAAATATACAACACTGGGCTCTTGGACAAGTCATTCACTAGAACTTTTACTTCTCTTACTGGCTTTAGGCTATAGGCCTCATAGAACACTATAATGGCATACTTACACAAGTTCATTCAATTAATTGAAACATGGCACATTTCGGTCATCAAACATCAAGAGTAAAAGTAATAAAGAGTCTGACTCAATTTTTGATGTGTGACTTCTGACAGCTTTCTACCTTGGTGTGGAAGAGAACATGCAGGTGACAGTCTGGTCTCCAGACTACAGGACAGCCATTTTTAAGGGTGGCATTGTTGGGAATAGGTATTTCAGGTATTTTGGTAGCTTAATATTTGCTTTCTCTTGAGCCCTCCCTTCTTGCTGCTTCTTCCTTCCTTTCTTCTTTTCTCTTCTTCTTTCACATTCATGAATAAAGGCCAAAGTGGCAGGGGATGATGGGTGGAGAGAGAGGGTTATGGATCAATCCTCCTTGGCTGTATTAGGAGGCATGTGGATGACGAGGGGAGGGCCCATCCATTTTTCGCTTTCTCTACTGCAAGCCCTAAGCCAAATTCCAGTGAAGCCTGTATGTGAAAGCTCTGGTTGCAATTCATGAAGCCTTGTGCTTTTCAGCTACTTTAATTCCAAGCAACTCATTTTGAAATTAATTTAGGGACAAATACGTGATCTATTGAGAAAAGAATCCCCCAAATATTTCTATTTGGTTCCCTGGTATTGACTCACCCAGCTCCCCCACACACCCCTTCTCCCATTTGTCTGTTTTATTGCCCTAAGAGCTTAAAAAAATATGATGATCTGAGAGGCTGGATGATGCCACCCAGATTATCCTTACGTTAGGGTGTTTTTTCGGTTGTTCAAATAATCTCTTTCACTGTGTTCATGCTTATGTACTTAATTTTAACACTGAATTTTATCACTGCTCCATGAATCAAAATATCAATAACAAGCTAATAAAATAATATTGAGCTGGGGTTGAATGAGGAATCAGCGAGCCACAGGTCTTTCATGCTCTCCCTTGGCATATGGATTTAACATCACATCTGATCTAAATCCATATAGTAGCTAAGCCCACCATGTGCTGCTTTCACTGGGGAAAAAAGCCTCCTCAGACACATCTTTCCAGGTCTCTTTTTCACTTTAATATCCTTTAAATGATGGAAAATCAGATTTTCCCACTGACTATGCCTTTTGTCCCAAATGATAAATGATGGCTTCTGTCTCTTCCCCTCTCTGTCTGATTCTGAACGGTGTTCAGAATAAGCCAGCTCTTTGCGCTGCGTTTTTGCTGCTGTCAGGGGATTTATGTAGGATGTTAGCTGAGCTATGGCAACTGCAGTGATTGGATAACGGCTCCCTCATTGCTGCGTGCGTAGCACAAACCATGGTGGGGCTTTTTTTGGTTCTTCCCCAAATAGCTGCAGTTCTTGTTTGGGGCTTTAAAATGTTCATGTATTTTCAAGTAAGAGAAGAAATGAAAAAAAGTTGGGGCAATTTATGATTTAGCGAATGAACGTTACTTCATGACACTGGATGTGTGACTTTGGGTAAAACTTTTAACCTTTCTGAGCTTCAATTTATTTATCTGTAAAATGAGGACATTGATGGGCCGAATTTTAAGGTCCTGTCCATGTATGAAATTCCATGTTCTATATCTGGCACCTTAAGTTGCTTGACTCAAATTGTCTTTAATAGCTTTTTTCTTTTTCTTCAAGTAAAGAATCCAAGAGAGGAATGGTATTCCTTTGCACTCTGTGTTCAAAAAGTAAGTAAATACCATTTTTCCCGTGCTTGAAGTGTCTGATGCTGAACTCACTGTGTTCTCCCCAAACTGCCTTCTTCCCCAGCATTCCTCATGTGAGGTAACAGCACCACATCCCTCCATCTAGATCCAGCCAATCTAGAAACTTCGGACTCATCCCTACTCCTTCCTGTCAGCTCCCTCCCCCATCCCCTGACCTTGCCTTTTGCAGCTCTCAGACACTGCATTTGTGGAACGGGCTCCTTGGAGGCTAGGTCCACCCTGCCGCCTAGGCTGGTCACAGAAGGCAGAAAGTTTTAGTGGAAAAATGCTTGCATCAAATCAGTCAGTCTGGGCGCCTATCCCAGGTTCATCCCTTACTACTTAACAGTGTGACTTAGTCTAGGCTGGATGGGAGACCTTGGCTTCTAGAAAGTATGACAGGCTGAGATCCATGTGTGAGTTGTGGCTTATGGTCTTTCTAAGCCGTAGCATCTTTTACGGGAAATGCTTATAATACCAGTACCCAGCTCTCCGGGATTTAATGTATCTGAAGTGCTTAGCTTAGCGCCTTGATGCATCATTAAGTGCTCAATACATGTTAGAAGTTATCATTACTATTATTATGGTACGAGGCTCATTAGGAGCCTCAGCCCCCGTGTGTAGTATGGCCTACAATAAAACATTGCTGCCCAAACCCGTCTCTCAGTTGGTCCAGGTATTCACTCTACATGCCTTTGTCACCATGAAGTGTTAGCTTACCTCTGCTACCTGTCACTGCTTGCTATGGTTCTGTTGAATTAATAGGCTTTGATTCCTCTACCTTAAAACTCCTCTCCCTTGGCTGGGTGGGTCTGTGGAGAAGAGGTGAATTGCTTTGACCTGGTGCCACCTTTCCCTGACTTTGAGAAACACCCACCAGGCCCCGGGCACAGGATCTGCACCCTGGCGCTGTGAAGGACTCTCCCCACACCTTCAATGACAGCAGGAGCTCTGCTAGTTGGCCTGGTCCATGGAAGGTTCATCTTTCTCAGGTCCTCTTCTGCCTGGCCCTGGCTTCCTCCCTTCCTCCCTTTGGATGTTGGTGGGTGTGGCACTGGGTTTTCTCCTAAGACCGCTACCACAAAATCTCCCACTTCACAGGCTCTTCTACAGTGGGACCCGCCAGTCCGCCAACAAGAAGTGGAGCCAAATCTTCTTCTTGCATGTGGATTGGCCTTAGTGGCTTGTTTAATAATTAATATTAAGATTCTTACTAATTAGTTCATATTATTGATTATTATTTGGCTGTCCCTCTCATCAGTCAGGGGTCTAGCCCAGGCTTTCTTCCATGGTGGTAGGAGCATTCCAAGAGAGGAAAGGTGGCAGCTGCAAACCCCTTGACGTCTAGGCTCCAGAACTCACAGTGTCACTTCCACCACATTTTATTGGCCAAATTTATCTATTTATCTATCTGTCTGTCTACTTACTAGTAATATTTTTAAGGTTAATAATTAATAAGATATGGCAGAAATGATGCCATATGACTTCTAAGCTAAGTCAGAAAGGGCCATGCAGCTCCTGCCATGGTGTCTTGGGGTTATAGATCCCTAGTCACTCCTTCTCAGGACCCAGTTGCCATGATGTGAGAAACAGAAGCCGTACAGAAAGGTCACACATAGGTGACCCAGTCAACAGCCTCAGCTGAGCTTGTCCTTCAGCTGTCCCAGAGCAGGCACTAGCCATATGAGTGAGGAAATTATTTGAAAGAGGATCCCCCAACCACAGCCACTGGAGTCACCTTCAGCTGATCAAGTCATCATCCCAGACATTGTGGAGCCAAGAAGAGATGTCCCCACTGTACCCTGCCCGAAGACATGACTCACAGTATCCATGTGCATAATAAAATGGGGGTTCTTTCATGCCACCTCACCTGCTCTTCATCAGAAGCCGTTAAGTTCATGTGTGTCAACCCTGGAAGCCTCAGGAGGATCCCTTCTTTTCATCCGCACTGACTCTGCCTTCATTCAGGTCGTCATTCTCTTGCCCTGGAATCTGTGTCACAGTCTTACACCAGCTCTTCTTGTTACCAGCTTTTCACTCTCCAATTCTGACTCCTTGCTACTGTCATTTTTTCTAGAAAACAAACCCCATCATAACAATTTGAAAGTGCAAAATGGAATCTTTCCATTCTCCATCCTCCCTAACTCGGCAAACACAGTCCTTCTTAATCTGGTTTCAACCAACCTCCCTACCCACCACTTTCTAACTGGAATCCCATACTCTTGCCACCCAGATTCTCATCATTTCCTAATCATGCTGTGTTCTTGAGCACTTTGCAACATGGCATTTGTTCTTTCCTCTGTTTGGAACAGCCTTTCCCCTCAATTTTTTCTCTTCTTTTCTCTTTTTTCCTTTTTCTCTTTCTTCCCTCCCTCCTTTCCCCCTTCCTTCTCTCCCTTCTCTCTCCTTCTTTCCTTTCTTTCTGCCCCAAAGTTAATGCTTAAGTCTTAGTTTTCTATTGTTGTGTAACAACCACTCAAAAAATTATTGGCTGAAAACAACAAAGATTTATGATTTCTCACACACCCATGGGTTAACTAGGTGGTCTCATCTGTCAGCTGACAGTTCAGCTGGGGCTGGAAGGACTCAGATGGCCTTGCTCACATATCTGGGGTTTGAGCACTGCTTCTCTGCACTGGGTCTTTCAACATTCGGTGGTCTAGCCTAGGCTTCCTTACGTGGTGGCAGGAGCAGTTAAAGAAATCAAAGGTGGAAGCTGCAAGGCCCCTTGAGGTCTAGGCTCTAGAACTCACAGTGTCACTTCCACCACATTCCATTGGTCAAAGCGAGACAGAAGCCAGTCCAGACTAAAGGGGTGAGGAAACAGACTCCATCTTTTAATGGAAGGAGCTGCAAAATCTTGTGGCTATACTTATCACAGCCAACACATCCTTCAAGGTCAAGTTTGTGTGCAAGCATTCCATACTGTAGTCATTATTCACCCTTTAATTCAGCCATCCATTCTTTCATTTACTAAGAATATTTGTCAGGTACCTTGTGTAAGTTAGGAACTGGGCACGGAGAACACAGAGGCAAACTACTTATGGTCCCACCACCTTTTATGTCTATAATATATTCTTTATAATATTTATTTCATTATGTTGTAATTGTTTGTTTACACGTTTAATTTTCCTAGTGCACTGTGAGGTCATAGAGAGGAGAAACAGCGTCTCATCTCACTTTTGGTAGGAGTGACAAAGTGTTGTTTTAAAGCTAATAATGTTTTGTTTGTTTGTTTGTTTGTTTGCTATTGTTCCTGGAGGGGTAGCACGTTCATCTGTGGAGGAAGATAGCTTTTTTATTTAGGGAAAATCTCTCATCAGTTGGATGAGCCTTTTGTCTATGGAAAACCTGAACTCTCATAGAAAAGTTAAGGGCAAAGCAAAAGTGCCAACTTGAACACGCCTCTATGTGTAACAACTCGTCTATTAGTGCTTGCCACTTCGGGAAGGAAATTAAAACCCCTGAGTTAAGCCTTGGGGGAAGGCTAGGCAGGTTTCTCCACAGGAAAGCAGCGATCAAGGCTCTTTATTCTTTGGATAGCACAACCATATTTTCTTAAGTGAAATGTTAAATCGGATGACCCAACAGTTGTTTTGTTCATTGCCTGGGAAAATATGGAGGAACGATTTTATTACTTTACACAACCAGGCAGGTAATTAGTTTGAGTGGTTAAATAGGCTATTTGTTTAATACAAATGAGAATAAACAAGTTACTCTTATGTTTAAGGATATAAAATTTGATATTTTGTTCTGCATTTTGCCTTTTAGTTTCATTTCTCTTTTTCACATCATTTTTTTTCTGCTCATAAAAAAACACATGGCCCACTTCGCCTCATTCACAAATATATACACACAGGTATATCTATATGCTCATTTACACACTTACCCATATTATAATCTGGATCCAATAGTTTAAAGATTTATAGTTTTTCTTTTTAATAGATTTGGGATTCCAGTTTATCTAGTGTAAAAAGCTGCTGTACATATATTTTCACTTAACATTATCACAAGTACTTTCCCATCTCATTAAATGTTCTTTGAGGAAAGAATTTCCAGTAATGTAGCATAATTTATTTAAACATTTTCCCACTGTTGAGTAGTTCTTAGCTACTAAAAGTAATGTTCCAAAGTATTTTCATGTACATAAATTCTTGTGTTTATCACCATTTCCTCGGGATGTTTCCTAACAGCTAAAATACTGGGTCAAAGAACATGAGCAGGTACAAGCTTCTTCCTCTATCACCACATTGCCCTTTAGAAAGGTAACAACATACAATCTTTCAAATGGTGTAGGAGTGTCAATTTCTTTGCACTTCTGTTTCCTGTATTGGTAATTTCATTAAAAATCGCTTTGCCAGACTGAGAGTGAAAATGGCATGCTGTTGTTTTTAATTTGCCTTTTATTTTGTATATTGATGTAGCTTCTCTTTCAATAGACTGTGGGCTTCATCTTTAGGTCCTTACAACCAGAGAGTCATCTGTCTCCTTAGATTCTGAGAGTTTATGTTACCATTTCCTGAGCTAGAAATTGACTTTTTTTTTCATTGAAAGTGAAGTCCAGGTACCAGGTATCTCCACAGCAACCTCTCTGAGCTCCCTGAGGGGAATCTACTCACAAAAAGTGAACAGTGTCCAATTCACTGAAGATTTTGTAGGGGAGACAGAAGAGTGAGTTGATATTGTGTACTTCCCTGCAAAGCACTTAAAATCTTCTTAAGATGTTTCGCTTACCTCCAAGCTCCTCTTTCCTCTCTCTGATGCCCCAATGTCCAGGGTCTTCTTTCTTCCTACATGTGGCACGTGATCTCAGTAAGTTCTCCCTAGTCCTTGAATGACCCTATTTGTTAACAAGCCATGCCCTTTGAAGCTCTAACCCTTATCCCCTCAAAGGACTTATCAACATATTCTCCCATTAGGAGGGAGTGATTCTTACATAGCAGTTAAGAGAAAAATTTCTCCACGTTGTTTCAGAAGCATTATATAACATTTTCGGTTAAAATTTAAAATGATCTATTTCTTAGGTCAGGTTCCAATTTTTTTTTAAGGTCGGGGGCTGCCCTTAAGATCAGCATTGGTAACGGAGTGAGAGAAGCAGGACTGGGCAGAGGGAGGAGTTGAGCTGTGATGTAATAATAACAGAGGCCTCAGCCGACCTTGTGGGGAGCTCTGAAACTGATATGGTTCTTCAGAGTTGCCCCCAAATGAGGGAAAGGGGCTGGACACTTGCATTCTACAGCCAAGGACCAGTCCTTGGATGTGGCTGCCCTTGCAGAGTGGGGATAACTTTGGGCAGTTTCTGTCTACCTAGGGCAAATCCTGGTAAGGACTCGGTTGGGAATCTTGAGCAACCAAAACTCTCAGCAAATGGGGGGATAAATGCCTCGGCTCTAAAGAACAATATGGGTGACTTTCTCAGGGATCTTATTATTTTTGAGATATGCTTACATTGAAAATCTTTTTGACTATAAGGTATGCTTTAGAATTAGGATGGAGGTGTGTTTGAGGCATAAAAACAAAGTGAGGTCTTCAAATTGGCCAGAGGTTAGGTCAGAATACTGGTTTAGGCCATTTTGTCTGTATAGTATCATCTTATGCAAGTCACACGCTATGAGCCTTTGCTTTTCCATCTGTAAAACAGGGTAAATAACACCTTCCCCCTAAGGGGTACATAAGAGAATTTAAATAAGATGATAAACCTTAGATATTTAGCACTGTGTCTCTTGGCACTTTGTAGATGCTCAATATGTACTCCTTTCCTTTTTCTTCCTCCTTCCTTATTCTCTAGCATTTGTCTCAAGAAGTTTTCTTCCTTTAGACAATGTGGAGCCTGCGCACACTTAATATTCTTGAATAGTCCTTCAAGAACTTAGAAGGCTGGGTTGTAAAATTGGGAGCTTGGACCATTTGATCTTTAAGTTTACTTTTAACGTTTTAAAGTTCTGTTCTAACATTCTGTGATTCAATGCATTAGAGCACACCACACAATTAACTCTTATCTCATTAGTATTCTCACTACTATCACCTTGGTTTTAATGAGCTGCATTGGCTATCCTGGTGCTCTGTGTATTCAGATGTTTCTAGTAATTAAAAGAATTACAAGAAGAAAGTCTTTTGAGGCAGTTTTAGGACCAATAGCACCAAATGATATTCTTTTGTGCCAGCTTCTTGTGAAGGAAGCACTGATCCTGTATCTTTAAAAGGAGAATTCCTATTGCATGAATAACACAAGTGAGAATAATTAAAAATTTTACACAGTTTTTTCACCCTAACTAGATGGTGAGCATTTAGTTGATAGGAATGGTCTCCTATTTCTTGCAGGGCCAAGTTCTTATTGATTGATTAGGCCTAAAACCCCTGTGACCCATTGTCACCATTAGAGTCACATGCTCACACGTACTTGCTCAGGCACACATTTTGATCACTCAGATCATAGCAGCTGAGTCAACTAGCTGCCGCTGTATGTATTAATTGGCCCTAAAGGTGGTCTGGGAATCTCTTCACATACTGTGGATTTCCAAAATATACTGTGTTAGTCAGCTTCAGATGCCATCACAAGAAACCATTGACAGGGTGGTTTAAACAACGTAAATTAACTTTCTCACAGTTCTTGAGGCTAGAAGTCCAAGATCAAGGTGCTGGCAAGATCTGTTTCTGGTGGAGGACCCTCTTCCTATCTTACAAATAGTCTTTCCTCTGTGCATATGCTCAGGGAGAAAGAGAGCTCTGGATTTCATCCTCTTTTTATAAGTACACCAGTCCTATTGGATTAGGGCCCCATCCACATGACTTCACTTAACCTTAATTACCTCCCTAAAGGCCCTATCTTTAAAGTCATGTTGGGGGTTAGGGCTACAACATATGAACTTTGCAGGGGACACAGTTGTCTATAATAATCTAATCTCTAAATTTGATTTTGGTGCTTTGGTAATTATCCAAGTACCAGGTAATTGATTAGATCACCCACTGCTGTAATTCATTAGCTATTTAAGAGTTACTGACACATAACTGTACATGCACAAAGTGATGTTCACTTGCTCTTGACTTTGTGAAATCTGTGGACTGAGGATCTGCTAAATTTGGTTATCCTCAGTTGGCCATTTCTTTTTAATGGTTACTTGTGGGACATTTACATCTTCATCTTTTAGTTCCTATTTTCTGTTCAAATTTCCTTTGTATTCTGAACTTCATTTCCTGAGCACTGATTTGCTATGTTATGACTGGTCTTCAGTGATGAAGCTTTTCTGTTTCATTTAGGTTGAAAAGTTGCTGTTTGAAGCTGTTTTATGTGAATTTTGCCTCTTCTTTCAGAGCAAATAAGTTTTGTTTATTTATTTTCAAGGGAACTATTTCTCAGAAGAATGATTCCCTACAGGTTTGTGATGGTTTTAATACGTCTATAAACAAGGCTATTTCCCTAGAACTGCTGCCATTGTTACTTAAGAGAATTCTTTTATTTGTCTCCATTCAGACCTATATTTGAAAATAATTGATTTTTATTTTACCTATTCAAATCTCACTTTAAGCTCTGTTTATCTATTTCTAAACCCCTTGGAAAATTGGATAGTAGGTATCCATAGCTGTGTGAAACTACTTGTTCTGAGGTTCATTTGGTGTTTTCCATCTCTGTTTGCATGGAGCTGGGTGGCAGAGCAAAGTAGGAAAGATGTCTATACCTGATCTCCTATTCTTCCCCAACGTAAGAGCCTCTCTGCAACAGTTTGGTTCCGCCGTGAACAAAGGCTTCTTAGGTATCCATGACCATCATGTCTTCTGTTGTGTCACTGATGCCTGCTCTCTGGGGCAGAATGGAGCTTTCTAATCCACAGCTTCTCAAAGTATGGTTCATTCTGTGTGGTTGTCAAACTATTCACTGCTGGTCCATGATGACATAAGTTAAAAACTGAGATTAAGCATTTAAAAACTTTCATAGTAATTTGACATTACAAAGATAACTAAATGCATACTCACTGAACTCATCTCCTTGAACAGGCTATAGACCTGTACTATTCAGTATGGTAGCCACTAGCTGCATGTGGCTAATTAGCACTTGAAATGTGGCTAATCTGAATTGAGATGTCTGCAGATATAAACTACACACTAGATTTCAAAGGCTTAGTATGATAAAAGAATATAAAACATCTCATTAATAATGTTTGAATATGATGCAATAATAATATTTTGCATATATTGGGTTAAATGAAATATTAAATTAAAATCACTTATTTCTTTTTACTTTTAAATATATTTTACTTTTTAGAGCAGTTTTAGGTCCATAGTAAAATCAAGTAGAAAGTATAGAAAGGTCCCATATATGCCCTACCCCAACATATGCACAGCCTCTCTCACTGTCAACATCCCCTACCAGAGTGGTACATTTGTTACAACTGAAGAACCTACACTGACACATCATTATTATCCAAAGTCCATAGTTAACACTAGGGTTCACTGTTGGTGTTGTATATTATATTATATATATGTTGTATATTATTTGGACAAATGTATAGTGACATGTATCTACTATTACAGTATCACTCATAATAGTTTCACTGCCCCCCAAATCATCTGTGCTTCACCTATTCATCCCTTCCTCCCTCCTAACCCCTGGCAAACACGGATTTTTTATTGTCTCCATAGTTTCACCTTTTCCAGAATTCCATATAGTTGGAATCACACAATATGTAGCCTTTTCTGATTGACATGTTTCACTTAGTAATATGCACTTAAGCTTCCTCCATGTCTTTTCACAGTTTAATAGCTCATTTCTTTTTAGTGCTGAATAACATTCTATTGTCTGGATGTACCACATTTTATTTATCCATTCACCTACTGAAGGACATCTTGGTTCCTTCCAAGTTTTGGCAATTATGAATAAGCTGCTATAAACATCTGTGTTCAAGTTTTTGTGTGGAGCTAAGTTTTCACTTCCTTTGAGTAAATACCAAGGAATGCGATTGCTGGATTGTATGGTAAGAGTATGTTTTGTAAAAAACCACCAAATTGTCTTCCACAGTAGCTGTATCATTTTGCATTCCCACCAGCAGTGAATGAGAGTTCCTGTTGCTCTACATCCTTGCCATATTTGACGTTGTCAGTCTTCTGGATTTTGGCCATTCTCATAGGTGTGCAGTGGTATCTCATTATTGTTTTAATTTGCTCTTCCCTGATGACATATGACATGGAGCATCTTTTCATATGCTTATTTGCCACTTTTATATCTTCTTTGGTAGGGTATCTGTTCAGGTCTTTGGTCCATTTTTAATTGGGTTGTTTGTTTTCTCATTGTTGAGTTTTGAGTTCTTTGTGTATTTTATGATAAGAGTCCTTTATCAGATGTGTCTGTTGCAAATATTTTCTCTGAGTTTGTGCCTTGTCTTCTCATTCTCTTGACAGTATCTTTCAGAGAGCAGAGGTTTGTAATTTTTTTGAAGTCTGGCTTATCAATTATTTCTTTCATGAATTGTACATTTGGTATCTAAGATGTCATTGCCATATCCACAGTGATCTAGATTTTCTCATGTTATCTTCTAGGAGTTTTATAGTTTTTCATTTTATATTTAGGTCTGTGGATAATTTTGAGTTAATTTTTGTGAAGGATATGAGGTCTGGGTCTAGGTACATTGTTTTGCATGTGGATTTTCAATTGTTCCAGCACCACTTGTTGAAAAGACTATCTTTTCTTCATAGTATTACCTTTGCTTCTTTGGCAAAGATCAGTTAACTGTATTTATGTAGGCCTGTTTCTGGGCTCTCTATTCTGTTCCATTATATACTTGTCTATTCTATTACCAAGATCACATCATCTTGATTACTGTAGCTTTATACTAAGTCTTGAAGTCGAATAGTGTCAGTTCTTGAACTCTGTTCTTTTCCTTTAATATAGTGTTGGCTATTCTGGGTCTTTTGCCTCTCCATGTAAACTTTAGAGTAAGTTTGTCAATATCCACAAAACAAATTGCTTGGATTTGGATTGGGACTGCATTGAATCTGTAGATCAAGAAGAACTAACATCTTGACAATATTGTCTTCCTCTTTTTACTTTTTTGAATGGGCATAGTAGAAAATTTAAAACAGCACATGCGGCTCTCATATTTTTATTTAATTGGACCTGGGAGTAGTGGCTCAAAGAAGCAGGCACTAAGGGGGAACTCTGGCTTCCCAGAGAATAGTGTAGGTGGTACAGTAGCGGTGTCTGGTGCTTGGGGATGACAGCAGCAGAATCCGCTCTGGTCTGCGGAGGGATTTAGGGCATCATTTCAAGCCAGGTTCTTCAGTTCTCTGGGCATTTCTATGAGTCACCCAATATCCTTCTGATAAATTCTTTTGCCATTTAAATCAGTTAGAATTGGTTTCTGTTGCTGACAACAAAATATTCTGATTGATTCAGGATAATAGGAAATAAACACATGAAAAGTGAAGTAACAATTTAACATCCTAGTATGGAAATGTCACAAAAGCAACAGATTCACTGTAAAATGAACCACATGGGAAATACGCTATTATTGAAGAGGTAATGGTCTCAGCAGGTTGCTGCAATAATCTGAGAGTATTCATAGAGGAGGTGGCCTTGCCTCAGGATTGGAAAGTGGGCCTGGCACACACAGAGGCTCACTGCTGTGGGAAATACAAAGGAAGTGAAAGACAGGCTTCCAGTCATGAAGGAGATTAGAACCTGACAGATTTACAGAAAACATCAAAATAGAAAAGGCCAGTCATATCAGAAAGGGGACTTGCCAGATTTAGCAAATAAAAATAAGGAGGCCTAGATAAATTTCAATTTCAGATAATGCATACTTTTTTAGTATTTTAGAATTTGAGGTGAGAGAGTATGAATTTACTTTTAGGTATTTTGTTTGTAGGATGCTGTGGGACAGATGTACTAAAGTAACTAGCACCATGGGCCCAGGGAACGTTTGGGAGACATCAGTTATTAGGCAGAGATTAAAGATATATGAAAGGATCATACCATGGAGAAAGAATGGGAAGATGAAAGAGAGGAAGGCGAAGGTCCAGGTCTTGGGGGAGGAGGTGGCGGAGGCAGGTTGATAGGGAGCAAAGAAAAGAGGCTGAAGGGCAGGGAAGTAAGAGAAACAGGCAAGAATCATATGGAGCAGAAAGGAGCAGGGCTAACTAGCCTGTCTGAGGATCAGACCCATAACTGGACCTCCTTCATCTGTGTGAGCCAGCCAGTCACAGGCAGTGTTCCTTTGGTTCTATGGAAAGTCAAATTCCAATTCCATAATGTGGCATTGATTTAATTGGAGGACTAACATTTTTGAAAGATTTGAGGTATAATTCTAGAACTCTGCCCCAAACTATAAGCCAATGAGCTTCAGTGTGTGCTTGTCTTTTTTGTGTGTGTGTGTGTGCTTGTCTTAAAATAAGGTGACATCATAATTTGGTTTCAGAGTTTTTTTTTCCCCTAAATCTTTGGTGGGGGGAGGAGAGGTAATTAGGTTTGTTTATCTATTTATTCATT
The DNA here is from genome assembly GCF_048564905.1 of Vicugna pacos. Classification (NCBI taxonomy): domain Eukaryota; kingdom Metazoa; phylum Chordata; class Mammalia; order Artiodactyla; family Camelidae; genus Vicugna; species Vicugna pacos. The sequence continues at coordinate 32,507,290 of NC_133023.1, forward strand.
GATGGAGGTTTGGGGATTGAACCCAGGACCTCATGCATGCTAGGCATGCGCTCTACCACTGAGCTATACCCTCCCCCTGGTTTCAGAGTTTTTACAGCTGTCCTGTGCCTTTACAATTATGCAGTGTGCTGTGTACGCTGACTTGCACACTATGCCTTAAATGACTTTTGGTTGTGGCCTTTTTTTTCCACTGCACTGGATTCCAAAGTTACTGTCTATTTCAGTCACTGGCGTTATGGTTATCTTTAGAGAAAATTAAACAAGTAACCATTTACGTGCCATAAGTAGACGGAAGATGATCTAAAATTACATGCTTCTTTCTGGTGATCTCTATGCCAAATTCTTGTGTTAATCATCTCAATATTTTGATTCAATGCTTTCTATTGGATCCTGTTGCCTCATGATTGGTATGTTCAAAATCCCAGATGTGGAATTTGTCCCTCAATATATTTATTATTCAACAAAGCTGTTACTCTGGTTTGCCAAGTCTTAAAGGGCAACAATGGCTTAGAGATTTAGTGTATTTGAATACTGCCTTTTCAATAGGAAAATATACTGCGTTCTTTTGTTGGATGATTGAAATGTACTAAATGCTGTGTTTGGGCAGTAAAACCTAATTTAACACCATGACAGATAGCAAGACTCAGGGACACGTGCTGGGTCTGTAGCCAGAAGGAGGGAGGGCACCCATATGCACATGCATGCTTTTAGTCATTTAGAAGGACATCTAGTCTTCTGAACTGCTGCCAAGAGAGGGACTGGATGAATGTTTTAGCACTATCTAGCTTAATGTGATTTAGGAAAGTAACCTCCTGAGTTGTAATGAAGTGTTTCCCTTACTTGTTGAGCTCCATAGGCACATGGAGAATGTGACTGTGATTCTGGGTCAGAGTAAAGGCTTGACATGAAACTTCTCCTAGTCCACTTAGGTGCTGAGTTCCCTTTCAGAGGCACTTCTCCTTCTTAGGTCAAGTTTATGTTTTAAGAGTAGGGTCATTTTTTGTTCCACATGCAGGCTCTAATTGCTTTTCTCTCCCTTTTTCAGTCCATGGTAGCCCAGGCCTTTAGGATACTTTTCTAAAAGGCCTTAAGGATACTTTTCTAAAAGGCCTTGCAGGGAGCTCTAGATATGTGAGAGCAGCAATTTAGTTCACAAAAGAACATGGGGACCTAAATGCTAGTTCCAGTATCCTTCTTTGGCTGTGTCTCTTGAATGTGGCAGTCATGACCATACACGAAAGATTTGGTCAGTTGATTCATCATGGCTCTCTGACTGGTAGGCCTCTGAGATACCCTTCTCTCCTCTGGTAGAGTATACTCTTATGTTGGCCCAAGAGGTCTGATGTCCCAAGCCTTGGGCAGGGGTTTCTCCATGCTAAGCTTAATCCCACATGGCTCTGAACCCAGTATCATATTAGTCTCCTTCCTTTCGGTGGTAGAAGCTCAACCATCCTGAAGAAGCCAAGAATCCCCGTGTTTTGGTTTGGGTCCACCCAGAAGCTGACTCTGAGACAAGGATTTAAGGTCAAATAGTTTATTTGGGAAGTTATCCTAGGAAATAGAAGTTGGGAAGTGGGGAAGTGAGACTGGAGAGAGGAGGCAGCCAAAAAAGCTGCAGTATCAAGGGGGTGGGGAGGGATAAATTGGGAGTTTGGGATTTGCAGATACTAACTACTATATATAAAATAGATAAACAACAAGGTCCTATTGTATAGCACAGTGAACTGTATTCAATATCTTGTAATAAATAGCCTGTAATGAAAAGGAATACGAAAAGGAATATATGTATGTGTGTGTGTGTATATACACACACACACACATATGTATGTGTGTATATATATATATATATATATATATACACAATAGAATAACTATGCTGTATACCAGAAATTAACACATGGTAAATGGACTGTACTTCAATTTAAAAAAAGGTGCAGTATCAAGCAGGTTACTACTGTGGGCAACTGGGGCTCAGTCCCTGTGGGGCCTCTAGGAGACAGTGTGGAGCAGGACTCAGGGTTGCCCCAGCAAAGAAGCTAGGATATTTGTCCTGCAACTCTCATCTATCATATGCTGAGGGCTGATCCCAAGGAAATTTGCTCCCTGGAACATTTACTTCATCCGACTTCACGATAAACCCAAGGGAGAGAGAGACCCGCAGGTTTAGATGAAAAATGAAAACACTGGGACATTTAGCAGAACAAGTGCTCATCTTAATTCTTGGCTGCTTCTATTCATTCATCTTTTGGGGGAAGAGAGTGGTGCAGCATTAAGTTACCATGCCCAAGTTCTCTGGACAGTAGGAGAGCCTGAGAGCATAGTTGCTTCTGACTTGAGCTATAACCATCTCCTTTATAGGGGTTGCTCTGACTTCTTCCTACTTCTTGGCTCATTTTGCACATAGTTCCCAAATAAGCCTTTCCTAGAATGCTGTTCTTTCCCCTTGCCAACCTCCTTACCCTGTCTTCTAAGAGTCCTTTCCCAATTTGATTTTAGCCTATTTGCCAGGCATCTCTTCTATCTGCAGTCTATGATGCATCCAAATGAGATTATCCTGGGTCTTATTTAGGGCTTCTCTTTTTTGGGCTTCTACTTATGCTGTTTTGTCCACCCGGAATACCCTCTACAAACCCTGTTCTTACCTTATTTGGTCTGTTGGAATCCCACCAAGTCTTTAAGGCCCCACTCAAAGTTTTCTCTTTCTTGAAACCTTTTCTTGGTCTTTTAACTCTCTGTGACACTTTTACTACTGTCTTTTATTATGGTTTTGGTATGTGTTCTCTCTCCTATTAGATCTTAAATGTCTTGGGGGCAAGGACCATGTTTTATTCATCTCTGCATTAGTCCATATCCACCCAGTTAATTTAACAAGATGTATTGAGAGCCAGAGACTATACCCAGCACTGGGGCTCCTAAAATTAATAAGACATGGCCCTTGCTTTCAAGGGAGCTCACAGACTAGGTATAGAGGTGCGATCGCTGTAAATAAGCATGTGTGTGTCCATCTCAGTGCCTCAGACATTAGCAGGGAGTCAACAATGATGAGTGCATAGAATGAGTGAAGGTACAGGGAAAAGATTTATCTCCAGCCTATTTCCTGAAAGTGCTCAGAATTAGTTTGGGAAGATAGTTTTGGGGGAAAATGAACATAATTGGATTATGGTGGGAAATGCTTCTGTGCATCTCTCTTAGGGGTGATAGAATGGTTTAAGAAAGGGCAGATAAGCTGTAGAATCAGATTGCTTTGAGCTTAAATTCTAGCTGTGCCAATGTACAAAGCTATGTGACCTTGGGCTAGCTGCTTACTTACTTCCTTATATATAAAATAAGTAATACCCGGCTAATAGCATGGTTGTGGGATTTAGTGATATGAATAATCCCTAGCACATGTTCGGAATGTATCAGAAGCTTGGTAACTAATGGGTTTCTCTCTACCACCTGCTTTTTTTAACCTTTAAAAAATTTTATTTATTTTTATTGAAGTATAGTTAACTTACAGTGCAGTGTTAGTTTCAGGTGTGTAGCAAAGTGACTTACATATATATATATATTCTTTTTCAGATTTTTTTCCATTATAGGTTATTATAAGATATTGAATATAGTTCCCTGTGCTATACAGTAGGTCCTTGTTGTTTATCTATTTTATATATAGTAGTGCATATATGTTAGTCCCAAACTCCTAATTTATACACCCCCACCTCTTTATCCTTTGGTAACCAGAGTTTGTTTTCTATGTCTGTGAGTCTGTTTCCAGTTTGTAAATAAACACATTTATATTATATTTTTTAGATTCCACATATAAGTGGTATCATATGATATTTGTCTTTCTCTGTCTGACTTACTTCACTTAATATGATAATCTCTAGGTCCATCCATGCTGCTGCAAATGGCATTATTTAATTTTTTATGGCTGAGTAGTATTCCATTTCTACCATCTGCTTTTAAAAAAGCAGGATTTTGCATTTTCTCTGTCTGTACTAGAACAATTTGGGTAGAGAGGGTTTTGGTTCTCTCCATACCTTCCTCTGCCTAACTGGAAAAATTTAACTTACATTTGTTTTTCTTTTTCTTTTTCTTTTTTATTTGCATGCCCATTTCAGCCTTTGACTTAGGGTACTGTTGGACTCAGTGGTGGGGAGAGAGAAGAGTTGACATTCTTTGGGAGGGATCTAAAGGAAGACCTTTAGAAGGAGTAATCTTCTGAAAGTAGATTGCTTTTAGAAGATCTTACCACTGGAATTTGTGAATCATTAGATCGTAAAGAATCCTCATGAGGTAAGAACTGGTTCCTTTTTTTGGTCATTTCCACTTATTACTAGAGAATTCAATAAAAAATGCTGCTTATTGTATCCTGGGGTCATCAATTTGTTTTCTTTATTCTTTTCTTCAGTCAACAGTTTTGAGTACCTACTGAATTCCAGACACTGACTAGTAAACAAATAGTAAGGAACACAGACATGGGCACTGCCCCATGGACCTGATAGCCTGTGATGACAGAGATTGGCATTGATCAAATAATTATGGAGAAATATATAATGCCAAACTCTGAAAAGAGCTGGAAAGGAAATTACAGGATGCTCTGAGGCCTGTTCTAGTCTAGAGGGTGACTCATAAAATTTTCTGTAGGGGGGAGACATTTGAGCTGATTTGGATTTGTGGGTGAAAGGTGCCAGTGAGGTAAAAGGGATTGGAGTGGCCATGGACATACTAGCAAAAGGGAATGGCATGCTGGCAGGGTGTGGCCTGGCCCACTAATGGAAAGGAGAGCAGGAAATGGGACTAAAGATATGGGCAGGAGACGGATTCGGTAGAGCCTGGTGGGCCACAGGAAGGCAGTGTTTTGTTTTTTTTTTAATGGGAAAACTTTGAAGGATTTTAAGCAGGAAGATGTGATCCAGTTTACATCCTGAGAAAGTTTGTTTAGTTGTGGTATGAGAAACAGATTGGAGGAGCTAAGGATGGAAGCTAAGAGAAGAATTAGGGTAGGCCAGGTGAGAAAGGATGGAAGCTTGGTTTGGGGACTTGGCTGTATGAGTGGAGAGAAAAGAATGGATCTCCAGAGAGAGTTAAGAAGTAAACTTCACAACAGTAGGTGATGGATTGGCTATGAGGGTAAGAGACTCACTCATAACCTCTGACTTTATTGGTAAAGCCCCGAGAACCACACACATGCTGATGAGCATTCTAGACATTGCCAGCAACCTCAGAACTGTCTAAGGGTGATCAAGGGGCCTGAGAGAGCACTAGACTGGGTGTGAGGAGAACACTTTTCTAGGCAATAGCCCTGCAGTCTTCTTGAACCACTGAACTCTTCCAGACCTAAATTTTGTCATTTGTAAAATAAATGGGTCATATTAGATGATTTCCATACATGAGCTGCTTACCACTCTGTTTATTCTTCAGTGGCAAATGAAATTTGGATTTTCTATATTAACACTTTACATTCGCAGAACACTTTTAACTCTTTGTGTATGTCGGGGGTGGGTGGGGTTTCATATTAAACATCACACAGATTTTCATAACAACCTTGTGAACTTTTTTCTCCAATAGCCAGACAAGGACACTGAGACCCAGGGAGATTAGGTTTGTCTAAGCTTACTAATTGGTGGCAAAATTAGAGGCATTCAGTCTCCTAATTCCTTGTATGACCCTTTTATATTAGATATTTCTGCCTTCTATTATGTATTTACATGCTTTTGTATTCTATTTATTCCCCTGCCGTTTCATTATTAAGTACTCCATCCAGGGAGGCAGAGCAAGGCCATACAACTCACTCTATTTAGGCAGTTCTCATATTTAGTTTGAAACTACATGCTCATTTGAAGCTTGAGACTTCTTTGTGATTATTCTTGCCACTCCTGACCCAATTACCAAGAATAATTAATAATTTGGGCAAATTCCAAGTGTTTCTATAGAGAAAATGTAAGCAGACACAGAGGACGTGAAAGACTGGCCTGATTAGGAAGAAGTCTATCATTATGGTGTTTTTCAACTTTTGCTTCCAAACCAGGCAGTCACTGTTTTACAAGTAGATTTGGTTCTATACGATCTTTTTAATGGTGGTGTGCTTCAGGGTTGCTCTTTTCTGGAACCCTATTTGATATACTATTTTATCTCAAAAGAGATTCAGCTCAAGAAAAAAAAATATAGCCCAATTGATAGCTTTTACTTGAGGGCAGTCTTTCCTTCCTACTTAACAGTGCTGGACAGTTTGCAGAGGGTCATTTTGGTCTTCATTCAACAAATATCCAGCCAGCCCTGACTTGTGTATCTACCATGTTCCCACTTCTTACTTTTTTCCTTCTGGAACCATCTAGCTTTTAAAACCAAGGGTACTGCTTTAGTAATAAAAACTAGAAAAATAGAAAGAATAAGGCCAGTAAAAGCCCAGAAATCCCAAGCATTTCATAAGATTAAAAGCCTGAAAAGTCCATAGGCGAGAAAGGATCTTCTGCCTGTGTTTCACTATCTACTGCTGTGAAAAAAGACAACCCTCAAACTTAGTGCTCTTAAACAACAATACATTTATTACATCTCATGATTTTGTGGGTCACACATTTGGGCCAGGGCAATTCTGTTCTATGTCATGTTGATTGGGATCTTGGTGGTATTCAGTTAATGGTTCATCTAGTGTGGAAGGTCCAGAATGGCTTCAGTCATATGTATGGCACTCTGGTGGGGTGGCTGGAAGGCCATCCATGTAGTCACAGAGCCTCTCAACTGGATCTCTCAGGAAGTGTAGTCAAACTCCTTACATAATGGTTCAGGGCTCCAATTGACCAAGTTAGAAGGTGCTGGTTTTCTTAAAGGCTGGGCCTGGAACTAGCATAGCATCACTCCTGACACCCTTTGTTGATCAAAGGAGTGACAGTGTAGCCCAGATTCAAGAAGTGGAGAAACAGACTCCACCTCTTCATGGGAGACGTGTCAAAGAATTTGTAGTCATCTTTAATCCACCACATTTTTAGATTTATAATTCTTTTATTTTTTTTAGTCCCAGCACTAAGTCTTTGTATACCATTTACTTCAGGAGCTAGTGTTGTTCTAGCCCCCACTAACTTTCCTGGTCTGGCCTGTCCACATTTGGGACCCACTGATGAAGAGTGCTTTCCTTTATTCCCAGCCTCCAGGGTCTGCTCAGGGATCCTCTGGGTCCTTCTCCGTTGCATGTTCTTGATGCTTCCTTGAAGGATCCAGCCCTGAACAGACTTCTTTTTAAAATTTTTTTTTCATTTAGCAAATAACTCCTCTTTGTCACTATGCACTTTAAAAAATTATTTATGTATTTTTATACCACATCTTTGTTATCCAGTCATCTGTTGGTGGACATTTAGTCTGTTTCCATGTCTTGGCTATTGTAAACAGTGCCGAAAAAAATGTGACGATGAATATATGTATGTTCATGTATAACTGAAAAATTGTGCTCTACACTGGAATTTGACACAACATTGTAAAATGATTATAACTCAATAAAAATGTTTAAAAAATTATTTATGTATTTTTTTGGGTGGGGGGAGGAAATTAGGTTTATTTATTTATTTTTAGAGGAAGTACTGGGGGTTGAACCCAGGACGTGGTACATGCTAAGCATGCACTCTACTGCTTAAGCTATACCCTCCCTACTCTGAACAGACTTCTGAGCTACTGGAGGAGTGTGGTCATTAATCCTAATGAAACTCTTCCATTTATATCAGTAAATCTCTCTTTGGTGGTTGGTTTTCAGGCTGTGTAATTAAAAACAAAATGACTCTAGGAAGTGTATTAGTGAATCATATTTGGGTACAAAGTTCCATCCACACTGGTCTTACTTCAATTCTTCAAATGCTCCAGGTTCTCTCCTGCTTCAGGAACCTGGTGTGTGCCTTTCCATCTGCCTGGAACTGCTTGTCTCCACTCTGATGAGCTAACATTCATTTAAGCTAGGGGTGGTAGTTCAAATGGCATTCATCCAGGAAGGCCTTTGCTCAGTCTCTTGTCTAAATTAGCCTCCTCTTGACCTTCTAGCCCCTGTTCTTTTCCTTCTTAGTACACACTGTCTAATTAATATGTAATTCGATATTTATTTTCATGTTTGTTTTTTGTCATTTGCTTTCCCTGTAATGCGTAAGCTTCTTTTTTTAAAATGCAGCTTGCTGTTTTCTTTTTTTAATATTTTTTATTGATTTATAATCATTTTACAATGTTGTGTCAAATTCCAGTGTAGAGCACAATTTTTCAGTTATACATGAACATATATATATTCATTGTCATATTTTTTTCTCTGTGAGCTACCATAAGATCTTGTATATATTTCCCTGTGCTATACAGTGTAATCTTGTTTATCTATTCTACAATTTTGAAATCTCAGTCTATCCCTTCCCACCCCCTGCCCCCTTGGCAACCACAAGTTTGTATTCTATGTCTATGAGTCTATTTCTGTTTTGTATCTATGCTTTGTTTTTTTATTTTTAGATTCCACATATGAGCGATCCCATATGGTGTTTTTCTTTGTCTTTCTGGCTTACTTCACTTAGAATGACATTTTCGAGGAGCATCCATGTTGCTGCAAATGGTGTTATGTTGTCAGTTTTTATGGCTGAGTAGTATTCCATTGTATAAATATACCACTTCTTCTTTATCCAGTCATCTGTTGATGGACATTTAGGCTGTCTCCATGTCTTGGCTATTGTAAATAGTGCTGCTATGAACATTGGGGTGCAGATGTCATCCTGAAGTAGGGTTCCTTCTGGATATATGCCCAGGAGTGGGATTCCTTGGTCATATGGTAAGTCTATTCCTAGTCTTTTGAGGAATCTCCACACTGTTTTCCACAGTGGCTGCACCAAACTGCATTCCCACCAGCAGTGTAGGAGGGTTCCTCTTTCTCCACAGCCTCTCCAGCATTTGTCATTTGTGGATTTTTGAATGATGGCCATTCTGACTGGTGTGAGGTGATACCTCATTGTAGTTTTGATTTGCATTTCTCTGACAATTAGTGATATGGAGCATTTTTTCATGTGCCTATCGATCATTTGTATATCTTCCTTGGAGAATTGCTTGTTTAGGTCTTCTGCCCATTTTTGGATTGGGTTGTTTGGTTGTTTCTTATTAAGTCATATGAGCTGCTTATATATTCTGGAGATCATGTAAGCTTCTTGAAGATATAGATCATACATTTCATTCACTGCTATGAATGAATGGATGTATGTGTGTTTGTGTGGGGGGGGTGGGGGTTGGGAGAGTACCACATAGGCAGGCTGTCCTATCTCAAATTGTGCCTCTGGGGTCAGATCCTGGACTGGTTTCTGCCTTTTATAGCATTTCTCCTGTCTCCATTATTCTATACACTCAAAACAATTTTTAGAGGTGGTCTCATGCTAGTAGCAGTGTACTGTGTGACCCTGGATGAGGAGGTCACTTTCATAGGTCAAAGTTAGCCCAGAATTGATCTCTTATCTGGGCCCCTGTTTCAGAGCATTGTTGAAGATGGAATTAGAGAAAGGATAGGAAAGAAGCTGAAGCAATGATCGTTACTCCACTATTGTTTTTTCCATAGTACTAGGCTTCTTAGCTGGGCACATGTTATTCAGAATAATGAATACATTTCTCAGCCCCTCTTGCAGCTAGGTGTGGCTATGTGTCTATATTCTGGTTAATGGATTTAAGTAGAAGCATTATGTAGCATTTTAAACCATCTTTTAGTCTACCTGTTTCTTATAACCCATTTGCTGCCATCTTGGCTCATGAAGATAAGGGCCAGATCCTCAGAATGGTGGAGCAGTGGGTTGGAAGGAATTTGCATCACTGAGGACTTCAAGAGCATACCTGCCATATTAGCCTTGGCCTGCGTATTTTTATACATTTATAGGAGAGTAAAATAAAGGTTTACCTTTTAAAAGTGAACTGTTTTCTTTATAGGTTTTATGTCCATCTCTGGCAAAGCTAATCTTAAAAGGTATAAAATTATATCTAGCATTAGATTACGTGAGACTACTCTCCAAAAATGTCAGAGAAACAAATGAAAAAGACAATAGCATTGGTAGGACAGAGAAACATCACTAACCATGGATTTTATGATATTTCCTAAAATATTTTCAAAGGTGAGTTTTTAATAGGGGAACAATTATGGTAATGAAAATAATATCTTGACGTGGAATTTCTTCAGTCCTCGTTTCAGGCTCTTCTTGACTGTTACAAAAGATTGGGAAAATTGTTCCACTCCTAGAAGGCCTTTTGATTTTACCAGTGTCTTCTGCTATATCTTAAAGCACAAATTCATTCCTTTATTACTGTTAGAAAGTTCACCTGCCAGATTATACTGATTTTCCAGAGTCATTTTGGACAAAGGAAAGGTCACATTGTTTTTCACTAAAGACATATTTTTCCTCCTGTATCACTTGCCTGGTTTTCTTTTTTCAGCTTTTCTTTTGTGACAAATGTCTTAAATAAGACATTTTCTCAGGATATTTAAAGAAATAATACTTAACCTTTGTACAACCCTTTCATCTCCAGAGTCTTTTACATGAGTACTAAAATCAGAAAACTTTCTCCAAAGGCGATTGATACTACAAGTGAATATAGGGAGAATTTTGCATCCATAAACTATTAGATACAATTTTAATGGTAGTAAAAAGGCATCATCAAGAGTCTAGTTGTGCAAAATGCTCTGCTTGGTGTCAATTCAAAGAATTCTAGGCCCTGAACAGTCTTGTCTAGTAGAAAGTCTCACATGGATACATCCGTGAGCACTGGGCATAGAAGGTGCATGTCTCAATCATGACTGCTCTCATTTTAGTCCCTTCCATTCACTCTCCTTTCCTTTCTCTGTCCTTCCCCTTTCTTTAACCCCAGCTTTACAAATATTTCACCTTCATCTTGCAGGGATGCTTTTCCCCATCATCTAGTTTGGGTTTCCTTAGAAGCAGATCCTGAGATAAGGATTTGAAGTCAAACAGTATATTTGAAAAGTGATCAAGTCAGAACTGTTAGGGGAAGGGAGGAAGGGAGACAAGGAAAGGAAAAATGAGCAAGTTATCGGTGTGGACAACTGTAAAGAACGGACTCTGAGCTGCCCCACCTGAAGGCTAAGGGAGCTAGATTATTTACTGTAAATAAAGTTAAAGGAAAAAGAAGTCTGTTTGAGGACAGCTTATTTTGTTTATATGTCTTGTAGAAATATTTGATTTATCAAACTATGTACATGTATAACTAATAAAAATAATCTATAGAGATTACTATTAAGAATTATATCTATTCACCTATATCAAATCTGATAATTTTAACATTCTAACAGAAAGCCTTTTTCTACTCCACCTCATTAATATTTATTATTATTTTTTATTTAACATTGAGGCTCAAGGTGCACTTTTGAGCACCCATTGAGCATGTGGCATTATACTAGACACTGAGAGAGAGTAAAGGGATTTGGAAGATAGAAAAACTTTAGTTCCAGCCTTCTTGAATTTATAACAGAGCAGGGAGAAAAATCATGTGCTTGCTATAAGTTATAGAGATTATATAATTTCTATGATTTATTAGAAATTAACTTTAAGGTTATATACAAGCCAATGTGAAGCAGTGTCAAGTTAGATAATACATGGTTATGCTAAAGGAACGATAAATAAGGGAAATACCACTGTAGAGTAAGTGCAGGAGAAAGTGAATTTAGTGCTTCACCTGAAGGATCTGGCTTACAGAAAAGAAAGAGGGAGAGAAGTGCAGAGAGGTGGAATGGTTTGAGCAAGATCATAGTGGTTTTCTGTCAGATGTTAAGTTGCAGAGGGAGACTAGTGAAACTAATCAGGTTGGACCAAGTAATGAACGGCAGGATAGGCCCAGGTGATGGAAGACTTTGACAACTAGGCAGAGGAACTGGATTCACTACAGCAATTAGGGAAGAGGCAAGTTCAAAAGATTTTTTATTTTTCTGGTTAATATGAATTTGATGTGTTCTTTCTTTACTGAAGTATAGTTTATGTATAAATTACAAGAGATCACTTATTTTCAGTTGAAGTATAATTTACATAAAGTAAGATGATCAGTTCTCAGGTGCACAGTTTGGTGAATTTCTACAAATGTATTCACCATTACATGGCTAATTGCTGCCGATGTAACCACCACCCAGATAAAGATATGGAATATTTCCATCACCCAAGAAGGGCCTTTTATGCGCCTTCCTAGTGAATAACTGCCCCACCCTCACCTCTTAAATACTATTAAGAGATGTTGTTGAAACTGTTCTTGAACTTGACATAAATTGAATCATACAGTATGTATTCTTTTATGACTAGCTTTTTTCACTCAGGTTAATAATTTGAGATTAGTAGTTCCTTTTTATTGCTAAGTAGCATTCCATTGAATGAACATGCTGCAATTTGCTTATCAGTTCTCCTGTTAATGGAAATGTAGATTGTTTCCAGTTGTGAGCTATTATGAATAAAAAGCCTGTGAACATTCTTGCACGTCTTTTGGTAGACATGCGCACTCGTTTCTTTAGGAGTGGGGTCATTGGGTCATAGGGCAAACATGTTTATCTTTAGTAGGTACAGCCAAATAGTTCTCTAAGGTGGCTGGTATCAGTTTATACTCAGACCAGCAATGGATGAGATAGGCATTTCTTCGCAACCACGTCAATACTTGGTATTGTTAGTCTTTTCAATTTTTGCCATCCTGGTGGGTATGCGATACAAAAAATTTTTTAAAGAAAGAGTAATTATAGAGTAAATAAAGGATGAGTTGGGTAGGGAAGGAGACCAGACACAGGTAAACCATGTACAAAGCTGTTGTCCCAATGCCAATGGGAGAACTCAAGATGCTGGCCTAGGGGAATGTAGGATCCATGAGGAGGAAGGTTTTAAACTGAGTGATTTAACAGAGCTTGGCAGGATTTCAGAGTTCTTTTCTCAGTACACCTTTTCTATCTAGAAAAATATTTCAGCATTTAAGTCACTTACTATTAACTGTAGACAGAGGAGTGGGGTCACCTTTAATTAATCTGACTGGGAGAGATCTTATTGTATTGTGGACACTGCAAACATTTGAAGAAATTTACTAGGAGAGCCTGGGCTTCAGGAATGAGAGGGTTTGCCATGGGTTAAATGAATTGCCACATAAGGATTTTCAATGTACTTTTCTGTTTGCTCTTTGCCTTGAGCACCTGATATTAGGATTCCTTCTTCCTCCACTCCTGCCTTCCCTCTCCCCCTCTTTCCTTCTTTCCTTCCATTAATCCATCAGTGAGTAAACATTTGCTGAGGACCTGCTCTGTGCCAGGGCCTGGCTGGGTGCCATGGTGGATCTAAAAATGAATTTCGCATGTTCCAGTCTTCCAAGAATTCAGTGTATTCAGTAAAGGATTTGACAAATACATTTAAAAAAACTACAATATCAGGCAATGCCATGTAAATCCTCACTGTCTGTGTCTGTGACTACTCCCTGCCCCTACCACTTATGACTTCTATGAAAAGAGAGTATATTTAGGTTTGAAATGGAGAGCAAAGTGGGTATCAGAGGAAGTTTCTGGTTTGAGATAGCATCTAGAGTAAGGCAAGGATGGGTAAGACTTCAGTAGCAAAGATGAAGGAAGGGTACAACAATAATAAGGAACAGCCTGAGTAAAGGTGTGGAGAGGCAAAATTGAGGGCACAGCGAGGGAATTACAAATTGTAGGATGTGACCAGAACCTAAGGCATGTGGATAGTGGTAGTAGTTATAGATCAAGTAGGAAGGGAGGACAGAGCCAGGGAAGAAGCCAGGTTGCAAATTTTGTTTATTTGGTGGGCAATAGGGAACCATTGAAGGTTTTTGGTGAGAGCAATGTACTCAGAGCTACCTTTTGCAGAGATTAGTCTGGCAGTGATAAACTACAAGACTGAAGGTGTGGTAATGTTTTAGGAGGTTGTTACAACATTCTAGGGAAGAATTAATGAGGGCATGTATTAAGTTGGCTGGGAAAGGAAGGAGGGTGTGAGTAATACAAGAAATAATCAGAAAAAAAGAGGGTTCAGGGAGAAAAAGGAGGTAAAGCGAAGGCAGAACAGAGCAATGATTTTCTCTTTTCTTTCACAACGCTGTATTTTGAAAGTGAGCCAAATGTTGCATGAGGTCGGAGTGGGTGGTGACTGAGGTTGCATTCCTGTTAGGAGGACGTAGCTGAGCTGTGGGTAAGAGGTCGGAAAAGACTCAAGAGTGGACTATTCAGATGTGTTCAACATGGAATTACTTAAGAAATGAGACCCAACCAGAGCCAAAACCCCCATTCCATGACCTCACACTTTCCTGCTGCTGTTCCACCTCACTCTTGCCTTTCATGGTCAAACTTCTAGAAAAAGTACATTCTCACTGCCATCATTTCTTCACTTCCTATACTCACAGCTCCCTCTCATCTGACTCTCACTACATTCACTGCAACAAAACAGTGCTTGTTAAGTCACCAGTGCCTTCCATGATGCTGGAGTTAGTGGCTATTCTCTTGTTTCATCTTACTTGAAGTCTCAGCTGTATTCAACCCTATCGGCCTCTAACCCTGCTTCAGATGCTCTCCTCTCTTGGGTTCTGTGACCCCACTTCTCTTAGTTTTCCTCATCTCTCTGGCTACTCCTGTTCAGCCTTACTTTCTCGCTCATCCTGCTGTACTTCCAGCACATGTTGGAGATTTTAGGCTTTTCTTTGTTTCTACTCTATGCTTTTTCCCTGATTGACCCCACTAGGTACTCATCACTTCTATTTTGATCTATATGCTAGTGATCCCTAAATTTCTATCTCTAGCCTAGATACCCCTCTGCTGAGCAGCAGACCTATATAAATCCAGCTCGCTACTCGACACGTCCACTTGAATGTCTCAAAAGAAGGCCAAACTCAGCATTGAAAACTGAATTCATGATACTGTCCCTCCATATCATCAGTGGCACCACCAGCCAACCATTTATGCATTCCAGGAACTGGATAAACAGTCCTGACCACCCCCTTTCTCTTAATTCTCCCTATCAAATCCATTAACTTCTTATTGGTTTTACTTTCTAAAATATTTCTCCAGCCCATTAATTTCTTCACATTAGTCCAAGCTACCATACTGGCCATGATTATGAACTCAAGCTGAATCTGAATCCACTCTGCCCTCCACTTCTCTACATCTTCCACTCAGGAGCCAGCATGCAACTTTTTAGGCTTAAATAGCATAATGTTAGTATTCTCTTAAAAGACTTCAATGGTTTTCCTTTGCTTATAGAACAAAAGGTTCATCTGGCCTTGAAGACCCTACAAGGTCTGTCCATTACCATCATCTTCAGCTTTACCACTCGCCCCCTTCTCCCTTCTCTTTATGCTCTAGCCACTCAGGTCTTTCCTCTGACCCTCCTACTCCCCACACCCACTTCTCCAACAAGACTTCTGCAGCTGTAGATTGCCCAGAAAAATCCCTTTTCCCTCCTTCCTCTACCCAGTTGACTTCTACTCACGATCTGACTCAAATTAGATGCCACTTGCTCATGGAAGCCTTCTTTGACACCCTAACTTAGATAATACTAGAGCTTCCTTGGTATATGCCCCTCTAGCACCAGGTGCCTTTCCTTGAGAGCACTGTGCACAGCTTATAAGAACTCATCTATTACTATGATTCTTTGATTAAGGTTCATCTACCACACTGGTCTGTAAGTCATATGAAGGCAGAAACAGTGTCAAGTTTTGCTCACTGTTGTCTTGCCAGAGTGCTTGGTAGTGTCTGGAGAATGACAAGTGTTCAATAAATAAGTATTGAATAAGTATCTGAGTAAATGTGTTGAACCAACCTATATTGTACTGTGTCTCATGCCAGGGTATTGGAGAAGCCTAGGTGCACACAGTGGCTTTCCTGTCAGCAATGCCAGCTAAGTATGTTAATGAATATTCCAACTAGAGATTGAAAACTGGGGATCCTAGGCTATATACAGCCTGGTAGAAATGTTTAGTTTGGCCTGCACAACTTTTGTGAGAAAAACTTGAACTATATGCAAACATTTCAAAACATGGAGATTTCATGTAAAAATCTGAATTTCTGTCTTTTCCTTATTCAGGAAGCTCTGGCATCAGTGGGCTCACATTTTCTTGAAGAAATAATCAACTGGAGTTGAATAGGGACTGCCCCATTTTGATGGGCACCAGCTCTTCAATTCACCATTGTTACCAACTAGCATCCCTTACTTAACTTAATTACCTGCCTGGCTTGTAAAAGCATATCCCTCGGTGAGTTTGCTATTCTTGGTCTTCACTTCCTTTATTAGAAATGGTTGGATCTAACCATTTGGATACCATGATAAAATCCCTGAAAATTGTTGCCATGAAAAAAAACCACACCATCAATTTCTTTTCCTAATTCTTAGGAGGTTATCTTAAATGCAGACTACTTTCATGTCACCCTTTCATTTTAGAGATGAAAGAGCTGAGCGCCAGAGTAGGTAATAACTTGCCTCAGTTCACAAAGCTAGTTCTTTGTCTCTTGGCTGGTATGCTTAGAAATATCAACAAAAATATTTAGGCAAATGTATTCCTTTCTAGATTTGCCATTTTAATTTTTATATTCCTAAATCTAGAAGAACTAATTTAAACATAGTAATTGCTCTTCTGTCTCAATTTCATCTCATTAATTTTTTCCTTGAATCATTTGGGAAACTTAGTGTCAGTTGTGTAGAAGTGGTGATGTAGTAGTAGTAACAGTAACGAAACCCAGTGTGTGAAAATGTGAATTAATAATAGTAGGCTAATAGTTTCCTCTTATAAGGGCTGCTGATTTCTTTTTGTTTCTTTCTTTGTTTTTCGAGCCTGTGAATTTTGATTCCAATTTTGTTTTTAGCTTTAAAAATTATGGTAAAATACACATATACAGTGATAAAACCTATTACCATAACTATAATGATTCTAAAGTGTACAGTTTAGCGGCATTAGGTGCATTCACAATGCCCTGCAACTATCACCTCTATCTAATTTCAGAAAATTTTCATTACTCCAAATGGAAACCCTGTATCCATTAAGTAGTCGTTCCCTATTCCTGCAAACCCTCAGTCCCTGCCAACTACTAATCTGCTTTCTTATCTATGGATTTGCCTATTCTGGATGTTTCATATAAATGGAATCATACAATATATGACCTTTTGTGTTTGGTTTCTTTCACTCAGTGTAATGTTTTCAAGGTTCATCCATGTTGTAGCATGTATCAGTACTTTATTGTTTTGTAGCTAAATGATATTCCATTGTATGGATATACCACATTTTGTTTATCCATTCATCCACCGATGGATATTTGGATTGTTTCCAGCTTTTGGCTACTGTGAATAAGGCTGCTATGAACATTGGTGTATATGTTTTTCATTCCAGTTTTAAAAGTTTGCATTTCAGGATCCATTTCTCATTTCTGAAATGCTGCTTGCGTATTGTGAATGAAGTTAAGAAAGAAGTTGGCAGGTCAACTGGGTGTCAATTTCTATTGACTTCTCTTCTGCATCTCTGGGTCTGGCTTGAAATTGCAATTATATTCACAGGCTAGAAACAGCTCATTTTCAGTAGGCATCTACCTGGAAAACACTAGATGCTTTTAACAAATTACCAGAAAGAAATCAAACTAACCAAGTGATGTGGCCACTATTAGCTATAAAATGTTATGGGGAAACTATGGATCTTATTCAGAAGTTAATATACAAAATAACATATTAGTTCTGAGTCAAGGTACATCTGCTGAGCTTTTTACTTTCATTGAACAACAC